>NW_026991719.1:29579552-30829552 GCF_029215605.1 Mirounga angustirostris | reverse complement strand
ATTTGTTCCATTTCTTTGAAAAGAGTGGATGGTATTTTGATGGGGATTGCATTGAATGTGTAGATTGCTCTAGGTAGCATTGACATCTTCACCATATTTTTTCTTCCAATCCATGAGCATGGAACGTTTTTCCATTTCTTTGTGTCTTCCTCAATTTCTTTCATGAGTATTTTATAGTTTTCTGAGTACAGATCCTTTGTCTCTTTGGTTAGATTTATTCCTAGGTATCTTATGGTTTTGGGTGCAATTATAAATGGGATCAACTCCTTAATTTCTCTTTCTTCTGTCTTGTTGTTGGTGTATAGGAATGCCACTGACTTCTGTGCATTGATTTTATATCCTGCCACTTTACTGAATTCCTGTATGAGTTCTAGCAGTTTTGGGGTGGAGTCTTTGGGGTTTTCCACATAAAGTATCATATCATCTGCAAAGAGTGAGAGTTTGACTTCTTCTTTGCCAATCATTGCAACCCATCTTGAGGCCCAACAATACTTAATGAGCCTGTAAAGCACTTTCATCTCAGTAAGTGGAAAGCTAAAGGGGAGTGTAAACACCACAATGGAATAGATGTTTAAACAAAAGACTTTGGGATAGCTGTTGTGGTCAGTTATTTTTACATATGAATTTACTAATGACCGAATTTTCATTTGGGCTGTTGAGTTCTTCCCATTTTTGTAGGGACTGCATTATTCCTTGGTATACCATAAATACAAGATGCAGTGAAAAAAATTTTTAGGATTCCATTTTGTCATCCCGGGAAGAGTGACCCTTTTCAGTAAATTTTAAAAATGCCTTCTGATTCTTAGTCTCTAAGGATTCCATAACGTCACAAGTATCAGGCTCACAGCTGCTCGCAGCATGAATGTTGAACTAGTCACCACGGTCTCACAAAGAGAGGGGGGTAATATTCAAATTTAATCAGAAATGCTGAACCATTCACCACAAACTTCCCACCTAGCAATGATCTCGAATTTTTGGTAAAACTTCAGGTTGGAGAACTTCTTCCATTTGAGTCCGATGAAACTCTCGTCACTGTGCAATTTAAACCCCAAATGTACAGCAAGGAATATAAAGCAACATTAATCCAGTTAAGTTCTATAAAGGCAATAGTTGATGTTTGTCGGCGCTAAAGGCATTTAAAAGAACTAAGGAGAAAAGGTTTCACCCAGTGATCACAGATAAATAATAACAATATTACCTTGCAAAAGTCAACTTACTTCAATTCTTTTACCTTCTGTTTTACTTTAATTCAGTGTAGGGGTGAAGGGTGGACTGCTTCCAAGATGGGCCACCTTGGCATAAAGGTTATTTTGAGTTAAAAGTCATCAAAACCCAGCAGATGCGGGGAAAAGCTGTCTGCCTCCCCCTCAACTACCAACATTTACATTGGAAAGGAGAGCCTGTACCAGGAAGAGAGCTATTAACAGAGACTCCCTTTCACCTAAGAACTTTAGCTGCCCAACAGGGCAACCTTTGTTTTTGAAAACGTCTTCTTTGGCTTTCTTCTTTAATGCTCTTTCTCCCCTTTGTGTCCTCAGACCCTACCCCTCTCCTTAGTGCCTGTGAGCTTTGTCTTTGGAATTTCATGTCTGTGTGAATTCCTCTCATGTACGCCTATTAAATTTGATGTCAATTTGATTCTAAGTCCAGCTAGAAGGAGCTTAGAGCAGAGGAAGGTCTTCTTCCCCAACATCAGCAAAGAAGTTCTAATTATAGAATGTAACAAAAAGGCTGTCAACACCAGTGGAAAGTAAGAAATTACTTTTCTTCCACATTAACTTAATATGGCACAAATAATGACCATAAGGTGATTTTGATATTAAAATATTTTCTCTAATATACCATTAAGGACTTTGTTAAATATAGGTGATTTGATAGAGATCTTAAAAACTTTTAAGGCATAGGAAGGATATCATAAACAAACTGAGTCTGAAATGTTGAAAATTAAATACCTTGAAAGTCCTTTTGAATTATAATAAAATGTAAAGCGAAGCATTAAAAGTCGGTTAAAACTATCATTTCACTAATAGCAAAGGTAAATACAATTTTGCAAATTTCACAGGTGGGCAAACTTTCTCCATAAAATTTCACACGTACTAATGTACTAACGACTTTTAGGTCAAAGACAACTTTCAAATTACTTCTGAAAAGATGCTTATTGCCAGTGTCTAGTTTTAGTAGCACAGTCACAAAGGACATGTTTCAAGACACACCTCTTGGTGCCAAAGTGATTTCTAGCCTTTAAATCAGACACAAATTAGTGCCATGGGCAGAAAAATGTGTTATTGTTTTAAAGTGATCATGTTGTTGAACTTGCTTATTAAGGAACGAGGATATACTTTCGATCTAAAGGGCTTAAATGACCTCTTTAAAAAGAGATTTGCAAATTTAAATGGTACTCATTTTATCTAGCCTACAGTGGACATTCCTAAAATTAACTACTTAGGAGGCTTCATGGACAAAGTCTGTGCCTGGTTTCCCTGTATTGATTTGACAATCAAATCACTGGCAGCAGAATTAAAGGTTTTATGGGGGAGAATAAGGTGGTATATGGTATTGACTGAGAACATGACATTTACAGTTAGTCTCAAGTGGTACAGTTTGAAAAGGCTTACATGGGGAATCACTGTTGGTTCTATTTTTATTATGGACAACTTCAAATATGTGCAGAAATAGAATTAATCTCCATGCACTCATCATCCAGTATGAATATTTAGAAAATCATGGCCAATCCTGCTTCAGATATATGTCCACCCCCTTCCTCACGTCCCATATTATGTTGAAAAAATCCCAGACATTCTATCATCTGCAAATATTTACAGTTAACCTGTAAAACTGTCACATTTAAAATTAACAATTCCTTAACATCAACACATACCAAATAACCATTTAGTGTTCAAATTTCCAATAGTTTTATAATGGTCATGTTTTTAACTTTTATTTTATAATATGGACTCCTAGGAAGTTGCAAAAAGAGAGTCCTGTGAACTCTTACCCTAATGTTTTCCCCAATAGTGACATAGAATTGTAGTAAAATAGCAAAAGAACAAGGGAATTTACATTGGTAAAATACTGTTAACTAGAGTACAGCCTTATTCCACTTTCTTTGTTTTTTACACATATGCATGCATGTATGCATGTGACAGAGAGATTGATCACAGTGTGGCTGGGTAGGCCCCAGAGTCGTGGACAGGCCAGAGGGCCCGAAACTGCACTAAAGCTTTGGTTGCTGCCACAGGCATGTTTGAAAATCCCAAGTGATGCATCTTTGTTTTTTGTTTTTTTGGATTTTTAAAAAAGATTTTATTTATTTATTTGAGAGAAACAGCATGAGAGAGCACAAGCAGGGGGAGGGGCCGAGGGAGGGGGAGATTCAGGCTTCTTGCCGAGCAGGGACCCTGATGTGGGGCTCCCCGTGGGACTCGATCCCAGGACCCTGGGATCATGACCTGACCCGAAGGCAGACGCTTAACCCACTGAGCCCCCCCAGGCACCCAAGTGATACATCTTTATCTTCTGTCCCACAGCTCCCTCCTCCAAAAGCAGAGATAAAAAGGGGTATGATGGAGACAAAAGAAGTATATGTATTTGTTTACCATACTTCTATATGATACAATTTATTTATATATTCCTTGGTCCTTCTCCTCTCCCACAGTCCTTTATGCTCCTGGACTAGGGCTAATGCAAACGGAAATTACATGGTGATACTGCTCCAAGGACATTAAATCAGGAACCCCTAGAGCTGGAATATCATTCTGCCCCTGCCTCTCTGGCAACAGGCTGCCTGACCATCACTGCCAGCATCTGTCTGTCCAACGGAAATCTCAGAGGCCTTGGAGAGGCATTTATGAGTAAATGGGATTACATCTGAAACCCCTATAGATTAAGTGTTGGGGAAGACAAATCTCTATGACAACTAGCTGAAAGGCACCTATAATATTCTCATTTTAAAACTATAAAAATATAATAGAAATGTGCATTTGAGAATTTGTTCTGTAGATATTAGCACCATCACAAATTATCATTCAAAAAATAAGTGACTTTTGGTAATTGCTAATTACAAAACAGTTCCTAGCAATATGCCCTATTTGGAATGGTTAGAATCATTGAAATTATGGGAGTATATAAACCACTTTAATGGGTAAACATTCAACTGGGCAGTAGTTTCTTTTTCTTTTTTTTTTTAAGATTTTATTTTAGAGAAAGAGAGAGAGCACACATACGAGTGGGGAGAAGGGGAAGGAAAGGGAAAGGGAAAGAATCTCAAGCAGACTCCGTGCTCAGTGTGGAGCCTGACTGGGGTTTAATATCACGACCCAAGGTCATGACCTGAGCCAAAACCACTTAACCGCTGGAGCCACCCAGGTGCCCCTTGGCAGTAGTTTCTAATGTACTTATCTTTATCTTCAAATTTGGGGCATTATAGTCATTAGTATTGACTAAATATGACATGACCTGAGCAATAATATTATCCACACCAAAGATCATAGTCACTCTGCACCATGATAACATGGCTACTAAAGTAGAAGAGTAATGCTTGCCTGTGTTCCTTCCAGCAATACTGTGAATGTCAGATTGAGCAGCTCACTCATTTTTACTATTTAATGTGAAGATGCAGGTCTTTTCCTGTATCTCATACATTTGTAGCCACTACATGCCAGGTGTGGATGCTGGTCCCTTCATTTAGCTTCTGTGTGGAATCCTCACAAATCTAGGAGGGAGTTGGTGTTACTCTGCACTTTTTGATGAAGAAACAAGGTATAAAGAAAAAAATTACTTTTCATTTTTACATAGTTAATAAGCGGTTGTGCTGGAATTTGAAACTGGTTCTTATGTATGTGATCAGGAGTGGAAGGTATTTCAGCTACAGTATGCAAGTGCAAATGCATATTATTATTTTTTGCTGCTTTTATAAACCCGGAAGCATCAAGATCACTGGTAAATGTCTAAACGCGGTCATTTACTTTACTTTCAAGTAGTTCACCGTTGAAGTCAAAATATATCGATAACATGGTCTCTTGCAAATTTTTTAGTTCATAATTGATTTCAAATCATTGTACTTTAATACACCCTAACTCTTTAAATTGCTTTCTTTTATAACTACTACTTTTCACTAAAATGAATGTGACTATACGCATTACATTAAAAAACACAAAAATAATAGTACCAAACATTTACATAATACATATTAAAGTTAAATATAATTTCACAAATATCAGGGTTCCTGAATACTTTTTATTTTCACTCAATGGTGTAACACTTTCTGTTCAATTCCTGAAAAATTTTTTGTCAGAAAGAGAGAGAGGGAGAGCACAAGCAGGGGGAGCGGCAAGCAGAGGGAAAAGCAGACTCCCCGTCGAGCAAGGAGCCTGATTTGGGACTCGATACCAGGACCCTGGGATCATGACCTGAGCCGAAGGCAGACGCTTAACCAACTGAGCGTCCCTAATTCCTGCAATTTCTACCAGACTTTTAAATTAATGTTTTTCTCACAGTTCATATTTTCTCAATTAAAAACAAATTATCAACAACCACAAAAAGAAACACTTTCTTGCCAATTTCCCCCCTAAACCTATCCCTTTTTCCTCCTATTCCCCTTTCAAGTAAATAATGTCACAGGCATCCTCCACTGCACATGGAAACGTCTTTATCTTAAAATTCCCTACCATTGTATTATGACCCGATCTGCTACATGTTTCTTAGATTCCCATTTGTCAACTCTTGTATTTGATTCTACTATAACATTTAAATTTGGATTCACACAATGTTGCTGACTTAATTCAAAAGCTTCCGAATTGATATACCAGATTTTGGCTTCTCCCCATCACCCCTCCAACCTCTATATCACCAACAGATTTGACTTCCTGAAACATAGGTAGGATTGCATTACTCCTCTGCTTAACACGGTCCAATATTAGGTCTGTTGTCAATAGCATTTTTTACATTTAATATGTTCCCCAAGTAGATTTTAAGCTCCCCTGAATAATAATTACATTTCGCTCATATGTGTACTTTCAAAAATGAAAACTGAACTAATGTGCTAAATAACTATAGATTCAATTAATAAAAGAACAAATGAGTGGGCAAATAAACAAAGACTACAAATCAACTTGAGCAATGCTTTTTAATATGTTAGTCACAATTAGTGGATAGAAGAATCAATCCAGATATTGCCAACTAGTACTTTTTTTAATTAAGCAAAACAGAATAGGAAGATAGTGGAATGAGTCACACTTTGTAAGGAAAAGTATCATTCTGTAAAATCTGGTTACAATTAAGTGTGCACACACGTGTGTATTTACCGGGTCATGATGTAACATATATTCTTAAATCAGGTCGTGATAATAAAGAGCTGAGGTTCCACATCTGGCCTGACAGTGTAAAGAGCTCCGCAGACTCACGTGCCATTGTAAGGGGTAAAAATTACTTAAAAAGGCAAACATTTAATGTTTCTGAAAATTGACCTAAAGGAATACTACCAAAGAACATTTATTGAAGAAAAATCTATTAAAACAAGGTAAGAATTATGAGAATCTTTGTATTTGAACCAATATCCATGTCCTCCCTCCCCTGGTCAAGCTCAGTGAGGAGGACACTCCATTCTAGACTGCTACAGGGAAGACGACAGAGTTCCCTCTCTCCCCAGTTCCTAGTGAAAAGGTTTTCTTCCCAAGAGGGGCAGGATTTCAGCATTTGTCATCCAGGTCACAGGCACCTATAGCTGAGGCTAGGATCTGGGCATGTGTGACCGAGAGGTAGAGGCTCCTTTAACACTCCACTCACTGAACAAAGGCTATATTACCTGAAATGTGAAGTTTCCAACAAAACATAAGTCCATGCAAAGAAAATGGAAAGTGTAACTCACTCACTTGGGGGGGGGGGGGAGTATGCAATATAAACTATCTGTGAGAGCAACTAGATATTGTATTTAATAAAGACTTGAAAGTAGCCATTATATGTTCGAAGAACTAAAGAAAACTGCAATTACAGAAGTAAAGGAAGGTATGATGACTATGTTTCAATAGAGGAAATAAAGAGATAAAGCAAATAAATTGGAGAACTGAAAAAACGGTAACTAAATAAAAAATTCATTATAGGCATTCAAGAGCAAATTTGAAATTTCAGAAAAGAGAATTAGCAAACACACATGTAGACCAATGGAACAGAATTGAGAGCCCCAAAATATACTTGAGCATATCTGGTTAACCAACATAGGACAAGGGAGCCAAGAATACTCTATGGGTAAAGGACAGTCTTTTAAATAAATGGTGCTGGGAAAACTGGATAGTCACATGGAAAAGAATGACATTGGATCTCTATCTTATAACACTCACAAAAATTAACTCTAACTGAATTAAAGACTTAAACATAAAACCTGAAACCCTAAGAGTCCTAACAGAAAATACAAGGAAAAAGTTTCTGGATACTGGTCTTGGTAATGATTGTTTGGATATGACATCTAAAGCATAAGCAACAAAAGCAAAAAATCTACCAGAGGGTCTATGTCAAACTAAAATGCTTCTGCACAGCAAAAGAAAGAATCAACAAAATAAAAAGGAAACCTACAGACTGGGAAAAAATATTTGCAAACTGTATACCTGATAGGGAATGAATATCCAAAGTAGGTAAGGAAAACCTACAACACATATAAAAAAAATAGCAATCCAATTAAAAAAACAGGCAGAAGGGTCGCCTGGGTGTCTCAGTCGTTTGGTTAAGTATCTGACTCTTGATTTCTGCTCAGGTCATGATCTCAGGGTTGTGAGATGGAGCCCCATGCAGGGCTCCACGCTCTGCTTGGAGCCTGCTTAAGATTCTCTCTCCTCTCCCTCTCCCTCTGTACCTAACCCCGACCCCCCCAACTCATGCATGCTAGCTAGCTCTTTCTTTCTAAAACAACAACAACAGCAACAACCACGCAAAAGCCCTGAATGGGCATTTTTCCCAAGGAAGGCACAGAGATGGCCAATGGGTACATAAGAAGATGCTCAACATCATTCATCATCAGGGAATCGCAAAGCAATGCCACCATGAAGTATCACCTCACACCAGTCAGAATGGCTGTCATCAAGAAGGCAAGAGGTAAGTGTTGGTCAAGGGCCAGAATGTGTGCTAGATCCACAAGCTGCTATTGCTTCACATACACTGTGCAAGTAACATGGATGCGAATGTTTAAAGGCTGCGTCAGGGCTCTCCTGGCCTCCTGAGCCTGACATTTGCTTATTCCAGTCAATTACTATAAGAGAGAACCAACTAGAAATATAACTTCATTCTAACAGAAAATAAAATTTTAAAAGAATTTTAAACTGTAACTTTATCACTTGTATCATGTGTTTAAGAGCCCATTTAATCGGGGGGCTATATTAAATACAAATTCTACTACAGATGTATCAACAAACAGTGTCGTGTTTAAGCTGTCACTTTAAATTTCTCTTAACTAGGAGGCAAAAATCAGGCAGAGTCCTTGAACTTCTTTTGCATGCCTTCCAACTGCATAGTTCTGGGCTTATGGTAGCATATGTGCAATCAGATTTTTTGCTTGTTGGTTATTTAAAAGCTTTGGTCTGATAGTGTCACTGAGCACACCTTTCCAAGTGTACTTGAACTACATTTGCCTTATTATTCATTATGTAGTGGCTAAGTAACCATTTAGAGAAGAATACCCAACAGTGGAAATCTAATTTTAACATGCATTACTGATTTGTATTAGGTTTTGATCAAATGCAACTCTGGTCTCTATTAACTCAATGGTTTAAAAGTGGCCTGATTTCCTTAGTTTGCTAATTTTTATTTCCTTGAACTGTTTATGACTGAACATGACTTCAGCTGATTTGCTCTTTGTACTTGCTATCTTGTCATTAAAGAAAAAAAAAATAAGGCTGAAAACCATGAGCTATTAATTCAAATGTGAAGTGTTGACAACGGTAGGGGCCCAGGGCAAGGTGGGCTACTTTGGCAGAAAGATTATTTTGAGTTAAAAGTAATCAAGGGGCACCTGGGTGGCTCAGTTGGTTGGGCGACTGCCTTGGGCTCAGGTCATGATCCCAGGGTCCTGGGATGGAGCCCCACATCTGGCTCCCTGCTCAGTGGGGAGTTTGCTTCTCCCTCTCCCTTTACCTGCTACTCTGCCTGCTTGTGCTCTCTCTCTGTCAAATAAATAAATAAAAATTCTTTAAAAAAAAAAGTAATCAAAACCCAGCAGATGTAGAAAAGCTCTCTGCCCCCCACCCCAACTGCCCAAATTTACTTTGGAAAGGAGAGACTCTACCAGGAAAAGAGAGCTAGAAAGAGAGACTCCCCTTCACCTAAGAACCTTAGCTGCTTTGTTTTTGAAAACATCTTTTTTTTAAGATTTATTTATTTATTTATTTGAGAGAGGGAGAGAACACAAGCAGGGAGGGGCAGAGGGAGAGGGAGAAGCAGATCCCTTCCCTGGGATCAAGCCCCGCCTCGCCTCAGGCTCCCTGCTCAGTGGGAAGCCTGCTTCTCCCTCTCCCTCTGAACTTGTGCTCACTCTCTCTCTGTCAAATAAATAAATAAAATCTTAAGAACAAAACAAAACAAGACCCACCTGTTAATGGTCTTTCTCCCCTTTGTGTCCTCAGTCCCCTATCCCTCTCCTTAGCGCCTGTGAGCTTCATGTTGCCTCACTGTCTTTGCAACTTCTGTCTGTGTGAATTCCCCCATGCATGCCTATTAATTTGATTAAATTTGATTTTCTCCTGTGACTCTGTCTTGTGTCCATTTGATGCTAAGTCCAGCCAGAAGAAGCATAGGTCAGAGGAAGATCTTCCTCCCTGAAACTATCTGAGCATCCAAGGCAAAATGAAGATGCTTTTGGCCTGACTTTAGTAGCGTTAAGATACACAGGAATTTTGAGAATGATTGCTACTCTTACTATTTACACAGCTTGTAACTTTGGGTGATTTTTATATGTATACATAACTTTACAACTAGTTTCTCATACTTGCATCAAAGTACACCAGTCAGTAATAATGTCAACATCACATCAAAGAGTAGAGATGGAAGGCTTTCTTCATGATTGGTTAATATATTTTGCTACTCCATGGCTCTTTTCCTCATTGATGGAGATGGCACGATATAAAAATAAGAACCATTAATAAACTTCATATTTGACAGGTTGATCAAAATATTTAACATAATCCATTGATTACAGCTTCTTTAGGATTCATATACTTAAAGGCAAATGCTATAAGAATCTATATAGATTCTAATGGTTGGATCATTAAAGATAATGTTTTGCTGACAATGGTAAGTAGTGTACATTTGCCTCTAATGGGATTAGACCTGAACAACAGTAGTAACTTTCAAATTAGGCATACTATTACAACAGAGTGGTAAGAGACCATTTTCTATTTTCATTTAGTTTTCCCTGCCGAGAAAAAAGTTATATATAGTTCAGGGAAAAAAAAAAAAAAAAAATATATATATATATATATATATGAACACTATAGTTAACCACTCACAGGTTGGGCTGTCTTGACTTCTCATTGTATGTGTACTGGGTCATGTCACCCTTTCCCATAATCTTAACAGAACTGAATAAAAATCATAATATGACTTGTCTTTAAACCCTAGATAAAATAAATGTTTATATGACTGAATAAAACAAACCCTACAAACTGGATCGGTAACCACATTTACGTCATTTAACTTAAACGTTTGTTGCTTTTTCTGGCAACCAACTTTAAGCTCTGTGATAAAAAGTTGTATGGAGAAAGTGTACAAATTCTGTAGCTAATTTAGGTATAACTGATGCATATATAATTCTTTGAAAATATTTCATTTTAAACTGCATATTTCTAATGTGTCATAAGACTATTGCACTAAATTAATTTTAGTAAGAATTTTTATAGTTAACCTTACATATTTTAAGAAATTTGAATTTGGTCCCATATTAAAATTTTCTACATTGACAATTTTGTTTCTGTTGAAACAAAAAATCTGTTGATTTGAAATCTGAAATTTGAAATTGAAAATCTGTTACCTAGATTCCATAATTAACATTTACCATAGTTGCTTATCACATTCATCTATCCACTAATCCATTTTATTTTTAAATGTACTATAAGATGCAGAGAGCAGAAAAACTCACCCCTAACATTCAATTTTAATCCCTTGTACTCTGCTAAAGTCAAGTCAAGTCCCCTTTGCCGGCACAGGGATATGCAGTTGATATTCAATGGGGAATCAAGCAGTTTGTGCTGTAGGCTAGGCCTCAGCAAACCACAACCCATGTGTTAAATCTGGACTGCTACCTGTGTTACTAAATTTCTTTTGGAATTTAGCCACCCCTATTTACCTACTGACCTATTGTTTATAGCTGCTCTTGTACCTCAAGGATAGAGTTGTAGCAAAATCCATGTAGCTCACAAAGCCTTAAATATTATCTGGCCCTTTTACAGAGTTTGCTCACCCCTATTTTGCTGAACTCTATCTCTGAGTGCCCCTGTGAACTACAGCTGATACATATATATATATATATATATATATATATATATATATATATATATATATATATATATTTTTTTTTTTTTTTTACCAAATTAGAATTTAGATTTCCTCATGTTCAAAACATAGAATGGATGTACTGATGTGAGACTATAACTCTCTACATTTTTTTGGGGGGATTCATCATCCCTATATTTCTTCCTCTTGCTCTTCCCATTAGTGACTCTTTGAACTTCCTTTGCCCCATTTCATGTTTATGGGTAGAGCTGCTTATCCTGGAATTAATTCAACATAGATCCTGGCATACAAACTGAATTTCAAGTTTAATTAAAATATTCTCTGAAACTTCAGGTCAGTTTATCCTTTTCATGAACAAAGACATTCTTCATAGGCACATCTGTAGTCTATCTCAATTTAATGCTAGAATTCTGACCTATGCACAGTAAAGAGAACTGTCACTCTCGCCATGTTAACTACTGTGCAATTATGGAGAAAAGTCAGAATTGTTATATAAGCATACTCACAAATCATCTCTCCCAATTAACATGTTTCTGGAATACCTCTTAGTGCTTAGTATCAAATTTGTAGAACTCTCAATGTAACATTTTTGGGCAAATTTTTATATTT
This sequence comes from Mirounga angustirostris, assembly GCF_029215605.1. Lineage (NCBI taxonomy): Eukaryota > Metazoa > Chordata > Mammalia > Carnivora > Phocidae > Mirounga > Mirounga angustirostris. The sequence continues at coordinate 30,817,453 of NW_026991719.1, read as the reverse complement.
CTATCCCTAAGACTCAATACATTTAGTAAAAAGGGGGTGCTCAAGTCTTGAATAATATGCAAAAGGCATTCTATATTGCAATGAAGAGGGGCACCTGGGTGGCTCAGTCTGTTAAGCATCCACCTTCACCTCAGGTCATGATCCCAGGGTCCTGGGATGGAGCCCCATGTCGGGCTCCAGCGGGGAGCCTGCTTCTCCCTCTCCCTCTTCCCCTCCCCACCCCACTTGTGCTCTCTCTCTCTCAAATAAATAAAATATTCTAAAAAATTGCCATGAAGAGGATCTGTCCCTTAAATACTCATGGTATTAAGAGTGGAATCACAGTCTCAAACTCAATGTGATCCATTCCCTATCATTCATTTGCTCTGACAGAATTTCCACAGAACCTGTCACATTTAGATGTTTTTGCTTGACTGAACAAAACTGTATATAAGGAAGGAAAGGGAGAGAGACATTACAATGGAAGAGAAGAAAATACTATTTATATGTCAACTGTTCACCATATTTACTGTACTAGTCGATGATTACAAAAAAAACTGAGGATCTGACATAGCAATATAATTATGTATCCAGCTCAGTATGGTTTCATTACATTTTCTAAAACTGAGTTTGGGTTAGATGTGAAACACTGTATTTTGCCCATTTAAAATGACTGGAGGTCTAAATAAATAAGTAAATAAATAAAATCTTCGGAGGCCAGCCGAGTTGGTCTATATATCCCACTGATTACAGGTAAAAACTTTTTCAAGAAAAAGCAACCACTTGAAGAATCTCAGGTGTAAAGTAGAGCAGGTAGATTGAGGATGAAAATGAAAACCTGAATGGAAATTTTTTCTCACCACTTTGCCCTAAAGGAGATTTCAGTCACATGGAACTGCACAACAGTGTAAAAGGCTAGAACTACAAGAGAATTTCATTTTCTAGTCAGAGAAGTCCACAAAAGGTGTGTGTGTGTGGGGGGTAGCTTAGAGTTGGAGTATGTAGGAGAAGTTCCAGAGAAGAATCTGGAGAAGAGCAACTCTTAAATCCACAGATGAAGCAACATAAATTCCAGGCTCGTTCTTAAGCTATTAATGAGCAGAACAAACCCAAAGAAGTATAGCAAAGGCTTCAAGAAGTTTCCTGTATCAACAACTGCCTAAGTATTAGACTAGCCTCTGAGTAGCCAATATGGCAGACCCAAAAAGCATAAAAGAGTTTGGAAAACTTAACTGATACGGGGACCACCACATACAGAAGGTGACACAGAACTTGCATTCTGAAACTAACTGGGTTCATTTCCAACTGAAAACACAGAAAAGCAACATTCTTCAAAAATTATCAAGTCACAGAATCTCACAGCATAGTATTAACAATATCCAAGACACGGTCCAAATTTATATGGTGTTATGAGGTGTAGGAGTCTCAGGAATATGTCCTCGAGACTGAGAAAGCACTTTAAGACTGAAAAATGAAGTAAGCCGCTCCATACCATTTACAGAGTTTCATTCAGGGTAACTTACTGATGGGATATCAGGGCAGAAGGATGTCCCAGGTGGTAGGTAGCTATGTGCTACCCCTATTCTCAAGTCCAGACCTTGATCTCCAGCTTTTATAGAGTGATGAGCATGGTGGTGAGGTCATGGGGTGGTTCTCTAAAATGGTACCTTCTGCACACTGGAGGATCTCTACTGGTCACCCCAAGTGCAGCCTTCTGCATACCACTTTAGGGAAGATGAGAACAAGCCTTCCCACATTCTGGCCACAGTATGCATTAGTTTCCATGGGGCCTGAAACATGTAGCCCCAAGGGAGGTCACCGTGTGGGCATGAACAAGATGGAAGGTCAAAGATGGAGTTAGTGTTATCAGCACTCCTACACTCCATCCCTGACCTCTGTACCACCTTTACTTGTCATTCTTCTGCTATGACCCTAGAGCCAGATATCAACAAATAACTTGGCATCCCTGTGCCACAGCTGCAATAATATAAGACCAAAGAAGATACTTAGAACTCTGGTTCCTCAGTGATTGTGAACTTCAACATAAGGGAAGATACAACAGTAGGGAAGAACAGCAATGCAAGGCTAGGGGTGATGAATGTTTTACAGGCAGTCCGAGTGAGCCAATACCACCCCTGGCTTAGGTATTTTCCCTGGGGGATAATACCATATATTTTGCCCCATAATAGCCTTAAAGGGTATGTCTATAATGTACATATATTGGGGAATAAAAGGTCTCCTGTAACCCAATAAACAAGAGCCTGTAATTTCTTCACCGTTTTAGGGATTGGCAAGGCTTGTAGTTTATGGAACTGCCTCCAGCATCACATTTGTCTTACCTGACCAGATGATGGCCAGGCACTATAGTGATTGAGCTGGCCCTTAGATCTTATCAGTATTTAACTCCCATCCTCATGCCTTTAAGTATGCCTATAATAATGTGACTGCTTCGGACAAGGAGGATAAATCATCACAAGTTAACATAACATCATCTATGTAACGATGAAGCACCATCTCCTCTGGTAATACCCACTTTTCCAAATCTGTAGCTACCACCCCGTGACCAATGGTGGGACTATAAAAATACCCTTGGGGCAACGCCTGAGAGACCTATGGTTTGCCACTCCATGTGAAGGCAAATTGGTCTTGGGATTCACATCCTAATAGAATGCTATAAAAAATGTTAGATAGGTCCAGTATATAACGATGTCTTAATAGATGCCATGATTTTTTCCAACAATAAGACTATACTGGGCACCGTGGCATGGATGGGCTGAGGAACTTTATAGAGTTCCCTATAATCTATTGTCATTGGCCAGGTCCCATTACATTTCTTTATAGTCCAAACTGGACTACTGAAGGAGCTCTGAGCAGGCACAGTTACCCCTGCCTTTTCTAATTCTCCAAAGGTGGCAATAATCTTGTTATGCCCAACAGGTAGCTTACCTTGTTTTAGGGTTATTACTCTCCAGGGAACCAGGAGCTGTATAGGTTCCCACTTTGTGTGACCGCAATGATGAGTTCCACTACTCGGGTACACAACCTGAATTCACCTGTTGTTGTAGTTAGATGCAGATCCTATAAAATATAAAGGCCCAAAATATATTCAGGAATGGGGAAAAATGCAGGGAGGGAGCCTGCTGATCTGTAGTTTGTCTGACTTTGATAATTTGTCCCCCATAAGCATCAGTAGTGTTTATTTCTCCCCAGAATTTCAAGTGGTTTCCATAGGAAGCATGTGTTCAGTGTCTAGTACAGCTAATACAGTCTGTTAGTGCGAGACCCAATAAATGGTTAATTCAACAAGGGGCCTCTGTTTGCCCCCTATTACATGCACGAAAGTGCAACGCTGGCCTAACACCTACTCTCTAAGGAGTAAGGGGGCATATCCACCCCTGAAATTCCTCTGATAGCAGAGGGGCACTCGGTGACCTACTTAGCTTGAGCCTTCCTTTGAGGGAGTGAACTGCTTTCCCTTCGGCAACACTTTCCTAGCAAGACCAAATTGGGTTGTTTGTCTATATTTTCTCTCAGGTCCCCGTTAGTAGTATTCGATCTTGCCACAACTGTTTATGAGAGACCTTGATGGGCCCCTTTCTGCCATTTTACTGTCAGTAGGCTCCCTTGTTTTTCCACCCATCTATTCCCTACGACAGATTCGGTTTCACTTGAGTCAGCCACCATGGCTGCTACGCTAGCACAGGGCCAGTTGGCCAGAGGAGCCAGGACAAACGCTAAAGCCCCGTACCATGCCCCTGGGGCCCACTGCCAGATGCAGTCTTTCATGCCAGAGAAAGAGAATTCTTAGTCTGGGCTTCCCAAATGCTGAGCACAAATGGCCTTCATTCCCAGTCCACATGTAATCTCCTACAGTGTTTCCATAGGAAAACTGGCCTGCCCAGAGGTCCAGTGCAGTGGAAGGGAGGAAACATCCCCCTGCCAGAGCAGATCAGCCTAATGCTAACATTTATCCAATCAAAACAGCCAAGTATCAGGGACGCCCACCCTTGCCTGTGGCACAGAAGCCCTGCTGCAAGGCCCATCAAGCAGTGACTGAGGCCATCTTTGACATCTCAAACTCATTTAACAGAACACCATCTCCCCCCACCATCCCACAGTCACAATACCCAAGCTACCACTCCTTCTAGGCCCCTTTGCTCAAAGCGGCTGGTTAGTTCCACCAATTCAGTGGCAGAATCCTCCCTCATAATCATTTTCTGACCAGTGGGAGCCCCTTGTCTATCATCCACAGGCTCACACGTGGTCTGGGTCTTCGTCCGAACTAAAGGGCATGCCTGTAAGTAAGTCATTTTGCTCCCCCCGGGACAATGTCTTCTCCATCAGAGGAGGCACCATCCCAGGGATCCCATGCCCCAGGGGACCATCTCCTTTGAAATAGAACAGCTCTCACATCCACAATCTGTAGGTTTTCCTCCTGCTATTGGATTCTCCTGGACACAGTGTTTACGTCAGAGGACCATTACGCTCCCACAATCCCCTCTCCCAATCCAACGCTTCTGGAGTCCACTCCAATGCTCTCCCCATTCACAACTCCCCTTCCAGTGTCTTGCAGCGCACAGATCAATGGACAAGCCACCACAACAGTTTGTTCACTTTCCCTTCTCCATCTCCCTTTCCCCCCAGTTTCACATGGAATATCTAACAATATCTTGGGTGTTTTCAGGTTGTCCCTGTACTTGCGCACTGGTCTGAAACACTCAAAAAACCTTGCCAACTCCCCACGTGTTGGGACCTGGCCAGCTTGGGATTTCCCCCACAACAACCAGCCTTCCTTCCCCTCCAGGGACAACGAGCCTTACCCCAGGAGGGCTCCTTTACCCATGCTTGTTTCATTTTCAGTTTCCTTGCTGGCTTGCCAATTGTTAGAAGGTAGAGCAGGGTCAGTAAAATATCCTTCAGACCAAGAAGGCCCTTTGTGACCAAAAACGAAGCAAGCTACTCAGCAAGCCACTCCATACCGTTTACAGAGTTTTAATAATAATAATATAATAATCTGTTTTGAATCTTTGATTATCTTTGATAATCCCAGTGTCTGTGTCATCTCACAGCTGGCATCTGTCGATGGTCTTTCCCTAAAGACAAGCCTTACAACATTCTGGGCAGAGCATACATCAACCTCCACGGGGCCTAAAACAAATAGCCCCGAGGGAGGTCACTGCAAGGGCATGAACAAGATGTGGCGTCAGTGCTGTCCGTGCACTACACTTGGCATGCAAAGAACTAGGAAAATCTGATAAAATTTAAAGGGAAAGACCATCGACAGATGCCAGCTGTGAGATGACACAGACACTGGGATTATCAAAGATTCAAAACAGATTATGATAACCATGTTCATTGTTCCATGAGGTAACGGTGAACATACTTGAGATGAAAATAAAGATATACAGTATCAGTAGAAAAATTCAAACTCTAAAAAAGAGTTTCATGGCAATTTTAGAACTGAAAAACATGTGAAATTTAAAAAAAATCATTGAATGTGCTCAAGAGCAGATAAGAGATAAAGATGACAGAGGAAAGGGAGAATTTAAAGACAATAATAGAAATTATATAACCTGAAGAACAGAAAAGCAATGGGGAAAAAGACAACTCAAGGATCTGTAGAACAATAAAATAATTGTGAATGTGTTTGTGTTGACATTTTTTTTTTTTAAGATTTTATTGATTTATTTGAGAGAGAGAATGAGATAGAGAGAGGGAGCATGAGAGGGGGGAGGGTCAGAGGGAGAAGCAGACTCCCCGCTGAGCAGGGAGCCCGATGCGGGACTAGATCCCAGACGCTGAGATCATGACCTGAGCCAAAGGCAGATGCTTAACTGACTGAGCCACCGAGGGACCCATGTTGACATTTCATAGAACACCTGGTTTCAGGGAGTGGCTTACTGCCAAGTAAGCCAACTGAACTAGACTTCTAATTGAGTTTTTTAACCTTTGAAATTATCTTTTTATAAAACTTTTACAAGACTACTATATAATATTGTTCTTTAACAATCTTCACCTCAATTTACATTCTTTCATTAATGTAGTCATTGATTCAAGAATATTCATTGAGTACATTCTGCCAGAATTAATGTGATGTTATATTACATATATACAGGTATAGCTTGAAAAACAGGGTATGTGATCATCCCTCATTATAGGAAGGACCTTCTGTCAACTTAAAATTGAAAGGAAGCCTGGGGAAATACAGAATTCCCAATAACAAATGTTCAAACTTAGGTTGGCTTTGGCAGCAAGAGTGTAAAAAATATCCAAGTGTCAGGTAACTAGTTGGATCATATAACCATTTGAATAACTCATGTAATTGGAATGAACTTTATACAAATATGTGAGGTCAAATATTTATTTAAATAATTTATTATTGAGGGAGCCAGTACAATGGTGAGATTAATTTAAAAGTGAAATTGAGGAGCTATGCAGAAGTAATATAAAAAGGAATGTATAAAATTGCTAGATTATATACACAATTGGTTATTGACTCACAAGGTTATAACCTGTAACTTCTGGGTTATCCTTTCTACCAAATATTTGCACCTATACCAAATGAAAATCCATAATTTAACATGTAACATCATCATGTCTGGGAACATTAACCAATAGTAAACAGTAACTCAAACACAGTTTACTCTCCTAAATAACCTTCAGGTGGACCTGTGACTCAATGATACTGAAAGGACATTAACCACCCCCGTAACTTTTTTTCTCTAGTATTGGATAAACACACACACACACACACACACACCAGATAAAATGTATGCCAAATATCTTGCAAACCTTTAAGGCATGAATTGAAGTAAGTAGAAATGTGAAGCTATTTAATTTATATGAAAATGGGGTGTTTATAAACACAAAACCCATATGTGGTAGGCAGAATTCTAATATGGACTCTGCAATTGCCCCTCTCTCTGTGTGTATACATGCTCTGTATAATCCCTTCCTTTTGAGTGTGTGTAGGATTTGTAAATACGATGAGATTTCTCTCCTTGATTACCTGGTATCACAAAGGAGAAGAGATTTTGCATATGTAATCAAGGTTCTCAATACACTGTCTTTGAGTTAATCAAAAGTGAGATTATCCTGGCTGAGCTTGACTTAATCAAGAACATCTTTTCAAAGAGGATTCAGGTCTTTCCTGAAGAGAGGCATTTAGAGCAAGAGACTCAAATGAGATTCTTCTGCTGGTCTTAAAGAAGCAAATGCCATGTTGTGAGCTGATTATGGAGATGGCCATATGGTAAAGAGTCGAGGGCAATCTCCAGCAGCTGAGAGTGGCCCCCCGGCTGACAGCAAGAAAATGGGGACTCTGTCCTCCAACCACATGGAACCAAATTCTGCCAACAGCTTGAGTAAGTCTGGAAATGGATTCCTCCTTAGTCGTGTTTCCAGATGAGACTGCATTCCTGACAACACTTTGATTTCAGTCTTGTGAAATCCTGAGCAGAGGACCCGGTTAAGATATATCTGTACACCTGACCCACATAAAACTGTGAACTAATATATATATGTTGTTTTAACTGGTAAATTTGTGGTGAGTTGTTACACAGCAATAGAAAACTAATATACAAGCTAATAAATTCTAAGGCTGATGTCTTCTCCATAAAGCCAATTACTTTTATAACTATACCAGGGTAGTGTATTTCAACATATAACAAAATAAATACATTCCAACAAGTGATTTCTTAGCATTTTCAAATATCTGCTAAAATTATGAGTCATCCAGAGCATCAGATTATTCTTTCATCTTGATGTTTTCAATGAATTATACTCTAAATTTAACCCTGGCTTAAATTTTTTTTTAAAGATTTTATTTATTTATTTAATTGACAGAGAGAGAGAGACAGCAAGAGAGGGAACACAAGCAGGGGGAGTGGGAGAGGGAGAAGCAGGCTTCCCGCTGAGCAGGGAGCCCGATGTGGGACTCGATCCCAGGACCCTGGGATCATGACCTGAGCTGAAGGCAGATGCTTAACGACCAAGCCACCCAGGTGCCCCATCCCTGGCTTAAACTTTTAACCAAATAATTTTATTCTGACATATAGAAGAAAGAAAAATGTATTTCAGTTTGTACTTGAGTTATGAAGGGAATAAGGTAACTCCCGAGGAAGATAAGATTTTTTTTTTTTTTTTTTTTTTAATGACAACTGCTATGAGTTGAGTTCTGTGGAAAGAAGACCCTGAGATGAAGTTTACCAGGTAGGAGTTTAGTGTGGAGTACCTTTAGACCAACACACGTGGAAGGAAAGGGAAGGAAGCAGGATTGGACAGACAGAAGTTAGGCTGCAAAGCAGTCCCAAAGACAGTTTTTTGTTTGTTTGTTTGTTTTTAAGATTGTATTTATTCACTTTTGAGAGAGAGCATGAGCAGGGGGAGGAGCAGAGGGAGAGGGACAAGCAGACTCTGGCTGAGCACAAAGCTGGAGCGGGGCTCGATCCCACAACCCCGAGATCATGACCTGAGATGAAACCAAGAGTCAGATGCTCAACCGACCGAGCCCTCCAGGAGCCCCCCAAAGACACCAAGCCATGAGTATGTATGCTGCTAGAATATACCTTTAGAGTTGTCTAGAGTAGGGCTGATACAGCCAGGAATTTACACACCTGTACTGACCTGATCTTTAATGTAGATCCGTCTGGAAAGGGATGCAACCTTAGAGGATATAGCTCTCTGCAGTTAAGGCAAATCTGTAAGGAACTGACAGGCAAAGGCATGTTTTGCACAGCACTTTCAGCAACTAAGGCATTAAGTCCAACATTGAAGAGGTATCTGGGTGCACATCACAATGTTCCTCACATCTACCCTATTCAGACATAAGCTTCTACTAGTTTTATGTCAGTAACTGTTTCTGAATGTATCCATTACCTCTACCTCCCACAATGTAATTTGTCAAAAAATACTTTATATGATGTTAGGTTAGGAACTGTATCCTTTTTTTTTTTTTTTTAATTTTTTTATTCTTATGTTAATCCCCTTACATTACAACATTAGTTTTAGATGAAGTGTTCCATGATTCATTGTTTGTGCACAACACCCAGTGCTCCATGCAGAATGTGCCCTCCTAAATACCCACCACCAGGCTAACCCATCCTCCCACCCCCCTCCCCTCTAGAACCCTGTTTGTTTTTCAGAGTCCATCGTCTCTCATGGTTCGTCTACCCCTCCGATTTCACCCGCTTCATTCTTCCCCTCCCGCTACCTTCTTCTTTTTTTTTCTTAACATATATTGCATTATTTGTTTCAGAGGTACAGATCTGAGATTCAACAGTCTTGCACAATTCACAGCGCTTACCAGAGCACATACACTCCCCAGTGTCTATCACCCAGTCCCCCCATCCCTCCCACCCCACCCCCCACTCCAACAACACTCAGTTTGTTTAGGAACTGTATCCTACCCTTTATTCTTATATGCTGATACTGATTTCTGAAATGCGTATCAGAGATATTCCTTATAATAACAGAATGTAGTAGGCCTATTAGAGATAGTATTTATCTTGGGACAAAGAAAATGCCATGCCAAAGATCAATGATTCAACACTTTTAGGTCGGCCTTTTAAATTGCCAATGTCTGGTATCTAGGATCAAAAAAATGTAATCACAAAACTGACTATCTTAGCTTGCACTTCAGAATCCAGAAAGGAAAAAAAAAAAAAAGTACATAAATTGAGACTGTAGCTATTCATGCCTTTTGACATTTATTTCAAATGTCAAAAATTATCTTTCTTCATATTATCACTGCTTCTACTCATTTCCAGTCAAAATAATCAAGTAAGCAAGGCTATTGATAAATTGGATTTTCAGTGAAATTGATTGTGCAGTATGCTTTACATGCATGGCAACTTGGTGAATAGCAGCTGAAAAGCAGATAATCCGTAGAATTTCATGTCAATATTTACACTTTAAAGAGCAGGATCTCAACATTCCCTGACAGTTTTTCAGACTGTGATTTTTCTTCTGTCTATTAAAATGTATCAGAAGTGACTTTAGTTTCGATGTCACTTTTGAACATCTCAGAAAGTTTTAACTACTGGCATTTTATGCCATTGCCATCTTTTAAATAAGAATTAGAAAATAAAATTATTGATCTGAATACAAACACAGTGTACCTCTATTATTATGTTCTTTGTCCTTTAAAAATTGGCTTATAATTGTAACTTTGAATCCCCTGTTCCCTATAATGATCTTAATATTCATTGATTTTATCCTTTAAATGTATATATTTATTTAAAAATATGTATGGAAAAACCACCAAGTAAAAAAAAACAAATCCACATTACCACGCAAAAATAAACAAACCCACTCACGGGTTCTGGAAACAGTAAAATATCTTTTTATCTTGTTTAGTTTTATTTATTAGCCCATTTTATAACTGACAAGGACTGTTAATATAGGGCTGGCATTTCAGTCCCCTGTTGCATTCTGGCTATTGTTAGTGGTAGCAATATTATTGCTGTGCAAGAGTTTACTCATCTGTGATCGCTAGAGCACCCTATCCCCTTTTTGTCCTCTCTTCATATTCCATCTGCTCATTACCCACATTTGAATCAGTGTTTTGCAGAAGACTTCATTTGTCTCTTCCAAAATAGAGAAACACATTTTACCCCAGCAAATGTCTTGCAAACCTTTTCAGGAAGATTTTTTCTTTTCTTTTTTTATCAATGGTATATTGGATCCATACTGAAATCTGACTTTAGGGTTTTTCTGTAATGCCTTCCTCTCCTAGGTGCTAATATCTGCTTTCTTAACTGGTTAGGGTATAACCTTTTGATGTTAGTTACTATTTTAGGAAAAAAATATAGTTATGCTTTCCAACTATGATATGCAGAGGAATGTTGCTTTCTTGTCATCACTAAAGCAGCCATTCTAAGAAACTGTTTCCTGTTTCCTAATGATATTTTCCACAGAAATCTTACTCATGCAACCTCTAATGTCCTTGTGTTCATTCCCATTGTTTACAGCAAGTCCAAACCTCTCTACTGTTTTTCAGAGCCTTCCAAAACTTGACCTCACACTAATTATCCAGCATATTTACCACTCCTCCTCCTCCTTCACATACAGTCTCTGTTGTCAACTGACAAGGTTCTTCCTATTCCTTTACAAAATCAGCATAGTCATTTGTTTTCTTTTTCTTTTTTTTTTAAGATTTATTTATTAAAAAAAAAAAAAGATTTATTTATTTTTGAGAGAGGGAGAGAGAGCCAGGAGGGGCAAAGGGAGAGAGGGAGAGAATCTCAAGCAGACTCCCTGCTGAGCACAGAGCCCATCGCAGGCTCCATCTCACAACCCTGAGATTATGACCTGAGCTGAAATCAAGAGTCAGACACTCAACTGACTGAGCCACCCAGGCGCCCCCATAGTCACTTATTTTCATTCTTGCATTTTTGCTCATGCCTCTCCTCTTTTTCTCCAATTTCCCCTCTGCTATCCAAAGCCTACTCATTTTTCAAGGCTCCTCTGTGTAATGAAGCCTCTGTTGAATACTCTCATTCTGAAACTTTGACAAAAATCATCTTCTCTGACATTGCATTTGCTATACACTCAGTAACGTATATAGTAATATTTCTATTGTTCAAAACAGTATATGTAACTTCACTTTTGGAACTGACATTCAGAATCAGTTTATGACACACATGAATATACACACACACACACACAGGAATTAAACTGATTATATTATAGTCCTAACTTATTTTTGAAATTACCAAGAGCTTACTTTACTTAAAAATGCCTATAAAATATGAAAACTACTTGCTAAAATTTTTCTAAAGCATTAACTTGCAGTTGGAAAACAGATCTAAAGGCATAGTTCTTATAGTCCTTATGCTATAGATATTTATAGTTTGAGGGGTAATAAAAAAAACAGTTTCAAATGAGAATATGATAACCAACACTGACAGAGGTACAAATTGCCATTGATAGTGGGGATAGAAATGGAATAGGCTTCCTGGAGGAGATAAAACACAAATTAGACATTGAAGGATAAGAGACTGATAAAAACGGACACGTGTGGGTCAGAAACAGCATACACAGAGGCTGGAAAATTACTCAGTGAGTGTGTCAAAATGTGAATATTTCTCTTTGGGTATCTGTATTTGGGAGCAGGAGACCATTTCGTTCAGTTGCAGGCATATTACGCATAAGCTCAACTGGCAGACTGCAATGTACATAGGTGATTTTTTTGGTGGTGTTGGCTGCAGGGAGATATTAAAGATGTTTGAACAGGAGAGCATTAATTGCTTATTACAACTGCAACAACAACAAAAGAACAACATGATCTCAAGGTCGTGAGATCCAGCCCTGCATCAGGCTCTGTGTTCAGCAATTTGTGCATGAGGGAAGTTTAACGTGGCTAGGACATGAGGATATTATCAATGTAAGAAAGAGACACCTAATAGAGATAGAGATTTCATCTTATAGGCCATTAGAAGCAATAGAAAATGAGGCATCAACCAGAGGAGAGCCTTGGGAATGAAGAGGCTGTAGTGATAAGGGACACCAAGTGTACATGCAGACTGATGGGAGGAGTGCAGTCAAACCTGTCTCTACATTTTTGAGCCACGTGCATTGTAAAGTGTTGGTACCATTAATAAAGATCAGAAACAGAGAAGCAGGTAATAATTTTGTTTTTGTTTATCTAGAGTATGTTCACTTTATTTCTGGTGAGACATCCAGAAGAATATATCTGGTGGCTTGGGCTCAAACAAGTGACAACTAAAGATTTATATTGGTGTATATATATATGCCTAGATGTGATAGCTTGAATCTTTGTTGTACATGGTATAGGTGAAATTGATTTAAAAAAAAAGACGGGGCGCCTGGGTGGCTCAGTCAGTTAAACGGCTGCCTTCGGCTCCGGTCATGATCCCAGAGTCCTGGAATCAAGCCCCAAGTCAGGCTCCCTGCTGAGGGGAGTCTGCTTCTCCCTCCCTCTGCCCATCCCCCCAGCTTGTGCTCTCTCACTCACTGTCTCTCTCTCAAATAAATAAAATCTTACAAAAAAAAAAAAAAGACATTTTCCAAGGTGCAGGCAACATTTTAACCTACTGTTATACTATTGTTTTAAAAAACCTTATGCAATCCCAAGGCCAAAATACTAGTTCCTCTTGGTTTCCACTTAATTTCTACTCAGATAACTGAATAATTTAGGATCATCACATTCATATACTGGTATTAATTTTGGAATGAGGTAGGTTAGTTTCTGTTGCAGTTGGCAACAGACCCAAATTAGACTGGATTAATTAACAACTGTATTTTTAGCTCACGTTACTGTAAACACAAGAAGCAGTTTAAGCTATGGTTAGATTTAGAATAAAAACAAAGTCATCAAGAATTGAGTTTCTTTTTATCGCTTGCTTGCCATGTGTAAGCTCCATTTGAATGTTCCCCACCACTGCCCAGCAGCTCCAGTTTCCTCCTTCCTGGGGCATTTTGCTACACCTATTCCATCCTCTTAGTTTCAAGTAGACAAGTAAAATGTTTTAAGAATGTCAGTGTTGGTGGGGCCCTGGGTGGTTCCATCAGTTAAGCTGGCGGCTCTTGATTTTGGCTCAGGTCATGATTTCAGGGTTTTGGGATGGATCCTGGGCTGGGCTCTGTGCTCAGGGGGGAGTTTGAGATTCTCTCTCCTTCTCCCTCTGCCCCTACCCCCCACCACTAAAATAAATAAATAAATCTTAAAAAAGAAAAGAAAGAATGTAAATGTTGGATATGGTATGGCAAAGTGAGTGTGGCCACAGGAGGAAATGAGAATTCTGAGGCTTGAAAAGAGAAAGCTTATTATACTCACAGATCCCAGAGAGGGTGTCACCGCATGCCATGCAGGGCCACAGAGGAAGCTCCAGGTTTTGGTCAGGTGGCAAAAGACAGGAACAAGAGAAAAGTCAAGGCCAGAGTCTCTGTTGGGGTTTCTGCAGGAAAAGCAAAGCAAGGCAGAGAAAATAGTTTAGGATTGGCTAGTTTGAATAACTATGGCAGGATTTGGGCTGTAAGGGTGATCCCGTTATCTGGTACATGGCTCTGGGATGATTTAGGGCAGAAGAAATATTGGCTTATGTGTGAGAGTCGGATAAGGAGGTGGTTGAGACCACCGGCTCAGGATTATTTGATTTCTACATGGAAGACATGTTCCCGGCTGGAGCACTTTGCTACCTGTAAGAAAGAGCTAGCACTGGGAGGGGAGTTACTCTCTGGCCAGTAAGATTTCTAAGATGTCAAAACAGGATAAAATACAGAAAGTAAAAAAAAACATTTTACAACAGCAACAACAAAAACAGAAGTAACACACAAAGAGAACATTTTTTTTCCTAGCATTTCCTACAAAAATCTTAAAAATTGACTTAAAAAAAAAAAAAAAAAACAGATGCCCACTGCTTAAAAAATAACTTTGATCAAGGGACTGTAAGGTACCGCCAACCTAAATAAAAAGGTAAACTGAGGCAAGCTCCAATTACCGGAAATTGAGTTTATATGGAAAAAGCCGAAGAGTGCAATCTGGGAAATGCGCGAGGTACCGAGCTGCAGGCGAGTTTAATGAGGGCTTGCGGGGGCTGTATTTATGGGCAAGGAGCGCAAAGGCTGGGGGGGGTGGAGTTCAGCCAGAGTCCAAGCAGTAAGTTCATTGGCTCGAGGATGAGGATAGATTCTTGCTGGATGTTCATTGGTCAGGAGCTAAGTCCGGGTCTTCTGTAAATCAGGCGTTCAGGGAAATCAGTCTCTCCGGGCTCAAGTTCTGTTGTTGTGAGGGTGCCTGCGTGAGAGTCTCCATTTCGTAGCCCCTGGTTCCATTTTAGATAGAAATCCTTTCACACTACTTACCTGATTTTTTAAAGAAAGGTTGAACACCAATTACAAAACTAAATAAATAAAAACAGGAACCGCGGAGTTGGTCAGCATAGCGGTGGCATAGATCGTCCCTCCTTTTTTGTCCGTTGTTATACCAACTAAAATTCGGCATCCACCGGTGAACAAAAGTGCCTCTGGGCAAGTTGTGAGATTTAGAACCATGCAGCAAGGGCCCCGGCAGGATCGTCTCGCCGGCCTGTGCACTGGGTTAGAGGCACAAGGGCCTGGCCATCCCCCCTCTTCTCCCCCCTCCCCCCGGGGACCCGCAAGAGCCTGTGAAGAGCCGGGCGTGCTGACTTGGGACACAGCCGTGGAGGACTCAGCCCTCGTGCAAGTCCTGGTCTCCTGAGGACCTGAGGAGAGATTCCCCACTCCGCGGGAGCACAACTAGAACGACTTTGGACGCAGTGAGAGAGGGTAAGAGGCACTTTGTCCTCGCCACCACTCGGGCCGGGCGGCTGGGCGGAGGGGGGCGGGCCCTCTCCGGGGGAAAGGTGCCCGGCTTCCCCAGCCGCGAGCCATGCTGCTGGAGAAACCCGTTTCTCTCCTGCGGCACCCAGAGTGTTGAGGTGGGTCCTCCATGACTGGGACGGGGGTGGGGGTAGGGGATCAGGAAAGAAGCAGGTGAAAAGTATCCGAGAGCGTTAATGGGACATGGTTCCTGCTGATGGTATTCTGGACTCCTGAGGGAAGCCCGACTCTGAGCCTCTACCTCAATCCCATGTGATTCGTGAGACAAGGGATGGAACCAAGCCCAACGCAGACTGTTTAAAAGCCACAGACTTAATAAGTGGTCCAAAGAGTACTTGTTTCTCCCTTCTGATTCCCTCCCACCCCAAATCTTGCCTATTCATCCTCTATAGAATTATGTGTAACCATCCCTTCCTTTCTAGGCCCATTGCACCTGCCCTGGTCAGAAACAGCATGCCTAGATTGCTGTACCTTGTTACCTTACAGTGCATTCAGTTTGTTTTCCTTTCTATCAGTCAGATTCACAGACTTGTGGAGGTTCTCTCATCCCTTGCAGTGGAGATCATCTCTTCCTCAGCTTGAAATCCAAATCATTCAGTCTTCATCCCTTCCATGCACCATCTTATCTCCACAGTTTTGCCCTCATCTGCCTGAAACCCAGAGTTTAGGTCAGAGTGAATCTCTTGCCCAGTACCTTGCTTGTGCAGTTCTGTTTGCCTAAAGGACACTTCTCTCACACCTGCCTAGCAACATACATTCCATCTTTCAAAACTCTGCTCAAAATCTTCCAGCAGAAAGTTTTTTAGATGTCAGATATTTACCATCTGAATTAACTTCTTCATTCCCAGTTCTTCGTCTCTGTGCTTTATACCACTGTAGTTCTTCTCAACACTATGCCTCATTACTTGGGAATGAATGTTTCCCTCACTTTATTTCTGAGCCCTTAGAAGACAGGAAAGTAGTCATTTTTGCATCCGCCACATTACCTAGTGTTGTTCCTTATGCATAGCATTCATTAATTGTCTTTTTATTTGAAGTGGATTTAGCATTTGCATCAAAAGCCCTAAGCGAGTAGGAGATGCAGTCTTGGAATATGTCTCCTTATTAGTAGTTTAGTGCTCTTTCTACCTACCATACAGTTGGGACTAGTAAAGGCGGTTTCCAAGACATTAGCACAGATTTAAATATGTTTATCAAAAGCACCGCTCATAATACAGCTAGGGACAATGCCCTGCCTAGTCTGATTCTCTGTCTTACCCCACTTTTCCTCAGTTGGGCTACAAACATAGGATGAATGAAGTGAGCCCCCCCCCCAGTTCTGCCTCAGTGGTTCAGGCAATTCTCTGAGAATGACCTCTTTTATCCAACTCCCAGCCACTCCCACACTTGTGCATGCAAGGAATTCAAATAGGCACTCTTGTCTGGATTTTCTAATGCCTTTGTTGCTGTCAGCCCTCCTCCTTTCTGTGCTCTGAATAGCCTCTTCCAACTGACACCTTGATAATCCGCCTGGCTCTTGATTTTATTTCTCCTTTTGACATCATCCCCCAGTTTTCATTGTTCGTTTATACCACACTGTGGTTTACTCCCAGCACATCCATACTCCTTTAAGAGGAGCGATGACACATTAAGAAGAGGGAGGCATCTAAACTTCTTATCATGCACACAGGGATGATATGATTATTAGAAACCTAGTTAAGAATTATTAATATATCAGAGATGCTTGTTAAGCCAAACAGCATCAGTAGTACCTGTACTTAGCCTTTGTACCCCAAAAGTATTTGTCAGTAGCAACTTTTTGATAGAGAAACTGCTGAGAGAAAAGGATGAACAGTGGTCATTTAATTTTCTGTATGAACATGTGAGAGAAAGATGAAGAAGCCTTGACATCCTTGACTAAAACAGAAACAAGGGGATTGAGACAAAGGGCTGGAAACAAAGTGAAATGCTGGCCTTAATCCAGTGGACTAGAAGGTATGTCCTCAGGGGACACTCTCTCAGTATTTGACATCATTTTCATTTAAAAGGCCTTTTTGTACAGGATTTATATATGGGTCCAGAGAGAACAGAGTGTGAAAATAAATTGAAGACAAAGAATCAGTTATAAACCATGCAAAGACCCATAGCAAAGTAGAAAATCTCCTGGAGATAAAGCGTTGACATGGAAAAGCACAGCACTATGCTGAACAGAGAAATAATCATTCACGGAGGCAAAGATTTCTGAGGATCATGCAGTGTTGTGGCAGTTTTATTATTCTGCATAGCCTCTGTGCATTCATTTACTCAAAAATTATTTTTTACAATCTTTATGTACCCAGCATGGCACAAGGTATATGGTGTTGGTATACAGAGACAATTGAAACAAAGTTCTGGCTCATGAACTTGCTGTCTGCTCTGCAAGTGGAAAATGATGATCTTTGCTAATGTGAATGCATGATCTCTTTGCCCACACTTTTGTGATGTAAACCAGTGCAATACCCAATCCCAAAGAGACTTTACAGTTCTCTCCTTATGCATCAAGTTATGACCTTCGGAACCTTAATTTGGGAAAAATTTTCTCTTCCTATGCAATATCCAGTCTTGCTTTTTATTTGGTGAGACCCTGTGAACTTGTCTCTTGAGTGATATTCCTGGTTCTCCAGACACAGGCCTGCAATAAATTCTACTTGTTTTTTTTTTTTTTTTTTTTTTTAAGATTTTATTTATTTATTTGACAGAGAGAGACACAGCGAGAGAGGGAACACAAGCAGAGGGAGTGGGAGAGGGAGAAGCAGGTCTCCTGCTGAGCAGGGAGCCCAATACGGGGCTCGATCCCAGGATCCTGGGATCATGACCTGAGCTGAAGGCAGACGCTTAACGAGTGAGCCACCCAGGCGCCCCAAATTCTGCTTGTTTTATCAACACTGGTGGTCTTTGCATTTTGATCTGACAGTAATGAACCTTTCTATGCATACACTAGGGAGTGATTATTATATAGACAACAAATGATCAATCGGTTTTCAGTTATGTTGCATTGAGGAGAACACAAGACAGTAGGGTAGATTGGTTGTGATGTATATCTTATAAAAGTGATTTGGTAATATACATGGCATTTGTAAGGTATTCATTGAGAAGATGAATGAACAGTACACATTGTTGCTACATATTCAGTATACAATATTTTAAACTTCTTTGCTATTTTCTAAAGGTAATATGCAAGAGTCGTTCTTGAATTCCAGAACAGTCCACTGAGATGACTGATGTGGGGAGATTTGGCCAACTTCAATGTCAATAGCATCTGGCAGTAAGGGAGAGAAGTAAATCAGTATCATAATTTTAAAAAGTTGGGAAGTTCTGTTGTACTTGGAGGATGATTTTGGATTCCTCTCTCCACTGGCAGGCATTTGAAGTACAAGCTATTCTAATTAATATTTATTCTCAAATGCACTCCCAAAGTCCTGTTCATTATTAGAACCATTTGTAAATAACTTTCAGTCTGTGTTTGTTTTAGAATATTTGGGCTTTATATTTCCCTAGTTTATAAATTTGATATTTATCTGTCTAAATGACACCCCCAGTGTATTCAGATATCAAGAAATATCTGAATCCTCAGGACTTACAGATTTATGTCAGTCACAAGGCACCAAAGGTGTCAAGAAGACACAGGGGCAAGGTCATAATGTCACATGCTCTCTGCTCTCCCCCCTTATTTGTGGATTATTTTAATATTAGAGGGGATTTGAAATTCGATCCAGAGTTTAAAATTTTCCTTTGGCAGTTTCTCTTTTTTCAATTTCTTAAAGAAACATTGTTCAGAATGTCTGTCATTATATAGCTATGGTCCTAGTTCTTAACCTGTGGAAAAACAACATCAACAAATCCTTGAAGATTCTCCAAACACAACCAGTCTCTGTTTTATTTTACTTTAAGAATCCAACGGTGTTGGAAAAGGATTCAGGGAGAGGAAACTGTTGCAAGTTCTTTCCACTGTTTCTTAGTCTAGCACTTGTGAATATCAGTGGCTCATAAAACCAAAGGGCATGAAATCATTTCAGAGACTACAGCAGTTACATGGGGAGGAGGAGGAGTAACCAGAAAGAGGTCTAACAATGTCCACAAACTTCTTCCTTATCTCTAGAAGGCAAGGAACATCCTATATGTTGTGTTGACATTTGTAGCTTCATATGGCAAAAGGAGTCTGAAAAAGCAATAAAAAATTTTGCTTGGAGTTTCTTATTTGAGGACCACAATTTGCTCATTAGCATGTGAATTTCCTGCAGAATAGAAGATAAGATTTTTCTGGAAGTCTGGAAATTTTACATGAAACTTACACTATCCTTTAAAAAAATACAGATGCTGCTTTGAATTTTTTTTTTTTTTTTATGATTTGGAATTTGTAGATTCTTTGAACAGTGGTCAAGTATCTATGAATTCACTCACATGTTTATGCCTTTTACTTAATAAACAGGTGTTAAGTGCTGCTCTGAGCTAGCTACTGTACCCAACTTTGAGATGTAAAGACAAATGATCCCTGATCAGATCTTTCCTGCAAGTGCCCCCTGACTGGCGGGGAAGACAAGTGTAAACAGTTTTCAGGCCACCTGGAAGGTGCGATGATTGAGACCTTGGTGTGGAAACACAGAGGTGGGAACCTGGCTGGGGAGCAAGGAAAAGCTTCAAGGAAGACATTAAAATTGACCAGGATATTCATGGAGTTGGAGTCTTCCAAGTATGGAATGGAAGTATGAACTCTCAGACTGGCATACCCAGGAACTAGTAAGCAAGGGCTAGAGATCATTGGGTTGAGGAGTGACAGAAAAAAAATGGGAACAAATATAGGTGGGAACAGAGGAGGTTAAGGTAGTTGACATTCTTAGCTCAGGGATAGATATATTCATAATGAATTTAGAACACGGGTTGGATTCTGATATAAATTTTGTGACTTATTGGTAAGTTGTTATGAGTCAAAAGCAAAGCTAAACCTGATAATGCTTATAGGAAGCTTATAAAAGCAGCGGTTCTCAAACTCTAGTATGCATTAGAATTATTGGAGTTGATTGCAAAAAGTACAGTTACAGGGTTCACCTTTATTCTAATTCAGTATATTTGGGGCCGGATGCAAGAATCTACATTTTAACAAGTACTCCAGGTGACTCAGAGATTCACATGTTAAGACAAAATATTGAATAAGAGAAGGGCATGGATACAGCTCTGAAAAACAGAAACATTTAAAGAGCAGTGAGCAGAGAGAAGAGGCAGTGGTGTAAACTGAGAAGAAACTGGTTAGAGTGAAAAATGCGTAGATCCTGCTCCTGAGGTAAGGGTGTCACAGTCAGGGGTGCTGCCTCTACTGAGCCAACCACAGCGAGGCAGACATTCTGGACAGACTGGACAACGCAGAGTAGTCAGCCCCCAGGAAGGGAACAGTTAAGGGGAGACTGTAAGGAGTCTGGGGAAAGTTCGGAGACTTTTTTTTTTTTAAAGATTTTATCTATTTGACAGAGAGAGACAGCGAGAGAGGGAACACAAGCAGGGGAAGTGGAAGGAGGAGAAGCAGGCTTCCCGCCGAGCAGGGAGCCCGATGCGCGGCTCGATCCCAGGACCCCGGGATCACGACCCGAGCCAAAGGCAGACGCTTAACGACTGAGCCACCCAGGTGCCCCAAAGTTCAGAGACTTTTATCTAATTCCCCTGTAAACACTTTATTGACATTTACTTGCGGTAAGAAAAAACTGGCATTTATTTAGGGTCTTCCTTCTAACAAGTCAATATTATAAGGTTGTGGCAACTTTGTTAGTCTTTTTGTTTCTAAAAATGTCTTCATTTTGCCCTTTTGAATTATATTTTGCTGAGTATAGAATTCTGGGTTCATAATTGTTTTTTGTCTTAGCACTTTGAAGCTATTATCCCATTTTCTCTGCCCTTTCTTGTTGACAATGAGAAATATACTGTTTATCAAATTGCCATTAACATTTAGATTAACTGGGGTGCCTGGGTGGCTCAATTGATTAAGTGTCTGACTCTTGATTTCAGCTCAGGTCATGATCTCAGGGTCATGGGATCAAGCCCTGAGTCAGGCTCTTAAGATTCTCTCTCCCCCTCTCCATCTCCCTCTGCACCTCCTACCCGCCCCCCCGCCAGGCTCTCTATCTCTCTCTAAAATAAATAAATAAATCTTAAAAAAAACCCATGTAAATAAACTGACTTCATTTTAGCTTTTAATTTTTTTTTAGGGGCACCTGGGTGGCTCAGTTGGTTAAATATCCAACTCTTGATTTTTCCTCAGGTCATGATCTCAGGATTGTGAGATCCAGCCCCACATCCAGTTCCACGCTGGTTGTGGAGCCTGCTTAGGAGCTTAGGATTCTCTCTCTCCCCTCTCCTTCTGCCCCTCCTTCCCCACCTCTCTAAAAAAACTTGTTTTCTTTTATCCTTGATTTCCTGAGATTTGTCTCTTATTTATCTAGTTATGGATCTATTATGTTATTATTATTTTATCATTAGTATTCTGCTTGTTACTCAAAGTGTACTATTTGAATACTTAGCTCTCTCTTTAATATCAGAAAACTCTTAGGTAATACCTGATCATATATTCTTTCCCTGCCATTGCCTGTGTTCTAGAACATGTTTTCAAAGAGATTGGTGAAGTTTAAGTATAAAAGATCTCAATAGATCTTGTGGGAATCTTAACTGCTCCTACATGTATTTTATCTCTTTTATCTTTTTGCTGTGGTAGGTGAAGAGTTCAGTGCTATCAGTCGGTAATAATCTCTTCAGTGGGGTTCTGTTTATAATGTATCCAGTGGTTTTTTTTGTTTTGTTTTTGTTTTTGTTTTTTGGTTTTATTTATTTATTTTGACAGAGAGAGACAGTGAGAGAGGGAACACAGGCAGGGGGAGTGGGAGAGGGAGAAGCAGGCCTCCTGCTAAGCAGAGAGCCCAACGTGGGGCTCGATCCCAGGACCCTGGGATCATGACCTGAGCCAAGGGCAGATGCCTAACAACTGAGCCACCTAGGTGTCCCTGTATCCAGTGCTTTATTTTTATTTTTATTTTTTATTTTTTTTAGATTTTTATTTATTTATTAGAGAGAGAGTACAAGTAGGCAGAGAGGCAGGCAGAGGGAGAGGGAGAAGCAGGCTCCCTACTGAGCAGGGAGCCCGATGCGGGACTCGATCCCAGGACCCTGGGATCATGACCTGAGCCGAAGGCAGACGCTTAACCGACTGAGCCACCCAGGCGCCCCTTTATTTTTATTTTTATTTTATTTTTGTTTCCCATATTTCAATTTGATTCCTTTTTATACTCATCTTGTTTTATGTATGAACTTCTTTGTTCAATATTTTATTGCTGTTTTTATGAATGTTATGCTCTCATGCCTTTGAGTATCCCAGCCATGCTTATTTTCATAGTTTGTCTAATTTATTCCATGACACTGACGTCATTAGAAAGTAACTTCTATCCTGATGTGGGTTTTTTGGCTCCTCCTTAGCATCAGATTTCTTCCTGCATTTTAGAAGTGCAGATCATAGGCTTATCTAAGGCGAACATAGTTTTTGCTTTCACCAACTGGGGCTCCTTCCTCCCTAACAAAAGTCGTGAAGCTACTTCTGTGAATGTCCTGGGGCCCTCAGTTGAGAAGCAGCTCTCATAACGAAGGCTTGGGCCTCCTCCCTGGTGGGGATATGAAGGAGATACCGAACTGGGTAGTGAGCACAGACAGCTCTGTCCTGAGGCTGTGTCCATATCCTCAGGCTTGCATTGCTGAGCAGCTCCATAGAAGTTGTCGCCCCAGGCAGCAGTTGTCAGTATTTTTCACGCTCCTCTGATGACTCGTAGCCCCTGGAATTAAGCACTGTGGCGGAGTCCGTTTTGCCATTTCACACTGAAGCCTCTTGTCCTTCTTTTCCCAAAGGGACTGAATTTGTATCTCACACTGCCAGCTTTGGATTATGGATCTTCAACTGCTGTGGAACTGCTAAGTGAAATAAGTCAAGCAGAGAAAGTTATCATACGGTTTCACTCATGTGGAACATAAGGAATAGTGCAGAGAACAATAGGGGAAGGGAGGGAAGACTGAAGGGGAAAGAATCAGAGAGGGAGACAAACCATGAGAGACTCTAGACTCCAGGAAACAAATTGAGGGTTGCAGAAAGGGAGATGGGTGGGGGGATGGGGTAACTCGGTGATGGGCAATAAGGAGGGCCCGTGAT
Organism: Mirounga angustirostris; assembly: GCF_029215605.1. NCBI lineage: Eukaryota > Metazoa > Chordata > Mammalia > Carnivora > Phocidae > Mirounga > Mirounga angustirostris. The sequence goes on along the minus strand of NW_026991719.1, from coordinate 30,793,959 downwards.
GTGAAGAGCACTGGGTGTCATATGCAACTAATGAATCATTGAACATTATATCAAAAACTGAAGATGTACTATACATTGGCTAATTGAATTTAAATTAAAAAAAAAGAAGAGGGTACATTAAAGTAGGGACATAGTGTGTCATTTTTACTGGTATTTCTGGGTTAATTTTTTGTTACACATCCCATTAGAGTTTTGCCAAATTAACTGATAAAGGAAATCCAACCACTTTCAAGGGGAAATGGCTATAGAGTTTCCAGAGATTGACATATATAGAGGATAGCCAGTTACTGAATTTATTTTTGTTCTATCCAGGGGATGCTTAATGTGGTGTCTGACTGTGGTGTCTCTCCTGATTGGATGGGGCCCCTAAATGTGGGGCGGTGATTGATCGATTGATCGATTGATCGGGAGGGGAAAAGAATTCACCTGAGGCAGAACAAAGGAGAATAGAAGTTTACTGAATACACCGCAAGGGAGCTGTGAGCCGGGCAGCAGAGGAGAGACTGTCTGCCACAAGGCAGTGGGAGGGGGCTGTATTTATAGAGGGAAGGTGAGGAGGTATGGGGATATATGGAATTTCCCGGTTTTTGGTAAGTGTGCCTGGTTGTAAGTAGCCCATTGGTTAGTTAGGGCCTATGGATATTTTGAGGTGGGTCACCTGTTGGGCCTGTCTGTGTTTAGCCAGGCGCTTGGGGTCGCTCTGGGCCCTTCTGCCTTGATCAGGTTTCCATTGTTCAAACCTGTTATCTAAAAACGGCCTCTTCAGGCAACACTTAAAGAGTCAAGTACAAATTTCCAATTCAATCAACTAGTTAAGGATATTGAAACTGTTTCTTTCTCATCAGCTATCACTGAGAAGAACCTTGGTCTCCATTTTAGGATTAGTTTAAGTAATTTGCTATGCCCTTTTCTGCCGGAGCTAACCTATTCTCACTGAATATTAAATTGTTGGTCTTTATATCTTTGCTTATAAATTAACGTGTTCCAGAGTAAAATTCTGTTGTGAAGATTTAATATATTGTGTTTTATAGAGCTTTTAAACTGGGGCCTTATTTTAAAATTATATCTACAAGGAGATATTTCTATTAGAAGAAGCACTTCTTTAATCTAAAGCAAAACAGCCAATGATCTAATTTGAGAGTAAGGCCACATCCATATGTTTAGATAGGTTAGCAGTTACTCAAATGAATGAAGACTATATTGATGGATTAATTAACACCGCTGGAACTCAGCTAAGAAGTTCCCCTAATACACCTGAGGTCACTGACCTCAGGTTGGGAATCTCATGCCTAGGCAGGCAGCAGGGCCCTGTTCCCTTTGTCTTCCCATCTGCTAAGATTTCAAAGGGATAGTCTTACCCAGCTTGTCTGTTTATTGATCCTGCTCCGTGATCAGGCTGAGGACCTTGACCCCTCTCTAATGATTCTTTTCCACTGTGGAAATTTGCAGTGGGGCATGGTTGTCAGGGACAGGAGATTGAGTGTTGAAGGAGTATGGGGGAGGTACTAACAGGAACTGATGAATCACTCTTATCCCCTATTACCGATAGAGAAACTTTTGACATCTGTATAACAGAGATAAGGCCATCCTTACTCCGTGTGTAAGCTATGTAAGCAGTAGTATTTTTCAGACACCAAGAGGATTCATCTAAAGTCATCTGCCTCATTCATGCTTATAATTCAATCCTTACCAATTTGTTTATGTAGTGCATCATAGTTTTCAAAAGGTAAATATCACTGAGCTCTAGATCTGAGTCCTCAATATCCATGTTCATCCTCCTGCATAACCCAACAGTCAATTGGATAAAGGGCAGGAAACTGACCTTGGAAAAAACCATATATTCTTTCTCTAGGAATTTGACATCGGGACAAGAGAATCTATTTTGGTATCAACTAGTCAGTTAGGTGAATTTGGGAGCTGGGAGATGGCAATGTAAGTAAACATCAATGAATGATGAAAAACATTAATAAGGCCCTACTTCAGATAGAGAAATAAGGCAAATGTACAGAAAGAGAAACTGGAGATGCTATGATGTGTCTTGCTTACTAATATCATTCCAGTGGCTTGTTCATATTGTGGGGAGGTCTGTCTGTATTGCTTATCCTTGGGTTTCATGTGTTATACCTGGATCCTTCTGGCAGATTTCTCCTTTACACTTAAACTTCAGGCACCAATTCTTTACTCTGAATGAGTTTACCAGATAGATTTTCTTGTGGATCTGTTTAAAGAAGAAGCACAAGAATACTGGTATATGGGTAAGAGATATAGAAGTTTCATGGCCTCAAGGTCAGACCAAGTCAGGGTGAGATGATGAAGAATGAAACCAGATGCAGAGAGAACAGATACCTATGTGGTGTCCTTTTTATATATATCTGAGAGAAGTACTGTTTAGTAGAGATTTATGGTATTTTCAGCCAAGAGAATCTCGATATTATTCATAATATTTCTGTCTACAGTTTGTGTTACAATTATAAACACATTGTGAATATTATTTTTAAAAAAAACTTAAAGAAAAGGTAACTGTAGATTCACATGCAGTGGTAAAAACGAAAAAGAGAGAGTCCATATACCCTTTGCCCAGTTTTGCCAGTGGTAACTGATGTGAAATGTTGGGGTCCGGGAGCCAACAGCCAAGAAAGAATTCTTGAGGCATCTTTGGTGAAAAAAAGGTGGTTTTATTAAAGCACAGGGATAGGACCCGTGGGCAGAAAGAGCTTTACTGGGGTTGTGAGGAGTGACTTATTATACACTTTCAAGTTGGGAGGGGGGAAGACTCTAAGGAATTTGGAAGCAAGGATTCCAGGACCTTGGGCTAGCTGCTGTTAGGATAAGGTCATTTACTACTGTCTAGTAAAACCTTAGTCATGAGACCCTTCAGATGTGTATCAGTGGGCCATGTGCTTGGAGGAGGATGATTGCTAACATATATCTTGGGGTGCGGGGGGTTAGAGATAAAGGGAGTTTCCAAAGCAATTTTTTATGTTAAAGAAGACTTACGGGGTTCTGGAGGTTTGGCTAATGTCAAGCTAAGGTTGCCTTTTGCCTCTAGCAAAGTATTAACATTGAGGCAGCTGAGTTGCTGGAGGAAGGTCACCTTGCTTGTCTTAAGTACTAGTCAGTGGGCTGCAAAGGAAATTTAATTTTTTTTCTACATTTCTTTTGCCTGTGTTCTCCACATCACTAACCTCATGCAACATTATAGTACAACATCATAACCAGGATATTGACATCGGTACAGTAAAAATACAGAACATTTCCATCGTCACAAAAATATCTCATGTTGCCCTTTAATGGCCAAGTTTACTTCATTCCCATTCTTAGCCTGTCTTTAAACTCTGACAACCACTAGTTTATTCTCCATTTCTATAATTATATCCCTTCAAGAATGTTATATCAACAGAATCATCGTATGTGACCTTTGGGGATTCGCTTTTCTCACTCAGACCAATTCTCTGGAGATTCATCCAGGCTCTTATATCAACAGTTTGTTCCTTTCTGTTTCTGAGTGGTCCATGGTATGGGAGTTGTTTCCAGTTTCGACTATTACAGAGAAAGCTGCTGTGAACTTTCATGTACAGGTTTTTGTGCGAACAAAAATTTTCATTTCTCTAGAGTGAATGTCCAGAAGTTCAAATGCTGGGTTGTATGATAGTTGTATGTTTAATTTTATCAGAAACTGCCAAATTGTTTCCAGAGAGGCTATGCCATTTTACATTTCGACCAGCAATGTATGTGTGATCCAGTTTCTCCACATCTTCAACATTTTTATAGCCACTATTTTCAGTTGTACCATTCTGATAGGGGTATTGTGGTATCTCATTGTGGTTTTAATTTGCGTTTCCATAATGCTAATGATGAACATCTTTTCATATGCTTGTTTTCTCTCTGAGTATCCTCTTCAGTGAAGTGTCTCTTCATGTCTTTTAACATTTTCTAATCAGATTTATTTTTTTTTTTCGGTTGTTTTTCTACTACTGAGTTTCGAGAGTTTTAATACATTGCAGATAGTAGTCCTCTGGGCAGACAAATGGTTTGGTTGCAATTATTTTCTTTCAGTCTGAAGCTTGTGTTTTCATCCACTTAACAGTATTTCACAAAACAAAAGCTTCTGAACTTGAAGTCTGAGTTATCTGTATTTTCTTTAATGGATTTCTTTAATAGGTTGTGCTTTTAGTGGATTGCGCTTGACCGTGTCAAGTCTGGGAAGTCTTTGTCTAGCCCTAGATCTCAAAGATTTTATCCTTTGTTTCTTCTAAAAGTTTTATAGTTTTAAATTTCACATTTAAATCTGTGATCGATTTTGAGTTGATTTTTATATATGGTATGAGACCTAGGCTGAAGTTCATTTTTTATCTTTGTCTCTGGATGTCCAATTGCTTCAGCATCATTTGTTGAAAAGGTAATTTTTTTGTCTATTTCATTGCTTTTGCTTCTTTGTCAAACATCAGCTGAGCAGCCAGCATCTCCCATACTTCTTTGTAAAATAGCTCCCAGCAATTGTACTTAAATTGTTGCTACAAACTTTGCAAAAATATGTTAGATTCAGTGTTCCTTAAAAAATAATTACTTCATCTTTCCTGATCATAAGCTTACCCACCAAAGTAAAGTAGCCAAATGCTTTGATTAAATTAAGCTTAGAATCAAGTGTGATATCTGTAATCCTGTAAAAAAAAGTCTTAGTTTTGACACAATATTTATTTCCTTTTTAGTCAATAATAGCATTTCTTCTGCAGTGACTTCTTGTACTGAAATAAATGACTGAAGAATGTCTGATTGCTCACACAGATCAGTTAGTTGCTAATGAAATAATTCCTTTATAAATAACTACAAATAAATCTGCTGATCCATAAAAGATTCATCCTTAAAGGAATCCAATTCATTTTCTGCCTCTACCACTTCTATGGACATGAAACATCTTCTGTATTCTACCTTGTTGCAGCCATTGCAATGCTGAGAGTGGCACCTGGCTTGTGCTAGTATGTTTTAATGGGAGAGATGACACATTTAATAATATGTGAGGGCTGCAATGTGAAGGGCAGACACTTCTCAAAAGAAAAATGATACTCAAGAATGTCTTTTGCTGTAAAAATTAACTCCAGGAAACAAGGGTTTGCTCCATTTCAAAGATCAAAAAGGCAGTGCTGAAGAAGCATTCTGAGGTTTCCAAAGACAAACAAAACCCATGACTTCGGTTTCATTCCTGGGAATTAATTCTCTGTGCCGTTTTGTATCTGGGACAACAGAGGATGGTGCAAAATTTTAGCAAAAGCAAAATGTGACTTCTCAGCAGATGTCTTTGTGGTTGGAATCTCTTGGGAGTCTAGAGCACCCTCTGATCTTGTGTGCCTTTGTAGGATAGCCCATTCCAGGTAGAAAATAGTCCCATCCAGAGTATGGCTTGAAAATGGAAGCTGTACCTTTTTTCTGAGCCTACATATAATTCTTTGACACAGTGATAGAGTATGTGTGAAAAAAAAGACAATTACCTGAAAAATAAAAAGAAATAAGACATGTATTTCATTTCTTTTCTTTTCTTTTTTTTTATTTTAAAGATTTTTATTTATTTATTTGAGAGAGAGAGAATGAGAGAGAGCGCGTACATGAGAGGGGGGAGGGTCAGAGGGAGAAGCAGACTCCCTGCCGAGCAGGGAGCCCGATGCGGGACTCGATCCAGGGACTCGATCCAGGGACTCCAGGATCATGACCTGAGCCGAAGGCAGTCGCTTAACCAACTGAGCCACCCAGGCGCCCTCATTTATTTTCTTAAATCTCAGGAAAAAAGATGACTATTAAGAAAAAAAGATGACTATTAAGAAAAATTTTTCCAATAATGGATAAATCTAGTAGTGACTTAAATGATGGCTTTTAAGGAGTTGTGTAAGTTATGATGGCAACAAGCGATGTGTTCAGGCTGTTAATTGTTTTTAAGTTGCTAACCTATGTGTTTAAGGATAGAAAATTAGGAGTTGTATGACTGAGTTTTCAACTGAAAATGTTGAAATCATGAGATGTTGCCATTTCCCATGTGCATTTTATAATAAAAAGAGTTGATACTAAATCTACATTTAAGCATCCTTGCTCCTGAACACAGTATTAAAAATATATTACCCATGTAGAACATCCAGAAGTATGACCCGGTAACTCAGCAAAGCTTTCATTCTCTGGGACCAAGTTTGCCTACTTGAAATCAGCCTGTCCAAAAGTGTCAGTTCGACAGGGCATTTTGACGGTTTGGGATATGTCTTTTTGTTTCTATTTAACAAAATATATTTTAGTAAGTAAACAGATCATTAAGTGTAAAGCAACCTGAATTTTTACACCCATAATGCTAGCACTGACATCCAGATGTAGAACATATCTAGCACTCCAGGAAGCTCCCTTGTGCCCTCTCCTAGTTTTAAAACTCCCCAGAATTTTGACCGTTTTTGAACTTGATATAAAAGGAATTATATAGTTTGTACTCTGTGTTTGGCTGTCTTTTGCTCAATATTATGTGTGTGAGTTTCATGCATATATTTGCATATATCATATATTTATTCCTTTCATTGTTGAATTATATCCCATTGTATGACTATGTCACATGGATTTATCCATTTGCTGGTAGATGGACATTTGTGTTCTCACATTTTGGCTGGGAAGATCATTTTTGTCCATGCATTTTGGTATACATGTGTACACATTTCTGTTGTGTATGTAGCCAGGAGTGGAGTTACTGGATCCCAGGGCATTTGTATTTTAGCTTTACTAGTTGCTGTTAAACGGTTTTCCAAAGTGGTTTTACCAATTTCCCTCCAACCAGCAATGTACAAGAGTTTCAGTTACTCTACATCCTTGCCTATGCTTGGTGTTGCCAGTCCTTTTCATTTTAATTATTCTGGTTGTAGTCTAGTGATATCTCATTGAGGTTTACACCTGGAATCTTGATGACTAGTAATGTTGAGCACCTTTTTTTTTTTAATTTTTAAATTTTTTATTTTTTTTAAAAAAAGATTTTATTTATTTATTTGACACAGAGAGACACAGCATGAGAGGGAGCACAGGCAGGGGGAGTGAGAGAGGGAGAAGCAGGCTTCCCGCCGAGCAGGGAGCCCAATGCGGGACTCGATCCCAGGACCCTGGGATCATGACCTGAGCTGAAGGCAGACGCTTAACAACTGAGCCACCCCAGGCGCCCGAGCACCTTTTATACACTAATTAACAATCTATTGTATGTCATATTTTTAATATAAAAGACATCATAAAGTAGATGTTTCTATTTTTCTTCATAGATTTTAGATAAAAAAAGCTGTCAACTCACAAAATTTCCTGAAATTATTCATAATCATCCCAAATTAATAAGCTTGAAGAAAGTAAACCAGGATCACATTTTAAAAAGCCAGAAGTCAGTGGTAAGATAGTATTGTAATTGCCAAGTTTCATCTCAGATATCGCTTCTTGGCTTTTTGTTTTTTATTCTGTGCCAATCATAGAAAGTCCAGAGTATAATGTCTGTCACAAACAATCAGAGAGACACATTATCACACCAAGTAAATCAATTATGTCTCAAAAGGGGATAACTGTTAGAGCAATGTAAGGGTTAGGAGTTTAGGATGAGATTTCATAAGACATGCTGAGTGGCATTTTATTTGACACACATAGGTGTTTTATACTTTTAGATTTCTGAGTACTGGATCATAACTGCATATGAATTACTCATAATGTATATGAATATGTATGTGCAATACAGAGAACCATTTAGAGACACATGCTACTATAAATGAACAATCATCTAAAAGCTCTTGATAGTTCATTAAGCTTCACAATTTGTTGTAGGCACATAAATGACAAAGACTGTTCACATTTCTGAAAGCAAGAAACAGTCTCAGTGAGACTGAAGTTTTTTTTTTAAGATTTTTTTAAAAATTTATTTGACAGAGAGAGAGAGCGAGCACAAGCAGGGGGAGTGGCAGAGGGAGAGGGAGAAGCAGACTCCCCACTGAGCAGGGAGCCCCATGCGGGGCTCCTTCCCAGGACCCTGGGATCATGACCTGAGCTGAAGGCAGATGCTTGACTGACTGAGCCACCCAGGTACCCTGTGAGACTGAAGTTCTAAATGAGGGAAGAACTCCATACTCTGGCATGAACACTGAGTCAGGTGGTAGTGTTTAAATCCTTATAGTAAGTAATCATACTGGGAGTTCAACTCCCAGCCATTTCCCCTCCACCAGGAGGTCTGAATCTTCCCAGGGCCACCAGCCACTTAGTTGCCCACAAGTGCTAAGACTGTGTCACTATCACTGGCTATATTTATAGAAGTAAGTGCAGCCAGTAATGTGCTTACTATAGACCAAATGTTTGTGTCTCCCCAAAATTCATATGTTGAAATCCTAATCCCCAATGTGATGGCATTTGGAGGTGGGGCCTTTGGGAGGTGGGTCATGAGAGGAGAACCCTCCTGAGTGGGATTAGTGCCTTTATAAGAGGGATTGCAGAAGGATTCCTCATCTTCCCGCCATTTGAGAACATAACCAGAAGATGGCTGTCTATGAGCCAAGAAATGGGTTCTCACCAGATACTGAATCTGCTAGATCCTGGGTGTTGGACTTTCTAGTCTCCAGAACTATGAGAAATAAATGTTGTTTAAGCCACCCTGTGTATGATATGTTCTAGAAGCTGGAGCAGACTAAGAGAGTGCTTTTGCCTTAAATCAGATGAGTTTGGCTTTAACTGAAGCAATTGAATGATAGTGATTGACAAGGTGAGTTCTGGAGTCAGACTTCAGTATGTGTCCTGAGTGAATCACTTAATAACTGTCTGAGCCTCCATTTCCCTCATTGTAAGATGGAAGCTGGTACACCACTGAGGGGTGGAGGTTTAGAATAATTTCTATGAAGCCCCACCATCAATTGCCAGGACATTTCTGGAGCCGAGCGTTTGAAAATACTAGCTAAGTAACAAGAAACATAAGGCATGTTGGACTCAGAAGAGTGTAAGGAAAGGCGACATTTGGAAGCAGAAGGAGAAGCCAGGAGCTCATTTTCTTCTCAGATGTGCTTGAGCTATAAGGACACAGGCCAGAGCTTCCTTTGCTGTCATCCCATGTGACTACCTCCCCCCTCCCCAAGGTGCTGATGGCACTTCTTGAGCCTAGAAGCCATCAGGGTGGCTCTCAGGGTTGAAGTGTACTCCTTTCCCTCATTATTATTAGAGAGCAATTAATGAACAACAAGGACAGAGTCATGCTGCTGGGCCCTCGGGTTTCAGAGACTGCAAGATCTAGGGCTGACAAAAAAGGTCAGTCATCAGTAACCGTTCCCAGGAAGCCAGTGCCATTCTGTAGTGCTCTATTATTTGCAGGTTTAAATTGCATGGGGCTTGAGGAACAACTTGGCAGAGAGTTCCCTGGGTTTTCTTATCACCTCTATGTATCCCATATGGGATGCTACAAAAGCCTCCAACCCAGAACCACCAACAAGCACAGAGAAAAAAGAGCCTGTTTCTCCTAGGTAAAGGCCTAGAAAATGGGTAGCTTAACAACGGCAACTGTTTTGGCAGTAGCCACTTTACTCCAGCCAAAATCAAATGGCACAATGGAAAAATTGTACCCCTCCCCCACAGCTCCCAGAGGGCCAAGCGCAGGCTAATCTTCCACTCTCACTTCCCACTGCAGCATGGAAACAGGTGGCAACCCTCTGATCCCCCCGCCCAGCGTTGTTGGCAGGGCTAAAGCGGGAGCTAGTCGTCTATATGTCCCTGCCCTACGTATGGGGGTAGTGCCGTGATTCTCCTGTAGGAATAGTACTGGCAAAGCTGAGTGGAGATCTTATCTTTCATTTCCCCACCAGCCAGAAGCAGGTGGTATTCCCATTCTCTGTCTCACACGGGGTAGGGTTAGTGAGATCCAGCAGTGAGCAGGCTCTCCACATCTTCCTGGAAGAGATAAGACAGAATGAGGTGGTACAAGGCAGAGCTAGTCTCCACCAGGCTGCACAGGCCTCTTCCTGTGTCCCCAGAGCATAGTGGGGAGCAGAGCCTCAACCCTTACCCACTAGCAGTGAGGTAGAAGGAGATGGTGAGAGGCGGAGCTTGTTGGCACCACTGCTTCCTTCTCCTTCATTAGGGGGCTCAGTGGGGAGCTGAGCTCCCGCCCCCCCCCGCCCACCCTGTAGCAACCAAATATTGTTGGTCAGCCCTCTACTTCCTTCTTTCCCAGTGTGGCAGAGGGGCCTGGTGATGAGCTTACATATTCACTCAGCCTCAACCAGGCAGGGAAAGTAAAGGTCACACTTTTTTTTTTTTTTTTTTAAGATTTTATTTATTTATTTGACAGCAAGAGACACAGCGAGAGAGGGAACACAAGCAGGGGGAGTGGGAGAGGTTAGAAGCGGCTTTCCGCTGAGCAGGGAGCCCGATGCGGGGATCGATCCCAGGACCCCGGGATCACGACCTGAGCCGAAGGCAGACGCTTAACGACTGAGCCACCCAGGCGCCCCAAGGTCACACATTTGTTGAGAAGATGTTAGCAGAGGGAAAGGCTAGCTGAACTTCTACCTTAACTGCAGTGAAGGAGGTGTGAGTGCCCTGCTCCACTTTGGAGGGGTGATGTCACTGGGATCTAGTGGGAAACTGCACACAGCACCCACCTGGACCTCATGCTACACCTCAACAGGTGTAATAAATTCCAATCTGAAACTCATACTTTATACAAAAAAAATAGTTGAAAATGGTCACGGATTTATTTTATTTTTTATTTTTTTTAAAGATTTTTAAGTAATCTTTACACCCAGTGTGGGGCTCAAACTCACAACCCTGAGATCAAGAGTCACATGTTCCACTGACTGAGCCAGCCAGACACCCCAAAAATGGTCACGGATTTAAATGGAAAACTTAAAACTATAAAAACCTTTATGGAGAAAATCTTCAGGATCAGGTCTAGGTAAACAGTTGTTAAACTTGATACCCAAAGCATAATCCATAAAAGGGAAAAACGATAAATTGGATCTCACAAAAATTAAAAACTTTGCCTCTGTAAAAGACCCTGTGAAAAAGATGAAAGGCAAGCTTAAGACGAGGAGACACTATTTCTAAAGAACGTGTATGACAAAGCAGTATCTAGAATACGCGAAGAGCTTTTAAAACTCAACAGAAATAACAGAAACAATACAATCAGAAATCAGGTTGACACATAAACAGACATTTAACCAAAGAGATATTCAGGTGACAAAGAAGCACAAAAAAGGTGTTTCACATCATTAGCCATTAAGGAAATGCAAATTAAAATCACATTGAGCTATCACTACATATCTGTTAGAATTCCTAAAATTAAAAAAAAAATTGACAACACCAAATGCTGAGAAACTGGAACACTCAAACTTTGCTAGTGGGAATGTAAAATTGTACAGCCACTCTGGGCAACAATTTGGCAGTTTCTTATAAAACTAAACATGAAACTACCATATTGTTCTGCAGTTGCAATCTTGGTTGTTCATCACAAAGAAATGAAAACTTGTGTTCACACAAAAATCTGCAGACAAAAATTAAGAGCAGCTGTGTTTCTAATAATTGAAAATGGAAACAGCCCAATTTCCTTCAACTGGTGAATGGTTAAACAAACTGGTACTTTTCATACAATGGAATACTTCTCTCCAATGAAAAGGAATGATCTGTTGATGCAGGCAAAAACCTGGATGACTCTCTAGATCGTTCTATGAAGTAAAAGCACCAATATCAAAAGGTGACATATGATAGGTTTATATAACATTCTTGAAATGACAAAATTAGAGGGATGGGTAACAGATCAGTGGTTATCAGAGGGAAGCAGTGTTGTGGGGACAGGGTTTAGGAGTGACAGAACTGCTCTGTATCTTTACTGTGATGTTGGCTATACAAACTTACAAGTAGGTGACAGAATTGCATAGAACTAAGTACACACACAGACACACACAAATGAGAACAAATAACATTGAGGAAATCTGTGGGGAGAGAATACAGGTAATATTTCAAGAGAATAAAATTTTATAATTTTATAAACCTTATTACTCAAACGGTGAACCTGGAACCAGCATAATCAGCGTCACTTGGGGGCTTTGAGAAATGTAGACTCTTTGGCCCCACCCCAGACCTACTGAATCAGAATTTGCCAAATTCCTGGGTAGTTAGTATACACATTCAAATTTGAGAAGCACTTTTCCATACTTTGTAACAAGAGTTAAAAGCACAGTTCCAAGTCTGTGGGTCTCTTTGAGTATAGGCACCATGTCTGTCTGCCGCATTATTATGATTTTTGTCTAATACAGTGCCTGGTACCTTGTAGATACTCAATAAGTCATTTTTGTTGTTTTTTTTTAAATTTTTTCAATAAGTCATTTTTGAATGAACAAATGGATGACTGTGTCCTTTCCATAGTTCTCATGCTCCTTCTCATATTTCCCCAGGTCTGGAGAAGGGTCTCTGTTCTTAGTGACAAGAAAAGGTATACCTGAGAGAAAGAGACTCACATTCATATTTATTAAGCCTTTTTAATTCAACATTTTTAATATTGGCCCCATGCTATAGCCTGTGCAGGGTATAGGGGACACAGATTTAAGTAGGCCCTTTGAGAAGGTTACCATCTAATAAGGAAGGCAGATATGGAAATACATATTGATATTTGCTCTCATAGAGTTTGTCATCTTCATTCCCTCTAGCAAGAACTTCCAGGTACCTCTTCCCCCCAGAACTCTACTGTGTACTTGCAAATGAAGGCACTTGAGTGTGGAAGAAGACATACTGCACCAAGAACAACAAGGCTGTGCTACGTATTGGTTATTGGTCCTCAGGCAGATTATTTCACCTTGTGACCTTCATTATCTTCATTTGCAAAACAAAGATGAAGTTATCTCCAATGAGACTATTGAAATTATATATTTAGAAATACTGTGTCAACTGAAAAGTAAAAGACTTCTGAAACTCCAGTGATTTTTGTTGTCATGTAAGAATATTCTGGGATTAGGTTCGCAGTACTTGGAGGTGGAAATGACATTACTGATACGTATCTGATATAGTGTGATAGAGCTTTCTTTTCAGTGTATTTTATGTTATTATTTCCCTGTAGATAGAACGGCCATGCATGCTACCTTAAGGTTTATAAATGGTTAGCTATCATCCTGTTCTCTACCATGAGCTTCCAGCTACTTCTTTCCTCCAGAACTCTTCGGTATTACCAAATGAAGACACTAGGATGTGATATATAAGTAACGTCATCTCAAATAATTAACCTCCTTAAAGGGATCTTTGAAATATTTGGGATGCAAACATCTCTGTGTATGTACAACTTTTAATGTTCTGGTGCAGACTACATGCAATTTAAGTGGTCTCCTCCCCAGACATGCCTGTTGCTGGTTGAGCTGATAATGAGTTAAAATGTTTCTGGTATTTCAACTAAACCTCTAAGTTGTCTTGGGGTATTTTGGACAAAGCCCAAGATTCTTGCGTGTGGATCATTTTCAGCTAGGTGTGAGCTTTCAACTCACAGGGAACTTGACTACATAAATTAATTATAAAAGGAGAAGAAGGAAATGTGAGATATAAAATATTAACTCACAGGGTGTTTGCAAATGCCCTTGGATTTAATAATATTTTGGGCCTACTTGTCTCTGATGGCCTCAGCAATTGGGCAAAACTATTCAAATAGTGTTCATTTCAATCTTTCCTGACTTTGGTGATAATGACTAGAGATTGTTGGATCAGAAGTCATAATCATATTCATGAAGACAGGCCTGTGTATTGATCATAAAGTTAGGAAAACATTACTGCTTACCTTAAGCATGGCAAGGTAGGCCTGGGATAAAAACTATACACCACTGCAGTAAATGGAAAGTGCCAGGCAAAGTGCATCTGATTTGGGGAAAGGCTACATATACTCTCTGGCCAGAGATTATCCTGAGAAAGAGCAAGCTTTCCCTGTGTTCTCTTAGAGGGCAAAGTAGGAGTCAACATTTCAGGATAGTAGGGAGGCAAATTCTTAATCAGTGTAAAAGTAGAACTTAGTAAAAATTAGCACTTTCAACAAATTTATTGAGCACCTGCTAAGTAACCCACACTACTCCAGATGCTTGAGATCTGTTAGTGAACCAAAGAGACAAAATCTGTAGTCTCATGGATGGGGCTTTTATTTGGGTTCGGAGACACAGACAATAAACAATAAAAATAATAACTAAACCGTGTGGCATGCTAGCGAGTGCTAAGTGCAACTGAATAATGACCAAAAGTATCTGGAGAGAACAAATGGGAGGGCCAGATCGGGAAAGTGAGTTGCAACTCCAAAAGGGGTGGTCGATGTAAAGGTGACCTTTGCAGATACATATGAAGGACGGGGAGGAAGCAAGTTATGTGGCTATCTGCAATGAGGAATGTTCCAAGCTGAAGAAAATCCCCAGGCAGGAGTGTGCCTGGTGTGCTCTAAGAACAACATGGAAGCCAGGTCAGCTGAAGTGGAATAACAGAAAGAAGAGAAGATGAAGTCCAGAGCAGTGCCAGAGGGCCAGACTCTGTAAGGATTTGGGCTTTTACTCAGAATGGACTAGGGAGGCCTTGGAAGGGTGGAGCAGACTGATTTAATCTGATTTAGTTTTTAAAAGGATTATCTCCAGCTGTTTTGTTGAAAATCATCTGAGGTTGGAAGAAGAGAGAGCACTTTGGAGGTTGTTGCTATAATCCAGGCAAGAGGTAATAATGGCTCCAACCAGGACAGCAGTAAAGCTGGAGAAAAGTGGGGGTACAGTAGTGGATGTATTTTGAAGGTACAGTTCACAGAATTTCCTTGAAGTTTAGACGAGGCTTGGGAAGGAAACATGAGTCAAGAGTAACTCTTAAGATTTTTGACTTGAACAACTGAAATGATGGAGTTGCCCTCAACTGAGATTGTGAGCGGAGTAGATTTTGGGAGTAAGATTTTTGACAAGGAATTCAAATTTAAACATGCTCAATTTGAATTGCATGTTAAACAGCTGAGTAACAGTTGTTGAATGTACCAGTTATATATACACGTACGAAGCCCAGGACGTCGTTCAAAGCTAGGATATCCATTTCAATGCAGTCAGCAATTGGATAGTGTTTAAAGCCATGGGAGTTAAGTTCACTGAGCGGGGTGTGTGTGTGAATATAATAAAAAGAAGGGACCAAGGGCTGAACCCTGGGGCTCTCCAAGGTTAAGAGGCAGAAAGAGGAAGAAACAGGAGACGACTCTGTATAGCTTGAATCCATCATGGTTGCACGGTACTTTCCAAACCTGTGTAGTCTGTCACCTTGCCGTGGGGGTCTGTGCCATTAATTAGAATACAGCACTTCCAACCTTTGGTTACACTGCAGAATAATAAATCTTAGGTCTCTTTGCTTACAGTTTCTGCCATACCTGTGGGGGAAGGGAGAGGTCGAAGAGCAGTGGTGGATGTCATATAAACCTGCAAACTGGTCACCCTGTCAGGATTAACACGTGTTTAAGTCATGTTATTCCAGCATCTGGTCTCAGCTATTCAGGCAGAGAAATGAATGCAACTAATATACTCAACACCTAAAAACTAGTCACTTTGCAGTGGATTCATACTAAATAACATGGGACTGTTATGTGAAAGAGAAACCAATTTGTTAATGTTAATGGGGGATAGTTTCCTCAGAGACCATCATGTCTAACAAAGCAAAGGTGGGATGTATTCAACCCCATCCACAGATTCCTTTTTCACTCTCTAGACATCTTGGAAAACAAATTGTATATTAATTTACTTTGTGAGCATAAACCTAGAGCAATGTGAGTAAAACAGTTGAAGAGGATTTGTGCCTAATAGGCCAAGGATCTTAGGCAATGTTAATAGAGTTAACATTCTTCTAGTAGTGGGAGGTATGTTAGACATAAAACAAGCACTTAAGGTAATAAATAAATTCTAAGGCGATAAATTATATGGAACATAGTAAAAATTCTAATGAAGTAGAAGAGAATGCTGACCATTTCTCCTTACTATGATCAAAAGAATTCTCAGAGCCCTAGGAGATAAAGTGGGCAGCACCCATGAATTTGACTGCGTGCTGCCTCAACTGGCTAGAAAAGGGATCCCACTGTTTATAATAATATTTCGTGTAACTTTTGGGCTTGACAATATAGCATTTGCTCTAAAAATAACTCATTATTCAGTAAAAATATTACCCAGTAATGGAAAAGTCCACTTCTTGTCATTCCCACAGTACAACATGTTATCTTTGCAAAAGTTTGGGAATTGAGTTGTTTTAAAAAAGAAATCAAGTTCCTATAGAAAGGAAGTTAAATAAGATATTAAATAGATTTATTCTGTTTTTTCATGAACCCCGGTATGCACCTTCATCCCTTCTAAGGGAGTTACTTAGAAGATCCCTTCTAAGTAACTTCAACAAGTGCCCTGTAGACGAGGGCTTTCCAAACTGCAATGTGCATGGAAATCCCCTGGCTATCTTGGTAACATGCAGACTCTAATTCAGTGCATCTCGGGTGGGGCCTGAGATTCTGCATTTCTAACCAGCTCCCAGGTGATGCTAGACCATGCGCCATACTTTGAGTAGTGAGAGGTTAGACACACTGAAGGAACAAATTTACTCTGCCCAAAGCCCTGGTAGGAATGAGTGACCTTAACCCTTGTCCCTTTCCATTTTGTGTTTTAGCTTGGCATGAGCACAGGTGACCCACTTTGTGATAAAACCGTGGAGTTCAACTATAGCTTTAGGTACTCTGAGGCGGAACCAAAGGTGTGTGTGTGTGTGTGTGTGTGCGCGCGCATGCGTGTGCATGGGCTTGCGAACTATGCAGAGAGTTTCAGATATCTTTTCCTGAAACCTAAATTGCCACATTTAGCTTTTTGCTTTTAGCTTGCTTTGAGTTGATCCACACCAGTGGTCCTTTAGCCTGGACCTGCAAAGAACTCAAACACCTGCATCCAACATGGCCACCATACATTCTTTTGAAAATCCCGTAGAGTGCACGCAAAAGGAGATACCAACTGCGAAATATATTAGAGGCCTCTTGTCTGCCTTCTTCTCATACCTGTTTAATTTCTTTAAATCTTTGCCCAGGGGAACCCAGGCTTTTCTGATCATCCAAAAGATAGTCCACTGGAGAAATTGGCAACTGCCTCTACAAATGGTCCTTCACTCTGACCAGGGTCTTTCTATAGCTCATTGCAGTTTGCAATACTCTGCACTGTTGGGCATGGCAGTATTTTGATTAGTTGTGGCAAAGAAGACCAAAAAACCCCACAAACAAACAAAATAAAAACTGGAGCAGTTCCTATAGTTGAAAGCTGCTAAGACGTTTTTCCCCATCACTACAAGAAGAAAGGACATTTCATTAAAAAACGGAGTTGATTAGCCTTACAAAGCTTTTCATTAGGGGTCAAGCTGGTACCTGACAGATTCTGTTCCTCCAGTATCGTGTCTCCTTAAGGAACCAGCAGCACATGTGATTTCAGTAAGAGATGAGGAGGAGGAAGAGAAAACCGGGGTATTGTCTACAGAGGCTACTATTAGGCCCTAATTCATTAGGCAATACTATTTGACAGGCTTCCTCTGTACTCTGCAAGGGATGTCATGAGGAATGGCACTTCGAGGTGACATAATCTGAAGGATAAACATTTCCTACAGCACTCAATTGCTGTTAGGACATCACATTCCTAAATAAAATTAAAGGAAAGTGCTAGAGCCTTTCCATTTCCTGGGCATTATTAGTGTGAGCCTGGCAATTACTGACAGCTAGTCAGAACAGTTTGTGTTCTTTGCTCTCTGGGCATTTCCTAATTATGAATAATAATTCCATTAATCATGCACTTGAAACAAGCAAATTATCCAGCAGAACATCATAATCAGTTGCATCAAAGAGCCTTCAGAAAGCCCCCAAGTGGTTCTGTTTTAGCTTCTCCATTTGCAGCTCTCCCCAGGTACCTTTGGGAAGTCAGGAGTCAATGGCTGTCGCCTAGCACTGAAAAATATCCATCAGAAGATGACTTTGCAAATGAAGCCACATCCTTTGGAAGTAATGGTTCTTATTGAAGTTTAATATCAGCCTCATGGCACGCCAGACGTACCCTGTGAATGGCCACCAGGGGATGCTAGGGACTGACGGTGACCATTTGCTCCCTTCTCCAAAGCTTACAAAGGACAGACAGGTCCCCCTTCGGCAGCTACTAAGGGTTTCTGACATTCCTGTTTCATCCCAGCTCCCAGCTGGACCTCACTATTGTATGTAGATGTCCTAATCCTGGAAGTAAGTCTCCCACAATCATAAAATTATCCTCAGTCGACTGACAAAATGAAAATCGTTATTAAATTTACACAGAGGAGCCTCCCAATGGTCATGTTTGTGTAAAAGATGATTTTCTATAACCCTCCTCCCTTCCTTCCTAAATTTGTGCTGACATACGAATGCTTGGCTCCCTCATGATATAACACATCTTGCTTCCATCCTTGTTCTCTGGTGTGCTGGAAAGAAAGCTACCTTCCTGGAGATATCATTGGAATGGCAGGTCCCAGAAAATGGTTCTCCAGTCAACTTTTTTTATATAGCATTTCTTCTTAGCACTGTTTGAATCATATTATCTCTTATCACTGGGGATTTTATTGCTTCTTTCATAAAGAAGAAAATGGACCAAATATGTTGATTTCAAAACCAGAGTCCCAACCGCCAGCAATAGCAAGTGACACCAAGGCTGTTTATGTGGATATGAAGTGAGGAGAAGAAAGTAAGACATTGTCTAATCAGTCATTCTATTAAACACTGACCCTCCTAGGCAGTAGGTGCCCTGCCAGGTTCTGTACTTTTTGTGTGTATGGTGGCTGAGAAGATAGAAATATGAATAAAAGATAGTCCTCTTTGCCAGAGAATCTGCACTTCATTCCATCAAAAAAAAAAAAAAAAAAAAAAAAGCTAAAGTGTGACACAGAATTGAGTCAAGTCACACAATGACTCCAGTTCCATGTTTACTAAATTGACGCTTCTTAACAGCTGAACCTCCTGGGGAGCTAAACATTATTTGGTTGTATAGAAGTGGTTGGTGGGTATCTAATGAAGCATCACAAAAACACTTATTACAGTTTTAAAATTAATTGAAAAGCTGGGGACACAGAAATTTAGTGTGTGATCAGGTGTGGGAGCCAGGGATGTGCCAGGCTTAGATCTGTCAAGAAAGAAAGTGCCATTAAGCCGCAAGAGGTGTGGCTGCCTGACAGCCTCCAGCTGCATCACCGGCAGGATCCACCTCAGCTTGCTAGCTGATGCCGGGCTCTTTCTAGCAGCCCTTAGTCCATGGCTGTGCCGAGTGGGATTACCAAGGCCTGGCCACTCCTGACCAACACAAGGAGAGTCGAACAATCTGTTGAGGAACAACTTGGCAGTTCCCCAGCTCCTTGAGCTGGCTGAGACTTTGTCTGATGTGCATCGGACAGGGGTTCAGTCCACGTTCCCCAGCTCCTTGAGCTGGCTGAGACTTTGTCCGATGTGCATCATGGACAGGGGTTCTCCCTGCTCAGTCTTGCTCTCCCCTGCCGCCCTGTGTTTACCTTTCTCCAGCATTATTCCTCAAGAATCATCTTGTGCTCATAACTCTCTGTGTCAGCTTGCCAAAGGACCCCAGTGACCCACGGTGTCTGCCTACACCTGTAACTAATATCAAGAAAAATAGAAATGATTTAAATCAGGGCCAGAGATTGTAGAATGTCTGCAAAATTCTCCATCCCTAATAAATTTTCCTTCCCTAAGAAACGTTTTGTTTCTTTGGACAGGTCACTAAGCCAGTGTAAATGCCTTTTGGAGGGAGTCTCAACTGGCGTCCTGTAACAAGGGAGGTTGAGGAGAGTTCCCCGAGTGCAAGCAGTCAAGGAACACTGTCTCTGGAGAAGGTAAAAAAATAAAATCAGCTCAAAGTTTGTATATTTTTTATTGGTAGTATGGGCCCAGTAATTTAATTTAATTTTAAAGGTATTTATTTATTTATTTGAGAGAAAGAGAGCAAGCACAAGTGAGGGGCAGAGGGAGAGGGAGAAGCAGACTCCCCACTGAGAAGGGAGCCCCACCTGGGGCTTGATCCCAGGATCCCAGGTTCATGACCTGAGCCGACTGAGCCACCCAGGTGCCCCAGGGCCCAGTAATTTTAAACAATGTCAGTAAAAAAATACTTTTCCCTGTCAAGGTGAAATGTTCCCCAACCCCCTACCCCTGTCCTCAATATGCACCTGTGAACTATTTAAATTTTAAATGTGAAATGGTCTGTATTTTAACTGTTTTCAACCATGAAATTTCAAAGTCTCCCTTTTCTGATCCCTTAATAAGATACTGGGCAAATCCTTTATTTACGGATATTAAAATTTTGTCTAGTCCTGTTTAAAACTCTAACATCACATTTGTTTATTATGGCTCTTACAGTTAATGCTGGGTTTGTGTCTAAAGAGGACTCCTCATACCTTTTCCCCCTCAGTATAGCACTTTGTGTGTGTGTGTGTTGGTGGTGTCAGGGTCTGGGATATTCTGTCTCTCACTTACAGATGTAGGTCCTCTAGGTTTGGGAACAGGGATGAGAGTCAGGAATATAGCAATACTTGTATACGACTGCTGCCATTTGGTGCCCCATTTCTTACCTTAATTTGGTCTAATTCTGTATGTTGTACTGGTATGTACGTGGTGTGGGTGATAGTCAGGCGAGGATCAGCTTTACCCAGAATCACTCCATCACTGAGGACCCCTACAGAGAAGGAATGTAGTATCTCCTTCTGACTATCTGCTAATACTCCATACTCCCAGTCTCTTCTCTGGGTTGAGTGTTCCAACGTTTGGCCAGTCAGTGGCTTGAGAAACCCCAGAGCTCCTTCCCAGTGGGAACTGCTGTTATTCTCTACTCCAAGGACTATGGAAAACTGGGATAGGCTAAAGTTGTCTCTATATTTTTTCCAGCCTTATGACATTGTGCTTTCTTGAAGTCTTGGTGGCTTTGACCACTGCAGTGGAACTCTGTTCTTCAAAATCTCCAGATCACAAATTGACATCATTCTTTCCTATTCCCTATGCCACCAGCTTCCAAAGAACTCCTAACAAACTATTTTAATGATTCCCCTTTGGTTGTTGAAACAGGATATCCAGATGAGGGAATAGGAAATAAGATCTCATTCTCCTCTTCTTACAGACTTGGCCAAAATTTATGATTGATTCTCTTAAACCCATCATTTGGGTCAACATTTGGATTTAGGAAAAGAAAATTGTAAAGGGAAGGAAGGAGCCTTTCTTTGAGCACCCTGCATGCTTCAAAAGCTGTCAGGCGTGACTGTCCTTCTCGTCTCTGGGTCTCTGCCAGTTCTGGGATGGGAAGGTTTATGATGGCAGTAGAGCTCATTCTCTTGCCTCTAAATTCCTTCAAGGAGATGGCTCATATAAAGGCCCTTTTTAAGTAGATTTGCAGGGGCTTTCATTATCAGCTGTTTTTCCTAACAGCCCAGCCTAGACTAACAGGGAAAATCCCACTCAACATCCTATCACTCCAGTTTCTTACCTATAAAATGCGGGATTAGGAGCACCTGGTTGGCTCAGTCAGTAGAACATGCAGCTCTTGATCTCGGGGTTGTCAGTTTGAGCCCCATGTTGGGTGTAGAGATTACTTAGAAATAAAATCTTTAAAAAATGAGGCAAGGGAGCCTGAGTGGTTCAGTCAGTGGATCATCCAACTCTTTTTTTTTTTTTAAGATTTTATTTATTTATTTATTTGAGAGAGAGAGAACTTGAGCAAGTGAGTGGTGGGGGGGAGGAGCAGGGGGAGAGGGACAAGCAGACTCCGTGCTGAGCTTGAAGCCCGATTTGGGGCTTGATCCCATGACCCTGAGATCATGAGCTGAGCCGAAATCAAGAGTCAGATGCTTAACCGACTGAGCCATGCAGGTGCCCCGAGTGTCTGACTCTTGATTTCGGCTCCGTTCATGATCTCAGGGTTATGAGATCCAGCTCTGAGTGGGGCTTGACGCTCATCAGGGAGTCTGCTTGGGATTCTCTCTCTCCTCCTCCCTCTGTCCACCCCCCTCTAAAATAAATAAATAAATCTTAAAAAAATACATAAGGGATTAGACAAAAATAATCCCCCAAAGTTTATTTCAGTTCTAATAGTATATGGGTCAGAAATCTCTTATCAAGAGTAGAATTAGAATACTCCATCCTCACTGAAGCTAATTCACTCATATTTAATGAATCTTAACAATATCTCTATAACACATCACTGCAATATTTGTTTAGATTTGTGTCTTTCCATTATACCAGCAGGCCCTCAACGGCAGCAGACTGTATTTTGTTCTTGTTGTATCCCTATAACATATGGACCCTGCATATATCTTGTTTGAAGGAATGCGTAGTTCATGTGATTTTTAAATGCAAATTACCGATAAGTGACTTTTAGCAGTGGCTTGTTATTAGAAAAATATCAGTGAATAAATCAATGTTTGTCCTTACTTTCCTATGAGTCTAACGCCATGCCATGATTCTGGGAGATTCAGAAGAAATGCAAAAAAAACCCCACTGTTCCTGACCTCATGAAGCCCAAACTCTAACTGGGAAAGCAAAATGAAACTAAGACAGAGTTGAGTGTTAGTACACAAGCTGCAGAAGATTTCCTAGAAAACAGATTAGCAAGAAGTCGAAAAGCAAATACACTTCCAGCCACATGCTCTTATGACTCCCAAGATAGAATGTGAAATAATTGGTCTTCCACTGGGGTGAAAGAATAGCCACTTCTAGCCGAGGACCCCCACATGACAAATAAGTTACCACCTATTTCATCAGTAGTTGGTGAAGTGTGGTGAGGTAGTAAAATGTTGCTGTTAGGCACACCGTCTCTAGAGTTAACACACACCTTATTAGATTTGTTACCCGGAGAAAGTTAATCCTTTCTGTGCCTCAGCTTTCTCATATATAAAATGGAAATAATAATAGAATTTTCCTCACAGGGTCATTGTGAGAATCAAGTAGGTAAATATAAGAATATGGCTTGGCACCCAGTTACCGCATTATCAGTGTTTTCTGTCCTTATTATTACTGAGTAGATCACATTACTGAGGTTGTGAAAACACAAATGCAGAATTTCTGGTATTTTTAAGAAACTTAAAATTAGAGTCCTTAGCAAGAGTTTTACACACATACAGACACACACACACAGAGCTTTTAAGAACAGGGAAAATTTGTCACAATCTTGAGTTGTATGTTTCTGGAGATTATATTATGGATGCATCAGAGTGGTCAGCAAATCCTTCTAGAATGTTCAATAATCAAGCTTCCTCGATAAGAATTTTCAAGACAAATTGGTTGAATAAATCATGCTTTTTATTGCCTGATGTTATAATAAGGCTGCAGACTATGTCCATTTCAAGCAAAAAAAATCAAATACAGATGCAGTACAGGTTCAAGTTTTAGTCCTAGAGCAGCTGTACAAAATGATGCAATGTAACTTTTTCAAGTCCTACTCCTCAGGGCTAATACCTGGGAAACAGATACATATTTAGACATTCTACTGATCAGATGGTGGGCTTCTCAGGAATCAAATAATGCTTTAGTATCACCAGAGCCCCTCAGTTGAATGGGCTCCTTGGAACGCTAGGAGTTTCTGGGAGTTGTGGAGTGTGCTTGATCGGGAGAGGAAGCCAGATTGCAGTCAGGAAACCTGTCTAATCATTGCTGACAAATTCCTTAAAGTTTCTCAGAGAAGGGGACCAGAAGTTCCAAGACTACATACATTTGTTGTCATTTCTTTTCCTTTTAAATAAATATTCAACTTCTTGCTTAACTTTGTATTCAAAATTTTGTATTTTTTCCTTAAAGGAACACTCCCAAATTGTCTAAACTTTAGATCCCACAAAATTTGGAGCTGCCATTGCTACTGACCTCTTAGCTTTTGTTCTAATTTCTACTGTTTGTTTTCTGACCCTTTCTCCATCCCACCCATCCAATTTAACCAACTGAGCCACCCAGGTGCCCCCACCCATCCAATTTAATTACTGTTGGTCTCCCAACTTCTAATTACTGGAAGTAAGGTAAATATTCCCAAATTATTTTCTTTTTCATCAATCAGTGACAGTTGATGCAAACTGGGACTATAGATTTACTCTTCAGTGAAAATAGATCTTGGTCTGTGTTAAAAACTGTATTATGACCTGCTTTTGCCACTTCTGTTCAAAATAATATTGGAAGTTCTAGCCAGAGCCATTAGGGAAGAAAAAGAAATAAAAGACATTAAAATGGGATAGGAAGAGGTAAAATTATCTCTGTTCATGGATGACATGATCTTATACATAGAAAACTCTAATGGCTACACACACACACACATGCACACGTGTACACACACACTTATTAGAACTATTAAATGAATTTAGTAGAGTTTCAGGATACAAAATCGACACACAAGAATTGTGTTTCTCTAGGGCGCCTGGGTGGCTCAGTCGTTAAGCGTCTGCCTTTGGCTCAGGTCATGATCCCAGGGTCCTGGGATCGAGTCCCACATCGGGCTCCCTGCTTGGCAGGAAGCCTGCTTCTCCTTCTCCGACTCCCCCTGCTTGTGTTCCTGCTCTCGCTCTCTCTGTCAAATAAATAAAATCTTAAAAAAAAAAAAAAAAAAGAATTGTGTTTCTCTACACTTACAATGAACCATATAAAAAGGAAATTAAGAAAAAATTCCATTTATAATAGCATTAAAAAGAAAATGCCTAGGAATAAATTTATACAAGGACGCAAAAGACTTATACACTAAAAACCAAAAAAAAAAAAATAATAATAATAAGTAAAAATAAAGAAGACATAAATAAATGGAAAGATAGTCTGTGTTTATGAATTGGAAAAATTAGTATTGTTAAGATGTTAATATTACAAAAGTGATCTATAGATTCAATGTAATCTCTGTCAAAAGTGCAATGACATTTTTTTTAAGAAATAGAAGAATCTATTTTAAAATTGGTATGGAACCTCAGGGGCACAGAATAGCCAGAACAACTTTTAAAAATAAGAAAGTCGGAGGACTCAAATGTGCTGTTTTCTAAACTTACTACAAGGCTAATGTAATTAAAACCATGTTGTACTGCCATAAAGGCAGACATATAGACCAGTGAAATTGAATAGAGAGCTTAGAAATAAACTTTTGCATCTATGGTCAAATGATTTTCCTTAAGGATTGAAGACCATTCAACAGGAAAAGGAGAGTCTTCAACAAATAGTGTTGGGAAAACTGGACACTCACATGCAAAAGAATGAAGTTGGACCCTTACTTTGTACCATATGCAAAAATGAACTCAAAATGTATAAAAGACCTAAACATAAGAGCTGAAACTATAATATTTTTATAGGAAAAATTAAGGGGAAAGCTTCAAGACAATGGATTTGGCATGAAAGAAAATAACAAATATTGGTGAGAATACAGAGAAATTGGAATCCTGATGCATTGTTGTTGGGGATGTAAAATTGTGTAGCCACTGTGGAAAGTAGTTTGGCAGTCCCTGAAAAAATGAAACATATAATTACCATATGAGGGCGCCTGGGTGGCTCAGTTGGTTAAGCGACTGCCTTCGGCTCAGGTCATGATCCTGGAGTCCCTGGATCGAGTCCCGCATCGGGCTCCCTGCTCGGCAGGGAGCCTGCTTCTCCCTCTGACCCTCCTCCCTCTCATGCTCTCTGTCTCTCATTCTCTCTCTCTCAAATAAATAAATAAAATCTAAAAAAAAAAAAAAATTGCCATATGATCCAGTAGTTTCACTTCTGGGTATATACCCCAAAGAATTGAAAGCAGGGATTCAAACAGTATTTGTATACCTATGTTCATGTCAGCAGATGAATGGATGAACAAAATGTGGTATATACACACAGTGGAATATTATTTAGCCCCAAAACGAAATGAAATTCTGATACATGCTATAACATAGAAGAATGAATCTTGAAGACATCACGAAAACGCAAAGATTGTATCATTTCACTTATAAAAGATACCTAAAGTAATGGAATTCAGAAATAGAAGGTAGAACCCTGGCTGCCAAAGTCTGTGGGGAGGGCTGAATGTGGAATTATTTTGGATACAGAGTTTCAGTTTGGAAAGATGAAAAAGTTCTGGAGATGGATAGTGGTAGTGGTGGTACAACAATGTGAGTGTACATAATGCCTTTGAAGTGTACACTTAAAAAATGGTTAAAAATGGATAAATTTTGTTTATTTTACAATAAAGTTAAATTATAAAAACTGAATTATGTTCAAATTGATGCTTAATTTAAAAAAAATCACAAGTGATTTAGTTCACTAAGGTTATGCCATGTATATATCAATTACAGATTTCCTGCTGATTATCCTATAAAGTAGTTTTTTTTTTTAAATGATTTTATTTATTTGAGAGAGAGAGAGAGCATGCATGAGTCCGGGGAGGGCTGGAGGGGAGGGAGAGGGAGAGAGAGAATCTCTCAAGCAGACTCCCCCACTGAGCGTGGAGCTGGAGACAGGCTCCGTCCCGTGACCCAGAGATCATGACCTGAGCCAAAACCGAGAGTCAGATGCTCAACTGACTGAGCCATCCAGGTACCCCTCTATAAGCTAGTTTTAATCACACAATTCTCATTAAGTTTTGTTCTTGAGGAGTTAAGTTTCGCTTTGCAATTTGTACTTGTGATTATAAAAACCCGTTGACAGTTGCAAAGCTTACCTTTGTGTACACTCAGAAGACAGGCGATGGTAAGGCAAACATGTTGATGCCAGGTACAAAGGTCTATATATGCACTGTGTGGTCAGAGACCTGGAGAATAAATGCAGTTAGTTTGTCACTTATTTCCTAGATTTTTCAAATCGGCCTTAGAACCATGACTGTTCTTGTATCAAATTAAGAAAATCAGCTTTTAAGTAGAGAAAGATAACCTTTTCTAATTTGGAGTCTGGTATGAGGATTGGTATGAGAAGAAATGAGAACCAGCCACCCAAGGGCCTTCAGTGTGAATGGTGCAGTGCAATTAGGGTTTGGCTGACTTGCACTTGCAGGGAAAAGTCACTCCCCAGCAATGCTGGGTTGGCAAAAATTGGGTCATCAAATATCCTCCTTTTCCTGAAAGTGTTCCAGAAGAATATTTATTTTCAGAGTGTAAGCCTGATTTTTCAGCTTCTTTTTTTTTTTTTTTTTTTTTTTTTGAGACAGAGAGAATGAGAGAGAGCACATGAGAGGGGGGAGGGTCAGAGGGAGAAGCAGGCTCCCTGCCGAGCAGGGAGCCCGATGCGGGACTCGATCCCGGGACTCCAGGATCATGACCTGAGCCGAAGGCAGTCGCTCAACCGACTGAGCCACCCAGGCGCCCGATTTTTCAGCTTCTAACAAGACTCAGCTGAAACTGTTTCAGGGAGGAGCCAGTCAACAGTGTCAGCCATATTCCAGCAGCCGAGTTCAGAGAAACGGAGGTCCACACGCGCATTCACAGACACATAGGAACTTACACATACACGTACATTCTGTTTACTTTAGGCAAGCATTGGAAATATACTAATTTTTTTCATTCTTAGAACTCTAACCCAAGAGTGCCACAAACACCTTATTTACATTGTTCTTGAAATGAGCATTCTAAAACCATAGCTAGCTAAAATAGTCTCGCCAAAGGGATAGATGACTTTCACTCGTAAACTCAGAGCTTTATGCTGACGTGGTCATTGTCACTTTCATCCTTTCCTAGAAGGGGACTAGCACACAGAGATAGAGTATTCCTCTGTACACTGATTTCTCAAGCTGGTCAGCATAAAATGCCTCAGTTTTTTTGCATCAATGAAAGAATATGAATAACTTCGCTGTTGAAACATATAAGGATGTGTGCTTTTATCATCATCATCATCATTACACCTTGCACATATAAACTCAAATAGGCACATTTAAAGAATAATGAAGTGAATAATACAATTACCAGTCAATATAATGCTATTGTGTGATTTGAAAAAGCTCTGCTACGTGTCAAATTCAGGTCTTCCAACGTGTCTCATTTTTAGACAGAGGTAGGCGGGGAAATGGCTACCTAATACGTATTCTCATGGTATTTCCCCAAAGTCTTGATGGAAACACTCATTGCCTCATCTGACATAGGTTTGGAACTGGCAGATTGTCACTTCTACCCATTTTCTATTGACCAAAGCAAGCTATATGACCAAGTCCAGCATGAATGGGGTGGAGATATGGAAGTACTTTTCTCAAAGAGGACCGAGTAAACATTCTCAGTCATATTCCAGTTGCCTAGCTCAGACACAACAAACATCCTCATATACATTCACATATAGGGGTGGGTGATAAATATTTGCTAAACAATAATGTTAATATGTAATATTTGATAATATTAATTTGTCATAGTCATGCTATTTCTGTAATCATATTGAATATGTGTCTGATAATTCTAGGATCTGCAATATTTGTGGGTCTGATACTGTAGTTTATTTATTTTTAAAGATTTTATTGATTTGTTTGACACAGAGATAGCGAGAGCAGGAACACAAGCAGGGGGAGTGGGAGAGGGAGAAGCAGACTTCCTGCTGAGCAGGGAGCCCGATGCGGGGCTCGATCCCCCGATGCGGGGCTCGATCCCCCGATGCGGGGCTCGATCCCCCGATGCGGGGCTCGATCCCCCGATGCGGGGCTCGATCCCCCGATGTGGGACTCGATCCCAGGACCCTGGGATCATGACCTGAGCTGAAAGCAGCCGCTTAACCGACTGAGCCACCCAGGCGCTCCTCTGATACTGTAGTTTAATGTTTTTATCACCATTTATGGTGCTTTCTAGGTGTGTGTGTGTGTGTGTGTGTGTGTGTGTGTGTTATTATGGTCGTATATATTGCGTAAATTTAACTGGTGTGATTTTTGGACTTTAAAGTGCAGTCTTTCAGAGATAATTTCCTTTATTTCTGCTAAGTAATTGATAATGTATTCAGCCACATAGCTTGTGTGGATTCTAATTCCCATATTTTTTGAAGGAAGAGGCCGTTTGTTCATGGAAGATCCAGCAGGCAAATTAGCAAAGGGGCCAAATATTCTTCTGAGAAAAGATTTGCATAGGATCTGGCTTCTTTCCCATTTCCCATTTGGGGTCCCACATTCTTAGAAAACCTTTAATAAATGAAAACTGGTCAGAGAGCAGTAGGAAGGAATTCAGAGTGCAACTAAAGCCTAAATCAGGCCTTAAACTACAAGGATGTATTAGACCAGGAATGTTAACCTCTGTAGTGACCAGTCCCCAGATCTTAATGGCTTGATATAATGCAAATCTAGTGCTGGCTCTTTCAGTTGTTTGGTGGGTGGCCTTCCATGGAAGGGTGTCGAGACCAGACTCCTCCTTCTAGCACTACTACCTCATAGGACCGTAGGTTCTCTTGCTGGATATTTTTCTTCTGTTTGCCATAGGAAAGTGGAGGATAGTTTAAGAGATACTTTGTTAGGTTGAACATGGAAGTGGTGTCCATCCACATGGCCATCACTTCCATCCACATGACCCCATTTGCTGCAAGGCAGGTCAAACAGGGTGTGTATGAATAAAAGGAAATGGGTTTGGTAAACAACCATCCATTGTCTGTGATGCATGGGGTTATAAGCATCACAGGCTGAACCTGGAATCCTCCCGTGAGTAAGTAACTCGAACACTATGGGATGGCTTGGAGATTAATGGCTGCATATTAACGGTAAAAGAAGAGGTTGTAATGTCATTTCTAACATAGTTTACAATGACCTATGATGGTATGTGGCAGCCACAGCTGACTATGACAGTGGGAGCAGAGAGAGCATTTTATCTCCACTCCCTCATCCCCTCCTCACCTCTCAACCCCCAGATGACAACAGGAACCAAAAGAAAACCTGCACCTGCAAAGGTATTACTGTATCAGTACACAGGAATGACAAGGACTGTTGAAACCTCCTGGTGTTTAACAGTGACATTGTGAGGTAGGGGTCATGTGGAGTCAAATCTGGCTCTCTGGGTTATGCTTATGGTGAGTCACCTTGGAAGGCAGTAGAGGTTTGGGAACAGTCTCTGTGGATTTCTGTGCTTGGACATCAGTCTCTGGCTTCACTGTGAGCTACCTGTCACCTGCTTCCAGGGGTGGGTGCAGAATTGTTTAACTTCTAGCTGGGTTTCAACTCCAACCGTGAGGTTGTCCCCATATAATACAATATTCCAGAAAGTGATCTCTGGTGATGAGCCTATGGGAGGAGGGGTGG
This sequence comes from Mirounga angustirostris, assembly GCF_029215605.1. Classification (NCBI taxonomy): domain Eukaryota; kingdom Metazoa; phylum Chordata; class Mammalia; order Carnivora; family Phocidae; genus Mirounga; species Mirounga angustirostris. The sequence goes on along the minus strand of NW_026991719.1, from coordinate 30,763,768 downwards.
ATAGTCTTGCAGTGCTTCTATGGGACCTCACAGAAATGCTGGATTGATGATTAAAACCCCATTGCGACCTTAGTTGCACCCCTAGCATGTGAAGAGGGCTTTTTCTTTTACAGTTAAAATTAGAAAAAAAAAAATAATGCTGTCTGCTATGTGGAGAAGGAAATTGATTGTCACAGAATATACCCCGATTTTATCCCCAGACTGACGTTGCAATGCACTTCCACAGTTTACTCGTCTGCTTGGCAGGGCCGTGACTCCCTCATAACTCCCAAGTCTTCCGAAGCAGCGCATGGTCGTCGGCAGGGCTGACTTACTCACAGAGAAACTGACCTCGCTCATTGTCACCAGCTAGCAAAGTAATGATCCCATTTCTTGTTGAAACAAACTATCCATTTGCTTGAAAATTGCCATTTCAATGAGAGGGGAACACAAGGTAAAAAGGCCCCGAATCCAGAAGGCTTGAGTTTACAAACAGCAGGGTTTGTATCCTGCACATGAGAGGCCTTGTTTCATGCCAGACCTTCTTGTTTTGTCTCACAGGCTTCCACGACCACATGGCAGAAGGATGGTGAGCCAGTGATCTCCTGGAATAAACTTGGCCAAGGTCAGTTTTTATTTGTGTATCTTGCTTTCCCTTTTCCCAGAGCGTCCTATGTGTATTTTACCGTGGCAATGACAGGATATTCCATTTGTGCTCAATGTGACTGAAGAAGAGCCTGATTTGCAGGAGGTCCTCCAACTCTGAGGCACAGGCCTGAGGTTGCAAATTGTGTCATATAGACCAGGTTGTAAATCTTTGACTTTGGGGGATGAGGAACTCTATTTCCATAGAATCAAACCTCTCAAAACTCAGCAAACTACTTATAACTTGATAGATGTTCAAGAGACGTGATGTTTATTATAATGAATCATTCCTTGTCTCTGACCTCTTGAGACTGTTGACATTAGTAGACCTTGTAGATCATGTAGAACTGGAAATGGGGTTCCAGAATTTGAGTTCCGGACATCCTGCACTGAATTTTGGAAGTATTCTTAAGGCAAGGAGAGGAACTAGGTGGGTTCTTAACCAAGCGAGGGAGATCCAGATCTCAAATTTTCAGAATGAGATGTCAGTGGGTGCTACATTAAAATAACAGAGAATTGCTCCCCACTGCCTGAGCTCTGGGCCCTCATGGGTAGAAAGGTTGCTTTTAAGAAGGAAAATAAGTTTTATCCCATATCCAAACAAATCTCAGGAATGCTTGTACAAAAAAGACATGGGGCCTCCTTCCTATGCAAAAAGCCACCAAGATTAACTATGTAAATAATTTTAGTTTACTATTAAACAAGAAAGCACTGATTGTATTCCAAGTTCTCTCCTCCATGCCATGGAGATAGGGCATAGTAATTCAATCACGCAAGTGAGGGCCAAGTGAAAGGAAGTCTTATGCAGGATTCATAAGAGAAAGGTGATTGAATGGGCCTGCATGTGTACACTCAAGGAACTGGCCCCAGAGAAGATCAAGTGAAAGGGAACCCTATGCTGATATCCTAAGAGTAGTGAGTGTATAGGAAGGGGCCAGCTTATCTGCAGTCAAGGAATCACAGATGAGAAAAGGCATGGAGAAAGGACATCCACTGCAGAATTCCTAAAATTTGGGGGTAGGAAGATGCCTACATGTGTTCTCTTTGGAAGAAAGCTCGAGAAAAGGCCAAAGGGGGGATCCTAACCTAGATTCCTAGAAAGTAAGGATGAGAGGTGCCCTGCATGTGTGCATTCAGGGAATCAGCCCCAAGAGAAGTTCAAGTGAAAGATCCAGGCTGGGTTCCTAAAAGGAAAGACTAGAAGAGGAGAGGATACGAGGGTAGGAGCCCTCAGGCATATCTATTATCAACTGATGAAGAGAATTTGTCTAGATGCCATATAGGGAAATGAGGTCCAAAATAAATCTATTATTTCAAAAACAGGGCAGAAACCACTGAGATTCATAGAATTTTAGTTGGAACTACCTACACCAAAAAATAACTTTTTGCTACCACAGTCCCTGACAAGTCTTTTCTTTGTCTGTCTTCCTTCCATCTTTGTGCAAGATTATTCTATATTAGAATATTCTGATTTATGCATATTTTCATTTTATTTTTAAGATTTTCTGTGACCCTCCTTAGTTCCTGTTGTTTTAAAAAAATTGGCTAGGTATATAAGTGTATTATAAAGGTTATTCTTGTGTTTTTGATGCATTTCCAGTAAGACTTCTAGGTTTCAAAGCTCGCAGCTCCCCTATACACTGTCTGTGCAGTCTGGGGAAAGGTTATTAATGTCACTAAGACCCTATTGGTAAGCTAAGGACAATAATGTAGCCTACCTTATAGCACTGTTATGATGAATAAAGATATGTAAAGGAGTCTGGTGCATAATAAATGCTAAGTAACCGTTAGCAATGATGATGATAATGATGATAATTACCGTGAGGGGAGGCTGATGTCGCATCATGAAGGGCCCGGGAGTTCAGACTAAAAGGTTTTATCTAGATATAATGTGCAGTTAGATTTTGGAGATGGAAACATGTAAAGTCACTTTGATATTTCAAGTCCAGAAGATAGCACCATGAGCAACAATGGGGAATAAGAAAGATCAATCATGGCCTGGCCAATGAGTGCCATGGGTGTTGTCAGTAATAAAGATAATATAATCATATAGGTAATACTGAAGCAACAGTGGGGATTCATGCTTTCATAATCAACTGATTGTCAGTGAATCTCATTCCTTGTAATTGCCACTAAAGTTCATCACAGAGAGCTGCTTAAAATGTGTAATTCATAACAGCAAAGAGCACTAAGAATTTTGCAATTCACAGAATGGGTATGTAACTGTAGCTGTCTCATATTATTTGAATAACTAATTTAAGAGGATACTGTATCTTTCTAGGCTTTTTCATCCTAAGGGGCAGCATCCTGCCAATAATCCAGTCCTTTCATAATAATGGTCCTATCTTCATAATAACCTGTCAGTCCAATATAGTGAGGTGTTCTTCAGCCTTTGTAGTTACTGGAACGTAAAGGTGCTTTCTGTGTGGGCTGCAACCATTTGATTTTGGCTTTTGCTTAAAGGGATTCTGACTACTACACCCAGCCAGTATACCTCTGAACTGTCTTGTCCTTCGGTCTGGGCATGTGAGTCCTTAGTTGGCCCCAGTCTCCATGCTCAAATATCCTTCTGACTAACCTCATCACTCCCCCGGTAGTCAACTGATTAGAGAGTCCATAAAGGCTCCATTTTGGCCCCTGTTCCAATTCTCTGTCATCTCCTGTTCTAAGCCTCAACTCTAGCCCCCCATCCAGTCTCCCTTCCAGAGATTCTCAGCATCTCATTTGGGACATTACCCTGATTGCGATCCCTCCTTCAATACTTAGAGTAAAAAACTTCTTCTCTGGCATAAACATAAGACAGTAGTGTAGGGTTGACATCTATCTATCTATCTATCTATCTATCTATCTATCTATCTATCTATCTATCTCAGAATATGTAATTCCATAGTCCATTCCATAGCAAAGAGCAGGGGCTGGTACACGAGGAACAGAAGATGGAAATTGCTGGAATCATGTGAAATCCATTCATCAAACGGTATGTCTAGTTATTGTTCCACTCAGCTGAGACTGGGGCTTAACCAAGAGTAACTCGGAGGAGCTTGTGCAGTATCCTTTATTGAAAAATCACAAAAGTACATGTAGTATCTATGTAACTTATAGCAGCATGGCATTCAGAGCTTTGGGAATCCCATTATCAGTATCATTCTAGGAGGAAAATGATAGTGATTCACCAGTGTGTGGGAATTTGATACATAACATTCAGAATTAAATCCTATTAGGTGTATTTTGTGTATGGATTTTTACTTCTGAAGATGAGCCCAAGAGCTTTTAATGAAATCATTAGGAGCCTCAACATCACCAGTACTGTTCTATCTGTTTCTCTCTTTCCTGCAGCTTGATCAGCAAGTGACTAAACTCTCTTAGCATTTATCTTTTGTCAAGCAAGCCAGCCACTCTGAAATGTCATATTCAAAGCATTCCTTACCAAGAAGTAAATGACAAAGTGGTGGATAAAAACACTTTTGAAGGCAGAGCTGCAAAATGGTTTTGCCCTAGTAAGTTATGTGTTTTTCTTAATTATGCTGACTTCTGCACAGCCACGCATGACATGTTTGTCTGAAGCTAGGAAAAGAATAAGGGAAGATGATCTGCAAAGACATTTGTGTAGTAACTGCCATTAAGCTCTTTGCTTGTGACATTTATTGTTAGACGGAGAGTAAAAAAAGGCTTCATAGTGGGAATAAATGAAGTCGAGTTGCTTTAGGTGCATTTGGCCACATGAACAACAGGACCCCATTCTTGTGGTGTGTAATGATTTCTGTACCCCCACTACCAAAAATTCTCCTTGGCTCACAGTTGTCATGGTGATCATCTAAATTCAGTCAAAGCACACTTCAACATATGACACATGATATGCACAGTCGCTTCCTCCATATGTGCAGCTTCTTGGAGGAGTCCAGCCTTTTGGCCAAGCCATGTGTTAAAGACTGAGAAATGACCTTCCCTCCCACATTTGTCATGCCTCGGTCACTGAGACTGTAACAACTGGTGAAAATGTAGTTTTTCTCACTTATTAAAAGGAGCAAGTCTTGAGACCTAATTTTAGATCGCACCTCTAGCTGATGGTGTGATACCTTTCTGTTGTGATTTAATTTCCTCTTTGGATAGAATATAAAGTACGATTTAAAAGAAAATTCTCTCCACTACAAAACACCATTTATCCTGGTTTTGGGAAGAACAAAAGATTTCTTATGCTGAGGCTGAGCAGGGAGACCAAGTGCCTCCATGACACGGCTTTGTCCCCCAGCAGTGTTCTCTATTGCCTTTAAAAATGAGTATTTGATAGTGCATTCCAATTCTCACTGTCTAGTACAATGAAAGCTGAACAAGGTATGTGAAAATCCAAGTCAGACCTCACACCCTTTATAAAGTGAGTCGGTCAAAAATGGGAATTGTTCTCGGGCCCACAACTAACAGAAGAGAACAGGGTGAGAGTCAGGAAGTTTGGGAGGGGAGCCATCTCTCCTTGCTTGATCTTCCCTAGTTAACTTTATTTCATTTTATTTTATTAACTCTTTTGGTCTCTGATGTGATTTGATGTGGGTCCAGAGCAAACCGTCAGGAAAGAATTCTTGAGATACTTTCGTTGCAAAAGGTGTGGTTTTAACAGGGACAGGACCCAGGGGGCAGAAGGAGCTGTCCTGGGGTTGTGAGGAGCAGTCAATTATGTATTTTGGAGTTGGGGGAGGTAAAGACAAAGAAAGTTTCCAAAAGGATTTTTCATATGCTAAAGAAGACTTAGGGGATCCTGGAAACCTAGCTATTGTCAAGCTGAGGTTGTTTTTAACTCTAGCAAGGCATTAACATTAAGACAGTTGGGAGTTCCTGGAAGAGTGTCATACTCTGCCTGCCTCAAGTATTCGTCAGTGGGCTGCAGGTTATAAGGAAATTTAATTTTATCCACATTTCCTTTTGCCTTTGTTCTCCACATCAGTTTCCATGAACCTCCTGACTGTCTCCACCAGTGACCTGATGTCCTTCTTATTCTTTGGTACACTTGCCCATTGACACCTGAACGAATGAGTTTGGACCTTGAATCACTGCTTGCCTTCTTCCTTGACATCACATATGCACCTTGACATCACATATGCACCCACTGCATGACTATCTACCAGATTTCTGGCCTCTTCCTTCATCCTTTGTTTGGTTCATATGTGTATCTGGATCATGGAAGTTCCAGCTTTTGTGTTTAACTGTCCCACACTGCCCTAACTTCTCAGCCTAGGCCATTTTCAGTAGAGCTCAGGACAAAATTAACTGCACATAGTATCCTCATCTTTTCTAACCTTTTCTTCCCTCATTCTACACTGGTCCTCCCAATCTCCAGCCACATATTTGTAGAAGTTTAAAAAAAAAGAGACAAATCAGAATAGAAACCTACATCCCTGAAACACCATGGATGCTTGTAAATGAGAAGAGGCTTCCCTTCCCTGAAATTAGGGCAAAAGGATTAAGAACTGATTAAATGTATATGTCTTAAAATAATTTTAGATGGAATTTACCAATAACAGCATGCTAAATAAACACATTGAGAATTTCATCAAAGACTAGGGAAACCTCTGTTCATCATGGATATTATTATGTGACTTTGAGAAGATCAATAAGGAATTGAGTTAAATTCAGATGTATAAATCATGAGATATTTTAGTGAAATGTTATAGATACATTATCTAATTTTCCTTCAATCTCTCTCCCTTGTTTTACTTAGGAGAATGTTGGCTTAAAAGACAAAATGGAATTATTCCTTGGCATTTAAAATAATTTCTTTGAGAAAAATTTGTAGGATGGACAATTGACATGATAGATTGTAAATGTATGTCATGTTTATGCCCTAAAGTTATGCATATGAAAGATATAAATACATTTAAACATGGTTTAGATGAATTGCAAATCACAGATCCATGGTGGGGAAATTGAGGATGCTAACATTTATTTGTGAGAGTAATGTGGACAGGGATATTGTGCTCCTAAAAAATGTCCCTTGCTGCAGAAAAACACTGAGGCCAGATGAACTACAGACAAATTTAATATAACATTTTAATGTCTATTTTGGTTATTTGTTGCTCTGTAACCAACCACTTCAAAACTTAGTGGCTTAAAAACCAATTACTTTAATATTTCTCACAGTTTTGTGGATGAGTAGAACTTAGCTGGACAGTTCTTTTGCTGGTCTCACTTGAAACCTCTCATGCTGTTTCAGCCAGATTGTGGAACATCCAAAATGTTTTGCTCATAGGTCTAGCTCCTGGAAGGTTGGGCTCAGCTGAGATACAGGATGACTACGTGCCTCTCTGTCTCTGTCTCTGTCTGTCTGTCTCTCTCTCATTCCAGGACCTCTGCCTCTCCACATGCCTTCTCTATATGCTCTCTTCATATTCTCTCCAGCAGGACTCCTGCCCAGGGTGTCCACAAGCACAAAAGCAGAAGCTTCCAGTAGCTTTTATGTCAGGCCCAGAACTGGAATAGCGTCACTTTTGCCACATTCTACTGCTTGAAGCAAGAAACTGACCCATCCCTGATTCAAAGGAAGAGGACTACCAAGGGTGAGTTCACTGGGGACAGCCAATATCACGGACTACCTCTTATGTCCTTATTTAATCTCTGGCATCTGACAGTGCTGACTCATTTATATTCTCTTCTTTGGAGAGTTCATCCACTTCCATGACTTATCTATCCCTCATGGGGATAAATCTCAGTTCCTTCACCAGACTTTTTCCCCCAGTGATATATTATCAACTCTCTGTAATGAATAGCTAACTCTGATTGAATACCAAGTATGGCTGTGTATTTCATATAAACTATTTCTAATTTATTGACTGCACTGTATTTAAGAAGTAAGAAAACTGAGGCTCAGAGACGCTCAGTTTATAAAAGGCATATGGCTAGTAAGGGACAGAGCTATGACTGGAACGCAGGCATATCTTTGCATAAAGCCCTTGCATGTTTTTTCCCAAGATTTCACACTCTTTGGTTTCTGTCTCTGTCTTTCTGTCTCTCTGCTACTTTGTGTCTCTTTCTGTCTCTCTCTCTCTTTCTCTCAGTTTGGGACAAAATAAGAATTCACCTCTTTTACTTAATTTCCAAACAAAATTGGGTAGGGTATTCTCCCTTTCCAACTCATTTTTTGGACCAAGAAACAGAGGTTTGCTCTGAGATCTGACTGGTATACATTATATAACTTGCTGTTCTGGAAGAAAAAAAAAAATCCCTGGTTCTGGAAGCAGGGCATTTTGTGTATTTGGTTATTGTTGAATAGGATTTTTTTTCCCCTCTCAAGATAAAGCGGATCTTGGCTAAGGTCTTTTGTTTCCTCCATTTTGTTTTTTGCATTCAGGAAGTGAATATCAGAACTATTGGTTCTTTATTGGCTTGACTTCTGAGAGTTCATATTATTTAAAATCATGGGACACATTTTGTTCTAGTCCCTTGATTAAACATAAAGACCTCAAGTCAAAAATATTCCAGGAGACAGTACATTGATAATTCATTTCCCAGGCAGTGGGAAGCTAGTCACAGTGAAGAGATCAGCCATAAGCTGCGAAGTCAGTCTGTTGGTAGACAGTTTTGCCTGGTACTCTCATGTGTCTGGACTTCTTGTGAAGAAAGGCATTATATATATATTTTAAATTATTTCTTTAAGGATGCTTGTACAGTGACTGGCCTTGGAAGGTAGATGTAGTGTCTTCCACTGGATTAAAGGGGAGGTTCACTTACTTTCCACTATAATAATGACAATGTCCTCATCTCTATCAAAGGGGAAAGAAAGCATGCCTACTGCCCATTATAAAGAGGTTCAGGTTCACTAAGTAAACTCAAGGTTGCTCTTCTGAAACTCAGTCCGATCTATGTTCAGAGAACTATCTGGCTAATCTGTGTTGCCCTTGTGGAACTTGGGGCAAGGAGACCTGGCACGAATATGCTGATGATTATGCAGCTTATTGTGCTGTGAGTAATAAAGAGATTTCATGTTTTATGCCAGTACCTATGAAACAAGTAATAGGCTAGCTTATTAGCTTCTATGCAAGGTAAATCTGAGACCCTTTGCAGTTATTGACATAGCTGCAATGGGAACAATAGTCCAAATCTCGTATCTCAGCATATTTGTCATTCTAAATCACTATCATTTTGGGCACTCCTCCTGGGGTACTAAGAAATTTTTATTACTAACCAAGATCCCAAAATCTATGCCGTATATGTAATGCCGTTAACAATTTACATATGACCGTGTTGAATTGAATAATTGTTAAACTGAAAATAAAGGATAATTATATATAATTTGAGCAACAAATTTCCCAGGAAAACTTGAATTATTCAATGTCTAGGTTATAATATATTCATATTGATATCTAGAAATGAATGATTCAAGAGCATACATAGAAGGGCAATTAACAAAAGGAATTTCAGTGAACATAAATAATATATACATTTCACTTAGGTAAATTCAATTTTATGTTTTTAGGAGAGAATGATAGTAAGAGGGATAGTGAGGATGAGAGAGAGAGGGTAAGAAAGAGAGAGAATGAGAGAGAGAGAGAATAAAAGTTCAAATAATGTGAGCAATTCAGTCCACTATTCAAATCAGTAAACACATATGGCCTACAGAGAATATAAGGTGAGAGAAACCTATGTTGGCTTTTGCTGTTTCTTTGGCTGGTCCCAGTTACAGCATGCCTCCCATAAAGTGAGCATCTATCTGTGTTGAGTGAGATTCTAATGTGTAAAGATGTGTGTTTTTCATGTGATGTATCTTCTAAAAGCAAGTCATTTATTTCATCTGGTGCTAAACTAAAGAAGTAGCAACCTGCTTCCATGTGTTGGAAAAATCATCTGTTTGACTCTCTTGGCTTTTGGGAAGCCTGGAAATTCAGGAATCATGTGGAAGCCACTGATGATCTCAGCTACCAGTAGGACTAAAGCAAGTGATTCACAGGAGCTCACTCTATGTCAAATGCAAACTCATGGTTGCAGTTTCCCAAAAGTGTCTTTTTAATGCTGCTGGATGATAACAGCTTCTGCTTCTCTTCTGCCTTTCAAATAACATGTGGATCCTTCCTATTGGAAAAATTTAACCCTGAACTCTGTTCTCAGTGGAGTCTTATAAATAAATAATGGTTTTAAAACTTCCTTCTATGGTGCAGAAGCAAGTGTAAATCAGGATGTGGATCATGTTGAATTTGACATGGGCAATCTTGACAGTACCCCTTTGACAATTCAATAACCATAAAGACCCTTTTGCCCATATTTAACTTTCAAATGACAAAAATAGCGATGGATCTGGCTTTCACTTAACATGAAGTAACTATCACTGATGTCAAGAAAATGCCTTCCCCTCTACCCCCAAAATGAAATATTAATTCCCAATAGACTTTCTCCATTTCTGGGTGATTTTTTTCCCTCTTCTACCTCAGTCACAAATTCCCTTTGATATTTTTTAATTTTAAGATGAAATTATAAGTTTTACCTACAATGAATTAATGAAAATAGTAGGCAAATATACTTTGAAAACTATAAAACATTGATGAAAGAACTTGAAGACGACACACAAAAAAATGGAAAAATATTTCATGCTCAAGGATTGGAAGAGCAAATATTGTTAAAATGTCTATACTGGGGCGCCTGGGTGGCTCAGTCGGTTAAGCGACTGCCTAACGCTCAGGTCATGATCCTGGAGTCCCGGGATCGAGTCCCGCATCGGGCTCCCTGCTCAGCGGGGAGTCTGCTTCTCCCTCTGACCCTCCTCCCTCTCGTGCTCTCTGTCTCTCATTCTCTCTCTCTAATAAATAAATAAAATCTTTAAAAAAATAAAAAAATAAAAAAATAAAATGTCTATACTAAAAAGCAATCTACAGATTTAATGCAATCCCTGTCAAAATACCAACAGCATTTTTCACAGAACTGGAACAAACAATCCTAACAATTGTATGGAACCACAAAAGACCTCAAATACCCAAAGCAATCTTGAAAAAGAAGAACAAAGCTGGAGGTATCACAGTCCCAGATTTCAAGATATATTACAAAGCTGTAGTAATCAAAACAGTATTATACTGGTGCAAAAACAGACACATAGATAAATGGAATAAAATAGAGAGCCCAGTCTGTGAAGTGTGCAAGACTCTTGAATCACAGATCTGTACCTCTGGCACAAATAATAAATTATATGTTAAAAAAAAAGAAGAAGAAGATAGCAGGAGGGGAAGAATGAAGGGGGGGAAATCGGAGGGGGAGACGAACCATGAGAGACGATGGACTCTGAAAAACAAACTGAGGGCTCCAGAGGGGAGGGGGGTGGGAGGATGGGTTAGCCTGGTGATGGGTATTAAAGAGGGCACGTTCTGCATGGAGCACTGGGTGTTATATGCAAACAATGAATCATGGAACACTACATCAAAAACTAATGATGTAATATATGGTGATTAACATAACATAATAAAAAAAAAGAAAAGAAAATACACAAAATTAAAAAAAAAAAAATAGCCCAGAGATAAACCCATGATTATATGGTCAATTAATCTTTGCCAAATGAAGCAAGAATATGCAATGGGAAAAAGACTGTCTCTTCAACAAATGGTGTTGGGAAAACTGGTCAGCTATATGCAAAAGAATGAAATTGGACTACTTTCTTACACCATATACAAAAATAAATTAAAAATTAATTAAAGACCTACATGTGCAACCTGAAACCATAAAAAAATCCTAGAAGGAAGCACAAGCAGTAATTTTTCTGATGTTGGTGACAGCAACATTTTTCTAAATATGTCTCTTAAGGCAAGGGAAACAAAATAAAAAATAAACCATCAGGACTACATCAAAATAAAAAGCTTCTGCACAGCAAAGGACACCATCAACAAAACTAAAACACAACCTACTGAATGGGAGGAGATATTTGCAAATGACATATCCAATTAAGGTTTGGTATCTGAAATATGTAAAGAATTTATACAACTCAGCACCAAAAAACCAAATAATCCAATTAAAAAGTGGGCAAAAGTCATGAACAGACATTTCTCCAAAGAAGACATCCAGATGGCCAGCAGACACATGAAAAGTTGCTTAACATCACTCATCATTAGGAAAATGCAAATCAAAACCACACTGAGATACCACCTCACACCTATCAGGGTGGCTAAAATCAAAAACACAAGAAACAACAAGTGTTGATGAGAATGTGGAGAAAAAGAAATGCACATGCACTGTTGGTAGGAATGCAAACTGGTGCAGCCACTGTGGAAAACAGTATGGAGGTTCCTCAAAAAATTAAAAATAGAATTACCATTTGGTTCAGTAATTCCACTACTATTTACCTAAAGAACACAAGAACACTTTCCAAAGGGATATGTGCACCTATATGTGTACAGCAGTATTATGTACAATAGCCAAATTATGGAAGCAATCCATAGTGTCCATTGATCGATGAATGGATAAAGAAGTGGTATATATATACAACAGAATATTATTTGGCCATATAAAAGAATGAAATCTTGCTATTTGCCACAACGTGGATGGATCTAGAGGGTATAATGCTAAATGAAATAACTCAGGCAGAGAAAGAAAAATACTACATGATTTCACTCATATGTAGAATTTAAGAAACAAAACAAATGAACAAAGAAAAAAAGGCAAACCAAAAAACAGACTCTTAACTATAGAGAACAAACTGATGATTACCAGTGGGGAGGTGGGTGTGGGGATGGATGAAATAGGTGCAGGAAGGGGATTAAGAGTGCACTTACCATGATGAGCACTGAGTAATGTATAGAATTGTTGAATTGCTATATTATATACCTGAAACTAATATAACACTATATGTTAACTATACTGGAATTAAAATAAAATAAAACTAAATTAAAAAGATAGGCAAAGAGCAGATAAGGAATATAAATTGGTTAATGTATATATATTTAACAAAGCAAGCATAATGCAAATTGTTTAGATTCTAAAGTCTTGATTTCTATAATTGGTCACAATGTCATAGTTGGCATTTGTAACTTTATTCTTCCTTATTTAGTATTTTTTTTACTTTCACCTTGATCATAGTTGTTTAACTAGAGATGTGACCAGAACCTTTATTTCTTTTTTTTTTTTTTAAAAAGATTTTATTTATCTATTTGACAGAGAGAGAGACAGCGAGAGAGGAAACACAAGCAAGGGGGGTGTGAGAGGCAGAAGCAGGCTTCCCGCGGAGCAGGGAGCCCGATGCAGGGCTCAATCCCAGGACCCTGGGATCATGACCTGAGCCGAAGGCAGACGCTTAACGACTGAGCCACCCAGGCGCCCCAGAACCTTTATTTCTGAAGGGTCAGAATCCTTAGAGTTCTGTCTGCCTTGGGTTGTTACACCTTCCACCAACTTTTACCACTAGACTCAGAATTGCAAACAAGTTCTTCAGAGAATTACTTGAATTCGGTACTTAATACGTATCCACCTTGATCCAACTGTAGAGACACCACCCTGTTTTCTCTTAATAATCAGGATCAATGAACACAAGCAGTAGAGTAATCTTTTTGTCTTTCCATTAACTAGAATGTTGAATCCTTAATAGGACAGCTGACAATTTCAGCTTTCACCGTATTGGAAGAATCCTTGTGACCCTAACAGAAGTGTTCCTTTTTGAAGGGGGAACTAACACTCTAAACCAGGAAACCACAGAGTTACTGTGACTGAAACCCACATTTTTATTCATGTGTTATCACTTGTAATAGTTAGAGGGGGTATTTCCACTTCTAACCCCTTGATATGTTGCCTTGTGTGTTCTGGCTATGAAACAAATGACATATCATATATTGGTCATTAGCCCAGAGCACATACTAAACCTTTAAGTGCAGATACCCAAACTTACAATGTGTTGTCATCCAAAGGGTTAAGCCTTCAATAGGCTCTTCCAGAGTTTAGCCTATTTCTATGTGTTGTGAAACATGGTAAAATCCGTGAACAAGCAGGACAAAATTCCTTTACTTTATTTTGCAGTGTATGTGTGTGGATACCATGTAAATGAATGATGGTGGTAATGGTAGGACACATCACTTCTAATGACGGACGGAATTATTTACAATCAACTTGCTACCTAGTAGGTTGTTACCCTCTTCCTCATGGTGGGGCTATGTTGGATTCTTGACATTTGTCTCTGCTGTTGGCAGGTTGGATACTCAGAAGTGGGAGTAAATAATCAGTAGAAAAAATGAGAATTATGACTTCTGTAAGGTAAATGGACAGTCAGGCAGGGAAAACCTTTTCCTCATGTTTGGGTCTCCTCAAACCTAAGACTCTTGCTCATATCATTTCTATAAAGCTCTGTCTCCATCAGTTATAAAAAGATGTGAAAAAATATTTGCATCTTCTTTTCCATTCATACCTAACTGATTCCCAAGGAAATTGGCAGACAAAATCCCCTCTTTGATTGTACAGGCAGATCATTCTATCCCAGTTAAAATGCCTGGATCACATAGGGTTTCTCATATTGAAAGCCAGAAACTTGTCTCAAAATAGAAAATTTCAAACATGTCTCAAAATAGACACGTTTCAAATAGTACAATATTGGTATTGCCAGAAAATAATTTTAAGAATAATAGTATCAAGCATTTCCATGACATTTAAACTGCTGTGAATTATTTACACACATGGATTCATTTAATCCTCCTAACACCCTGAGGAGGTAGGTACTAAGTCACCCTCATTTTACAGACAGGGAAACTAAGGCACAGTGGTTAAGTCACTCATCAGAGGTCACACAGCTACATTCTGGTGGAGTTAGATTCAAACTCAGGCATTTTGGTTTCAAAGTGCATGCGTCTATCCTCTTAGTTATATGTCTCACACTCAGCCCACGCTGGTACTTTCTTGGTAACCTCATTTTGAACTTTCATAATTAATCTGCCTCCTACTTTGCTGTGGAATCTCTCTAGAAGAAAATTCAGTACATAGTCTGAACACTGGCATTTTTAGAAGAGGTTGAATTAAGTCATATTTTGTATTTTATCTTGAAACAATTTTTTCGACTTTAGACATTGTGATCTCATTGTTATGATCATCACCACAGCTTGCCAGAAAACCTCTGATTTTATTTTGGCAGTATTCAAGTTCCGTATTAATCAGTTAATCAGATATAGTCTCAAATAGAATTGTTAATTATATGCCCAAGGCCCCTGATTTATGGTGATTCATTCCTCCACCTAAAAAATTAAGCATTGTACTAGTTTAATGGCATATTGAAGATTCTACTACACATTCTTCACCAGTCTCTGAGCCTGCATATCTGAGCAGGTTTGTGATAATTAAACTCATGAAAACGAAATAAAGGCATTTTAACATCACCGATTTCATAAGTGAGCCCTGGTTTGCTGAGTTTTGGTGTTGAGAGTAGGTTGAAGCTGGAATATTAAATTAGTAGAATAGCTGATAGAGTGGAAACCAAAAGGATGTTTACCAAATATATCGGATGGCTTTTGTCTTCCCGATTGCTATTTGAGAGTTGTTTAGTCTTTCAAGTGAATTCTCAGGAGGTTGAGAAACGCAAGAAAGTCATGAGAAATATGTTGCCCCATTTAGTGGTACATTCCATTTCTGCCTAAGGACATTTATAAACAATGTAAAGACCGTGCCAGAAATATTAATTGAGAATGTTAGTCTCAAATTGCCTGTAGCATCCAGCAGCAGTGGATGGCCTGGGGGAAAACAGCTTTGTCAGTGTAGCCGCATCTATATTTGAAGAGCAAAATCTAAATGATACTTCCACAGTGCATGCGCTTGAATTACCCTCAGGTGCTTTGGCAAATTCTTAAGCACAGATCAAGGCTCCCTTTCCTTTTTAAGGCAAGCAACAAGCTGCACCCCTTTTTTGGATTAAAAAAAAGCTGTACTAGCTCTTTGAATACTAATAAAACAGTCACACTCAGCAAGCCATCTGCAAACAATGTTATTTCCAAAGGAAGAATATTGACATTTAATCTGGGAAACAGTCACAGTTGACAATGACATAAAAAATTCTTATCATTGCTGTAAAAAGGAATTATGGGTGATGTATAAAAGGAACAAAGAATACCATCCCAGGAATATGAAAAGATACTCAACATCACTAACCATCAGGGAAGTACATATCAAAACCACAATGAGATATCACATCACACTTGTCAGATTGGCTATTATCAAAAAGACAAAAATACAGGTGTCGGCAAGGATGTGAAGAAAAGGGAACCCTCAGACACTGTTGGTGGGAATGTAAATTGGTGCAGTCACTATGGAAAACACAATGGTGTTTCCTCAAGAAAATTAAAAATAGAATTACCATACGATCCAACAATTCTACTTCTGGGTGTTTTTTTTGTTTTTTTTTTTTGGTTTAGATTTTATTTATTTATCTTGAGAGAGAGAGAGAGAGAGAGAGAGTGAGCAGGGGTGGGGGAGGGGCAGAGGGAGAGAGAGAATGCCAAGCAGACTCTGCTAAGCGGGGAGCCTGACACAGGACTCATTCTCACAACCCTGAGGTCATGACCTGAGCCGAAATCAAGAGTTGGAGGCTCAACTGACTGAGCCACCCAGGTGCCCCTACTTCTGGGTATTTATCTGAAGAAAACAAAAATAACAATTTGAAGGGAAATAAGTAGCCCTATGTTCATCGCAGCATTATTTACAATAGCCAAGGTTTGGAAGCAACCTAAGTACCCATTGATAGATAAATGGATAAAGAAGATGTGGTATGATTTCTCTCTCTCTCTCTTTCTCTAAATTTATATATATATATATAAAATATAAAATAGAATATTACTTAGCCATAAAAAAGAAGGAAATCTTGCTATTTGCAACAGCAAAGATGGACCTAGAGGGCTAAGTGAAATAAGTCAAAGACAAATATCATATGATTTCACTTATATGTGGAATCTAAAAAAATGAAACAAATGAACAAATAAGACAAAACAGAAACTGAATCATACAGGAAACAAACTGTTGGTTACCAGAAGGGGTAGGGGTGCAGGGGTGGGGGAAGTAGGTGAAGGGGATTGAGAGGTACAAACTTCCAGTTATAAAATAAATATGTCATGGAGATGTAATGGACAGCATGTAATGTACAGCATATTGTAATAACTTTGTGTGGTGACAGATGGTAACTAGAATTGTTGTGGGGGATCATTTCATAATGTATGAAAATACCATATCATTGTGTTGTACACCTGAAACTAATAGGGTATTATATGCCAATTATACTTCAATAATAAAAGGGAAGAATATCATCCCTGCAGCCAAAAGAAATCCTTAAAGGACAAATGACATTGGTGGCAAAGTCCGATGAAGAACCCAATGATAAATATTCACTACTTATTTGACCAAGTTGTATCTTTCATCTACATAAGTTGAAACACAACTTTTTTGTCTCATTTTGCTTATTTCCTTTCTCATCTCTCCTTTCTGCTCTTAGTTTATAACTTAGTCTGTAAAATTATTCTGTCTCCTCACTTTGTTTTCTAAATCTTCTGGTGTATGACCACAAAAAGAATTGTTGACACTGATTTCACCCATTTCGTGTGGTAGCCACCCAAGAATTCCTCACCCTCTAGAATTTCCGCTGATAAATTTCTAATTCTAGCTTACCTCCATAGTGTATTTTATCTACTTATTGCTTCCAAGCCACCATTTGTTGATGAAAAAGTCACAAAAGGGAATTAGTTCCAAACCAAAGGCATGCTCTCTAACCTCAGGCCACTATTGCTACACTTAATTTTTATTTTTATTTTATTTTTTTTTTTTTAAAGATTTTATTTATTTATTTGAGAGAGAGAGAATGAGAGAGAGCACATGAGAAGGGGGAAGGTCAGAGGGAGAAGCAGACTCCCTGCCGAGCAGGGAGCCCGATGCGGGACTCGATCCAGGGACTCCAGGATCATGACCTGAGCCGAAGGCAGTCGCTTAACCAACTGAGCCACCCAGGCGCCCTTAATTTTTATTTTAATATGAAGTGATTGTTGTGAGATATCATGTCCCTTCCACTGGTTATCCAAGACTTGTAACTTTACTTTTCAAGCCCCCAGTTTGATTTCTACAAAATTCTTTTAATTGCCTTAGTGGTAAGCCTACTTTATGCAGAATACTACAAAACATTGCTGAAAAAAAATTAAGAAATCAAAACAAATGGAGAATTACAACATTTTCAGGAGTAGAAGAGGCAATAAATTAAAGAGGTCTATTTTTTCCCAATTTGTTCTATAGGCTCAATATCCCAATGAGGGATTCATTGTTGGGTGCAGAAATTGACAAGCTGATTTTAAATTTATATGAAATTGCAAAGGGCCCAGAATAGCTAGGATATTTTGAAAAAAGAACTAAGTTGGAGTACTTAACACTACTTGATTCAAAATTTACTAGAAAGCTACAATATTCCAGACAGCGTTTTACTGGTGTAAGGATAGACATACAGATAAATGGAAGATAATAGAACACCTAGAAATAAACCTACACATAAGTCAATTGATTTTCCAGTGTTGTAATATAACCTAATGGAGAACGAAAGTCCTTTACATACATAGTTTTGGAATAACTGGATATCTCCATGGGGAAAAAAAAATGAACCTTAACTCCAACTTCATACCTTACACAAAAATAATTTATAAAGGCTCATGAACAAACAAGAAAAAGTAAAAGTCAAAATTAAAATACCTTTAAGAGAAAAGAGAGAAGAAAACATTCAGGGTCTTGACTTAGGAAAATATGTTTTAAAGAACATAGAAAGCACAAACCACAAAAGAAAAAAAATGGTAAATGAATCTTTAACAAAATTAAATTATTGGGCAAACTATAGATGGGAGATAATATATGTAATACATATTTTTGACAAAGAATTGCTTTCTAAGATATAGGAAAATTCTTACAACTCAATAATAGGACAACAAACAAGCAAACAAAAAGTGGGCAAAAGATTTGAAAAGTGACTCAAAACAGAATGGCCAAAAAGCACATTAAAATGTCCTGGACATCTTGAACTGTCAGGGAAATACAAAATAAAATAAAAATGAAATTCTACCCTCTAGAATTGCTGAAATTAAAAACAAAAAACAAAAAACCTGACAATACCACATTTTGTCCAGAATATGGGACAACTGAAATACTCATACACTGCTGGTTGTAGTGCAAATTGATACAATCACCTTTATAATCAGTTTGGAAGTTTCTTATCAAGTTATCTTATCAAGTTAAATTTATACCTACTATATGAACAAGCAATTTCACTCATAGGTATTTACCCATGAGAAATGAAAACGTATGTCCACAAAAAGACTTATCCATTCCTATTCTTAGTGCTTTTATTCATAAAAATTAATGACGGGAAACACCCCAAATGTTCATCAACAGGGCAATCATTTAACAACCTGTGGTGTATTTATCCAATGGAATACTACACAGCACCAAAAAGAATAAACTAATATAAGCAACAAAATAGATAAATCTCAAATCCATTATGTCAAATAAAAGAAGCAAGACACAACGGACTATATTCTATATTTAGTTTTAGGATGGACACAAATAATTTATAGCATTAGAAATTAGATGAGCAGTTGTTCAGGAAGGAGTATGAGTTGGAGGATTGATAACAAAGAGGACATGAGATAATTTTATGGAGAAATGTTCAATATCTTGGTTGGAGTCATGGTTACATAAGTAACCAAATATACATAAGTATATTTGGCATAACTCACCAAATTGTAGTTTCAAAATGGGTGCATTTTATTTTATGTAAATTACACAGCAATAAAGATGAGTCAATACTGAACTGATGGAACCATAGAATGTTAATGGGTGTATTTTATTCTGAGTAAATTATACCTCAATAAAGTTAAAGAATGTTAAAGAATGTAATTGAAGAAGAGAACAAATATTTAGGTTCAAGAATATTCACCTCTCATCACTTTCAATAACAAAATCATTGGAAAAAATTGAGACCTTTAAAAATCATGGTGGGGGGCACCTGGGTGGCTGAGTCATTTAAGCGTCTGCCTTCAGCTCAGGTCATGATCCCAGGGTCCTAGGATTGAGCCCCAGGTCGGGCTCCCTGCTCAGTGGGAGTCTTCTTCTCCCTCTCCCCCCTGCTTATGCTCTCTCTCACTATCTCTGTCTCTCTCAAATATATAAATAAATAAATAAAATCTTTAAAAAAAAAAGTCATGGTTGATCCATAAATTAGAATATTACTCAGCTATTATAAATCATATTCTCAATTATAATTAAGGACACTAGATACATATATACTGGTGCTTTTCCTTAAGTGTAATTCTATATGTAGGACAATGATAAAAATAGCGATATTTTAAGCTTCGTAAGCCATATGGTCTCTCTTGCAACTACTCGTGTATACTCTGGTAGCATGCAAACAGCCATAGACAATATGCAAACAAACGAGCATGGATGTGTGCCAGTAAACCTTTATTTACAAAAATAGGCAGTGTACTGGATTCAGTCCATGGGCCATAGGTTGCTGAACCTTCTTTAGAAGACAATTGGAAGCTCTTCTATCATGTAGAAATAGCCTTTTTTTTTTTTTTTTAAGATTTTATTTATTTATTTGACAGAGAGAGAGAGAGAGAGCACCAGCAGGGGGAGCGGCAGGCAGAGGGAGAGGGAGAAGCAGGCTCCCTACTGAGCAGGGAGCCCTACATGGGGCTGGATCCCAGGATTCTGTGATCATGACCTGAGCTGAAGGCAGACGCTTAACTGACTGAGCCACCCAGGAGCCCAGAAATAACCTTTATTATCAGGACTTTTCACCATTGTTGGAAAGAAAGTCCTACAGTTTTTTCCTTGTATTAGAAGCATAATAGACACATTTGATTCAGACAGAACATATCAATTGATGAAAGTTTGCATGATTGGTTTGCTGGTTTAAAAATGAATACCATGTAAAGAATGAGTCATCAGATTCCTTTAAAAATCTATTTAGACCAGCTATATTTTATTCATAATATTTTTTCTGCACAAGACAAAGAGACTATACTTGAGTTTGTCAGGAAAGCAGAAACCAAGGCAGAAAACCTCAATAAACATTAAAACTCACTGAGCAGAACAATGCCCATTTTTCATCCTCCATGTATTTTAGACATTTCCATTTCCATTTTGAACTATGAAAAAAAAAAGCTAAGGAACAGAAAAGACAAAAGAAAAATGATTTACAATGGAAAAAAGTATATCTCTTTAATATTCAGAAAATCCTTTAAGTGGATTTTTGTGTAATAGGGTCTAATGAAGTCATTTTTCCCCAGCAAAACTGAGACCAGACCAGGGTCAGAGAGACAAAGATTCCTGAAAGTTCAAGTTTTATTTAGGCACCTCCTAAGCTGGAAGAAGGCAGACAGCATGGAGTGTGTGCACCAAACAGTGAACATGTAATCCCAGCCCCTGCATACCCATATCACTATTAAATTTGCCCTGAAAACACTGACTTGGTAATTGCTGATGATTTTCTTATTTTAATTACATGATAGCTATAAAATTATGTCAATAATTTCTATGGAAAAATAGGATATATACATACTATAATATATAATATAGTATAGTATAAATATATGTATAAATATGTTTATAAATATATATATATTTATTAAGAAGTATAAATATATATTTGCCTTGGGTTTGATTGTACAGGGACTGAGAGGATACATGGGAGCCCCTAGCAATTACTGAGTCAAAGGTCAAGACTCTTGTTATCACTTACCATATCATGAGTTTAGCTTCTGTGTCAGTTGTGGACCCATAATGTAGCCCTGTTGATATTCATGTTGTCCTAAGCAACAGTGGACATTTGACCATTTTATGGAGATTATTTGCTGACTCTGTTTTCACCAGGTAAAATCTCAGGCATGGAGAGTTTATTAAACTCCTCAGGTTAAATGCATTGACCTCCCCTATCTGTGAAAGGCATGTCTCCTATAAATTTAATTGTAATCTCCCCTTTTCCCTAATTTTCGATTTCATTATCTTCTTTTTCAAAAAAAAGTTAATTAATTAATTAATTTAGAGAGTGTGAGCAGGGGGAGGGGCAGAGAGGGAGGGAAAGAGAGAATCTTAAACAGGTTCCACGCTCAGCATGGAACCCACTATAGGGCTCGATTTCACGACCCCAAGATCATGACCTGAGCCAAAATCAAGAGTGAGCCACCCAGGCGCCCCAGGAGACCTGATATTCTTACACAGCTCACCCAGCATCAGTGACAACAGGAGCGACAGCCAACAGGCCCAGCTCTCCATTTCCAGTGTTTCTCCCAGAACCTTTGCATAGGACTTGACCTGTGACAGTGTGGATGAGAATGGAATTCGTCAAATATTCTCTGGCTTAAATGTGATTATATGTTAAAACTCCTTAGTCCTGAAATTGGCACATAATAGGGGCTTGGTCTGTGTTCTTCATGTACTTTCAGGTTTCTGCCATTGAATACTCAGCCGAATGTCATGAATCATTGTTGTTTATACTGAGGATGATTGATAAAGGTGAATGTTTTTCATTTGTACTTAAAATACTGTGATTTGTCCCTACTTCTGCCTCAGCTCTCTCAGACACCCTCACATATTTTTTGTTCTATAAGCTCTACTCTACTTTTAGTTCTTTCAAACTTCCATGCCTTTATACAATGCCATGATGTTGTAAATTCTCTTCCCTCTGCCAGAAATATTTATCTTTGTCTTCCTAATAACCTGGGACATCTACACTCAGCTCAAACCTCACCTCCTCTGTGAAAAGTTATCTAAATGTCCTTACCCCAAGGGAGTTAGCCTTCCTTCCTTGTGCCTCTATTTATCTTATATATTTCCATCTTTCCCAGTACATTCTAAGATCATTGGGCTGACACATAACACCTCACTTGTCTATCCTTATCTCCTGTGTTTATAATGTCTCTCAATGCTCAGTAGATATATTTTTAAAGAATTTCCAGGTGTTCCCGGTTGCTCAGTCAGTTAAGTGTCTGCCTTCTGCTCAGGTCTTGATCCCAATGTCCTGGGATCAAGCCCCGCATCGGGCTCCCTGCTCAGTGGGGAGCCTGCTTCTCCCTCTCCCTCTGCCTGCCGCTCCCCCTGCTTGTGCTCTCTGTCAAATAAATAAATAAAATCTTAAAAAAAAAATTCCATTGATTAAATTAATCTCTGTAATTGAATGTCAAATATATCTGTTTGGAAGACTGAAAAAATTATGATACAAATAGTTACAGGAATTATAAATGTATGGAGAATACATGGAATTCACTAGTAATTCAAAGTCTCAAGAAAAATAAAATAATTTGAGTAATTCTGTATGCAGTGAAATTCAATGAGGGGGAGTGATGAATATATCAGTCAGAGTTAAAATAATGCCAATTTTGGGCGCCTGGGTGGCTCAGTTGGTTAAGCGACTGCCTTCGGCTCAGGTCATGATCCTGGAGTCCCGGGATCGAGTCCCGCATCGGGCTCCCTGCTCGGCAGGGAGTCTGCTTCTCCCTCTGACCCTCCTCCCTCTCATGCTCTCTGTCTCTCATTCTCTCTCTTGCAAATAAATAAATAAAATCTTTAAAAAATAATAATAATAATGCCAATTTATAGTCACCATTTAATCCTTTGAAGAAGCTCATAAGGGTGGTACTACTTTTATCCCCATACTGCAGATACAGGAATTGAGACCCAAAGTCACATAGTTAGCAAATGATAGAACCAAAATTTAAACAGGGTTTTTTTTACTCTAGAACATTATGCTAAAATATTTTGCTAGCTCCTAACAGAACTGTCTCCAAAAATATCAAAGCAGCAGTACATGAAACGAACAGAGAAGCCAAGTTCATTTAAAAATTTTTTTGATAAGTTGAGATGAGTTATTCTGATGGATCGTCTCACTTAGCTAAACATCCCATTCTACTTAAGGATACAAGTTTAAAAATAACTTTATGAATCTTTCATAATTTGCTCACTTCTAGAATTCAGAATTTTGCTGAAACAAATATAAGCAATGTTCTGTTCACAGCGTTCTGTCCACACTGTTTAGTTCCAAGTGTTTTCTCCTGTCGTGAGTTTTTGTGTCAGGACCTGGCGTGGACTGTTAACCAGTGCCCTCTATCTGGGCAGTGCTCCTCTCGTGCCTACAAGTGATGTGCCACATGAAATAAGATCACATGCAATGAAGGTGTTTTGTTCTTATCAGCAGTGATGAATGTAATACCTATTTCCTAAACTTGCACACCTGTAAATAGAAACTAACTTGAGGATCTTACTGAAATCCCAGTTGATAGTTAAATATGTTGCCTGGAACTTGCTAAAGTAGTTTCCTGTTTGTTTTCTCTAGTCTCTGTACAGCTTTAGCCCATTCGCCTAATATGTTCAGTGATATAGTTAAAACCAGGAAATGTAATAACCAACATATGAGCCCAGCACCAATCCCATCTGTTTGAAGTCACACTCTCCAAAGTGTCAGCTTTGACAGAATGTTCTCCATGGGGTTCTTGTGAACCTCAGCAGCTAGTGCATTGATGAAGGATGTTGAGTAAATCCCAGTTACTGAATGGAAAATCCCAATAGGTTTCTAATGTCCATTAACCATATGGCTTTGCTATCACTTTTTGGTCTTCTATGCTCTTAGCCAGAGACCCCAAACTAGCCAGAGAACATCACCTCTTTCCATTCTAGAAATGTACAGCATAAAATCATGCAGCTTTCCAACTTTGGTTGGGTATCAGTGAAGGAAATTAAATTGAAGAGTGGTAATGGCATGGCCCCAGACTTTCCTGTCTTGTTCTTGTCATTGGGCAATAATAGTGGGTTGCTTTGTTTGGACACATTATGTAGTTGGTTTCCCATGAAATCTCTTCTCTGAACCAACATTAGAGAGAAGGAATGGTAGGCTTACAAACCCTTGGGGCAATAATTTAACCAACTAAGTGGATAAATCATGCTACAATTTTTGGGAAAGGCATACTCAGGAAGTAATATGGAGGCCATCATAACTCTGAATTAAAGAGACATAGCTGGAAGACAAAGGAGGCCAAAACAGCTGGAGTTCATAGGATAGAGTACTAGAGAGGAGAGTATTGTACAGAGTGAGGTTTCTGGTGATCTGCTGAGAGTCCCCATTAAATAATCAGGTGAATACTGATTAGCAGACACATGTGAGGTAACTCCTTAAGGCTAGAGAGAGAATTACCTAAAGTTATTAGGGGTAGCAATCCCTGGGGCTCACAAATGACTAACAAGAATTTCCATTTGCATCAGCTACAGTGGAAAACCTCATAACTCAGGGGGCGTAGAATAGAGTATTGAAAAGTATTTTAACCCTAGTTGTGGTTAAAAATTAGCCATAGACTAAACAATCATCTTCTCCATTTCAACACACCTTAAAATCAAGGCCTAAGTTTTTTTTTTTATTAGTTTCAGAGGTGGAGTTTAGTGATTCATCAGTTGCATATAACACCCGGTACTCATTACATCAAGTGCCCTCCTTAATGCCCATCACCCAATTATCCCTTCCCCCGCCCACCACCCCTCCAGCAACCCTCAGTTTGTTTCCTAGAGTTCAGCGTCTCTTATGGTTTGCCTCCCTCTCAATTTTCATCTTATTTTATTTTTCCTTCCCTTCCCCCTTTGTTCATCTGTTTTGTTTCTTAAATTCCACATATGAGTGAAATCATATAGTATTTGTCTTTCTCTGACAGACTTATTTCACTTAGCATAATACCCTCTAGTTCCACCCACATCATTGCAAATTTATTTATTTGAGAGAGAGAGAGCGTATGCATGTGCGTGCATGAGTCGGGGAAGGGACAGAGGGAGAAAATCTCAAGCAGACTCCCTGCTGAGCACGGAGTGGGATGTGGGACTTGATCCCACGACCCATGAGATCATGACAGCCAAACCAAGAGTGGGACGCTTAACTGAGCCACCCAGGCAGCCCTATAACAATTATTATAATTGCATTCCATATAGCCAAGAAACCAGAGGAAAGATTGAACATCTTAAGTGGAGACATCGAAGATTATAAAAGACCCCAATTGAACATCTAGACATAAAGATGACTATGTATAAGATGTAAAATACACTAGATGAGAATAATAACACATTAGACATTGCAGAAGAAACTATTAGTGAACCTGATGACATAACAGTGGAAAGTATCCTAGAATACAGGAGAAAAAAGAAAGACTGGAAAAAATTTAACAGATCATCAGTGAGTAGCGGAATATTTTTAAGAAGTTTAATTTTTGTAAATTTTTAAAAAGTAATCTCTATGCCTAACATGAGGCTTGAACTCATGACCCTGAGATCAACAGTCGCAAGCTGTACTGACTGAGCCAGCCAGGTGCCCCTAAATTTTTGTAAATTTGATGAAAATTATAAGCCCACACATCCAAGAAGCTAAAGCAGTAGTTAGAGGGAAGTTTATAACGTTAAATGCCTAGCTTTTGAGAGAATAAAGGTCTCAAATCAATGACTCATCTTCCAACTTAAAATTTAGAAAATAAGTAACAAAACATCTCAAAGTAATTAGAAGAAAGGAAATCCCTAGGATCATAGTGCAAAGAAATTAAACATGTAATAGAAAATATACAGAGAAAATCAGTGAAAGTAAAAGCTGATTCTTTGAGATGAATAAAATTGATGTCTTTAGCCAGAGTGATCAAGAAAAAAAAAAAAAAAGACAAGTGAAGGCATAAATTGCTAATGTCAGGAATTAGGTAGCTAACATCACTGTCTATTTAATAATTATCAAAATAGTAATACATGAATATTAAGAACAACCTTATGTCAATAAATTTTTTAATAAGTATGAAAGTTTTTTACCATTTTATTTTTTAATTTTAATTCCAGTATAGGTAACATACCGTGTTGTATTAGTTTCAAGTGTACAATGTAGTGATTCAGCAATTCTTTACATTACTCAGTGCTCATCATGATAAGTGTACTCTTAATCCCCTTCACCTATTTATCCATTTTCCCACCTACCTCCCTGTCTCCCAAAACCAGACAAAGACATTGCAGATAAAGAAAACCACAAGCCAGTATCACTCAAAATTTTGAAAATCAAATCCACCAATATCTAAAAATGGTAATACAGCACAACAATTTGGTGTTCATCCCAGGACTGCAAGGCAGATTCAAACTTTAAGAATTAGTCAATGTAGTTGACCATATTAATAGACTAAAAATAAAAGTGAACATATTATCATCTCAGTAGATGAAGAAAAAGCATTTGAAAAAATCCAACATCAATTCCTGATGAAAACTCATAGAAAACTAGAAATGGAAGGTGCAATGGACTGAATGTGTCCCCCAAAATTCATATGTTGAAATCCTAACCCTCAATGTGATGGTGTTAGGAAGTGGGACCATTGGGAAGTGATTAGGTCATGAATGTGGAACCCTCATGAATGGGATTACTGCCCTCATAAAAGGGACCCTAGAGAGTTCTCCTGCCTTCTTTGTTGTTGTTGTTGTTTTTTTAAATAGATTTTATTTATTTGACAGAGTAGAGAGAGAGCACAAGCAGGAGGAGGGAGAGGGAGAAGCAGACTCCCCAGTGAGCAGGGAGCCTGATGTGGGGCCCCATGCAGGGCTCGATCCCAGGACCCTGGGATTGTGATGTGAGCCGAAGGCAGACGCTTAACCGACTGAGCCACCCAGGTGCCCCTAGCCTTCTTTGTTTTATGTGAGGACACAGCAAGCAGTCTGCAGCCTGGAAGGAGTCTCACTAGCACCTCATGCTGTCACTCGGATCTCAGACTCCAGCCTCCAGAACTGTGAGAAATAAATTTCTGTTGTTTATAAGCCACCCAGTTTATGATACTTTGTTATAGTAGCCGGTGATGAGTAAAACTGAAGGGAACTTTTTCAATCCCATAAGGATCATCTCCAAAAAAAGCTACAGCTAACAAGGCAAGGATCTCCACCTTCACCACTTATAATCAGCATTGTACTATAGCTTTTAGCCAATGCAGTGGGGCAAGAAAAAGAAGTAAGAAGCATTCAGACAGAAAAAGAAGTAAAACTTCTCTATTTGCAGATGACATTAATCATCTATGTAGAAAATCCTAAATAATGTATATAAAAAAAATAAAACTATTAAGTGAGTTTGGCCAGGAGACAAAGTACAAAAGCAATATATAAACATCGTTTGCATTTCTTTATAACCGTAATGAACAATCCTACATTAAAATAAAAATACCATTTGTAATTGCATTAAATAATTAATTGGGTTGTTTCCTTACTGTTGAGTTTTAAGTGTTATTTGCGTATTTTAAATACAAGTCCTTTATCTATCAGCATCGCCTATGGGGCACAAGCAAAAGTGAGTTGAGAGCCCAAAAACTCCCATTTCCCACCCAGAACTATCTAGATATCATGACAGAAATCTTTGAAAGCCTGTCTTCTGCAAGACCATTAAATGTGCCAGTTGGATTTCTCTGTGGCAAATACCACACAGATTGGAAATGAAGGTCAGTTACAATCTTGTGTGAAATGTATTGGCATTTCTATACTGTACAACAGATACATACCCATTTAGGACATTCGCTGCTTGTTAAGTTTATCTCTGATATCTCAGAGTCACTGGGAATTTCCAGTGTGTGGCAGTTACTCAGCCACATGCTTAGTGCATAGTAGAAGGTTGTTATTCTATATCACAGTCCACTGCTTAACTCAACCTGCCAATAGCTAGTAGGATGGTTTTTTCACCGACTGGGTCTCCCAGATGAGAAACGTTCCCAACATTGTCGTTATTGTCTTTGTAAGTTGATTTTCCACCAGGGTTAGAACTTTGAGAAAAATAGTTTTTTTTTCCCCCCCAGGAAATGAATCTTAGTAGTGATATTAGAAAGCTCACCTCAGATAAAACAGATGGAAATTTGATATCTAATAAATGTATAAATATAATTTCTCTGCAATTTGAAGACTTAAAATTCACACACATTTTTACAAAAGTTTCATAATAATTTGGCTACTAAAAACATGAATTTTATTGTAGCATTGCTTTAAAAACGGAGAACAGTTAAGTGTGTTATGAAAAGAATGCTACCTCTCTTATATTTATAAATTTTTTTTTTTAGAAAGGGTGAGAGAGAAGGTGGGGGGAGGGGAAGAAGGAGAGAGGGAGAGAGAGAGAGAGATTTTAAGCAGCCTCCACTCCCATTGTGGAGCCTGACACAGGGCTTGAATCCACAACCCTGAGATTACAACCTGAGCCAAAACCAAGTCAGACACTTAACCGACTCAGCCACCCAGGTGCCCCTGTCTTATCATTTATAAAGCTTATGGAAGTTAATTTTGGGGAAGACTTTAAAGGGATTGGGAAGTGACACTGGAGATAATTTTGCTGAACTATATTAATTTTGAAATTTTTGAATTGTATCTTCAGTGTAGCCTGTGAAAATGAATCAGATTTAATAATCCCCCAATAGTTTCTCTCACATCAAAAATCCTATGTTTGCTAGAATCACAGTTCTAGGGTACACAGTTCTCAAACCTGTTCACAAATTGTCTTGATTACCTCCTGGCCTAAGTGAAATCAATAGGTCTGTTAGCTGTAATTGATTTTGTAGGTACTCTTTATCAAGTGGAGGAAGTTCCCCTCTATTCCTAGTTTTCTAAGAATTTTTAATCTACATGGGTGTTGGATGTTACCACTTTTTTTTTCTGCATTACAAAAATCGTGTGATTTTTCTTCTTTTCCCTATTAATATGATGGATTATATTGATTGATTTTTGAATATTAATACAGCCTTGCATTTCTGGAATAAACACAAATTGGCCATGCTCTAAAATTATTTTTTATATATTGCCAAATTCTATTTGCTAACATTTTGCTAATAATCTTTTTTGTCTCTATTTATGTTGAATACTGGTCTATATTTTTCCTTTTTTGTTTTTCATCTATTTTTGATATTAGGGTACTACTGGCTTAAAAAATGAGGTGTAATTGTTATTAATTTTTCTTTAAACATTTGGTCGAGTTCTCCAGTGAAACCATCCAGATCTGAAAGGTTTTTTTGAGGGAATTTTTAAAATTAAAAATTGAATTTCCAGAGTAATTATAGAGCTATTCAAATTACCTATTTTTAGATCGAGTGTGGTATGGTAGTTTATACATTTTGAGTAATTGGTCTCCTTCATCTAAATTGTCAAATTTATGTGTGTAGGGTTCATGGTATTCTGTTATTCTGTTTTGGTGTTAGCAGGATCCATGGCGATTTCCCTTGTTTTATTCTTGATTTTAGTAATATGCATCTTCTATTTTTAAATTTTTATTTTATTGTTGTAAGAACATTTAATGTGAGATTGATCCTCCTAACAAAGCTTTAGGGTACAATACATTTCTATAGCTGATTTATCTTATTTAACTTAAACTTTATGCTTATTGATTAATAACTCTACATTTCCTCCTGCCCCAGCCCCTGGTAACCACCATTCCTATTTTTGATTTTGTGAATTTGACTATCTTAGATAACTCATGTGAGTAGAATTATGCAGTATTATCTTTTTGTATCAGGCCTATTTCACTTAGCATAATGTCCTCAAGGTCCATCATGTTGTTGCATATTACAGAATTTCCTTCTTTTTAAAGGCTGGAAAACATTCCATTATATGTATAGTGCTAAGACCTGTATGGCTGGAGCACATGGGCAAGGGAGAGGGTGGTCAAAAACTATGGGAGATTAATAGGGAATGGATCTGTATTGAGCAGAGCAGGTGATTTAAATTTTATTCTGAGTTATTTATTCTAAGTTTTAGTGAGCATTTAATAAGGCCTTATTTGACAACTATTTGGTAACCATATTTGGGGGGAGCAAGAGTAGAAAATGGGAGTTATAAGCTACTGCTGACATATGGATAACACATGATGGTGGCTTAGATTGAGGTGATACAGTGGATTTGGCAAAAAAAAAAAGTTGGATTTGGTATATATTCTGTGAGTTTGATTTTACGGGTTAGTTTTGAGAGAAAAGTGGTCAAAAATTTCTCTATATCTTTTTGGCCTGAATAACTTGAAGAATAGAGATCCATTTATGGAAATGGTGTATATTGTATGAGGAGCAGATTTGGAGTATAGAGAGTTTGGTTTTGAAATCAGGTTTTTGTGAGTCATTAGAAAAATATTCAGATGACAGTCATATGGTGTTGATTCTCCCCACATATTCTCCACACACAAAAAACCCCCCCAAATATATATATAACATCATCAGGGAGAACAAATAAGACTTTACATAATGCATACCTTCATCACTGTTAGAGGGCAAAGAATACAATTCATGCATTATGACCTACCTCTAGGTTGAATAATAAAACAACTTCCAACAGAGTTTCCATTACTAATCACTGCAAGGCTGTGGTATGGAGATTAGGGAGAGGGATATTTAAGGAACTCTATGGAAAAATCATAAAGCCAAGCATAGATAAAATCACCCCCCAAAAGAGAAAATTTAATACCAAATGACAAAATACTAAACATGGATGGGGATTTGGTGCTCTACGGAATTGGCTACAGGGAAGGGGTTTGAATTCAAGTGGAATTAGAAGTAGAAGCTTCAGAGAAACATTGCTTTGGAGAAGAATAGATACATAGAGAAAGTGCTGGCCTTTGAAGATGTCTTCATGAAGGGCAAGTAGGCAATAACAGCAGAAAGTTTAAAATCCTGCAGAAAAAAAGGGAAACAAGACATATCAACTAACCTAACAATGTCATTCATAAAAAAAATAACTGCACAAAAAGGACAGTCTAAAATCATTGTGTCCATGAAATGAATAGAAATGGAAAAAAAAAAATCACACATCAAAAATATAGTAAGAAACAGAAAATTCAACACAAGGCATTTCCACTGATAAAAACCCCTGCCCCCCAAAATAGAAACTCATGAAGTTTAAGAAAACTGTAGCCTGGCTCCTAAATTGAATTAAGTATCCTATGCAAATATTAGGAGATCTTGAGTCAGAAATACAAAATCTAGTTACAGAAAAAGAAAATCAAACAAGGATAAAAGAAGAGTTGTTTGAACTAAAGAAAGATATAGAAGTAAAAGATAAAATTACATTAGATAGGAATATTAAATTATGCAAGGAATAATAGGTTTAAATGAAAATTAAATAAAAGGTATTGATATAAACCAGGAAAAAATCCAGTAAAATAAATTAGAAGGAAGAAACAAGTAAAAAGTATCAGAGTGAAAATGATAGAAATGAGGTACAGAAATAGAAGCTCTAAAATATTATAATTGGGTTCCTAAGAAGAAATCCAATACAGTAGAATGGAACTAGTATTTAAGATAAAAATCCCAATCTCCTTCCCACCCCACCCCACCCTCGCAAAAAAAAAAAAAAAATTCTGAGTGTAGTGAAATGGGTAAAATTGAACTGGAATGATCAAGTCAAGAGAAATATCCTAATACAACTATTCAGTTTTAAAGATAAATAAAAAATTCCCTGGGCCTTCAAGCAGAAAATGAAGAAAGTTTCAAAGAAAAGACAATTCGCTTGGTGTTAAAATTCTCACAAATAACATACAAATGAAGGCAATAGTGAAATGACATTTTCAAAAGCTTAAGTAATGAAAATACAAACTAGGAATTTTACATAGAGTCAAGCTTTCTGTTGAGTAAAAATCCTGTAAGAAGTTAATTCTGAATATGTAGGAACACAGAGAATTTTGTACTCAAAAGCTCTTAATAAAGAATGTACTAGAGGATAAAATTCAGCCAACCAAGACATGACGGAGGAAACTTTTGCAAAAGACATATGGTGAGAATCACATATATTTAATTGTAGATCTAAGGACTAAAAGGTTAGTAGCTGTGTAGAAGGATAGTATTTAAATGTGTTTTTAAAAATAGAAAAGAAATTAAACTGAAATATGGGAGTAGACAGGATAGAAAAAGGGGAAACAGAGTAAGATCAACTGTTGTAGGTTAAAAGGCAGGAGTCAAACAATTTAAAACTGAAATATTAGTAAACATTTAATAAAAAAAGAGGGATTAAGGGTATTTAAAAATGTATTAATATGATGGTATTTACTTTTATTAGTAAAAATCCTTCCTTAATACCAAAAGAAATAGTAATTTTTTTAAATGCCAAAAGCAATGTTGTTTGAAATGAGTCAATAAGAAACACCGAATAGAAGAAGCAGTATATAACATAAAACACAATAATGAAAACAAAAGATATGATAGAATTCAGACCCACCACATGCATCATATCAATACATGTAATGAGTTTAAATTGACTAAGAAGGAAAATATTTTCCAGTTAGTGCCTAAAGAAAGATCCAAGAGACAAAACAAGAGACACATCTAAAATGCAGTGATTCAGAAGCATTAAAAATAAAGAGATGAACCAAGTTTTGCTAGGTAAATGGAAACAATATAAAAGCAGAAATTGTTATCTTGGTCACAGACACAGGAAAGTTTAAAAAACGAATTAACTTTAAATAAAAAAAGGACACTCTATAATGCTAAAAGTTTTATTTAATAATAACGCTATATCAATTATGAATATCTATGCACTAAATGACACAGTAAACACTTATATAAAACAGATGTACAGGAGATGCATGGAAAAATGGATATAAATACAGTATTAACAGAAGATCTTAATATACCACTCTTCATACAAAAAATGTGAAGTAGGAGAAAAAGTAAGCATATAAGCACATAAACAACATAATTAGTAAGGTAGATATTTTGGTTATATATTGAACTGTACACCCTAATAATAGACACTATACCTTTTTTTTAAAGATTTTGTCAGAGAGAGCACAAGCAGGGGGAGTGGCAGGCAGAGGGAGAAGCAGGCTCCCCACAGAGCAAGGAGCCTGATGCGGAGCTCGATCCCAGAACCCTAGGACCATGACCCGAGCCAAAGGTGGACGCCTAACTGACTGAGCCACCCAGGCGTCCCTACCATTTTCTTCATTACATTCACAAATACAGAATGCCTAGTACAGCACAAGAAAGCAATGATCAATTCTATGAAGTAAAGCTATTAAAACAATGTTCTCGGGGTGCCTGGGTGGCTCAGTCATTAAGTGTTTGTCTTCGGCTCAGGTCATGATCCCAGGGTCCTGGGATCGAGCCCCGCATCGGGCTCCCTGCTCAGCGGGAAGCCTGCTTCTCTCTCTCCCTCCCCCACTCCCCCTGCTTGTGTTCCCTCTCTCACTGTGTCTCTCTCTGTCAAAAAAACCCCAAAATATTAAAATAAATAAATAAATAAATAAAAATTCACTGATTCCAGTGCCAGCAAACAGAAATCAAAATAGAAACCATAAAGCAATACAATTTAAAAAAACAAAACAAGGAAGGTTTGCCTCAGTTGGAAAACATATGCTATTGAAAAGCTTTTGGATTAAAGGGAATATACAAAGAGAAATTACAGAATTTCTAAAAAAAATGATATATAGAGTCATCAGTAATGATGGTTACATATAAAAAATACATAGTAGTTCTACATATTAACTTTTGCTTTTGTTGCTTATGCTTTTAGTGTCATAGCCCCCCCCCCAATCATACTGAAAAGCTTCTACATAACAAAATAAACAGTCAACAAAATGAAAAGGCAACCTTTTTTTTTTTTTAATATTTTATTTATTTATTTAAGAGAGTGCACACAAGCAGGGTGAGGAGCAGAGAAAGAGAGGCAGACTCCCTACTGAGCAAGGAGCCTGATGTGTGGGGCTCGGTCCCGGGACCCTGAGATCATGACCTGAGCTGAAGGCAGACGCTTAACCGACTGAGCCACCCAGGTGCCCCGAAAAGGCAACCTATGGAGTAGAAGAAAATATTTGCAAATCATATACCTGACAAGGGGTTAATATCCAAAATATATAAAGGACCCATATAACTTAATAGAAAAAAAAAAGAGAGAGAGAGAAAGGAAAAAAACAAACAAACAAATCAATTAAAAAATGGGCAGAGGAACTGAATAGATATTTTTCTAAAGAAGATATTCAGATGTCTAGCAGGTACTTAAAAAGGTACTTGAATAGATATTTTTCTAAAGAAGATACTCAGATGTCTAGCAGGTACTGTTAGAATGGCTATCATCAAAAACACAAAAGATAACGTGTTGGCAAGGATGTGGAGAAAAGGGACCCCTTCCTCGTGCATTGTGGGTGGCAATGCAAATTGGTGCGGCCACTATGGAAGTTAACAAGTTAAAAATAGAACTATCATATGATCCAGCAATCCTGCTTTTGGGTACATATCCAAAGGAATTGAAATCACTATTTTGAAGAGATATCTGCATTCCTATTTTCGTTGCAGCATTATTCACAATAGCTAAGACATGTAAACAACTTACATGTCCACCCACATATGAATGGATAAAGAAAATGTGATTATATATATATATGAAATTCAACCATGAGAAAGATGGAAATCCTGCTGTTTGTGACAATGTGGATGGCCTTGAGGGCATTATGCTAAATAAGTCACATAAAGAAAGACAAATACTGTATGATACCACTTATATGTGAAATCTAAAAAAGCTGTTTGAAGAAACAGGTAATAGAATGGTGGTTACTAGGGGCTGAGAAGTGGGGGAAATGGGGAGAGGCTGGTCAAAGAATATGAACTTCCAGTTATAAGATGAATACATTTTGGCGATCTAACATACAACATGATAATTATAGTTAATAATACTCTATTCTATACCTGCAAGTTGCTAAGAGTAGATCTTAAATTCTCTCAACACAAAAAAGAAATGGTAATTATGTGAGGTGATCGAGGTGTTAGCTAACTCTACAGTGGTAATCATTTTGTAATATATAAGTATATCAAATCAGCATGTTGTATATCTTAAACTTACAAAATGTTATATCTCATTACAAAAAAAAAAAAAAAAAGCAGTGATCAGAGGAAATTCCAAAGCCCTAAACATTTACATCAATAAAAATAAAAGAATAAAATAAATTAATTTAATTGCCAAATCAAAAGGTTAGATAAGGTATTACAAAGTAAATCACAAGAAAGCACCAGTAGGGAACTAATACAAGAGCAAAATTAATGAGAACAGAAATGGGAGATGAAATTAATAAATCAAAATTTTGGTTCTTTGTAAAATTTAGTGATGGGGAAAAATAATCTGTGAGGTAATTTGATCAAGAAAGAGGAAGAAAGCACAATTATGTGTATTAGAAATACCTTTGATACAACAAAAAGTAAAAATAATGAAACTACTTTGTACAGTTCCAGTAAACTTGAAAACATAGTTTTGATATAAATTTTATGCTTTGTTACCTCATTAGAAACTTTCTTGGTAACATTCTTAGAGGTACTGGAGTTTGTTAAATTGAATCATGAATGCTGTCCTCCCAGTAACCAATTTTGTGAAATGGAGCTATTTAGATTCTGATGCACATTCTGTACTTTTAAATGCAGCCAGGTGCTTTAATAGAAGGAGGACTAGGGGATGACCTTGAGTTAGTCACATTAAAATATTAGTTGGCTTTGTGCATGGATTTTCTTTCCCTCTTAATTTTTGTAGACTATGAAGAGCTCTGGAAGTTACATATAAAATTAACTGAGGAGTTCTCAAAGATCCTTTCTATTGTTAGTATTCTATATTTTTGTATCTGTAAGCTTTTTGTCTCTTAAATATTTTTTTTCCCTGAACCTACTGAAAAGCCTCCCACTGTTTTTTACCCAGCCCCAATTTACAATCCAGTGGATTTGAAAACACCAAGTTCATGATAAGCAGCTCTCATTGCATGGTGACTTGATGTCCATGGTCAATTTTTCAGCATATCAGTAACATCTTTCTTAAAGGAGAATAATTTTTTATTGTGTAGAGCAGGGCTGTCCAATAGAACTTTCTGTAATAATGGAAATACTCTCTGTCTACACCACTCAATATGGTAGCCATTAGTCTCATGTGGTTATTGAGTATTCAAAATGTGGGTAGTGAGACTGAGGAATTGAATTTTTAGTTTTTTAATTTTAATTTATTTAAATTTAAGTATCCATGGGTGACCTGTGGTTTCCCTATTAGATAGCACAGGTATAGAGGATGGCTTTTCCCTAGAAATAGGGGTTCACTGTGTTCACTCCTATCAAGGCCTTCCAGAGATTCTGCAGAGAGTATCCTTGACATGCTGGAACCTTCAGCACAAATGAATATGCTAAGTTGTATTTCCAAAATGGTAGGCTAGCCTGTATTACACTCTGCATCTAGTCAGAGCCTTCTCTTGCATTGGATGTCACTCAAAATTGGCAGGCTTCTAAGTCACCAGACAGGTGGATAGCAGTACCATACCGGGCAGTATATGCCTGAACATACATATCATTATATGGTACTGTATCCCTAATAGCTAGAACACAGCGGTTTGGAAATAAAAGTGGAATAGAGGATAGGTCCATCTTAACATCTGACTGATCCAGTTGTGCAGTTTATGATTCCTGATTCACAATTTTAGGCTCTGATTAGTTAGAGGCCATGGTTTCCAGAGGGGAAACACTATGAGGAGCAAGGGTGCTACGGAACAATGGGAATTGAGAGAAGTATATTTCACATTCGGAAGTGTCCCTAGGGCATCTCTTGATGTTTCCACATGAAGAGGTTAATATAAATAGGAAATTTTAGCAACACCAGCTCACTGAGGGCAGGACTACTAAGGATTTAACCCTTGGGGATGAATTTTTGGCTCACCCTACCAGGCAAACAACCGAAATGAGACTAAGTACTTGCAGAGGGTGACAGTAATCCAGAATGCTGGTGAAGAAGATGAGTGTCTATTACAGCCTCAGGACCAGGTACACCAATAGTCATAAAAGTCTTTTTAACTGTTAAGGAGATTACAAGTGACAAAGATTGGATTTTCGCTTCCACTCTCAGGGTGTGTACTGGAGGTGTTAAATTGGTTGACCCAGTTTATGCATCTCCTCAGATCCTCTTGGCATTGTAGGCCCCTCTTTTACCCCCACCACCTAAAGACTTGACCACCTACTAATGGAGATCCTCATCCATCACTATTATGAACACATGTCCTCAAACTGCTGTCTGTCTCAGCCTCCCAGGGTAACAAAAGGCTTCCACATGGCTCAGAGAAGAAGCTGCCACAGCTCAGACACCCCAATCCTACAACCCATAGAAGCTATTGCTACTTCCACCCCTTCTGGCTGTAGATGATGTCTTGCAATCATGAATGGGGAATTTAACTGACCTAGTGGTTTCCTGGAGAAGCTCAGTAACCAGCAGAAGGTGACTTAGGTAAATCCCACTCCTTAGGTGATATAGTAAGCAGAAGGATTTGCTTAGGTAAATCCCACTCCTTTTCTTCTTCCCACATATTTTCCGAGGTGCAATGGCTCCATATAGCCTCTCAGAGGATGGTCCATGTGATTGATCTAATGGCTACATTTTCTTTCTTTCTTTCTTTTTTTAAAGATTATTTTATTTTTTAAAAAGATTTTATTTATTTATTTGACACAGAGAGAGAGACAGCGAGAGAGGGAACACAAGCAGGGTGAGTGGGAGAGGGAGAAGCAGGCTCCCCGCTGAGCAGGGAGCCCGATGTGGGGCTTGATCCCAGGACCCTGGAATCATGACCTGAGTTGAAGGCAAACACTTAACGACTGAGCCACCCAGGTGCCCCAAAGATTATTTATTTTAGAGAGAGAGAGAGAGTGCACATGTGTGCGAGGAGGAGAGGGGCAGAGGGAGAGGGAAAGAATCTTCAAACGGACTCCCCTCTGAGCACGGAGCCCAACGTGGGGCTCGATCTCATGACCCTGAGATCATGACCTGGGCCAAAACCAGGAGTCGGACACTCAACCGACTGAGCTACCCAGGTGCCCCAAATGGCCACACTTTCTTATGAAGCTGTGGCCAGTTTGATAATGTTCTATATTGTATTTTTGTTTTGTTTTGTTTTGTTTTCTTGCTTCAGTTCTTATGACTTATCTCTCCCCTGGAATTTCACATGTTCTCCAAACACCCCACCAGTAAAATGTTAGTATTAATCTTTGCTACAGGCTCTGTTTTCTAAGAAACTTCGGCTGAGGTAGGGACATTTAATGATTCTGCACATGTATTCAGTAGACTGTCTATAAGAGGGAATCCTGGGAAGATGAGGGAGACTTCTTGTCATGAAAAGGAACAGGAGGTCAGTCGTAAGGAAAATCACAAAGAGAAATGAGGTGATGTGAGATGCATGAAACAGAAGTAAAAAAAAAGAAAAAGAAACCTGAGTAGCATGAAGATGGGAAATTACTCACCAGATTTAAGCATTAAGCTTCCCTTGAAATTTCTCTCAGGGACAAGGAAGAGTAACAAATTTGGAATATGAAATTAAGAGTGTTGTTGACAGAAAGAGAACCAATGAACTCCCAGAAGACAGCAAGCTGTTGGGAGTCTGTCTTCTTTTTTACCTTGGTAGATTTCTTTAGAATTTCATGCAGATATTTGTATCAAGGCTGACATTATTATAAGTTGAGATAAAGAAAAAGCATGGTGTGTGACCTTGGCTACTTACTTGTAAAACGAACAAGAAGCAAAGAAAATAACAGAAGTCAGAAAATATTAAAAGCATCATGCAATGGTTTTGTGGTCCTGGCTCTTTAGGGGTTTTCTTTACAAGTCTGTTGAATCCTAGTTTAGGAACAGCAGTAGAGAGAACAATTTCCAAAATTTTATTTATAGCCTAATCAAGGCAAAAAGTTTTCTGTGGTGAGAGTATAAATATATGTCAATGTCTTTGTCCTCTGTGTTATTTTTTCCTCAAGCTTTTACATGCATCAGAATCACCTGGAGGCCTTGTTATGACACACACTGTGGCCTTCCCCAACCCCAGAGTTTCTGATTCAGTAGGTCAAAGCTAGAGTTGCAGATGTTGCATTTCTAGCAAGTTTGTAGGTGATACTGATGTTGCTGATCACAGGAACAAACTCTGAGAACCACTGTTCTATGTTATTTGGAGGAGTGATGTTATAGCCTAGTCAGGATGTAATTTTAAGAACTCTAATGGTCATGGAGAAGTAAGACATTCTGTTGCTAAATCTCCTTGGGGACTGTCAGAAGAACAAATTTGAAATTTAGGATCAATCATGTCCTATAGAGTTTTACATTTTAATGCAAAAAATCTATCCGCACTTAGTTTATTTGAATGTTGGAAAGAAGTTTTTTAAAAGGTGTTTCATAAGCAGTTAGCACTGATGTTGCCATTCTGTGTGTAAAAGAGCCCTATGAAATTTTTTTCTATTATATAGGCATGAAGAAAATCCTTATGGAAAACCATCTGGGTGACTTAGCTGAGATCTCTTTTGACATTCTCTCTCTCTCTCTCAATACTGGAAAAGAATTACTGACACATGAATGTACCTATTACATTTTTTCTTAAAATAAGACTGATGCCCTTAAGTATCATTCTATCTGTTAGAAATTGAAGAGGCATTGAAAAGTTCCTGTTTCAAATGATAAACCACAGTGATAGCAGTTGTACCATAAGGTAGAGTTTATTTAAAAATTTAAGCTGCAAGGGACATGATATGAGAAAAATAACTCTTCTTCTCCATGATTCAAAAGGAAGTGTGTAAAAGAAATTCTAGGCCAGTGATCTTGACCTTGGCTGCACACTGAAATAACATGGGAACTTTTAATAAACACAGTTCCCATGCTTCATTCCATATTAATTGAATCAGTCTGGGAGTGTACATTGGTTTTATATTGCTTTACATAATAAGTTACCACAAACTTAGAGTCTGAAAACAACATAAATATGTTATATCACAGTTTCCTGTGGGTCAGGTTAATTGTGTTCCCTGATCAGGGTCTCACCAGGCTGAAATCAGTATACCATCCTGAGTTATGACTTATGATTTCATCTGAGGCTCAGAGTCCTCTTCCAAGCTCAACAGTTGTTGGCAGAATTTAGTTCTGTGTGGTTGTTGGACTGAGATCCTCAGCTCTCAGAGGCCAGCTACCATTCCCTGCCCTGTGACCCTTTCCACAAAATGGCAGTTTGCTTCTTCAAGGCCAATGGTACAGCATGTTCGCTACTTTTAATTTCTCTAGCTTCTTCTGTATCTGATCTATAGACCCTATTTAAATGGTCTTACCTGATTAAGTCAGGCCAACCCAGAGTAATCTCCTTATTTATTAATTTAAAATCAACTTATTAAGGACTTGAATACATTTATAAAATATCTTTTCTCTCTCCATATAATTTAACCTAATAACAGGAGTCATATCCCATCATATTCACAGGTCTCACCTACACTCAAGAGGATGGGAATTATTTTAATATATATGACTTATTATATTACATACTATACGTAACATATATATGCACCTAAATATGTTAAGCAAATACTAACATATCTAAAGGGAGGAATAGATAACAGTACAATAATAGTAGGGGACTTCAATACCCTTTTCATCAATGGATAGATCATCCAGACAGAAAATCAACAAGGTAATGTTGGACTTGAACCATACATTAGACCAAATAGACCTAACAGGTATTTCTAGAACACTCCATCTAAGAGCAGCAGAATACATATTCTTCTCAAGTAAACATGTAACATTTTCCAGGATAGATCATATGATAGGCCCCCAAAACAAGTCTTAGCAAATTAAAGAAGGTAGAAATCATACCAAGTATTTTTTCTGACCACAATACTGTGGAACTAGAAATCAACAAGAGGAAAGCTAGAAAAAATACAAGTATGTGGAAACTAAACAACACATTCCTGAACAACCAGTGGGTCAAAGAAGAAATTAAAAGGGGAATAAAAAAAAAAATCTCAAAACGAATACAAATGAAAACAGAACACACCAAAACTTATGGGATGCTGCAAAGGCAGTTCTGAGAGGGAAGTTTATAGTGATAAACACATATATTCAGAAAAATAGAAAAAACTCAAATAAGCAACTTAACCTTATACCTCAAAGAACTAGAAAAAGAGGAGCCAGCTAAGCCCAAAGTTAGCAGAAGGAACAACGTAACAAAGATCAGAATGGAAAGAAGTGAAATAGACAACATAAAAATAACATAAAAGACCAACAAAACTAGGAGATGGTTTTTTGAGAAGATAAAATTGACAAACCTTTAGGTAGACTAAATAAAAAAGAACATTCCAATAAATAATATCAAATGAAAGAGGAGATATTACAAAGATAATTTCTGAAATACAAAGGATCATAGGATACTGTTATAAACAATTATATGTCAACAAATTGGATAACCTAAAAGATATGAATGAATTCTTAGAAACATACAACCCACCAAGACTGAATCAGGAAGAAAAGCTGAACAGACCAATAACAAGCAAAGAGATTGAATCAGTAATCAAAAACCTCCCAACATAGAAAAGACCAGGACCAGATGGCTTCACTGGTGCATGCTACCAAACATTTAAAGAAAAATAACACCAATCCATCTCAAAATCACCCAAAAAGTTGAAGAAGGAACACACAAGATGTATTCTACAAGGCCAGCATTATCCTGATACCAAAGCCAGATAAGGACATTACAAGAAAACTATAGACCAATATCCATGATGAATATAGATGCAAAAATTCTCAACACCGTATTAGCAAACTTCATTCAAGAACACATTACAGTGAGGGTGCCTGACTGACTCAGTCGGTTAAATGTCCGACTCTTGATTTCAGCTCATGTCATGATCTCAGGGTGGTAAGATCGAGCCCCATGTCAGGGTCCATGCTCAGCACAGAGTCTGCTTGTCTCTCTCCCAACCCCGCTTGCATGCTCTCTCTCTGTCTCTCTCTCAAATAAATAAATAAAATCTTCAAAAAAGAGAACACATCAAAATGATTATACACCATGATCAAGGGATTTATGCCTGGTATAGAGAACTAGTTCAACATGCGCAAATCAATAAATGTAACACATCACATTAATAGAATGAAACATAAAACTCAAATGATCATCACAATAGATACAGAAAAAGCATTTGACAAAATACAGCATATTTTTATGATAAAAATCCTTAACAGATTGTGTAAAGAAGGAACGTACGTCAGCATAATAAAGGCCATATATGACAAACGCACAGCTAACATGATACTCAATGGAGAAAAGCTGAAGGCTTTTCCTCTAAGATCAGGAACAACACAAGAGCGGCCACTCTCACCACTTTTATTCAAGATAGTACTGGAAGTCCTAACCAGAGCAATTAGGCCAGACAAAGAAATAAAAGACATCCAAATCAGAAAGGAAGGAGTAAAGTCACTATTTGAAGATGATATGATTTTGTATATAGAAAATCCCAAAGACTCAACCAAAAAAACTGTTGGAACTAATCAACGATTTCAGTAAAGTTGTAGGATATGAAATCAACATGCAGAAATCAGTTGCATTTCCATATACTAATAATGAAACATATGAAAAAGAAAGCTATCCCATTCACAATAACATCAAAAATAATAGAACAGGGGCACCTGGGTGGCTCAGTCGGTTAAGCGTCTGCCTTCAGCTCAGGTCATGATCCCAGGGTCCTGGGATCGAGTCCTGCATCCGGCTATTTGCTCAGCGGGGAGCCTGCTTCTCCCTCTGCCTGCAGCTCCCCTGCTTGTGCGCTCTCTATCTGACAAATAAATAAATAAAATCTTAAAACAAAAAAACAAAAACCCCCCAATACGTTAAA
This sequence comes from Mirounga angustirostris, assembly GCF_029215605.1. Lineage (NCBI taxonomy): Eukaryota > Metazoa > Chordata > Mammalia > Carnivora > Phocidae > Mirounga > Mirounga angustirostris. The sequence continues at coordinate 30,720,575 of NW_026991719.1, read as the reverse complement.
AGAAGCTCTTCAGGAAGAAGGAATATGATGCAGACAGAAACTTGGATATGAAGAGAAACAAAGACATGAGGAGTGCTGCAAATGGAATAAGTGAAAGTTAGATATAAACTAATTTGTTATTATTTTGATTTCTCTAACAGATAAATGATTTTCTAAAACAAAAATAGAGGCAACGAATTGTGTTTGGAGCATATGTAAGCGTTGAATGACAACTATAGCATAAAAGATATAGTTGAAAATATATTGTTAATAAGACATGTATAGTGCGCTTGAAACCATAAACTATTATTTGAAGGTAGACTCTAATTAATAACAGGTGTATATTGTAAACTCTAAGATAATCACTAAAAAAATAAGAACATAAACAATGAACCAGTAACGGAGGTAAAATGGAATCATTAAAAAAAATTGATTACTTCAAAAGAAAGGTGTGGTGTTGGGAAAGTTTGGATATAAAAGAGTTTGGGAGAATTTTGGGGTTGTTGGAACTGGTCTATACCTTACTCTGCTTTTGGTTACACAACTGTGTATGTTTTTCAAAACTTACAGAACTATACACTAAAAAGGGTGAATTTGAGTGTATGTAGATTATAACTTTGTAAAAGTTGGAAAAATTGCTTTCACATTACTCTAATGCAAGAATATTTCACTAAAATTTTTTTTAGCCCTAATCGCTAGAATCCAACATATGTTTACTAAATAAATTATGAGAAGTCAAATTTATTTGTTTAAGAATAACTAGTAGATGAAGAATACGTAATATATATGGATTTCTGAAAACTATTAGACAGCCCTGTTAACCCTCCTAGTGGGGGAAAATAGGAAAACTATTGGCTAAATGTAGGGTTGATTTATCTTGACTAAATCCATGCTGACAAATGAATTTGCATTGCTGTGATAAAAATCCACCATGGAGGCATTTCCATAGGCCTCTATCCTCAGTGCTTCCTTCATTAGTTGAATCAGTGCTTTGAATGAAGCTTTAAAGTTTCCTTCTATAGGTAGATCATAGTAATTGGTGTGATATAGACTATGTTCGGTATCAGACTAGAAATACAAAAATAAAGCCTTGGAAGTTGAAAAGGTGAAAGGACCACATCATATTTGTATTTATTTTTTAATGCTACAGAGAGACGTGTTACATGCATGGTAAGAACTATTTAAGTATAGAATCGATTGCCCTGAGAAGTAGTGCTTTCCTGTGGCATTTGTTGAGTATAATTTGGTTAAAGCCAGAGAGTGGTTATAAGAAAAATCAAGAGCTGTTAACAACATGTCTTAATTAGCGAGCTTTAAGGTATCTTCAGACTCTGAGAATGTTAAGTATTTCTGAAGTGCCTACCATGACTGGGTCATTATTTCCAGCCTTGTAGTGGATACAAACTAGCATAGAGCCTTGGCCTTTAAGTATCTCTTGATTATGCTGTTCCATTAGCATACCCTTCAGAAAATATCCAGCATTTGAGCACTGCTCAGCATGTCCACCTTCACCAGCCTGGTCCAAGCTCCTCTCTGGTCTGAATTCCTGTCCCTGAACAGAGCTCTCCACTTCTTCCCTGTCTCCTTCAGTCCGATTTCAACAAGGTAGTTTCTTTGCTATTTTTCAAATGTGGGGGGCAAGCCCCCCACTGAGGACCTTTGCTTTTGCTGTTTACTTTACCTGAAATGTTCTGCCGGATACCTGCATGGCTCTGTCATTGCTTCCTTCATGTCTTGACCAAAAGTCCCATCTTAGTGAAACCTTCCCTGGCCACCCAACTCTCCATACTGACACTTAATACCCCCTCTTTAATTTTTTTTCTCTTTAGCATTTATCACTACTTAATATACTAAATTTTTTTTTCTTTTTTCTTTTTTTAAAGTAGGCTCTGCACCTCCAACACAGGGCTTGAACTCACGACCCTGAGATCAAGACCTGAGCTGAGATCAAGAGTCAGATGCTCAACCGACTGAGCCACCCAGGCACCCCTTAATATACTACATATATTATTTAAAAATCTTATTTGTTTGTATCCCTACCAGCATGTAAGCGTCATAATTTTTATCTGTTTTGTTTCCCACTGTATTCCCAGTGTTTAGAACAGTGCCCGGCACAGAGTTGGCAATCAATACATGTTTATCAAAGGAATGGAAGAAATGATAAAAGTCTGTAATTATTCACCAGCCATATTTATTAAGCAGTCATTAGGGACCTGGCACAGAGCTAAGCACTTTGCATACATGTGGCCTGGAGTTCTCATGACAACTGAGCCACAGGTAACAGGGAAGGAAACCAAGGTTCAGAGAAGTCAGGTGACTTGTTCAAGGTCACACAGCTGGTCAGGGCTGGGCCAAGATAATGTTCAAGGGTCCACAGCCCCACAATCGACCAGCTCACTCTGTCAAAAGCATGTCTCACCTCATGCTTCTCGTTGTCCTCAGCTTCATCAGAGGTTTGAGGCACATGTCTTCCAGGGAGAACAGGCTGTTGACCGTGATTCTCTCACAAGGACATTTGAGAGAGAGAAGACGTTTCTCCAGCATGGATTTGGTAGATTTGATTTGGTGCTGCATTTCAGGAAGTCAGGCTCTGTGGGTTGCCGTGGTAACAGAGAGCAGCTGCTCACAAACTCATTTCCTGTGGAGTGATGATCCCTTCTCCCTAGTTTTAGCTGGGAACAAATCTGGTAACTTGTTATGATGTGGCTGTTGCCAGTGCTGATGGTTCTATTTAGACCTATAGCTGATACTCTCTTTTCTCCTTTTCGTTTTGAAAGTTAGTTAACCACATAATAGAAAACTTAGAAAGAAAATTCATAATCACCCAACCCAGCATGAACTCACTGTTTATTCTGATACTTATTTCTCAGAAGGCAAATTCTGGTTTTGCCATTGACTAGCTATTTGACCTTGGGAAAACCTTAACTTTTATGAGACAAAATAGATCTCAACTCTCATTGATGCTGCTAATTATTATTTTATAAGTTTTGGGCTTTATCTTTCTTTTTGGTTTTTATCTTTGAAGATTAAATGAAATAAAGTATGCGCTAGGGGCTTCCAAGAAACGTTTGTGTCTCCCTTTGAATTTCCTTCTTTTCCTCATATTGTCCCCTCGCTTGCCATGCCACAGATATCACCTCCCCCGGTGAGCACTTTTAGAGGTACATTTGAAATGTTTAATTATCAGAAAATATATAACCAATGGGAAGACAGTGCTAATATATGAAAGCTAAAACACTCCCCATGACCTTGGCTTCTCCACATGACCATCTTTTCAAAGCCCTTTGCCTCCCTGTGTTGTTGGTGCTAATTACATAGAGTGTCTGTATGCCTCAGAGCCAAAGCGTCACCTGAAGCTCAAGGGTCTATATTGCATACTTGCACTGGACGCGGAATCACCATGCCCGGAACTTATTTAGACACTCAAGTATTGTCCTCTGCTCTGTGTTCAGCCTCTGAAAGCTAGCATCCCAGCTCTGTTCCTTATTAGCTATGTGACTGCAGTGCTTTGGTTTTCTCATCTCTGAAATGCAGATGCGAGTAGACATGAATTCATAATTGTTGCTAGGACTAAATGAGAGAGTGTTCCACATCATGGCTGGCAAATACTTCTCACAGGACGAACACCTGAAACCTCAGGAGAAAAAGGAAACTCTTAATTGCCTTTTCTCACTACTCACCTTTTGTTTTCTTTTTCACTTAGAGACTATTTGACCCATTTCTGTCCTTCCTAGTTTTCCTTTACAGAAAGAACCTTCTTTCCTGCTGAGTCTTTGGCTCATTTTTTTAATTCTCATTCTCTGCAATAATCACCTATATTGCAACATCAGTACCACTATGCACACATGTTGCAAAACTCTGATGTGCATGAATTTTGCCTTCTGTTACTCCAAAAATATTTACTAAACACCTTACAGATTGCCACACACTGTTCCTAGCACCACATAGCTTTGAGGAGAAAGTCAGTCAAGGTTCCTCCATTTTTTCAAGCTTAGTTCTAGTAGATGCTTACAGCCCTGAGTGCTCACATACTTCCTGCTTTCTATCCTGCCCCAGTTTACTGACATCTCTCTGCCTTGCATCCCATCCTCATTGGATTTTTCTTTGTGATCCTTTTTTTTAAAATTCCAGTATAGTTAACATACAGCCTTCTATTAGTTTCAGGTGTACAATATAGTGATTCAGCACTTCCAGACATTACCCAGTGCTCATCACAAGGGCATGCCTTAATCCCCATCACCTGTTTAACCATCCTTCCCACCCCCTTTCCCTCTGGTAACCATCAGTTTGTTCTCTATAGTTAAGAGTCTGTTTCTTGGTTTGTCTGTCTCTCGCTCCCCCCTGCCCTGCCCTTTGCTCATTTGTTTCTTAAATTCCACATATGAGCGAGATCACATGGTATTTGTCTTTCTCTGACTTATTTCGCTTAGCATTATACTCTCTAGTGCCATCCATGTCATTGCAAATGGCAAGATTTCATTCTTTTTTATGGCTGAATAATAGTCCATTGTGCATATATACCACATCTTCTTTATCCATTCATCTGTCGGACGCTTATGCTGCTTCCATATCTTGGCTATGGTAAATAATGCTGCTATAAACATAGGGGTGTATGTATATGATCTTGAACTCTGGACTTAACCCAAACTAATATGCTTAAGAGGGATGCCATTTAATGAACATTTTATTCAGCAAATGTTTATTGGGCCCCTGCTGTATGCCAAGCTCTATGTTATCTGCTCTACCATATATTCATTCTCACAAAGCCATCTAGAAAGTAGTACTTTAACACAAAGGATATCAGTTGAAAAATTAAGGCAGGCTTGGAAAATAAATCTTCAGGAGGTAAACTTTTAAAAATCATTTTTAAGCCTTACTAATAAGCATTACTCTATCCCCCGCTGACTTTGACAGCCCCTAATGCCGTGTTTTGAGCTGACTAGGTGATAACTGTGATCAATGACATTCAGAGGAAGCAAATGAAATGATAATTTCTAAAGTCAAAGTGGGTCCTGCCATTCCAAAGCAAACAGGAAATCCAAAACATTCAGGTGGTATTTGCTAAAAGTAAAATTTATGTCGAGTGTACAGCAAAGGGGAGTTGTTGCCAGTGGGGTTATTAATCCTGCTTGAGGTATTAACTTAAGGTATTAACTTGGTACCAGTCAGGTATCCATCTTGGAAATGTCTCCCCTGCATAGTAATGGTGGCATATAACACTACAGGCTAAACTCATTCTGTTGCCATTTGGTGTTCTAAAAGCCACCATACATTAAAGATTCTAGCTGAGCTTCCATCCTCATGCAAGAATTGATGAACCAGGAGCTTTTCTAATAACCGTGAACACCACATAAATGGAATGTTCATTCCATAAGCTCCATTGTTAATAAGATAAAATCACTCTGGGTAAATAAAACTAATAACACTTTCTTCTAATTGATGCTCAAGGGCCCCTACCATGTCTCTGTGATAAGACTATAATAAATTAGTCTTGTTTTCAACTCGTGGGGGATGCTGTCCTGAGACTAAGAGATTTGTTCAGACTTTCATAATTTTTCCTTGCCAGTTAACCTCTGTTAACTTTCTATCTACCTAGTTCCTCAGGAGCATTAACCCAGGGATGTGCAGGGATTTGTGAGTATGCAAATGTCAGGCTCTACTTCCCTTAAAGCTGAAGAAGAGCTCCTAACTGACCACGCATAGGTACCCACCTTCAGTGTGGTAGACCACAATGTCGGCATTTGAAAATAACACCTTGACACTTCCTTCCCAGAGTGAACGATGACCGTGGATTTAGTTCATGTGCCCTCACACAAGAACCTCCAAGATTTGTCTGTACACAAGTAAGCCTGTAAAATGATGAATTTATTTACATGTGATCCATATTTCATGCTCACAGTTTCCTCAGAGATGACTGAAGCCAGAGACATTCACAGATGGCCCACTCATCAACTGCCTAAAACATCCCCCTATCTGTAAATTAGAGATGATAATCAGAGTCCTTTCTCCAGAGATGGTGAAGACGATATGAAGCAAAGCATGCACAGTACCCAGCCAGAGGTCGGTGTGCAATAAGATCTCACAATGGCCATTTACATCATGGTAATTATAGACTTAAAACAATTACCAACCTTTTCTCAATTCAGATTGTTTTGATGCCTCTAACATTGTTTCAAGGGAGGCAAAAGGGTAGAAAAAACAGCACAGAATTCTGCAGGACGCAACCCTGAGTTCTTGTTCCAGTTCTTTGGAGATTAACCATAGAGATGCTGGTAAATCACAATATACTTTGGAATTTGAATTCCCTCCTCTGTCAAACCAGGCTGACCAATGCCTACATTATGCTGATGCTGGAACAATGAAACAGGTTAATTTATGTAGTGCCATTTTAAAAAATACATAGAACTACATATAAAGCATTATTGGGATTTTAGGGTTTAGCTTTTGTTAAATGAAAGACCAATAACTTTGAAATATCTCTCAGAGGACTGAAAATCCATTAACATTATTTTTATCTATAACATTATTTAGTCTGGCTGAGGTTCTAAAATGTTTAGCTTCTGAATTTCAAAACCGTCAAATCAAAACAAAACTGCCAAGAGTGCGGTGCAGAGAGCTAACACATGTCTATGGCCTCGCCTTATCTTCTCTCTGCAACTCATCCAGATTGTATTCTGCTTTTCTAGTCAGCGAATATAGACATGTGTTTCTCACAACTAATGTCTTTCACTTTCTCACACATGACAACCAAAAGGATGCCACGAGCCCTGACTATGCCTTAAAGAAAAGTAGAGAAATGTTTCACTTTTAATTGACCAATGCAGAATTTAACTTGGAAATGCTCATTTAGTTTTAAATATCCAAAAGCAAGAGCTATAAAAAAAATGGCATATAATTTATCATTTTAAATATATGCCTTCATTATATTTCCCAGTGTCCCGTAATAGAAATAATAGAAAACCTTGTCATAAAAAAAAAAAGAAAACCTTGTCATAACCATTCTCTTACAGAAATGAAAGCATGTTTGGGCGCCTGGGTGGCTCAGTTGGTTAAGCGACTGCCTTCGGCTCAGGTCATGATCCTGGAGTCCCTGGATCGAGTCCCGCATCGGGCTCCCTGCTCGGCAGGGAGTCTGCTTCTCCCTCAAGACCCTCCCCCCTCTCCTGCTCTCTCTCTCAAATAAATAAATAAAATCTTTAAAAAAAAAAAAAAAAGAAAAGAAATGAAAGCATGTTAAATGAAAAAGGCATTTAAGAGCTTTAAGGAAATCATTTTTCAGATGGTCTTCTTTAAACCAGTTTGCTGTGCTTTTTTGAGTTACATAGTAGAAAGCACTGATAACATAACCAACTGATTTTGTGACTATTTTGATATGATATTTTTAACAATAATTTAAACATGCACACTCAGCACTTGTGGTGACTGGTGATATTAAAAATGCTATCAAATTAGGGGCCATTTACCTATGTGACTCCCCTGAGCCCTTGACTCTTTAAAAAAGTGAAATAAGAAGGAAGAAGGAGGAAGTGTGTTTCACACCATGGTTTTGTCCTATGGTTGTGACAACTCTTTTCTGTACCTCAGGTTTTTCTCTCCCTCATCTGGTCCCACAGGGTGGGCCATGAGGAATGTGCATATGCACTAACACAGCCCAGAGAGTTGTCAGGCCAACACCAACTGTGGTCTGCAGTGGACATTGTCTTTTCTGTCTCTCAGTTCTTGACTCTCAGTCTCTGGCCTCTGGCTTCTATTCCTTCCTCTCTTCTTTTTCTTATTTCAGTACTAGGATCAATTACTCATTGCTTTTTTCATTGGGATGCCTCTACTTCATCTATGCATGTTCTTCATCTGCAGTATGGAAATAGTATTTCTTTTCTTGCAGAAGCATCGGCAAGGTTAAATGAGATGATGCTTAGCCCGACACCTTGTATATATATAATAAGCTCAGTAAGTTATAGGTATTGTGACACAGATTATCTACTCAAATGACTCCCCGGTCCAAAGTGATTAAAATGCAAATATCTTCTCTCTGCAACTCATCTAGATTACATTCTGCCTTGCAAGTCAGTGAGTATAGATACATGTTTCTCACCACTAAAGTCTTTCACTTTCCCACACACAACAACTATAAAGGATGCTGAGGGCCTTAAAGTTTATATTGAAAGAGGGTATCTGCTTTTTTTTTTTTTTTTAGCTTTCCTTCTACTGAGTCTCATTGACTTTGGTTCTCACTGCATTGTATCTTCAAAGTTTCTCCCTGTCCCAGTTAATTTAAGTTCTCTTGGTATCTGATTCCCAAATTCCCATTTGCTTTATCATGTGATCCTTCATTCAGTCAAAATGTGAACACCCATAACCAATTTTGTGTTGTAATCTGATATGAAACTCTTTTTTCTTTTTGTGAAATGAATTTGCCATTGAACAAATCCATGCAACAAGTTAATTTGCAAGTTGTTAACATACATCATCATAAATTGCTACGTCTGACACCTCAGTTGATAAAAACAAAAATCTCTTTTCTCTTTGAACTTTTTCCAAATATAGCTTTTGAAAATTTGAAATTTTTTGTGGAACCATGGAACACATACAAAAATGTTCACAAATTATAAATGCACAGTGCCAAGAATTTCACAATCTGAACACACCCATGGTATTCTCCCTGCCTAACTCCGGGATGTAAGAGCACAAATCCTTAAATCCAGCAGTCTTTCTTTTCCTTTTCCTTCCCTTCAACTGCATTTGGAATCCGAGGACATTTCCTATGAAAATTTGGAATATCCACAGAGTGGTGCATTGGTGGGACAAAGATGAAGTCTTGAGATTGAGGGCTGTTCTGTATTTCCACCAAGCTTGGCTACAGAATCTCACTTCTAAACAAGAATAACAATATATTGTAGGCTCTATTATGTCTGTAAGAATAAAATGCATGGAAGCAATAGCACAATGGCCATAAAGAGAGAAATGGAAGTACACTAATACCAGGTTTCTATAGCATCTGTGAAATGGTTGTAATAGATGCAGAATAATGACTGCAAGCAATGAAGTAAGTGGAAAAAAGGGGGGGCCTTCAGGATGTTTCTTTTCTTTTATTTTTTTTTAAAGATTTTTAAAAATTTATTTATTTGACAGAGAGATAGCACAAGTAGGCAGAGCGGCAGGCAGAGGGAAAGGGAGAAGCAGGCTCTCTGCTGAGCAGGGAGCCCGATGCGGGGCTCGATCCCAGGAGCCTGGGATCATGACCTGAGCCGAAGGCAGCCGCTTAACTGACTGAGCCACCCAGGCGCCCCAGAATGTTTCTATTTTAAATCTTGAAGTTGTGTCTATCTAAAATTATTGCTTTGGGTAATCAGGTGTTCTTGCAAATTTGATGGAAAGAGTCTAGGTGAGAATGTGATAAATGTCCACCCAAAGAACTAACGATAATATTTAGCTCTGCCTCCTTTTCCTTTTTTGGATCCTATTACCCATCTCTCCTTTGTATTTCACTAGTCAGACCAACCCTTTTACTGCATATCATAAAAACATAAAGTGAAAATTGTGACAAGTTTTGCTGTGGGCCCAGGAGAACAACTGCCTACTTATTGTCAAGGCAGACCTAACATGCAAATGTTGTTAAAAATGCTATACTTTGCAACCGATAGCAAAAACAACCTACCACTAGTTGAGCTGTCTTTGATCTTGTTATGTTAAATGCCTGGCATTTCAACTTAAACTAAAAGTACAGAAGAATCGTGATCATTAATAATGAGGCCAAGGTTGTGAGTAGGTTTTACAGAGGAGGCAGGATATCATATAGATTAGCACTAAGGTGGGATGCGGTTAAAAATGCACATGGACCAGAGCCCACTGGCAGAATTGGCAGAGCTGAATAACACAGAAAAATAAACTCAAAGAATATAAGGAAGACTGTTTCTAACGGTGTGCCTGTAAAGGTTTGGCAATAAAATACATGTTATTTTCAAATAACCTTCATGTAGGTCTATGATGGGTGACATGTCCATACCATTCTGAACCCAAGTAACTTAAAATGCAAGGAATGATAGGGGTGCCTTTAAGAAAATGGTAATTCTACATATGGAAAAAAAAATATTATTTCTTTTCCTATAACTATTATTTTTAATCTACTCAGAGCTTGGACTAAATTTCATACACTTGAAGTGGTAGAAAATGACTGCCTAGCTGTTCAAATATTTTCTCATCAACTTGATGGACAGTGAGAAAAGTACCTCCCCTTGGGTAGATTAATAGTAAATGATTACAGCAAGTCCTTCCAGGGATAGCCTTATAAAAAAACAAATTCTGAATACCTTAGATATTTTCTTTTTAAAAATTTTTTTAATTAAAAAAACTTTTTTTGAGAGAGAGTGCACGCATGCACGTGCACGTGGGGTGGGAGAGGGGCAGAGAGAGAGAGAAAATCTTAAGCAGGCTCCATGCCCAGTGCGGAACCCGACTCGGAGCTCGATCTCATGACACTGAAATCGTGACCTGAGACAAAATCAAGAGTTGGACACTTAACCGACTGAGCCACCCAGTGACCCTACCTTAGATACTTTGTAAAGCTCTTAATTTTCTTATGTGATAAGGAAAAACGTATTAAAATAAGAAAAATATTCATATTTAAAAAAATAATGCAGAGAGGAAGACTAGCTTGCATTATGTAAAATATCAAGTTCTGGTTTTTGTTGTTCTAAGTTGTTTCCCCTTCCTCCATGTCATTTTAGTATCTTGTTTGTTGGACCCATATTATGCTTGCTCAGCCATCCACCATCACCATCACGAACTTCCTCAGGACTTTTGGACATGTAGTGACTAGGGCTATAAGACATACTTCTTGGGTATAATTATGCCTCAGGTTTCTGTATGTGGAAAAGTTTCATCTTTAGGGAGAGGAAAGAATGAGGCTAACTCAGAAAGAAAATTAAATCATGGACAAAAACTGAAGAGGGATCCTGAAGCTGTTCAAGAACTTGGATTCTAGTCATTTCTGAGGCCTTATATGCCTTTGGGGCTTTTACAAGGCCGGAGAAGCAATGAAAAAAGGGAAAGCTATTCATTTAGGATGCATCTTAGGAGGAATATAATTTTGCATAATATTATAAAAATGTTTGGTGGTTTTAGTGAAAAAAATGTTAGCAGAGCTGAAATCAATCTCAGTTCTTTTTCTTTAGAAGCTATCCAAACAAAAATGCATGTTTTTTTTCATGTTTTATCTATATATATTAGATTATTACTGACTATCTCTACTTGCAAAAATGTTTCTCTAGTAAATATATTTCCTAATAACATTAATTTCTCAGTGAAAACCATGACAATATTTCATGTGCATGCAGACGTCTTTGTGTGTGTGTATGTATGTAGATATGTATATCATATACATATATGTATGTACATAATAATGTATATTTATATAAGATTTGATAATTATGCAGAAATTACTGTTTTGGATTGATGACAAGCTCTTCCAAGGAGCTAAGGTTTCTATAAGATGAAGGAAAAAATGGTCTTTGAATGTGGAAATTGTTTTGGAGTAGGTACCTGTGATACCTGTAAGCCTTGAGTTACAAGGCAGGAGAAAGAGAATGATCTTCATATATGACAGATGCCTTTACAACTTAGGAAGTTTTTCCATGCATAAACTCATTTAACTATCTTATTACATGAAGACCATCCCAGTTATAATTGTATCCAGTTACAAACATAACACAACAAATACTACAAGTTTAGTGTTATAAAAGAATCATTTTATTATGCCCACAGATTATGTGAGTCAGAAATTTGGAAAAAGCACAATAGGGAATATTTGTTTCTTTTCTGTAATATTTGGAGACTCAACTGGGAGCCTTGGAGGCTGAGGGTGAAGTGAAGGGTGAATAAGGAGGCAGGGGCTACTATTATGTGAGGCTCATTCATGTGGGCTGGCTGGACTTGAAAACCAAGGCTGCCAACAGGGGAAAAAAAAAAAAAACATCTATACACGGCCTCCCTCATGACTTGGCATCCTTACAGCATGAGAGCCTCAGGGTAATTGGACGTTTTACAGGCTGGCCCAAGGATTCAAGAGCTAGTGTCCTAGTGAAAAAGGCAAAAAGAGCATTGCCTTTCATGATCGAGCCTTCAAAGTCAGGCAGCATTGCTTCCAACCCATTCTGTTCATTCCGAGTGAGTCACAAGCCTACCCAGATTAAATAGGAGGGGGATTAGAGTCAGCGTATTGAAAAGGGAGTGCAGTGTTCTAGAAGGGCGTGGGATATGGGGTGTTGTTGCAGCCATCTTCTGCAAATACAATATACCACAGAAGCTAAGGTTCAAAGAGATCGAATGACTTACTGAAGATGAGCAATAATTGGTAAAACCAACACTGGGTGTTTGGAAGACAACATTTGTGATCCGTAAATCATTGTTCAAAGTCTGCAGTGAAACACGTAAGATGAAATTGTATCACAGCCACAAAACAGAGGTGTGGGCGTCAATATAGTAACAATAGTTTAAACCTTCAAAATTTAAAACATTATCTCTGATTATCTATTTTTCTCTTGAGGACCTTCCTGTGTCCCCTCTCTATATTAAATTCCTGTATCCTGGTTGTTCGAAGCTATATTCAACATTCAGGAGATACTGTAATCTAATGCAATGTTAGAGTAGATTTCCCATTGCCAAACTCATAAAATGAGATTTGTGTTGTGCAATTTACTGATATCTGGTGGGACTCCTTCGCAGCAGACATACATTTTCCCTGAGGGTTTTCATCATCGCCAAGTCAGTTTTTGTCTGATGTGCTGCTTATTTCTCGGCATGCTGGATCTTGGAGGTTTTCCCCTGTAGCAGCTGAGTGTCATCAATGAGGACAGACGTCTTAAACAAGAGCTCTGTCCCATGATGGTATTCAAGATCCTGAGGGGAAAATGAGCCTTCACTTAGGGGCAATTCAACAAGGACAACAAGGATTTTCCAGTTCAGTAGCTGAAGCTGGAGTCTTGCTGTTCCCAGAGCCGCAGCTGGTATCACGGGGGGAAACCACTGCATGAGGTTTCTCACGTGAACCGGCAATGTGGGCAGCAGTGCCCCGGCATCTGAGGAAGGGAAGGACTCAGAGGCAACAAGGGATATCATGGCTCTCCAACTTACGGAAGCAAATATCTCCTTATAAAATTCGAGTCCACTAAATAATGCTGTCATGAAACCCACATGCAGGTTACTTCAGCCTTCATAAACAGAGCACCTACAGTTTTCCTAACATCCGTGGATGCCTAACAAAGTGTCAGAATGAAGAAGATTGTCCAAATGGCTCTCTTTATGTTCTTCTGGATGACTTCTTCCTCTGGTCCTTTTGCCCCATACTTAGAATTACCAACCACATCCGTTTTGCCCAGGACACAGCTGTTATCAGGCAGCCAATATTTTTCTCAGCTTTAATACATAAAGCAGAGCTACTGCTATTCGACTTGACTGATGTATGATAGTTTCCACGAGGGTGAAAACTAATAGGCATGCAAAGAGCTTAACCTTTCACAAAATTCAGACGCATTGAAACATGCTGGATAAATCACATATTTGGGAACCAGTCTGCACTTTGGAGCTGTCTGATTTTGCTGAATTCCCCACTCTTGCTGAATTTTAGTTTCTCCTCTTAAAATCAGTTTTAAATGTACCACATTGAATTGCTATACGCTTTAATTTTGGAAAACATTAAAAATGAATATAACATAGTCTCAACACTCACGTTTACAGTAGTTACTCAGTAAGTTTGTTAAAAGTGGCAATTCCTTGTTCCCACTCCCAGTATGCCTGGGACAGGGCCCAGGAATCTGCATTTAACAAGCTCCCTGGACAACTCTAATCTTAGGATAACACCGTAAGTAGGACATGTCACTCAATGGACATAGAAATTGAGATCAACAATACCACCTTTATTTTTATTTATTTATTAAATATTTTATTTAGTAGAGAGAGAGAGAGAGCACAAGCAGGGGGAGCGGCAGGCAGAGGGAGAAGCAGGCTCCCTGCCAAGCAGGGAGCCCGACTCGGGGCTCGATCCCAGGACTCCGGGATCATGACCTGAGCTGAAGGCAGACTTAACTGACTGAGCTACCCAGGCGCCCCAACAATAATACCTTTAAAAAACCTAGGAAAACCAAACATGAGCAGATATCCTTTTTTTTTTCCTTAAGACTTTGAGAGAGAGAGAGAGAGAGGGAGGGAGAGACAGCATGAGTGGGAGGGGCAGAGGAAGAGGAAGAGAGAGAGAAAAACCCAAGCAGACTCCCCGCTGAGCGGGGAGCCCCATGTGGGGCTCAATCTTACGACCCTGAGATTTCAACGTGAGCCAACACCAAGAGTTGGTCGCTTAACCAACTGCCGCCCAGGGGCCCAGAGCAGATATCCTTTCAAGAACTTTAAAAAGTAACTCAAGAGCAGTCACACAGCTCATGAGTGAGCATGATTGCTACTGGACATACTCATGTGCCTTTTCTTTACAATTATAAGAGATGCTTACAAAAAAGCAAAATGTGTAAACTGTCGTTCCAGAAGTAGACCTTAGACTCAACTCAGGTAAACATAGCTTCATCCAAGGCATTCTGTATCCCACTGCACTTTGCGTTCCATCAGATTGTGGTTTCTTTGCTGACCGAATTTTGCAAATGTCTATCTCGTGGTGTCAGCCGTTGATGAAAAGTCAGACTCCCTTCAGGTGGTGCCGTTAGTGCCCTTGGTGCACCCCTCCCTTCCACGCTCATGCACAGACTTTTGCTCAGCTGTCAGCCAGCGCCAGGGTTTGTGTTCGTAGATACCACCCACTCCTTGGATAGTTTAAAATATCCAGCTCTCGCCTCTCCTCCAACAAGCTCAAGCAAACTTATGATTAAACTCTCACGGTCTTGTACTTCTGGCTTACAATGCTGAGAGTATATCTGAATCATTGGGGGGGGGGCGGGGAGGAACATTAAGTGGTCGATCCAGTCAGAACTTGTTTATTCATGGAGATACACTAAATGCGAAGTGTGTGTAATCATCTAATAGTCTTATCTCCTGCTACATAGTGTGCTTTTTGCTGTATTTTGTAAATTTTTACTACAACATTATGTGGTTGCTATATTCATACTGGTTTTACAGATGAAGAACCTGGAGCTTAGCATGCATGAGGAAACATTTTTGAGATTATTGATGTGTTCATTACCTGGACTGTGATAATGACTTTATGGGTAGACAGATGTGCTAGGATTTCTCAATCTGTTAGTTCTAAAACCTGCAGTTGGGGGTGCCTGGGTGGTGCAGTTGGTTAAGCGTCTGACTCTTGGTTTCCGCTCAGGTGGTGATCTCAGAGTCCTAAGATTGAGCCCCACGTGGGGTTCTGTGCTCAGCAGGGGAGTCTGCTTGGGTCTCTCTCTCCCTCTGCTCCTACCCTCCCCCCCCGCCCCGGCTTGCTCTCTGTCTCTCTCTCTCTAAAATAAATAACCTTAAAAAAAAAAAATGCAGTTTATTTTATGTCAATTATGTCTCATTAAAGCTGTAAAAATCAAACAAAATGCTACATAACATGCCCAAGATAGCACAAACAGAAAATGGTACTTCTGTCTTCTCACCTCTGAGAATGTTCTTACTCAGCCATGCCACGGAGTCCTCTGGGAGGAAGCCATTACCTAGCTGGCATAGAAGGAGAGGGAATGAAGGAAGATAACAGGAATTTTGGTTGTTCTTAGAAGGGTAGCAGCTCCTCTTGATGTGCCAACCAACTTAAAGAGAAAATGAAGCCCAAACTACGGTATTTTGATTCCAAGTTGCCCAGTTGATCTGCTCCATCACTGTTCCTGGGGGTAGAGATGCTGGGAACACTGGCAGGTTCGCTCCCCACCCGGTGAGATCTCCTCTCAAAGGGAAAATTCTGTACCACAGCCACGGGTCACACCTTTAGTATGAAGGCAGCTGTTAGTCAAAGGAGATTAGGATGACTGTCAGACTTGGAAAAATAGAGAAATAGTGCAAACTCAAAACCGCTAAGCTGTAACCTCCCTTGGGGCTCCAGTTGTGAATGTCTTACAGTTCTAACCCCATGTGGCATATAGAAGATGCTCCATGATAGTTTTGCAATAAATGATTGAATGACTTGCCAATTCTAAGAATTAAACCCAAGTGGCTCTTTCACCGTTAGTTTTATGTCAAAAGTTACAACACCATTGATATGGTACAATATTTATTTTGGAAAAGGGGAGAAATGAGTATCTAAAATAAAGTCTGGAAATGATCTAAAGATTTCAACTACCTGTGCTTCCTGTATGAGCTAAAATTATATCATTTACATTATAATCAACTTTTTTCTGTAATTGCATTCAGTGGTAAACCTCTGGCTCTTATTAGGGACAGATTTGTCTGCATTAACAGACAAGATAACATCACATTAAGCTTTTAGTTGACTCTGCTTGTTTTCCCACAAAACTCAGTTCAACATAAGTTTTCTAAAGAAGTGTTATCCTCATTTTCGTAAATATCCATAATTAGCTATATTTCTATATTTATTGAAGCAGAGTGGAAGTTTTCGACAGGCTAGCTATATTATATGCTATAGGAATCAAGTGAATGATGAGGTATGCCAATATAATTTCAAAAATGGTAAGAAGATTTTATTTTCTACTCTCCCACTTAAAATTGTTAGTTTAAAAGAAGAATAATTTTATTCCTTAATGATGGAGACTTACAGAAATGTAAATGCTGGTGGCGCCTGGGTGGCTCAGTCGTTGAACGTCTGCCTTCGGCTCAGGTCATGAGCCCAGGGTCCTGGGATCGAGCCCCGCATCGGGCTCCCTGCTCAGCGGGCAGCCTGCTTCTCCCTCTCCCTCTGCCACTCCCCCTGCTTGTGTTCCCTCTCTCGCTGTCTCTCTCTGTCAAATAAATAAACAAAATCTTTAAAAAAAAAAAAAAAAGAAGTGTAAATGCTATTTATTTTCAGCAAAAGGCCCCCGTTTTTTTCTTGTCACTTCTCTAGGCCACACCATGTTTGTTTGATAGAAAATATCAATTCACTGGGTTTGGAGATTTGAAGCTGTTAACTTTCAAAACCTCTCTCTTGGCGGACAAGTTCAATCAGTATAACGAGCACAGTGAGCCGTGGAATTGTTATGTTGCATTATGCGGTGATATAATTTATTCCTCGAAACACCTAAAAATGAACAAATACATTTCTGAGGCACAAGAACATGTATTTTACTTTGTAAGCTGAGATTAATTTAACATGACCAATAAGGTTTCAGAATCATATTGGGAAAGTGCACCTGTCTAGATGGCTCAGGTGTAAAGCATATGAGGGAACAGAGGATAGTCTGCAAAAGGTAGCACAACTGGGACTGCAATGGAGAATTTCATGGTAAGGAACCCATTGCTATAAAATTATTGAGCCCTTTTTCTTTTCTGTCTTTGTTGGGGAGATTCTGCCATTCTCTGAGTTCTTTTGTTAGAAATGTACTGATGGTAGAGTTTGAACTTTTGATTGTTTAAAAAAAAAAAAGACTAGCTAATTGGATTGTAAAACTCCAATAGATTGCTTCTACAATCCTTTGAAGAAAGGCTTAAACTCTGTCTTCTTTATTTGTTGTCTCTGTTGAATAATAACAATACTAGGCTCCTTGGTTTTTTTTCCTTTGCCATTTCCCTGCAGTGAGATTCTTTCCAACTTAATCCTCTAATCTGTAATTAGCAGTGGATAACAACATCTTGATTCTCTCTCTCTTTCTCACTCTCACTGTTTGTTTATTTTAGGTACACAAAATGATGTGATTAGCAATATGCATTTAGTAATCTGTTTGGGAAAATGTGGAATGTGGAGGAATTTGGTTTATTGTCCTGCCTGGCTTCCCTATAATAATCCTCCTACCTCTTTTTTCCAAACCCTACTATTCTTTTTTTTATTAAGTTTTTATTTTAATTCCAGTATAGTTAACTTACAGTATTATATTAGTTTCAGGTGTACTATCTAGTGATTCAACACGAGAATACCCGTGCTCATCAGGACAAGTGCCCTCCGAAATCCCCATCACTAATTTCACCCATCCCCCACCCACCTCCTCTCTGGTAACCATCTGTTTGTTCTCTATAGTTAAGAGTTTATTTTTCTTGGTTTGTCTCTCTTTTTTGTTTCCTTTGCTCATTTTTTTGTTTTTTATATTCCACATATGAGTGAAGTCCTATGGCGTTTGTCCTTCTCTGACTGACTTACTTCACTTAGCATTATACTCCCTAGCTCCATCCATGTTATTGCAAATGGCAAGATTTCATTGTAGGAATCCTCCTACCTCTTACCAAAGGGGGAAATTAAAGTAAAGATAATTCGCTTTTGATCCTGAAGGGGCCAGAGTGTGCAGTGCAATGCAGTTTTAGGCCTTAGGCGGACCCTATTTGCATAGATGAAGCCATAGAAATGAGAAGGAAGGAGGGAAGGGAAAGGCAACCAGGAGAACCCGCTTCAAAAGCATTGAGAATGCAGTCGGGCGCTCTGCGGGTGTTGAGCACCCTGGGTGTTGGAGTCACCAAGAGGTCGGTGGAGGATGTGCACGGGCGGTAGATTTACGCAGCATGTGACGCTGATTAGAGAATAAGCCGGAAAAGAGGTAATTACAGCTGAGGATGACAGGTTGACGACCACAACCGAGAATGTGCAAACGCGCACACAGCGGGCCAGGGTCGCTCTCCACAGGCCGTGGCACCGAGCCTCGGGGGACTGGGCCCAGCTCGAGCCTTTCGGTCGGGTCTCGAAGTCTCATCTTGGAAACAGACAAGTTGCCACAGTCCCATCTTTCCCTCTGGAATTACTTCCACGGCATTAAAACGCAGTCATGCTTGATAAGGGCGGCGGTGCAGCCGGCGTCCCAGGCTCTCGCCGGACAGCTGCTTGCACGTCTCACGCGCTGATTGCGGTTGGCAGGTCCAACAGGCAACCGAGTTAGGGCCCTGCCCGCGGAATTCGAGCGGGAGCCTTCCGGGCTTCGCCCCTGCACCTTTGCGC
The DNA here is from genome assembly GCF_029215605.1 of Mirounga angustirostris. Classification (NCBI taxonomy): domain Eukaryota; kingdom Metazoa; phylum Chordata; class Mammalia; order Carnivora; family Phocidae; genus Mirounga; species Mirounga angustirostris. The sequence continues at coordinate 30,701,602 of NW_026991719.1, read as the reverse complement.
ATCCGGGCAAAGCATGCCCTCCGGGCCGAAGAGCGCCCCGCGGCGCGGCTTCTGGCTCTGGGTCGGCCGCGTGGTGAAGGAACTGGGCAAGTCTGCAGTTACGGTGGGTGCGCCCCATTTACGGCTTCAGAATACGGAAAGGGAGGGATTTGCATCCTGCCCCGGGGAGAACTTTCACAAGACATCAGGGCACCTGCTCTAGTGTCCTTATGTCACCGGACTGGCCCACACTGGGGGGCTCTCCTGCCAACTCCAGTCCCCTGTTCTGCTCTCGCCCGTTTCGTCGGGTCTGGTTAGCACACCGCTTAGGAATTCGTAGTATCATTAACGTTTCAAAGTCTAACGTGGGTCTCTAAGATCTTAAATCTTTTTGGGGTGCCTGGGTGGCTCAGTCGGTTAAACGTCTGCCTTTGGCGCAGATCATGATCCCAGGGTCCTGGGATCGAGCCCAGCGCCGTTGGGCTCTCGTCTCAGCAGGGAGTCTGCTTCTCCCTCTGCCCCTCACCTGCTCCTGCTCTCTCGCTCTCTCTCTCTCTCAAATAAATAAACTCTTAAAAAAAAAAAAGGATTTTAAATATTTTTATTTGGCTTTCCCTCCCTAGTAAAAAAAAAAACCTATTAAATAAGAATCACACCAAGTATGAAAATATTAATTACAAATTATGTGAGATAGAACATACACGTATGTATTTTATAATATAAACTATACATGATATGCATGCATGTAAGGTATCTACTATAAGATATATACAGATGTGATATATTTAGTATGTATACATGATAGAGTAAATATATAGTAGATACATAGTTGATATATATGACATATTTAGTATATATGCATTTATGGAAGTACACAGGGGAATGACAATTATGAAAATATTAATTTAGTATATCAATTTAACTATATATATTATTGTATTATAATATATTATATTTGTATATCAGTATATTAATTTAGTATTTATCATACTGAATTGGGGTGCCTGGGTGGCTCAGTTAAGTGTTCGACTCTTGATCTCAGCTTAGGTATTGATCTCAGGGTCATGAGTTCAAGCCATGCATTGGGCTCGAAGCTGGGCGTAGAGCCTACTTAAAAAAAAGAAAAAACATACTAAATGAATTAAAATATTAATTTAGTCTGTTAAAATGAGAATCACATCGAGTATGAAAGTATTAATTATAAGATATATATGAGATGTATGCATATTGATCTTATAAGCTATACAAGATATGTATACATGGAAGGTATATATTATAAGATAAGATATATATGTATATTTATGATATATATGTGATATATTTAGTATATATACTTGTATGTCAATATACACACACCTTTGCTAGGTGTCTTGGATTAAAAAACAGAATGAAGACTATCTTTGTTAGAGGAGTTTAAAAATTTATCTAAAAATATACATAAACTCTAAAGTTGAGAGTTATGTGACAGGACAGTGTGAATGATAACAGTAACTATTATTACATAGTACATACTTTTCTTTATAAATTGCCTTTGCTTATTCATATACCCATGAAATATTGCTAACAGACTACCCCTTTCTTAAGAAGTGCAATGACCATGAATATTTTGTGAGTCATTTCTCATTTTATTTAACAAGAACAAGAAGGCAAATCAAAATAAAAGCATCCTTTTGTTTCTTGCAAATTGGTGTAAAACCTCTTCAGTAAGCCCATCATTTTAGTAAACACAGGCTATCTGCTCTTTTATGGTGGTCCTAACTACTAGGACAAATTCCAGTCTGTATTTTTAAATGTCACAATATACAAAAGACCATAAAAAGAAAGGATCTTACGTCCTTGTAGGATGATTTAGTGTGTAGATTCCCATAAAATCCTACAAGAAGATAGAATGAGGGAAGAGAGGAAGCATTCCTCAATGAAGTAGTTACATTCTCGGAAAAGCCAAGAAGCAAAATGATTGGGTCTCAGGCTGAGAAGGAAGGAGCCATCAGTGAGGGAGCAGGTCATCCAGAGTGTTCTTATTACCTGGGCTGTAGCCAGCTTGGCAGTCAGGTGAGGGGAGACTTGTTCATTAATTAGGATCCTGACTTGTGGTGCACCAACACAAGGAAGCATAAATGGAGCCACAGGACATATTGGGTTTTTAAACTTTTTTTCCCAGCATTTTATTTTATTTTATTTTGAAGATTAATTAATTAATTAATTAATTTGACAGAGAGAGAGAGGAGAGAACGAGGGGGGGGGGGCAGAGGGAGAGACAGACTCCCCGCTGAGCAGGGAGCCTGACTTGGGGCTGGATCCCAGGACCACCCTGAGATCATGACCTGAGCAGACACCTAACCAACTGAGCCACCCAGGTGCCCCCTCCCAGCATTTTATTATGAAAATATCAAATACACAGAAAAGTTGAAAGGAGTGGATGGTGAACTCCTATATACCTACCACCTAGATTCTACAATTGACATTTTGCTATATTTGCTTTATCACATATCTTTCCATCTATCCATTCATCCATCCATTTATTTTTTATTGGAAATTTAACTTTTAATTTTTTATTGAAGTATAGCTGACATATAATGTTAGTTTCAGGTGTACAACATAGTGATTCAACAATTATTTTTTTTTTTAAAGATTTATTTATTTGAGAGAGAGAGTGAGCTGGGGTAGGGGCAAAGGGAGAGGGAGAGAAACAGACTTCCCATTGAGCGTGGAGCCCTACTAAGGGCTCCATCCCACAACCTTGAGATCATGACCTGAGCCAAAACCAAGAGTCGGACCCTTAACCGAAACCGACTGAGCCACCCAGGTGCCCTGATTCAACAATTCTATACAGTGCTTAGTGCTTACCACAGTAAGTGTAATTACTATCTGTCACCATGAGAAGTTATTACAGGATTTTGACTATTCCCTATGCTATACTTTTTTATCCCTGTGACTTATTTATTTTATAACTGGAAGTTTGTACCCTTTAATCACCTTTGCCTATTTCATCTATCCTCCCATCCTCCCTGCAAAAGATAGTCTTACAACCCTTGTGTGCCTCATCCATATAGATGGCAGGTATGGCTTCCCAAAGGAAAAGATGGTGTTGTTAGAGAAGGGCTGAAAAAAGTGAAAATTAAAGAGATTGATACTTTTAAATATATGTATTGTGCACATGTTTAGGGAGCCATTTTTTTTTTCTAGACAAAAAGTTATTTGTAAGAACCATCAAACTTATAAAACCAGTGTTGCCAAGATTTTTTTCCAAAAGAAAACCTACTTTTCACTTCACTAAAGGGGAAAAAATTACCAGGGAGTTGGAAAGCAAGCAAAAGACTATGTGTAACCTGGAAGGGCATCGAGGGAAAAGAAGACAGAAATGACACTGTCCCACCTCAGCTTGTTATGAGGAAAGGCAAAGGAGCAGAAGGTAGGTTGTGGGGGCAGCTGTGGTCATGTCTCCTGGAGTAACTGAATCTGCCTTAAAGAATGAGCAAGTCGTTGGTCATAAGCAACCGTTAGAACAAACCATGGAGGGAGTTTATTTATTATTTGATATTTAATGAAGATTGGTAGCGAATACTAGTCATGTTGACCCCCCAAAATCATGCTGCGATAATTTTTAAACGTAATATATATTTTGCCAGCTTGTAAAAGATCCGATGTCTTTATTTTATTGTGGTAAAGTATTCACCGCATAAAATGTATCCTTTTAAACACTTTTTTAAAGATTTTATTTATATATTTGACACAGAGAGAGAGAGAGCACAAGCAGGGGGAATGGCAAGCAGAGGGGGAGGGAGAAGCAGGCTCCCCACTGAGCAGGGAGCTCGACGTGGGGCTCATTCCCAGGACGGACCCTGGGATCATGACCTGAGCTGAAGGCACTTAACCGACTGAGCCACCCAGGTGCCCCTCCTTTGAAACTTTTTTTTTTTTATGATTTTTTATTTTTTATTTGACAGCACAAGCAGGGGAAGTGGCAGGCAGAGGGAGAAGCAGGCTCCCTGCTCCCTGCTCAGCAGGGAGCCTGATGTAAGGATGGATCCCAGGACCCTGGGATCATGACCTGAGCCAAAGGCAAATGCTTAACCGTCTGAGCCACCCAGGTGCCCCTGAAACATTTTTTAGTGCACAGTTCAGTAGCATTGTTAGAGGAGGTCATCAAGAGCACGTGATTGCTGGTTGGCCCACGAGCTGGATCCAGGCAATCAGAGGCTTCTCACCCCCTCCCCTGTCCTTGGAATGTCCATCCTGCCCACCATTCCCACACTAGGAGCTGTTTCAAGGACATAGCCTTGAGGGAGTAAGGTGTTGGTGAGACCATCGGGATTGTGTATGTGACTCAACCCTGTTAAGGCCTCTAAATAAAGTTTAAGATTCTGGTGGGTGCAGAGATCTACTTATCTTGTGGTGCCCAAAACAAGCCTTATGTGTAAGTTACCTTGCTGATTAATTCTTCCACCCACCAGTCCAGAGTGGTCTACCTGTATCTTCTGGCTCTCCTTGTCCTCTCTGTTTAGGGGCCAAGTCATGAACAAGCAAGCATTAAGTACATTCACATTGTTTTGTAACCATAACCTTCATGTCTTTCTAGAGCTTTTCCATCTTCCCAAACCAAAACTCTGTACCCATTAAACAATAGCTCCCCATTTCTCTCTCCTGCCAGCCTCTGGCAACTACCACTTTAATTTCTATTTCCATGAATTTGACTGCTCTACGTACTTCATGTAAGTGGAATCATACAATATTTGTCTTTTTGTGTCTGACTCAGTTCACTTAGTATAATGTATTCTGGGCTCATCCATATTGTAGCATGTGTAAGAGTTTCCTTCTTCCTTTTTAAAGGTGAATAATACTCCATTGTATATATAAATCGCATTTTGCTTATTCATTCATCCATCAATAGACATTTGGGTTGTTTCCACCTTTTGGCTATTGTGAATAATGCTGCTATGAACACTCTCACTATTTTAAATTTTAAACACAAATAATTTTAATTAGTCACAAAAGTCTCAGGATTAATGTAACTTAAGTTCTTTTTTTTACTTGATTAATCACTTATAGCATTGTTCCATTTGAATCTATCCTTTAAATGTTAACACTACTGAAGATATTAGGAACTTTCTCCAAGAATACATGTAGCTGAGTACTATGTGTTAGGATTTTTTGTATAATGGGTTTTCCAAATTAACTTCCAGTGTTTATATAGGATAAATAATAATAAAAAAAATGTGCTTATTTGAAGATTCCATCTACAGTACTAAAACTCAACAATGACCCCAGAAAGAGTTTAGGACTCATATCAACCAACAGAAGATTTCTTAGGATAGGAGTATTTTATCCCAGATAATATTTATAATTGTCCATCATATATAATACAAAGCCAGCTGACTTTTAGTTAATTTTGCTCTCATTTGTAAAATCTCCACCGGTGATGTGTCCTCTTAGTGCTGACACTCAGAGTAGACAGATTTCTCCCACAGCTGTCCCTTGGTAAATCACCAGGATAAGAAGTGACATTTGGTTTTTATCAGTTATTCGTGGTGGTCCCTGACCATGGAAGCTATCATATTTCTCCAGCTTTTACTCTCAAGATTTTACAAATGGAATGCTTTTATTTTGGGGAACTGTGCCCCCATATTTGAAAACTGTATAAAACCAAAATTTATAACTGACATTTTTCTTCATTTGGTAAGAAATCACACAATCAATTTGATGTATTTCTATACTGAAAATCTCTGCATAGAAAAGGTGGAAGAAACAATTTATTCTTTTTTCCAGCTTTTGTTTTTCCTGTTGACAGTTTGTAAACCACTCCTTAGCTGGTTTACAGTGAATATTCTGTATCAGAATATTTTGTACCTGTCCCTACCTTCTCCTCACCCCCCTTGAATGTAGACAGATCAGAGGAAAGGTGGCCTTATTGGAAGGTGACCTCTCTTACATAACTAGTATGTCCCTCTAACTCAACTCTTCCTGCCAAGTTATTTGTTCTCACACCGAGAACTGATGTGATTAATTGACTAGCTTTAACTAGGTACTAAACAGTATTTTCTTGTCATAGATGTATCTGTTTGATCAGGCTAGTTATTGTTTCATTAGATGGAACGCCCCTAGAATTTTTGGGTCCTTGCCCAGGAACATGGTTGATGTAGGTCACTCTTTCTACTTTACTGGTGATCTCCTCTTTTTATCTTTTAAAAAATGTTCCACTATTTATTGAGGTTGAGCATCACAAAATTGTTGAAAAATAAAATTATATGTAAATTATCCTTCATTCTGCCACTTTGAAAAAGGATGATATAGACATAGACAGTTACAAAATGGGATCCTTTTGGAAATTCAATAAACTTTAATAATATTAAATATAAATTAAGAGATTGTGGAAAAATGAAATTAAGAGTGAGACCTATTAACCCACAGAATGACTGAAAATTTACAATTGAAGGTGAAATATGCAATGAGATGATGAGATAATCAGTGTACGGGAAATAAAGTGGAGAACCAAAGGAATAACTAGGTCTGCAAAATCAAGAAGTAAATTTTAAGTTTTCTCAAAAAATTTCTTTTTAAAAATAAGCATGCATTTTTGTTTATTTTCTCATTAGGTGTTGTTTAAACCCAGAACAACATTTGAAGTAGATATCTCTGACATCAAATGGTATATTTCAAAAGGAGCTTGCCAACAGCTTTATCGAAACATGCTTTTCCCAGGGAGACATATCAAGCAAAAATAACAGGGGTCATGTAACTTAACTTTCTAGCATTTCAACAAACAGATTTAAGCTTTTTCTTCCTTTAAAAGAATGGAAACAATTGATACTGATATTTCATGGTGTTCATGATACCTCAAATTATCATACATTCTTAGATTTACATACTTAGCTAGAGGGTGTGGTTAAGGGAAGTTACGTAGAAATTAACAGCACATGGAGTTTTGTGCATATTGTGTTAATTTAAGAAAGAAAAAATATTTAGCCAATTAAAATCATTTTAGCAAATTGAAATATCAATTTGCTAAAAAATTTATCACTTGAGTAAAATTCTGAATTTTAATCCAAGTGCTTATACCCCACGGTAGCAGATATACCCAACAATGGACTCCTGTAGAGGAGAAGGCAGGAACTTCATCCTTGGGTGCTAGACTACTATGGTATTTTAGTAGTTGATTTGATGCATAAATACTACCAAATGACAGGTGATGAAAAATGAGTAGTGAGCTTGTCAAATAGTGCATTACCCAGGTAATTAGCAGTAGATGTTGCAACCAACCACCCAAAATCTCAATAGCTTAGTCAAACTGAAGATTTATTTTAAGCTCAACTTGTAGGCTGATAGTAGTATTCAAGGACCAGGGCCATGATGATTTCCATCTTATAATGCCGGCATCTCCTAGAGCTCCTCAGCGTATCCTGGGGCATCTAGGGCATCCAAGTAGATAAAGAATGAGATTTTTCTTATGCCTGAGCTTGGATGTGGAGCACAGTACTTCTGCCCACCTGTTATTGCCCAGAACATGTTTTCCTGACCATAACCTAAGTGCAAAGGAGGCTGGGAAATGTAGTTTCCCAATGTGCCCAGGAAAAGGAAACGGGACAGTAAGCATATGCCCATTCTCCCAAATAGCACTGTTTAAAAGAGATTTCTGAAAAAGGATGAATACAGCAGAAAGATCTATAGAAATATATTTATATGAGTTTTTATAGTTCACTATATATATATACATATATATTCTATGTCAGTTAATAGAATATTTCTTTTTTTTTTTTCTTTTCACAACCACCATGTTGTGTGATAGGCAAGGGATATATTATTGCATTTGTTTCACAAATTAAGAAACCAAGATTCATGGGGGAAAAGCAACTCTTTTTTTGTACGGGGGTGGGGGAAGCAACTCTTAAAGTCATATACTTGGCAGAGCCAGGAAAAATAGAGGTCAGATAGATCCTTTGATTTCTATCTGTCTCACTCTACGGTTTCCACAGAATCACCAGCTCACTCTCTAAAGCTCACTCACCTAAAAACAACTCTGGAAAAGGCCCTATGGAGTGTCTCTATTTAGAGGATAATTTAAGAATGTCTTCTTACCCTTTTCTCTTTCTATTCAAAGTGACCAGCCAATTTTATGAAGTGCATGGCCAGGTTTCTAGGTTGAGTGCAAAGTAATCTCTGTGGCTTGGTTCTGCTCTGAGAAGAGAATTATGTCCTAGATAGAGAGCTGATGCTGCAGTGGGATAGATGAGCCAGGGAGAGCCCCTGCCTTCATCTGTTCTGTTGAGATTGCTCAGGTGAGAGCTAATCAAGGCCCCTTTTGATTTAAAATTATAGGGACTTTTGGGTATCTGGGCATATTAATACTGTCAGATAAGCCATAGACTTGGAGTTAATTTAGGGCCAAGCGCCATCCTTTCCCTGCTCTGTGACTTTCCTCAACTCAACTTAGTGCCGGTAAGCTTGTTATTTCATCTGAAAACTGGATGTCACGATGTCCTTCCTAAATAAGTCATAGGTGCGATGAAAGGATAAACCAGTTAGTGGATGTGGAAACATGTTGATTATGCAGTTGTATCCTGTGACTGGAATATGTAGCTGGTTTATTGGGGAGGCTCAACACGTTGGAATTATACACAGGAAAAAGGCTTTTGTTCTTTTTCAAATTACCCTTTCAATCTCTGCTCCTAAACACACTCTCTTGAATTCCCCTTTCTCTTCTTTAATGATATCTTGGGACATTCCCGTCATTGGTGGTCATTATTGTTTATTAAAGAAGGCTAATGCCATATAAAACCATCAGTCTTGTAACCCATTACATTTTCCCCTGGCAGCCTCCCCTTCCAGATTCTAGCTCTTGTAATACGTTGGGGTTGGGGTGGACAGTGGTAGAGGAGGGCAAGGGGTTCCATGTCCAACTTGTCTATATTTGTAGTTCATTTTGTACTTTTGATTTTCTTGCTGACTCCAACTGGACCTCAGTGACCTCTTTGTGGCCCTTTTTTTTTGAGTTATGTGTTTGTTCAGGGGATTCTTGGAAGGGACCTGTAGGGCCTCTCCAATGCACAAATCTCCGAGATGTGAAAGGTCTAACAGAAACTTGTCCCTGCATCAGTTCACCACCCATCAGTTCCCAGTACCAGCAGTTCCCTACGGCTGGGGTCTTCTCTTGCTCTGGTTTTTCTCTGAGGTCAGATATGTGAACAAGATGATGAAAGATCACCTACCATCCACAGTGTTCACTGAGCCCAGTAGAGCCTCACATAACCTTGCTACAACTGATGGCGAGAGCACAGGTTAACGTACAATTGCACACTTGCTTCCCACTGTGTTCCTCTGTCTTCGGTTCTCTTCTTTCCTGGCCATATGGGTCAGGGACAAAGCAGCAAGTCCACTTCCTAAGCACATCTAACCGAGGAGTAAATTTCCCATCTCCCTTTCTTGCAGTTCCACACCCGTCATTTTGATACTCATTTTCTATTATTTTGGTGAGACACTGCCTTCATAAGTAATTGCATAAAGTGACCATGACTAATTCTTTTGTGACATACTCTCAAGGAAAGGGATATAAGTGGAAAGTCAGTTCTTTGAACACTGAGTTATTGCACAGAAGACAGACAGGTAAATAAACAGTTTATTTTCAACTTATCACTGACCTTCAGGGATTGACTGTCATATTTAACCCTACTAGTTTGGGCAACTATAACCTTGTAGCAGTGATTTCAGCAGAGAATAGTATGTACCTCTGTGTGTGGGAACGTGAGAGGTATGATTAATTTCTACCTCCAGTGGAGAGACATGGTCAAGTACACTGAGGAAAAGCAAAATAACTTGGGAATGTTTATGTTTCCATCTACTCTCCCTGAGGTACACTGGCTTTGAAGGCTCTTGTCCATAGGCTCTTATTATAATCTCTTGGAGAAATCTGCCTTTAATCTGGGCCCTTTATCTTGTACCCAAGACTGGGCAAGAAATTAACCATATACTCAGTATTTGCTTGTTTTCTACTTCCTAAGGCCCCTGGAATGGATGCATTGATGAGTTCCATCCCCTGTGTAGCTACATCACTTTATGGGCTAGAACACACATAAAAGCCGTGATGGCCAGGTTCCCTCAGGGCAGGATAGCTGCAGATGCCCAGGACTTGGTATGGCAGGGTGAGCCTGAGTATCCACGCTGACCTCCAGTGTGAGGTCTTTTACTCTTTCCCCTAGACGCCCACATTTTTCTTTGCTTGTGACTGGACACAGGCTTAAGTTTCCTTTATGTAATTTCTCCTGGTAACCGTGACTCATGTCCCTCAACTCAGTACCAAGGGAAGGCTAGGAGAGCCTAATGGGCTATTGAGCTCTTTCCATCCCTCCTTCTAAGTCTGTTTTTTATACCCACCCCTGACTGTTCCAAAGTACCAGAAAACTCCTGCAAGCCAGACTTCAGCTGGATGTCCAACCAGCCCATCATGGTTTACTACTAATGACTACTCTGATTTCTTACCCCTTTGCCCTAACTTGATGTTATGATATTTCAGCCTATCTAAACAGAGCATAGTCTAGACAAAGAAGAGGTGTTTAGATGAATGTTCAAATAAATTAATCATAAATAAATAAACAACAAATCAATACAGAGGTAATACTGAACATATTACTCCCTCCATTTCCCCCTAACACTTAAAATAATATTTTAGACCCTTGTCATCATTCCCCTGAGCAATTGCAGTGGCCTTCCTCTTTGTGATATTGTCATCTTCAACATCTTCTCCATATGGTTGCTAGATTATATTTGCTAAAATACAAATATGATATTGTTGCATTTGTACTTCAAACCTTTTACTTCCAGCCATCATTCATAGATCCCATTTCTATAGCATAAAGAACCAACCCTAGAGCTTCACTTTCATTGCCTCTCAATGCCAGACTCCAACCTGAGTGTGATCTCCTGACATCAGTCCTTATACACTAAATTATTCATCTATAATCGACTAGTCCATTTCATGCTTCTACAATTTATCCCCTGTAGTTCCTTCTACATTTCCCATTTCTATAGTGGTTGAAATTTTACTTAAGGTCAATTTTAACCTGCTTTTCGAAGCCTTCCCTACTGATCTCAGACCATTGCTTCCTCTTCTGTATTTCCAGGGTCCTTTATTCATGATATCATCATATCACTGATCACATCCTGATATATTTATATGGGCTCCCATATGCTTACCCTACTGGATATGACCTCCATTAAGAGAGGCCCAGTATCTCCTTCAACTTTGTACTCTAGATCACAGACAATTTCCAACACATTGTAGCTGCTCCCTAAGTATTGGGGAAATAAAGACACAGAATTATAAACAATCTCAAACCCAAAGATGAATCATCATTTGGAGATTTTTCAGAAACCTATCTGTAGCAAACCCTAATTCATTACCAGTGGAGTGCAAATTACTAGTATTATGGAATGCGATTTGAAAATATGCCTCAAGAATCTTAAAACATTCTTATTTTTTGAGCCAGAAAATTTACTTCTAGAGATCAGTTACCAAAAGGGAATCAGAGATGTTAAAAAAAATTTTCAGTTATAAGTGATAGATACCAAGCCAAAACAACTTTAAAAAGTGGAAACAGGCTGTTATTCGAAAGAATACTGGAGAAGGTCACAACATTGAAGGAAGAGTTGCAGCACTGAGGACCCAAGATCAGGCAGTAAGGAGCAGTATATTCCAGCGCTCTCCAGGACTCGTATCTGTCTTTCCTCTCTGCTGGTTTTACTTGACTTCATTCTTCAGGTGGGTTTCCCTTGAGGGAGAAAATATGGTCCTGAGCAGCTACAGATTCGCATCTTCCCTGCTTTAGCAACTCCAGAGGTAAAAGAGCCTTTTTCCCCCTATTCTCTTAGCATCTCTAGGACCACAAAAGATACTGGGTTGACCTACTTAGATCACGAGAACACCCACTGACTCATCACTGTTTGCAGGAGAGTTGGATGAAATGTTAGTAAGCCAAGACAAGAGTGCTAGAAGTTTAAAAACAAATGCACAAAAAAATCGTGTATTTACTATGAGTTAGAGGATTATGTTCAAGGAAGTGCATCACATTATAATACTAAAAAATGGTAGAAATGTGAAAACAAGCAAAAAACAAATGCCTAAGTTAGTGGTAAGGTTGAATAAATTATTGTGTGCATACATTGAAACATACATCCATCTCCAAATTTTTTCTAGAATTTTTTAAGGTTATGAAAAGATGGCCATGATATTATAGTAAAAACAAAACAAAAAGATACAAAATATTTGCAGGAAATCCACCAACAATAATTGAAGTTAACTTTAAAAAGTATGAAACTGTCTAGGTTTTTTATTTCTTCTTTGCAATTTTCTGGATTTTCCAAATTTTCTACAGTGATCATTAATTTTATAATTAAACAGCTTAAAATTAATGATAAAAGTCAGGAAATAGAAACATGATGGTTAGTCTTAGGACTGTAAGATGAAAATTTGTAGTCCTAGCCGAGAAACTATATGAAATCACAGTATTATTTTCTCCATTACCATCCTTTTTTGAGGTCTAGTATAATTCTTGAAGCCTGGGAACACAGAACATACATGTTTGTGTTTCTTATAATCTTGTTTTAGGAGAATGGGGATATTGCCTGAGGCTCTTGTATAATTAATCTTTAAGCTAAGTCATCCAAGAATTAATATTCTGCAGGCAACATCTTCAGAAGCAAAGCCAAATTATCTATGATTGTTGACAGTGTGAATTGAGGTAAAGTTGAAAATCCAAATATATTTCATAGCTACTAACAGTGCAGCCCTGGATCTCATTGTCAAAAGGGAAATTCTTAAAACAATGAACATTTTAAAGAGCAAGCTCTCATTTATTAATGTTTTCTATGTTTTCCATTGGGAGAGGTAAAGTCCAACCTCATGGAGTAACAGCATAAGATCAAAGGTGTGAGAGCAGGTCAGAGGAATCTAGTTACTCTTCTGGCAAATCCAAGGGCAGAGCTAAAGGGCTGCAGAAAGGAGGGGTGATCACCAAAGAACATTAAAGAGGACTGGTTAGGTGCATTTTACTCTTGATGAGATGAGTAAAGGATGATAATAAAAAATGGCAAAAGACTTCCACCTCTAAGATCTATAAATGGGCTGGACTTACCCTCCTACATGAATGAACTAAAAACCCTGGCCAGGGGCACCTGGGTAGCTCAGTCAGTTAAGCATCGGATTCTTGATTTCGACTCAGGTCATGATCTCAGGGTCTTGAGATTGAGCTTTGCATTGGGCTCTGCGCTGGGCATGGAGCCTGCTTAGGATTCTCCCTACCCCTCTGCCCCTCGCCCTGGCTCACACGCTCTCTCTCTTTCTCCAAAAAACAAACAAGCAAACAAGCAAACTGGCCAAAATATATGAAACAAAGTTCTTAAGGTACTGAATATCAGATCAGGCAATGAAGGACTGTGATCCCTAAGACTTGGGAAACAAACTGGTTAACCTGACTGTTGATAAAATGGGCAAGCCAAAGGCTGATACTTTTAAAAAGCAGCACCAGATTGCGGAGTTTGGAATATGGGACAGGTCGTGTGCTCTTCTGGGCACATTCTTCAACTTTAGGGATTAGATGAAGAGGCCCTGAAAGCAATGCATTTGTGGTCAAAGATCAGTAAATCCAGGACCAGGACAGATGAATTTAAAAAATGATACATAGACTGCTGACAGCTGTACTTTTTAAGGGATGTGAGTTCTGCAAGGGAGCTCAAACCGAAGCAGTTGGACATTAAGACAGGCCCATTTTCACTACAGAGTTGTCAAGTTGTATTTCATTCTTATGCCAGATCTTTGTAACTCAGACTGTAGCTAAAGAGTGGCAATTGTCCCCTGAATTCCAGTAGTAAATCCCAGTATGCTTGAATGCCAGTATGCCTTCAATTTTTTTTTTAAAGGTTTTATTTATTTATCTGAGAGAGAGAATGGGAGACAGAGAGCATGAGAGGGGGAGGGTCAGAGGGAGAAGCAGACTCCCCGCCGAGCAGGGAGCCTGATGCGGGACTCGATCCCGGGACTCCAGGATCATGACCTGAGCCGAAGGCAGTCGCTTAACCAACTGAGCCACCCAGGTGCCCCGCCTTCAATTTTTTTAAATAATAGAAGTGAAAACCCGATGGGTAAGAAAGAATTCTCATTTGTCCTTGTTTGAGGCATTTTCTTCTTCCCATTATCAATGACCTAAGTAAGAAGAAATTTCATAAGCTATTAAAATTATTTAAATATTCATAAAAAATAAGAAAACTTCTTCAGTTTCACATAAACATATAAGCATCCCTTTCTACGAAATGTGCTCTCATCTTTATGGCTTTCATTTGCTCATTTATAGCTGGGATTTCTGCCAGGCTTCTAGTGAAATAAGATGTGTTTATGACTAAGACTGAATTTCACAGCTTTAAAAAACTACAACTAGATACTTAAGAACCTTGTATCTGAAACTAGATACCTGAGAAATACCCTTCTATTGAACTTGACAAGTGAAGATTTACTTTCTAATCTTTCAGTGTGTCTGCGTGGGTGGATGGAGAGGCTGAGCTCAGGCTTGACAGCCTTGAACACTGCATGTCACAGTGTTGAGCCCTGCTGTCACTCCACTGGCTGGCTGGCCAGTACTGTCACAGTGGGGTCCCAGTGGCTTTCATGCTGCAGAATTTAGAATGTAAAGGTGATTTAAGAGAACAAACATCTGGAGAGAGTAGCACAGAGTGTGCTAGGAATTCTAAGAGCCTTTTTTACCCTTTGAATTTTTCCACAGCCTTCATGAGACAGCAGTATGAAAAGAGAGCAGGAAAGTGACATTGCTAAGTTGGCCACAGGCTTTGGAGTGCGTGCTAAGGGGCAGGGACATAATGGCTGTTTTCTGAAGAGGACTTTGATAAGTTGTCCACTTAGAGATATATCTGACTGTCCTATATTTTGACCCAACAGAAAAGAACAAATGGTGGTTCTCTCAAAAGAAAGTAAGAAGATGTGACTTCACTTTAAATGATGAAAGCACTTGAGTGTTTTCTTTCAAGCTGTAGTCTTCCTTAGCAAATGGTCTGTAGATGACCTCTTAGTATAAAAACCGAGAGGCACCAGTGTAAATGATCAAGAAAAACCAGTACCCCTGCTGTGGTTTATAAGTGAGGCAAATATTGTTTGGGAAGAGGAGGCTATGAGAAAAGGAAAATTAAAATAGAGGCATGGGAATAGTAATAGTAACATTCAGTGTCCTCAGAGAAAGCTCAGATGTGTAGTATTTGTTGAAAACAGATGGTTTATAGATGTTTTGTCAAAATGGCATATCATTTTGGGCAAGATCAGGAGGGCAACATGAAGGTTAAAAGAACTGAGTACAAGCTTTGGAAGCCAAACAAACAAACAAATGCACGTTTTAAGGAATACTATAGACATCTGCTTGTGCCTTGATATCAAAGAGCCTGCTGACTTAATGCAAATCACAATGGGTTGCTAAGCAATACATGTCCTCATGCCAGTCAGGTGACTCTAATTCTTTGCAGAGTGCCTTTCTCTGTTTTCTGAAACTATGTGTTGCATTTTGTTATTCAAGGATATACGCATAGTATTACTGCTTTTTTCCCTTCCTTCCATCCTCCCTTCCTTCCTCCCTCTCTCTCTCTCTTTCTTTCCCATTTAAGGCTATACTACCTTAAATTTATGTACTTTTCTTTTGATTTAAATATGTCTATTGCTGTCATAACTGGCCTGTAAAGTCCCTTGGGGAGAAGATAGAGAAATGTAGAGATGATATCAGAGATAATTTTCAGTAAGCTGATTAGGGAAATGGGGATTAATACTGCTGCTAATGCAATTTATGTGCAGAATTCCTCCTAACATATGTCCCTGGCATCTTCCAAAGTCACATGGTCTCCAGGGAACAAGCCCCATATTGAGGAATTGGTTAATTTCATCTAAGTCATCAAAATTATGTGTGTAAGATTGTTCACCTATCCCATTGTTATCTTTCAGATGCCTGTAGATCTTCAGTGATAGCCCCTGTTTCATTCTTGATATTGCTAATTTGTGTGTCTTCTCTTTTTTTGCATCATTTTTTCTAGAGATTTATCAATTGTATTGATCTTTTCAAAGAACCAGTACTTCATTTCATTTATATTCCCTACCATTTTTCTGTTTTCAATTTCATTGATTTCTTCTCTTAATTATTTCCTACCTTCTGCTTGCTTTGGGTTTATTTTGTTCTTCCTTTTTTACATTCTTTAAGTGGGAATTTAAGATTATTGTTCTCGGCCCTAACATATGCATTTTGTACTATCAATTTCTGTCTCATCCCTGCTTTAGTTGTGTCCCACAAACTTTGATATATTGTATTTTCATTTTTATTTTATTTTTTTTAAGTTTTTATTTTAATTCCAGTTAGTTAGCATACAGTGTTATATTAGTTTCAGATGTACAATATAGTAATTCAGCATTTCTCTACATCACCCGGTGCTCATCATGACAAAGTGCACTTCTTAATCCCCATCACCTATTTCACCCATCCTCCTACCCCCTTCCACTCTGATAATCATCAGTTCTCTAATTTTTAACTTTTGGAATTTCTTCTTTGACCATTGATTGTTTAGAAGCATGCTACTTAGTTTCCAAGTATTTGGAGATTTTCCTGTTATCTTTTAGTTATTTCTATTTTAATTCCACCCAGGCCACAGAACACTTTCTGTATGACTTCAGTTCTTTTAAAATTGTTGACCTTCATTTTATGGCCCATGATGTGGTCTATCTTGGTATATGTTTCATGGACACTTAAATATGTATTCTCTTCTAGTTAGATGATGTATTCTATAAATGTTGATTACTTTCTGTTGTTTGACGGCATTGTTAAGTTCTATAGATTTGATGATATTCTGTCTAGTTGTTCAGTCAGTGATTAAAAAAGGGATGTTGAAATCTCAGGCTATAATTGTGTATTTATCTATTCCTTTCAGTTTTATCAGTGTTTACTACACATTTTTGAAGCTCTGTTGCTTGGTACATACACATTTAAGATAATTTTTTCTTAGTGGATTCTTTTATCATTATTTAATGTACCTCTCTTTCTCTGATAATTTTCTTATCTCTGAAATGTCATTTAATATTAATAAAATCCGTCCTTCTTTTAGTGATGTTTGCATGATATACCTTTTCCCACCCTTTTAGTTTCAACCTGACTGTATCAATCTGTTTTATATTTGAAGTGAGTTTCTTGTAGTCTATAGTTGGGTCATATTTTTTAATCCACCATGCCAGTTTATTCCCATGCCAGTTTATTCCCTTTAATTGGCATATTTACATCATTTACATTTAATGCAATTATTTATGTGTGAGGACTTAAATGTACCATTTTATTTTTAAATTTTTTCTTTGTTCATTTCGTTTTCCATTCCTCTGTTTTCCTGTCTTCCTATAGGTTACTGGATTATTTATTTGATTTCCACTTTGACTTATTAATGGGGATTCTGAGTCTTCATCTTTGGTTACTTTAGTTGTTGCTCTAAGAGTCATATTACATATGTATTGCTTATCACAGTCTACTGGTGTTATTGTTTTACCAGTTTGAGTGTAATATAGAAATCTTACCTCCCTTTTCATCCCTTTATGCTCCCCCATTTATAACATGATTATCAAGTATTCCTCTACATGCACTTAGAACCACATGAAACAGTGTTATAACTTTTCTTTTTAATTTAGTTATTTATTTGAGGGAGAGAGAGAGAGAGTGCGCACACGAGTGGAGAAAGGGGCAGAGGGGGTGGGAGAGAGAAAATCTCCAGCAGACTTCCCACTGAGCATGGAGCCCGATGTGGGGCTCGATCTCATAACTCTGAGAACATGACCTGAGCAGAAATCAAGAGTCAGACGCTTACCGACTGAACCACCTAGGTGCCCCATTGTGTTAAAACTTTTGATTCCACTGTCATTCATAATTTAGAAAACTCAAGAGGTGAAGGAAGATTTATTGTTTTTACTCATATTTTGGCTTATCATGTACTTTCAAACTTCCTGATGCTCCAGGGTTTCTTCTTTGCTCATTTTCTTTCTTTTAGAAAACTTGTTTTGCACACTCTTTTAGGGTAGATATGCTGGTGAAATTTTCTGGTTTTATCATATTATGGATTGAGAAAGCTGTTTATGACTTATATGAATGGAGTGCGTGTGTGTGTATGGATGTGTGTGTCAAGTAAACCATGGTTAATTTTCATAAATTTTTTGTGTGCAATTGAAAATATGATGATTTTGTGATTCTCAGCATTTAATATTTATATCATTAAGATATACCTGATTTATTATGTTGTTGAACTCTTCTATAGGCATAACATTCTTTGGTTTACTTTATCTACTTTTGGAAAGGTATGCTAAAAGCTCCTAGTGATACTCAGTTTCACTCTGTTTCTCCTGGTATTTTCAGATTTTTAAAATGAATTTGATTTTGCTAAATTATTAGGTGCATAAATATTAATACCTGTTTTATATTCATTGAGAATGTCACCTTTAGCATTATAAAGTATTCTTATCTGTCTGTTTTAGTGTTTTGTTTGACACCTACTTTTTCAGTTATTAGGTTTAGAACCTTTACTTTCTTTTTTTTGCATTTACATGTTTATCCATGCCTACATTTAAAAAAAAATCATCTGTCTTTTCTTTATACATCACAGTGTTATGTTTTATTTTGTAAGCAAATCTTATTTTTTCTCCTTTAAGTAGGACATTAAACCTATTTGACATTCTGAAAATTGTATATTTATATGCACATGTATGTATATGGTTTTGCATGATGCCATTTGTTTCATTCTCTGTTTCTTTCTGTGTGTCTCTCTGTCTCTCTCACACACACATTTTGGATTCTTTTGGTGTACAGGAAAGTTTACATCTTTTGCTCTAACTGGTATCATTAAACTACTACTTTTTTATGATATGTTTATTTCATCCAATTTTTAGTTACTGTCTTTTAGTTTTGCATTATGAGCAATATTGAAATTAGCTAAAATTATCTGCTATCCATCATCTAATACAAAGTAATGTATTTTTATTCACAGTTCATAGTCATAGGCAACCTGGGAACTTACTCTATTTTATTTACACTCTCCTCATTTCTTTACTATTTTGTGTATTCTCTCTACCTATAGTGTCAGAAAGTATCGTCATTATGTACTATCATCTTTTCCTTATAACCTTCATTTTTATTTATATTTATAGGTTAAAATGTAATTAATGCTTATGTTAACACTGCTTCAGTCATTTTAATTGTCTGAACTTATTTCTTTATTTGATTCTTCAGGAAGGGCTTGTGAAAATAATATCCTCTGAGCTTTTATTTTTGAATATATATTCACTTGCTAAGTTAGTTTCCTAGGGCTGCAATAACAAATTACCAGAAATTAGGGGCTTAAAACAACAGAAATCTATCCTCTCATACTTCTGGAAGCCAGAAGTCTGAAATCAAGATGTCGACAGGACTACACTCCTCCGAAAGGCTCCAGGGGAGAATCTTCCCTTGCCCCTTTTAGCTTCTGGTGGCTCCTCATGTTCCTTGACTTGTGGCAGCATAATGACAATCTCTGTCTCTGTCTTCACATGGCTTTTTTCATGTGTGTCTCTGTGTCTTCTTGTTTGTCTCCCTTTTTATAAAAAAAAAAAAAAAAAAGAAAAGAAAAGCAGACTGCTACATGCTGCACCTCATTTGGATGTGTCTGGAGTCTTGGAAGCTTTCTATGTTCTCCTAAAAAATGGACCTTGAGAACTTGATTGGAGGTTCTAACTTGGGAGCACAGCTACTCATATACCTTTGACTGAAGAACAGTCCTTCTCTGTTGCAGAAGGACTTCCTCTTTGAATGAGTGCATAGCTTCAGGAGGGATGCACATGGAGTGGTGAGGGAGGAAGGGGATACATACCAGCCAGATCAGCTGAATCAACACTGGTGATCAATGGGGTGACAGACGTCACAGCCAGATTGCCCTCACATCCTTGTTTGCCTCTTAGAAGAACACTTATCATTGAATTTAGGGCCCATCCTAAATTAAGTTATAGATTTTGAGATCTTTAATTTAATAAATCTGCAGAGACCCTCTTTTCAAATAAGGTCACATTCCCAAGCACCAGAAGTTATGACTTAGGAATATCTTTTGCAGACCACTATTCAATCACTGCAGTCCACCTTCAGGCCCACAGACTTTATTTCTGTCCCATGTACAAAATACATTCACCCCAACATCCCCCCCCAAATCTCAACCGATTATTATAACATCAAGTCCAAATCCCAAATCTCATCTAAATATCATCAGCTCAATAGGTACCAAATATCATCTCCTAAATCATCTAAATCAGGTATGGATGAGACTCTGGGTATGATCCATTCTAGGGAAAATTCCCCTCCATTTGTGGACCTGTGAAACTAGAAAACAGCTTGTCTGCTTCCCAAATAACAGGAGAGCAGTTATTGATTAAACATGCCCGTTGCCATACAGAGAAATTGGAGGCAATAAAGGGGTCACTGATTCTAAACAAGTTAGAAACCCAACAAGGCAAATTCCATCATGTTTTAAGACCTGGAAGTAATCCTCTGTGGCTTGAAGTTTATCCTTTGGGCCCATGGAGGATTTGCCCTCTGGGTCCACCACTCTGGCTTCTGCCTCTGCACCCACATTTCTGGTCTTGGAGATGGTTCCTTTTTCTTGAAGGATATTACATGGTTGTAGGTGATTAGCTCTATTAGCCTGTTTCCTGCCTGTACAGTTTTTGAAATCTGATTGCCTCTTTCACTTGGTCCTGTCTCTGTCCCCTTTAGTCTGAGCCAGCAATGCTTTTGCTGATCATACATTCTCAAAAAACACTTTGGTTCTCCCATGTATTCTATGGGGATCTATTCCATTAGACAAGAGGATCTTCCACAAATCCTTCCTTGGTAACTCCATATTTTTTTTTTGACTTCTGTTGAGATGCTTGAGTGGATCCATTAGTCACCTGCCTAGTCTCTTCACTAAAAGGTTATCCAGGCAAACCCTGGGATCCTCTATCTAGTGCATGCTTTTCCAGCAGTGGATTTCTTAATTTTAGTTCATTTGCAATCTAGATAGGACAAAAAACCTCCCAAATCAGCAAGTATTAGTTTGTTTTGCTTAACAGTTATTTCCTTAATTTAATTCATTCCTCTCATTTTTACTATAAGTATCAAGGAGAAACCAGGCTATGCCTTCAACACTTTTCTTGTAAATCTTCTCAGCTAAATGTTTTTTTTTTTCCTGTTCTGCTTTGAAAACAACAGTAGAGCACAATTCAACCAAATTTTATAATACTTTATAACAAGGATCGCCTTTCCTCCAGTTTCCAGTAAATAACATGTTCCTCATTTCCTCCTGAGACCTTATAAGAAGCACTTCCGGTGTCTGTATTTTCACCAACAATCTCTTCAAGGCAATGTAGGTTTTTTCTATCACGTATCTCAAAATTCTTCAAGCTTCCACTCATTACCCAGTTTCAAAGCCATTTCCACATTTTTAGGTATCTGTTGTAGAAGCATCATACTTCCAGGTACCAAAATCTGTATTGGTTTCCTAGGGCTGCCATAAACAAAATGTCACAAACTTGGGTATATTGAAACAACAGAACTGTATTCTCGCACAGTTCTGGAGACCAGAAGTCCAAAATTAAGATGTAAGGAGGGCCAGCCTCCCTCCAGAGCTCTAGAGGAGAATCCTTCTTTGCCTCTTCTAACTTCTGGTGGCTCCTAGAGTTGCTTGGCTTGTTGTAACAAATGACAACCTCTGCCTCCACCTTCATAAAATCTCCTTTATGTGTCTCTGTGTCTTCATAATATCTCTTATGAGGACATTCGTTATTGGATTTAAGGCCCAATCTTAATCCAGGATTATCTCATCTTGAGATCTTTTACTTAATTACATTTGCAAAGACTCCATTTCCAAACAAGATCACATTCAAACAAGATCACATTCACAGGTACTAGAGGTTAGGACTTGGACCTATATTTTGGGAGCCATTATTCAACATGCTATAGATATATTAAATTAAATATAGATATATTAAAATTCCTTTGTTGACTGTTTCTTTTCTTTTGAGTTTCCTTTTTTTTTTTTTTTAAGATTTTATTTATTTATTTTTGTGAGAGAGAGAGAGAGTGCATGAGCGGGGGGGGGGGGGGGCGGGGAACAGGGCAGGGAGGCAGAGGGAGAAGCAGGCTCTCTGCTGAGTAGGGAGGGAGCCCGATGCATTGCGGGGCTCTGTCCCAGGACCCTGGGATCATGACCTGAGCAGAAGGCAGATGCTTAACTGACTGAACCACCCAGGCACCCTTCTTTTGAGTTTAACTCCATCCTTTCCAGACATAAAGTAGAACTGTTTAAATTTTTGTTTTACAATCTCATTGTCTTTTCTTTGTAAGTGAATCGATCATTTTGCCTAGATGCCCAAATGATTCTTCTTCCTTTAAAATATAGTGGTGATTTAAGTAAAATATATCTCTGTGTTGAGCATTTTGTGTCAATTTTCCCAGATATATGGTGTATTTTAGTATACTACTTTTTTAAAACTAAAAGCTTGCTTGAATGAAAAATTGTATTATATTTCTTATTTTTCTATTCCATTGCTTTAATTTTCTTTTTCTTCATATTACATGTATTTTGTATTTTTTTCTTACCCTCCATATCTGCCACGTTCTCTAGATTCATTTTATCTCTCTTAATTTCTTTTTCATTTAAAAATTTTCTTCTTTTTTTTTTTTTTAGATTTTTATTTATTTTTCAACAGAGAGAGAGACAGTGAGAGAGGGAACACAAGCAGGGGTAGTGGGAGAGGGAGAAGCAGGCTTCCCACGGAGCAGGGAGCCTGATGTGGGACTCGATCCCGGGACCCTGGGATCATGACCTGAGCCGAAGGCAGACACTTAACCACCTGAGCCAGCCAGGCGCCCTAAAAATTTTCTTCTTTTAATCTTCTACATATTTTAAGGCACTTTGCATAATGCTTAGTTTTCTAATATTTCTCCTAGGTTAGTCTTCACTTCATTTTTTAAAAAAACTATTTCCTTTCTGTCAGCTCACTAGCCCACATCATCTGGTTGAGTTTTCTAGTTCTGACTTATGCTTTTGTTTTATATTTTCTACATATTTTTAATATAAAGAAATAAAAGATTAAAAAATAACAATAGTTAAAATTAAATGTTAATTTTTATTGTATTTTTTCAAAAATTAGTTTATAATTTTCATCTGTTTTGTAGCCAAAAATCTCTTGAGTTTCCTCTTTTGATGCAAGAATGTAATTTTGCTTCTATAATTTCCTCTCTCCCTCTCTCAAAATTTGAGGAATTGAACAATGGATTTTGAAAAAATGTTGAGGCAATGAGGTCAGTGACTATTATCCTATTGTATTTAATGACTCAGAATTTCATAAGATTTAAAAAAATCTGAATAGTCATATGTCACAATATGTACACATGTGTTTGTTTACAAAGGGGATGATTGAAACCCAAACACCCTTGATCTAGTAATGCATTAAAATGACTTATTCTGGTTATTGCTTGTGAGCTTTCCATTCTGTACCAGGCTATTTATTTACTTACTTATTTATTTATTTAAAGTAGGCTCTATGCCCAGCATGGAGCCCAACATGGGGCTTGAACTCACGACCCTGAGATCAAAACCTGAGTGAGATCAAGAGTCAGATGTTCAACTGACTGAGCCACTCAGGCGCCTTCCGCCCCAGGCTTTTTACATACGCCCAAACATAAGATTTTCTCAGCAAGCCTGCAAAAAGTTGTTATTTTATCCATTCTCTCTATAGAAGATGCCTTTAAGTTTGGAAATATTAATAACTTAGCCAAGATAACATAGCAGGCGGGACAAAGCTCAGATGTGGTTCCAAAATCCAATCCTCTGAGCCACTCTTAGAAAGCTAGTTGCCTAGGGCGCCTGGGTGGCTCAGTTGGTTAAGCGACTGCCTTCGGCTCAGGTCATGATCCTGGAGTCCCGGGATCGAGTCCCGCATCGGGCTCCCTGCTCGGCGGGGAGTCTGCTTCTCCCTCTGACCCTCCCCCCTCTCATGTGCTCTCTCTCATTCTCTCTCAAATAAATAAATAAAATCTTTAAAAAAAAAAAAAAAGAAAGCTAGTTGCCTAGGTAATCCTCAGTTCTATTACAACAATGCAAGATACTATTTTAGAAATGGTTTCTTCTTTTCTGGAGTAGTCCATCCAGCATTCTGGGGCATTACCAAATATTCTATACGGGTAGTATGCTGGTCTGACTTAGCAAGGTCTGGCAACATAAGATTACAAAAGAAGTTTTATAAATACACACACTCACACTAACAAAGAGCAATTATGTAGGTGACTAACACTAAGAAATTTAAGAGGCAAATTTCAATCTTAACTGTCTAGCAGCATGTCAGCTTTACATTCAAAACTCTCTAATGGCTGTTCTAATCAACAATAAAAGGAAAGTCCTTGCACTAATCTAACTGGATTATTTGTCCTTTATTGTTGATTTGTAAGAGTTCTTCATGTATTATGGATGTAAGCACTATATCAGAATTATGAATTGCAAATATTTCCCCCCTTCTTGGGTTTCTTTTCAATTTCTTTATGGTGTCCTTTGAAGTACAAAAGGTTTTAATTTTAATGAAGTCTGATTTATCTATTTTTTTCTTTTGTTCCTTGTGCTTTTAGTGTCATATCTAAAAAGGCTTTGCTTGGGGCACCTGGGTGGCTCCGTGGGCTGAGCATTGGGCTCAGGGTCCTGGGATCGAGCCCCACATCGGGTTCCCCACTCAGCGGGAAGCCTGCTTCTCCCTCTCCCTCTGTCTGCCGCTCCCCCTGCTTGTGCTCTCTCTCTCTGTTAAATAAATAAATAAAATCTTAAAAAAAAAAAAAAGGCTTTGCTTAACCCAAAGTCGTAAAGATTTACTCTTATATTTTCTTCTAAGATTATTATAATTTTTGCTCTGAACATTTGGTGTATGACCTATTTTGAGTTAATTTTTGTGTATGGTGTAAGAAAAGAGGTATAACTTCATTGCTTTGCATGCAGATATCCAGTTGTCCCAGTACCATTTGTTGAAGAGACTGTTCTTTCCTATTGAATTGTCTTGGCATAATTGTCACCATAAATGTAAGTTTATTTCAGGATTATCAATTCTGTTTCATTGTTCTATATGTCTGATTATGCCAGGACCTGTCTGTGACTGTAGCTTTATAGTAAGTTTTGCATTTGGGAAGTGTAAATCCTCCCAATTTTTTTTTTCTTTTTCAAGGTCATTTTAGCCATTCTGCATTCCTTGAATTCCCATATTAATTTTATTATCAGCTTGTCAATTTCTGCAAAAACGCCAACTGAGATTTTAACAAGGATTGGATTGACTCTATAGATCAAATTATGGAAAATTGCCATTTTAAGAGTACTGAGTCTTTTGCTTCATGAATATGGGATGTCTTTCCATTCATTCAGGTCTTCTTTAATTTCTTTTAAAACAATATTTTGCAGTCTTAAGAATATCAGTTTTATAATTCTTTTGTGAAGTTTATTCCAAGTATCATCCTTTTTAACATGCTATTATACAGAATTGTTTACTTAATTTTCAGATTTTTTGTTGCTAGTGTATAGAAATCAAATAGATTTTGTATACTGATCTTGTACCCTACAACCTGGCTAAAACCAATCATATATTAAGTTTAGTAGTTTTTTATAATGATTCCTTATAAGTTCCTATATACGAGGTCATGTTATCTACAAAGAAATATAGCTTTACTTCTTCCTTTCCAGTCTGGATATCTTTTATTTCATTTTCTTGCTTAATTGTCCTAGATAGGGGCAATGCGATGTGAAATAGAAGTGGTGAGAGTCAACATCCTTAGGGCAAAGACATTTAGTCATTTACCATTAATTGCAACATTTGATGTGAGTTTTTTATGTATGGGTCATATTTTCTTGTTTTGTTTTTTTTTCTTGGATACTTAACATTTTAGATAATGTAGCAATTCTGCATACTAATAACCTCCTCTCAGGCTCATTGTTGTTTGCTTATTTGTTTAGTGGCTTGGCTGGACTATTTTAGTGAAGTCTGTTTCCCCAGCAGGATGTACCTTGTGATGTAATTCTTCAGAGGGCGCAGCCTTGGGCATGCACACATTCACCCTGGGATGACAGTGGCTTCAGCAGGACTGTTGTTTCTTTTCCTGGCCTCTCTAAGCTCTCTGCTTCAGTTGGATTTACATGCAACCGTTAGGCTTCATTAATTACTGGCTGATTTTGCTGTTGGTTTCAATGCTGCCCTGAGGCATAAATTGCTCCACAGTCTGATCCCATTACAGTCTGTCTCTTTTGCAGAGGTAATCATTTTTTTCTCTTTCTTTTCTTCCTTCCTTCCTTTTTTTTTTTTGAGAGAGAGAGAGAGAGAGAGCGTGCACGCATGCATGAGCAAGTGACAGGGGAGGGAGCAGAGGGAGAGGGAGAGAGAGAATCTTAAGCAGGCTCCACCCACGCCCAGTGCAGAGAGAGAGAGAGAGAGAGAGAGAGAGAGACAGAGAGAGACAGAGAGAGTGTGCATGCACAAGTGACAGGGGAGGGAGCAGAGGGAGAGGGAGAGAGAGAATCTTAAGCAGGCTCCACGCCCAGTGCAGAGCCCAACTCAGGGCTCTATCTCGGGACCCTAAGATCATGAGCTGAGCTAAAATCAAGAGTCCAGCAGTTAACCGACTGACCACCCAGGCACCCCTACAGAGGTAATCTTTGAGGCTAGTTTTTGAGGTTTGTTCCAACCTTTGATGTCTCTTCTTAGCCATCTCCTTCCTTGATTCTCTGTGATACACATCTAGCTGATTTAGAATTTAGCTTGCTGTTCTTATTCAGCAACCAGCTTCTTTGTAATTGATTACCACTAAAATCTCCATTGGTTTGGGTAGCACCCTTAGGTTGAACTATCCACATTCTGTTCAAAACAAAATAATTTCCTTTGGGGAGAGCTTTAGAGCTCTCTGTTCTTAAAACCTGCCTGTTCCCCTGAGTAAAACCATTACTGATCCAGAGCTAAGGGCACAAAATGTGTACTACTTCTCTCAGAGTGATACCTCTGTTTCATGAGCAGAGTACTAGGCTAAAACACCATCCTCTGGTCTTCTTGATTTACTTCTTCCAGCATAGAACCTCCACCCAAAGAGTGAGCTGGGGTGATGGTGATTAGAGCTCCAATATTGTAACCTGCCAAGGCTAGAGTGAGTGAGGCTCTGTCCTGGAAGTGGGAGCTGGGTGGAGAAGGAGATCCCCCAGGTCTCAGCTGGTTTTTCATGGAATAGAACCTCTGCAACTCCAAGCTGTTGGGATTGAGAAATGCTGGTAGTCTCTCTCTCTTGAGGAGATAACATTGTCCTGAACTGGGGCTTGGGAGGAGGAAAAGCCCTGTGTTTTTGGCTGCATCCTATTTTGACCGCATCCTATCAAAGTGGAGCTTCCATCACACTGAGCTGGGAGGGGGATGTAGGGAGGAGGCTTTGGTTCAAATGCCACAGACTCTGACTCTACTGATTGAGATTTGGTAGTTTTTCTTGGAAAAAAATTTATATATATATACATATATATATATGTATATATACACACATATTTTTTTTAAATTTGATGCATGTCCTTAGGACAATTTCTGGAGACTTTAAATGGTTGTTTCAAAACTGTGTGTGTGTGTATGTATGTATATATAATTTTCACCAGTTATGGTTTTTCACTGGAGAAAGGATCCACAAAACTCATCTCCTTATGCCAACTTTCCAGAAGTCAACGAGAAATTCTTAATAAACTTAGGTTTTTTGTTTATTTATTTTTCAAAGATTTTATTTATTTATTTAAGAGAGAGCAAGAGAGAAAGCACAAGCACGGGGGAAGGGCAGAGGGAGAGGGAGAAACAGGCTCCCCGCTAAGCAGGGAGCCGGATGCTGGACTCAATCCCAGGACCCTGAGATCATGACCTGAGCCGAGGGCAGACACTTAACCGACTGAGCCACCCAAGCACCTTGAATTTGTGTTTTTATTTGAAGCTTCATGGGTCAGTGGAGGATGTGATAGTGCTTGAAGCCTTCACTCAGAGATCCCCACCTTTTGCCACCTCCTGGCTTCCCTGGGAGAACTGAATCTCTACCCCTGGTGCTCTGTGCCCCACACAGCCTCTCCCTCCTCGTACCCATCCAGCAACCAGTGCTGCCTTCCACCCTGTGGAGCATGGACCTGGCCAGAGGCACAGACAGGGTTGGAGTCAGGTGACTGTGCCCATGGCATTCTAGGACAGGACATGGCAATGCCTATTTATGCCACAGGCCCATTCAGAGTCAACTTAGAAAGGCCAAGCCTTTCAGTCATCCCAATTCAAGTAAGAACTGACTGTGTCTCAGTGTGAAGGTTGAAATCCCTTTGGAGTTGCTCGTCTGTGACCCATAGGAAGTGAGACGCCTAACGTTACTTCCCTACTCTCAAAAGTCTCATTAGTTTGCCCGCTGGCAGGAGATGGAACAGGCAGCCAGTGGGCCACACGTGCTTTCAACCTCAGGCCAGGCTCCCAGGCACCTGTGAGGGTTTGCACTTGTACGACCAGGATGCCCTTGTAAGAGGAAATGTGACATAGCAAAAAAAGAGAAGAAGGGAGACGGAGAAGGAGAAGGAAGGAGAAGGATGACAGGTTGAGAGAGACCATGGAAAGAAACAGTTTTATATTCTAATGCCATTAAGAGCACTTTTTTCCTGCTCTTTTGACCTCAAGGCCCCACATTTTCATTTTGCACCAGGCCCTGTAAATTATGTTGCTGTGTCTGTCTTTAGACCTTGGCTAACACCACTTTCCCTCCTCCTCCCTTCCGCATTTGCCTGGTGGTCACTTCTAGTTATTCTTCAGGTCTTGGCTTAGAAGTCACTTCTCAGAATCTTTCTCTCCAGTTTTGATGAAGTCCTCCCAAGTGCTCCAATACAGTCTCTCTTTCCCTGATCTAATTACCTGTATATAAGTGTCTTTTTGCTCAGTTCTATCCCATCAAAACTTGTGAGGGCAGAGACTGTTTTCTTGTTCATTGTTGTAGCTCTAGGTTCTCTCACAGTGCCAGACATCATGCGCTTAATACTAGCTGTTTAATCATTGTTAAAAAGCTAATAAAGATTTTCAGATGTGATGTCTGGGCTGATTTCTGAAAGAGGACAAGGAAATGATAGGAGATAAGGTGAGAGGAATGCATTAAGGCGCAGAGGAGGTTTAGCATTGCCAGTCTATCTGAAGAGCAAACAATTATTTCAGGGAACTGGAATGTAGGACACAAGTTGGTGTGCACAGAGATGCCTTGTGCATGGTGTTCGTAGGATTGGACCCCAGCTGGAAGGTAATATGGAGCCACTGGAAGGATTTAAGATGTGAAGTTAGTACAGCTTAGTGAGGTCACTCTGAGCCTAATAAGAAAGCCTGGCTATTGCAGTCACTCATTCTGGGAGAAAGATGAAGGCCTGGGTTAGGGCAGTTGGGTTCTGAGGAAGGAATAAGTTAGAGTGGCCCGGAGGCAGATTAGTGGACTTGGTGACTGATGGAACGTGGAATATGAACAAGGAATGACTGCAGGTATCCCAACTCAGGTGTCTGTATGATGGGGGTGCAGTGAGTCAGGGTAGAGGCAGAGAGGGAGGAGCAAGTGTGAGGTCAGGATCCTAACGGGAGATGAGGACGGGGTTGTATGTACGTTGACTGAGGTGCCTTTGGGTCATGCAGGAGGTGAGATGGCTTTAGACCCGACTAGACATGCAGAGCAGTAGGGACCCAGGAGCTCTGTACACAAGTACACAATAGGAAAATGGGCTTGGGACATGGGTGTGGGTTTTGTAATGCTGTTTCTATGGGCGAACACATGAGGAGCAAACAGCAAACTTAGAAATGGGATTTGGAGACATAATGTATAAATTGGAGTCAGTCTATATTTGAATTTTTAGTTGACTATTAGGGTTGACATTGAGAGCAGTATAAACGTGCAGCACTTCAAATAATAATGGTAGTAAAATCACACTTCAAAAGTTCCAAACAAGAGGGGCTTAGAAACTGCCCCTCCAGCTCAGTCCTCAGCTTCTTTCATCTCTTCATTTTTTTCTGGATTTATGCCTATATAAAAACAATCACATGCTTGGTTCAAGTTTTTTTTCCTTTTTCCGATGCTCCTCTTCATGAGAAAGTGTTTTCATGTGCCTTGTTTGCAGTGAAATGATCCCCTTTGCCCTGGAAACATCTGAACACAGTATTAAGCCAAGTGACCTATAAGATCGCAGACTCACCTTCCAGTGTGTCATCCCCACCAGCACTGCTGCACGTGTGTGAACATGCGCACACGAGTGCACGCACACACACATCACTTACTTCAGACCCATGGTCTGTATTCAGTTCTTTCAGTGCTGAGAGCCCTCAGACCTCCGAGTATTTGGCCATGCTGTTCCCCCGTTAGGATTTCTTTTCCTCCTCCGCCTGGAGGCCCATCTTTCTGGCTAATCCTTACCTGTCGCTCAAGAATCAGCTGGCTTGATGCTCACCCTTCCTCATAGGCATCCTCACCATCCTCAGGCGGACTCAGCGAGGCTGGGTTTTCATCCCACCATTTAGCACTGCAATGGCCGGTTTTCCTCCACATGTCCCCTTCCGTCTGCTGGGCATCGTGAAAGTCAGGGCTGCTCGGTGCCTGGTCTTGCCTGGGAACTAAATGAGGGCGTGACCCCATGATGCTGCACAAGAGGCTCTGGGTGAAGGGTACGGAAAACCTTCAAAGTGCTCCTGGATGAAGGCACAGAAAGTACAAGAAGAAAAAAGCCGGCAGGAAACTAAGAAATGTGCTTGGGATAGTCCACTAAACTTCTATACCCTTTTCAGAAAAAAAAAGGGGGGGGGGAGGCTTGATTGCACAAAAGCATAAATTGCTAGAATTGATGGGCCCAGATCCCATTTTATTCCCCAGGAAGAGAGTGTTAAATTTCTTTGTAAGAAAAGCAGTGGGGAGCCCTACCGGCTGGTCATATTTATGGGGAGGTTTTTGCAGAGATGTTCTTATGACTTATCATTTATCAGTTGCTTCTTATGAGCAAGCAATTCCCACCCTAACCAGGCATCAACGGCCTGGTGGTTGGCAGCTGAAGATAGGGTCACATCTACAAGTCTGAGAAGGAAATGGGCTGTCTCTGTTTCCCCGTAAGGTCACCGGGACATTTGCTACCGGGGGCTGCCGTACCTGATGTGTGGTGATCAGTAAACCACGCACTGAAGTCACGAGCTTTATCTCCTCATGGCACTCACAAATGACTCATCTTTTCACAACCACCTGTAGCAAATCAAGGGTAAAGTTACAGCCTCACTGGTAAAACCACTTAGGATTACCAGGGAGAAGAAGGGTTTCCCTTGGCTGCAGGAGATTATACTTCGAGAGGGCAGAGTTGAAAATCGTAAGGCATTTGCAGATTCGACCTGTATGGCATTGTTTTCTCAGCACAAGCTCCTGGAGGACGTTTCCAGGATGCAGAAATCAGTATCTCACGTTACATCAGCCTTTGATGAGCTGGGTCAAACACCTGTCATGCGGAGGTTTACTTTTTTAGTGCACAGTATTGTCATGCAAATCCCTCCGCACATTGTGCGGCTCACCATTTCATCCCCCTCTGGTCAAACAAACCAAATGCTGTTGTCTGAGATTTGTGTGGGGGTTGGGGGGCAGGAGAGGGGAATGAAGATTTCTCCCACCTTCTGCTACATTCTCCAGTGTTTTCTTTTTAATTGCTTTAGAGCGAATGGATAATATATTTTTTTGGTGGGGGGAGTGAGATCTGTAAATCTCCACGTTTCACTTTAGCACCAAACCGATGTTACATAAGAAAAATCTGCAATCAATCATATGAACGGAAATTAGAATGAATGCTGCATACAGCATTCTATAAAATGGTTTTGTCCTTCCTGCGGGGAATACGTTGACCAAAATGACCTGAATAGATGCCTAAATGGAAAACATCACAAGCAATATTCAGCCATGTATTGGATGAAAGATAGGAGGAGAAAACTATATAGGATCCAAGCTGTAATTTTAAACCAAGGACTTACAGGTGAATGATCACTCAAAGAAAATGATTATGTCCAGATAGAAAACTACATATTTAACTCCGAACAAGGCTGTTTTAAACTTTCTCCTTGAAGTAGAATAATATATGGCTGAAAAATGATTTTGAGACCTACCCCCATGGAATAACAGTAGAATCCATCCACACCTTTCTGACTCAAGTAAACATAGGCCCAGTGGATTTGGGGACTTGCCTCCAAATCTATTTTTATTTTACAAAATACTTGTTATCAACACTCAAAGCATAAGCCACAGTTCAGTCTCTTGCACTTAGAATAAAAAAACACCCTTTCCCTTTCAGCTGATGCAAGCAGTAAAGGTATGCTGCCCTTATCAATAGAGTGAGGATCCCATGCTTCTGATTATCCCAGGCATTAGAAAAGCTGTGTATGGCAGTGCAAGATGCATTCTGCCAAACATGAATGAACCTGCCAGCCTTCACAAGCCTAGAAATATCTAAAGCTATTCCTAGCAGACATTCAGGAGCAATTAAAGTTTCTGAGGGCTTTGGAAATACACATTTTTTTTCAGTTATCTCGCATGGGATGTGTGCAGTGGCAAAATCCTACCCTCTCCTTCCCAGCTCCCTGGCTACCCACTCCCAAGCTAAGAGAACTTCTCTGGAGAAGGCTTACATTACCCTCAAGCCCTTGGTCTAAGCAACCTTTCAAGAGAGTCATGAGAAAAAAGTCTACATGAGAATAGCTAAGAGGTTTCTCATGTCCCCAGACCCTACCCTATCACCTGGTCTAACGGTTTGTGGTAAAACTGGATAACTCTACAAGTTTTTGCCAATTTGAGTTCAACAGACTGTGTATATAGTGACAAATCCTGACAGGATCCTGGAAATGTCACTCTTCTTTGGGAAGTAACTTAACTTATGGGAAATAAGACTACCAATCATGACTGTTACTTCAGCTCCTGTCATCAAGTTGGTAGCAGGAACCCCAATGGGAATTTGATTCAGCTCTCTGTTTTCAGAATGAAAAGTTATATTAGCTTCATTTAAAAGAGAGATTGGGATCATTTAGCCAATGCAGAGGACATGATAATTAGAATAAGAAAATTCACTTATTGGGGTGCCTGGCTGGCTCAGTCAGTAGAACATGTGACTCTTGATCTTGGAGTCGTGAGTTCTTTTTTTTTTTTATGTTACGTTAATCACCATACATTACATCATTAGTTTTTGAGGTAGTGTTCCATGATTCATTGTTTGCATATAACACCCAGTGCTCCATTCAGTACGTGCCCTCTTTAATACCCATCACCAGGCTAACCCATCCTCCCACCCCCTCCCCTCTAGAACCCTCAGTTTGTTTTTCAGAGTCCATAGTCTCTCATGGTTCGTCTTCCCATGGAGTCGTGAGTTCTAACCCCACGATGGGCATAGAGCTTACTTAAGAAAAACAAAGTATTTCCCAACTAATTCCCAAAAGAATCTATTCACTTAAAAAAAAAAGAGAAGAAAATTCACTTACTGGGTGATTACAGAATGCCAGGCAATGTGCATGAGGCACTTATTATATATCCCCATTTTTCAGATAAGGAGACAGGCTTAGGGAAGACATGTCACTCCTCCAAGGTCACATGGACTGAAAACCGGAAATTCTGAAGAAAAATTCAGTCAGGCAAACAACAAAGCTACCTCCATATAGATATTGTTTATTGGCCCCAGCAGCCCCCATCTCTACCCCCATTATCTGGAAGCATCACCTCTAATTTGCTGGTACAACCATCTTTCCTCTTTCACTGGAACAAAGGGATTCTGGTGGAGGCTGCCAGTCACAGTCGTGCACCTTCCGAGACACAATGGCGGGTGTAGACCCAGTGCCAGGCAGTCGGAGCGCCTCTCTGGGACTTCAGCTCTCCTCAGCCCCTCTCCGATGGTGAAGCTATGAGGACAAGAGCCATCGGAGCCAGACTGAAGAGCTTGTGGAAGAAACTGCTTACAGGAGATAAAGGAGACACCCCCCTCCCCCCCCACAGAGAAACAGGGACTTGCAAAGAGGGCGCCACTGTTCCCAGTGTCTCTGAGGCCTGGCTCCAACACAGCGACTGGTAAAGTCCTCCTTGTGCCTAAATTTGGTCAGGTTGAGTTTCTAGTATAGTTCCTAACCAGGATCTTTAAGGGGAAGAACTATGGATTTTGTTTTATTTTTTGTCTTGTTTTCATCTTCTAATACAGTGTTGAGCATAGAGTAGAAACTCAAAATAAAAACATAAAAAAGAAGAAGAAAAGTAGCCTAGAATACTCACTGACCTGGCCTCCTCTTTCTTGAATGAATATTCAAGATAAAGTAGTATGCTAAATACACTAATAATCGGAGGAAAACAATTACTTCTAAATGGAAGTGAGAAATTCGACTTTACAAAGGAAAGGTTAGGCTTACATTCTTTTCTCTCTCTGCAAGCTTTCATACAAGATAAAGGAAGTCTTCAAGATAAGTTTCAAAGAGGCAGAGGAGGCAATTGGTAAAAAAATAAAACAAATCCAGGTAGGAAACTTGTGTCAGGATGTGGACACTCTGTTTTATGATAAGAATCAAGTCACTGGGAGAAGAGAAGTAAGTTTTATACACTGAATATCATAATAGCTAACCTTTTTTGAATGCTTACTGTAAGGCCAACAACATAAGGTATATAATGAAATTTTCAAAATCCTATTAATCAGGATTCCAAATAGCAATTTCCTCCCCCAGTACAGCAAACAAGAAAACTTGAGAGCCTTTAACAAAGTAGCTTAAGGGTGCCTTTCTAGTCAGTGGTGGGTATGGGTTACTGTACCATAATCAAAGTCCATGGCCTGTGGATTTAACAAATTGCTTCAAAGTCTATGGTATTAGAAACTATAGGATTAGATAAAAGCCAAAAAACAAACAAACAAACAAGCAAGCAAGCAAAAACAAAGACTAGAAGGTGATTTAGTTAAGTGAGCTCAATGTGAATTTTATTGCTTAACATCATAGGAAATAAAAAAGTAACAAATAATGAAGCATCCAATGACACAATATGGTAATACATATAAAACGTCATTTTCAGAAGTTCTTAAACTATGGGGAAGAAAAGGTGTTTAACTTAAAGTTGACTTAAATCTGGTAGGTGTACCATTCAAAAAGAATTGGATTTGTACTAGTTTCTGCAAGGGATCATAGTTCTGTCTCCTATAGTAATCATGAATGCACATTAGGAAAGGCTTGATTAAAGTGTGACTAACAGGCCCTATATCTGCTAGGCCAATGGGAACCTCCATGCATACTCAAGGGTAATTTTCCAAACCCAGTCAGATGTAGAGAGGTGTGGCACATGAGCTCCTCCCAGGATAACTTGACGTTGGACCCTTCAAAACCCAGCAAAACACTGTGAGTGGTTGCATCACCTCTGCACTCACAGCTCATTCAACTTTCTAGTGGTTCCCAATGACTTGAGGACTTCTGTCTGTTCCAAGACTCAACTTTGCTACGTTCTCTAATTATTGCAAGTTATGGGAGCAATTTCTAAGGCAGATTATGTTGGCAAATTCTCTTCAACTACCTACTTTTTCTTTATTATTCATTTTGTTGTCTCTCATTTTGTCGTTGCAGTTTCAGATTTCCAATAAAATGGAGGAGAAAGTTGATGGACATTGGACACTGGACAGGCATTTTCATTAGATATAACTTTTGTTCTAAACCCCCCATCTAAAGTTCCCAGATTTAGGGGCACCCGGGGGGCTCAGTCAGTTAAGCATCTGACTCTTGGTTTCTGCTCAAGTCATGATCTTGGGGTTGTGTGATTGAGGCCCGCATTGGGCTCCACTCAGTGGGGAGTCTGCTTGTGATCATTCAGTGTTACTGAGCAGAGTCAGACTTAATTTTGATGAAAAACAAGAATATGCATGAGGGAAAATCAAGTTGGTCAATTGTTTGCATTGCTTTCCATTCCCTCAGCAGTTACCATTTCATTCACTTAAAAAGCAAAATGACTACATGATTTTCACTGGTTCTTGGAAAATTTCCTCTATTTATGGAATATAAGGGTATCTATTATTAGTCTTTTTTTTTTTTTTTAAGATTTTATTTATTCATTTGACAGAGAGAGACAGAGAGAGAGGGAACACAAGCAGGGGGAGTGGGAGAGGGAGAAGCAGGCCCTGCTGAGCAGGGAGCCTGATGCGGGGCTGGATCCCAGGACCCTGGGATCATGACCTGAGCCAAAGGCAGACGCTTAACGACTGAGCCACCCAGGCGCCCCTCTCTTATTAGTCTTAATGTTAGAGGGTTAGAGCTATGGCTAAGTAACTGTCAGGTTAGAGGGAATCTGTCAAAGTCCTAAGGGTATTCAAGTCTTCGGCCCCCCAAAATATTTACTTGACAATACAAAGATAAAATTTGAACTATGGATGTGTCTACATTATATCAAAGTGGCAGATTGAGCTTGGGAAAAAGCATATGCACATTTACAGCACTGTGTGGTTGAACATATGAACTGACATTTATCTAGTATTTTCATTTTGATTTGGATGCTGTGAGGATATGGCTGAAGTGTGACAAAGACTAAGTTAGTAATTGAAATTCAGAGTAGGGGCACCTGGGTGGCTCATTTGGTTAAGTGCCTGACTCTTGGTTTCAGCTCAGGTCATGATCTCAGGATCCTGAGATTGAGCCGCGTGTTGGGCTCTGCATTCAGCGTGGAGTCTGCTTCTTCCTCTCCCTCTACTCTTCCTCCCACTCTCTCTCTCTCAAAAATAAATAAAATATTTAAAAAAAAATCAGAGTAACCAATTTTGAAAAACACTCATTATGTTGATAATCCATACATATTGTACTTTTTGACACACACTTATTAACAAAACCTGTTTCCTCTTATTCGTGGCTGTCCTTTTTAATGATCATCCCAATCAAGCATTTCCTCTGCCTGAGATACAGCAGAGTGTGAAATGCCACTAATTTCTTAAGACGTAATACTTTGAGCAATGCACAGAGAGTAATGAGGATCTTCATTTGGTGTCATGCTGACAGGTTGGCACTCTTTGGTTTTACATAAATCTCAACTAGAGACAGTATTTGTAATGTAGTGAAAAAAGAGACCAGGCTTGGGAGGTCTTGTCACAGCTCTGTTATCCACTTAGTGGAGGAACGTGGAAAATAATCATTTCGCCCCTTTCTGCCTCTTCTGCCTTGCCATTTTGAGAAGGGAGAGAAGATGGAAGGGAAGGAAGTTGGAAAAGAAGCTCAAAAAGAAAGGAAGGCAGGGGAGGGAGAGAGAAAGGAAAAATTTAAAGAGAAGGGAAGAAAAGAATAAAATAATAAAGGGAGGAAGAAAGAAAAGAAGAAATAAGACAAAGTATAGTTAGCTGAGTAATGGCCTCCAAAGATACCGAGATCAAATCCTTGGAACCTACACATGTTACTTTATATGACAGAATAGACTTTGAAGATGTGATTAAATTCAGAATCTTGAGATGGTCAGATTATTTTGGATTACCCAGACAGGCCTAAATGCAGTGCCAAGTGTCCTTTTTGAGAGAGGCAGAGGGATATTTTACACAGCAGAGCAGACAGTGTGACCACAAAGGCAGAGATTGGAGTAATGGCCAAGGAATTCCAACAGCTACCAGAAGCTAGAGGAAACAAGAAACAGTTTTTCCTCTAGAGCCTTTGGAGAGGTTATGACTCCATGGACACCTTGATTTTGGTCCAGGGATGCTGATTTTGGACTTGTGGCTTCCAGAACTGTGAGAAGATTAATTTCTATTGATTTAAGCTACAGAGTTTGTGGTAATTTGTTATAGTAGCCATAGAAAGCTAATAGAAGAAGTCGGGCAAAAACACAAGTAAGTATTAGTATTATTATGTATTATTAGTTTGCTAGGGCTGCCATAACAAAATACCACAGTCTGGTTGGCTTGAACAACAAAAACTTATTTTCTCATAGTTCTGGAGGCCAGAAGTCCAAAGATCAAGGTGTCAATAGATTTGGTTTCTCCTGAGGCTTTTCTCCTTGGCTTGCAAATGGCTGCCTTCTCCCTGTGTCCTCACATGATCACTCCTTGGTGTGCATGTATCCCTGGCATCTCTTTGTGTCCAAATTTCCTCTTCTTCTAAGGGCACCAGTCACATTGGATTACGGCCCACACTAACCGCCTTATTTCAACTTAATCACCTCTTTAAAAGGCCTATCACCAAATACAGTCACATTCTAAGGTACTAGAGGTTAGGGCTTCAGCATACAAATTTGGCAGGACATAATTCATCCCATAACAACAACTTTCACAACATGTGAAAGTCATATATTATTTTCTGCTTCACTCAACATCTTCACTGAAACAAAAACAAGATATGTTCAATCTCTTCATTTGTTCAGCAAGTGTTTGTTTATCACCTACTGTATATCAAGGGGCATGCTTTGTGCTGAGAATAGCATGATAAATGTGACATCACACTTGCTCTCAAAGTTTTCAGAGTATAGATAGAGTAACAGGTAAAATGATCATTACAATAATATGATATGTTCTAAGTACAGTTATAGTTTAGAAAGAAGAGAAATCAATTTATTTGAAGTTTGGAGGCAGTAAGGAGTAAACACTATTGATAAGACAATTATTGAATTGGATCAGGAAGAGGAGTAAGATTTCACCCGTGGAAGAGCTGAGGAATGTTGATCTTTTGAGAAGAACATGTGCAAAATATGGAAGAGAGGAACACATAGAACTTTAGGTAGTTCAATAGAAGCCAGATCCTTGGATTCAAAAGAAAGCATGCAATGCGATGAGGTGGAAATCTACTCATAAATGGGCTCATAAATGCCATCCTAGAAATTTGAGTTTTCTTCCAGGCAATGATGGGAAAGTGAGAATATTAAGCAAAGAAGTGATATGAATAGATTTTTATCTTAACAAGAAGGTATGGAGGATGAAATAGTGTGAAGAAGAAATGAAATAAGGTGGACACAGTAAGAAAGTACAGAGGCCAAAGGGCAAATAGTCAGGGACTGCATTAAGGGCAAGATCAGTGTGATTGAGGGAAGAGTAGGGATGTGAGGGATAGAAAGAAAGAAAATTGACTGAATTTAAAATCTGATACAAAATAGAAGGAAGGAGGTAAATAGAATACCCTTAACTAGAATAAAGGATATTGTTTTATAGTGGATTCTTTTTTTTTTTTAAGATTTTATTTATTTATTTATTTGACAGAGAGAGAGACACAACGAGAGAGGGAACACAAGCAGGGGGAGTGGGAGAGGGAGAAGCAGGCTTCCGGCCGAGCAGGGAGCCCGATGCGGGGCTCGATCCCAGGACCCTGGGATCATGACCTGAGCCAAAGGCAGACGCTTAACGACTGAGCCACCCAGGCGCCCCTCCACTGCCTTTTCTTGATACAATGTTCTTAATAAGGTTTACCGCATCTTGTAATTATTCTCTGCTTTACTTCAATTCACAGACATTCTGATTAGCCGTTTTAGTATTTTATGTAATTTGAACATTTGATAGACACTTTAAGGCTATCGGCGACATACTAAATAGTGGGGCTGGGGCAGGAGAGAGAGAGAAAGAATCTTTTCTTTTTTTTAAGATTTTATTTTATTTATTTTAGAGAGTGTGCAAGCAGGGGAAGGGCAGAGGGAGAGGGGAAGCAGATTCCCTGCTGATCGGGGACCCCCAACATGGGGCTGGATCCCACAACCCTGAGATCATGACCTGAGCCGAAACCAAGAGTTGGACGCTTGACTGACTGAGACACCCAGGCGCCTTGAGAGAGAGAATCTTAAGCAGGCTCCACACTCAGGGCAAAGCCCGACTTGGGTCTCGATCTCACCACCCCGATATCATGACCTGAGCTGACATCAACAGTTGAACGCTTTAACCTACAGAGCCACCCAGGTGTCCTGAAGTCATAACCTTTCCAAAACCCATGGCATGACTTGGGGGGATGAAGGAAATAGGTACTGAGACTTTCTTCTGTTCCAAGAATGAGGCATCCAGGGTAAGGGGCAAAGAATGAGGACGATAGAAAAATTTTTTGGAAGGATAGAGCTATGAGAAGTAGAGGAAGAATGGGAGAGAATTAAGGAGGGAGGAAGCATCCAGACATTCTCTTAGAAAAATCAGAGTCTGTAGCCATTAACTAAATAATTCAGTAATGGATTGCTTTTCATTGGAATATCTTGTGCATATGAGGCTTAAGGAAAGTGAGTAAAGTGGTATTGTGTACAAGTAGAAGGAGGTCTTCTCATCTGTGATTGCTTAAATAACATTAGTGTGGAATAAAATTTTAGAGGAAGATCAGTCTTCACAGGACAGCCCCACAAGAAAATAGGAATGTGATCACACTAACCAGCCATTCTAACATTTTATCATGTTATCAGCTCTTGTTTCAATACAGAATGCAAGCTCTACCCTAGGCAACTAGTGGGAAAAAAAAGTACAGTAAATCTAAAGTAACAAGAGGAAAGGAAGTAATAAGAGCAGAAATCAATAAAAAATAGAGAAAATAGATAAAAACAAAACCTGGTTTTTTGAAAAGCCCAACAAAATTAATAACCATTTAGCCAGAATAATAAGAATAAAAGAGATAAAGGGGTGCCTTGGTGGCTCAGTCGGTTAAGCGTGGGCCTTCTGCTCAGGTCATGATCCCAGGGTCCTGGGATCGAGCCCCACATCAGGCTCCCTGCTCAGTGGGAAGCCTGCTTCTCCCTCTCCCAATACCCCTGCTTGTGTTCTCTCTCTCTCTCTCTGTCAAATAAAGAAATAAAATCTTAAAAAAAAAAAAAAGAAAAAGATATTTTTTTCTCTCTTTATTTTATTATTATGTTATGTTAATCACCATACATTACATCATTAGTTTTTGATGTAGTGTTCCATGATTCATTGTTTCCGTATAACACCCAGTGCTCCATGCAGAATGTGCCCTCTTTAATACCCATCACTAGGCTAACCCATCCTCCCACCACCCTCCCCTGTAGAACCCTCAGTTTGTTTTTCAGAGTCCATCGTCTCTCATGGTTCATCTTCCCCTCCGATTTCCCCCTCTTCATTCTTACCCTCTTGCTATCTTCTTCTTCTTTTTTTTTTAAACATATAATGTATTATTTGTTTCAGAGGTACAGATCTGTGATTCAACAGTCTTGCACAATTCACAGTGCTCACCATAGCACACACTCCCCAATGTCTATCACTCAGCCACCCCATCCCTCCCACCCCCCACCACTCCAGCAACCCTCAGTTTGTTTCCTGAGATTAAGAATTCCTCATATCAGTGAGGTCATATGATACATGTCTTTGTCTGATTGACTTATTTCGCTCAGCATAACACCCTGCAGTTCTTTCCACATCGTTGCAAATGGCAAGATTTCATTCCTTTTGATGGCTGCATAATATTCCGCTGTGCGTGTGTGTGTGTGTGTGTGTGTGTGTGTGTGTGTGTGTGTCACATCTTCTTTATCCATTCATCTGTCAATGGACGTCTTGGCTCTTTCCACAGTTTGGCTATTGTGGACATTGCTGCTATAAACATCAGGGTGCACGTACCCCTTTGGATCCCTACATTTGTATCTTTGGGGTAAATACTCAGTAGTGCAATTGCTGGATCGTATGGTAGCTCTATTTTCAACTTTTTGAGGAACCTCCATACTGTCTTCCAGAGTGGCTGCACCAGCTTGCATTCCCACCAACAGTGTAGGAGGGTTCCCCTTTCTCTGCATCCCCGCCAACATCTGTCATTTCCTGACTTGTTAATTTTAGCCATTCTGACTGGTGTGAGGTGGTATCTCATTGAGGTTTTGATTTGGATTTCCCTGATGCCGAGTGATGTTGAGCACTTTTTCATGTGTCTGTTGGCCATTTGGATGTGTTCTTTGGAAAAATGTCTGTTCATGTCTTCTGCCCATTTCTTGATTGGGTCATTTGTTCTTTGGGTGTTGAGTTTGGCAAGTTCTTTATAGATTTTGGATACTAGCCCTTTATCTGATATGTCATTTGCAAATATCTTCTCCCATTCTGTCAGTTGTCTTTTGGTTTTGTTGACTGTTTCTTTTACTGTGCAAAAGTTTTTATCTTGATGAAGTCCCAATAGTTCATTTTTGCCCTTGCTTCCCTTGCCTTTGGCGATGTTTCTAGGAAGAAGTTGCTTCGGCTGAGGTCGAAGAGGTTGCTGCCTGTGTTCTCCTTTAGGATTTTGATGGACTCCTGTCTCACATTGAGGTGTTTCAACCATTTGGAGTCTATTTTTGTGTGTGGTGTAAGGAAATGGTCCAGTTTCATTCTTCTGCATGTGGCCGTCCGATTTTCCCAACACCATTTGTTGAAGAGACTGTCTTTTTTCCATTGGACATTCTTTCCTGCTTTGTTGAAGATTAGTTGACCATAGAGTTGAGGGTCCATTTCTGGGCTCTCTATTCTGTTCCATTGATCTATGTGTCTGTTTTTGTGCCAGTACCATACTGTCTTGATGATGACAGCTTTGTAATAGACCTGGAAATCCGGAATTGTGATGCCGCCAGCTTTGCTTT
Organism: Mirounga angustirostris; assembly: GCF_029215605.1. Classification (NCBI taxonomy): domain Eukaryota; kingdom Metazoa; phylum Chordata; class Mammalia; order Carnivora; family Phocidae; genus Mirounga; species Mirounga angustirostris. The sequence continues at coordinate 30,659,027 of NW_026991719.1, read as the reverse complement.
TCTTTTTCAACATTTCTCTGGCTATTTGGGGTCTTTTCTGGTTCCACACAAATTTTAGAATTATTTGTTCCATTTCTTTGAAAAAAGTGGATGGTATTTTGATGGGGATTGCATTGAATGTGTAGATTGCTCTAGGTAGCATTGACATCTTCACCATATTTGTTCTTCCAATCCATGAGCATGGAACGTTTTTCCATTTCTTTGTGTCTTCCTCAATTTCTTTCATGAGTATTTCATAGTTTTCTGAGTACAGATCCTTTGTCTCTTTGGTTAGATTTATTCCTAGGTATCTTATGGTTTTGGGTGCAATTGTAAATGGGATCGACTCCTTAATTTCTCTTTCTTCTGTCTTGTTTTTGGTGTATAGGAATGCCACTGACTTCTGTGCATTGATTTTATATCCTGCCACTTTACTGAATTCCTGTATGAGTTCTAGCAGTTTTGGGGTGGAGCCTTTTGGGTTTTCCACATAAAGTATCATATCATCTGCAAAGAGTGAGAGTTTGACTTCTTCTTTGCCGATTTGGATGCCTTTTATCTCTTTTTGTTGTCCGATTGCTGTGATTAGGACTTCGAATACTATGTTGAATAACAGTGGTGATAGTGGACATCCCTGCTGTGTTCCTGACCTAAGGGGGAAAGCTCTCAGTTTTTCCCCATTGAGAATGATATTCACTGTGGGTTTTTCATAGATGGCTTTTATGATATTGAGGTAGGTACCCTCTATGCCTATACTCTGAAGAGTTTTGATCAAGAAAGGATGCTGTACTTTGTCAAATGCTTTTTCTGCATCTATTGAGAGGATCATATGGTTCTTGTTCTTTCTTTTATTAATGTATTGTATCACATTGATTGATTTGCGGATGTTGAACCAACCTTGCAGCCCAGGGATAAATCCCACTTGGTCATGGTGAATAATCCTTTTAATGTACTGTTGGATCCTATTGGCTAGTATTTTGGTGAGAATTTTTGCATCCATGTTCATCAAGGATATTGGTCTGTAATTCTCCTTTTTGATGGGGTCTTTGTCTGGTTTAGGGATCAAGAAAAATATTCTTAAAAAAAGAGAGAGAGATAAAACACAAATCAACAATATCAAGAAATGAAAATCAACAATATTAGCATTACTGATTCCACTGGCATTAAAGTGATAATAAGAGAATGCTATTAACTCTATGTCCATAAATTCAATAAATTGGATGAAATAGACCAATTCCCTGAAAGACACAAAATAGAAAATCACTCAAGGAGAAATAGGTAACCTGAATACCCCCAAATATATTTTTAAAATTGAATATGTAGTTAAAATCCTTCCAAGAAAGAAAACTGCAGTCGGAAGAATCATCACCAAAGTTTAAGGAAGTAATAAGACATTTCTACACAACCTCTGCCAGAAAACAGAAGAGAAGAGGACACTTCCCAACTCATTTTATAAAGCCACCATTACCTTAATACCCAAACGAAACACAGGCATTAAAATCAAATGCAACTACATGGCAATTTCTCTAATTAATATAGATGCAAAAATCCATAAGAAGATAACAGCAAGTCAAATCCTACAACATATAAAATGAAAATACGTCACAACCAAGTGGGGTTCATCACATGAATTCAAGGCCATTTCAACATACAAGAACCAATTAATATAATTCAGCATATTAGCACACTAAATAAAAAAAAATCATATTAATAGATGGAGAAAATCATTTGACAAATTTCACACCCATTCATGATTTAAGAACACTCAAAAACTACTAACAGAAGGAAGCTTCTTTAGCCTAATTGAAGGTATCGATCTACAAAAAGAACACACACACACACACACACACAAACAAAACCCTACAACTTACATTATACTAAAAGGTATAAGATTGAATGCTTTTACCTTAAGATCAGTAATTAGGCAAGGTTGCCTTCTCTGACCACTACTATTCAACATTTTATTAGAAGTACTATCTACATTAGTAAGGCAAGAAAAATAAATGCAAGACGTACAGATTGGGAAGAATATCTTTTTCTCAAATAACATGATTGTCTATGTAGAAAATCCAAAAAAACCTACTACAAAACTCCTAGAACTAATAAGTGAGTTTAGCAAGGCCACATGACAATATACAAAAGTAAATTGTATTTCTGTATGCCAGCAAAGAACAGTTGGAATTTAAAATTTTTTAAATGGTAATACCATTTACAATTGCACCTCCAAAATGAAGTACTTGGGTATAAATCTAACAAAATATGTGCTGGATCTGTATGTGGAAAACTATAAAACACTGACAAAAGAATCAAAGAAATTCTAAAGAAAGAGAAAGCTACATGATGTGTTCATGCATTGGAAGACTCAATACTGTTAAAAAGTCAATTATCCTTTGTTTGATATATAAAATCAACACAATTCTAACCAAATCACTGCAAGATCGTTTCTAGATATTGACAACCTGATTCTAGAATATATATGGTAAGAAAAAGGTACTAGAATAACCCAAAACAATTCTGAAGAAAGGAAGAACAAAGTCAGATGAGTCACATTGCCCAATTTTAGGAATTTACTGTAATGCTACAGTAATCAAGACAGTGTGATATTGGTGAAATAATAGACACATAGATTAACAGAAGAGAAAAGAGAGCTCAGAAATAGACCCACACAAATACAGTCAACAGATTTTTGACAAAGGTGTGAAGACAATCCAATAGAAGAAGGCAAGTTTTTTCAACCAGTGGTGCGTGCACAATTAACATCCATATGTAAAAAAAAAATAAACTTTGAAATATACCTCATACTTATCCAAGGTTTAAGTCAAAAGGAATCATATATATAAGCATATATATGTGATATGCTGATATATAATTTATACTGATACAAAAAACAAATGATTGAATGAATGAATGAATGAGTAAATATGGGGAAGACAAATTTTCCTTACAGAATAGTTCCAAATAATTTATGTAAGTACTTCCCAGGAAATGGATCTAAATTCTCCCCACTCCCCTTAAATATGGACTAGTCTTAATGAATTGATTCCAAAGAAAAGGGTATGGATGGGAGGTAGAGTAACTTTTCAGTGGAGAAGCTTGGCCAGTGTTGGTTTCTTAGTTTTGATAAATGTACCATGGTTTTTAAGATGTTAACACCAGGAGAAATTAGGTGGTGGGATATACAGAAACTCTTTGTAGTAAATGTAAAATTGTTCCAAAATAAGATTTTACTTAAAAAATTCTTACTTCCAAACTTAAATAAAAATAGTCCCTAGGATTCCTGAACATACACACACACACACACACACACATACACACACACAGATTGCTGGGTCTCAAGAGGCTGCCCCAATAATTTTCCTGACAGGGCTATTTTTCCTAATGATTCTCACCTGCCTCGTCTGCCAGTAAAAGCAGGGGAGCTCACCACACAGATTTTTGGCCTCCTGTCTCTGTATTCACAGAGGTTCCTACAGGAAGCCAAGAAATAATGGTTTGGGCTGATAGCGAGGTTCACCCTACTGCTGGACCTGGTGTTATACATCTGTCCCCTGTTTTACCTGCAAAGTAATTAAACTCTATACAAAATCCTGGTATGCCAGAGCTTTTGCGACCCAAACTTTCTTGCCATCTGTATACTCTGAGAATTATTGAGAGGCGGATTGTGCTTGGAAAGCATTCTTCGTTCTACAGACAGGCATTTATCAATCTGTAAATTCAGTGTTTTCAAATTCTCCACTGAGCAAACATCACGGCTCATTTTGCAGGATTGGAAGACAGTTCATGTTTCCAGGAGCCGGCTCAGAAATACTTTGGGAAATGTTTTTACATTCTGTCCTGCCAAATCCCCCAATAGACAAGTATGCTCACTTCCTACTCACTGCCAGGCTATGTTCCAAAGCCAGGACCAGGAGACAGACTGTTTCAGCCTCCAAAGGAAGGAAGGTTCAACTACTAGGGACAAATGCTTGGGTAAATAAGCCTTATGACCTAAACCAACTTGGGCACCCACATCTATTGAGTTCTTCTTGTATGTACACAACAAGAGCTGCCAAGAAGTTCGACGTGGGTGAGGGTTGAATAGGACCCAAAGCCTCACTTTCAGGTTATTATAAATGCCAGCTTCAGATCAAATTCTAGCATGTCTCCATTTACTAATTACCCGTTATCAAGTGTCCATAAAGTGGTTCATGCAACTTGGAAGTGGCACCTGATAATTACATTTTTAAACAAGTATCCTAGATGATCCTGAAGTATACAAAACTGTTAAAACTACTGCCTCAAGCTGTGCATATATCAGAGTTGATGCCTGCTTTAGCTGCCTCCCATTTGGTCTTTGGGAGCTGGAAGAAATCAGGAAAGAACTGATGGAAGGATGCCCGGGAAAGATAACATTTGAGGCAGATTGGATGTGCATTACACATTTTATTAGGCTTCTTTTTATAAAACATAATGATTATCTGGGGAGATTATTTTTAAATACACAGGTATGGAGCCTACCCCAAGCATGCTGAATCTTCATGCTTGCTGCGGGAGAGTCATAATATGTTTTTCACAACTCTGTGGTCAGTTCTAATGCACAGTCATGTTTGTGAATTGCAGATACTGAGCTAGCCAAAAGCCACTTTCTGTTTCTCCTGCTCCAGTTCTAGAGCTTTCAGCAACAGAAAAATATTGTGCATCCCTGTACCTAGAGTTGTTAATTAGCACTGGTTTCTCAGGCAAGTCACTGAATATATCACAACTTCAGTTTTCTCACAGGAAGGCACTTTATTTTTTTTTTTAAAGATTTTATTTATTTATTTGACAGAGAGAGACACAGCGAGAGAGGGAACACAAGCAGGGGGAGTGGGAGAGGGAGAAGCAGGCTCCCCGCAGAGCAGGGAGCCCGATGTGGGACTCGATCCCAGGACCCTGGGATCATGACCTGAGCCAAAGGCAGTCGCTCAACCGACTGAGCCACCCAGGCGCCCGACAGGAAGGCACTTTAAATATAAGCTAACACAGATATCCTGATAAAATGTTATCTCAAGTCTGGTCATCCAGCTAGTCACAAGTTTTTGTTACAGGTGTGGCAGGAGACAATATTATGGTAATAACCAAGGTTTTTCCTTCTTCCTTTTTTTTTTTTTTTTTTAAATAATCTGGAATCCTTCACCCATTGGATCATTGGTGTTATTTGAGTCAGAGGAGGGCTAATCCAACTGAGAATAAAACAGTCAGGTGAGCTTCTGAGTAAATTTTTTTTTAGAATTTTATTTATTTGACACAGAGAGAGAGAGCATAAGCAGGGGGAGCAGCAGGCAGAGGGAGAGAGTGAAACAGGCTCCCCGCTGAGCAGGGAACCTGATGCGGGGCTTGATCTCAGGTCTCTGAGATTTTGACCCTGAGCCCAAAGCAGACGCTTAATCGACTGAGCCACCCAGACACCCCTTCGAGTAAATTTTTTTTTTAAGATTATTTATTCATTTGAGAGAGATAGAGAGAGAGCATGAGCAGGGAGAGAGGCAGAGGGAGAGGGAGAAGCAGGCTCCCCGCCGAGCCAGGAGCCCGATGCGGGGCTCGATCCCAGGACCCCGGGATCATGACCCCAGCCGAAGGCAGACGCTTAACCATCTGAGCCACCCAGGTGCCCCTCGAGTAAATTTTTTAAACTGAAGAACACAAATGACTTATGAAAGCCTGAAATTTCACTAAACTCAGCATTGATAGAAACAGACCTAGAATTTATGCTGTATGTATTCTACTCAAAAGGTTCTATAAGGATGTGAGAAACGTTTCCTGCCCTGTCCTGATAAAGAGCCCATGCATTTGCTGTAGGGAAAGAAAAATAATTGGCAGAGTGATCAAGGAAGTCAAATTGTGGATTAAATGTCCCTGGCCCATTTCCTAGGGCTTGTTTTTGATAGAAATTCAGATAGCTTTAGTGGGACCCAAACACAAAGAGGTAGTGAAAGGCCCCTGGAAAAGACCCAAGGCTACTTTGGCATCTCAGTTTAGAGTAGCAAGTTGTGAGTATGTCCTCAATATGATAAGTGGAGGGGCATCCAAAAGTGGCTTACACCCTTCAAAGATATAAAAAAGGCTAAAAGTGTGTTGGAGACCCAGGGAACCTCAAAATGAGGGAAAATGAGGATACATATTGATCTTCAATGAACTCAGCACTGCAAAGCAGAGGGGCATGAATATTTGAGCCCCAAGGGCAGTGGATAGATGTCAGCCAATAATACCATTTAAAATTATTGATTCAGCCAAAGCCAGTTTTTAGTTGGTTCCATCCAGTGTGTAGTTATACACAATAAGTTGCATATACCCCCAAGTACCAGCTTATTTATAAATTTCCCTGGAACATACATCATCTCCAGGGCAAATAGAAGGAAAGGGAAACAGGAAATTCCTAACTAAGGAGAGTGTTACCCTAAAAGAGGTTGAGTTTCAAACTAGAATTTACCTTCAGTTTGAACGATTAAATTTTTCACTACTGAGCTGCAGTGAAAGTTCAAGATCTAATTTAAGTTCAGTTATAGAGGCAAAAAGATAGTGACATATTCACCCTTTTGTGATTGGTGACTATACTCAATAAATATTCCTCTACTTAGGACAATTTTCCTTTCCTGATTAAAGAAAAATTATTTACTTTTTACCAGATGTCTCTACCCTTTGATGAATATTTTAATTAAGTTTCTGTCCAGAATTTAGTATACCCAAAAAGTGCCAACTCATATAGTATAAATAAATTCTTTGTAACTCCTCTTTTTGTTTCCTACATGATTTAAAATGCACATGTTTAAAATAATAATAACATCTATGTTAATGCATACACAATGTATAAAGGTATAATTTGTGATAATAATAACATTAAGATGGGAAGAATTGTATACTAGGAACAGAGTCTGTGTATGCTACTGAAGTGAAATTGGTATTAATTCAAACTAGATGGCTATAAATTTAGTATGTTAATTGTAGTTTTCATGGTAACCACTAAGAAAATATTTTATAAATATATACAAAAAGAAATGAGAGAAGAACCAAAGTGGTATGCTTCAAAAATTAAATACAAAACAAGGCAGAAATGAAGGAAATGGGGAGGGGAAAGGAATAAGAAATCCAGGAAAAAAAAAATAGCAAAATGGCACCAGTAAATCCTTCCTCATCAGTAATTACTTTACATGTAAGTGGGTTAAAGTCCACAAGTAAGAAACAGAGATTTGTATAATGGATTAAAAAAAAACAAAACAAAACTACACCGTAATCCAAGTATATGTTCTCTGCATGAAACTTTAGGTCCAAAGACACAAAAGGTTGAAATTGAAAGGATGGAGGGGTGCCTGGGTGGCTCAGTCACTTAAGCAGCTGCCTTTGGCTCAGGTCATTATAATAGGGCCCTGGGATCGAGCCCCACATCAGGCTCCCTGCTCAGTGGGGAGTGTGCTTCTCCCTCTCCCCCTGCTCATGCAAATAAATAAATAAATATAAATATTTCTCAAATAAGTAAATAAAATCTTTAAAAAAAAAAAAAGAAATTGAAAGGATGGGAAAAGATATTACACACAAATAGTAACCAAAAGGGAGTTGGAGTGGCTGCACTAATATCAGACAAAATAGAAAGAAAATTAAAAAAAAAAAAAAAAAAAAACCTTACAGGGGACAAAGAAGGATTTTATATTGTGAAAAATGGAAATGGGTTGATTCATCAGGAAGAGCTGAAGAAATTAATGAAGACCTAAAGAAATAGAAAGATATCCTATGTTCATGGTTTGGAAGATTTCATATTGTTGAAATGGTAATACTACCCAAAGCAGTCTACAAATTTAATGTACTTACCATAAAACTCCCAATGGCTCTTTTTTTTCCAGAAATGGAAAAGCCATTCCTCAAACTCCTTTGAAATTGCATGGGGCTCCAAATAGGCAGAACAATCTTGAAAAAAAGAACTTCCTGATTTCAAAACTTGTTAAAAAGCTACAGTAACTCAAATGGTATGCCACTGGCCCAAGAAGAGGCATATAAAACCAATGAAATACAGCTGAGTGCAGAAATACACCTATACATCTAAGGTCAATTGATTTTTGACAATAATGCCAAGACCATCTCTCTTAGTCTGTTAGGGCCACCATAACAAAATATCACAGACTAGGTGCTTAAAAAACAAATTTGTTTCTCATAATTCTGGAGGATGGATGTCCATGAGCAATGTGCCAGAGTGTTGATTTCTTCTTAGGCCATTCCTCTTGGCTTGCAGATGGCTGTCTTCTCCCTGTGTCCTCACGTGGCCTTGTCTTTGTGTGCATGCATCCTTGATGTCTCTCCTTCTCTCTTTTTTTTTTTTTTTAAAGATTTTACTGATTTATTTGACAGAGGGAGACACAGCGAGAGAGGAAACACAAGCAAGGGGAGTGGGAGGGGGAGAAGCAGGCTTCCCATGGAGCAGGGAGCCTGATGCGGGGCTCGATCCCAGGACCCTGGGATCATGACCTGAGCCGAAGGCAGGCACTTAATGACTGAGCCACCCAGGCACCCCTCTCCTTCTCTTATAAAGACACCAGACATATTGGATTACAGCCAAACACTTATGATCTTATTTATCCATACTTAACCTTCTTTAAAGCCCTATCTTCAAATGCAGTTAAAGTGGGGGTTAGGACTTCAACATATAAATTTTGGGGGAATACAATTCAGTTGATAACACCATCCAAAATAGAAAGATAATTCTCTTTTAACAAATGCTGCTGGGATAAATGGATATCAACATCAAGTGAAATTGGACCCTTACCTCACCCCAAGTACAAAAATTAATCAAAAATAGACATCAGATGTGAATGAAACAACAAGAAATATAAAGTCATTGCAAAGAAATACAGGACTAAATTTCATAACCTGGAATTTGCTAATTGATTCTTAGATAAGATACCAAAAGAATGACCAGTGCAGTAATAAATAAATTGGACTTTATCAAAATTTAAAACTTATATTATCAAGAAGGTAAGAAGGTGAAAGACAATTTACAGAATGGAAGAGAATATTTGCAAATTATACAGTTGACCTTTGAACAGCACAGGGGTTGGGGGGACTAACCCCCATGCAGTAAAAAAATCTGCATATAACTTTTGACTCCCCCCAAACTTAATTACTAATAGCTTACCATTGACTGGTGATTAACACAACTTTGCATGTTATATGGATCATATAATGTATTCTTACAACAAAATACGCGAGGGGAAAGCAAATGTTATTTAAAAAATCATAAGGAAGAGAAAATACATTTATAGTGCTGTTCTGTATTTATCAAAAAAATCTGCATATTACTGGATCCAAATAGTTCAAACCTGTGTTGTTCAAGGGTCAACTGTGTATCTGATAAGAGTCTAGTATTCACAATGGAATATTACTCAGCCATCAGAAAGGATGAATACCTACCATTTGCATCAACATGTATGAAACTGGAGGGGATTATGCTAAGTGAAGTAAGTCAAGTAGAGAAAGACAGTTATCACATGGTTTCACTCATGTAGAACATAAGAAATAGCATGGAGGACCACAGAGGAAGGGAGGGAAAACTGAATGGGAAGAAATCAGAGAGGGAGACAAACCATGAGAGACTCTGGACTCAGGGAAACAAACCCTCTCCCTTACATAAGGGAGGGGGGTGGGCGGTTGGGGTAACCAGGTGATGGGTATTAAGGAGGGCATGTGTTGTGATGAACACTGGGTGTTACACACAACCAATGAATTATTGAACATTATATCAAAAACTAATGATAAATGTTGGCTAACTGAACATAATTAAAAAAAGAAAAGAAAAATGCAAAATTAAAAAAAAACTGGAAAATAAAATGTATGCCTTCTATATTTCAAATAAAAAAGTCTAGTATTCAGAATATATCAAGAATTCTTGGGGCACGTGGGTGGCTAGTTGGTTAAGCATTTGAGCCCAGGTCTTGATCTCAAGCTTGGAGTCCAGCGTGGAGCCTACTTAAAGAAAAAAAAAAAAGAATTCTTAAAACTCAATAGCAAAAACTCAAACAATGTAATTAAAAAATGGCTGAGACTTGAATAGCCATTTCTCCAAAGATATACAAATGGACAATGAACACATGGAAAGATGTTCAACATTATTAGTCACTAGAGCAATGCACGCTACACAACAGTGAGGTACTACTTCACATGCACTAGGATGGCTGTAATCAACAAAACAGAAAATAACAAGGGTTGGCATGTAGGTGGAGAAAGTGGAACCCTTTGTATATCGCTGGTGAGAATGTAAAATAGTTCTGCACTGTGGAAAACAGTCCTTCAAAAAAAAAAAAAAGAAAAGAAAAAAGTTACACATAGAATTACCTAACAAGTCCATTCCTAGGTATTTGTATACCCAAGAGAATTGAAAGCAAGTACTCAAACAAATACACGTATTTCCATGTTCATAGCAGCGCTATTCACAATAACCAAATGTGCAGACAGCTCAAATGTGTATCCGTGGATGAATGGAGTAACATAGGTGCATACAATGGAATCTTACTCAGCCATAAAAAAGTATTGGTACAATGCATGCTGCAACACAGATGAGCCTCAAAAATACTGTGCTAAATGAAAGAAGCCAGACACAAAAGGTCACACATATTGTAGGATTCTGTTTACTTGAAAAATTCAGAATAGGCGTATCCATAGAGATAGAAAGCAGATCCGTGGTTGCCAGGGGCTGGTGAGTGAGGGGAATGTTAGGCACCTGCTGAATGGCTACAGAGTTTCCCTTGGGATGATTAAAAGGTCTTGAAACTTGATGAAGATGGTGGTTGTACAACATTGTGACTATATTAAATATCACTTACTTCTTCATTATAAAATGATTAATTTTAGGGCATGTAAATCTCACCTCAATGAAAATGAAAAATCCTTGGAATCTCAGAGCAGCCCCCACTTAGGGGGCCACAACTAGTGCAGTAATATTCCTTGATGTGCTGAGATGGAACTTGGGCTACCCGTTCAAGTACCAAATTTTACTGTCTCTTTTCCAGTGTGCAGAGCAAAGGACACATCCATTTGAATATTTACAGAAAACTCAGCAATTTCCAGATTTATCTCTGTATTTTTAGGGAGGAAGTTCCGGATTTTCATCTTCACCATCAGTTTTCCTCTGGACGCCATATACTGTGGTTGGTGGGGTATTTTATATTGTCACGTTAGGGTTTGCGTTTGGTCCACAGCCACTTTCTGCCTCTGCTTTTGTCATCAATCCCATCTGTTGATGTCCACTCTCTGACCTGGTCTCTGATGCCAGAACTGCAAGAGATCTGTGTCATCCTCCTCATCTAAAACACTGAACCCCTTCAAATCCACTGAGCCTTCCTCAAACTATTCCTTTCATGGACTCTAGGAATCACTGCACGTTCAAACTCTGCCTCGTCCCCAGACGGCCAACTGTACTGCAAGAAATTGGGGGACGCAAGCAACTTGGGACAGTCAGAATTTCTCTACAGTTACACCTTCCCTGTGGCCGTTTCTACTGTGAGGCCGCAGATGGTGGCATGTTGGGCTCTTGGAATTCCAGATGGAAAGTGGGGAGTAATCATGTCTGTGATCCTGTCTCATCATAAGTCAGGAACTCTTTGGCTCTTCTTAGCAGCATCCCTTTCTTCGGGACCTCCATCAATTACTATTTCTCTGCTCTCCCAGTTCTCTCTTCTTTTGCGCTGAGCTGCATTCCTAGGAGTAGGAAAGACCAACTCTTTGGTCATTGTGCTTTCTTCAAACCTGTTGCTCATTGCTTTAGGTCTCACCTCCTCGTGTTCAAAGCAGAGCTTCTGGGACTCAAACATTTTTTCGAGTAGCTCAACTCTTAATGGTCAAAAGCTTTGGATATCAAGAATATTACATTAGTGTTCTGAAAGTCTTTAGAAATGCAGCTAACTTTTTTGTTTTGTGCTAAAATGCTGTCTTTGTTGAATTTTGATTTCAGGTTAAGGTGAGCTAAATTATTTAGATGAACTCTCCCACTAAACATAACTCAAAACATAGGATAAAATTTGTAAAACAGCACTTTAAAAAAAAACACTAAAGAACAAGTAAGATGATGGAAAAATTCCAGGCCAAGGTTTTACTGTAAAGTGAGAAGCCAGGGAGCTTAGTCCTGCCTCACTGCCTTCTCAACCCTGAGAGATTTTGTGCGTCCTTCATTTGGGATTCTCTGGCTTAAGTTGAGGGAGAGAGGAGGGGGCTGGGTACAAAAAGTCAGGACTCAAGGCCTGCCTAGGAAGGGGAGTCTGTGATTCAAAAGGGCTACATTCTTAGAATTAGAGAAAACCAGAACTAAACTTATCCCCAGAGGATGCAGGAAAATCATCATGGTGCTGAGCAGAATGGGAGAAAAAAGAGAAAGAAAAACAGTCAATTATATATGGCCATAAACAGCCCTACTATAGATTTGCTAAGGCAAAAAAGCATTACGAGAGATAGAGAGTTCATAAAGATGAAGGATTCATTTCATCAGGAAGATTAAATAATACCATAGCCTCAACGCACACACACAAACAGACACACACTACCCCATAGTCATTATGGGAGATTTTAACTTACTCCTCTTTTGGTAACAATCACACAAAAAATCAATCAGGATATAGATTTGAACACCATGAACAAATATGGCCTAATGGTTATGTGTGTGTGTGTTTGTAAATCACTTCACCCAACAACTGCACAGTAGACATTATTTTCGTTAACATAGAATATTTACAAATATTGATCGTAAAGTCGATGTACTTAATTGTTATAGCAACAAAAAGGAAGGAAGTGATTATCATAATAGGATGTTTTGTGCTGTTCTCAGCCTATCAATAGTGATGCTGATGTAGTTTTGGAATGTAGGTGAGGTTTCCTGGGGTGAGGTCCGGAGCCGAAGGCCAAGAAGGAATTCTTGAGACGTCTTTGGTACAAAAAGGTGATTTTATGAAAGCACGGGGACAGGACCTGTGGGCAGAAGGACCTGCTGCCCTGGGATTGTGAGGGGTGGCTGAGTATATATTTGGGAGTTGGAGGAGGTAAGGAAAGGGGAAGTTTTCAAAAGAACTTTCATATGCTAAAGAGGACCTAAAAGTTCTGGAGGCCTTGCCATTGTCAAGTTAAGGTTGTTTTTCCCTCTAGTAAGGCATTAACATTAAGACAGTTGGAAGCTTCTTGGGGGCGCCTGGGTGGCTCAGTCATTAAGCGTCTGCCTTCGGCTCAGGTCATGGTCCCAGCCTGGGATCGAGCCCCGCATTGGGCTCCCTGCTCCGCGGGAAGCCTGCTTCTCCCTCTCCGCTCCCCCTGCTTGTGTTCCTTCTCTCGATGTGTCTCTCTCTGTCAAATAAATAAATAAAATCTTAAAAAAAAAAAAAGACAGTTGGAAGCTTCCTAGAGGAACTTTATACTCTGCCTGCCTCAAGTATTTGTCAACAGGCTGCAGATTATAAGGACATTTAATTTTATCTATATTTCCCTCTGAAAGTTAGGCTATTGATAAGAATGCTTTTTTTCTTGTAAGTCACTAAGACATTTGTAAACTGAGGGAGGGAGACTCAGGTCTTTCAGGACTATGATCTCTATCAGTTAAGCATTTGTTTTCCCTTCCCTTAGCTTTAGGGCAGCCAGGAGAGGCTGAGGAATGTCACACAGACCCCACCTCGTGGTGGGGAGGGGGCTGCGGGGTGTCAGTTGTGCTTTGTCCTCAGCTAGCTTTCTGCTCCCTCATCAATGCTATACGCTAGGAATGCATGGGGGCTCTCACCTGGGCATGTACTACTTGTGAGTCCCCAGAGACACTTCCCCAGTGTGTAGCTGGACCAGCACTTGTGGTTCTTACTCTGATTGCAAGATGCATCTCAGCAACAATCATCAGGGAACTTTGCAAAAATACGGTTTATTACTCACATGCTGTGGAGTGTACACAGCAAGGCCATACCTCGAGGTTGCAGGGTGGATGAGGAGGGGGCGTGCAGGCCTGAGCTTCTGCCAGAACTGGGCTGAGAATGGAATGCCAAGGTTTCTACAAGTACACTCTTCATTGGTACACTCTTTTTTTTTTTTTTTTTTTTAACATATAATGTATTATTTGTTTCAGGGGTACAAATCTGTGATTCATCAGTCTTACACAACACACAGTGCGCACCACAACACATACCCTCCTCAGTGTCCATCACCCAGTTAGCCCATCCCCCCACCTCCCTACACTCCAGCAACCCTGTTTGTTTCCTGAGATAAGAGTCTCTTATGGTTTGTCTCCCTCTCTGGTTTCATCTTGTTTCATTGTTTCCTCTTTTCTCCTATGATCCAGTCCTCTGCCTTGTTTCTTAAACTCCACATATCAGTGAGATCATATGATAATTGTCTTTCTCTGATTGACTTTTTTCGCTTAGTATAATACCCTCTAGTTCCATTCATGTCCTTGCAAATGGCAAGATCTCTTTTTTTGATGGCTGAGTAATATTCTATTCTATATATATATATACCACCTCTTTATCCATTCATGTGTCAATGGACACCTGGGCTCTTTCCATAGTTTGGCTATTGTGGACGTTGCTGCTATAAACATTGGGGTGCAGGTGCCCATTTGGATCACTACATTTGTATCTTTGGGGTAAATACCTAATAGTGCAATTGCTGGGTCATAGGGTAGCTCTATTTTCAACTTTTTGAGGAACCTCCATACTGTTTTCCAGAGTGGCTGCACCAGCTTGCATTCCCACCAACAGTGTAGGAGGGTTCCCCTTTCTCCAGATCCTCGCCAACATCTGTCATTTCCTGACTTGTTCATTTTAGCCATTCTGGCTTGTGTGAGGTGGTATCTCATTGAGGTTTTGATTTGTATTTCCCTGATGCCGAGTGATGTTGAGTACTTTTTCATGTGTCTGTTGGCCATTTGGATGTCTTTGCAGAAATGTCTGTTCATGTCTTCTGCCCATTTCTTGATTGGATTATTTGTTCTTTCGGTGTTGAGTTGGTAAGTTCTAGATAGATTTTGGATACTAGCCCTTTATCTGATATGTCATTTACAAATATCTTCTCCCATTCTGTCAGTTGTCTTTTGGTTTTGTTGACTGTTTGTTGCCTTTGCTGTGCAAATTGGGATGAAGTCCTAATAGTTCATTTTTGCCTTTGTTTCCCTTGCCTTTGGTGATATGTCTAGGGAGAAGTTGCTGCGGCTGAGGTCGAAGAGGTTGCTGCCTGTGTTCGCCTCAAGGATTTTGATATGTTCCTGTCTCACATTGAGGTCTTTCATCCATTTTGAGTCTATTTTTGTGTATGGTGTAAGGAAATGGTCCAGTTTCATTCTTCTGCATATGGCTGTCCAATTTTCCCATCATTTGTTGAGGAAACTTTTTTCCATTGGATATTCTTTCCTGCTTTGTTGAAAATTAGTTGGCCATAGAGTTGAGGGTCCATTTCTGAGTTCTCTATTCTGTTCCATTGATTTATGTGTCTGTTTTTGTGCCAGTACCATACTGTATTGATGATTACAGCTTTGTAATAGAGCTTGAAGTCCAAACTCTCACTCTTTGCAGATGATATGATAGTTTATGTGGAAAGCCCAAAACTGCTAGAACTCATACAGGAATTCAGTAAAGTAGCAGGATATAAAATCAATGCAAAGAAATCAGTTGCATTTCTATACACCAACAACGAGGCAGAAGAAAGAGAAATTAAGGAGTTGATCCCATTTACAGTTGCACCCAAACCATGATACCTAGGAATAAACCTAACCAAAGAGGGAAAACCATGATACCTAGGAATAAACCTAACCAAAGAGGGAAAGGATACTCAGAAAACTATAGAACACTAATGAAAGAAATTGAGGAAGACACAAAGAAATGGAAAAACGTTCCATGCTCATGGATTGGAAGAACAAATTATTGTTAAAATGTCTATGCTACCTAGAGCAGTCTACACATTCATGCAATCCCTATCAAAATACCGTGAACTTTTTTCACAGAACGGGAACAAATAATCCTAAAATTTGTATGGAACCAGAAAAGACCCTGAAAAGCCAGAGGAATGTTGAAAAAGAAAAGCAAAGCTGGTGACATCACAATTCCGGACTTCAAGCTCTATTATTGGTACACTCTTTAAAACATAAGAGCGGGAGTTAAAAAGTGGGAAGGGAAAAGCTGTATCACTGAAAAGGTCAGTTATCTAAATCTACCCGGGCTTTCTAAAAGGGGAACTTCATGAGTAGGGTTGCCTGGCTCTTCATCTAGTTGCTTAGCTGCAGAGCTGACAATGTGTTTACTTGGGATGGATGTCTTTGAAGTGGATGCCTCAGCAATCAAAGCTTAATGTCAGGCATTTACACTACACAGAATAAGCTTTACTCTGGTATGGGAGGGGCAGGAGGTTGTGCTGCCTAAGGAAATGGAATGAATACACAGGTATTCACTTCTCAGTTTTCTATTAAACTGTGCATTTATGTTTTATGGACTTTCTATGTGTGCACTACATTTCACAATAAAGTTGATTAAAAAAAAGGTCAATACTTTCTTCTCAAATACTGCAAGGAATTTAATCCACTTCAATTTATCCCACTTCTACAAATTATCATTGCCACGTGTTTAATTCTACATATAAGTCCACTGTACATTATTAATATTTTAATGTAGTCAATGTGCATCTACCTGTGTATTTACTGTTTTTCTTATTCCCTTCTTTCGTCTGGGACCTTCCATCTGGAATCTTTTTTTTTTTTTTTTTTCTGAAGAGGTTTATCTATAGTCTGTTCTGGCAATTTCTAGTTCTTGACTAGATGTTTACATTTTGATCATTTATTACACAGTACGTGTATGTCTTATCTCCTTTTCTATATGGAGTATAGTAATAAAATCAGAGGAGGTAAAAAAATAATAGTCTTAGATTTTATTTTAAATATTTTTTGGATATGCTAGCTTACTCTCATCCCACTGTTGGCTAAATATATGTGGAGGCCACTTTTAGGCAGCAGGTTTGAGCAATGGAATGTAGAGAGGGCCCACAGCGACTCCCTGGCTGAATACAGACAGGTCCCTTGGGTGACCCACCTCAAAATAGCCATAGGCCCTAACTAAGCAATGGGCTCCTTACAACCAAGTTACCAACAAAGGGAAAACTACGCACATCCCCATACCTCCTCACCTTCCCCCTTTAAGAACAGCCCCCTCCCACTGCCTGCTTGCAGACAGTCTCTCCCCTGCTGTCCTGCTCACAGCTCCCTTGCCATGTATTCAGTAAACTTCTAGCTCCTTTGTTCTGCCTCAGGTGAATTCTTGTCACTGCCTGTGCCACCTTGTTCTACCGGCTCTTCACCCCACAGTTTGGGGCTCCCCATCCGATTGGGAGAGACACCACATTTAGACACTACATATAACACACATTTCACTGTTGTCTCCCGTCCCCCCGCCATGTAATTTGTCTAACAAGAATATATTTTTTAAAATAAATAGTGATGCTTTCCTTAGAAACCACAAAATCCAAAGAGACATGCAGAATTGGTCAGGTTAGTGTGATATATTTTTGAGGGTCATGGACTTGGAATATGAAGTTTTAAGGTTCAGGTCCGGATGTTGCCTTTTTTGTAGCTGTTGCAATTTACAAAAATTCCTTAACCTATCTAAATTTCTAATAATTCATCTTTAAAATGGAAGATGTAGGGGCACCTGGGTGGCTTAGTCCTTAAGCGTCTGCCTTCAGCTCAGGTCATGATCCCAGGGTCCTGGGATCGAGCCCCACATCAGGCTACCTGCTGGGCGGGAAGCCTGCTTCTCCCTCTCCCACTCCCCCTGCTTGTGTTCCCTCTCTCACTGTGTCTCTGTCAAATAAATAAATAAAATCTTAAAAAAAAAAAAAAAGAATATGGGAGAGGATTGCTATATAGGCTGAGGTGGGTCAAATGTCAGGAGTCTGGGGAAAGGAAAGAAGCTTAAGTTTGATTGGCAAGCATTTTGCTCCTATGGATCAGTAGGAACAAGCAGGTCAGCTAATTGTTTATGAGATAAAGAATGTGAATTTGGAGAGTCTGTGTCAGGTTTTGTCTTATGTAAATAAAGGAAGCATTTGTGAGGCTCATCTAAGTCATATGGGGAAGGACTGTTCCTTGTAATAAGCCATTCTCTGAATGGGGGTGGGGATGCGTTTGTTTAACCATCGCTATTTTCCAGGAGCACAGGGTTCCCATAAAATCCAACAATGCCAAAACCACAACCAAAACAAACAGAAAGTGTAGGAGTTTCTTTGTTTCTTCTTCTCCGCACTGGGCTACTCAAAGGCTGGCTGCTATGAGGGAAGCGGACTGGCCCAGGAGTGAGAGCGAGAGGAGCTGGGAGCCTCCACAGCTCGAAGGAGCGTCCCCTGTCATGAAGGGGGAAGACCCCCGTGGCACCTGAAGCGCGGGGACAAAGTGGCCAGTGGGAACCAGGGAACGGGATGGGCGATGCGATCCGGGGCTGCCGACAGGAGAGGGTGGAGGAGCGTCGGGCGTAGAGCGTCCACAGCTGTGACACACGGGGACCGGGTAGGTGACAGCCCTGTGCCCGGTGACAGTGACTTCGTGCACGCTTCACCGCGTGCCTGGCAGCCGCAGGGCGCGTCACGCATGTCTTCGCTCCGTAGTCCCTCAAGCATCGTATCGTTAAAGCACCATTTTGCAGATGCGGTGACGGAGGGCCGCAGAGGTTGCGTCCCGGGTGCGGCTGTAGGCAGCGGGGGCTCCGTGCCAGTGCGGGCTTGCAGGGGTGAGGCCCGGAGTCGGTTCACGCGGGAGCCGTCCGCGTATCCGTCCGCAGGTGAGCTGATCGCTTCTCGGCCTTTTGGCTAAGATCACGTGTGATGATTCCCTGTGTCCCGACGGTGAGGTTCTGCTGCAGAATGAGCAGGTTATGTCCGCTTTCCGAAAATAGACCACAACTTACAAAGTTTCTTCATAAAGCAGGGTTTAGGGAAAAACAGAAATCTGCCTCCAACACCAGCGATCCGAACTTACTGTTTTCAGTAATTTAGCCTTCATTTGCTGAAGTCGGACGCTGAAGTCATGGTCTCTCTGTTACATTTGTTAGCCTGTGTTTTTGCTCGTGTGTGTGTGTGTGTGTGTGTGTTTGCTCTTTATAGTTTCTTCATGTCACAGTTGAACCCTGGTTGTTCCCAACAGTGAGGATAAAAGGAAGTAGCAAGTTCGCCAGTGGAGTTTCTCTTTACCTTTCTGTTTCCGAGGCTAGCCACTTAGTCAGCTGACACCTTGATGCCCTTGGCTAGGATGATCCTTAGGCCCACAAGGAAAAGCAACACCAGGTCCCTGATTCAAACTGCAGGGTTCTACATTTACTTTTGTTCACCGTGGGATGTAATCAAGCACAGCATAACAAAAGCCAGTGTCTGGTTGTCATGTCTTTGGCAGGCAGGCCCCCAGGGAATCTCATGGAAGGCCTTGTTCTGTTCTGAGTTGTAGACAGACCAGCAGGCGATGGGACTTGGGGGAGAACTCGCAGCAGGTGGCCCTAAGCCTGGGTTTCTGGCCAGGACACCAGTATTTAGTAAGGGGAATTTCAAGAGCTGACATGGCCCCCAATTCCAGGAGGGGCCTCGGTATTTGTAGGCAGTCGCTACAGGAAGGTAGAGGCGAGGAATAAGACAAAAGCCCAGGTGGCAGCAGGACAGTTAACTGGATTCTGAGCCCCGTGTGTTAAACTTCGTTTTCCCCAAGAGAAGGCAAAATGACTCTACTTCTGTTATTTCATCAGCCTTAGAGTAGTTGTCGAATGGTGGCAGAAAGCATAAAGAACAAAAGCAGAACTCAGCAGTCAACACTGGTTTGTACTTACCATTCACTGTAGAAGAAAGAATCACTGTTTTGTTTAGAGATGAATGTGTTAATTCATGTGTCAAAAATTAATCTTTGTAAAGAGTTCCAAAAGGAAAAATTTTAAATTAAAAAGCTTTCTGATGGACAAGCAAATCAATTCCACATTATAGTAGATGCATTACAATATTTAGTAAGGACAGACATAGATAATGAGTGAAAGAAACATTAGAGGGCTAGTGTGTGTTTTACAATTTTGGTGAGTAAATTCAATTTCCTGTAATAAATACTCTAACAAATAACATAGTTTATAAAAAAGCACGTACAACAAGCTCTTATAATTATAGCCTTGAGGTTATGGAATACATTGCATTGAAAAGAAAAATAAAACTCTGAAAATGCAAACAGAGCGTTACAGAAGAATTTTTTCATTTGCAGCAGACTTGCCCCCAAATCCATTTTCTAATGAAAAAGTAAAGAATAGGTATAGATTTAGTTATCACTATATATCTTATGTTCTTTATACTTTGTGCCTCTATGATAATCGATGCCTAAATATTTTCCAACTTTCTCTATTATCTTTTCAATAAGGATTAATCAAGGCTCTGTATACTGGATATTCAAAAGCACTGTGTCAAAAAAAGTTATTCCTCCTAAAGTTTTCTCATTAAATACTATTAAAATATTCAACTTATGGTTTTATTTTAACCAAAGTGAATCCCAATGTTTGGTGCTTTAATATTTCCAATTCCACATTACATTCTAGGTACTATGCTTAGGTATTTTGCAGGTGTTCTCTTATTTTACCTTTCCTAACCTTATGAAATATTCTTATTTCTCTTTTACAGATAATGACCCTGAGGATTAGAGAGGAGTTACTCAGCTAGCATGAGCCTAACCCCAGACATCCTGCTTCCAAAGTCCTCCCTTTAAGATGTAGGGGAGAGTGGCTCAAGACAGCATGAAGCCCAATAGGGACTGAAGCCCAAAGTGTAAAAGTGCATTCATTGCACAGTACGTGGTCTCATTAGATACTTGTTGGAATAATGTAGCAATGTCAGCTATGTGCATTCAACCAATTTGATTCTAGCAGACTTTCAGGTTATTTGGAGAATGTCTGATTTTGTAGGTGATATTATACCTGGTGCTTCTGTGAGTTGACTTACAAACTGTAGGGAGCTGATGGCACCACATCTTCTCTCTTTTTTTTGCATAAATACATCTAGAAAAAACGTTCTACCACATGACTCATTTGGATTAGATGACTCCTTGGCAATTGCGACAATTTATATGCATCCTTTAATGATACTGCTCTTTCCAGGATAGTAGTGAGTAACGAATTTACTTTAGAATGATTATGTTGCTGACAAACTACCCAGTATCATTTCTGTACATTATACCCCATTTTTAAATTGAATTTTAATGCAATATCAGAGTAATGCTCATGAACCTCGTCTCTCTCTCTCTTTTTTTTTAGATTTATTTATTCATTATTTTAAAGAGAGAGAGAATGCAGGGAGGAGGAGGGGCAGAGGGAGAGGGAGAGAGAAACCCGAGCAGGCTTTGTGCTGAGCATGGAGCCCGTAATGGGGCTCGATCCCACAACCCTGAGATCCTGACCTGAGCTGAAACCAAGAGTCGGACCCTCAACTGACTGTGCTACCCAGGTGCCCCTGAACCTCTCTCATTTATTTAAAGGCAAAGATGACAATTTAGGTATGACATTTGAATTATATTCTAATTTACAATATAGCCATGTCTTTAGAAGTTAATAGCTTGAAGTCTGTACAGAAAACAAGTGTTCTATCCATTGGAACTACAGGAGTACGGAGTGATTTTTGAGGGCCCTTCTAAACATCTATTCTGTGATTATATTCAAAGGAAGGAGAGTTATATGTGAGTACTGACAACAGATCTGGGGAAGATATAGGAGGCTGGGAGTTGGGAAACTGTTATTCTAATCCCAGGATTTTTATAAAAACTGAGGAATCTGAAGGACGTTTTATAGCATCATTTAACCTCACTTTCCTATTTTCAGTATTAGGAGACTGGAGTAAAGCATTTCTAAGATGACATTCAGCTATAAAATTCTACAACTTGAACACATTTGGATCTCATTGCATTCAGATGGTTTTGGATCACTTCACTTCTGAGTTCATGATTTTCAATTTCCATGTCAATAACGTAAAGGAAATATAGCAATAAATAACACTTTTTTTTCACAATTTTATGTACCTACACACCTGTTCTATGAGTAGAGCTTCAGTCTGTATTTATAGAAATATAAAAAGTAGGTAACAAATAGTGTATAAAAACGAATTTATACAAAAAAATTAACTCATAGTATATGCAAACTAGAAGATATGTAAAATATTTAGGTGTGGATACCAAGAGTCTGGGAAAGGAAGCATCTGATTTAAACATGGGGAATACTCCTTCCGTAATATTTAAAGAAAATACCACATACAGGTGAGAGTCAGTATTATGGAAGGCATAACAAAATATTTCAGTGTCTCAAATAACAGCCAACACAAGCCATTTGATATTACAATAGAGATAAAGCAGTTTCAGATTTCTGAGAATCTCACAAATCTGAGTACACATATCTGTGAATGCCAATTTTCGGAACACTTCCTCAACATCTTGCTATTCTGACCTACTGGCACTTCCAGGATCTCCTTTGTTCACCTTGAAAGTAATCCAGGCCACTCTGGCCACAACACTGTGAGATTGTCAACAGTACTTACTTGTCCTTTCAGACTAAGTATAGCATCTTTTTTTTTTTTTTAAAGATTTTATTTATTTATTTGACAGAGAGAGAAACACAGCGAGAGAGGGAACACAGCAGGGGGAGTGGGAGAGGGAGAAGCAGGCTTCCCGCCGAGCAGGGAGCCCGATGCGGGGCTCGATCCCAGGACCCTGGGATCATGACCTGAGCTGAAGGCAGATGCTTAACGACTGAGCCACCCAGACGCCCCTAAGTATAGCATCTTTTGAACGTGGTCTCAATATGAACTTCTGTATGTCTCACTTAACTCTATCAGGGACTAAGTAGGACTAGACTTTGGCTCTAGAAACACATAATTAAAAATAAGATTTCACAAAAATATTCACTTAGTCAACAAATTTGTTTTGTTGATGTTGATTGAATTAACCATGCTTCTCCTTACCTTCTTCTGAATAGAATACCCTACCTCTCCATCTTATCTGTCTGGCAAATTCTTCTTCACTATTCCATGCAAAATCAAATGTTACCTCTTATTGGAGGTCTCCCAGATTTCCTCAGGATCAGTTGCCTTCTTTCCTGTCATTTCCTAATTGTTGTTTCTCTCTCTCTCTCTCTCTCTCTCTTTTTATTAGAGAGAGAAAAAGAGAATCTTAAGCAGGCTCCATGCCCAGTATGTGAGCCCGATGTGGGGCTCGATGTCATGACCTTGAGATCATGACCTGAGCCGAAATCAAGAGTCGGATGCTTAACCGACTGAGCCCACCCAGGCGCCCCCCTATCATTTCATAGCATGTTGCATACAGCTCCTTTAGAGCACTCACATGCTACCTTATAGTTAGTCTTGTATTTATGTGCTTCTCACTGCTCAGAATTTGATCAAGGAGTGGGCCATTCAAGCACCTCCTTGTCAAGATATGAGGGCTTGATAAAATACCACTGTAAAACAATTAGAATTGGCTTGCTAGTTCATTCAGTTGCCCCAAACCATTTGCACAAATGATAGGACATAAACCAATAGAGCCTGCATTCCAAAGTGGAGATTACAAATGAAGGATGAAAGGAAGAAATGAAAGAAGGAAGGAGATGGGAGGAAGGCAGGAAGGGAGGGAAAAAAGGAGGGAAGGAGGGAACAAAGGAAGGAAGAGAGGTAGGGAGGAAGGGAAGAGAGAGGGAAAGAGAAACCCTTTGTCAGTTTGTAATTCTTATGTTTAGTGTCGTCACATGTGATTTCATGCTGTAGCTGCATGACATTTTACTACCCCTGATATTGATCAGCTAGTAGTTGAGTGCAGTCAACAGCTCCAACCACTGAAATTCTGGAATCAAGTAATGCAAAAATAAAGTCTGTTTTGGTTTTTGTTTTTGTTTTCTGGGAAGGGTCTGGAAATATGTTCAGTTCTAGAAGGCTGGTGACCTGTTCTTTTTGATTGATACGGGATAGATGCTATTATGGTAACACATCAGAAAAACTAAAAAGAAGAATACAATTTTGCAATTCACATATTCAGGATAAGTAAAACACTTTATATAAAGTTGCAAGCATTGATTTGTATAAAAGAGATAGACATATTTCAAAGTAATCCTGTTATCAATCTTCCCCAGTAAAGTTGGTCTTTTCTGTTTCATTGTCATATAGATCATTTTGCCATTCTACTTAGTAATCTGAGTATTCTCCCTGCAATGACTTTTGCGTTAACTTTCACATTTCCTGGCTTCAGGAAATATCCTAAACATACTGAAACAAGGATCATGCAACATTTTTATCAGTGTTTCCTCTATTAGATGTGTATTTTTCTGGCAAAGCTGACAGTGAGGGCTTAGAGAAACAATCTGTTAACTCTTCTGATTAACAATGCCCCCCCCCGCCCCGGTTTTATTCACTTCTTGTTGTATTACCTCAGTTATGTTGTGACGTTTGACAGGCCCATCAAACTACTCTGCCTGATTCTCCTGAGTGGGCTGCACCTTTTCTGCAAACAAACTCCCAGATGCTGGCTTTGTTGCTAACCGAGGCTGACATTAATGCTGACATTCATGATAATCCCTGGTGATTTCTGCAAGATTTAATTTAACAATGGAGGGACGATGCCACATCCAGTGGGAAGAAAGTGGTACCTATTAGAGAACAAAGGGGACTGTTCTCACTCAGAGGGCAGACCTTAGTGTTAATACCTCCCAATAGAATAATCGGTGTTACACATTTCAGTTTATGAAGGGGTAAGTAATCTGTTTCATCATATCACATTTCCATATTGGAATCTGATTTAAGGTTACAGCGTGTTGGCTTCATAGCAACGTTTCGGAACTCAGATGTGCTGCGAAGATTCTCTCGAAACTGGAGGGAATGTTTTGGCCTCTCGGGTGGCTGAGGGTGATGTCAGGAATCTTAACAGCAAAGAGCATTCCAAGCAGAGCATTTGCCCTTTTGTATCTAAACTGAGAGCTAAAGTGGAAGCCGAAGCACTAACATCCAGAGATGGAGGAGTCAGGGGGCCACTTCTGCCCCCCATTGCTGCTGCTGATGGATGCCATCACTGCTGTTCTACGATCATTGAAGGGCAATGGCATGTTACGGGGCCTTGGTAGCATTTTAGCTGTGTCACTCCTGTGACATTGAATAAGTCATCTACACCTCTTGGGGCCTCAACTTCACCAAGTGTAAAACATGACCTAAAAGCCCTGCCTTAAGAGCTCTGCCTTTTTACATGAGGATTGTGAAGAGTAAATGGAGTAATTTTACAAACACATTTTAGAAGCAGTAAAATGTTATAAAAATATAGTTTATTATTACCCATTTATTCATTCCCCACCCATTCAGTATTTATTGAGCATCCACCTTGTGCCTCTGGACCCTTTCTTTTGTTTCTCAGGTCATTGACAATCCCTCCTCCCTCCCTGGTCCTACCCACACCCAGCACTCCCACCCCTGTGCCCCGATTATCTCTAACTCATCCTTCAAGACTCTGGTTAAATAGTACCTTTGCTTTTCCTACCCACTCATGCCCCTCTCTCCAGACAGTTGATTATTCCTCTCTCAGTGCTAACTCTACTAAGTGCAGACCTAGGATTTCGTGTTTTGTTACACTTTGATCCCTCTTGTATTTGTAAGGTCTTTGCTCTCAGAAACTGCATTTTTGTATTTGCTGAGCAGAGGGTGCTGGGAGATTGGGGATGTCTAATGGAGGAATAGTGGGAGACGAGGCCTATGGGGATGGGCCACCTTACTGCACTGTTTCACGTTCAGTGCATGGATTGCAGGGGTGGCAGGAAAGGCTGAAGCCTATGCTTTGCACATTACACAATTCATACCTGTCCAGACAGTCTAACAAACTAGCCACATGGGCCACCAGTGTTCTGATTACAAGAAGAGATAATTCTGTTGTGGTTTTTTTAATAGATTTTATTCATTTATTTGACAAAGAGAGACAGCGAGAGAGGGAACACAAGTGGGGGAGTGGGAGAGAGAGAGAGAAGCAGGCTTCCTGCCGAGCAGGGAGCCAGATGTGGGGCTCGATCCCAGGACCCTGGGATCATGACCTGAGCCGAAGGCAGATGCTTAACGACTGAGCCACCCAGGCACCCGAGATAATTCTTTAAAGGAAGCCTTAATCAAGCGGATAAACTAAGCTTGAATCTGTTAGCAGAGGAATAATTCTAATTCCGGTGTAGGATATTATTCATATGTGTCTAAAGAGCAGCCCTTTATGAATTCAAGTCTAAGCTTGAGGGAAAAAATGTAAGTAAACTCTCAGAGAACTAATTTCACTAAAACCTCTTTATGAAATAAAAGCAGAAGGCAGTGGGGTCTTTGCATTACCCAACTTGGACTGCTCATAACCCAGAAGGGAGGAGAAATTCTTCCTACATTTTTCACGGAGATTTGGTACCTGTGAAGACAGTACAATGAAACATCAGAAGTTGATACCCAGCAGAAATAGCAGGGACTCCGATTCATTCATGATGCCCAGAGGAAGGGGCAAAAATACCAAGGCAATGCATGGAAGCAGGAATCATGCAGCAACAGTGCCCACCCCAGCCTCTGCAGGGGCTTCACGTGAAGACAGGTAAGGACAGGATGATAGTTAAGTGGCGTAGGACCCTGCTTCTACACAGCCACCTGTTGGCTGTCAAATCTCCCCTTCCTCTTGTATTTTCCCCAGGCAGCACCACTCCCCATCCCAGGTATCACTTCCATTCCTTTTACCTTGATTTCTCCCTTTACTGGCTGAAGACACTTTCAGCCACCTTTGTGGCCCTCAAACCCTCTTACAGATGTTTCTTCTTACTTCTAGATCCAACTTGAGGGACTCCCTAGTGAAGTTCTAGGAGATACTAGGATTTCACGTGACAAGTGCCCTGTCCCCTGGACCAGGGGCTGGGAACATGGGTGTTGGAGCCAGAGTGCCTAGGTTGTGGTGCAAGTGCCACAGTTTATCTGCTCTTTGAACACATTCCTTTCTTTACATCTCAATTTTTTAATCTATGAGACCACAGATAGTACCTACTAATAGGTCTGTTGGCTGGATTAACTGAGTTAGTGCAGAAATCAGTTAACACAGTAAGCAGTGCATTTGAAGTGCTGGATAAAAGTTAGCTTTGTTTGTTATTCACTTACTGACCCCATTTTGTGACCCACAATTATCATTTCTGATAGCCTGTGAACTCTGAGGGATGGGACGTGGATCTGTATTTCTTTCATCTTTATATCCCCATTACTTAACATGACACTGGGGCCTGGCTCATAATAGACATGCAGTAAATGAGTGTTAAGATGTGTGCATTATTGAATAATCAATTGATTGAGGAATGTGGTAGGAACACAGGGACCTTTTATATTTATGCAATAGGTGCTGCCTCCAGGGATAATAAGCAGGCAGAGGAAATTATGCCACTAAAGGACAGTTGAAGGAAAGCAACTTTAAAGAGCGAATTCTGAGGTTATATTTTTGGTTCTTCAAGGGGTCATTTGCACAGCATGACTTCCTGTGATCAATGGAATCTGACCAGCCAAGAATTTGGTAGTCTTACTGTTCTTATTAAAGTTCCATTGGTTGCTTATCTTTTCACCTTTTCTTAAATGATATGGTTTTTTTTTTTTTTAAGATTTTATTTATTCATTTGAGACACAGAGATAGAGAGAGAGAGCATGAGTAGGGAGAGAGGCAGAGGGAGAAGGAGAAGCAGGCTTCCCGCTGAGCCAGGAGCCCAATGTGGGGCTCGATCCCAGGACCCTGGGATCATGACCTGAGCCGAAGGCAGATGCTTAACCATCTGAGCCACCCAGGAGCCCCAATGATACGGTTTTTTTTTTTTAAAGATTTTTATTTATTTATTAGAGAGAGAGAGTACAAGTAGGCAGAGAGGCAGGCAGAGGGAGAGGGAGAAGCAGGCTCCCTACTGAGCAGGGAGCCCGATGCGGGACTCGATCCCAGGACCCTGGGATCATGACCTGAGCCGAAGGCAGCCGCTTAACCGACTGAGCCACCCAGGCGCCCCGATACGGTTTTTTTAAAAAAATTAAATAGTGACTCAATGTCTAGAGGGGAAATATAAAGGAGAACTGAGAAGTGAGCATATGTGTCAGACAAAGCAGATATATGTATATGTATATGTGTGTGTATATATATATATATATACATCGAAGCAATATGCCCTTTTGAAGGATACATAGGAGGATTCTTTTATTTGGATAAAACAATGAATATTGGTTTGAACATTTGCTTTTAGCCTTCCCTGAACCTCACATCTCTTTGTTTTGTTCTGTTCCTCCTGTGCGTTGTTGGTCTTTCTTTACATGAAGAGGCTAACACTAATGGTTTTGATGGGGATATGGTTTATAAGTACTATGGGGAACACAGCTCAAATAGTTTAAGAGCCTGTCACCTGTAAAAGGGGAAGGTATACCACTTTTATCTCTAAATTTTGGAAATTTTGCACACTTTTGTCTTTCAAGTCTGTCTCTTGTATCAATTATAGATTATATACTGCAAGAATTCATATAAAATTCCTGCCACATTTATAGATAAATTCTTATTTGTGCCCAAATTAATTTGGGGGATCAATTTGTGGTCAGTTCAGCTAACTGGAATAATTGTTCTGTGATCATCGTTGAAAAACATATTAACTCCTTATGATAGAATGTCCACTTTCAGCAAGTATCTGAATATGTAAAGAAAGGATATTTAGTATAACCTTTAAATATTAATAACATTGAAATATCATAGGTATACTTAGTCAACCTCATGAAGCAATTTGAAACTTTAACTAGTATTTTCTGTTAGGTTAATATATCTTTAGGACTTGATATTATGGTTATGCATAAAAAAACTTTTCCATTGCACTTTAGCTTGGTGCAAGTGTATTTATGATTGTCAGTAACTCAAGCAATATATTTCTTCTGGGTAACTCTGGTATTAAAAAGTCTAAAATGCAGGACTTCTGGGGAAGATGGTGGGGTAGGAGGATCCTAATTCACCTTGTCCCACAGATACAACTAGATAATACCCGCATCAATGCAGATAACCCTGAAAATGACCCCAAGACTGGCAGAACACATTCTCCACAGCTAAACATAAAGAAGAGGCCACATCAAAAACTATAGGAAGGGCAGAGATGTGGTCAGGAGCTAAACTACCCACAAGGCTGTCTACAGGAGGGAGGGCCACCACAAGCAAATGGAGGTGAGAGGAGCAGACACCACACTGGGCACCCCAGGCGTGGGGGACCTGCACTGGGAGGATGAATCCGCATAACGTTTGGCTTTGAAAACCAGAGGGACTTAACTTCTCAAGTTCTACAATCAGTGGGGCTTAACACCTGGAACTTTACAAATAAGCAGCTTGGCTCTGGGAGAGCCATAGGCTGAGTGGAAACTGAGTCCCCACCCTTAAAGAGACAGCACAACAAACAGCCCTGCTTAGATATATCATAGAATGAGCAGTTTGAAAAATGCCTGGGGTATACAGGAGGGAGATTTGTTTACTAATTTCAGAGCTGAAGGGGCAGGGATCTTTGGGAGACTTCTCCAAGAATAAATGAGCTGGCAGCCACCATTTCCCTCCCCAGTATAGCAAAGTATAACACCATTTACCTAAAATGTGTGTGGGGGGAGGGAGGAGTAAAGAATGAGTTCAAACTTAAGTGGCCATCAACTTAATATAGACTGCTATGCATAAGGATGTTGTATATAAACCTAATGCTAATGACAAATCAAAAACCAGTAATAGATATGCAAAAATTAAAGAGAAAGGAATCCCAAGTATATCACTAAACCAAGCCAGCAAGCTGTAAGAGAAGAGAGCAAGAGAAGAAAGGAACAGAGCAGAACTACAAAAACAACCATAAAACAAGTGACAAAATGGCAATAAGTACATACCTATCAATAATTACTTTGAATGTAAATGGACTAAATGCTCCAATCAAAAGACATAGGGTGACGGAAAGAATAAAAAAAACAAGACCTATCTATATGCTGCTTACTGCAGACCCATTTCACCTAAAGACAAATGCAGATTGAAAGTGAAGGCATGGAAAAGCATTTATCATGCAAATGGAAGTGCAAAGAAAGCCAGGGTAGCAGTACTTATATCAGACAAAATAGACATTTAAATGAAGACTATAACAAGAGACAAAGACACTACAAAATCATAAGGGAAAAAACCCAACAAGAAGATATAACAATTGTAAATATTTATGTATCCAATACTGGAGCACCCAAATACATAAAGCAGCTATTAATAAACATAAAGGAAGTAATTGATAGTAATACAATAATAGGACTTTAACACCCCACTTATGTCAATGGATAGATCATCCAAACAGTTAATTAAGAAGGAAACAGTGGCTTTGAGTGACACATTGAACCAGATGGATCTATATTGAAAACATTCTACCTTAAAACAGTTGAATATATGTTCTTTACAAGTGCACACAGAACATTCTCCAGAATATATCACGTTAGGTCACAAAACAAGTCTCAACAAATTCAAAAAGATTGAAGTCATGCCAGCATCTTTTCCAACCACAACACTATGAAACTAGAAATCAACCACAAGAAAAAATCTGGAAAGAACACAAATACATGGAAGTTAAGTAACATGCTACTAAACAATGAATATGTCAACCAAGAAATCAAAGAGGAAATCAAAAAATACATGGAGACAATTGGAAAATGAAAACAGAATGGTCCAAAATCTTTAGGATGCAGCAAAACCTGTTCTAAGAGGGAAGCCTGTATTGCTATAAACTTGGAAGCAAGAAAAATCTCAAACAACTTAACCTTACACCTAAAGGAGCTATGAAAACAACAAACAAAACCTAAAACCAGTAGAAGGAAGGAAATAGTAAAGATTAGAACAGAAATAAATGGAATAGAAACTAAAAAAATCAATAAAACAGATCAATGAAACCAGGAGTTGGTTCTTTGAAAGGATCAAAAAAATTGATAGACTGTTGGCTAGACTTAAAAAAAAAAAAAGAGAGAGGGCACTCAAACAAAATCAGAAATGAAAGAGGATAAATAACAACAGACATCTCAGAAATACAAAGGATTTTAAGAGAATATTTTGAAAAATTATATGCCAACCAATTGGACAACCTAGAAGAAATAGATAAATTTTTAGAAATATATAACCTCCCAAAACTGAATCAGGAAGAAAGAGAAAATTTGAACAGACTGATTACCAGTAATAAAATTGAATCAGTAATCAAAAAACTCCCAACAAACAAAAGTCCAGGACCAGAGGGCTTCACAGGTGAATTCTATGAAACATTTGAAGAAGGGTTAATATCTATTCTTCTCAAGCTATTCCCCCAAAAAATAGAAGAGGAAGGAAAGCTCCCAAGTACATTCTATGAGGCCAACATTACCCTGACACCAACACTAGATAAAGACAATACAAAAAAGAGAACTATAGGCCAATATGTCTGATGAGCATAGATGCAAAAATCCTCAACAAAATATTAGCAAACTGAATCCAACAGTACATTAAAGAAATCATTCACCATAACCAACTGGGATTTATTCCTGGGATGCAAGGGTGTTTCAACGTTCACAAATCAATCAACATGATCCATCACATCAATAGGAGAAAGGATAAAAACTATATGATTGTTTCAATAGATACAGAAAAAGCATTTGACAAAGTTACAACATCCATTCATGATAAAAACCTTCAACAAAGTAGGTGTAGAGGGAACATACCTCAACATAATAAAGGCCACGTATGAAAAACCCAAAGCTAACATTGTACTCAATGGTGAAAAACTGAAAGCTTTTTTTTTTTTTAATCAGGAGTAAGACAAGGATAGCCCCTCTCACCACTTTTATTCAACATAGTACTAGAAGTCCTAGCCAAACAGTCAGACAAGAGAAAGAAATAAAAGGCATCCAAATTGGTAAGGGAGAAGTTAAACTTTCACTATTTGCAGATGACATGATACTATATATAGAAAACCCTAAAGAGTCCATGGAAAACTACTAGAACTGATAAGTGAAGTCAGTAAAGTGGCAGGATACAAAATTGATACACAGAAATCCATTGCATTTCTATACATGAATAATGAAGTAGCAGAAAGAAAAATTAAGAATCTGATTTACAATTGCACTAAAAATAATAAAATGCTTAGGAATAAACTTCACCAAGGAGGTTTTATTTTATTTTATTTTAAGATTTCATTTATTTATTTGACAGAGACACAGCGAGGGAGGGAACACAAGCAGGGGGAGTGGGAGAGGGAGAAGCAGGCTTCCCGCGGAGCAGGGAACCCAATGCGGGGCTTGATCCCAGGATTCTGGGATCATGACCTGAGCCGAAGGCAGACGTTTAACGACTGAGCCACCCAGGCGCCCCCACTAAGGAGGTTTTAAAAGACCTGCATTCTGAAAAGTTTAAAACATTGATGAAAGAAACTAAAGATGACACAAAAAAAATGGAAAGATATTCCATGCTCATGAATTGCGAGAGCAAATATTGTTAAAATGTCCATACTTCGCCAAAGCCATCTACAGATTTAATGGAATCCCTATCAAAATACCTACGGCATTTTTCACAGAACTAGAACAAATAATCCTAAAATTTGTATGGAACCACAAAAGACCCTGAATAGCCAAAGCAATCTTGAAAAAGGAGAACAAAACTGGAGGTATCACAATCTCAGATTTCAAGATATATTACAAAGCTTTAGTAATCAAAATAGTATGTACTGGCACAAAAATATACACATAGATCAGTAGAGCAGAGTAGAGAGCCCAGAGATAAACCCACAACTATATGGTCAATTAATCTATGACAAGGAGGCAGGAATATGTAATGGGAAAAAGTCTTTTCAATAAATCGTGGGAAAACTGGACAGTTACATGCCAAAGAATGAAATGTGACCTCTTTCTTACATCCTACACAAAAATAAACTCAAAATGTATTAAAGACGTAAATGTGAGACCTGAAACCATAAAAATCCTAGAGGAGAACACAGGCAGTAATTTCTCTGACATCAGCCATAGCAACATTTTTCTAGATGTGTTTCCTGAGGCAACAGAAACAAAAGCAAAAATAAGCTATTGGGACTACATTAATATAAAAAGCTTCTGCACAGCAAAGGACGTCATAAACAAAACAAAAAGATAACGTACTGAATGAGAGAAGAAATTTGCAAGTGACATATTCAATAAAGGTTTGTACCAAAATACATAAAGAACTTATACAACTCAACAGCAAAAAACCCCACAAATAATCCAATTAAAAAATGGGCAGAAGACATACAGATAGTCAACAGACACATGAAAAGATACTCAGCATCACTAATCATCAGAGAAATACAAATCAGAACCATAATAAGATATCACCTTACACCTGTCACAATGGCTAAAATTTAAAACACAGGAAACAAGAAATGTTGGCAAGGATGTGGAAAAAAAGAAACCCTCTTGCACTGTTGGGTGGGAATGCTAACTGGTGCAGCCACTCTGTAAACTAGTATGAAGATTCCTCAAAAAATTAAAAATAGAATTACCATATAATTCAGTAATTCCACTACTGGGTATTTACCCAAAGAATATGAAAAATCACTAACTTAAAAAGATATATGGCCTACTGTTGTTTATTGCAGCATTATTTACAATAGCCCAAGTGTGGATGCAACCCAATTATTTATCAATAGATGAATGGATAAAGAAGAAGTGGTATACATATATATATATGTATATATACACACACACACATATATATACACACACATGGAGTAGTATTTAGCCATAAAAAATAATGTAATTTTGCTGTTTGCAAAAACATGGATGGATCTAGAAGGTATAATGCTAAGTGAAATAAGTCAGAGAAAGAGAAATACCATATGATTTCACTCATATGTGGAATTTATGAAACAAAAGAAACAAAAAATAGACAAGGAAAAATAGACTCTTAAATGTAGAGAACTGGTGGTTACCAGCAGGGAGGTGGATGGGGGGATGGGTGAAATAGGTGATGAGAATTAAGAGTACACTTATCGTGATGAGCACTGAGTAATGTATAGAATTATTGAATCATTATATCATACACCTGAAACTAACACTGCATGTTAATTATGCTAGACTTAAAAAACAAATTTTCAAAAATCCAAAATGCTAGCTTATGCATATATGTTTCTTCTCTTTTTTCCCAATCTCTTACGCTTAGATAAAAGCCTTCTTTTTTTTCCTCATTTCACACTCTTCTGCCCAGAGAATTTCCACTTAGGAAGAACTATTTTGTGAATGAATATGACAACTTTAATATGCAGTGTCTCTTTTTTTGGCATGGTCTCATCTTTTAAGATTCCATCATTATTCCAAATATAAGCATTACTTTGCTCTTGCTAAAATCCATGTTTTCAGTAAATTAACATATACTGCAAGTTTAAAATCATAAGGGTGTCTTTGCAGTTCACTTTTCAAATGAAATTAATTGGCAATGAGGAACCCATATCTCTAATTACCTGCTAAGGCTAATTGGGCTAATTATCATTTCTGTTTCCTGGGGGCAGAAAAGTAGAGTAAGCCCCTAGATTCACAGTTTTTGTTTAGTCACTGTTGCGTTTTCAGAAATCTCTGCATTGCCATTTTTTGTTGGCCAAGCCTATCCAAATTGTGGTATTGGTTTATCATTTTATTATGATTTTTTAAGCAGTTTCATTAAAGTGTAATTGACATACCATGGACTGCATGTATTTAAACTGTGCAATTTGATAAATTTTGATATATATCTCCAAAAACATTAAACACAATCCAAATAAAGAACCTATCCATCATCCACCTCTCTAAAAGTTTCCTCATTCCCTCTTGTAATCCTTCCCTCATTCCTCTACCCACTCCTGTTGCCAGGTAAGCACTGGCCTTTCTGTCAGTATATATTAGTTTGCAATTTCTACCATGTTATGTAAATGGAATCATACAGTGTGCAGTCGTTTTTGCCTGGCTTATTTCACTCATCATTATTATTTTCAGATTCATCCATGCTGCAGAATGTATCAATAATTTATTCATTTTATGATCAAGTAGTATTCCATTGTATAGATCTATGACAATTTGTTTATGCCTTCACCTATCGATGGAGGTGATGGATAGGTTTTTTGTCTTGATTGCACTGGTGATGTTTTCATGGGTGTATGCATATCTCCAAACTCATCTACTTGTATGTATTAAATATGTCCAGTTTTTTAAATGCCAATTATATCTCAGTAGAGATGTTTAAAAACATTAGAGGAGACTGGGTGTGGGCTATATGGGAACTATCTTTGCAACTTTTTAAAATAGATCTAAAACTCAAGAAGATAGCAGGAGGGGAAGAATGAAGGCGGGGAAATCGGAGGGGGAGACGAACCATGAGAGACGATAGACTCTGAAAAACAAACTGAGGGTTCTAGAGGGGAGGGGGATGGGAGGATGGGTTAGCTTGGTGATGGGTATTAAAGAGGGCACGTTCTGCATGGAGCACTGGGTGATATACGCAAACAATGAATCATGGAACCCTACCTCAAAAACTAATGATGTGATGTATGGTGATTAACATAACATAATAAAAAATAAAATATATCTAAAACTTGTAAAATTTAAAATTTAAAAATAATCCATTTTATTGTCAAGTACTACTCCTTTGTATCAATAAAAAATACAGCAATTTCTTTATTCCTTCACCTGCAGTTGTTTCAATTTGGAAGCTATTATAAATAAAGCTACTATAAACACTCATGTACAAGTATTAATATGGATGTATGCTTCTATTCCTTTGGGGTAAATATCTAGGAATGAAACAGGATAGATCTTTGTTTAACTTTTAATTGCCAGTCTGTTTTCCAAAGTGATTGTAGTATATTACAGTTGTAGTTCTTGCACATACTCACCGACTTCTGATATTATCATTTTTGAAATAAATATTTTAGCTATTCTGATGTGTAATGTTACTGTGCTGTGGGTTTATTTTGCATTTCTGGACTAATCATTGAAGATGAAAATGTTTTCCTGTGCTTATTTGCCCTTTGTATCTTCTTTAGCCAGGTATCTGTGCAAATGTCTGCCCATTTGTTATTGGATCATTTAATTTACTATCAATTACTTTTAAAAGAGTTATTTATATATGATAGACACAAGCCCTGTGTCAGATGTGTGATTTGCAAATAATTTCTCCCAGTCTGTAGTTTGCCTTTTCATCTCCTAATGGAATATTTCACAGAGCACAAATTTTTCATTTTGATGATATACAATTTGTCAGTTTGTTCTTTTGTGGATCATGTCTTTGGTGTGATATCTAAAAAAATCTTTGCTGAGCCCAGGTTCACAATGATTTTCATGTAGAAGTTTTGTAGTTTTAGGTTTCACATTTAAGCCTATGATGTATTTTGAGGTTGTGTGTGTGTAGCACAAAATATGGATCAAATTCCATTTTGGTGGGGGGAAGGGCATGTGGATATCCATTTGTGCCAACACCATGTATTGAATAAGTTTTTTTTCCTCCACTACATTTCCTGTGTACCTGTAGTATAAATCATTTTTTGAAATACATGTGAGTATATTTCTAGAATCTCCATTCGTTTCCATTGATCCATTTGTCTACCTTTTTGCCAGTCCCACTCTATGTTGATTACTGTAGCTTGATGTAAGTCTTGAATTCAGGTGATGTGGTCAGAGAACATACTTTCCATTACCTGAATACTTGCAAATATATCAAGATTTGTTTTATGGCCTGGAATATCACCAATCTGTGTAAATGCCCACTGTGCATTTGGAAAGAATGTGTATTCTGCTGTTTAAATATCAGTGAAGTCAATTTTTTTTTTAAAGATTTTATTTATTTATTTGACAGAGAGAGAGACAGCGAGAGAGGGAACACAAGCAGGGGGAGTGGGAGAGGGAGAAGCAGGCTTCCCGCCGAGCAGGGAGCCCGATGCGGGGCTCTATCCCAGGACCCTGGGACCATGACCTGAGCCGAAGGCAGACGCTTAACGACTGAGCCACCCAGGCGCCCCCAGTGAAGTCAATTTTGTTGATAGTATTGTTTTTTTCTATATTTTTACTGATTTGCTGCCAAATTTGTTCTATCAGTTATTGAAAAAGGGGAATTGAAATCGCTATTATTTTGGATTATCTAATTCTCCTTGTAGTTCTATCAGTTCTTGTACCACGTATTTTGAAGCTCTCTTATTAGATAGATGCATGGACATATTGAGATTGTTATGTCATTTTGATAAATTGAACCCTCTATCGTTGTGAAAGCACCTTCTTTCTTCCTGATAATATCTTTGCTCTGATGTCTTGTGTGATATTAATATCACTACTCAAACTTCCTTTTTTTTTTTTAAGATGTTATTTGTTTTAGAGAGAGAGAGTGTGTGTGCGCACGAGCTAGAGGAGAGCACGCGAGCAGGGAGAGGGGCACAGGGAGAGGGAGAAAGAGAATCTTAAGCAGACTCCTCACCTAGCACAGAGCTGGA
Organism: Mirounga angustirostris; assembly: GCF_029215605.1. NCBI lineage: Eukaryota > Metazoa > Chordata > Mammalia > Carnivora > Phocidae > Mirounga > Mirounga angustirostris. Next base: position 30,621,579 of record NW_026991719.1, on the reverse strand, counting down.
CACGGGGCTCCATCTCAGGACCTGATCACGACCTGAGCCAGAATCAAGAGTCTGACGCTTAACTGACTGAGCCACCCAGGCGCCCCTCAAACTTCCTTTTGACTAGTGTTACCATCATATAACTCTTTTTGTCTTTTACTTTTAATCAATTTGTATCTTTAGAGCTGAAGTGCATTTCTGGTTGGCAGCATATACTTGCATCTTGCTTTTTAATCCAAACTGACGATTTTTGGTTTTTAATCTAAATATTTAGACCATTTGTATTTTTTCCATTTTTTAAACATTTTTGAAACAATTATAGATTCACAGGAAGTAGCAAAATAGAGAGAGGCCCATGTACACTTCATTCCGTTTTTCCAAATTGTTACATATTTCAGAATTTGAGTACAAGATCAAAAACAGGAAATTGGCATTGGTAAAATATTTGTGTGTAATTCTGTCATTTTATGACCTGTGTAGAACTGTGTAACCACCACCACAGAAGTATTTCATCAAGGCAAAGATCATGTTTCTCTTATAATTGCACCTACCATGCCAATATCCTTAACCACTGCCAACTACTAACCTGTTCTGCATCTCTATAATTTTGCCATTTTGAGAATGTTCTATAAATGGAATAATAACGACAGTGACGTTTTGAGACTGACTTTTGTCATTCTGCGTAATACCCTTGAGATCCATGTAAGTTGTTGTGTGTATCAAAAGTCCATTTCTCTTCATTTCTGAGTAGTATTTCATGGTCTGGATGTGCCACTCACCTAGTGAGGGATATTATGGCTGTTTTGAGGTTTTGATAATTACAAGTATATCTTCTATGAATAATATATAACAGGTTTTGGTATAGACGTAAGTTTTAATTTATCTGGAATAAATGCCCAAGAGTGTAATTGCTGGGTTGTAGGAGTTGTATGCTTAGATTTTTAAAGGCACAGCCAAACGATTTTTCAGAGTGGTTGTAACAATATGAGAAATCCTCTTCCTACATTCCCTTGCAGCCTTTAGTATTTTCACTATATTTTATTTTTGTTGTCCTGATAGGTGTGTTGTAATATCTCATCATGGACTTAATTTGCATTTCCCTGGAGTGTAGTGATGTTGAACATCTTTTTGCGTGCTCATCTGCTGTCTATATATCTTTTTCAGTGAAAAGGCTTTTCATGGTTTTGTCCATTTTCTAATTGGATTGTTGCTTTGTTTATAATGTTGAGATTTGAGAATCTTTTAGACACTCTAGATGTGTGTTTTTTGTCAGATACATAGTTTGCAAATACATTCTTCCAGCATGTTGCTTGTTTTTTTATCCTTTCGACAGGATCTTTCACAAAGCAGAAGTTTTTCATTTTTATGAAGTCCAGATCATCAATTTTATCTTTTATAGATGATGATTTTTGTGATAGGTCTAAGAATTTTTTTCCTATTCATAGATCCTGAAGATTTTTTCCTATGCTTTTGTTTTCTAAAAATCTTCTAGTTTTGTGTTTTAAGTCTGTGCTCCATTTGAGTTAATGTTTAAATAAAATGTGAGATTTAGGTCAAGATTTTTTGTTTATTCCTTTGCTTTTTTAGCTATGTCTATTCAGTTGCTCAAGCACCTTTGAAACGATTATCTTTCTTTAATTGACTTGCTTCTGCAATTTTTTAAAAACTTTTTATTTATTTATTTTAAGAGAGAGAATGAGAGAGAGAGAGAGCACATGAGAGGGGGGAGGGTCAGAGGGAGAAGCAGACTCCCTGCTGAGCAGGGAGCCAGATGCGGGACTTGATCCAGGGACTCCAGGATCATGACCTGAGCTGAAGGCAGTCGCTTAACCAACTGAGCCACCCAGGCGCCCTGCTTCTGCAATTTTAACTTTGTCAAAAATTAGTTGGTTACACATGTGTGGGCTATTTCTGGGTTCTCTGTTCTGTTCCTCTATTTACCTATGTATCTATTCCAGGATATAGTTCAACTTGGTATGTGTACCGTGAATGCTTAAAAAGAATGTACATTTTACTGTTATTTCTATAAATGTCAATTAGATCCTATTAGTTCATATACTGTTGAGTTAATATATCATTGAGTTATTCTATATCCTGTCTATTCTATATTCTGTCTAGTTATTCAAACAATTGTTAAAATAAGGTTACGAAAGTCTCCAACAAAATTAAGGAATTGTTTACTCATTCTTTCAGTTGATCGGTTTTTGATATACCTATTTTGCAGCTTTTGTTTTCTTGTTTGGCACAACACATTTAAGATTGCATTTAGGACTGTCTTCTTGAGTGGATTTATCCTTTTATTATCATGTCATGTTCTTCTCTCATAACTTTCTTTTCTGTAAAGTCTAATTTGTTTAATATTAATATAGGAACGTCTTCTTTAATTGACTAATATGTGCCTAGCATATCCTTTTCCACCCTTTTACTTTCAACCTACCTGTATTTTTTCATGTTTGGTTTTTAGTATAGTCGACACATAATATTATACTAGTTTCAGGTGTACAACTTAGTGATTTGACAAGTTTATGCATCATGCTATGTTCACCACAAGTGTAGCTCCCATCTGTCCCGTTACATCACTCTTACAGTATCATTGACTATACTTACGCTGTGCCTTTTATTCCCATGACTTATTCATTCCATAAGTGAAAGCCTGTATCTCCCACTCCCCTTCACCCATTTTGCCCAACCTCCCACTCCCTTCCTCTGGCAACCATCAGTTTATTCTCTATTTATAGGTCTGATTCTGCTTTTTGTTTTTTAATTAATTTTTTTAGATTCCATTTATTAGTGGAATCATACGGCATTTGTCTTTCTCAGTGTGACTTATTTCACTTAGTATAATACCCTCTAGGTCCATTCATTGTCTCAAATAGCATGATTTCATCCTTTTTAATGGCTGTGTAATATTCTCTTGTATACATATATCACATTTTCCTTATCCATTCATCTATTGATGGACATTTAGGTTGCTTCCATGTCTGGGGCTATTGTAAATAATGCTGCAATAAACATAGGGGTGTAGATACCTTTTGCAGTTAGTGTTTTTGTTTTCCCTGGGTCAATACTTAAGAGTGGAATTATTGGATCATATGATATTGCTATTTTTAACTTTTTGAGGAACTTCCATACTGTTTTCCACAGTGGCTGTACCAATTTACATACATTTCTACCAACCGAGTACAAGGGTTCTTTTTTTTCCATATCCTCATCAACACTTGTGGTTCTTGTCTTCTTGATTTTAGCCATTCTGACAGGCATGAGGTGCTATCTCATTGTGGTTTTGATTTGCATTTCCCTGATGATGAGGGATATAGAGCATCTTTTCATGTGGCTGTTGGCCATCTGCATGTCTTCTTTGGAAAAATGTCTATTCAGGTCTTCTGCCCATTTTTTAATTGGATTGTTTGGGGGTTTTTTTGGTGTTGAGTTTACATTGTTGTATTTGAAGTCAGTTTCTTACACACATAGTATACATGGCTCATTTTTTTTTTTAATCACTACTGATTGCTATATTTTATTTGGTGTATTTGGGCAATATACATTTGATATATTTAGGCCAATTAATATAAGTATTAATATGTTAAGGCTTAAGGCTGCCATTTTATTTGTGTGTATGTGTGTGATTTCTTTGTTTGGTTTTCTTCTTCTCTATTTACTTTTATTTTTGCCTCTCTGTGAGATACTTGAACATTTTTATGAATTTAACTTGATTTATCTACAGTATTTTTTAGTGTATGCCATTGTATAGACTTTTTAGTGTTTTCTATTCATTTTATATACATAACATCATAGTCTTTTGGTGTCAACATTTTACCAGCTTTAGTGAACTATATAAACCTCATCTTCCTTTATGTTTTCTTGTTTTTAATATAACTGTCTTAAATATTTGCTTTAGATTCATTAGTAATCACATAAGACATTACTATAATTTTTGCTTGAACCATTAATCATAATTTACAAAACTCAAAAAGAGAAGGAAAATCTATTGTATTTAGTCATAATTTTTATCTTTCTATTATTATTCTGTCCTGATGTTACCAGTTTTCTGTTTTAATTTCCTTTCTGTTTAGAGGACTTATTTAACCATTATTTTAGGGTATTCTGCTGGCAAAGCAAAACGAAACAAAACACCTAAAAAACAAAATAAAACCAAACCTATTCATTTCGCTTAATCTGAAAATGTCTTCATTTCCCTTCATTTTTATAAGATATTTTCACTGGATATAAGATGTGGGGTTAACAGTTCTCTTTCAGACTTGAAAAAATGTTGTGCCACTTCTTTCTAGTCTCAGTGGTTTCTGATAAGGAATATGATATTCTTATCTGTAAAACATATCTTTGGAATTTTGATAGGGGTTGCATTGAATCTATAGATTGCTTTAGATGGTATTGTTATATTGGCAATATTAAGTCTTTCAATCCCTGAACATGAGATTTCTTTCCATCTTATAGTGTCTTATCTAAGTTCTTTCATCAACGTTTTATAGTCTTCAGTATATAAATGACTTTCATCTCCTTAGTTAAATTTATTCCTAAGTATTTTATTCTTTTTGGTGCTATTGCAAATGGGAATGTTTTCCTAATTTCGTTTTCTGATAGTTCATTTTTAGTGTCTAGAAATGTAACTGATTTTTGTATGTAAATTTTGTATCCTTCAGTGTTACTGAATTTTTTCAATAGTTCTACCAGCTTTTTTTTTTATAATGGTGCCTTTGGAGTTTTCTATGTATAAGATCATGTCATCTGCAAACAAAGATAATTTTATTTCTCCCTTTCTGATTTATGTGACTTTTTTTTCTTGTCTAATTGCTCTGGCTATGACTTTAAGTACCATGTTGAATAGAAATAGCAAGAGTAGGCATCCTTATCTTGTTTCTGATCTTAGAAGGAAAGCTTTCGGTTTTTCACCATTTAGTATGATGATAGCTGTGGGCTTTTCATACATGGCCTTTATTAGGTAGAGGTATTTTCCTTCGAAGTTTGTTTCAAGTTTTTATCATGAAAGTATGTTGAATTTTGTCAGATACTTTCTCTGCATCTATTAAGATGATCATGTGATTTTTATCTTTTTATTGATGTAGTGTATCACTAATTTGTTTCCATATATATTTTTTAAAGCTTTATTTATTTTAGAAAGAGAGAGAGCAATGAGTGTGTATGAGTGGGAGGAGGGGCAGAGGGAGAGGGAGACAAGTAGACTCCCTGCTGAGGGGAGAGTCCGATGTGGGGCTCTATCCCAGGACCCTGAGATCATGACCTGAGCTGAAATCAGGAGTCTGATGCTTAACTGACTGAGCCACCCACCAACCGAGTCAACCAGCCACCCCTTGATGTTCATATGTTGAAGCATCCTTGTATCTCATGGATAGATCCCCCTGGTCATGGTGTATGATCCTTTTAATGTGCTGTTGAATTTGATTTGCTAGTATTTTGATGATGATTTTTGCATATATATTTATAAGGGATATTGGCCCATAGTTTTCTTTTCTTGTGGTGTCTTTGTCTGGCCTTGGTATCAGGGTAATGCTGACCTCATAAAATGAGTTTGGAAATCTTCCCTCCTCTTCAGTTTTGTGAAAGAGTTTGAGAAAGATTGCTTTTAATTCTTTAAGTGTTTGTCAAAAGTTGCTGGTGAAATCATCTGGTGACTTTTCTGGAATGTAATGCTCTCCTGTAATGTAAATCTACACAGAAAGCTCTGTGATGTGTGATGCCCTTTGCAATCTAAATTCAGATCTTGTATTTCGGTAAACTTTAAAAATTGCTTAAATTGCTAAGTAAAACACTACTTTCTGTTGAGAGGCAGTTCCAAGATAAATGGGAGTCCTTTAAAGGTGATGAAATCCAAGCATTCAAAAATTGGTACCCAACGTCAATAAAACCAGTAACAGCATGTCATTTGATCTTGGCTTTGCCTGGCCAGTTCCTGACCATTTCTGAGTTTGATTCTCTATCCTTCGGGTTGAGTCTCTACTTTTCTTCTTAAAACTGATTTTTCTAACTAAATGAGCCAAGGTTATATTTTGCTATTTTCAATCAAAAATCTTTACTGAAATCAAACAGGAATTTATTTCATTGCTGACTTAAAGTTGTTTGAATAGCTCAAATGGCAAAATACCTATCAGCAGATACTGACTACCAAAATGTTATAAATAAAATGCATTAGAGATATAAAATATGGATTAAAACCTGGATGCTAATGATTAGAGCTTGTACTTCGTGTTGAAAGGGAAGTACTTTCAATTTTTTATTATAGTATCACTTTAGCTTGTCTACTCATTTGAAAAGATAAATCACCATGTAGCAATGTACATTGTAAAGACAATTAAAATTGCCAAGTTTCAATCTTTGAATCAGAAATAAAATAATAACAACAATAATAACAATAATAATAATAACATTTGAGTAATTTTGGAAACATTAGAAGGAGGATTTCTAAGGTTTTCACATCTTTCCATGCCTTAAATTAAGTTGCTTCTGCTTTCAAGTAACTTTAATTATTTCCCATACATCCGTTCAAGTATCCCAAAGGTGAAAGAACTAAAGGGGAAGAAAAGAAAGTTTTACTAGTAATTTAGGTACTTGAGAGTGGATATTATTTCTCAGGTAATACAGAAGAAGGAAAATATAATTTTCCATAATTTTTCTTTGAACATATTCAGCTTAGGTTTTTTTCCATCCAGAGAAACTAAAACAGATCTAAAAAACATAAGCAACTCATCTCTATTGCTTAGAATTATCTAGATTTCCTCCTTCATAACCTGAAGCTATGAGAATTATTAAAACTGCTGAATTTCTGGTGGAAAGTATTTATATTGGTCATCATATTTTGAGAGAGTTCATAGAATGTTCATATCTGTAAGAATGTAATTGTCTTTAAAAAGCAAAAAAAAAAAAAAACCCACAAAAAACCTGACAGCAGTGGCTAAAATACTCAGTAGGGGAGGGGGCAGGTATTTTTATCAGTTAACCTTTTATAGGAGGTAGCCTGTGCAATAGAATGCCATCAGGAAACCATGGTTCTTTCTGTCTTCCCACCCCATCATTCTACCCTCATGTATCAGACTGGAAGAAAGGGAATGGTCAAAACTTTCTCCACCTGAAGTTTTTCTTTTTCTTTTTTTAAGATTTTATTTATTTATTCATGAGAGACAGAGAGAGAGAGAGGCAGAGGCAGAGGGAGAAGCAGATTCCCCGCGGAGCAGGGAGCCCCATGCGGGACTCTATCCCAGGACCCCGGGATCATGACCTGAGCCAAAGGCAGACGCTTAACTGACTGAGCCACCCAGGTGTCCCTTCTTTTTCTTTCTTTTCTTTTTTCTTTTCTTTTCTTTTCTTTTCTTTTCTTTTCTTTTCTTTTCTTTTCTTTTCTTTTCTTTCTTTCTTGAAAGACTACTACATACATCTCACTAACGATGAAAACTAGCTCTCTTCTGGCCACCCTGGCTATATGAGAGGCTGAACCAGTGACTAATGTAGCTTTCCAGTCTCTTTAGTAAAGGAAGGTAAGGGAGAAGGGGTTGTAAATAGCTTCTGAGTAGCAAAGGCACAATATCTGCAGCCATGTGTTCACCTGTTAGAGCAAGTTCAAAGCACTTTGAATGAATTGTAACAACTAATCAAACCTGAATATTTTCATAACTGAGAGTAAGTTTAGCCGAAAGAAGCAAATCGATTCGTTGTTCTGCCACCTGAAGAAGTACCTTGAGAAGGATTAGCTCCTTTGGGAAAATTATACAACAGCAAAATCTTTAGAATGTGCTGTGTGATCATGGCCAGGAAGAGATTTTTTTTTTTAAGATTTTATTTATTTGAGAGAGAGTGCAAGCACGAGCACCAGCAGGGGCAGGGGACAGAGGGAGATGGAGAATCAGGCTCCCCACTGAGCAGGGAGCCCCATGCGGGGCTTTATCCCAGGACCCCAGGATCACGACCTGAGCTGAAGGCAGCTGCTTACCCGATTGAGCCACCAGGCATCCCCAGGCAGAGATTCTTGTAGTTTTTTGTTGCACTTGTGAGGTAGGGCATTATCTGGCTCAATGCCCAGTTCCTGTCAGGCTGTATACTGAGGCAATTTGTACAATAAGAATGTGTGTATTTTTATTTCTTAACTATCTGAAGGTGTAGACCACGTCCTATAATGCCACTTTTTTTAACGAAGCAAAGATAGTTCATCTGAAATACGGAGGTCATTTAAGACTCTCTGCTCTAGACAATTAGAGTGTGATTCTGTGAAATGGATTCTTCACACTTTCAGAATATGGGTACTTGGGGAAGAAAGGCCTAGATTAAAGATCATTCATTACTTTAGAGATAAAATAAAAAATAAATTCAGGCAGCAGTTTTCTGATGCCCCAGAGTTTACTTTATTCTTTTTTTTTTTTTTTTCCCAAAGAACTGTTTTGGTTTTTTGTTTTGTTTTGTTTTTTCAATTTTGCCTGCTGACTATGTAGGGATATGATATGCTAGCCTTGTGTCTCCCGTTATGTTACATGATGTTACCCAACAGAGCGTCTGCATTGCTGGGTTGTACTTCCCCTTGGATATGTCAAACCTGTGACGTTACTTTATTTTTTGGCAGTCATGACTTCAAGAGCAAATGGGCCTATATGTCCAAGGTACACATATATACCACCCCCCAGCCCCACCACACACACACTGACACATGTTTGCAAATCAAAGAGAGTGTGTTATTAGAAAGCATTTGAAATAGTATTTTCATAAATTGGCCTTTCTAACATGTTTGGTGAATTCTGATGTTTCACCTTCTTTGAAACCAACCCATAAACTAAAGAGTGAAGAGAGGACAGCTCTTCCTAACAAACAGAATTCTAATTAAAAATTGGCTAAGGAATGATGGAAATAGAAAATAATCCACTTCTGGGTAAATCAGAAAATCATTATTGGATATTAAAATTAATAGAACAAAATATGATGAGAAACAGGATATTTGCCTAGTCTCAAAGTATCTCCACACAAGATACATATTAATAAAAAGGAAAAAATGGTAACTTCACAGTTAAAGGGACCTGACAGACACCACCTTAATGAAGGGATCAAGGTTAACATCACCAGTAATGAGACATACTCTCTTCCTGCCCTTCCTCTTGATAGAATTAATAGGATGCACTGAGAAGGCCCAGCATCCCATCTGACATCCTGATAGCTCTCTATAGTCTTCCCTCTGAATTCTGGGCTCCTTCACTTCTTCTGCTGAGATGACCTCCAAGCTCCTACACCTTATTGGTCTGTCTAGTCTCAAGACCATTTCGCTAGGAAATTTCTGGGTGTATCCTTTGTTCAGAAGGCTGAGTTAGTATAGGGAGGGTTATAAAAAGAATAATAAACATTGTTGAACCACCACAAGTTCAGAGCTTGGCCAACGATGCATAAATATGAGCACGTAACTATATGACAAATGTAATTAAGTTCTGTGATATAGGTAGAAGCAATATCATCAGCACTGGTGAGCTGGGCCTGGAAAAAATGAGCACCAGCTAGTATATTTAGAATCCTGCATCTTTCACTTTCTCAGGAGAATACGCACATAAGAACCATCAAAACACAAGACAGTATAAAAGAGAAAGCAGAAAGTTCTGCCTCTCCACGCCCCTGCTCAATTATCATTCTGGTTATTATATTGAATGTTCCCCCCTCTTATTTCCCTTCAATTATTTTCTCCTCTAAATAGTCCTTGTGTGATCTCTCTCCACTTCTCAAAACCATCTTTCCTATTTTTCTGCTTTCAATATATTCATAAATATTTCATGTAGATGTTGATAATAAGGGGAGGCTATGCACATATGGGGGCAGGATTATATGGGAAATCTCTGTACCTTCCACTCAATTTTGGTGTAAACCTAAAACTTTTCTAAAAAATAAAGTGTATTAAAAATTTACATAATTTCTTAGGTATAGTGATATACATGGCCTCACAATTTTCATATTATTTAGGTATGACCATGATGATTATTTTATCTTTAGAATTATTAATCACTGAAAAGTTTACGTGTGTTTGTGTATGTGTGTGTAATCTGTTTTCCTATGGGTCCATAAAAAATAAATTACCATCTGTGAGACTGATTTAAATATATTCTTGACTGAAGGCCAAAGCATCAGCAGGAAAGATCTTTGAAGTACCTTCTAACCTTGCATTTTCTTCCCTTTCAAGGCATTTTGGCAAAGCATTACTTTGCCTCTACACAATGACAGTGAATATTGGTATCACTTATCATCGATTAGTAGACTATTTCTTGAGATCCTGTGTATCAATTACATTTTACTGATAGTATTAGAAAATTAAGGATGAAAGGAAGTCATTCAGATGTCTAGACAGTGAGTTACAGAGGTTAGGGTGCTGTTTCCCTGGGCGAATGTGAATTAAAGATTAACAAGGAGAATGAGGATAGTATGCAAAAAAGTCATCAATTTGCCCTTGCAGAAAGGAGATAATACAAAAATTACAAAACAGGCACCATAACTGTCTAAATTTAATTTTCTCATTTTTTTTTTTCCTGTGAGGATTAGATCTATATCCCAGTTGAATCTTTGTTCTGCTCTATGGCAAATTTTAAAATAAATTCTAATGAGCATTTGCGCGTTCCTTTACCTTGTACAAGTGGCTCTCTCTTGCACTTTCTCATCATGTCTCACAATAATTCTGTGAGGTGGGTATGGGAAGTACTCTCACTCCACGGACAGGAAAGCTGAGTCTCAGGAAGGCCTAGTAGTAGTTAGTCCAAGTTAACCAGGTCTAGTGCATGGTGAACCAAATCCTCATACCAAGTTAACCAGGTCTAGTGCATGGTGAACCAAATCCTCATACCAAGTTAACCAGGTCTAGTGCATGGTGAACCAAATCCTCATACCAAGTTAACCAGGTCTAGTGCATGGTGAACCAAATCCTCATACCGCACTTCCTGCCCCATGGGCTGTGCTCTTCCCACACCACCACTCAAGTCCTCAAAAACTAGCTGGGCAAACAGCACAAGCACACTGTCGTGTGACAGGGTTTCGATCTAGCCTCTCTGTTTAAACTTCTTGACTCTCAAACAACCCAAAAATGAGTGATAGGGAATTTCTAGTATAACCTCAGAAACTATAGCCTTGAAGGAGGTCCCCTGGAATAGCGTTAAGAATCCATCGGGGAAGTCTTGTCAAGCCAGACATCTCTTCTCTCTCGTGAGGGTTTCAGGAGAGTAGCGCCCCTTCCTTCCTCCCCACCTTGTCCTCATCTTCTGCTCGGCACCAATTCTGGACGCCATTGCCATCCTGGGGAATCGAGGAGGCTGACAAATGTGTTATTCTTCCCCCAAGCTGCTCATTACTTTATCAAACTTAATTTATGTAGCGAGTCTGTCTTGTGGAGTGGTATTGATATTCTTGATAGTGGTATTGATATTCTTGATCCTTGATATTCTCCAGGAAAGACAAAATGTAATTCACACGGTGCAAGAGATTGTTTTCATGAAGCCGCCGCATCTTCGAAGGACGACTCAAATGTGCTGCATCCTGAGAGATAGGAGAGAACAATACAGACCAGTGACAAAGGGAACCATACAAATGTCCTTCCGGAGGCTTTCACTTATCAGTCAGTACCCACCTCCAGACACAATGCCGTTCATCACAGTAAAATGCAATTCCCCCGTACAGCATACTGTTGGTGAGAACATTGCTCAAAGGTGTTTGGTATCGCTTTCTTTTTGGTATGACGTCTCCACACCGTCTTCCTCTGAGGAACGTGTTGGCGTCAGGTGATTTCTTCTAAACCAGTGCCCCGTAAAGCTGAGGCTCATTCATATGTAGGCTTTCCCGTAACCGCTCATGGTCCCACCTTCCGGCTGGCTCATCCTGAAGCCACCTGCACTTTTCCTGAACCAATGCCTACTCGTATGGACCTTCAGCAAACTATTTACAAACTGTGCTCACAAGGAGCCACCAAATCAAGCAGAATGATTAAGTGTGGAATGTATCTGAAGGTTGTGTGACCACAACAGGCAACATCATGAGAGCAAGGGGGAAACATCCCATGTTCCAATTCCTCGGTCATACAACCTCTCTGGCTTGTATTTTCATATGTGTAGGTCCCCATTGTATTTTATGCGTATAGAAAAGTATTTCACTTTGGACCTGGAGGCCCTCATTTCTCCCCCTCCCAGTCCCATCCTTCTCACGGCATTCCCAGGGGCCACATGTAAACTAAGTGAGACTAGGTTATTTTAACTGCTATTTCCAAATTCATCACAGATTCCTGTGGAATTTCCCTCTGTTAGGCTCTGGTTAGTAAATGAGGTATCCTGGCTGCATCTGTTGAATCTCACTGAAGAGTGGGAACAGCTCATCACTGTTGGGTGGAAAATTGCTTATAGAAGTGAGTTTAAAAGTGTCAGGCTTTTAAAAAAGTTTTTATTTTTGACTGATTCACTTGAATGAAGTCAATAGCCTAGGACAGGATGGTTCACTTAAATAGATTGGAACTGGTTTTCCTACTACTGGGTCTTTTCTTACCAGGGGCTCTGTAAAGCTTTACTTTGGTGAATTTATAAGGTAATGAATATTCTGTTCAGCTGTAATCTCCAGGGGATCCGCAGCAGCTCTTTTATTTATGTATGTATGTATGTATTTATTTATTTATGCTCTCTTTTATAACACTAAATGTACTGTTGTAAGAAATGGGTATTTGAAATTATTTATTGATTTTAAATCTTTATTTTATGAAGCACCTTTATCTTCAACATTATTTTTTCAGCATTTTTCTGTTACTTTAATTACTTTTAGTTTTTATTTTTAAAATACAGAGGATAGCACCTTAAAGAAGATACACATATGGTAAATAAGCATATGAAAAGATGCTCAACATTGTACTTCATTAGGGGATTGCAAATTAAAACAATGAGTTATCACTACATACCTATTAGAATGGCCAAAATCCAAAATACTGACAATATCAAATGCTGGCAAGAATGTGAAGCTACAGGAACTCACGTTCAGTGCTGGTGGGGATACAAAATGGTACAAGCATTGGAAGACAGTTTGGCAGCTTCTTACAAAACTAAACATACTCATGATATGATCAAGCAGTTGCATTCCTTGGTATTTACACAAATAAGCTGAAAACATGCTCACACAAAACTCTACACATAGATGTTTATAGCAGCTTTATTCATAACTGCCAAATGTTGGAAGCAATCAAGATGTCTTTCCGTAGGTGAATGCTTAAATAAACTGTGGTACATCCAGACAATGGACAATTATTCAGAGCTAAAAAGAAATGAGCTATCAAGCCATGGAAAGACATGGAGGAAACTTAAATGAAAATTACTAAATGACAGAAGCCATTTTATTTATTTTATTATTATTTTTTTAAGTAGGCTCCACGCCCAGCATGGGGCTTGAACTCACAACCCTGAGATCAAGAGTCCCATGCCCTATTGACTGAGCCAGCCACTAACCCCCAGAAGCTAATTTAAAAAGGCTACATACTGTATGATTCCAACTGTATGACATTCTGGAACAGGCAAAACTATGGAAACTGAAAAAAAATCAGTGACTGCCAAGGTTTTGATGAATAGGTGGGGCATAGAGGGCTTTAGGACAGTGAAACTATTCTGCATGATACTATAATGGAGGATACATGGCATTTTACATTTGTCCAAACTCATACTGTCCAACACTAAGAGTGAACCCTAACGTAAACCATGGACTTGGCATGATAATGATGAATCAGTGTTGGTCCATTGACTGTAAAAAATGTACCACTCTGGTGCAGGATACTGATGGTACGGGAGGCTCTATTTAAAGATGGGGAAGGCATATATGGGACTTCTCTTTACTTCTTGCTCAGTTTTGCTGTCAACCTAAACCTGCCCTAATATTTATGTATATATTAAACATTGTATTTGATATTTTATAAAGCATGCATCTATATTCTTTTCTTATGGCATGAATTCATATACTGTTTGGGTCTAATATGCTCAAATTTAAAAACATTACTTAACAACTACCCACACTGATATTTTACTCCAAAGATAACTATGTTTTTTGACTTTCAGATTCATGGGTCAGAAATCATGGACCTGGGGCGCCTGGGTGGCTCAGTTGTTAAGTGTTTGCCTTCGGCTCAGGTCATGATCCCAGGGTCCTGGGATCAAGCCCCACATCGGGCTCCCTGCTCTGTGGGAAGCCTTCTTCTCCCTCTCCCACTCCCCCTGCTTGTGTTCCCTCTCTCGCTGTGTCTCTCTCTATCAAATAAATAAATAAAATCTTAAAAAAAAAAAAAGAAATCATGGACCTAATAGACACACACACACACACACACACAAGCTTTATGGGAAATAAGGTTTCTAGGTGAACCGGAGGTAAACAGGTTTATTTTTGGATTTCTTAGGTTATTTAAGTATGCTCATTTGCTTCATGACTCTCCAAGGAGAGATGTGGTATATGGTGTTTCTAATCTGAGTGATTAACCCCTTTATCAAAAAGCTTTTTATGTGCCAAGTGGTCAGAAAATAAGTTTGAGGAAACCACATAAGGATAGGGAGACGAACTGTCCCAGAAATGGATGGTTGCACTATTCTCTCATTTCTACCACCCACAGAAACTGCACTTGTGAGGTTATTGGTTATGTCCCCATTGTTAAATCTAATGACCATTACTCAATTCCCATTTCTTCCGGTAGTATCTGAGCTGGTGATCCCCTCCTTCCTGAAACTTGATCTGGCAATGAGGTCATAACACAGTCCTATTTGATCCTACTACCTCAGTTGTTGCTGTTTCTGTTACCATGGTTGGAATTCCTTGACCTCTAAATGTGGAAAAACCATGTAGCTTAGGTCCCAGGTCTATTCTTTACTCAATTTATGCTTATTCTCTTGGCAGTCTCATTTAATGTAACTTTAAATGCCCATCTCTATCTGAAGATCCTCCAATGTGCATATGATTTCCTCTTCATCATGAAGCAAGACAAGAGTAGAATAAGAATTAAGAATTAAGAAATGTCGGGCACCTGGGTGGCTCAGTTGGTTAAGCGACTGCCTTCGGCTCAGGTCATGATCCTGGAGTCCCGGGATCGAGTCCCGCATCGGGCTCCCTGCTCGGCAGGGAGTCTGCTTCTCCCTCTCCCACTCCCCGTTTGTGTTCCCTCTCTCGCTGTGTCTTTCTCTGTCAAATAAATAAATAAAATCTTTAAAAAAAAAAAAGAATTAAGAAATGTCAAGTTTTACATTATGAAATTTTGTGTTACACATTCCTTTGAAATAGATATTGCAAATTGTATTTCCTATTACATACTACCTGTGATGTTCAATTTTATGTTGTCAACTTGGAGGGCAGTTTCAGATGAGATTAACGTTTACATAGGTGAACTTTGAGTATGCAGATTGCTCTCCAAAATGTGAATTAGAACCATTCATTCTGTTGAAGGCCTGAATAGTAGAAAAAGACTGGCCTCCTTAGCAAGTGAGATTTCTCCAGCCAGTTGTGTTCAGACTTCATCTATACCATCACCTCTCCTGAGTCTCAGGCCTGCTGGCCTACACCCCATATTTGGACTTGCCAGTGTCCATATTCACCCCATATTCATATCTAATTCCTTAAAATAAATATCTTTCTATTCATATACACATCCTTTTGGTTCCATTTCTCTGGAGAACCCTGACTAATAAACCATCCAAAGATTCAAAGTAGAGCAAACAAACAAAAAAGAAGGAGGCTTACATTTATTTAATATTTCCTACTTAATTTTCAAAGCCCCGTTGATGTGCTTTGAAGTAAGCTGTCTTCTGTGCAGTTGTGAGACCTCAGGCATACAGCAAGAACAAAACATGAGCTCTTTTCTTTCACAGAAAACAGGCCCCACTTGGGGGTAAAAATATGTGCTCTACCATGAGAGGGACCAAAAAAAAAAAAAAAAGGTGCAAAACATCAACAATGAATGTGCTTATTCTGAAGAACAAAGCCCTTTGAGTGCGGTGATATTTAAGTGAGCAGAGAGTAATTTTAACCCATTTAGAGAATTTTGAGCTTGATAAAGAAGTCTATTATTGTCTTGAAGTCTTCAGTTTCTAGCTTTGGCTACCAGCAAGTATGGAAACAAGAAGTTGCAGATATATTTATCTTGAAAAAAGTTTAGTTACTGTTCCTTCTTAGGAGAATTTTCTGGTTTTAGTATGTAATATTCACTCTTGGGCATATTTGAGGTATCAAATATCTTTTGCGGAAGTATAATATAGATAATAGACCTCAACAAGAATATATAATTATTAGACTTTTACTATGTGATAGGCTCTTTGTTGAACACTATTATCTATTATTTCACTTGGCACCCACAAGTAGCCATTTTTCTCCCATTTACAAATGGTCAGAAAATTTATTAATGGTCATTTGTTAATTCCACTGATATTTCAGTTGAGGAGTTAAGTGAGTTGTCTAATGACACATGGCTGGTTAGTAGTAAAGTTGAGATCGAAACACTGGCTAGTAACTAATATTGCTACAATTTGAGTGATTTATAGAAAACCATTAATGTGCCATGTATTTTGCATTGTAGTAGGCTATCTCAACCAAGATTTCTTGAAAGAATAAAGCCTTGCTGCCTTAAGGCATCCATTCGTATTGCAAAGGAGGAAAAATAATTCCCTCTACCCTTCTAGGTTCTTGGCTGAGATCCCCTGTAATAAAAAGACAGATTAAGAGGAAGAAAACCAAGTTTAATAAGATGTATACTTCCTATATACATGGGAAAGAACCAGGAGTGACTCTCTGAAATGGCCAAAGCCACCACTTTAAATACTTTCTCCAGCTAAAGACAGAAGATGTTTTGTGGGGAAGCAGTTATGGGAGATTATCAGGCAAAGCACAGAAAATGAGATTATGGTTGTTATGCAGAGTTAAGTCTTTATCTTCTCCATTGATAAGAGTTTCTAGAGATTTATTTTTTTAGTTTTTAAAGATTGTATTTATTTTTTGACAGAGAGAGAGAGACACACACAGTGAGAGAGGGAACACAAGCAGTGGGGGAGAGAGAGGGAGAAGCAGACTTCCTGCTGAGCAGGGAACCCGATGCGGGGCTGGATCCCAGGATCCTGGGATCATGACCTGAGCCGAAGGCAAACGCTTAACGACTGAGCCACCCGGGTGCCCCGAGTTTCTAGAGATTTAAAGTTGTCCTTCTCTTCCAGGTACAGAACAGGAGACAACCTTATAAATGGAGATTTCCCCTATAAATGTAAATGTCTCCTGTAAAAGGGTACTTTTACTCCATTTTCAGAGCTTCTCCTGTTTGCAGTTTCTTAAAAATAATCCACTCAAAAGTATCCTTACGCCAAAGAGACATACTTGTGGGTGGCAAATTCTGCTTCCCCTCAGTATGTAATGGATAAAATCAGCTCTTGTAGGTCTAGAATGGTATTGGGTATATACTGTCTTTGAGAGAAATGATAAAATAGTCGCTGAAATAATTTTCTGTAGGATTTAATTCTCTTAGGCGATCGTGGTTAAGAAAGGCTGTTGGATGATAGCTCTGATACTTTGAAAAAGAAAAGCAACACCTGAGAATCTTGCTAAAAATAGGGATTCTAAGCCCCACTTTTGAGATTCTGATTTTATTAGGTTTGACATGAGTCCTACGAATTGGTATTTAAAACGTTGTCCCAGATCATTATGATGTAGGTGAACCTCCGTGTTTTTATTTTTTTGGCTTAAACAACAGAAAATTTTTTTCTCACATTTCTGGCAGCTGCAAGTCCAGGATTAAGGTGTTGGCAGGTTTGGTTTCTTGCGAGGCCTCTCTCCTTGGATTGCAGATGGCCTCCTTTTTACTGTGTCCTCACGTGGTCTCTCCTCTGTGTGCATGCCTCCCTGGTGTCTCTGGGTGTATCCAGATTTCCTCTTTTTATAAGGACACCAGTCAGATTGGTTTAGGGCCCACCTTCAGGGCCTCATTTTCGACTTAATCACCTCTTTAAAGGACTTATCTCCAAATACAGTCACAGTATGAGGTATGGGGGGTTAGGGCTTCAACATATGAATTTTTAGGGGGACACAACTCAGCCCATAACACCTGGCTAACTCCCATTTGTCTTTTATGTCTCAGTTTCAGTATCACTTCCTCAGGGGAGCCCTCTCGTCCCCCAGACTATGCTGGATCCCCTTGTTATTCTTTCTCATAGCCCACACTTTTTCTTAGTAGCCCTTCTCGTGATCATAGTTAGGGTTATTGTGCTCTGTGCAGTCTCTTTCTCCACCCCCAGCAACAAACTGCACCGAAAGCTCCATGAAGGCAGTGGCCAAGACTGTTCACTACTGAGTCCCGGCATAGGACACAGTAGGCACCCAAGTAGATACAGTATTGGATTAATGCATGAAGGAATAAATGGACAAAAAGAACTGGGAGGGCACAGTACAGGGGCACTGCAGCCCCCTCTCATTTTCCCTTGGCTAGTCTGGCCTCCCTTGTCAGATACTGAGAGCTTGGGTATGCTGGAAGGCTGACATTCTATCTCCTACACCTGGGCTGGGGAATCCAGAGTTTTCCAAAGATCCATGTTGTCATTGTTCCAGCCTCAAAATGAATAACTGCCATTCCTCCCCAAGAACAAGGTCATCTCCCTGAAATCAACGTAAAACCCCAAAGACAGGAAACTAACAATATACCGACTATGTACCAACCAATTATGTATGTTATTTTCACAGCAGCTCTGCAAAGCAAAGAAAATTCCTATCTTTATGGCAATGCAACTAAGATGCAGAGAGGATAAATGCCTTGTCATGGTCATAAAAAAGGGTCGAGCTGAAATATGGACTCATATGTGTGGTTTCGAAGGCCATGCTTTTGCTAACATACCAAACTTCAGTGGAGGTGAGTGTCATGGTGAGCCATCTTTAGTCCTGAGTGCCACTGGGAGTGCCCATGACTGCCTCCCTGCTTGCCTCTCAAAGACAGAATGTGTAAGACAGGAGAACCTCTTAAAAAGGGGAGGGGGAAAAAAAAGAGTATGAATAAACGAATGGGACCACATACACTTCCATTTATTCCTCAAACTCTTATTAAGTACATCTATTAGGCACAAGGGCTAGAGAGAAAAAAAATTTTTTTATAAAGATTTTATTTATTTATTTGAGACAGTGAGAGAGAGAGCAAAAGCAGGGAGGAGGATCAGAGGGAGAAGGAGAGGCAGGCTCCCTGCCCAGCAGGGAGCCCAATGCGGGCTCCTGACCTAAGCTGACTGCAGACGCTCAATTGCTCAATCGACTGAGCCACCCAGGCACCCCCCAATTTTTTTTAAATTTATTTTGAAATAATTTTAGATTTACAGAAAAGTTGTAAAGATAGTCCAGAGTTCCTATACACCCTTCACCCAGTTTCCCCTAATGTTAATATCTTACCTAACTATGGCACATTTATCAAAAACTAATAAATTAACATTGGTACATCACTAGTAACTAAACTACAAACTTCACTATTTTTTTTCAGGAATTCTGATTGCATATTGAGAAGTTTTTTCCTAGAAAGTTGACACTCCTAGAAAATGTTTCAAAGGAAAAGACCTTTGTTTCTTGATTGAACAAATAGAAATATATAGTTCTGGTTTAGAGAGATGTATTAGGTTTAGTTTTAATAACATGTACATATCTATGAGAGTATGACTCTATATGAATTGTGAAATTGACAATATATAATCAGTGAATTATATAATATATAAAGAAAATGGTGATCTGAGAAATGGAAGCAGAAAAATTTTACCTTTAGCCCAGAAGGCTGACCTATAGCCTGCATAGTTTCAATAAGTATCAAATACGTACTGGTTGCTACATCCTAAAAGGGTCTCATGACTGCCTGTAAATCTCACCGACAGTTAATATTGAACTGAATGATAAGCACCAGAGAAATCTTGTGAAAGTAGTTTTACAAGTAGAAATTCGAAGAAGACATTTATGATCTAATACTCCCTGCATGTCCCTTCCCCCTTGAGCACTAAGCATATAACCATCAGCTTCATACAGCAAAAAGTGCAGCTTTTTCTGCCCACGGGTCCTGTCCCCATGCTACTTAAATAAACTTAACTAAGCTGCACCATACAATGTCTCAAGAATTCTTTCTTGGCCATTGCCCTCCACAACTCCACAACAGTGAGGTTCATGGCTGGACCTTCTAACTTGTCCCTCCTGAACAGATGTTTTCAAATGATGTGATTACAACGACATCATTGATAACAACAAAAACAATATCTGATACCTACTGAGAACATAGCATATGCCAGCTACAGTTCTTTTTATTTTACATTATTTTATTATTTTTTCCAATTTTATTGAGATGACATGAGATAGACTAACAAAAATTGTATATATTTAGATTGTACAATGTGATGTGTTTTTTTGTACAATATGATGATTTCATATACATATACACTGCGAAATGATCACCACAATCAAGTTAATTGTGATACTGTGATTTGTAATAAGAAATGCATATTTGGTCCTCCACCCCTGTACCTGGCACAGAGCTCCCCACATCCTTGGAATTTCCTGTGGTCAGAGTGATAAAGGTATCTTTTCTTATGCTAATGAGCTGGCTAGTGGAAAGCCCTTGGGTAAACCTAAGGATGGGAGCTGGTTGCCAGGGGAACCAATCCTGTGATTAGAAGCTTAGAACTCTTAGTCCCTGCCACCCCCAGCCCTCCGCACCCAGATCCCTGGAAGGGCGGAGGGGCTAGAGGTTGAATCAATCGACAGTGGTCCATGATCTAATAAATCATTCCTCTGTACTGAAGCCTTCATAGAAACCCAACAGGCCAGGGTTAGGAGAGCTTCTGCGTTGGTGAACACATGGAGGTTGGGGAGAATGGCATACCCAGAGAGTCCCTGCCCTTACTTATCTCTTCCATTTGAATGTTCCTCCGTGTCCCCTCTCATAACCTTTTACAGGAAACGGGTAAACAGTAAGTAAACAGTTTTCCTGAGGTCTGTGAGCCGCTCTAGCAAATTAATCAAATCCGAGGAGGGGGTCGGAGGAACCTCAGATCTATAGCCAGTGCGTCAGAAGTATGGGTCAGAAGCACTGTACTTGTGATTGGATCTGAAGAGGGAGGGCACTGTTATGGGTCTGAGCCTTTAATCTGTGAGATCTGATGTATCTCCAGGCATATAGTGTCAGAATTGAGTAAACAGTAGTGAGACAGGGAAACTAAAGAGACCCCATGAAAAACTGCTTTTCTGCTGCTTTTCCTGTGCCTATTATTGCTAGGACCTACAGCCCTGTCTTACACACGCCTTATAGAACAGATAATATATGTCCCCCTTGTAAAGGTCAAGGATTTTCTTGGAGTCTTCCAGCCCAGTTGATCACATCTAAGGAGTGACTGGGTAGGGTCGTCATGACGTTTTCCAAGACCACTGACTCATCAAGACCCCTGGTTCCAGGCTTTAGTGACTTATGGGGGACACCTAAACACTAGTCTTTGTTCCTGGATTACTAAGAAGACATGTACGCCAGACCACCGTCCTCAATAAAAACCCCAGGCCCCAAGCAAAGACAGATGCACTCTTCTTTCCTTTTGGAGTATCCCAGATGCTCTGTGTGTACCTACACTCTCTCCGTATCTTTAATAAACTCTGCTCTCACTTCTTGATTTCTTTTTTTTTTTTAAGATTTTATTTATTTATTTGACAGAGAAAGACACAGCGAGAGAGGGAAGACAAGCAGGGGGGAGTGGGAGAGGGAGAAGCAGACTCCCCGCCGAGCAGGGAGCCCGACGCGGGACGCGATCCAGGGACTGGAGGACCTTGACCTGAGCCGAAGGCAGTCGCTCAACCAACTGAGCCACCCAGGCGCCCCACTTCTTGATTTCTATCCTGCATGAAGCCAGGAACCCTCTTAACTGGCCCCGGGGGACCCCGCCTGGGTTTTTGGACCCAGCTAGCCTGCATCAGCAGGACACTCGGCTAGAATCGCAGAGAATTGCTTGGTGTGGGGAAAGTCCTCACAGTTGGTGAGCGGAAGTGTCAGAAGTGAACAGTTCTGTGTGAGTGTGGTAGTAGTGTGAAAGTGTAACCTAGCCAACGTGAGTTCACTCCTTGGGGAGTCAGAAACCGCACCAGGTTGAGTTGTCGCACAAAGAAAACTATTTGCAGCAAATAAGGAGATGCAAAAAATGGCTTCCAAAGCCATGACTCCCCGGGTAAGGGTGGATGGGTTCCTTTTATTTAGGGTTCGGATGAATGTTTAAATAGGGCAGTCCTGTCATTGTATGTAGAGGCAGGCAGAAGGTCACTCATGTGCCTTAAGGAAACGTGCCTAGACATACGCTCTATGTTATGTAACTGAGGCTCAGGCTCCTCCGTGGGTGGAGATTTTAGTATTAGCATGAGGTAAAGGTAGTTGTCGGTCGTTCTAGAAGTTACCCCATGGTCCATTTGCACAGGCTTGAGTCAGGGGTTAAGCTCAAAAACTGGTCTGGGTGGTCTGGGCCAGCTAGAGGTCCTGTCAGGGCAGTCACTATCACTTACGGGGTGGTTTTGCTTTCCCTTTGCCTGAGTTAGGAGATAACCTGGAAAGAAGAGCTTAAGGAAAAGGGTGGGACAAGGGTCAGTGAGTACAAGCAGGTGGGCTGTAAAGGTCCGGTCTTGAGGGCTAGCTGGTGACAAAAGTAAGGAGAAAGACACATAGGAGGGAAACACTAGAGTTTTCCCACAACTGGTGGCAAGTGGTGAGTTTTTCTAACTCATAATTATGTGCCTCCATCACGTCACATTACCGTTTTGTTTGTGTGTGGTGAGAACACTTAAGCTCTACTCCTTTAGCAAATTTCAAGTATACGAAACAGTGCAATTTACCATAATCACCATGCTGTACATTAGATCCCCAGAACTTACTCATATTATAAATGAAAGTTGATATACCCTTTGACCAACATCTCCCCACTTCCTCCACACCCCCAGCCTCTGGCAGCCACCATGCTACTCTCTAGGTCTATGATTTCAACTTTTTTAGATCCCACATATAAGTGAGATCATACAGTATTTGTCTTTCTGTGTCTGCTTTATTTTGCAGCTCCTGTTCTAAGTGTTTTACATGTCTTAATTTATTTAATCCTCAGAACACTTATCTCTGCAAATTAACATTAAAGTTGAAAATAAATTAATATTCATGAGGAAATGGCAACTGGTGGGTAGAAGGCAAGATGAACATTTTGCTCAGTGTTCAGTGAGTTGTGATGTTGGCTGGTGCTGGACTTTTTTATATCAAAGAATGAGAGAGCAGGAAGGTATTTATGAAATATCTTCTTCGTCTCCTGATTTACAGGTGAATGAACTGATTTCCAGAGATGACAGGTAAATCACAGATGGTCATATAAAATTTCTGAAACACAGGGCTCAATTCTGGTACACTGTCATACCTTTTATATAATTTATAGTGTCTCTCATCCCATTTATACAACCAAAGGCCAAGAAATAAATAGATCAATGGAATAGAAGGGAGAGCTTAGAACCAGACCTGTGTGGCAAAATGTGAAATGTGATAAGTGGTTCACGGAAACATTGGGGGTCTCTGATCCTCCTTCACAAGGTAAGGTCAGAAGCATTTCTAAATCAATTACAAATTAATTATTATTTTCAGTTTTAAGTTATAATAATATATTTTTTAAAAAGATTTTATTTATTTATTTGAGAGAGAGTGAATGAGTGAGAGAGAGAGAGAAAAACAGTAGGAGCGGAGGGGGAAGCAGACTCCCTGCTGAGCACAGACCCCCCCAACGCAGGGTTCAGTCCCGGGACCCCAAGATCACGACCTGAGCCAAAGGCAGAGGCTTAACCAGCTGAGCCACTCAGGCATCCCAATAGTAAAAATATTGATAGATATAACCCACGTAGACAAATGATTTTTAGTTTCCTCCATTGAAAGGTTTAAAGGCTTGCTGAGACCAAAAATCTGAGAACCACTGAGTTAGTGACAAATTGCTTAGTATAGGGAGAACTGGTTAATTTTTTAAGAAGAAATAAAGCTAGAAGCTACATAATTTATAAAAGAAAACACATGCAAGCACAATCACTGCTATGTATTTTATATGTATATCCAAGATGTCAAACAAAGTAGAGTGAATATATATTTGTAGGAGGAAAATGGAAAAGGGGTTTGGGGCTTAAAGTAGGCAAAGAAAAGGAAAATGCTGAAGTGGACAAATGAGAGTGCCAAAACCTTAGTGTGTTAGTAATTCCACTTTCTGCAACTGAAGTTGCAGTAAAACAGGAACAAAAAAAAAATCAAAGAAGCCATGCTTTTGTTGTATTGAATCATGTGGTTTTAACTTCCCTTGAAACAAATGTTAGAGAATATTAGAAGACAAGACTCTGGTGTAAAAGTTAGGAATCTGGCTGTGAAAGTGTCTTACAGATGAAGACGTTTAAACATTTATAGCTAAATACTTATGACTTGAAGATTAGTGATTCACCTACATATGAAAACCTCACTCAGCCCCTCTTAATTTGTGGACAATCTGATGGTGAGGTTCTAGTCAAAGACTTCTTCTATATATGATAATATCATCAAAACTCTCTCCTTATCTATCAATAAAAAAAAAATCTCTAGCTCTTTACCAGTCAAGCAAACATCAATTTGTTTTCATACTAAGAGAAATATTTTTTTAAAGATTTATTTATTTATTTATTTTAGAGAGAGTGAGTGAGCGTGAGCAGGGTGAGGGGCAGAGGGAGAGGGAGACAATCTCAAGCAGACTCCTGGCTGAGCATGGGAGCTAACATGGGGCTCGATCTCACAACTCTGAGATCATGACCTGAGCTGAAACCAAGAGTAATACGCTTAACTGACTGAGCCACTCAGGCACCCCCAAACTAAGAGAAATATTAATTAAGAGCAATACAAAGCAGAATGAAAATAAGAATGAAAATTTAGAGGTAAAGCAGGACTAAACTGTAGTCAGTATTGGTATTAGGAAGTTAAGTTTGTCCTATATTTTTGATCCTTGGAATATTAATAAAATAGTTTCCTTAAAATTTTAAAATTCAGTTTTGTCTAAAAAGGAAGGAGTTAGCTTTTGTTAGCTCCTTCCATCTGACCCTAACGATTATGGCCTCAGAAATAGTGTAATGGTATCCAAGGTAGAGATTACAAAAGATCTACTGGAGTGCAGAAGGAAAATAATAAAACTCTATATTAAGTTTTTATCTCATTGTTTTACATTTCTATATGAATTTTTATGTTTTATATGCTTTATTATATGTGTATGCATGTAATTGTATATATAAATGAAAATATATTGAAGGGAGGGGCGCCTGGGTGGCTCAGTCAAATAAATACAGAGAGAGACACAGCGAGAGAGGGAACATAAGCAGGGAGAGTGGGAGAGGGAGAAGCAGGCTCCCCGCGGAGCAGGGAGCCCAATGCGGGGCTCGATCCCAGGACCCTGGGATCATGACCTGAGCCGAAGGCAGGCGCTTAACGACTGAGCCACCCGGGTGCCCCAATAAATAAAATCTTAAAAAAAAAAAAAAAAGAAAATATATTGAAGGGAGTGTTCAAACATTTTTAACTAATAAGATAAATAATTTTTAAAGTTTGTGGGGCATTGATCAGGGTATTTATATTCTTATTGTAGAATTTCATTTAGGGCACAGCTGGGTGCAATTGGGTCAACAATTCCAATTCCCCTGCCCAATGACCTTAGCTCTGCTCCAGCCCATGACAACATAGCAGAATAATGGTCCCAGGTGAAAATGCTTGTTCTGATCCTTGTAGCAAATGTAAGAGAGTATAGTTTCAAGGCCTGATAGTACTCAGCTTTTCTTATTGATCTTAATGTGGTTCTTAAAGAAATCTTGTCATCTTATCCATGTTATACCTCTGTTTCTACCCCATCCTAGATTCATTTTTAAAAATATTTCCAGTGACATCACAGCCTTTATGTATGATTTTCACCATTTTCTATTTTGTTTGTTTTTAACAGCTTTACTGATAGACAAAAACCAAACATATTTAATGTGTACAATTTAATGGGTTTGGACATACACAAACGCTTGTGATACCATCACAACAATCAAGATAATTGAAATGCCTTCTGGTTTTAATTTCAAAGAAGTTCCATATTTGTGGAAAGTATGCAAATTAGGAAGAAGGGAGGGCAAAAATTAATAAATAATAAAATTAGAAAGAACTGATTGAGAAAAGAGGCACACGTGTCCATTTATGAATTAAAATAACTATTCCTAAATGATCTGGGCATTGAACTAATATACGGAATATAGCCTCGGTAAAGATCTAAGGCTAATTCCTTTTTTAAGAGCACATGACATAACTTCCCATTTCAAATTAATGGGGACGAGTCTTCATCTACCCATGAAAATCTTGAGATACCACTAAATTCTAAATGTCACAGATACAGACACTAAGTTTTCCCTTTGTTAGGTATGAGACATTTCCTTCTTTGTCAAGAACTATTATAAATTCAGACTAAAACTAAGCAAATGCCAATCAAGATACATTATGAAGATAATAAGAGCCAAGGTACAGAAACTTACACTTCTCCTGACAAAGATGTGATAGATTTGCTATTTTTGATGGAGTGCTTCACTATCTGTAGTGACTTAATATATAATTTTGCACAGTATAGCCTGGAACATCTCTGTCCCTTCCTACGAACTTTAGATTGTAAGCACCTCAGGGACAGAGAGTAGGGCTTGTTAGATTTTATTTCCCCAGTGCCTAGTACAGTGACTGGGGTATTACCAACAACAGCTAAACACTTAATAAATATACTGGTTTAAAGAAAGGAAGGAAGGGAAGGAAGGAGCAAAGACCATTACTATTGGAAAAATGGTCACGGAGACACAAGTACATACGGCAAAGTTATAGCTGGATCAAGGGAGATGCTTAGATTAGTACTAATCTCCCATAGGTTCTTTCTGGCAGAACCACAGAGATACTGATGCATCGTCTGGTCAGTGGTTCTTAAACCTGGTTGAACGTTAGGACCACCCAAGGAGCTTATATGGACACCTAGGCCCCACCCCTGGATCATTTATATCAGAATCCTGGGATTAGAGACCAGGTGTTGGTAGTTCCAGGCGAGTGGACTGTGCAGCCAGGTTTGAGGACGCAGGCTTCCCAAACTTCCCAGAAACGTTTTGCTGCATTTCACTCTTTCACTTTCTCATGGGCCTTCTTATCTGATGTAATTCTCCTTTCAGCAATCAGCCGTGTTGCTGTTATTTTACTCTGCTTTCAGTGATATGTCATTTTGGAAGGTCTTGTTCATCTTCATGTTCTTGTTTCAAATGCTGTCTGATTTTTCCTCATCATCTGTTTTAGAACAAGAATTTCCGGTGCTCCATCCTGTGGCAGAGACACATGTTGGCACTACAAAGCAGTGATCTGAAGGGTAATAAATATGCACGACGGAAGAAACGAAGTCATTTTCATCAGGACTCGACAATGTTAAGTAAACCTCCTTTTGCTTCTGCTACTGGGGAAGAGGCTGTTTCGTCAAGGTCCAGCAGAGAATTTTCCCTGAGCCTGCAGTTTGAGAATCTGAAGAGCTAAAGAGTGGAGTTCTCCCTTACACATTGTAATTTGTCTCCTACCATACGAGAATTCCTTTGATTTCACTTTGCTAAATGGAGGCCTGTATAAAAATTGAAACCTCTGTGTTTTGGAAAGGTGCACATGGCAATTCTGAAAGTGTAAGTAGTTAGGTTTCAAGTAACTCTCAGTCTGAAGTCTGGTGGGTTACCAGATTAAAATTTCCTTCAATTATTTATTTTATTATTTTATTTTTTTTAAATTTCCTTCAATTATAAACCAAGTATCCATGGACTGAATGTGAAATATAGGAAAAATAATTTTAATCCTCACAAATACAAATCTCAATTCCAAAGTGAATTTTTTTGACCAGTAAATACTAGATGGTATAATTTTATATCTTTATATAGAAATGCCTTTTTTTCTTTTGCAGAGTTGCCTTTTTCCTTATAAGTGTTATTTGTTTAAAATTATGATTGAACAACAATTATGTGAAGACAGTTGCCACATTGTAAAGATTTCTATCCGAGTATTTTACAAATAGGTTTTCAACCCTATGAGAACTAATGCCCCAATTTATTTTTTTTTAAAGATTTTATTTATTTATTTGACAGAGACACAGCGAGAGAGGGAACACAAGCAGGGGGAGTGGGAGAGGGAGAAGCAGGCTTCCCGCTGAGCAGGGAGCCCGATGCGGGGCTCGATGCGGGGCTCGATCCCAGGACCCTGGGATCATGACCTGAGCCGAAGGCAGACGCCTAACGACTGAGCCACCCAGGCGCCCCCTAATGCCCCAATTTAAAAACACATATTTATCACCCTAAAATAAAATTCTTAGGTAATTTAACCTAGCTTCAACATAATTGTATATGTGTTAATACCCTAAGTATAATGTAAAAAGAAAAATAAATTCATAATAAAAATATTATGTTTTTTTCCTCAGCACAACCAGACCGGAAGACCTAATGACTATAGTCAGATGCTTGTTCTTACACTGAGAATCACGGTGTATACAGATATTGTCTGAAACAATAGTGCTGTTGGAGTGAGTTCATAACGATTGGCATATTCTCAGATGATGTAATTCTTTGAAAATGGCGAACTGCTGTGCACAGTATTCCTTTGAAGAAGGCTACATTAGGCTCTATGCTCAGAGAGGCAGAGACTGGACTTCTACCTGCAACAATGTCCAGAGAGATCATTGAAATTTGTGTAGAGAATGTGGGAAGATTTTGTTGTGTGGCTCTGCCCAACATATAATATGGATGATTCCTCCTACTCAATGCCAAGTGTGCGGATCATTCTGGCAACAAAAATGTCATTCAAACACTTCCCAAACACTTCTTCAAGGTGATACCACTACCATTGGAAATCACGGATGCAGCCTTCCCCTTTGTTTCCAATGAACAAACTCTGGTCACCTCAAGGGCAAATTAGGTGTAAAAACTGAACAAGAAAATAGCTTAAATTTGCCATGGTCCACTTTAAATATAGAAAACTCTTCAATGTGCAGGTTTTTCTTGCTCTCTTGTTGCCTTTACTTAAGTTCCTATCACAGGTTCCTAAATTCAGTGACATTTTGAATTTAGTATTCCTTCTTGCCCATCACGCTTCCACTTCACTCCTGAGTTCCATTCCTTCCTTGTCTGTGTTCAGGTCTTGGATCTCCCACTTTTTTGCTGTGCAGTTTGGGCATCTTAACCTCTTTGATCCTCAGTTTCCTCATCTACGAGACAATAGCAGCACTCAGCTCAGGATTGTTAGGAAGATAAACATGACAAAAAGACTTCTCAGAGTACAACCAGAAGAATAGTGCCAACAAACTTTGACTTGCCCACTCTGGCAGAGAAAGCTGACATCTGAGAGATGGGTTCCATTTACAGTAGTGAAGTGGGCTGGGTGACCTGTCTCCAGTAACATAGACATGCATGAAAAGATAAATTAAAAAATTATCAGAACACAGAAAGGCAGTAATATACTATGAATAGGTAATGACATGCATCAGTTTGAGATAATCTCTCAAAGTAACAGACTTCCCAGTGTTCCCAGTGGGACTTTAATGACTCAAATTCATTGGTCAAAATAGTGTCTTCCTTAGATAGAGTTTGGACTATCATTGCCCAAGTTTGTCTCTCTTTGCTTTACACGTCCATTGCTGACCTGCTACACCTCTAATTAACACAAATTCTCTTTATTGTGTGTCTTTGAATAATATTCAGAGGACTATTATTTTCCCGTTATGTTCAAGGAGCACTCTCTCTGCTTCTCCCTATACACTGGCTACAGGTATCATTGCCCAGTTATTTACAGGAGTAAACAGGGCTTTAATATCCTAATATTGAACCTGATTCATTTATTCATTCAACCAACCTTTATTAATCTTCTAACAGTAACTCTCATTTCTACAGGTGATGCTTCCTGGGTGATGCTGTTGCTATTGGTTTGGGAATCACGCTTTGAAAAACTGCTGTACTGGGGATATGGTGGTAAGTGATAAGAGTCTCATTATTCAAGAACCTTTCAGATGCAATCATAGTACTTGTGATTATAACACTATTACAAGAGATTCAGTATGGCTATTTCAAGATGAAATGGAAGCACATCGCAAAGTCAGCAAGCCACTTGAGAAGGAGTTAGCAAAAGCTAACTCTGAAGAGTTGATGTTGTGTAGAGACCTGAACTTTGAGTAAATTGGTCAAGTAAGAGGAAAAAATTGGCGGGGAGGGTATTATCGGAGACCTAAGTAGTGAGCCTGACGTTGAGGAAGGATAAAAAGCTTAAGAATGATACAGCTTCACGCATAACACAATGCATATGGTAAAGGCATGCCTTTGGGAAGGACTGATTGATGCTAGACATTAAATCAAGTCCTGCAGAAATCAGGTCGGAGCAGGTGGAAAGCAAACACCAGAGTTTGCAGACAAAACAAAATTAGAGTTGCCAGGAGTTTAAAAGGAAGAAAGGCAACCAAATCACAAGCCGATAAGGTGGGTCCAGATGAATTTGTGTGAATGCTTTTTGTTAAGGTGCATTTAGGTATTTGCTCATCACATTTAGGTCTCCACCGCTCAAAAATGACGTTCTAAGCTTTTAACACCTGACGACTTCAATTGGGAATGTTTGCCTCATGGGATCTCTGGGAG
The DNA here is from genome assembly GCF_029215605.1 of Mirounga angustirostris. NCBI lineage: Eukaryota > Metazoa > Chordata > Mammalia > Carnivora > Phocidae > Mirounga > Mirounga angustirostris. The sequence goes on along the minus strand of NW_026991719.1, from coordinate 30,590,925 downwards.
GAAAAACACAGCCAGGACAAAAATCCAAGCATTATGCTAATCTTTGACGTTTTGTTACCTGACAAATACAAGATTCTGATTTGTTTTGGCAAACACAGGGACCTTTGGATCTTTGTTTAGATACTTTGGATTAACCAGGAGACTAGTGAGAGGGAAAACAATGGTATCATGTTATGGATTAGAATGTATGCCAAACCAAGATAACAAAAATAAACCACCCTCTACAATATACCACCACCCCTGGGTATTAAACAGGAACTGTAATTGTACTGAAACATGAGTCAAAAACTGGGATGGACCACAGTAATTTGCTGAACTCTGGAAATTTTTTTGAAATGTGCAATAAACCTGCAAATTAGGAAACCAAAAGCCAACTGGTGGTTGGGTCACTAAATGGTGACCCTGTTTGAACTAGAATTGAACCTATATTCTGTCTGTGCTTATTTAAGTGTACAAACATAGTTTTCCAAACTAAATCAAAAGGGATCTGACCTATATTCTGCTTGAGCCCTAGTTTTTAAATATATATATTTTTTCAGTGACCGAAATCTGTAGTTGATGTTAAGCTCACTCGGGTGGCAACTACTGACGTTTCAGGATCCTTGCTGGAAAATTAGCTCTGGCCTCTGAATGGCCCACTGCAAGGCACTGTCTTCAAAATGTACTATGCCAGGGATTGTTTGTTGTTCATGGTAGTAAATAGACCAACATCTTTGATCAACTGGTAGGCTTTAAATAAATGACTACACGGAACCAGTCAGTCACATGGATAACTCACAGCCTCTCTTCATAAGGAATTATTTTCTATTCAAACACAGCTGGTATCAGTTTTCATTCTGCGGTACCCTTCTTTTTTTTTTTTTTTTTTTTTTTTTTTTTTTTTTAAAGATTTTATTTATTTATTCATGAGAGACAGAGAGAGAGAGAGAAGCAGAGGGAGAAGCAGGCTCCCCAAGCGGCAGGGAGCCCGATGCGGGACTCGATCCCAGGACCCTGCGATCATGACCTGAGCCGAAGGCAGACGCTTAACCGTCTGAGCCACCCAGGCGCCCTCTGCGGTACCCTTCTCATCCATCCTAGGCCTTTATCTCCTGAAGCAGTTTCCCATCTTCTTTCTCACGAGTCCAGCTTTTTATCATACCCCAGGATTAGCCCAGAGTGATGGTGACAGGGTGACATCTGGTAATGGTGAAGGGAAAGGGAAGAGATAGAAAAATGAGCTGTTTTATTTTGCTGGTATACAGACTGCCAGGGGACTCCGGAGTGTCTCCTTACTTCCCGCTCCCATTTCTTACACCAAATACTCTTCTCCAGTTGTTTTCTCTCTTACACCAAATACTCTTTCTCCAGTTGTTTCTTTCTGTAACTGAATGCCAGGAACGAATTAACCCAGCTGTTGTGCACAGGTGAATTAGATTTCAAGGAAGTGGGGAAGAGAGGGAAGGAAGGGGGGAAGGGAGAGAGAGATGAAGGAAGGAAAGCATAAAAGGAGGAGGAAGGGAATGGAGGATGGAAATTGATGAAGGAAGGAAAGGATACGATGGAAATTGATGAAGGAAGGAAAGGATACGTTGAAGACCTAGAAAGTGTCTTCTTTATTGTGTTTTTTCCATCATCACCAAAATATAAACCTTCAGAAAACTCCCAAGTGCTATATGATTTCTTTAGGGGTAAGAAGAAGGGAGAAAATTTATAAGATAACATTCTATTTATAGAGGACCAAGTATCCTTGGTAATTGGCAACTGCTGGAGGGAAATGGAGAACCAGATCATTCATTGGAAATATTTGCCAAAATAAAAGAAACCAGATATTTGGAAAGCCACTTAGAAGAGAGGGAAAGTAGGTTTAATCGGATTAAGGCTGACCTATACTATCCCTTCTCAAACGCTGCATAGAATTCCCTTGAGAAGCTTGCTAAAATGCAGACTCAGATTCTGTAAATCTAGGGTGGAGACTGAGATTCATTTTCTAACAAGCTGCCACATGGGCTTATCCCACTGGTGTGCAAACCTCCCTTTGGCAAAGTTCTGAACTTTCTTATTTGTAACCACTTGTAGGCCCCTACCTACTGTAGATGAGGCAGATATATGCCTATATTTCCACATTGGAACTTGAAAAATATTTTTCCAAATATGTTTGTTTTTTTTCCAAAAATGTACTGTATTATTTCATACAGTAGTAGTCTTTTTGGTACTGTACTTCAGGTACAATATGATGAAAATAAGCTTTTGTAGAATGACCTGGATACTGAGCCAGATTATAAAGCACATTGGAAAAAAAATCCATTTATGACTGGGTCATCATTTTTTTAGAATCAGGATAGGAAAACTAGTGCAGAATTTTGAGACCATGAAGTCCAATCTCATCGTGTAATTTTGAATTTTTAAAATGAGCATATTATCTACATGGATGTTTATGATGCCAATGATGGTAAAGTAAGGGAGGCCCAGGTTAGGATTCATGCACTTGATGGGTTTCATGTAGACTGGAAACGAGAAAAAAAAAATTCTTATTCAACATTTCTTTTAGGCCTTAAACACATTGGTACAAAATCCACGGGAATTTGACCTACCATCTTTGCAATATATTATTTTTAAAGAGAATAAAATAAAAAAGAATCATTCCTGGTAGTCATTAGTAATGTAGCTAATGACAACATGTTTAATGCAATTACTGTTTTCTATTTCCAGAAGTGTCTAGTGATCAAGAGGAAAAACACATCGACAAAATAACAGAAGTCATAGCGTTTCCCAGGGAGTCTGCTTTTTCTTCTTAACTGACTTCTGTAAAAGTAACTTTATACAAAGTGGCCACTTTGAGTTCCCTGAAGCACTTATGTTAAAACGTGTCAAAATATTAGTAACAAGTTTTATTTTATTTTATTTTTAAAGATTTTATTTATTTGACAGAGAGAGAGACAGCAAGAGAGGGAACACAAGCAGGGGGAGTGGGAGAGGGAGAAGCAGGCTTCCCGCTGAGCAGGGAGCCTGATGCGGGGCTCGATCCCAGGACCCTGAGATCATGACCTGAGCTGAAACCAAGAGCCAGCTGCTTAACCGACTGAGCCCCCCAGGCGCCCCAGGGAGTAGTTTTAATAAGCAAGTGCTTTGGAGACCACAGCTCTCCTTGATACCTGCCACTTCAGTGTTAAACTAGCTTTGAAATAACCTGCGTAGTAAAGCACTGAGTTTTGGCATGATATTTTCAGTCTCAATACATAAACAAAAATTATTAAACTGTACCCCTGTTTTATGCTATAATTTTCATAGGAAGGGGATACAAGGAAGGAGATTGTGAGATTAATTTATTGGTCTAGAGGAAATGAAGAAGTATTGGAGGGAAAATGTTCATTTTATGTGGAGCATGAATTGCCCCCTGTAGGTAAAGTAACCATAATTCCTGTTTTCCCAGGCCATCTTGGCATATGCCCATTATCATGCATTCTTTTCAGTTTAACATTTGTCCTGCATTTTTCAACTTATCAAAGTATTACCATTAATCGATATGTGAAATTAAGCTGACTTGAGTAGGGAACATCTCTACTATTTATTTTCAGTTTTTGCCATGTTCTCCCTGCCAGTGTACCAGATGCATATAAAGAGAGATGCAGGTGAAAAGATCTCATTTGAACACACAGTTAACTCTAAAACACAACCATCAACCATTTCTTTTTTTTAAAGATTTATTTATTTATTTATTTATTTGAGACAGAGAGAACGAGAGAGAGAGGGCACATGAGAGGGGGGAGGGTCAGAGGCAGAAACAGGCTCCCTGCTCGGCAGGGAGCCCGATGCGGGACTCGATCCAGGGACTCCAGGATCATGACCTGAGCCGAAGGCAGTCGCTTAACCAACTGAGCCACCCAGGCGCCCCCATCAACCATTTCTAAGACCTCTCTTGGGCTGACCTTTTCAGGAAAAATACAATTACCACCTCCCTCCCTTTCAAGGACAGAATACAGAGTCCTCACTGATAAGACAAAGTGCATTCAAACAGGAGTGTTATTATTATTATTTATTTATTTATTTATGGGAATGAATGCCTCCATCAGATCTCAGAAGTAGGTAGGAATAGGGGCGCCTGGGTGGCTCAGTCGGTTAGGCGTCTGTCTTCGGCTCAGGTCACGATCCAGGAGTCCTGGAATAGAGCCCTGCATCAGGCTCCCTGCTCAGCGAGGAGTCTGCTTCTCCCTCTGACCCTCCCCCCTCTTGTTCTCTCTCCTTCTCTCACTCTCTCTCTCTCAAATAAATATATAAAATAAAAAAAAAAAGTAGGTAGGAATAATATTCAAAGCTACTACTTAGTAGTGTACCCACTTAGTAGTATCATGACTGAGTTGTAGCCTAAAAAAGGCCTAACCCTACAAAGCCCCTGGGGGATTGGAGCAGTGGTATACATGGGAATTATAAATTAGATAGACATGAAATGTGTGTAGAATGTAAAGGCCCAGAAGTCCTGGTATAAAGTATACAGATACTTATCTGAATTCTCTTGGTCAGTGGTGTTAATATCTATTGTAAAGTCTACAACCATTTCTTTATTTTGATATGTGTTTTTATTTGAATAAATTCTTTTAGCAACAGTGAACTTAAAAAGTTCATGCCTGATGAGAAACTAAGTGCTGAATTTCTGTTTCTTAGGAAAATTGGTGATAAACTTATAACTTGTACCATATGCTCGTTGAAATTTACCATCAACCATTGGGTTGTTGCAGTGTTATCATTGACCTTATGGAAACCACAAGACACAGATATGCTGAAGAAGCAGCAATATCTAATTCAAAGCTAGTAGTTATTTTAAGAAAGATGACAGTTTAATACTTTAAATCACAAAAGATTCATTTGCATGTCACTCTATAAAAACTGTCTTTTCATTTAAACCAAATGACTGTTCTTCTAATTTTGCTCACCTTCCTCCTCAAGGTTTCTTTTGACCACACAGGTTATTAAAGACATAGATTTATGTATTTATAATAAAAGTAACTATAATTTTTACAGAATATAGATACAAATAAGAGAGTGAGATGAAATCTATTGACCTGTAAAAAGTACATTCATAATTATAGCCAATCAAACTGTATTATTTTATCAAGCGAGATACATTTGTCAAAGAGCTTACAGATGCTTATATAAAACCGAGGTTTAATACAAAACATGTCAGTGTTTATTCTGTCTTTTGTCCATGATCAATCCTATTTGAAATATTTTTTAAATCAACCTATGTATTCTAAAATAGTATTGAACTCTTCTGTAAATGAATCCTCCAATTTTTTGCATTCTATTAGAATTACTTTTGGAAATCTTTTTGGCAAAATATTCACTTAACAAAGAATCAAACAATTTTATCTCTGAAAACTTTCGACAAAGTTGAATTATTTAAAACAAAGCTTGCAAGCAGAAAAGTACTGAAATTTATCCTTGCCAAAACTAGGAAATAACTGGAGATTTTAATGGTAATGCAAACAGTGTACAAGGCCTATCTATTTCTGAAATTCTGCAATTTTGTTCTGTAATTAAGAGAATAATAATCTAAAGGAAGATGTAAAACAATATTATTATATACTGAAAAAAAAAACCCAGAAAATAATTAATTATTGAGAAATCCAGTACAAATGTTAAGAGCTTTTAGTAAAGCAGGTTGTAAAACCAACATAGAAGAAGTAATATCTTTTATCTGTTCAAATAAAAAATCAGTTCAAAGATATAGTAGGAAAGTCTGAATTAATGATGAATGGAAATACATAGGTTAGGTATTTAAAAAATATCTAAAACCCATATGATAAAAATAAAAATACAAAATATTCCTGAAAGACACAGGAAGAGATTTTAACAAAAAGGAGGACATGCCATTTACTTAGGTAGAAAATTTTACCTTGTGAAAATGTCAGTTTTTCCTGAGTTAAATTATGTTAACACAAACCCAATAAAGGAGCTGTATATATTGATTTCAAATTCATTTGATACAAAAAGCAAACAATAGTTGCTGTGAACACCCTGAAAAAGAGGGCCAACAGAAAGTATGGTATTGGTACACTTACAGGCAGGTAAATGGAAAAAACAGAAAATAGATCTAAGTTCATATGGAAATTTACAGTAAAGACTGCCTCTCAAGACACTGGAGAAAGCTATCTTGTTTAATAAATATTTTGAGATAACTAGATAAACCTATGGAAAAGGATACAATTGGAATTTTTCCCCACATTACATTGTATACTAGGAAAAATTCCAGATGCATCAGAAGTTTAAGCCATATGTGTATTAGTAAAAAACTATGGGTGAATTCCTCTAAAATTTAAGAGTGGAAAAATCTTTCCTATGACTCAGATTCTGAAAGCAATAAGAGAAGACTGATACATTGGATTACATTAAAGTTTCAAGTCCCCTGAAAAAAAGAACAAGAAGAAAATAAATAGTCAAATGAAAAAATTGGGAAGGTATGTTAGGAAATTCTAAAAACCTTAAAGAATTAATATTCCTGATATATTAAAAGTTTCTAAAATAGAGAAAAGAAAAATACAAACAACATAATGGAAGAAAAGACTAGAGAGTAGACAGAAAAAATAAGACAACCATTTGAAAAAATGTTCAATATTGTTCATAAACAGAAACATACAAATGAAAATGACGTCGAGTTACTTTTTCTCACCTGTAAGATTTTCAATATCCAAACGTTTGAAGACTTAGTGAAGATATGAGCATTCTATATATTGCTGGTGAAATAAAAAACACTGAAATGCCCCATGAAGGGGAATTGGGAAATACCTAACAAAATTACATGTTCATTTACCCTTTGACCAAACAATTCCACTTCTGCACTCCTAAAAAACACAAGCAAAGTTACAAAATAGTGTATGCACAGGGTTATAAAACTGCATTATTTGTAATGTTTGTACTATTCATAATAACAAATGAACTGGAAACAAAATGTACATTAATACTGGTTTGCTTGACTAAACTATGGTGTATCTGCACAGTGGAGTACATGCTGCTATAGAAAAGAATGCAGGACACCTCCTATCCTACTGTAGAGTGATCACTAGGATATATTAAGTAAAACCAAAAAAACTAAGATCATTAAAGTGAATATAGTACCTATCATTTACAAAAGAAATATAAATATAGTATATATGAGAAATGGAGAGGTAAACACGAACATATGTATACTTGATGGTAGAAAAAGAAAAGAGAATCAAGATTATTTTGTATTCAGTAGAATTTTACTTGAGCTTACTAAGTATTTCAACACCTGCAAATAGATAATTTTGTTAATTAAAAATATGGCACAAAGAGAAAATAAATTTTTAAAGTTCACAATTTCACATATATATTTATCGTAAAAAGCAATGTTGAAGAAAATTGTAGACAATTTTGTGAAAAAATAAAAAATAAGGAAACTATATTATATTAGAGCTTGTTTTGGCTAAGAAATTGATTACAGTGCATGGATTTGTACCAAGAATAAATATTTTGCTTATGTTTTATTGAGATATAATCAATTTATAATACTGGGTAAGTTTGAAGTATACGGTATGTTAATTTGATACATTTATATGTTGCCATATGATTACTACTGTAAGCCTTAGTTAAAACCTCTATCATGTCATGTAATTATCATTTCTTTTTTTTTTAAATATATGTATTGCCTGCTTCCATTCCCAAAAGTTTCCCAGTTTGGACAAGAACTTATATGGTGATTTCTACCTCTAGTTCCTAGATGACTCTACTGCTGAATACACTAGCCCCAACACACACATCACTTGTAGAGCATCTTCCTCAAGGAGTATAACTCAACGGGAACAGCACGAAGTAGTGGAAAGGACAATTTATGTTTTCCCAAAGAATCTAGGCAGAATCTGAAACTCACTGAAATTAACAGAATGCAGCAGAAGTGACACCGGACTAGTTCCAAACCTAAATCACTGGAGACGCAGCAACTTTCACTCTAGGGGCTCTTAGAAGCTAGTTGCAATTATGTGAGAAGCCCAAGCCACAAGGAGAAGACATGTGATGGAAAACCAAGGTGCCACGGTAAACATTCTTAGTTGAGATCCTAGACAAAAGCCAGCATCACCTGTCAGCCATGTGATTAGCATCTTTACCATTTCTACCCAGTTGAGTCCCACATGATAGCTACCGCAGCTGACATGTGGAACAGACAATCCATAAAATCAGGAGAAATAATAAAATCATTTTTTTCAATCGAACTGTCTATTTTGAGATAATCATAGATGCAAATGCCCTGGTACGAAAGAGAGATTGTGTGTACCTTTTAATCAGTTTCCTCTATTGTTAACATCTTGCAAAATGATACAACATCACAAACATGGCATCAACATTGTTGCAACCCACTAAACTTATTCAAATTTCCCAATTTTACTTATACTCATTTGTGTGTGTATTTAGTCCTAAGCAATTGGATTTCATGTGAAGTTTCAGGTATCCAACACCACAGTCAAGATACAGAATAGTCCCATTGCCCTGAGGATTTCTTGCTGCCCTTTTACTTTTATAATCAATCTCACCACCCCACCCTACCATCTCTAATCCCTAGCAACCAGTAATCTGATCTCCATTTCTAAAACTTAGCCTTTTAAAAAAAGTGTTATGTAAATGGGATATACACCATGTATAATTTTAGGATTGGCTTTTTTCACTCAATTCCCTAGAGATTCATCCAAGTTACTGTATTTGTCAGTAGTTTATTCTGGTTTATTGCTGAGTAATATTCCATGGTATGGATTTTCCACAGTTTAGCCATTCACTCATTGATTTTTGTGTGACTGTAAGTTTTTATTTCTCTGGGATAAATGTCCAAATGTGCAATTGCTAGGTCCTATGGTAGCTGCATGCTTAGTCTTTTGTGGTGGTTCTTGATTTATTTATTTATTTTTTAAGAAACTGCTAAACCATTTTCCAGAATAAAGTTGCTTATGTCTGCAAAAAACCTTGTTAGGGTTATGATAGGATGTGCATTAAACCTATAGATCAATTTGGGGAGAATTAACATCTTTACTAAGTGAGTCTCCCAATCCGTGGATGCAGTATCTCTCCATTTTTTACATTTTCTTTGATTTCTTTCATCAGCATTTTGCAATTTTCAGCATACAGATCCTATACATGTTTTGTTAACTTCATACCCAACATTTTATTTTCTTTGGAGTAATTGTAAATGGTACTGTATTTTTAATTTTGGTTTATACAAGCTCATTGTTAATATACAAAAATGCAGTTGATTTCTGTGTATTGATCTTATATCCTGTGACCTTGCTGAACATGCTTATAAGTTCTAGCAGTCATTTTGTAGATTCCTTGGGATTTTTTTTAAGGGGGGGAGGAGCAGAAGAGGGAGAGAGAGAATCCTAAACAGGCTCCACACCCAGCATGGAGCCCCACAGGGGGCTCAATCTCACAACCCCGAGATCATGACCTGGGCTAAAATCAAGAGTTGAACGCTTAACTGACTGAGCCACCCAGGGGCCCTGGGATGTTCTTCATATACAATCATAATATTTGCAAATAGGGATAATTTTATTCCTTTCCAATATGTATACCTTTTATATCTTTTGCTTGCTTGATTGAAATGGCTAGGACTGGGCGCCTGGGTGGCTCAGTTGGTTAAGCGACTGCCTTCGGCTCAGGTCATGATCCCAGGGTCCTGGGATCGAGTCCCACATCGGGCTCCCGGCTCAGCGGGAAGCCTGCTTCTCCCTCTCCCACTCCCCCTGCTTGTGTTCCTGCTCTCTCTGTCTCTGTCAAATAAATAAATAAATAAAATCTTAAAAAAAAAAAAAAGAAATGGCTAGGACTGCCAGTATTATGTTTAATAACAGTGATGAGAGCAGGCATATTTGTGTTATTCCCAATCTTAGAAGTAGAGAGCATTCAGTCTTTTACCCTTAAGTATAAAGTTAGCTGTAAGTCTCTTGTAAATGTTCTTTCTTATATTGACATAATTTCTATTATAAACTTGCTGAGAGTTTTAAAAATCATAAATAAAAATGCTTTATTCATTCATTCACATATTTTAACTGTCAAATGCTTTCTCTGAATCAATTGATAAGATCATGTAATTGTATTTTTTTAGGCCGGTGATGTTCCAATGATGATCCAGTCTTGCAAGCCTGAAATAAGCCCCACTGGTCCATGGTATATAATTCTTTTTATACATTTTTGGATTCAACTTAATAATTTGTTGAGGTTTTTGGCATCTAAGATCATGAGAGATATTAATCTATAGTTTTCTTACTGTCTTCTTCAGGTTTTGGTATCAGAGTGATAACTGTTCTATTTGAGAAGTGCCCCCCACACTTCTGTCATCTGGAAGAGATGATATAAAATTGAGTTAATTATTCTTTAAATATTTGAAAAAATTCTTCAGTGAAGCCTCTGGACCTGGAAGTTTCTTTTTCAGGAGCCTTTAAATTAGAAATTCAAAATTTTTAGTGGTTATGGGATTTGCTGATCTTCTGTCTACTTCTATCAGTTGCTGAGAGGGAGTTGTTGAATTCTTAACTATAAATGTGGATTTGTTATTTTTCTTTTCAATCTGTCATTTTTGTTTCATGTTGTTTGAGGCTCTCTGGCACATACATACTTAGGGTTGTTATGTTTTACTTTCTGATGGGTTACTTGCATGTTTTTGTAGGATTTCATCTTGATATATTATGGTATTTTGGAGTATGTTTTTTGGCATATAGTTTTCTGAGTTGTTGTTCTGGTTATTCTGGTTATTACAATATCTAGGGGACATAATAGTCTATTGCTATCAATAGTCTATTGCTATCAGTCTATTGCTATTTTACCATTTTGTGTGAAGTGTGCAAACCTTACTTTTATTTGATTTTTTTACCTTCCTTTTAAATATCATTGTTTTGAATATAAAATGTTGTTATAATTTTGTTTCAGTTATCAAATATGATTTATAAATCCCAGGAGAAGGATAATATATTGGAAGACTTGTATTTCTTCTTATTTTCATTGTTTTGTTTTTTTTTTTTCCATCCTGCCAGATGCTCCAAGTTTCCTTATTTTATTATCTCCCTTCTGTTTAAATTTTTTCCTTTAAACATTCTTTAAGGATAGGTTTGATAGCAACACATTCTTTTAGTTTGCCTTAGTTTGGGAAAGTCTTTCTTTCGCCTTCATTCCTAAAAGAATTTCACCTGCTCTGGAACTCAGAGTTAAGGGTTGTTTTCTTGAAAGAGGAGAAGCTGTTGGAGGAGGTCATTGAAAGGACGTGACCTCTGGCTGACTCATGAACTGGACCAGGCCAATCAGAAGCTCCTCATCCCCTCCCCTCGAAATGTGATTTCTCCTTGCCTTCCCCACACTAGAAGCTTCCTCAAGGACGCTGCTTTGAGGTAGTGATGTCGTATTGAGTACATCTGCTCTGTGTCCATGACTGGACCCCGTTAAGGTTTTTATATAAACTTATAAGATTCTGACAAGCTGGTGTGGAGATCTATTCATCTTGCAGATGCCCAAGACCAGCCTTGTAAGTAAGTTCCCTTGTTTATTAAACCCGCTCCCTACCAATCTGGAATAGCCTGCCTTTTTCTTTGGCTTCTCCCTGCCTTGTGCGTGCGGGGAAATCTCGAGTTGGCCATGAACCAATTTGTCTGGAGGGGTGGTCTGTATGTTAGGTGTGTGTGGACCACATGAGTGCAGGGATGCCCCCCCACATGCCAGCTGGTCTAATGTGCTCGTTTGAGGAATTACACAGATCCCGCAGCAACAGAGAAGGGAAGTGCATGGCTGTGCGGGGGGCTGGTCTCAGCTGTGGGCAGTTCGGCTGGTCACCGATGCCCACCTAGAGGCAGAAGTCCAAGTGGGAAGAGAGGCAGAGGTTAGAGAAGGACCCTTGGGTGTCCACTACTCTGCTAGTTTTGGAGCTGGTGCAGAAGGCGAGAGAACAAGGTAATAAATGGGAGATGTGAACATGCTGTTTTGTAAAGCCAGAAGGGTGCAGGTGGCTGTGGATTAAGATCTGAGCACTTGTGACAAAGCCTGATTGCGACTCTACAGAGGTGGACTCTCTAGGAGAGTGAGGAGAGCAGGGGGGGATATTGCGGTGACCATGAAATGTACAAAACACCCCCTGGCGGTTTGATCCCTAACATAAAGGAAAGCAAAGCTTAGCAACCATAACTCCAGCCATTGGGGTAGCCCCCAATCCGGGGAAATGTTCCTGAGAGAATATACTCTCACTGAGCTCATCGATGGAGCTGCCAAGTTACTGCAAAAGGCCAGGGAAAGTATCCAGTATGGTTAGTGTGACTAAGGGATGTGGGGGAGGGGCAGGGAAAATGAGCAACATCGCCACACATCCTGCCCTCCAGCAGCTCCTGCATGGTGCTCAGGGCTTCAAGGTACTCACTCCCTTATGGATTAGATTATTCTAGCCTACAGGGAGGCTTGGCCCAATGAAGAGGACTTTCCTGGGCATGTGGGACCCAGGAAATCTGTAAAAGAGGTACAGTTAATTTTTAGGGAGTGGGGAATGAGACGGGCAATTTACACCCCTGTCTTGGAAGTCCCTGATTGGGCCACATTCACTGCAGCATTGAAAGCCAAGATACTCCAGGCCATCCCCAGCACTTGGTATTGGACACTGATATCCATTATGAGCCCATTGGTGGGACAAGATAATTATGATGTTGGGCAATCCATTGCTGATCTGGGGGAGACTGGCAAATCCCAGGAATGGGTATAGCCTGTGGGAAAGACCCGAGACAGAGAGGGAGTTGCAGATATTCCTACTGGTGCTTGGTGTACAGATAGATCTAGTCAGAGTAGTCCGTCCACAAGGACTGCAGTCACTATTTATCCCAACTTAGACCCCATCTGAATAGAAGCAGGACTGGACCATGGTAGCCACTGGTCTGAACTCAGAGTGGTTTGGATGATGGTCACTCATGAATCCTGGCCATTAACCCTTGGGATGTTCTAAAAGGATTAACCCTGTGGCCTCGACAGTAGGAAGACTAGGGGTGGATGATCATTGAATAAGCTCTTGTTTTCCGCTATCCCCTGCACCCACCCCGGCCACCATCTTGATGTTTCTGGGTAGTAGAGGGAAGTTTAAGGCCCAAGGGGACTAGAAGACTTCCTGAGCCATGTTGCTTGTAGCAGGGTCCCCCCTTGCTGGTGTATCTTGAGTACGCAGTATCTCTGGGTGGAAGAGCAGGTCAAATAAAGGAGAATGCTTCCTCTAGCCCCTTGGTGTTAGTGGGGGCCCTAGTAGGCCCCCGTGCCACTGCTGCCATTTTCACATGGCGTTTTTGGTGTCATTTCTGTTCATTGAGGGGTGTGTGGGAATGGGTATTGTGCTAGCTTAGGTTAGGTCAGGAAATGCCAGGCCTGAGTAACCTTTTCCTGTTGGGTGGGAGAGTTGTAAAACACTTTGAAGTTATGTTTTTCCTCTATTTCTGGAGTCTTCTCTTTCTACCTTTAAGAGTTCTGTTTTGGGTTTGTTTGTTTGTTTTTGGCATGAGGACCTGAGGTTATAGTTGGACTTAGCAGAGAGGAACAGGAAGACATGAATTTAAGCCTTCTTGTTTGGACCACTGTCAGATTTCTTACTTTTACCCATAAAATGGATAGAAAATGACCTCTCATCCTGGCCTTGATTTGCATCGCCTTGGTCACTAAGACTGAACACACGTGGCTGAACACCTTTTCATCTGTTTTTCTCCTGTATATGTTTTCTCTTCTGTGAAAGATCTGTGGAAGTCCATGTCTTTATAGCTTCTATTGGGTTATTGGTCCTTATCCTCAAATAAGAGAAATTTGGTTTGAAACGGCAAACTCACTTCAAAGAAAGAGGACAGCTGCTAAGGTCAAATAAAGAAACCTCAATTTCAAAGAATAAATAGCCTCCTCAGCTGTAGTAGCTGCTGGCCAATTGGTGTTAAGCTAAACTATGGTATAAGGAGTACTTTCAAACTAGTCAAGAGGGGTTTTTCAAAAGAATTTTCCATGACCTATAGGTTTCTATCTGGGTCCAAACCCAAGACCTCTGCTGGGTGTTAAGAAAAGAGGACACAAGTGACAGGAAATTATTTTGCTAGTGAGGTGGAGAGAAAGGGCCAGGGCTGGGTAGAATCGGGAGCCAGGCTCCATGCTCGATGTTCTCCATTAACCTCCATTTCTGGGTTTCTCACTTCTCCAGTTGTCCAGTGTCCATGTGGCTCCTCATGCCTCCCGAGAGTTGTACAGTGAAAGCCCATCCAGGCTTTCCCTCCATGGCCGCTGGCTCAGGATCCCTTTGCTATTCATCCCCCTGTAGCTGTCAAAACCCCCTCCTACTCCAGTGCTGATAATAAGAATGCACAGGTTTTTGAAGACTACCTCTCTACAAAGCACCATTTTAAAAGTTTTACCTACCTTTACCTACCCTACCTCCCTGAAACAGCTCTTTGAGATCCCAGTTTGCTGCTCTCACAGGTCACAGTCTCTTCTGTAGAAAGAGGAAAATTAGAGATGTTCAATAAGGAGCCCAAACAAGGTTGCATAATTAAAAAGTAGCAGCCTCGGGATTCAACACATACATACAATCTTAATTACTCTTTAAAAAGGAAACGGAGCTCCTTTTCCTGGCTAACTGAAGCACCTTATTAAATGAGTAGCTTTCACAAAGACATTTGCGCTTTAAGTTATTTCTTCACATAAAAGCACTTTGGAAGGATGAAGATGATCACAGATCTAACAGGCCAGGGAGTGGCTTCCTGAGGCATCACAGTTTCAGAGTAACTCTTTCCCAGTGGGCAAGACAAGCTGAGAAAGAATCCTATGTGAATGAATGGCCAAGGGAAGAAGGTAATAGAAAAATAGTTAAAAAAAAAAAAAAAAAAGTGAGACTCCCGTGTCTGTTTCTGGTACACAGTTCATTGTGTTTATCTGTAAAGTGCAGATGGTTGAGCATCTTACACAGTTACTGGATGAACTAATGATCTAGTATAAAAAAATCAACATAGTCACTAGAACAATTTACTCACAAAATAAACAGGTGTCATTTTTTAAAGGTTAATTTATTTTAGAGAGAGAGAGAGAGAACGAGAATGTGGGGTGGGGAGGAGCGGAGGGAGAGAGAATCTCAAGCAGACTCCCGACTAAGTGGGCAACCCAACGCAGGGCTCCATCTTGCAACCCTGAGATCATGACCTGAGCCAAACTCAGAGAGTCAGACACTTAACCTACTGAGCCACCCAAGTGCCCCTGTAGGTGTCATTATTGTAATTGTTCCAAGAAGTATCCTCACGTGTGTTTATTTAGACTTCCCAATTCCAAACATACAGGGGTGAGACAGAGATAGAGAAAACAACTTCGTCCTGTTACCCGTCTGAGACACCTCTTCCAAGTTCGCATTTCCCATCCCAACACCCATCTCGGATGTCTGCCCCCTGGGAAGACCCTGCCCTGTTCTCACAGAGATGTGACCGCACCCCCGACTGCCACACCAGAACGCAGCATAAGCCAAACATCCCTGAGACAGATCTACGCCGGGGGAGTGTGTTTCACTTCAGAAGAAGGTCCACTGTCAAATTTCACTTAGAGCCAGATGGGACTCCCAAAGCAAGTCTTTATGTGTCTCCTAAAAAAAAGTTCTTATTATATTATAGAATATATCATTTCAAACTAGACTGAACAGTATACTTATTTAACTAAAACAGACATGAACTATGAGATGCTGTCATACTGAAGGCCCCAGATTGAAGGAATGCGCTACTGTGGGGAACTTTAAAGAACCTGCCCATGTCCGTATAAGATGTTCATTTGTGGCAATTCCTGCCATCTTTTACTGCCTGAAATGGGTTCCTTACTTCTTTTGTTCCTCTGTGGTTATCCCACCATTTTTGTTTTTACTATTTAACACTGTGACCTCTGAATCCCACCGATTTCCAAGTCAAAGTTATTAGAGAAAGTGCGTGGGGAGAATTAGAAATCTAAGCTGTATGGGAAGCAAAGTTTGCATCCTAGGATTCAGAAAGATTGCTACTGAAACACAATTACTCATGTTTTAAATTGAGATCTAATTCACACAATATAAAATTCAATATTTTAAAGTGTTCAATTCAGTGGTTTTCAGTATGTTCTTAAAGTTGTATGGCCGTTGCCAGTATCTTTAATGGTAATTAAATTCCGGAATATCTTTATCACCCCAAATTAGCAGTCATTTCCTATCCAATCCTCCTCCTGCATTATGCAAACCTATCTACATTTTGTCTCTATAGATTTGCCTATTGTAGATATTTCACATGAACAGAATCCTGTAGTGTGTGGTCTTTTATGACTGACTGCTTTCACTTACCGTAATATTTCCAAGGCCCATTCATTGCCGTATCAAATACTAGAATTAAATTCCTTTTTATGGCTGAATATTCCATTTTGAGATGATACCATGTTTTATCAGTTGAAGACTTGGGTTGTTTCTACTTTTGGGCTATTATGAATAACACTGTTATGAACATTTATGTAAACATTTTTTCTGTGAACACTTGTTCTCAGTTCTCTTGAGTATATACCTGGGAATGGCATGGCTGACTCACATGGTAACTCTATTTTTAACTCTGAGGAAATATCAAACCATCTTCCACAGTGGATGCACCATTTTACATTCCTACCAGAAATGTTTGAGGGATCTAATTTCTGTACATGCTCACTGACATGGTATTTTCTGTTTCATTAAATGATTATTATAGCCATCTTAGTGTGTGGGAAGAGGTGTTGTAGCTTGGATTTGTATTTCCTTAATGACTAATGATAATGATCATCTTTTCTGTATGCCTAATGGCCATTTGTATATCTTATTTGGTAAAATGTGTATTTAGATAATTTGCTCATTTTTAAATTGGGTTGTCTTTTTATCATTAAGTTCTTATTAAGAGTTCTTCAAATATTTGGGATGGTAGATCATGATCAGTTGTAATATTTGCAAATATTTTCTCCCATTATATGGCTTTTTGTTTTCACTTTCTTGATCATGTCCTTTCAAGCATAAAAGTTTGTAATTTTGATAAAGTCAGATGTCCCCTAAAATTGTTGCCTTACCCAGGTCACAAAGAGTTTTATAGTTTCTTCTAAGAGTTAAATAGTTACAGCTCTTGCAGTTTAGGTCCTTAACATAAGTTGAGTTAATTTTTGCATATGGCATGAGCTAAGAGTCCAACTTCGATATTTTACACGTGGGTATCCACTTCTCCCAGAATCATTTATTGGAAAGCTATTCTTTCTCCTTTGTGTTGTCTTGGCACCCTTGTAAAAATAAGTTGACTATATACATATGGGCTTATTTCTAGAGTCTTGATTCTATTCCATTGATCTATGTCTATTGGTATGCCAGTACCAAAATGTCTTGATTACTGTACCCTCATAGTAAATTCTTAAATTGGGCCTTTTGTATTGCTTTATTAGTTTTAGGGTAAGCTTGTAAATTTCTACCAAACAGCCAGGTGAGATTTTAATAGGGATTGTGGTGAATCTATAGACCAATTTGGAGTATTGCCATTTTAAGAATATTGTTTTCCAAAACATGAAGAGTTGATATTTTTTAATTTATCTATAAATTTGTGTATTCTATAGTTTTCAGTGTACAAGTTTTACAGTTTTTTATCAAATCTATTTCTAATAACTTAATTCTTTTCACACTACTGTAAATAAAACCACTTAATTTCATTTTCAGATTGGTGCAAGTATGTGGAAATATAACTGATTTTTATGTGTTGATGTTGTATTGTCCATTTTTTTGGAATTAATATATGAGCTCTATTACTTTTTTTGTGCATTCTTACTATTTTCCATATATAAGATCTTCCCTGAATAGAGACAGTTTTTTTTTTTTCCTTTCCAATCTGGGTGTCTTATTTCTTTTTCTTGCATAATTGCTCTGGTTGGATACTTGGTATGATTTCAGTCTTCTTAAATCTGCAAAGACTTGTTTTGTCACCTATCATATAGTCTATCCAGGAGAATGTTAGATGTGCACTTGAGAAGAATGTGTATTCTTTTGCTTTTGGGTGGAATGTTCTGTATATGTCTTCAGATCCATTTGGTCTAAAGGATGATTAAAGTTCAGTGTTTCCTTGTTGATTTTCTGTCTGGATGATTTGTTCATTATAGAAAGTGCAGTATTAAAGTCCCCTACTACTACAGTACTGTTGTCTACTTATCACTTCAGATCTGTTAGTATTTGTTTACTGTATTTAGATGCTCTGATATTGGGCACATACATAATTAATGATTGTTTCATCTTCCTAATGAATTGACCCTTTTATCATTGTATAGTGACCTTCTCTCTTATTGCTCTTTTTTTTTTTTGTCTTAAAGTGTGTTTTTTTCTGGTGTAAGTATAGCTACCCCTACTCTCTTTGGTTTTCATTTGCATGGAATATTGTTTTCCCATCCCTTCACTTTGAGCCTATGTGTGTCCTTAAAGCTCAAGTGAATCTCTTGTAGGTGGCATATAGTTGGGTCTTGGGTTTTGTTTGCTTTAAATCTATCCTGCCATATGATGTCTTTTGATTAGAACATTCAGTTCATTTACATGTAGAATAATGCTTGATAGCTAAGACTTACTAATGCCATCTTACTGTTTTCTGTTTTATAGTTTCCTTGTACCTTTTTTTTCCCTCTCTTGTTGCTTTCCTTTGTGAATGGATAATTTTCTGTAAGGTATGCTTTGATTTCCTCCTCTTTTCTTATGTAAATATACTGTAGGTTTTTCGTTTTGGTTACTGTGAGGCTTACATGAAACATCTTAAAACAGTTTATTTTACACTGGTAACAATTTAACTTAAATTCTGTGTAAAACTGCCACTTTACTCCCCCCTTTTATATTTTTGATATCACAGTTTGCATCTTTTTATATTGTGTATCCATTAAGAAAGTATTATAGCTATAACTTTTTTAAATACTTTCCTTTAATCTTCATACTAGGGTTAAGTAGTTAACACACTACCATATTACAGCATTAGAGTACTCCAAATCTGACTCTCTGCTTAACCTTTACCAGTGTGTTGTATGTTTTTATATATTTTCATGTTACTAATTAGCATCCTTTCATTTCAACTTAAAGAACTCCTTTCAGCATTTCTTGTAAGGCAGGTCTTGTGGTGAGGAACTCCCCAAACTTTTATTTGTTAGGGGAAGTCTTTACTTCACCTCCATTTCCTTTTTTTTTTTAAAGATTTTATTATTTATTTGAGATAGAATGAGAGAGACAGAGAGCACATGAGAGGGGGAGGGTCAGAGGGAGAAGCAGGCTCCCTGCCGAGCAGGGAGCCCGATGTGGGACTCGATCCAGGGACTCCAGGATCATGACCTGAGCCGAAGGCAGTCGCTTAACCAACTGAGCCACCCAGGCGCCCCAACTTCACCTCCATTTCTGAAGAACAACTTGTTGGGTAAAGTATTCTTGGTTGGTACGTTCTTTCTTTGAGCATTTTGAGTATATCATCCCATTCTCTCCTGGCCTGCAAAGTCTCTCCTGAGAAATCCACTGATAGTCTTATGGGGGTTACCTTGTATGAGAGAATTTTTTTTTTTTCTATTGCGGTTTTTAAAATTCTACTTATTTTTTTTTAATTAAAAAAATTATTTATTTTAGAGAGAGCCTGAGCACAGGGACAGTCAGAGGGAGAGAATCCTCAGGCAGACTCCCCTACTGAGACGGAGCCCATGAAGGGCTGGATCCCAGGACCCTGAGATCATGACCTGAGCTAAAACCAAGAGTTGGATGTTCAACCGATTGAGCCACCCAGGAGCCTCAAATTCTTTTTAAAATCTTTGATTTTAAACAGTTTTATTGTAATGTGTCTTAGAGAAGATAAATTTTGGATTGAAAATTTTAGATGACCTTTTAGCTTCATAAAGTTGAACATCCATATCTCTCCCCAGAGTTGGGAAGTTCTCAGCCATTTCTTTAAATGTTTAAAAGTTTCCAATTCATTTCTCCTTCTCTTGTCCTTCTGGGATTCCAGTGATACATGGTGTTGTTTTCCTTAATGGTGTCTCATAGCTCCCATAGGCTTTTTTCATTCCTTTTTGCTTCTCTGATTAGATATTTTCAATATTTCTTCAAAAAAACAACAACAACAAGATTCTTTTTATTTTTCTATTTTATTTTTATTTATTTTTTTATTTTTTAAAGATTTTATTTATTTGAGAGAGAGAGAATGAGAGAGAGCACGAGAGGGAAGAGGGCAGAGGGAGAAGCAGACCCCCTGCTGAGCAGGGAGCCCGATGCGGGACTCGATTCCGGGACTCCAGGATCATGACCTGAGCCGAAGGCAGTCGCTTAACCAACTGAGCCACCCAGGTGCCCTCTATTTACTTTATTTTAAAGTAATCTTTATACCCAACATGGGGCTCAAACTCACAACCCTGACATCAAGATCACCTACTCTTCTGACTGAGCAGCCAGGTGCCCCTCAATGGTTCATTCCTCTAGCTACTGATTATTTATTCTTGGTCAAATCTGATACTGAAAAAAAAAAAAATCAGATGCCCTCAAAAAGTTCAAGCAGTAAACTCTGATTTCTAAATGTTATTCAAGTCAAGCCAAGTTAATCATATTTGGAAAAATGACATCTGTAATATTCCAGACCAGTATGCTACCGTCTAGGCTGCTAGGTATTTTTTAGGAAGAAATGATTTTTTCTCTGAAAATACATTAGAAAGATAGGGAAGGGGTAATAGCAACAGTTTTCCATCTAAATTCTGGAGTTTGTATTAGGGATTCTGAAAACGTTTTATTCAGTTTTAAAGTTTTAATACCATATTAAACTATCTAAAAATGGTAACACACATTCAAATGCATTATAATTAAATTTGTAACACATTGGAGACTGACAGATCAATATCTTCTGCTGACAGATTAACCAGTCTTGGATAAAGATTTTAGAATAATGTTCTTTTTTAACTCTGCATAGATTATGAATTTTGTAGCTTGTCCCTACTGTTTAATAGAAATGAAGGAAAGAAGAAGGAAAGGAGGGGAGGGAAGGAGGAAGAAAAGACAGGAATGAAGAAAAAAGGAAGTAATTAGCTGTGTTCTTGTCTTTTAACCCCAAATGTTATACTTCTATATTATATATGCATTATTACTATATAAATTGCAGAGAAAATTCAGACACACCAGTTTCTTTCTCTTTGTAACAGAATAATTTTGTGCTTAATAACAAATGAGGACATAGAACTCTTTTTTAAATTGTTACTAACTATAGTCACCATGCTATATATAAGATGAGTAAGTCCAGAACTTACTCATCTTATAACTGAAGGTTTCTGAACTTTGATCAATATCTTCCTTTTCCCTCTATCCCCCAGTCTCTGGTAACGATTATTCTACCCTCTGTTACTGTGAAGTTGGCTTTTTTTTTTTTAACTTTTTATTCCACATATAAGTGAGATCATGCAGTATTTCTTTGTGTCTGGCTTATTTCACTAAGGATAATATCCTGCGGTTTCATCCATGTCCACACAAATGGCAGCATTTCCTTCTTTTTAAGACTGAATAATATTCCTCTGTGTGTGTGCGTGTGTGTGTGTGTGTCACATTTTCTTGGCTACTGTGAATAATGCTGTAGTGAACATGAGAGTGCAGCTATCTGCAGGTAGTGATTCTATTTCCTTTGGATAGAGGACATAAAATTTTCCAGTTCTAATATATAGACAGTTCCGGCAATTACTGTAAGATAATATATGCTTTAAATTTTGATGCTTATGAAAAAGAATCCTATACGTTACATTTTTGAGCTTCATTTATTTATTTAACACAAATTTAATTAATTCCTACCTAGTGCCAGGTACTCGTTAGGTGCCTGGCAGAAGGACCTCATGAATCACAGGGCTCTCACAAATAGGTGATGAATATACAATGTGGCATCGTGTAATGATGAATGTTACGAAGAAATAGCAAACAGAGAAGGGGGCTGAAGGACAGCAACGAGATGTTTTCTAGATAAGGTACCCATGGAGATCTTGGTCAGGGGCTTCTTCTGGACAGAGACCAGGAGGAAGTTGAAGAGGCTCTGTCCATATTTGAAGACCATTGTAAAGAACAAACTTTGACTGTTTTGGAAACAGTAAACAAGTCCATGAGAATGAAATGAATCAGAGGAGGAGGAAGAGTCAGGAAAGAAAGCCTGAGGTCTGCCAAGGTAGCTTCATTATAATGGATGGAATTGCTCCCTCCCCAGCACAGGAAGGACTCTGGGCTCTGGAATCAGTGCTGACTCCAGGGCTCGGGCAGGGAAAGTTCTGTTAAATCTTGTTGAATCAGAAAGTAAGGAAGTGCTTTAGAAAACAAATGGGGATATTTAAAAAGGAATAGAGGCCACTTTGAAGGGGATTCCACTGGCCAAGTTGAGGAAAATTGGAGCATTAACATTAATAATAGCAATTGTGACAACCCATTAAACTGATGCTATACGATACTCAATAGAAAAGGAGAGGAGTAGCTGTACTTCACAGAAGAATGCCAACTAATTTAGAAAGGATGATAAACTTGGAAAGTCAGTATTTTACTATGAACCTAGTAATAGTTGCTTCAGCCAGGAATGGATGCTATAGCCATTGTGTAAAACTTTCTAGGGAACTACATATTTACATGTTTTGTGCTATTGATTTTCTTTTGTTTGTGGTTAAAAAGAATAGCATAAAGTCTACTTTCTTAACAAATTTTTTTTTTTAAGATTTTATTTATTTATTTGAGAGAGAATGAGAGACAGCACGAGAGGAAAGAGGGCAGAGGGAGAAGCAGACTCCCTGACGAGCAGGGAGCCCGATGCGGGACTCGATCCCGGGACTCCAGGATCATGACCTGAGCCGAAGGCAGTCGCTTAACCAACTGAGCCACCCAGGCGCCCTCTTAACAAATTTTTAAGTGTACAGCACAGCATTGTTAACCATATGCACATTATTGTAGATTAAATCTCTAGAGCTTTTTCATATCCTATGACTGAAACTATATTCATTGAACAGCAATTCCCCATTTATCCCCTCCCCCGCCCCAGTCCCTGATGACCACCATTCTACTCTCTGCTTCTAAGAGTTTGACTACTTTAGATACCTCATGTACATGGAATCATGCAGTATTTTTCCATCTGTGACTGGCTTACTTCACTTAGCATGATGTCCTCAAATTTCATTCATGTTGTAGCATATAGAAAAATTTCCTTTTTTTTCCTTTTAAAGATTTATTTTATTTATTTGAGAGAGCATGTGCGCTCAGGCACCCACAAGCAGGGTGGGGGAAGAGGCAGATGGAGAGAGAGACTCTCAAGCAGACAGCTAAGTACACAGCCCAATGTGGGGCTCGATCTCATGACCCTGAGATCATGATCTGAACCAAAATCAAGAGTCAGATGCTGAACTGAATGAGCCACCCAGGTGCCTCAGGATTTCCTTCTTTTTAAAGACTAAAAAAATACTCTATTGTATGTATAATACCATATTTTCTTTATCCATTCATCCACCGAAGGACACTTAAATTGTTTCTACCTTGTGATCATTGTGAATAATGTTGCAGTGAACATGGGAGTGCAAATACCTCTTTCAGATACCCGTTTTCAATTATTTTGAATAAATACCCAGAAGTGGAATTGTTGGATTACATGGGGAGAATAAAGACCCGTCTATATGATTGTCATCTATTTAAAATAATAAAATTATAATTATTTGTGTGTATATGCGTTAGCAGGAGTACATTGAGTTCATGGATACATACAGCTGTGAAGGAAGACAGTGCTAATAGGACATGGCATTAGATTATATCATTCCCCAAACTGAATGATTAGTTGTAGAGACTGACCGATCAGGGGGGAATGTTTAGTGTAGCTTGATTTCACCAGAAAGTCTGATGAAATCTCATGATGACATCATGGACAGAGTGGAAAAGATGCTGGAAGGAAGAATATTCACATATCCCATCAACCTAAAGGCTTAGCGAGTAGGAAAATTTCAAAATTAATGAACCTGTCTCAGTCTGGAAGACTGAGAAGTGTTTACCCTGGTGCATTCACCAATGCTGAATGTCCTTGAAAGTGTTTTAAAATGACAGATTGCACAGTGGTTTTAACAGTAACCAACAGGGAAAATACTTGGGGGGGCATTGTGGTGCCAAGAACTGTGAAGGATCTGAAATTTTACCCTATACTTAGAAGCTGTCAAGTTAGTCCGCCACATTTTCATGGATGCTGGCAATAGATAGCCTACTTCTGGGTCAGAGACAAAGGACTTAATTACCCACAGTGCAGCGGGAGGCATGAACTTCATGATTGCATTTGCTCCTCTTGTTCCCCAAGTTCCATTGGATTGATAAGGAGTGGCCCCAGTGAATGATGCACACATAATAGGTCTGTGTCACAAGTGAGGAACCAGAATCCTTTATAGGAGACTGTCAATAAACCTTTGCCCCAAGGGAGATACTATCTTCACGGTCCTCAAGAGCTAACAAATCTGTCCTCTGACCAAGGAGTGAGACATTGCTTCTGTCATCCAAGGCTGTTTGCTTATACAAACCTCCTTGAAAAGAGTCTAGAGCAAAAGCTCTCAGTGCCTCTGCTCAAAAGGCATGTAGAAATGTGAGCGATCCATGGAAAATTGTTTCCCAACAGGTGGCGCTGCCATCAGTCATTCATGAATGTGCACAGATTGTTCCAAATGATCTTGCCCTGAAGGACACCTTCTCAACTTTGCTGGGCCAGAAGAGGGGATGTGACAGCTGGCCCTTGCTTTCAGGAGCACTCATCTAAAAATAATGAGCCTTAAATCCTGCACGTTACCTCCCAAGCCCTCACAAAACCTGCAATGTCCATGCCCCTCATGTCTACAGATTCCTCATTCTGCACCAGTAAGAACAAGAAAAGGAGAAGAGGAAGGATTTTGAGGTAGAGTCTTTTTATTGTCTAGTGGTTTTAGGGACTTCCTTCCAGGACTTCATTTGGCTTCAAAGATGAAGCTGGGGTTTGCCACATGGAGTCCCACATCGGGCAACTTTCAGGAGAAGGGAGAGAAATGACCCCCTTCTCTGCCCGAGGGGTCTGGGGTGACAGGGTGTGAGACCACGAAGTCAGATAACCATCACATCAGCCACTGTCCCTTCTTACTGGGTTGAACCTTGGGTTTACCCAGTTAGAGCCTTTTCCTGGCCCCTTATCTGTGCAGGGAGGTAGCAGAGGCAGCACCATCATGAGCACAGTCTCCTCAGAATAGCTAGGAAATCAGCCCCCACTACGATCAACAACAGCCAGATGTGCCTTGGTAAGACGTGCAACAGATCAGAATTGGAGGGAATGCAGGGTTCGAAATAAATATGCCATCCTTAAGATAGTAGTTTATAAAGAAGTATCCAACCTACTTTCTGATTTCTGGTTCAATGGGAATTCCTAACTATTTGCTCCCTGTCTAAGGGGCAATTAGCATGTTTAAGACCCTGTCATTTTCCTACTTACAGAGGATTCATGTACAAAAAAGTGGCCCCCCAAAAAAGGCTATTTGGTCCCGGGTAGTATTTTTGGGCCTTAAAAAACTTTGTGTTTATCATTATAAAGTATTAACAAACAAGAAAACACTTTATTTTTTACCTTTTAATAGAGTATATAACATCAAGGATTTAGCTGAAAGTTTTCTGTCTGTCTTTGTCACTATCCTCAGGGAGGAAATGCTTAAAATTTTCCTTGTATCCTAAAGGGCAGACAGGGATATGGTTTCATTGTCAAGTCAGAAATCATTCTCTGAAGAAAGATACTTATGCATCTGGTGGTGTCACTCTTTTAAATTAGCTCTTATGCTTAGATACAAGCTAGGTAAGTTCTAGTGTGGCCAATTTCTGGAAGGTTGTACTTTTGAAAGGCAAGTAGGATGTTTTAAGATTTTTTTTTTCTTAACTAATACATGTCTTGACTTCTTATTTGTACATGCTGCCTTCGGAAGGGCAAGATCTCTTCAGAAGATGAATGGTCTTCATAATAAATCAGTTAATCTTGTTTAATATCTGTTTT
This sequence comes from Mirounga angustirostris, assembly GCF_029215605.1. Classification (NCBI taxonomy): domain Eukaryota; kingdom Metazoa; phylum Chordata; class Mammalia; order Carnivora; family Phocidae; genus Mirounga; species Mirounga angustirostris. The sequence continues at coordinate 30,564,925 of NW_026991719.1, read as the reverse complement.
ACACATCAAGATGGAATATATATCTCAGTTATCAAAGAGACTAGAGCTGAACACTCACTGAACTTCAAATTATGAGCACCCTGGATTTATGTGAATTCTTAGAAGCCTACATCCCATAGCTTCTGAAAGTATTCATCTTTGCAAATAAGTCCTCACTCCTGTCCATGCTTCATGCCATCCCTGTGTTGGGGAAGAGGGAAATGGAGAAAACTGGGTAGAATAATGTCCTCAATTTTTTTGCCACATAACAAATTTAAGAATAGATGATTGAACTGAAACAGATTTCCTGGGTGGTTTTGAGCAACTCCTGGACAGTTTATTGCTCCCATCTACCAGCATCAACCAAGCTGTCAAATTGAATTTGGGCCATTAGGCTGGGATTTAGCAATATTTTGTCACCAATCCTATATCTAAATAAACTGTGTAGTTGGGAATATTGACTAATTTTTCTGTAAAAAGGTAGGAAGTCTTTACCCCAAAGGCACAGAGCAGAGATTAACAGATTCCTCAGTCTGTGTAAGAAACCCTGGTTTATGGCTACTCAACATTTGCTGAAATGCTGACCTACTTTCCACATGACATAATAGTATGATAAAGGCAAATTAAACTTCAATTTGAAATGAAATGGCAAGAATGTATTAAAAATCTCTCATATGATTTTTTTTTGCTTGTTTATTCCATTCTGTTTTTTGTTTTAACATATGATGAACTTAATAGCTGAACGAGTTTCAACGAAGATATAGATCTCCTTTGCTTAGCTGAAATCCGTGTTAAGGGCCCATATTAGCTCTATTTTCTGTGCCCGCTGACAAGTTTACAACTCACAATACCTGTCCTGTATTATTCCTTTTCTAAAAAGTCATCTGACATCAGTTAAGGGGCAGGAAACTTGGGGTGCCAAGACTTGTGCATATTTATCCCAGTGAATCTTTTCAGAAAACCCTTTGAGAACATTTTGCTCTTGTTCAAGAGGGTGATGACTTGCCCAAGGTCACATAGTCATTCCATGTGAGAATCTGGATTCTCTCCTGAGTTGAGTTGCCTCTAAAGCCTGTTCTCTTTCCACTTGCTCCATCTTCCAAACTGTCTTTGCTCCTATCTTATTATCTGAGCTGTCTCTTGGTTCACAATGCTCAACCATGGTTTCTGTTCAGAAAAGACATAAAGAGCTATTCAAAAAGGAGGTCTTCAAACCACATTTCTTTTGTGTCTCTTTAAACTTAACATATTGTAATCCATCTTTAATCGTATATCTTTTCCTCAAATTATGTTTTTAAAATTTAAACCTCGACGTGCCATCCTGATAAAAAAAAGGAAAAGAGATGGTTATTAGATTTTATTCAGATTCAATAAATTAAATATAAGTGCATTTGCCTTAAATAATGCATTCTTATTTAATACTAAAATGCTACAGCAATGGTGAAGTTACCTAGCTTGATAGGAGCAGTTTAAAAAAAAAAAAAAACAAAAGCAAAAACCAAATCAAAAGGTATAATCTCTTTCAGGTGCAGCTCTCTGATCTTGTTCATCAGCCCATATTACTCTCTTCTCTCTTTCTTGGGGTGGGGGGAGCAGAGGAGACATTAGGGGGAATCAATAGGTGTTACAGGGTGTTCTGCAATGGAACCGACACTTGGTGCTTCATTTACTGAAGGGTGAAAAATTGACTGCAGGGATAGAGGAGGATTGCACGATGTGGTCTAAATTAGATCCAAACACTTTCTAATCCTTGAGAATCTCATTAACCAGGCTAGTATGGAGTAAATATTTATTGAGCACCTACTGGGGAGAGGTTGCAGGTGGGTACTGGGTTGACAAGATTAGTTTCTACACCTGAAGATCTAATGATCTAGCGAGAGCTAGCCACGGTAATAGGTATAAACATTAATGAATCTTGTGATGAAAGCTTGTTCCTTCAAGCTCAGGGCTCACACAGCTGAGCTTTAAAGACAGCTCTAGCAGAGAAAGGAAATGGAGAGGCAAAAAGGTCAAATCCATGTGAGAAAAAAGTCACTAATGGGAAAAAAATAAAAGTGACTAATAACTAATATATCACTCTTGGGGTTTCCCTAAGCAGGGAATCGATCTGATGTCTTTGATTTGCAATTTTATCCTAATGCTGTATATTTCCTAAACATTGCTGTCCATGACTTACCAGTGGTCCCACTGCACGCCTCAGGATCAGAATCTGAAAGGAGTCAGGGAAGCTCTAGTATGACCAGTTACCCTCGGTGGTTTTATAGAAAGTTGAGGAGACATTGCTGTAGCTGGTGCCTGAAACACCACCATTGGAGTTTCTCTCTTTGGTTGAGCAACAGATCTCAAACTTTAGTTGGTACAAAAGAACCTGAATCTCCACTATTTGAACCTAATCCTTTTAGTTGGACAGATCCTCCCAAAGATTAGGGAACATTCTTGCTAAGAATGTTAAGCTTCCTGCAGCCCACCCTCAAAGAGTTTCATTGCGTGGCCTGCCGTGAAGCCCATTGATCTTCATTTGACTAGCATGTTAAGATTCTGATAGGGGCGCCTGGGTGGCTCTGTCGGTTGAGCGTCAGACTCTTGGTTTTGGCTCAGGTGTGATCTCATGGGTCGTGGGATTGAGCCCAGGCTTGGGCTTTGCGTGCTCAGCGGGGAATCTGCCTGAAGATTCTTTCCCTCTGCCCCTCCTCCCAGCCGCATGGGCTGTCTCCCTTTCTCTCTCTCTCTCTCTCTGAAAAATCTTTTTTTTTTTTTTTAAGAGAGATTCTGATGAAGTTCATCCTTAGAAGGTACTTGGAGAAGTACTGATTTAATTGGGACTTAATCCTCTTGAGAACAAACACATTTAACTCTTACATGCTTTGGGGTAAAGAAGGATTTGAGAATTGGATTTAATTCCAGGCCATAAATCCACTAGAATATAAACTCTGAGAGGACAGGAATATTTTTTTATTCTGTTTTGTTCCTGGATGTATTGCCAGCACCTGGAAGAGTGGCTTCCACGTTTCAGATGTGCACAAGCTATTTGTTGACTGACTGAATGAATTCGAGGTGTAAAGATGTCCTGTCTCTCACTCTTGCATTCCTCCCCTATCTCCAGACACTGTGTTACAACCAGAAAGCACCAGCAAAGTGAATTGACGGAGAACAGGAGGGTGGTGGCAAGGGTAGAGGGGATAACTGAAGCACATCGGAACTTGAGAAGGGAGAAGAAAGGGTCGATAAAGAGAGGCCAGGATGGATAGAGTTACCCACAACTCTGCTAACCTCACAGACTATCAGGGGGGTCCTAGTCTTGGACATCCATCACCTGTTTGGCCCCAGAGGCTTTGGGTTGCCCCCAATGAGCGAAGGAATCCCAGAGGGCAAGGTGAGGTGCTATAGGAAGTGTACATGAAGCAAAATTATAGCTTTCTCCTCCCCTTCTCCCCTCATTTTCTCATTTGGATCATCAGCAGGTGGGTGCAGCCATGACATCAACTGAGTTGGGTTCACTACTCCTCCTGCCCCCCGTTCTTTTCAGCCTTCTATGGGATCCTGTGTCCCTTTATTCAGTGCCCAAGTGTTCACTTGCTCATATGTTAGGGAAAGAGAAACTAAGTGTTAGTGACCTCACCAATCAAGGGAAAAAAAAAAAGGCCAGCCTGTGGTATGCAGCTCTTAACCCTTCTGCAAGGGTTGCTGCCAGCAAGGAATGACTCCAAGGGGTTAGAATTATCCCCTGCAGAGACACCATCTGTTCCTGCTTTAGCTTTGGGTGTGAGCATTGTTAAGGGGACACAATAATGGCTCCTCCCAGCTGTTCCTGGATCTGGGACTGTATCCTTTGAGAGCTGCGTATTTTCAGGGGCCGGGGGCATAGAGATGTTAAGAATGAGAATTAGGTCTAACAAATGGAATATATAGCAGTGTGTGCTGTAATCACAGGAGATGTTTTTCCCCTAGTAAGTGCCATGTACAGGATGAGGAGTAAAAAAAAAAAAAAAAAAAAAAAAGAATGGAATAAATTCAATAAATCATGGTTATGGAGCTCTATTCTGGTGCTTTCTGAATGTATTGACTCTAAGATTGCACACATGTTTTCTTAGGGATCTTCCACAACCGGGACTGGGCTTGCTCTTGGAATGTGTAGGATGCCAGCAAGTTTCCCTTTGTTCTACAGAGATCTGCACTGTGTGTGAGGCTCCTTAGGGCATAAAAAAGCCTTATGTTAAAGCTAGTACAGTGTTTCTTTTAAACTATGAAAGAAGAGTTTTGAGGAAACTAGCTTTGTTGGTGACATAGGGAACACAGCTAGCTCTAATTTTTAAAACAGGGTTTGATTCTCCATCTTGGAGGGGCATGTGGGTGGCTCAGTGGGTTAAGTGTCTGCCTTTGGCTCAGGTCATGATCTCAGGGTCCTGGGATTGAGCCCCGCGTCCAGCTCTCTGCCCAACAGGGAGTCTGCTTCTCCCTATCTATCTGCCCCTCCACCTGCTTGTGTGTGTGCTCTCTCTCTCTAGCTCTCTCAAATAAATAAATAAAATCTTAAAAAAAAAAAAAAAGCTACCTTGGAGAAACCACTTTAGAACAGTGGTATCATTTGTAGAGCACTTGATAGTTTACCAGACATCTTCACACATGTTTTGAACCCCACAATGAACTTGAAAGACTGGATTTACTATTCTACTTTTTATAATAGAAAAGGGAGGCTCAGAGATTTTAAAGAAATTTCCAGCAAGTGGCAAAGCAGACAACAAATATTAATTATACTCCAAATCCTATACTTTTCTCCCAATAGCAGCTATTGACTCTCACAATGCATGAGGAATAAAATCCCAAATCTGGAGCAAGAGGTTTGGATGGAATGTGCTGGAGTCTTGCTCATGCCGGCATTTGGATGCCATGACAAATCAGGAGGTCACTCAGGTTGTGTGATTTAAAGCAGTGATTTTCGAGATGTGATCTCTGGATCATCAGCAGCACAACATCACTGGGAACTTGTTAGAAATGCAGAGTCCCCGGCCCCAGCCCAAACCTACTGAATCAGAAAATCTGGGGGTAAAACCCAGAAATCTCTTATAGCCAGTACTGCAGGTAATTCTGATGCATGGTATTATTTGAGAAACTCTGATTTAACAGATATAATCTCACAAAGTTCCTTTCCCATCCCGTTACGCTACAGTTTAACCTTTAGTATGAAAGCCTTTTTTTGATATATAATAAGCACTTTCTTGACATTTACTGCATCAGGAAGGTTTTCTCTAAAGCAGTCCATGAGAAACAGGCACAAATGCAGCGAGAGTTTGGATAGCTGGGGAGGATGAAGGGAAAAATTATGGGTTGAGAGCATAGGAGTATTCCGGAAGGCTGTTGGGCACCTCAGGTCTTAGGACTTGAGATTTGAGAAGAGAAAGCAAGAAGGGAAATGAAGAAAGGACTGAATTTACATTTTCTAAATTTGTGCTTTCTAGTTGTGTCGAGTTACTTTTCTGGAAGTGGCATTGTCTTTTTAAATTGATGATTCCAGCCCATTGGTTCAACTAAGCGATCGATAGCAATCTACTAAGTTTAAAAACAAAAGCAAAAATAGTGAGTGACTCTTGGTAGAAATCATCCTTACCAAGGAAGGGACTATCCCTCCTTTAACTCTGGAGAGGACCCCGGTAATGCAGAAGAGGTGTTTGTCCAGTGGAATGCGTCGGGGTTGGCTCCTATGAAGTCTACAAATGTAGCCCTCGGGGAGACTTTGTGGCCTTGGGGGTACCAATAGTGGAGAGAAAGGTAACCGCCAAGATTTGATTTCTCCTCCAGAAGTCCGTCTTACACGAAGTGAGCCTGAACCCTTTCATGGACTTTTTCTAGTCCTCAGCTTGTCCCTTGAGTGTTTGTCATACAATTTAATAGTAACAACCAAAAGGTTTACTGGATAGAAATCACAAGGATGCTTTTTCTTTCTTTTTTTTTTTTGTCCATTAAAAAACATTAGAAGAGAAATGCCATGTTCCTACATAGCAGTGAAAGCCCTTTTCCTGTTCACTTTGATCTACATGTGGGTCAGGGTAGGAGACTGACTAACATGGAACTTTTCACTATGTTGGGAGGTAGCCCCTGCTCCTGAATCTTAGGTGAAAGAAAAGTAGGTCCCTTGCTAGACCTTTTGAGTCTTTAATGCCAAATGTGGGTCACTTACATAAGTAAACTTTATCTGATACTATAGAGGTTTTCATTTTATATGTCCAAGAGAAAACTGTAAAGCCCTTGGTATAAAGAAGTTATTAATTTCTTTTTTTAAAGATGTATTTATTTTAGAGAGCACAAGCGAGCAGGGAGAAGGGATAGAGGGAGAGGGAGAGAGAGAATCTCAAGCAGATTCCCTGCTGAGTGTGGAGCCTGACCTGGGTCTCGATCTCACCACCCTGTGATCTGACCTGAGCTGAAATCAAGAGTTGCACATTAAACCAACTGAGTCACCCAGGGGCCCCAGAAGTTATTAATTTCTTACAGATATGTGCACAAACATTTGGAGATTCATTTGCCTTGGATGAAGTATACTTAATTTCAGAAGCAGACTTCACTCCTTTCTAGAGCAGGAGATCGTAACTCACAACATTGTCATCTGGCAATGCTCCCCACCTCTCTGCTTTCTTTGTTGTTGTTGTCTTGGCCACATGTATATATTTGTGATCATATATATCACTGAGCTTGTCACACAAGGCCTTCCAGTCTCCAGCCCACCTTTTCAGATCCATTGTTTGATGTTTACTCTGAGAGCCATTTTCCTATAGTCCAGACTTATTTTTTTTTTAATAAATTGACTTTTTTTTTTAAAGATTTTATTTATTTATTCATGAGAGACAGAGAGAGAGAGAGAGAGAGAGAGAGAGGCAGAGGGAGAAGCAGGCTCCCAAGGAGCAGGGAGCCCGATGCGGGACTTGATCCCAGGACCCTGAGATCATGACCTGAGCCGAAGGCAGACGCTTAACCATCTGAGCCACCCAGGCGCCCCAGACTTATTTTTTAACAGCTTTATTAAGGTATCATTAACATATAAAACTAAACATATTTAAGATGTATATGTGATGTTTTGATATGCATAGTCATTCTGAAATGATCACCGCAATCAAGTTAGCGGACATATCCATTACCTCTAAATAGTGACCATTTGTGTGTGTGTGTTTAGATTTAAGAGCTGTCCTCTTAAAAAATTACAAGTATACAAAACAGTATTGTTAACTATCATCACCATTGCTGTACATTTGATCTCCCCAGCAAGGCAGGATGTCAAACTCTCAATCACAAAGTTTTAAAAATGATTTGGATATCAATCCTTGGGGAAAGAAATCTTAGATTTAAGTAACAACAAAAAGGAAACCTCTGCTCCTTTGAATCTCATACCAGTCATCTGTGATATTATGACTTCCGTCATCCACTCCCCTCCTTGTCCTGCTCAATCACGGAGACTTTTCCATCTGGCTCCTCTGTTTATTTCTGTTTATGTTCCATCCCAGCTACTCCATCCTTGATGATGTAAACATCTGTATAATAACTTTTTCTGTGTTCCAGCCTCCTGCTTCCATAGCACCCACCCCTTATCCCCGCCACCCCCCCCCCCCCAAGAGGTTCACTAGGGACCAAACTCCAGTGCAGAGAGAAAGTAATGCTTATGCAAACTCAGCCTAAAATTCTGTGGGGTACTTGCTTATTTGTTGTTTCATTTGCGAGCTGTCATGTCTCCAAGTTGATTGATAATGAGAATGTATTTTCTGAGTCATTGAGATTCTAGAAAAATCAACTGCTTGTCAGAAAATCAACTCTTGGACCCAGCGATGGACCACATATTTTCTGTGGTCTTCCTACCGACTGGACTGTGCTGTGAATCACGAGATTGGGATGGTTTTCTGGTTTTGTTCTAGCCAAGATTTATTTCATTATTTCTTTAGAGAAGGTGATCGAGAGTTGTTTCTAATTGGTTTCATTATAGAACAGATCCCTGAAAAAGATTTAACTTCCTATGGTTTGGATTTTACAGCCTGTTATTACAAAGGTTGTCACCAAAGCCAGCTGTTGAACAGTAATTAGCACAGGGGTGTTCAGACAACAGAATGGAGTAAGAAATGCATTTACAAGCCCCTGGTGGGGAGATGGTGTCCAATCTGGTCAAAGTAACCCAATGCCCTACGCTAAGCTATTAATTGAACACTTACAGGTGCCAGGCATAAATTACATATTTTTAATCCTCCCTCTGTAATGTATGTCATCTTGTTTTGTCTATTTGTCAGTGGATAAAACTAAGACAGTAAATAGCTGGCCTGAAATGGTAGGGCTAAGACTCAAATCCAGGTCTGCCTGAATCCCAAACTGGTGGTTTTAACCACCCTACTCTATTTTAGTACATGATGCTACTCCCACTCTGAGCTTCCCTCTTGAACCCCCCCAGGCCCCCATGATCATCGAGAAAGCATCTACGTCTGATCCATCTTTGTATATCTAGCATTGCTTCACTTGATGATCTGTGTACAATAGGTGCTCAATATTTGATTGTCAAATGCACAAACAGGTACATTTTTATAAAACAGATCTGCCTCAGGTCCTGATATTTGCAGAAGACTTGTACATAAAGTGGAAAAAATAGTAAGAACAAAGTCTCTTTCCTTATTTGTCAGTAATATTTTAATAGGTGCCATGAAAAGGGAAATCATTACTTCAGCCAAGGGTAAGAGTGTTATTTTGGTTTTTGAGGAGAATGTGCTAGCTGAATGACAGGCTACAGCCCTCCCCGTGCCTCTCCCACCTTACACTGGCCCCCTGGGGGGGGTGTTGGGGATGCACCTCTCTGCCCTTCGACTTTTGGCTTGGCCTGCCTGCTTGCTTTGGCCTATGGCATATGGGTAGTGGTGACTGAGAGTCAGTTCTCCATCTAGACCCTACAAGGTCTCTTGTGTTTCTGCTTGCCCTCTTGCACCGTAGACATCAGCATGAGTAGAGCTCTTGCCAGGGGCTGCACCTTCAGCCTGGGCCCAGAATGAGACTTGTAGGGTAGAGCTGGGTCAGTCCAGCCTATACAGTCTGATTCTGATTGTGTGAGTCATTCCATCCAACTGCAGACCAGTGAAAGAAAAATTTCTGTTACAGCTACTGAGTGTTGGGGCATATCTAATGAATACAGCAGATGTTCCCATTGTTTTCACAGTTAACTGCCAGAGGCTCTAATTCAACAATATGCTATAATAACAGTTAATGATTTTTGCTCACTAGCTCCTACCCTTTAATTTTCTAAAGAGAGTCAAACCTTGGAAAATGGCCCAGGGCTGAGAAGCTAGGACAGAGTCAACCAATTGAACAGCCAGGGACATTCCCCAATCTGTCAAGCAGAGTAGCCTCCCAGGGCTAACTCCTTAATGTAGAGAAGAGATCAGTTTTAGCAAGTTAGGCTTGGGTGTTTATTAGAAAATTTCTAATATTGTCTGCAATTAACTTTATTTAAAATGTGGTATGTATAATATATATATATGTGTGTGTGTGTGGCTTTTAGTCTACACCCTGGAGCTCATTAGTGAACATTTAAAGCTCCTAATCAAGGGTACACACGACTGGGCCTAGTTACTTGGTATTTCAGAGTCTATATTCAGAAATCCAGGCTCCACCAGCACCCTTCAACTATCTTTATCTCTGATTAGCACCAGATGGTTTGTTAATGAGTATAATGTAAAGAATGATTTTAATTGCTGACTTGAGTGGTTTTAACATATGTGCAGTAGGTAGAAATATTGTCTATATTTCTACCTTGCTTGAACTGGGATAAGAGGTCTAGAGAGGCCAGGACCTTTAAGGGTGGTGCCCCATGTCGATGACTATGCCTGATGCTTGTGTGTAGTCACTTCTGGAGGATTCTGTATAGTGCCATGTCTGCCTTGCATAAAGATTTGAAGCAAAATGTTGACTGACATGCCTAAAACAACAAAATTATGACTACTTTCTTACAAATACAGTATGTGTAACAGAATACTATCTGTGACTTAAAACCTGTCATTGGTGGTAAATGTCTTGAGAACAGAGTCCTGGAGACACTTTTCTATCTCTGATTGTTGGAGATTATCAATCTCTACTAAGATAACCTAATACTTAAGTAAAACCAAATTGCCTTAGCTCAGTTACAATAGCTTCTTAAAAAGATTGAGTTAAAAGTTAATCGTAAGTGGAATGAATAAGTAAAGGGCAGTATATTCCTTTAATGAAATTCTATTTAGCAATATAAGAACATTACTATATGCAAGAATAAGGGTTATTCTCAAAAATCTTATGTTGAGCTGTACATTTCACATTAGAGCATTTGCTATATATGTATTCTATTCCAAATAAAAAATTACTCACCATAAGAAAGATACCAAGATGACCAGCAGATCCCTGGCATGTCCTACCTATTCGCAGCTGTGATCCTTGTTCAGAAATTCTCCTTTTCAGTCAAATTCTACAGTCCAGGCTGCCACCTTCTCATTTTTCCATTCATTTTGAAGCTCCCACGGACTTGATTTATTCATCTAATAGGACAAATAATTGTACGACAGGAAGGGCCACTCTTTTGTATAAATCCAAGGGTGCTTTCTATTTGCAACAACAGATGGCATTTCCCTCCATGACCATCCTGGAGCTGTCTCAGAGAGGTGAAGTGGCTTGGCTAAAGTCACGTGAACAGCTTAACCACAGCCCCTGACTGGAAGCTAGAACTCTTTCTACTTACAATATATTCTACGATGAAATTTTCATACAGTTTCAGATTTTGGGTTGTTTAAGGTAGAGTGATGCCTTACATAATTTCAGTTTATTAAAAATGAGTAATAGCTTTGTGGATGTGTATTTTTTCAAGGATTTGAGGATTATATGTGAAATGAAATGTTTTGGAAGGTTTAGCTTTGACTTTAAATTCTAAAATACGCTATTAAATTGTGAAAAAGTAAATCTTAATAAACAGTGTATAAACTATGATTTTAATTATAATTGATACTTTTGAGCAGTTTATTCTACTCCTCCCAGACTTAACTTTTATTTATTTATTTTTATTTATTTTTTTAAAGATTTATTTATTTGACAGAGAGAGACACAGCGAATGAGGGAACACAAGCAGGGGGAGTGGGAGAGGGAGAAGCAGGCTCCCCGCAGAGCAGGGAGCCTGATGCGGGGCTCGATCCCAGGACCCTGGGACCATGACCTGAGCCGAAGGCAGACGCTTAACGACTGAGCCACCCAGGCGCCCCTAACTTTTATTTTTTTATAACCTTTCTAGTGTAGTCTACATTTATATGAACTTTAGAACTCTGAGGTTTCTTCCTTCAATATCCTTCTCATTAGTATTTCAAGACAGGCTTCCAGAGCCCCGGCCTGGGTCAAAATGAAGTGAATATTGACACTAATATTGTATGCTTTGGCCTGTGTCAGTCAGCTTTACCAAAGCTTAAGGAAGATAAAGAGTATCTGGAGGGAATACAGACCAGAAAAACAAAGATGAATAATATGTCTAAAGTGCAGAAAGTTTAAAGAAATTAAAATGATGTACTCTGAAGAAGAGAGGCTGAATTCAGAATTCTTCAGATTTGGTTTTATTTAAATAGGATTCTTCAAGGGATGTTTTGTAATCCTCATAGATTGTACAAGTTACTTTTTCAAGTTTTTATTTTGAAATAATTTTAGGCTTAGAGAGCAGTTGAAAAAGCACAGAACTCTCCTACACACTTCACTTGGTTTCCCCCAGTGATAACATCCCACATAACCGTAATGATTGTCAAAAGTAAGAAATTAACATAGGTGTAATACAGCTAAGTAAAGTACACACCTTGTTTGTATTTCACTAGTCTTTCCGCTAATGTCCTGTTTTCTTTTGCAGGATCTAATGTAGGGTCTCACGCTGATGACCTTGAGTAATCCTGTTTCCAATCTCTGATAGCTCTTCAGTTTTTCCTTGTCTTTTGTGACATTGACACATAAAACTAACCATTGCAGGGTCAGAGTCTAACACTCATTATTTATATTGTGCCAAATTGTTCCAGATTTGACTACTGGGAGCGCTTTCTGATTGCTCTGTATTTTTGACATGCCCCAATCTACTTTTTTAGCACGTCCTATCCTTGTGATAATCCCAGAAGGTCTATGCTTGACTTGCATTTTCCCTTCCCCAGCCCTCGACCAGCCATTTCTTCAAGGAGCCCTCGTTCCAGTCATTAAAGAATGGATTTAGAAACAGGGATCTGGGAACTAGGTGTGCTCATTGGCTTCTGAGGGGTCACTGCTTCTATGCTGTCTCTCATTGGGTAAAGCTGGGTCATGTGTGTTTGCCTAGAAACCCATATATACTCTCATATCGGTGCTCATTCCATACCTAACTATCCATCCATGAATTTAAAAGGAGACCATCACCACCTCTAATCCCACAACACATGGTTCATTCTAGCATGATATTCTCTTTCTGACTGAGAAGTCGACTCTAATTGTCTGTAATGTACTTATTTGTTCACAGCTGGTATACATGTAGAGTCATTTCAGAATCGCTAACCTACATCCCTAAATTCATCAACTAAAGTACAGTGTTTCTGTGCCAATTGTTTCGGTCTTTAGTCTCAAAGTATCCAGTAAAGTTACATGGCGCAGCTTATTTTTTTCATCATCTCGTCACTCTAGTCACAGCACTTAGTTGCATGACAGAGAGATTCATTATCATAGTCCACACTCCATTTTGCTTTCCTGTAATACCCTAGTTATTTTAAGTTTACATATGGAAATTCAATCTTCGTGGCATAGAGTTCCATGAGTTTGGACATAGGATTAGTGTATTCACAATGCAGGACAGTTCCATCACCTCAAAAATATCACTTGTTACACTCAGGCGAAATAGGTGAAGAGGATTCAGAGGTATGAACTTCCAGTTATAAAACAAATAAATGACAAAGATTAAAAGTAGAGCATAAGGAATACAGTCAATAATATTATCATGTTGTATGGTGACATGGTAACTGCACTTAAGGTGAGCATTGGGTAATGTACAGAATTGTTGAATCACTATGTTGCACAGCTGAGACTAACATAACATTGTATGTCAACTGTATTTCAATAATGAGAAAATTTTTTGAAAACCCTCTCTCCACCCCCATGAAACTGGCAACCACTTCTCTGTTTTCAGTCCCTACAATGTTTCCTTTTCCAACATGTTATATACATGGAAAAATACATTATGTGGCATTTTAGGTCTGGCTTTTTGCATTACTTCATTCTTCCTTCAGGTATCTGCCCATTCTATTTCAGAGAAGATCTCTTTTCCTGCATATATTTTAGAACAAAAAGTCATAATCCTCAGTTTTTGATTCCTTACAGAAAAACATCTTCAGAGATACACAATTTTCCAAAATTTTCTACATATTTTTCCTTAAGCTGTAGTATCTTTTGTATTAGATTCATTGTATTCATTTTATATTTTTGTTTTGTTTTCTTAACCTTGAATTGGTAGAAACTCATTCATTCCTTGATTTTCTCACCTGACACAAAAAAACAATGGCTCACCAGTTCTACACTTTTAACAATTTCAGTTTCTGAGACCTAAACCTGAAGGTCAGGTTGAGATGCATGCCACCTGGGTCAATGTGAAATGTCCAGAAAGGGGATATTTGGTGAGAGAAATCAGGCACTTAGTGAGATTATGCTTGAGAGAAACTGGATCTTTTCCTGCTTTGAATTTTAAGTTCCACACATCAGCGAGGGACTCAGATGCAGTTTGCAATTGTGTTTTAAAAAGTGAAGTATTTGAAATATTACACTAGGTAGCATGTACTATTACCAGAACTTACCTTGTATCTTCCCTTGTTTACAAAGCTGCCTCTTAGGCAACCAAACATATTTGTATGCAAATGATCACCTCTAGTTATTCTGTATTTCATTCTGAATTATATATTAGGATGTATAATTTTTGAATAAATCAAGAATAGGGCATTTAAGAGTACATTTGATTATTGATTTTAGATCGATCTTTTTTAATATAGAGTTTATAGCTATGAATTGCCCTCTGAGCCCTGCTTTCCCTGAATCCCATATGTTTTTTAATGCTGTGTTTTTATTTTTATTTATCCCAAAGTATTATCTAGTTTTACTTGTAATTTTTTGATCTATTAATTGCTTAAGTGTGTTTCATTTACACACATTTGTGAATTTTCCAGTTTTCCTTTTATTATTGGTTGCTAGTTTTGTTCCATTGTGTCCAGAGAAGATACTTTCTATTATTTCAATTTTTAAAATTTATTGAGACTTGTTTTGTGGCCTAGCATGTGGCCTATCCTGTGGAATGTTCCACGTTGGCACTTGAGAGCGAAGTGTATTCTGTTGTTGGGTGGAATATTCTTTGTAGGTCAGTTAGGTCTAATTGTTGTATGGAGTCATTTGCAGTCTCGATTTCTTTATTGGTCTTCTGTCTAGTTCTCTAAATTAGTGAAAGTGGGATAGTGAGGTCTTCATTTATTATTTTAGACCTGTTTGTTTTTCCCTTCAGTTCTGTCAGGTTTTGCTTCATAGACTTTGAGGCTACATTGTTACATATGCATATACTTAGAGTTGTATTTTTTTTTTTTTGAAGGATTGACTCTTGTCAGTATATAAAATGCACTACTTTGACTCTTGTAACAATTTTTATCTTCAATTTACTTGTCTCAAGATAATTTATTTTCCTTTTGATTTCTTCTCTGACTCCTTGGTTGTTCAGAAGTGTGTTGTTTAATTCATACATATTTCTTAATTTCAAATTTCTTAATTTTTCTTAATTTTTCAGCTTTCCCTGTCTTAGGGGTCTAGTTTCATACTATTGTGGCAGGAATAAATAACTGATGTGATTTTCAGTCTTCTTAAATTTGTTAAGACATGTTTTGTGACCTAACATATAATCTGTCCTGCAGGATGTTTTGTGTATGCATATGTGCAGTTGAGAAGTGTGTGTATTGTGCTGCTGTAGATAGAATGTTCTGTGTATGTCTGTTAGGTCCATCTGGTCTAAAGTATAGTTCAAGTCCATTATTTCCTCATTGATTTTTCTGTCTGGATGATCTATCCATCGTTGAAAGTGGGATATGAAGTCACCTACTATTATTGCACTGCTTTTTATTTCTGCCTTGAAATCTGCTAATAATTGTTTAATATATTTAGGTGCTCTGATAATATGTGCTGATACATTATATCCTCCTGTGATGATCTTTATCTCTTGTTACAGCTTTTGATTTAAAGTCTCTTTTGCCTGATATAAATAGAACTACCCTTGCTGTCCTTTGGTTTCCATTTGCCTGGAATATCTTTTGCCATCCCTTCACTTTAAGCCCATGAATGTCTTTAAAGCTTAAGTGAGTCTCTTATAGACAGCTTGTAGTGGCAGTCTTGTTTTCCTTCCTTCCTTCCTTCCTTCCTTCCTTCCTTCCTTCCTTCCTTCCTTCCTTCCTTCCAGCCACTCTGTCTTTCAATGGGAGAATTTAAACCATTACATTAAATATCGATAGGTAAGACATTACTATCATCATTTTGGTGATTGCTTTCTGATTGTTTTATAGTTTCTTTTTTTTCCGTTCTCTTAACTCTTTTTTGTGTGTGTGAGTCGATTTTTGTAGTGGTGAGCTTTGATTCTTTTCTCTCTACCATTTGTGTATCTATTGTAGGGTTTTGCTTTGTGATTATACATCTTATTTTTTTTAAGATTTAATTATTTGAGAGCGAGAGTGTGTGAGTTGGGGGGACAGGCAGGCAGAGAGGGAGAGAACCTTAAGCAGACTCTCCAACAAGCTTTGGAGCCTGATGGGGGCTCAATCCCAAGACCCTGAGACCATGACCTGGGCCGAAATCAAGAGCCAGATGCCCAACCGACTGAGCCATCCAGGCACCCCTGATTATATACATCTTATAATAGTCTCTCTTAAGCTGATAACAACTTAACTTCAACTGCATAAGACATTTGTACACATTTTGTGCTTCCCCACACACATTTTATATTGTGTTGTCATAATTTACATCTTTTTATATTGTGTATCTGTTAACAAAATACAGCTGTGGTTATTTTTAGCTATTTTTACCTTTTTTCTTTCGACCTAAATGCTAGAGTTCAAAGTGATTTAAACACCACCATTTCAGCATTACAGTATTTTGAATTTGACTGTTTACCTTGACCAGTGAATTTTATATTTTTACATGTTTTCGTGTTGCTAATTAACATCCTTTCATTTCAGTTTGAACAGCTTTCTTTAGCATTTCTTGCAAGGTATGTCTAATGGAGATAAATTCCCTCATCTTTTGTTTGTCTGGGAAAGTCTTTATCTCTCCTCTGTTTCTGAAGGACAACTTTGCTGGGTAGAACATTCTTGGTTGGTAGTTGTATTTTGTGAGCACTTTGAATGGATCAGCCCATTCTCTCCTGGTCTGCAATCTGATTTTAAAGCTCTCTCTGTCTTTTTGATTTTTGAGAGTTTGATTATAATAGGTCTCACTGAAGATCTCTTTGTTGAGTCTGGTTGGGATCTTTGAGCTTCATGTCCATGGATGACCATATCTCTCCCCAGATTTGAGAAGTTTTTGCCATTATTTCTATTTCTGTATATACATTTTTTGTTACTTTTTTCTTTCTGGGACTTCTGTAATGCAAATATTGTTTTGCATGATGGTATTTCTAATTGAAACAGGATTTCTTCACTCCTTTTCATTCTTTTTTTTTCTCCTATTAGCCAGATAACATCAAGAAATCGGTCTTTAATTTTGCTGATACTTTCTTCTGCTCAGCTGAGCCTGCCGTTGAAGCTTTCTATTTCATTTTTTCATTTCATTCATTTTATTCTTCATCTCCAGAATTTCTGTTTGGTTCCCCCCCCACTTTTTTTTAATGATTCCCATCTCTTTGGTGAACTCTTGTTTTGTTTATGCATTGTTTTCCTGAGTTCATTAAATTGTCTGTGTTCTCTTAAATCTCACTGAGCTTCCTTAAAATAATTATTTTGAATTCTGTTTCAGATAACATAAGGTCTTTGGGGGGGGATTGTTTCTGGAAAATTATTGTGTTCCTTTGGTGGTGGTATGTTTCCTTGTTGGCTTTTTTTTTTTTTTTTCATGTTCCCAATGGCTTTGTATTAATGTCTGTGCATTTGAGGGGAGCAGTCAACTCTTCCAGTCCTTTCAGACTGGCCTCGGTTGGGAAGGACTTACACTAAAGGTGGCTTCAAGGGTACCAGCTGGGTGGGGTTCCGTGTCTCTGGTTCCTGGGAGGGCACAGCGGTGTAGTCTCCATGCAGCTCCACGAGCCAAGGTCAGTGTCAGCAAAGACTGGGTGGGGTCAGAGAGGGGAGGCTTCTGTGGCCAAGACCATAGAGGTCCTGCAGGTGGCGGTGGTATGCAGGCTCTCAGTGGTAGTGGAGCTGGGGCCTACATTCAGGCACATGTGAAACGACCACAGAACCTGGGTTCTGGGGCACAGGTGCACATGCTGTGGTGTGGCACTGGTGTCTGAGGTACAAGCCTGTGCAGTTCTCCCGTGGAACTCTTTTGCCACAGAGACTCAGGCCCCAGGGTCAGGGATGGCATTGGCACAGGCCCTGAGATATCAGGGTGCAGGGCGTTTGGGCCCAGGGGGCAGGTAACAGTAAGAACACACCCTTGGGATGGTGGGTCTAAATCCCAACTCTGGCCTCAAGGGGCGTTGACAGAATAGCAACAGTTTAGTGCCAGTGATGTTGGTACAGAGCCATGATTTAGAACCCCAGGGGCAGGGTGCAGAGCAGCAGGGCTGGGGCCCCAGTGATGGTGGGTCAAAGCCTTGTCTTCAGCCCTAGGGGCAGGGTGCAGAACAGCAGCTGTGCAGCCTCAGTGATGAGGAGTCAGTCATGGCTTAGGACCTAGGGGTGGGTTGCAGCAGCATGGCCCCGGTAATAGCAGGTCATATCCACGGTTTGGGATCCGGGGGTGGCAGAGTGGTGGCAACTGTGGTCTCATAAATGTGAGGCGCTGTGGCATTTCAGAAAGTTTGGGGCACAGCAGCAGCTCGGGCGTCTAGGGGCAGGATCTCTCCTGCAGTAATGGCTCCTACCCTGAGGAGGAGATAAAGTAGTGAGGACCCTGGGGAGCTCCATCAGCTGGGTTTAGCATTGGTGAAGACTGGGTGGTCCTCAGTAGCAAAGGCTGAAGATCCACAGTGGTGAAGCTCATTGTGGTTCTCTTACTCTCCTTTTCCCTGTGGAGTGAAATCCTTCTGCGGGGTGGGGGTGGGGGTCCCTCTTGGTGCTGAGCTGCTCTGGCTGGGAGGGGGTGGGTAATACAGGTAAAATGGTACCTATGCTTTTCTGTGTGGCCATTCTTGGTTTCTAGCTCTGCAGTATCGCTGCTGCTGCTTCTTGGTAGTACAGAGCTTTCCCAGAGCAGTTCATCAGTTTGTAGTTGCTCATTTAATGTTTTTGTTGCCTTTGTGGAGGAGATGAACATTGGGACCGCCTAAGCCTCCATCTTGCTGATGTCACCTTAACTGACTTTTCTCCAGGGTACCATTTTGATTAAATCCAGAACAGGCTATAGTCAAAAGGAGAAAGGACAGGAGGAGGCTGTGATTGGTTTAGGATTTGGTTTCCTTCTGTTAGGGAAACAGAGACCTATCATTCTGGTCATTGCAGCCTAGAATCCTGAAATTAGGTAAATACCATCTTACGGTCATACCTCTTGTTCTGGTTTAAAAAAATGTGTTTCTGAGTTCATCCTCCTTGGAGATGCAGTTAATGAAATTGCACTTTGATCTTCTTTCAGTGTCTTCTCTGATCTTTGCTTTAAGATGCTGTTGCCAACATGGGGCTCTCGATCTATTTCATGGACTTTTTAATGGACAGAGATGTTGTGTATCAGCCATCACCAGAACAGGACCGTGAAGTGTATTTTCTCCAAGCCACCTTCCGTCCTTGTAAGGTCAGGATACTTACTTGAGGGCCGGTTGGCCTGGCGTGTGCCTTCATGAAGGCGACAAGAGGGAATCCCTCAGCAGAGGCAGGGAGTGGACTCCATAGTCAGTACTGGGGCTGGATATCATAGCTGACCCTCGTGGGTGTGTAGCCAGTGGTACTGATGAGATCAGTCCGGCTAGAGAGACCAATAATCCCCGACTGAGGCAAGAGAGACCAACTCATGAGCCACACTAAGTACAGTGGGTAAGTGGCAGCCATGTGGGCAGAGGGCATTGCCCCAGATATCAGAGGAGCAAGCAGGCATCGGCCACAAGGACCTTATCCTTTCTGCTTTGCCAGGATTCAGTCTTGAGGAAAAGAGCCAGGGCAGGACGAGCTGAGAGACTGGAAGAGTTTTGCCAAATGAGGTACTATGTAAAAGGACTGTATAAATGATTTCAATCAGATAAGCTTAACCTGTATTACACACACACACACACACACACAAATCGCTTTCAAATGCCTTTATAGTTATATACCCCCCTTGGCTAAAATCTCACTGGGAGTCTCAGTTTCTAGAAAAAGGACACAGTGAGTACTCAGTAATTAATTTCTGAATGATTTACCAATTTAGATTAATTGTCCCTTTTTTTAAGATGGGAGAACTGAGTTTGAACTGCAGTCTTACTGTTGCCTAGCCAGACATGGTAGAAATAACTCTGTGCTCTCCTTTTTATAAGATGAATAATGGAAGCCTTTGGAGGGAAGGAAAGTCTCTGCTCTTCTGTATGATTATGCTATTTAAGGAGCATTGCCACAAGGTGAAGGATATTTCCTCAGAGCCCTGGAAAGATGAGAACAACTCAGAGAAGCTCTGAGAGCCTTCTGGAGCCCCGAGGGTGAGCAATCATGCGGGGTTGTCCTCTTCTGTGAGGGGGGCATGTACTGGCATCTAGCAGGGCACCAGACACTTAGATTGGCTGCAGGCCCGTGGATAAATTAGGCTCAAGAGCTCAGTAGTCTTTGCTGGAAACACCTTTCAAGGAAATATTGACAAGACGTGTAACACACTCCTCTTCCCTCACACAATTACCAGAGGGGAACAGAAGTTTTAGCAAGAACATGACAGCTGTAATGTATATTGTTTATTAAACATGCAATCAATCATCAGAAATTTTCATAGAATCCAAGAATATGTCAGCATATTTCATTAATTGAGATGAATCTTGATGTATCTTTGCAAGAGATTTGAAAGCAGGGATTGTGGTTTATTATGGCAGGAAAGCATATGATTTATATATATGGACTTGAAGTTGGCTGAACTCTTCAGTCGGGTCCCTTTCTTCCTGTAGGAAGTGAAAGATCCTTTGATAGAAGTTTCAAATAGAATGGACCTGTCACTGCAATTCTATATAGTAACTGTTTGCTATAACTGTTGAGTACTCAGGCATTTCACTATTAGATATTAATTTGTTACACTATAAATCACTGTAAGGTAGACATATTTAATAGGAAAACTAATAATTCTGTCAAGTATCTGTCAGGACTCTACTACCTGATACCTATGGCTTTCAGCTTGTTGGGCATCGCTACATTATCAAGGACAGCATCACCAGGTGAAGGGGGAGATGAGATATCTAGGGCAAAATTGTTGATCAGATACAAGTTCCTAAGTTTGATGCCTTAAAAAAATCTTCATCAAGGGAAATCTTTTTTTTTTCCAGATTTAATTTATTCATTTGAGACACAGACTATATATATATATATAGAGAGAGAGAGAGAGAGAGAGGGAGAGAGAGCATGAGCAGGGGGAGAGGGAGAGGGAGAAGCAGGCTCCCCACTGAGCCAGGAGCCCAATGTGGGACTCGATCCCAGGATCGATCATGACCTGAGCCGAAGGCAGACGCTTAACCATCTGAGCCACCCAGGCGCCCCTCAAGGGAAATTTCTAAGCCTAATAAACTGCACTATGTTAAACAAACTGGGAGACTCGTATCAATCTTGAAAGACAATTTTACACGACTTATCAGAAATGAAAGCAAAACTGTACAAAAAGAATACGCTGCTGGCAAATTGTTGAAATAATAGATTTTGATCAAATTAGTATAGCTTTTTGGTCTACCTCCATGGTAAAACTTGGTTTATTTAAAGTGAAAGAGTACAACCATCTAAGACTTACGCCAAATTAAAAAAAAAAAAATCTCTATTAGACGAACACATATTTTCAGGGTGCTGATGCTTGTTGTAGAAACCTTCCTTGAATCTGTGTTACAAAGAATGTCTTGTAAGAGAGGGTGAAAGGGCTTTCCACATCTTTATAGACCATAGGGATGCAGGTCATCCCAACATTTTTAAAGTTGACAAACACTACATAGAATTGAAATGGTCCGATCAATGTCAGCATTAGTCAGGTGTGCAGGGTCGGGAGCAGCGGCTGAGAAGAGCAAGCATTCACTGAACGCTTGCTTTGTGCAGGACACTCTGTGTGTTTTGTGTAAGTAGATGACAGCAACCCTGTGAGGCTGATTCATCATCCACCTGGTACAGAAAAGGGAGCTAAACCACAGAAGGGCTGTGTCACTTTTCCAAGGTCACACAAATAGTGACTGGCAAAGCCAGGGTTGAAACCCAAACGGTTTGGCTCCAAATCTTTTTTTTGTTTTAAGTCTTGTTTTTTGGGGGGGGAGAAGGAGTTATCATTTTTTAAATCAGCATAATCCTTTCAGTTTACATACAATACAATTTCACCAATTTAAAATAACACAAGTGAGATTTGACAAACGTAATACACTTAGGTAACCACCAGCACGATGAGGATGTAGAACATTCCCATCATTCCTAAAAGTTCCTTGGGGCTGTTATGTAGTCGGTCTCCTCGCCCCACTCTCGGGCTCCGGCTGCTCCTTGCTTTCTCTCACTTCAGTGACATTTGAATTATTACAAGGTTTTGGTTATTGTGAATAAAGCTTCTGTGAATATTCACACTGAAGTTGTTTGTTGTTTTTTCTACAGACGTGAGTTTTCATTTCTCTTGGGGAAATATCTTGGCGTGATTGCTAAGTAATGGGTGGCAGTCGTAGCTCATTATGGTTTTAATTTGCGTTTTCAGAATGCCCAATCCTATTGAACATCTTTTCACGTGCTTATTGGAATTTCATATACCTTCTTTGTTGCAGTGTTTGTTCAAATCTTTTGCCCATTTTTAATTGGTTTGATTGTCTTCTTAATGAGATATAAAAGTTCTTTTAACTATTCTAGGTACAAAACCTTTATGAGATCTATCTTTTCAAATATTTTCTCCCAGTTTCTGGATTGCCTTTTCTCACCAATGCAAACAATTTTTTTTTTTTAAGAGCAAAACTTTTTGGGTTTTTTTTATGGTTCATTTGTTTATGTCTTCTTAAGAAATTGCTGCCTAACCCAGCTCACAAATATCTTCTCCTAGAAGTTTATAGTTTTCACTCTTAGATTTAGGTGTATGATCAATTTCAAGTTTGTCCGTGTATGGGGAAAGGGGAGAGTTGCAGTGTATATTTTTACGTTCAATATCTAAAAATTACAAAACCATTTGTTGAGTGGACTACACTTCTTCCGCTGAATTAATGGATGTTGGTGTCATAAATAAATTCATCATATATGTGAGTTCAGTTTCTAGACCTTCTAATTCTCTTAGATGCTAAAAACACGTCTTGATTATTGTAGCTTTATAATAAATCTTGAAAGCAGGTAGTGCATCAACTTTGTTCTCCTTTTAAAAAGAATTGTAATTGTTCAGGTCCATTATATTTTTATACAAATTTTATAGTGTGCTTGTCAATTTCTACCAAAGAATTTTCATGGGATTTTGACTGGGATCACATTAACTGTGTAGATTGGTATGTGGAGAATTCACATCATAGCAGTATTAACTCCAGTATACTAATATGGAATATCTCTATTTTCAGGTCCTTTAAAATTTCTTTTGCAGTATTTAGGAGCTTTCAGTGTACAGCTCTTGCATATGCTTTGTTAAATTTATACTTACATCCAATTTTGGATACAGGTGTTAAAAAAATTTTTTTTTTCAGTTTCCAGTGGTGTTTTAGTACATAGAAATGCTACTTATTGTACAATTGATCTTGACCTGTGACCTTGCTAATCAATCTGCATTCCTTTAATATTTTTTTTCTTGCCTATTGCACTGCCTAGAACTTCCAGAACAATGGTGACTAGAAGTGGTGAGAAAGGACATTCTTGTTTTAATCATGATCTTAGGAAGAAACCATTCATTTAAGTATAATGAGCTGAAGCTCTTATGTAGATTTCCTTTATCAGTTCAAGAAAATGTCCCTGCTCTTAGTTTTGTGAAAATTTTTATGATGAGTGGGTGTTTAATTTTGGTAAACATTTTCTGCATCAACTGATGGTGTTTATTTTAATAATATTAATTAATTAGGAATGTCAAACCAACTTTTCATTCTTTTTATAAAGTTCTTCTAGTTATAAAACATGGTTTGTATATCTTCCTGTGTTCTCTAACATTTGGCTAGATATTTCTTTATATTCATGAGGCAAATCATTTTATAGTTATTTTTTTTTCTCTTAATGTCTTTGATTTTGGTATCAGGGTAATAATGTCTTCATATAGTGAGTTGAAAGTGTTTGCTCCATCTCTGTTTTCTGAAAGAATTTATATAGAATCAGTATTTTTATTAAATATTTGGTAGAATTCACCAGTGAAGCCATTTGGACCTTGTGGTAGCTGAATAATGGCCCCCCAATACCCAGATTCAAATCTCTGGAAACTGAATGTTACCTTATGTGACAAAAGACCCTTTTTAAAAAAAGATTTTATTGGGGCGCCTGGGTGGCTCAGTCGTTAAGCGTCTGCCTTCGGCTCAGGTCATGATCCCGGGGTCCTGGGATTGAGTCCCACATCGGGCTCCCTGCTCAGCGGGAGGCCTGCTTCTCCCTCTCCCACTCCCCCTGCTTGTGTTCCTGCTCTCGCTCTCTCTCTGTCAAATAAATAAATAAAATCTTTAAAAAAAAAAGATTTTATTGATTGATTAATTGATTGAGAGGATGAATGGGAGGAGGGGGAGAGAGAATCTCACGCAGACTCCCAGCTGAGTGTGGAGCCCAACGCAGGGGCTCGATCCCACGACCCTGAGATCATGACCTGAGCTGAAATCAAGAGTCAGATGCTTAACTGGTTGAGCCACCCAGGCACTCCTGAATATAATTCTTTAATGTATTCAGTTTTCTAGTAGTTCGTGATGAGAGAGCCGTTCTTCGAGCTGTTACTCTTTTTACAAGGTCTTTTTTAGTTGTAATAGTCCACGTTATGTCAAAATCTAAGTTTATTTCTGCTATCACTAGCTGTGTGATCTGCACAAATTGCTGAACTTTAATTAAAATGTATCTGGGATAGCTATGTGAATAGTATGGAAGTGTGTCCTAAATTGGTGTAGAATTTTGGTTAAGGAGTGAAAGTCCTGGTGAATGCTTGAGTATAAATACTGGTTCCTTGGTTAATTAATAAATATCTCTTACCTTCAGTTCCATGTTTTTTTTAGCTTGTTATAAAAATAGTGCCTATGTTATAGAATTCTTGTGGAAAATGATATAATGTTTATTGAAAACAGTGCAATAAATAGCTGCCGCATTTTAGTGCTTATAATATGGAAGCTATTAATATTTTGAAATGAAATGTTCAGTCGTATGTTTTTATGGAAAAACATGGTACAAAATGGCTTAATAAACTTTCACATTGCAACAAGAGGGACAAAAGAGATGAATGGACTGACTGACATTTTTAGCATAAGTCAAGCATGAGTATTGTAGTATTTGGAGTATAAGTTATTTCTTGCAGGGCTAATAAGCAAGTTTGTTGTTTGATTTCTACATGGATGCCATTTTAACAAAAATGTATTAAACACATTATCTATGGGGCGCCTGGGTGGCTCAGTCGTTATGCGTCTGCCTCTGGCTCAGGTCATGATCCCAGGGTCCTGGGATTGAGGCCCACATCGGGCTCCCTGCTCAGCGGGAAGCCTGCTTCTCCTCCTCCCACTCCCCCTGCTTGTGTTCCCTCTCTCGCTGTGTCTCTCTCTGTCAAATAAATAAATAAAATCTTAAAAAAAAATTAAAACAAACAAACAAAAAAAACACATTATCTATGTAAGGCACTGTACTGGGCACATGGGATAATCAAATATTGATGAGTCACTATCCATGCCATCAAATACCTTTCAATCTAAGTTCTTTGAAAGAGCTCCTCCATTGCACAGGCTTCTGTGTGACATGTTCTGGTTTTCATACATACGTGGGAAAATGAGTCAACCTCCATATGACACGTTTTATGCAGTAATGTGGACCTTTTAATATTTAACTGTACTTTGGCTGCAATTACATGTTTGCTGCTATTGTTTTATGAACCTGGTCTCCTCCCTTATTTGTCATGCTCTCCCGTACATGGACCCTGCTCGTGAGTCCTGCTTTGCCTGTTTTCCCCTTATGATATATTCACATGGCACTGAAAACTCCATCCTCTGGAACTCCTCAGCCCATACTCTGCCTTCTGCATGGGCTCTCTGGATACTGATACTCCTTGCATTTATCTATACCTTTTGCTTTTATGAATTTGAATCGCACCTGATGTTGTCCTGGTGGGATTCTCTCTCAAAATCCATCTACTTAGGGCAATATATACCATGATGTCTTTCTAGCTTTAGGTGTTTGTCTCTAGTTATTACTGTAGTGATATCACTATATAACTTAAGTCACCATGTGCTTCAGTTTTTCACAGTCTCCATACTCTGGTCCAGAACAGTAGGATTTTTAAAATCATAAAGATAAATATTCTTCAGGAAAATAAGGGACAAAGACTGAAAAAAAGGAGTTGTCAGTGTTCCTTATTCCCTTCTTAGTTTCAGTGTTTAAAAGCACCTGGATGTTTCCCACATTCTGTGCCAACTTTTACCTATAGGAGGAGATGTTTTGTTGTCTAGATCATTCCTGAGTCCTTCACCTGTCATTGTGATTAGTCCTATATCAATGGCAGGGCATAGGAGTACCCTCTCTTACAGCATGCATTGTTCCTACAAAGCCATGGTGGGAGAGGGGTTACTTTATTACTTTGTATAGGGCAGAAATGATGAGCCAATGGTGACTTCATTAATTATCTACTGTCTTACATGTGAAACAACAGGACAGGAAAGGGCTCTGTGACTTCCCCACTTTTCTAAGGATAAAGAATATGTTCCCAAGAGAAGGGAAAGGGACATTGGTCAGTCCATCTGTGCCAACAGGACTCGGACCTGCAATCTTGGCAGCAACCTGTGTGGGAAGCCAAACCATAACCTCTGTGGCAATTAGTCCAGAACGGCCAAAACTTGGTCAATCACGGGAAGCTTCCCTGTATTTGTCACCTACTTCTAACTCATGGCCAACCAGAGAAAGCTAAATGTGCTCCCTAAATAAGCATATAAGATGCTTCACTTCTATCTAGCCTGTCTTCAGCTTCTGCATGCCAACAACTTCTAATTACTACATGCTTGAAGCCTTTCTTTTTGAAAACTACAAAGCTTTTCAAGTCTTCTACCTGCCTTTGAGTCTCTGTCAAGTGCAAGTGATGGTAGCTGACTCCCTTGCTATCGCAAGCTCCGAATAAATAGCCTCTCTTTGTTCTCATTGAGGTAAGCTTCACTTATTTCCACAGCATAGTATTGCCAACAGGTTTTAGGATTCATATGGGGTTTTCTGAAGGGTTATATTACCTATTTACCTAATTACCTATTACCTATTTACCTATTATCTATTTACCTAATTACCTATTACCTATTATACCATTCATTAAGATCAAGTCAGTGCCATGTTCTTGCTAAAGCAGGTGCTGTTTTTTTCACAAGGAAGTGATTGCGTTTCAACTTGTATTAAGTGGGATCTTACAGCATTTGGCATTTCATAATGTAAATTGCTTGATGACAGGACATGTCACTTAGGTCTTTGTAATACCATTGTCATTATCAACAATGCTTTACGGTCCGGCAATTGAACTACTAGGTATTTACCCAAAGGATACAAAAATACTAATTCGAAGGGACACATGCACCCTGATGTTTATAGCATTATCAACAATAGCCAAATTATGGAAGCAGCCCAAGTGTCCACTGATTGATGAGTGGATAAATATGTGGTATATATATGCAATGGAATATTACTCAGCCATTAAAAAAACAATGAGATCTTGCCATTTGCAACAACATGGATGGAGCTAGAGTGTATTATGCTAAGCAAAACAAGTCAGTCAGAGAAAGACACATACCATATGATTTCACTCATACATGGAATTTAAGAAACAAAGCAGATGATCATAGAGGGGGACAAAAGAGGCAAACCAGAAAACAGACTTTTAAAAAAATTAATATCAATTCTAGTTGGTTGATACAGAGTTCAATACTGGTTTCAGGAGTAGAGTTCAGTGGTTCATCCTTTACAGTGCTCATCATAACAAGTGCCCTCAAAACCCATCACCCATCTATCCCATTCCCCACCCACCCCTTCCATCAACCCCCACTTCTCTGTAGTTGAGTCTCTCATGATTTGTGTGTGTCTCTCTCGCTTTCTCTCTCCCTTTTTTTCCCCAGAAAACAGACTCTTAATTATAGAAAACAAACTGAGGGTTCCTGGAGGGGGAGGTGGGTGGAGGGATGGGTTAAATGGATGGTGGGTATTAAGGAGGGCATTTGTTGTGATGAGGATCAGGGGTTGTATGTGAGTGATGAATCACTAAATTATACCTGAAACTAATATTACGCTGTATGTTAACTAACTGGAATTTAAATAAAAACTTGAGGGAAAAAAGTGTTTTAAAACCTATTAAGCGCTCAAACCTGGGACTGGACCTTGGGAGCCTAAGATTTGGACCATGAAACTTGACTGTATCACCAGGCTACTGAATGTTCCTTAACTCCCCAGATCAGGTGTTAATGCATAATGCAATGCCAAATTGGGTATAGGGTATAACCAACTGTCGTGGTTTCCCTGGGACTTCCCTGGTTTTAGAACTGACTACCATGTCCGGGAAAAGCCTTCAGTCCTGAGCAAATGGGGGCAGTTGGTCACCTTAACTTGGAGGAGTAGATGAAATAATAAAAGTTGCATATTGTACACGTCAAAGCCAAGAGAAGGATATTTCCTTCTCCTCTTCAGTAAATACTAAAAAGGTGAGATGAGCTGACAATTGGAGAACTAAGCTAAGCATCTCCATCATTATGTAGTATGAAAGCCAAAATTGCCCCAAGCTTAAGTAGGCAAGGAAGACTTGACTCAGGCTGTTACAATAAGGGGGAGGGACTGAATTCACATTCACTGAAACAGAAAGTGGGAGAGTTTTTAAGCCCTGGGGTGAGCTAGTGGAAAAGTACCAGAGGATGTTAGGGAAGGAGGTTAATTAATAGGATGTGTGCAACACACTGAGTTTATTCCTGAGTTTGCAAATGTTTTTTTTACTGTGATTAGACCATCTGTGCTTGCTAATTGACATCCGTTGAAGTTAGGCTTCCACCTTCCCACAGAGACTGCAAGATAGGGGTTCGATCATCCTATCCTCATTGATATTTACCCTTCAAAGAGATGCTTCCCAGATCCATGTGCAAGATATTTCCTAGGTTGCAAAACTGGCAAGAGGCTGGGAGAAGATTTACATACATTTCAAAGAAGCAGAGAAAGAATTAACAATTACTAGTTTTCTAAAGTCAGTACTCGAAGAAAAGGACATCAGGGGCCTATGGTCAGGAAGAAGCCTGTCTAAAGTTTAATCAAGTTAAAGGGAATGTTAAGGCTGTCTTGGTCAGTGGTAGGATCACTTCTTTCATTCAGAATCATTGGCCTTCTTTTCTTTTTCTTTCTTGAAAAGAGCCCAAATACCATTCCTTTCTCTTTTGTCTTGCTAAAATTAGAACGTGCTTTAGCTGCAGCAAACATTTACATAAGGGCATTGTGATATTTTATACTTTAAAAGGAGTCTCCTAAGAGTTTAGTATGTATCACGTACTGAAGACAAAATATTTAAGAACTGCTCTTCATGTACGTAACACACTTGAGCTTTAACAGCATTTACAATGGTTGACAGGTTTAGGAAACAGTACAAAATTTCTAGCTCGAATCACTGTCTTCTAGGCTTTATCTTTAAAGGAACTTTTAAAGCACTCCAGTAAAAACACTGGCACTTAGGCATTCCATCAGCCACACAGAACTGGATATTTAGTCCAGGTGCCCCTCTAGGCAAGAAGGACCATAGAGAAGATGCCAAGGGGTGCCTGGGTGGCTCAGTCAGATGAGCATCCGACTCTTGATTTCGGCTCAGGTCATGATCTCAGGGTCGTGGGATCAAGCCTTGCTTCGGGCTCGGTGCTAGGTGTGGAGTTTGCTTGAGATTCTTTCTTTCCCTCTCCCTCTGCCCCTCCCCCCACTATTTGCTCTGGCACATGCGCTCTCTCAAACAAATAAATCTTACCAAAAAAAAAGGAAGGTAGCAAAAAGTAAGGCCGAATGCCTGTGTGACCAACCAGATGTTTACCATTTTCAAACAGGGTTATTGGACTTTTTCCAGAAGGGCTCTTTTTCGCTCTGGTGTCAGGGAAGTTCCTGTTTCCGATTAGGAACAATGGCTAAATGTTAAATTTCCAAAACTGCTTGTGTTTAACAAGTTTATTTGTAGATTTTAGAGCTCCATTGGTTTTGCTCCATTTAGATCTTGTCCTTTGCAGAGTATTTTTTTTTTTTTTTTTTTTTTTTTGTCAAGAGCAGATCAATAGACTCGTGGAAGTACAGATGAAATGTTAGGTAAAAAAAGAACACATTTGCTTACCTTGAATCCACCAAATAGAAGCTAATCTGCATGAAGAAGTTCCACCCCGAAAGCCTGTGTCCTAAAGGCACGTGGCACAGGCTGAAGACAGTACTGTGGAGGCACGAGAGCCCATACGCAAACCTGCCCTTTGGCAGATGTGTGTGCTTGGGCTGCCTTTGAATAGCCAGATGGGCCCAGTCTGACTTCAGAGCATTGAGAGTAGCTCAAATTAGAGGTAATGACATTTGCATTTAAATAGCCCCAAGGAGGAAAAATTCAAAGTAATGTACCTATTAGAATGTAATTACGAGTGCGCATATTTGAGAAGTTTGACAAGAAAACCCTGAGGAGCACAGAAATTAGCAACTCTGGCTCTTTCTATGATGGGTATTTGTTAAATTTCTATTTATAAGTCCTGGTGCCTTGATATTTGTAATCCCATGAGGTATCTTTCAAAATAGGCCTTTAATAGGATGCTGCTTTCACTTCTACTACTACTACTAGTAAGTATTTTGGAGCTATAACTCTATAAATACCTTACTAGATGTTTATATGGCTACTATTTTAAAAAAGAGAAAATAGAAAGTATTGGCATGTGAAGAAATTAAGAGTCTTGGGCATTGCTGGCGGAAATGTAATAATGGTACCGTTATTACAGTTCCTCATTACGCATAGAATTATCATATGATCCAGTAATTCCAATTCTGGATATATACCCAAAACACTTGAAAGCAAGGAACCAAACAAATATTTGTACACAGCCGTATTGTTCACAACCGAAAGGTGGAAGCAACCCAAATTTCAATTAATGGATGATTGGATAAATGAAGGTTGTCTACCCATACAATGGAATATCACTCAGCCTTGAAAAGGAAGGAAATTCTGGTACGTGCTACAACGTGGATAAACCTTGAAGATGTTAATTCTAAGTTGAATAAGCCAGTCAGAAAAAAAAAGGCAAATATTTTATGATTCCACCTAGAAGAGGCACTTAGGATAGTCAGATTCATAGAGACAGGAAGTAAATGGTGGTTGCCAGGATCTGGGGGGAAGAGATAATGGGAGTTCCTGTTTTATGGGTACAGAGTTTCCGTTCCAGAAAATGAATAAATTCTAGAGGCAAACTGTGGTGATGGTTGTACAATAATGTAAATATACTTAGTGCCACCGATTTTTACACTTAAAATGACTAAACTGGTAAATTTTATGTCGTGTATGTTATACCCCATTAAAAAAAATAGTAAATGTAGGGGTACCTGGGCGGCTCAGTCGTTAAGCGTCTGCCTTCGGCTCGGGTCATGATCCCAGGGTCCTGGCATCGAGCCCTGCATTGGGCTCCCTGCTCTGCGGGAAGCTCACTTCTCCCTCTCCCACTCCCCCTGCTTGTGTTCCCTCTCTAACTGTGTCTCTCTCTGTCAAATAAATAAATAAAATATTAAAAAAAATAGTAAATGCAATCTTGTTATTGGGAAGATACAAGACCAAGAACCACGAGAATTGGCCTCATTATTTATATGGTGTATTGCAAAGACTCCATTGGCACTATGTCAGTTCTGTTACTAAATGTGTACTAAAGCCCAAACATATGAAAAAGAAATTAACACCAAGAAATGTACTTCTGCTTTTCCCTATTTATGCTGGTGTTTTTAAATTTATTTTCTGAAAGAAGAACATGGTATCATTGGTGATCCAAAGCAAAAGAAATTGTGGAAAGGCATCAGTTATTAAAATCTATTTTAAGCCTTGAATTATCTAATCTGTTCACCTTCAGCATTAAATGGGATTTGATAACTGCCAGATGTAAGCTTTTTGGGGGCTCAATAAACCAAAAGTAGCCTTGATAATATGATTGATGAGTGCACGACTGCTTTACTTCAAGGGATTTTTATGTGGTTGATGACTAGATAACTAAGAGAAAGCTAGGCTCTCTACAGCGATGGCATAATATTTAGTGTTGGTGCCTTGAAGTACAACTATGTTCCTTCACAGAATGTTGTTTGGAACTGCCATCAGAGACCAAATTCTTGGTTGGATGGGTGCTGATCCAAGCAAGTATACATTTATATTCTTGACCTCAAATAATGGGCAAAGAGTTTCTAGAGACCAGGAGCAAAAATGTGCAGGACTAGCCATGAAGACTTGCATGAATGATGTATACTTGAGCTGGTGATAGATTCTTATTCTAGAGGTACTTAGAACCTCACTCTGCTGCTTAATTTAGATGTTTAAAATTAGCAAATCTGTGAATGGATAAGCAAACTGTGGTGCATCCGGACAATGGAATATTACTCAGTGCTAAAAAGAAATGAGCCAAGAAGCCAGGAAAAGAATGGAAGAACCTTAAATGCATGCTACTAAATGAAAAGAAGCCACTCGAAAAAGGCTACATACTGTAGGATTCCAACTATAGGGCATTCTGGAAAAGGCAAAATTATGGAGACCATAAAAGATCAGTGGTTTAGAGGGGTTGGGAGAGGGAAGGTTGGATAGGCAGAGCACAGCAGATTTTTAGGACAGTGAAACTATTTTGTATACCACAGTGATGGATACATGTCATTGTACATTTGTCCAAACCTATAGAATGAACACTAAGGTGAACCTTAATGTAAGCTATGGACTTGGCATGAGAGTGATTTGTCATTATAAGTTCATTGGTTAAAACACACGTACCACTGTGGTGCAGGATGGTGATAGTGGGCAGGTTTTGCATATGGGGACAGAGGATATGTGGGAACTCTACCTTCCTTTCAATTTTGCTGTGAATCAAAAACTGCTCTAAAGAAGAAAGTATATTTAAAAAATTAGAAACTCTATTTAATGACAAGCAGAAAGTTAAATACTTTATTGAGTTGATGAATTCATTTGTTTTTGAGTTACTTAGATCGTCTTGGAATTTTAGGAATCTTTATTTAGGAACTTTAGGAATCTTCATTTAGACAGTTAATATACTACTTGCTGGTGTATAATCTTGGGCAAGTCCCTTAACCTAGCTGAAAAGGGAGATAAACATTTTATACTTATTTTAATGGTATAATTAAATAAATGGCTAAAATATGTATAATATATGGAGTAAGTCTTTAATAAATATTTTATTTGTTTTATCAAGGCCAAAATATGCCCTTAATATCTCCACGTTTCCCATAATTATCTTTCATGAAGTAAACCTTTTATTACCTGAAACAGAAATCCTTGACCAAGACAATTCCATGAAAGCAGAAGTCCAAAGAGTTGCTTTTATAAAATCTAAAGTTCCCCTTTTTTAAAATTCTGTTTAAATAGTGATTTTGGTTCTGCCCATCCCTGTGTCCATAGAGCAGATCAAGATTAGGTCACCCCAAGTAGGTGGCTGTCTATATTATAATCCTCAGAATGCTGTGAGGGAAGAGATTTCACATCGATTTACACTAACACATTCAAATCAGAAGGCTTACACTTAATAGTTTTTTTAAATTTTGTTTTATTATGTTATGTTAATCACCATACAATACATCATTAGTTTTTTTTTTCTTAAAGATTTTATTTGACAGAGAGAGACACAGTGAGAGAGGGAACACAAGCAGGGGAGTGGGAGAGGGAGAAGCAGGCCTCCCGCTGAGCAGGGAGCCCGATGCGGGGCTCGATCCTAGGACCCTGGGATCATGACCTGAGCCGAAGGCAGATGCTTAACGACTGAGCCACCCAGGCGCCCCACGTCATTAGTTTTTGATGCAGTGATCCACGATTCATTGTTTTCGTATAACACCCAGTGCTCCATGCAATACGTGCCCTCCTTAATACCCAATCACCGGGCTAACCCATCCCCCCACCCCCCTCCCCTCTAGATCCCTCAGTTTGTTTCTCATAGTCCATAGTCTCTCATGGTTCATCTGTCCCTCCGATTTCCCCCCCTTCATTTTTCCCTTCCTTCTCCTAATGTCCTCCATGCTATTCCTTATGTTCCACAAATAAGTGAAACCATATGATAATTGACTTTCTCTGCTTGATTTATTTCACTTAGCATAATCTCCTCCAGTCCCATCCATGTTGATGTAAAAGTTGGCTATTCATCCTTTCTGATGGCTGAGTAATATTCCATTGTATATATAGACCACATCTTCTTTATCCATTCATCTGTTGAAGGGCACCTCAGCTCTTGCCACAGTTTGGCTATTGTAGACATTGCTGCTATGACCATTGGTGTGCATATGGCCCTTCTTGTCACTACATCTGTGTCTTTGGGGTAAATACCCAGGAGTGCAATTGCTGGGTCATAGGGTAGCTCTATTTTTAACTGTTTGAGGCACCTCCACAGTGTTTTCCAAAGTGGCTGTACCAACTTGCATTCCCACCAACAGTGCAAGAGGGTTCCCCTTTCTCCACAACCTCTCCAACATTTGTTGTTTCTTGCCCTGTCCACTTTTGCCATTCTAACTGGTGTAAGGTGGTATCTCAATGTGGTTTTGATTTGAATTTCCCTGATGGCTAATGATGATGAACATTTTTTCATGTGTCTGTTAGCTATTTGTGTGTCTTCTTCAGAGAAGTGTCTGTTCATGTCTTCTGCCCATTTTTTAAACTTGATTATTTGTTTTTTGGGTGTTGAGTTTGAGAAGTTCTTTATAGATCTTGGACACCAGCCCTTTATCTGTAGTGTCATTTGCAAATATCTTCTCCCATTCTGTGGGTTGCCTCTTCGTTTTGGTGATAAAAGCAGAAGCTTTTTATCTTGATGAAGTCCCAAAAATTCATTTTTGCTTCTGTTTGACTAGCTTTTGGAGATGTATCTTGAAAGAAGTTGCTGTGGCCAACGTCAAATAGGTTATTGCCTATGTTCTCCTCTAGGATTTTGATGGATTCCTGTCTCACATTGAGGTCTTTCATCCATTTTGAGTTTATCTTTGTGTATGGTGTTAGAGAATGGTTGAGTTTCATTCTTCTGCATGTGACTGTCCAATTTTCCCAGCACTATTTATTGAGGAGACTGTCTTTTTTCCATTGGACATTTTTTCCTGCTTTGTTGAAGATTATTTGACCATAGAGTTGAGGGCCCATATCTGGGCTCTCTATTCTGTCCCATTGGTCTATATGTCTGTTTTTGTGCCAGTACCATGCTGTCTTGGTGATCACAGCTTTGTAATATAGCTTGAAATTGGGCAACGTGATGCCCCCAAATTTGTTTTTCTTTTTCAACATTTCCTTGGCAATTCGGTGTCTTTTCTGGTTCCATACAAATTTTAGGATTGTTTGTTCCAGCACTTTGAAAAATGTCATTGGAATTTTGATGGGGATGGCATTGAAGGTATAGATTGCTCTGGGTAGCATAGACATTTTAACAATGTTTATTCTTCCGATCCATGAGCAGGGAATGTTTTTCCATCTTTTTGTGTCTTCTTCAATTTCTTTCATGAGTGTTCTGTAGTTCCTAGAGTATAGATCCTTTACCTCTTTGGTTAGGTTTATTCCGAGGTATCTTATGGTTTTTGGTGCTATTGTAAATAGAATCATTTCTCTAATCTCTTGCTACAGTTGCATTGTTAGTGTATAAGAAAGCAACTGATTTCTGTGCATTGATTTTGTATCCTGCCACATTACTGAATTGCTGGATGAGTTCTAGTAATTTGGGGGTGGAGTCTTTGGGCTTTCCACATAAAGTATCATCTCGTCTGCGAAAAGAGAGTTTGACTTCTTCTTTGCCAATTTGAATACCTTTTATTTCTTTTTGTTGTCTGATTGCTGTTGCTAGGACTTCTAGAACTATGTTGAACAACAGTGGTGAGAGTGGGCACCCTTGACGTGTTCCTGATCTTAAGGGAAAGGCTCTCAGCTTTTCCCCATTGAGGATGATATTCGCTGTGGGTTTTTCATAGATGGATTTTATGAACTTGAGGAATGTTCCCTCTATCCCGATACTCTGAAGAGTTTTAATCAGGAAAGGATGCTGTATTTTGTCAAATGCCTTTTCTGCATCAATTGAGAAGACCATATGGTTCTTCTCCCTCCTCTTATTAATGTGTTCCATCACATTGATTGATTTGCAAATGTTGAACCACCCTTTCATCCCGGGGATAAATCCCACTTGGTCGTGGTGGATGATCCTTTTAATGTATTGTTGGATCCTACGAGCTAGGATTTTGTTGAGAATTTTGGAATGCATATTCATTAATGATATCGGTCTGAAATTCTCCTTTTTGATAGGGTCTTTGCCTGGTGTGGAGATTAAGGTAATGCTGACCTCGTAGAATGAGTCTGGAAGCTTTTCTTCTGTTTCTATTTTTTGAAACAGCTTCAGGAGAATAGGTATTATTTCTTCTTTGAATGTTTGGTAGAATTCCCCAGGGAATCCATCAGGCCCTGGACTCTTTGTTTTTTGGGAGGTTTTTGATCACTGCTTCAATCTCATTACTGATTATTGGCCCATTCAGGTTGTCAGTTTCTTCCTGTTTCAGTCTTGGCAGTTTATAGGTTTCCAGGAAGGCTTCCATTTCATCCAGATTGCTCAATTTATTGGCATATAGTTGTTGATAATAATTTCTAATAATTTTTTCTCTTTCCTTGGTGTTAGTCGTGAACTCTCCCCTTTCATTCATAATTTTATTAATTTGGGTCCTTTCTCTTTTCTTTTGGATAAGTCTGGCCAGTGGTTTATTGATCTTTTTAATTCTTTCAGAGAACCAGCTTCTAGTTTCGTTGATCTGTGTTTCTGGTTCCTAACTCACTGATCTCTGTTCTAATCTTAATTATTTCTCTTCTAATGTTTAGCTTAGGCATTGTTTGTTGCTTTTTCTCTAGTTCTTTAAGGTGTAGAGTTAGTTGGTGAATTTGGGATTTCTCTGTTTTTTTGAGTGAGGCTTGGATGGTTATGTATTTCTCCTTTAGGACTGCCTTTGCAGTATCCCATAGGTTTTGGACCGATGTGTTTTCATTCTCATTGATTTCCATGAATTGTTTAAGTTCTTCTTTGATTTCCTGGTTGACCCAAACATTCTTGAGAAGAGTGGTCTTTAGCTTCCAAGTGTTTGAATTTCTGCCAAATTTTTTCTTGTGATTGAGTTCCAGTTTTAAAGCATTGTGGTCTGAGAATATGCAGGGAATAATCTCCGTCTTTTAGTATCAGTTGAGACCTGATTTGTGACCCAGTATATGGTCTATTCTGGAGAAAGGTCCATGTGCGCTCGAGAAGAATGAGTATTCTGTTGTTGTAGGGTGGAATGTTCTGTATAGATCTATGAGGTCCATCTGGTCCAGTGTGTCATTCAAAGCTGTTGTTTCTTTGTTGTTTTTCTGCTTAGATGACCTGTCCATTGCTGAGAGTGGAGTATTGAGGTCTCCTACAATTAACGTATTGTTATCAATATGACTCTATTTGGGTTAACAGTTGGCTTATGTAGATGGCTGCTCCCATGTTGGGGGTGTAGGTATTTACAATTGTTAGATCTTCTTGTTGGATAGACATATAGTGTCCATCTGTGTCTCTAACTACAGTCTTTAGCTTAAAATCTAATTTGTCTGATAGAAGAATTGCTACCCCAGCTTTCTTTTGAGGTCCCTTGGCATGGAAGATGGATCTCTATCCCTTCATTTTCAGTCTGGATGTATCTTTAGGTTCAAAATGAGTCTCTTGTAGACAGCATATGGATGGGTTCTGTCTTTTTATCCAATCTGCAACCCTGTGCCATTTTATGGGAGCATTTAGGCCATTCACGTTGAGAGTGATTATTGAAAGACATGAATTTATTGTCATCATGTTGCCTGTGAAGACGTTGTTTTTATAGATTGTCCCTGTAAATTTCTGTTGTAGATCACTCTTGGGGTCTTTCTCCTTTTATAGAATCCCCCTTAATATTTCTTGCAGGGCCGGCTTAGTGGTCACATATTCTTTGAGCTTCTGCCAGTCTTGGAAGCTCTGCATCTCTCCATCCATTCTAAATGAAAGCCTTGCCAGATAAAGTATTCTTGGCTGCATGTTCTTCTCATTTAGTACCCTGAATATGTCTTGGCCAGGCCTTTCTGGCTTGCCAGGTCTCTGTGGATAGGTCTGACGTTATTCTGATGTTCCTCTGCCTGTACGTAAGGAATCTCTTCCCCCTAACTGCCCTTAAGATGGTTTCCTTGGTTGTAAGATTTGCGAGTTTTACTATTACATGCCAGGGCGTTGGCCTGTTTTCCTTGATCTTTGGAGGGGTCCTCTCTGCCTCCAGGACACAA
Source organism: Mirounga angustirostris (assembly GCF_029215605.1). Classification (NCBI taxonomy): domain Eukaryota; kingdom Metazoa; phylum Chordata; class Mammalia; order Carnivora; family Phocidae; genus Mirounga; species Mirounga angustirostris. Next base: position 30,527,026 of record NW_026991719.1, on the reverse strand, counting down.
ATGTTTGTTTCTTTCCCCAGATTAGGGAAGTTCTCAGCTACGATTGCTCAAATATATCTTCTCGTCCTCTCTCTCTCTCCACCCCCTCAGGGATCCCAATAATTCTGACATTGGAACATTTCATGGTGTCACTTATTTTTCTGGTTCTATTCTCATGGATTCTGAATTGTTTTTCCCTGGCTTCCTCTTTTCCCTTTTTTTCTATTAAATTGTCTTCCAGGTCACTAATTCATTCTTCTGCCTCACCTACCCTAGCTGTTAGATTATCTAGATTAGATTGGATCTCATTGATAGCATTTTTAAGTTCTGCCAATTCAGCTTTCATTTCTGCCCTTAGAGACTCTATGTTGCCATTAATTGATTTCTCCATTCTAGCTATTGTCTTCACAGTTGCTAGCCTGAGTTCCATCTCCAATATCTTGGTTATATCTGCATCCATTTGTAAATCTGCTGCATTAAGTCATCATCTCTGAGTATTTCCTAATTTGGGGGTTCCTCCTCTTAGTCATTCTGTTGAGGGGTGGTTGAGGGAATGTATAGAGTCCGAATTATTGACCACAACACAAGCCAGATGCACTTGTTTTCTAGGGACCTTAGGGTTGCTGGCCTCTTGTTTTCCCAGCCTGTCTTCTGCGGGAGGGGCCTGCCGCGCTGTTACTCAGGCAACCCTTTTTGGGCGGAGTTGCCCTGCCCCCCTGTGGCGGGGGATGGGCTCAGTGGGAATCAGTTTTGGGGGCTTTTGTTCTCTGGCAGCTTTCCCTGGCAGCTCTCCCTAGTGGCTTTCCGCATCTCAGAACAGAAGAGACCGTTTCCAACCCTCTGCCTCAGAGCAGAGAGACCACAGTCTGTTCTTCAATGAGGTCTCCAGGCCACAGCGTCTCCGTTTCTGTCTGTGCTGCTATAAACTGCAGCGTCCTGGGTTGTGCTCCCCTCCGTAGCGCTCCCAGTCCTGCCTCCAGGTCGGGGCACATCTCTGCCCTTTGTGCTTCTAGAACTGCCAGCCACGCGCAATTTGCACACATGGCCCTGCTGCTCCGGGTTTCCATCCCGGGGGCGGCCCTAAAGTCCTTTCCCAGCTACTTCTGGTCTGCGAGTCTGTGCCCTGTCCTCCATGTGAGGCTGTCGCTCACTGGCGGTGTAGGATCCCCACAGCCAGGCTCCTTCCCACTGCCATTTATCCTCCGATATCTGCCCGCGGAATCACGGCTCCCTGCTTCGTACCTCGAAACCAACCGCCTGCATATTCTGTTTGTAGAGATCCAGATAGATCTTCTTACATCTCAGGTTGATTTCATGGGTGTTCAGAGTGGCCTGGGAGATATCCAGCTCAATTCTGGGGATCGGTTGGAATAGGGTCCCCTACTCCTCTGCCTTCTTTTCCCCCCTCCATTCTAATACTTTTAAATAAGAACTTGATATTCAAAAATCTGCTGGCTATAATCACTGTAATGTAATAAACCATCTGAACCCTCCTGACCACACTGAAAATGTATCCCATAGTTACTGGCAGCAGGATAATAACCTGTGATTATAAAACCGTGGCCGCTACTACATCTGCATCCCCATTCTATGGGAATTTAATAAAACATATTTATACAAAAAACCCAAAGCTAATTGTTAAGCTGTTATTACGACATAATATAGTTGGTTAGTTTCATGATGGTAGATATTATGATTACACGGTAGTACTTTTAGTCTCAGTATATAGCTATGGTGTGTATTTATTTTAAGTTCTTGTAAATAGAGAAAAGGGGAGCTTTAGATTTTATAAGAGACGTGGGCAAAATAATACGTAACTGGGGCCTTAGGTTGTATAAATTAGAGCCTGGGATGATTACGTTAGTTGTAGTAAATTGAGAGATATATTGACTTTTCAGGAAAAAAAAAATTACAGAGCCAAGGTTCCTTTCTTTATCTTTTCAGTAAGCCCTCATGATCTGACTGATCTCATATGTCAAATAAAGAAAATAGAAATAAAACTATATGTCATGTTTCAATCTGTTCTACTGACTGAATTTTGTTTTAGTAATTTCCTTGCCAAAGGGAATTATTTATTTCAAGAGAGGGCTTTTCATTCTCTGTTATCTTGAATTTTCTAACATTGCCAGGGTTAGTGAACCCTGGGAGTTCTTGCTTCGTGTGTGTTTGTGTTCAAGGGTGAGGGGGTAGATCGGTTAGGGGAGGCTCTCTGGCCATACAACAAAGGAAAAGATTCTGCTGTTGCCGAAGCACTTAGAATTTCCAAGGGTCAGGTGGTAGGTAGTTTTACTCTGAATCATAGCCTTGGACGGTTGCTGCATATGGTGTAGGCAGCCTTGATTTTATTTACAGAAAAATAATCTTCCACTTCTCTCCAAATAGGCTCCAAACTTTTTCATTTCTTATACCCTGGAAACCAGTAAATTTGTGTCAGCAAATTTTATATCACACGTTTTCTGAAGACACACATATGTACATGTACACAAAATAAAACTCCAATGTTTCTGTAGTCTTAAGAGGAGCTTTAGTAAGTTAATGGTGATATATGTGGATAAACTTTACATCGACTCTAAATACAGTTCTGTTCAGCTCTTAAAAAAAAAAAAAAGTCACCCCTGGGTTCTCTGACCACATGAGCTCCTAGAATACTTCTCTTCCTCTAGTGATAGGTTCACAGAAGGATGCTAATCACGATCATAGAAAAAGTAAAATATTCTTAAAACTGTGAAAACTGTAGGGCTAAATTCAAAGAACAGTGAAGATCACAAGATCAGATCTTGATAATTATAGGACTATCACCAGTATGAATAGGGACTTTTGTCTTCAATTATGATGTGTTAGACCCCGGTATCACTTCTAACACCTGGAAAGAGTTCGCTGAACCTTGGAACACTCCTTCTTTCCCTTATTTCAGGCTCTGGCTTCATTTACTTTAGATAGTAAAAATGTCTCCACCAATAAAATAGCTTTCGAATGATAGAGGATATCACTGCACGAGATAATACTTTGCTTTCTAAAACTGTGGAAAGATGTGCATACTGCAGAAGTAGGTGCAAGCCAGATGCGCACAGAGGGCATTTGTTTGAATTCTTGGGCCAGATTTTATGTAGCAGAGTTCTGCCTGGCACAGGTGAACAGTAGTAGTTCACACTGATGTAGAAATAGAGAAGTAAATCAAATATAGTTGCTGAATCTTGTGGGCTGGAGACAGAATATGTGGATTATATGGATTGAGAATTCTGTAATCAGCATGTTGCTTCCCATAGCTGTAAGTGAATGATCTTGCATGGAGCTGTATTGGATGTAGAGGATGTACAATTTGATGACAACTGTCAGACAAGGCAATCCAGCATCAGAGCAATGGAAGAAGAAAATCCTGAGGACAATACCTTAGTCCTCTCCATATCCCAGGAAGAAGTAATTAGCAGTTGTCATTCCTGCCACAGTGGGGTTAGACTTGCATTAATTTGCGATTTCATGCGTGTATGTAAGTATCTACATTAATGATGTGCCAACAATATATAGAATCTTCCTTGGCTCGTATGTTTGTTGTGGTGATTGCATAATAAGTATTTGTGACTGCTACATTTTTGCTTGTTGCTTAACCAACAGTTGTATTCAGAGGACCCAAAGATTTCTACTTTTGGTTATAATACCACTGTGTATTTACAATAAAAGTCAGAAAAATTAAAAAGTAGTCAAAAGCATAAGAGGATTGAACTTTCCATCTCTGCAAATTTTGGAGCGCAATAATTGAGTATAGTATATGGCCATAGTCAGAATCTAAGTTAGCCAGTTAATTTTCTGGTTAATTTGAAACTTAATTGTTCTTAGAAAGTGATGTACCATTTTCTGGGTGTTTTTAAACTGGGGCTTGTAAACCTTTTTATGTAAAACCATTAAAGAGTATTTTAGACACTTATTGGAAAAGGAAGAGTTTTGATACTGGGGTATGGGGAGGCTGTTTCTCTGACTTTTGAAAATAGAACTTAGGGAATCCTATTAAGGCTTAATTTTTATTTTATTATTAAAATATATTGTATTCATTTTCTAGAGCTGCTGTAACAAAGTATCACAGACTGGATTGGCTTAAACAACAAAAAATTTATTTCTCATAGTTCTGGAGGCTGAAAGTCCAAAATCAAGGAGTTGGCAGGTTTGGTGTGTTTTGAGTCTTCTCTCCTTGACTTGCAGATGGTTGCCTTCTCTTTGTGTTCTCACATGGTTTCTCCTCCATGTGTCCAAATGTCCTCTTCTTATAAGGACACCAATCAAATTGGATTAGGGCCCACCCTAATGGCCCCATTTTACCTTAATCACTTCTTTAAAGATTTTATTTACTTATTTTACAGAGAGAGTTGGAGAGTGTGGGTGGTGGGAGGAGCAGAGGGAGAGAAGAATCTCAAGCAGACTCCTCACTGAGCGTGCAGCCCAAGCAGGGCTCAATTCTACACCCTGAGATTATGACCTGAGCCGAAATCAAGAGTTGGACGCTTCACTGACTGAGCCACCCAGGTGCCCTCCCCCCACCCCTTAATTACTTCTTTTAAGGGCCTAGCTTCAAATACAGTCACATTCTGAGGTACTGGGGTTAGGGCTTTAACATGAATTTTGAGGGAAGGGGACATAATTCAGCCCTTAATAGTCCTGCTCATTAAAAATCATTCAAAATAGGTAGAAAGTAGTAGGGTGGAAAGTGAGAATCTTTATTCTTTCTTCTTCTTTCTCTGACTCAATTTCCGAAGGTAAAGTCAGTTAATATACTCTTAGATATTTGTGTAAGAGATTAATTCGCTGTTCATGGAACCTGTTCTTTCTTCTTCCTAGGCAAAAAGCTAGACTCTATTTACCAGTCTCCCTTATAGTTAAATGTGGCCATGCCACTGCATTTTGACCAATGAAATGTGTTCCTAAGTGGTGTGCTACACTTTTAGGCCAGACCCACAAAAACTCCCATGTGTGTGCTTTCATGTTCTTCCCTTAGCAGTTTGATAAAAATCACCATAATGAAGATGGCAGACTCCCATCTTGAAGGACCCTGAATCACTGTTTAGAAGGTTGATACTCGCTCACAATAGAACAACACATTTTGAATTTTACGTGAGCAACAAATTTACTTTAGTTGACTTAAGCCAATGAGGTATGGGGACTTATCTTTTAAAACAGCTAGCATTATCTTAACTAAAACTTGAGAAGTGTTCTAAATTTATACACATGCATGCATCTGTGCCCCATCATGCTACATACACATTTCTGTAACTTGCTTTTTAAAGACAATATAGCATAAGCTACTTTCTGTATAGTTACATAAGGATCTGTCTTTTTTTTAATGTAGTAAAATTTATGCATTTACCATTTTACCATTTGAAAGAGTAAAATTCACTAACATTTGGTACCTTCACAGTGTGTGCAACCATCACCACTGTCTTGTTCCAGAAAATATTTATCACTCCAAAAGGTAATACTGCACCTGTAAACAGTCACTCTTCATTATCCCATCCCCTCAGCACTAACAACCACCAATTTACTCGATTTTCTTATAATATGTGACCTTTTGTGGCTGGATTCTTTCACTTAACAAAATATTTTCAAGGTCCATCCAAGTTATAGCAAGTATCAGTACTTGATTCCTTTTTATAGCTGAATAATACTCCTTTGTATGGATACGCCACAATTTGTTTATCCATTCATCCAGTGATGGGCATTTGGGTTGTTTATACCTTATGGCTATTCTGAATAGTGCTCATGTGAACGTTCATGTACAAGTTTGTTTTTTGTTTTTTGGGTTGTTTTTTTTGTTTTTTGTTTTTTTTTTTTACTACTTGCTTTCAATTTGGGGGCTACATACCTTGGAATGTTGAGTCATGTAATAATTCTATGTTTAACTTATTGAACAACTGCTAGCTGCTTTATACAGATGCTAAATATTTTATATCCCCACAAGCAGTGTATGAGGATTTAAATTTCTCCACATCCTCACCAATACTTGTTGCTTTCCTTTTTAAAAAGTATAGCCATCTTAGTGGGTATGAAATAGTATTTCACTGTGGCTTTGATGTGTATTTCTCTAATGACTAATGGTGTTGAGCATGTTTCTGTGTGCTTGTTGGCCATTTGTATATATTCTTGGAGAAATATTTTTCAGTCTTCTGTCCATTTTGTAATTGGGTTGTCTTTTTGTTATATAGCTGTAGAAGTTCTTTATATGTTCTTTGCTAGATCCCTGTCAGATATATGATTTGCAAATACTTTCTTCCATTCTATAAGTTGCCTTTTAACTTTGATAGTGTTCTTTAATGCATAAGTTAGAAAAAATTTTTGTAGTCCAATTTATTTTTTCTTGTTTATTTTGATGTTATAGATAAAAAAGAATTACCAACTCAAAGGTCATAAAGATTTACCCTTGTATTTTCTTCTATGGTTAGCTCTTATATTTAGGTCTTTGACCCATTTTGAGCTAATTTTTATATATGGTGTGAAGGGTCCAACTTCATTATTTTGCAGGTGGGTATCCACTGGCCCCAGCACCATTTGTTGAAGAGACCATTCTTTTTGCATTGAATGGTCTTTGTACTCTTGTTGAAAATCAATTGATCAGGGATGAAGGAGTTTATTTCTGGACTCTATTTTATTCCATTGATCTGTATGTCTATCCTTATATCAGTATACTATACTTCTTTAATTACTGTAGCTTTATAGTTAAGTTCTGAAGACAGAAAGTGGGGAAGTCCTTCTGTCATTTTTGTTTTTTGTTTTTATTGGTTTTTATTTTTTAAGATTTATTTATTAATTTTAGAGCGAGAAAGAGCACAAGCAGGAGGGGGAGAGGGAGAGAGAATCGCAAGCAGACTCTGTGCTGAGTGTGAAGCCCGACCTGGGGCTGGATGTCACGACCCTGAGATCATGACCTGAGCCAAAATCAAGAGTTAGATGCTTAACCCACTGTGCCACCTAGGCACCCCTGGGTTTGTTTCTGTTCTTTTGTTTTGTTTTGTTTTGTTTGCTGTGGTCTCTGAAATTGAATCTTAGGATCAATTTTTCCATTTTTCCAAAAAAGGCATTTGGCATTTTGATGGAGATTGCATTGAATCTGTATATCACTTGGTGAGTATTGCTATTATATCATTATGTCTTCTAATCCATGAACATAGAATGTCTTTTCATTTATTTAGTTATTCTCTAATTTCTTCCAGCAGCATTTTGTAGCTTTCAGTGTACTTGGCTCAGTTTTTGGATTTTGTTTTTACATTCTTCTTTGTTGTTGTTATAAAATCCTGATAAATTATGCTATTGGGGTTTTTTAGGGACAAATACATGAAATGGGTATACCCAACCAAAATTATAGTACATATTAATTTTCCAATTTCAGATACTAGGCAACTCTAAGTTATGAAATTAGTGTGATAAGAGAGAGAAGCCCCATTTGGGAGATTACACCCTTTCAGAATGGCCTTTGTATTGGGACGGTGCTAGGAGAGGGAGGCTATGGGTTAATCTGTCTTTTAACATATTATGTTCTATAAAACTGAAATGCCTTTCCCCCAAAGCTTTACCCAGTCCTTTTTCCTTGGCTCAAAGGCCTCTTGGATATTTCCAGGGAACACAGATACAAAGGTTCTTTGCCATTTCACTGGTCCCACAGAAGTGAATAATTTCTCTATAGTGGCTCACACCTTGGAAAAATAGTTATAATGAATGTTAAACCGCATTGGTGAAATTTATTTATTGATGAGTGCAGGTCCTGATATTAACCTTTCTAATTTGTTATTCAGCTCTCCATTTTATCATAATTAGCAACTTTCACATGCATTTTATTAAACACCCATCTGTATCCATGTTTAACTGGCTGATACAGCATACACATTTTGTACACATCTAATTTTGAAGAAATACTGTTTTATAGGAGTGGTGATTTCAACTGAAATACTGATTCTATCCTTAAAGGATATGACCTCTCTACTCTACTATACAAATAAGGCACTGGTGGGATTCCAGAAATATAGGGATGGAAAAGGTTGTCAGAGGCTCAGCAGAATCTTAAAGACATCCTAGCTGAAAGCCATGCTGGGGAAGAAAGAAGGCTAAAGTACAGGGGACTAGAAAGAAAGTCAAAGCTGAAAATCTACCAGAAGACCTTAAGTGACCTCCTGAATGAAATTGGATTTGTTGGTGGTGGCACAACTAAAATCTTTTGGAAAAGGGAAAGGCCACGATTTGAATTAAACACTCATAAAAAGATTGTTAAAGTTCTTTTTAATGGCAGATTCACTAGAAGCAAGGAGAAAAAGTTGGAAGTTGTCACCAGAGTTACTGAAAGATTTCCTATCATGAGCCAAGTATTCATATGTGGTCAAGATCCAGAGAATTTGTCCAAGATGGAGTGGGCAGTGATTGCCATAGGTCTTGGCTTAGCTCTGTGGGAGGGAGCTTCACCAGGCAGGTGATCAGTGGAAGATATTCTAGAACTAGAGTATCAGGGAGACAATGGAGTACCTGGAGCTTTGGAGTAAAGAGAAATGGCTAAGTTGAATTAGATCTAGTCAGGTATCCATGTTCAAAGTCTGACCTGATCAGATACTATGGCTCAGGATAACACCTCATATACGGATAGCAGCCAATAAATGTTTGTGATAAGAAAGACTAAATGGGACTTGGAAAAATGCTGTTTTTGATTTGAGGGTACCCAAGTTCAGGGTGAGAGGAGACATTTTTAAAAAGAAATGAAATTTCATACATTATAAAGAAAAAAGTTTTTACCTGGGAATAATAAGCTGTTATGCTTAATTATTTTCAAAGAGTGGCAACAAGTATCTCAAATTATTCTTTTATTCTCAAATCAGCCTGATTGGAAAGGTTTGACCTAGTTGTGAAAAGGAAGATTTCTCAGGAAATAGGTGAAACCTAAGGTAAGCCAAGAGAAGTTTGAGTTATTATTACTCTGAGTTACAAGGAGACAGGAGTGGGATGTGGTGGGAATGTAAAGGGGTCTGGGAGGGTACAAGAAGGTGTTAAACCAAGTCTTGATAAGAAAACATGAACTTATATTCACGGAAAGGAAAGCAGAATTGTTTCTTAGAGTATTGATAATGATGTTAGACAAGCACTATACAATGTTAACTGTGCTTACTACTGTTCAGTAATCCTCCTCCATTACCTCAAACTTTTAGTAAAAGTCTGCTACAGGGAGCAGTTTGTTTATTGTAACTTCTGGGAGTAATGAAGGGAGATAGGTGAGGTCCAGCATGGGATATGATAGGGCAAATGGAGAACAGTAGTCAGAAAAAGCATTGAAAATGCACAGAAACAGGAAATAAGAAAGATATGAAGGAAATTGCAGCTCTCCCCACCCCATCCCAATGAAGGCAACCCTGGGAGATACTAAGGACACATCGATGGCGCCATGAAAGAAGAAGCATTTGATCTGTGCTTTGGTAACTAACAATGGATAGGGAGGGCTTGCTTGTGGAGGGAAGAACCCAAGAAGAGACACAGAGGTAGGACTTAGAGTCAGTTTGGCCCTGACATCAGACAGATACATGATAATATGGAAGGTAAGCAGCAAAAAATGATTATATACACTATCAGCCCTTTAAATTCTAAGGATGAATAACTGGGAATCCATTTTGGAAATGGACAACTAGAACTTTTGATCAGAGGAATGAAATAGAATTATTTTAGCACATTAATTCAACAGTTTCATGGAGAAGTGAAAGGCTAGGCTCATCGTCACCACTTGGGGAACAAGTGTGATAATGTAAGTGAGAGATTACAAAGTTCTGAACCAGGTCTTTAATGAAGGGAATGAAAAAGAGGGAATCGTGATATTTGGAGGTACCATTTTTAATATTTGGCAGTTGATTAAATGGTGGTAAGGAATGTGTGTAACAAATTACCCCTAAAACTTACTGGCATAAAGCAATAATAAATATTTATTATCGCTTAAAATTCCCAAGGATCAGGAATTTGGGAGTGATTTGACTGGGGGTGGGGTAGGGGTCTGGCTTGGGGTATTTCATGAGATTATGGGCAGATGTCAGCCAAGGCTACAGCTCTCTGAAGGCTTGAGTAGGGTTAGATAATCCACCTCCGAGGGGGGTGAATTCACATGGCTGGCAAGTTAGTGCTGGTTGCTGGGAGGAGGCTACAGTTGTTGTCCCTGTAAGTTTCTCCCTAAGCCTGCTAGTATGTCTTCACATCTTGGTGACTGGCTTCCCCCAGAATGAGTAACTGAAGAGTCTAAGGCAGATGCTATAATGTCTTTTGTATAACCTAGCTTCAGTAGCCTCACACTGTTACTTTACAATATCCTGCTGGCCACATAGGTCAACCTTAATTCAAAGAGGAAGGAGGAGTATACAAGGGTGTGGATACCAGGAGGAGAGAACCGTTGGGGGACATCTTGGTGGCTGGCTACCAAAGTGATTTTCTTTGATGGAAAGAAACCTCTACTTCATATCCCCAGATCCTAGCCTGACCAATCTGAAAAATAAAAAGATGACTTTGAGCCTTCGAGCTTGTATAATTGAGAGAATTGTAGCTCTCTGCTTTATAGAAGTCAAGATGGAGAAGTATGTTTGAAAGGGAAGATAAGTTTGATTTCTTTTTAGATACTTTCTCTGAGGAGAGAAATACAGAGAAGAATGTATTTATTTGATTGTAAACCCTCAGATCTCAAAGGCTAATTGAAAGAGACAAAGTTCAACGCATAACTCTTCTGTATTCAGTTCCTTCTAAGTGCCTGGATTTCATTGTGAATAAGAAGTGGCATGAACCATTGCTTCATTTTAGATGAAACTTTCTGCTTTTTGGCAACTGCTGTAACACGGAAGGAACTTGAAAAATTTTTTTCAGGATAGCTGCCTAACAAGTGTGGTGCTCATGGAGATGTAAGGAGCCTCTGAAGATTTTTAAAGGGGCAAAGTAGACATGATTTCACTTTCTGTGCTACATAAAAGTTAAGAAATTCCAAAAGAAATCCTAGTAGACTTGCAGTTTGTAGAGGGGCATTTTCCTTTGCCAGAAACCCAAGTCCCCAATCTCTGCTGTCGTTTCATAATGATAACAGGTAATATGACTGCATGTATCTCCTGTAATCACACGGAACCAGACATTGAATAACACACTGCCTCAGGATTGTCTCTTGCCTTGCTTAACCCAGATGGGTGCTATTCTTACACCTTGGACTTGAAGCTTCATTATTCCTTTAATTATTAGAACTGCAAATACCATCCAGAGGCTTCTAAATGTAAGTATGAATGTGTATGTGGTGGAGAATCTCATCGTTTGTTTGAGTGTATACCTCATTCCATTGAAAAGCATCATGTCTTTGTATTGTCCCAGCAGGTATATAACCTGTTCATTAATATACAATTTTTGAGAATTGCAAGATAGGTCGCCTTCAACATCTGACCATCAGTGGTAAAATAAAACTGCTTCAGACTCTCATTTCCTACCGCTCTCCATCCTAGATGAAGTGACATAAAAGATTTATTATACTGTAGTGCCTATTTGTGTAAGGTATTCCTTTTATTCAAATGAAAAGTAACCATAGCTTTTATAACAAAAGAGTTGTATAGTTTCCCAAGTATTTTTTTTTAAAGATTTTATTTATTTATTTGAGAGAGAGAGCATGAGAGGGGGGAGGGTCAGAGGGAGAAGCAGACTCCCTGCCGAGCAGGGAGCCCGATGAGGGACTCGATCCTGTGACTCCAGGATCATGACCTGAGCCGAAGGCAGTCGCTTAACCAACTGAGCCACCCAGGTGCCCTCCCAAGTATTTCTTGAAAGATCTGTTTTATCACAGGATTGATTTCATGTTTTTCTCTCAGTGATGAGAGCAACAACATTGGCTACCTGCCCCATCTGTCACTGGCTACCACGGGGGAAAGTTTTGGGTGACAGTCCTGAATCGTGCACCTGCAGGGGAGCTGAACAGGCATAGAGCCGAGAGGGAAAGCATCTTGGAAATGGTTAACTCAGGAGCTATTTTGTCTGAGAGGAAAAGACACAAAAGCTGCTATTAGCATTAAACAGAGGGCTTCTGCTTTTCTTGCTTTTTGTTTTTTCTTTTGGTTTTCTTTTTGTCCATTTGTTTGCAGTCCTTCCATTCCATTGCATTTAAGTATGTAATTTAAAAAGGATTACTAAGGAGACTCAAGCCCACATTGAAATGTACTAATACTGGGGCCATACAGTTGAGAAAGAAAGACTCTTTTTTATTTATTTATTTATTTATTTTTTTAGTATTTTTTTTCTCTAGTTCTACCTCTTTTTTTTTTATTCTTATGTTAATCCCCATACATTACATCATTAGTTTTAGATGAAGTGTTCCATGATTCATTGTTTGTGCATAACACCCAGTGCTCCATGCAGAATGTGCCCTCCTCAATACCCACCACCAGGCTAACCCATCCTCCCACCACCCTCCCCTCTAGAACCCTCAGTTTGTTTTTCAGAGTCCATTGTCTCTCATGGTTCGTCTACCCCTCCGATTTCCCCCGCTTCATTCTTCCCCTCCCGCTACCTTCTTCTTTTTTTTTTCTTAACATATATTGCATTATTTATTTCAGAGGTACAGATCTGAGATTCAACAGTCTTGCACACTTCACAGCGCTTACCAGAGCACATACCCTCCCCAGTGTCTATCACCCAGTCACCCCATCCCTCCCACCCCACCCCCCACTCCAGCAACCCTGTTTGTTTCCTGCAATTAAGAATTCCTCCTATCAGTGAGATCATATGATACATGTCTTTCTCTGTTTGACTTATTTCACTCAACATAATACCCTCCAGTTCCATCCACGTCATTGCAAATGGCAAGATCTCATTCCTTTTGATGGCTGCATAATATTCCATTGTATATATATATACCACATCTTCTTTAGCCATTCATCTGTCAATGGACATCTTGGCTCTTTCCACAGTTTGGCTATTGTGGACATTGCTGCTATAAACATCGGGGTGCACGTACCCTTTCGGATCCCTACTTTTGTATCTTTGGGGTAAATACCCAGTAGTGCAATTGCTGGATCATATGGTAGCTCTATTTTCAACTTTTTGAGGAACCTCCATACAGTTTTCCAGAGTGGCTGCACCAGCTTGCATTCCCACCAACAGTGTAGGAGGGTTCCCCTTTCTCCGCATCCCCGCCAACATCTGTCGTTTCCTGACTTATTAATTTTAGCCATTCTGACTGGTGTGAGGTGGTATCTCATTGAGGTTTTGATTTGGATTTCCCTGATGCTGAGCGATATTGAGCACTTTTTCATGTGTCTGTTGGCCACTTGGATGTCTTCTTTAGAAAAATGTCTGTTGATGTCTTCTGCCCATTTCTTGATTGGATTCTTTGTTCTTTGGGTGTTGAGTTTGATGAGTTCTTTATAGATTTTGGATACTAGCCCTTTATCGGATATGTCATTTGCAAATATCTTCTCCCATTCTGTCGGTTGTCTTTTGGTTTTGTTGACTGTTTCCTTTGCTTTGCAAAAGCTTTTTATCTCAATGAAGTCCCAATAGTTCCTTTTTGCCCTTGCTTCCCTTGCCTTTGGCGATGTTTCTAGGAAGAAGTTGCTTCGGCTGAGGTCAAAGAGGTTGCTGCCTGTGTTCTCCTTTAGGATTTGGATGGACTCCTGTCTCACATTGAGGTCTTTCAACCACTTGGAGTCTATTTTTGTGTGTGGTGTAAGGAAATGGTCCAGTTTCATTCTTCTGCATGTGGCTATCCAATTTTCCAAACACCATTTGTTGAAGAGACTGTCTTTGTTCCATTGGACATTCTTTCCTGCTTTGTCGAAGATTAGTTGACCATAGAGTTGAGGGTCCATTTCTGGGCCCTCTATTCTGTTCCATTGATCTATGTGTCTGTTTTTGTGCCAGTACCATGTTGTCTTGATGATGACAGCTTTGTAATAGAGCTTGAAGTCCGGAATTGTGATACTGCCGGCTTTGCTTTTCTTTTTCAACATTCCTCTGGCTATGCGGGGTCTTTTCTGGTTCTATACAAATTTTAGGATTATTTGATCCATTTATTTGAAAAAAGTGGATGGTATTTTGATGGGGATTGCATTGAATGTGTAGATTGCTCGAGATAGCATTGACATCTTCACCATATTTGTTCTTCCAATCCATGAGCATGGAACATTTTTCTATTTCTTTGTGTCTTCCTCAATTTCTTTCATGAGTATTTTATAGTTTAATGAGTACAGATCCTTTGTCTCTTTGGTTAGATTTATTCCTAGGTATCTTATGGTTTTGGGTGCAATTGTAAATGGGATCGACTCCTTCATTTCTCTTTCTTCTGTCTTGCTGTTGGTGTATAGGAATGCCACTGACTTCTGTGCATTGATTTTATATCCTGCCACTTTACTGAATTCCTGTATGAGTTCTAGCAGTTTTGGGGTGGAGCCTTTTGGGTTTTCCACATAAAGTATCATATCATCTGCAAAGAGTGAGAGTTTGATGACTTCTTTGCCAATTTGGATGCCTTTGATTTCTTTTTGTTGTCTGATTGCTGTGGCTAGGACTTCCAATACTATGTTGAATAGCAGGGGTGATAGTGGACATCCCTGCCACGTTCCTGACCTTAGGGGGAAAGCTCTCAGTTTTTCCCCATTGAGAATGATATTTGCTGTAGGTTTTTCATAGATGGCTTTTATGATATTGAGGTATGTACCCTCTATCCGTATACTCTGAAGAGTTTTGATCAAGAAAGGATGCTGTACTTTGTCAAAAGCTTTTTCTGCATCTATTGAGAGGATCATATGATTCTTGTTCTTTCTTTTGTTAATGTATTGTATCACATTGATCGATTTGTGGATGTTGAACCAACCTTGCAGCCCAGGGATAAATCCCACTTGGTCGTGGTGACTAATCCTTTTAATGTACTGTTGGATCCTATTGGCTAGTATTTTGGTGAGAATTTTTGCATCCATGTTCATCAGGGATATTGGTCTGTAATTCTCCTTTTTGATGGGGTCTTTGTCTGGTTTGGGGATCAAGGTAATGCTGGCCTCATAAAATGAGTTTGGAAGTTTTCCTTCCGTTTCTATTTTTTGGAACAGTTTCAGAAGAATAGGTATTAATTCTTCTTGAAATGTTTGGTAGAATTCCCCTGGGAAGCCATCTGGCCCTGGGCTTTTGTTTTTTGGGAGATTTTTGAAGACTGCTTCAATTTCCTTAGTGGTTATAGGTCTGTTCAGGTTTTCTATTTCATCCTGGTTCAGTTTTGATAGTTGATACATCTCTAGGAATGCATCCATCTCTTCCAGGTTATCTAATTTGCTGGCATAAGTTGCTCATAATATGTTCTTATAATTGTTTGTATTTCTTTGGTGTTGGTTGTGATCTCTCCTCTTTCATTCATGATTTTGTTGATTTGGGTCATTTCTCTTCTCTTTTTGATAAGTCTGGCCAGGGGTTTATCAATCTTGGGGTCTTTGTCTGGTTTTGGGATCAAGGTAATGCTGGCCTCATAAAATGAGTTTGGAAGTTTTCCTTCCGTTTCTATTTTTTGGAACAGCTCCTTTCAAAGAACCAGCTCCTAGTTTCGTTGATCTGTTCTACTGTTCTTTTAGTTTCTATTTCATTGATTTCTGCTCTGATCTTTATTATTTCTCTTCTCCTGCTGGGTTTAGGCTTTATTTGCTGTTCTTTCTCCAGCTCCTTTAGTAGGGTTAGGTTGTGTACTTGAGACCTTTCTTGTTTCTTGAGAAAGGCTTGTATTGCTATATACTTTCCTCTTAGGACTGCCTTTGCTGCATCCCAAAGATTTTGACCAGTTGTGTTTTCATTTTCATTGGTTTCCATGTATTTTTTAAATTCTTCTTTAATTTCCTGGTTGACCCATTCATTCTTCAGTAGGATGCTCTTTAGCCTCCATGTATTTGAGTTCTTTCCGACTTTCCTCTTGTGATTGAGTTCTAGTTTCAAAGCATTATGGTCTGAAAATAGGCAGGGAATGATCCCAATCTTTTGGTACCGGTTGAGACCTGATTTATGACCTAGGATGTGATCTATTCTGGAGAACGTTCCATGGGGACTAGAGAAGAATGTGTATTCCGTTGTTTTGGGATGGAATGTTCTGAATAGGTCTGTGAAGTCCATTTGGTCCAGTGTGTCATTTAAAGTCTTTATTTCCTTGTTGATCTTTTGCTTAGACGATCTGTCCATTTCAGTGAGGGGGGTGTTAAAGTCCCCCACTATTATTGTATTGTTGTCGATGTGTTTCTTTGCTTTTGTTATTAATTGCCTTATATAATTGGCTGCTCCCATGTTAGGGGCATAGATATTTACAATTGTTAGATCTTCTTGTTGGATAGATCCTTTAAGTAGGATATAATGTCCTTCCTCATCTCTTATTATAGACTTTGGTTTAAAATCTAATTTGTCTGATATAAGGATTGCCACCCCAGCTTTCTTTTGGTGTCCATTAGCATGGTAAATGGTTTTCCACCCCCTCACTTTCAATCTGGGGGTGTCTTTGGTTCTAAAATGAGTCTCTTGCAGACAGCATATCGATGGGTCTTGTTTTTTAATCCAATCTGATAGCCTGTGTGTTTTGATTGGGGCATTGAGCCCATTTACATTCAGGGTAACTATTGAAAGATAGGAATTTAGTGCCATTGTATTGCCTGTAAGGTGACTGTTACCGTATATTGTCTGTGTTCCTTTCTGGTCTATGTTGCTTTTAGGGTCTCTCTTTGCTTAGAGGACCCCTTCCAAGATTTCCTGTAGGGCTGGTTTTGTGTTTGCAAATTCCTTTAGTTTTTGTTTGTCCTGGAAGCTTTTTATCTCTCCTTCAATTTTCAATGACAGCCTAGCTGGATAGAGTATTCTTGGCTGCATATTTTTCTCATTTAGTGCTCTGAATATATCCTGCCAGTCCTTTCTCGCCTGCCAGGTCTCTATGGATAGGTCTGTTGCCAATCTAATGTTTCTACCCTTGTAGGTTACATATCTCTTCTCCCGAGCTGCTTTCAGAATTTTCTCTTTGTCTATGAGACTCGTAAGTTTTACTATTAGATGTCGGGGTGTTGACCTATTTTTATTGATTTTGAGAGGGGTTCTCTGTGCTTCCTGGATTTTCGTGCCTGTTTCCTTCCCCAAATTGGGGAAGTTCTCTGCTATAATTTGCTCCATTATACCTTCTGCCCCTCTCTCTCTTTCTTCTTCTTCTGGGATCCCAATTATTCTAATGTTGTTTCGTCTTATGGTATCTCTTATCTCTCGAATTCTGCCCTCGTGATCCAGTAGTTGTTTATCTCTCTTTTTCTCAGCTTCTTTATTTTCCATCATTGCATCTTCTATATTACTGATTCTCTCTTCTGCCTTATTTATTCTAGCAGTTAGTGCCCCCATTTTTGATTGCACCTCATTAATAGCCTTTCTGCTTCTACTTGGTTGGATTTTAGCTCTTTTACTTCTCCAGAAAGGGTTTCTCTAATAACTTCCATATTTTTTTCAAGCCCAGCTAGTATCTTTAAAGTGATGATTCTGAACTCTAGATCTGACATCATACTAATGTCCATATTGAGTAGTTCCCTGGCAGTTGGTACTACCTCTTGTTCTTTTTGTTGAGGTGATTTTTTCCGTCTTGTCATTTTGTGCAGAGGAGAATAGATTAATGAGAGAACAAAATGCTAGCAGAGTAACAACGTCCCCAGAAAATATACTCTAAACAAATCAGAAAAGACCTGAAGCAGTGGGAAAAGAAAGGTAAAGAGAAAAAAAAGAAAAAGAAAAAAAAAAAAAAGATAAAGATAAAAACAAAAACAAACAAAACAAAACAACAACAACAACAAAACCAGAATGTGATCAGATATGATCAGGCTGGTATATAGATCAGTGCCACACACTAGATTTGGGGTGTATTTTGGTCTTTTAGAAGAAAGTGCCTCCCAAAATTTTAAAGAAAGAAAAACTTATATATGTACAAAAATAAGGGTTGATATGATGAAGGGATGGAATATGACTGTAAAGATGGAAATTATAGAAAATTTTATGAAAGGAATTCATAAGAAGTTTGAAAAAAGAAAGAAGAGGATTTAAAAAAAAAAAGGGAGAGGATGTGATCAGGCAGGGTAATAGAAAACACCATATACTAGAGATTTAGGGTATATTTTAATCTGTTAGATGAAACTATCTCAAAATTTTAAAGAGAGAACAACTTACATATATAAGCCAAAAATGCGGGTAACTACTATGAAGGTATAGAATATGACTCTAAAAATGAAAAATAAAAATTTTTCTTTTAAAAAAAGGGATTGGTAAGATGTTGGTTGAAAAAGGGAAAAAAGAAAAATTCAAAAAGAAAAAAAAAAAGACAGTTAAAAAAAATTCACTTTGAAAGACTAAAGAATCATGGTAAAAAAGCCATGGAGTCTATGTGCAGTATTCCCCTAGCGCTGGAGTTCTGCCGTTTTCATTGATCGGTAGACTTGGTCTTGGCTGGCTGTTCTCGCTGATCTTCTGGGGAGGGGCCTGTTGCCGTGGTTTCCAAATGTCTCTGCCGGAGGCGGTTTTGCCCCGCCCTTGCCCCCTCCCGGCTAAGTAATCTGCTCGGGTTTGCTCTCCGGGGCTTTTGTTCCCTGCGAGCTTTCCGTACAGCTTTGGAGGCGGAGAGTGAAAATGGCGGCCTCCCTATCTCCGCTCCGGAGGAGCCGCGAACTCGGGCCCCGCTCCTCAGTGAGCCCCCAGAGAAAAGCCGTCAGTCACTCCCGTCTCCCCGGTCTCCGGCCGCACTCCGTGCTCACCCGGCCTGTGACCGTGCGTTTCTATCTCTGGCACCAGACCCCGGGTGGAGTCTCCAAACCCAGCAGATCCCTGCGGTGCCCTCCCGCGCGGCTCCTCCCAGGGGAGGAAGGTGAGTCTCCCCGGATCTGCTGCTTGTTGGGTCCCTGCTGGAGGAGGTTTATGGCCACCCCGAGCTCAGAGCCCGCGCCTGGGCTCCGTCTCTGCAGCCGGCTTCCCGGTCCGATCCCTGGGAGCTCTGCCACCCTCAGGCACCCCCGGTCTTTCTGTGACCCCGAGGGTCCTGAGACCACACTGTCCCGGAGGGTTCCACCCCCCGCTTAGCCACCAGAGTGACGTCCCTCGGCGGAGCAGACTTTTAAAAGTTCCGATTTTGTGCTCCGCGGCTCTATCACTTGCCATAAGTGGCCGACGGAGGCCCCTCCCCCGCCGTCTATCCTCCCGAATATCGCCTCGGATTCACTTCTCCACACGTCCTACCTTCCAGAAAGTGGTCGCTTTTCTGTTCAGAGAGTTGTTGCTCTTCTTTTCTTCGCTCTCCTGTTGAGTTTGTAGGTGTTCAGAATGGTTTGATCCCTATCCAGCTGAGTTCCTGAGAGGAGACGAAATCCAGGTCTCCTACTCGTCTGCCATCTTGCTCCGCCCCCCGAGGAAGAAAGACTCTTAACATAGAGCGGTTACTAGTGATAAGAAACAACCCAAACTGTGTAAATATTATCCAGGAAATATTTGGGGATCTTCCAATAGTAATTGGAAGACTGAGAAGGAAGTGTTTGGGAAAATATTCCATGACAACTTAGGGGATACTTCTCAAACAGGCAGGTTGCTCTGTGGATTCACATGGAGGCTCTTGTCCACCTTTAGCAGCCCCTGGAAAATGACAACCAGGTGGATTTTATCACTTGGATTAATGAACAAAATCTGTGTGTGGTTCAGGGCGCGGGGGCGGGGGGATGTCACCCAGAGAGTACTTTTCCTGGGCAGTCTTTTTTTTTTTTTTTTTAAAGATTTTATTTATTTATTTGAGACAGAGAGAATGAGAGACAGAAAGCATGAGAGGGAGGAGGGTCAGAGGGAGAAGCAGACTCCCTGCCGAGCAGGGAGCCCGATGCGGGACTCGATCCCGGGACTCCAGGATCATGACCTGAGCCGAAGGCAGTCGCTTAACCAACTGAGCCACCCAGGCGCTCCTGGGCAGTCTTTTTAAAAGAGTTTTTTCACGTTTAATTTGAAAATGATGGTCTCGTGAAGTTTACATGGCACAGTATTAGTCACTACTTAGTATCAATTTTGATGGCTATGTGATGTCATCTAAAAATAGGGCAGTCGGGGGCGCCTGGGTGGCTCAGTCGTTAAGCGTCTGCCTTTGGCTCAGGTCATGATCCCAGGGTCCTGGGATCGAGCCCCGCATCGGGCTCCCTGCTCAGCGGGAAGCCTGCTTCTCCCTCTCCTGCTCCCCCTGTTTGTATTCCCTCTCTCGCTGTGTCTCTCTCTGTCAAATAAATAAATAAAAATCTTAAAAAGGGGGGGGGCAGTTGGTGGCACATTGCATGCTTTCCAAAACTGCTGTAAAACTGAAATAGTGTGGATTCAAATACTTATTGCTGACAAGCTAAGGGTCACTCTTAAATGACTGGATGGCAAACTTTACGTGTTAGCAAGAGGAAAAGAAATTACTAAATCTTTCCCCCCCGTATTAAAATAATGAGTCTTAGATGATAAAGTAACAAGATCCAAGAACTTTTTAATAATACAGTAACTTTTAAATTCCCAGTTTAAATAAAATGAGGTGAAGGAACATTTAACGAAAGCAACAGGTTATCCCCGGTATGTAAAAATACCTTCCCGGTGGTTTGAGAGACACTTCCTACCACTCAACAAAGAAGGAACTTGCATAATTATCTCAAGAAAATGCTGCCTCATCTGAAATTTGGAGTTCAGTGTAGTTTATCTAGACATTTTATCTTTCGGCCACTAAAAAAGAAGACATTTTATTAAATGATAGCAGTCCTCAGGCAGATGCCTTAAAAGAAAGGACTTTTTAAAAATGAGGAATTCTTGGGGCTCCTGGGTGGCTCAGTTGGGTAAGCGGCCAACTCTTGGTTTTGCCTCAGGTCATGATCTCAGGGCCCTAGGATCCAGCCCCAAGTCAAGTTCCACACTCATGGGAGAGTGTGCTTGAGGATTCCTTCTCTCCTTTTCCCCCTCTCCCTGCTCAAGCGCAATCTCTCTTTCCCTCTCTCAAATAAATAAATCTTAAAAAATAATTTAAAAAATGAGTAATTCTAATTATGCAATGATAATAAAAACAGATTGTTTCCAGAAACCAGGTGTGAAAGCTGTATTTGGACAATGAAAATGTATTTCTGAATCTGTATATTGCAAATATAAGCAAAATTACTAGCACTATTTCTGTTTTTATATAAGATGTAAACATCATTTTAACAGGTCTCTATTCATAAGATACATTTTCCATCTAAATGTGAAATAAAATACTGGAAAGGTGAAACTTCTTAAAATATTTCAAACATTCTTGGGCACTTTTAATGATGTTTTGACTCCATCTGTGGGACTGGAGGGGACCTGGAATCCTATCTCCCCTCTTTGTGGGGAGATGGGAAAGGAATTCCAACATTGCTGCTGTTGAACCAAATGTTTCACAGCATGACATTTGGTTTTCCTGCTATGTAAATAGTCATAACCCCAACTTCCAGAGTCTGAATTATTTCTGTCAGTTTAATGTCTGAGTTTTGGTATAAATTGCAAAAGAAACTTCAAAATAAAATTGCAAACTTTTACTTATAGAAGTATTTTTTTTCTGGAACATTATTGAGATACTTAGTTGGGATTGATTGATGCGATCTATGCTGGGAGTTAACAGAAGGGAGCTCTGTCAATTAGATTGATACCAACTCTTCACTACTGGAAGATGTGTCATGCTTTGAGGGATTTTTTTTTTCCCCCCTCCTCTCCTGTTCTGTCTTCTTCTCTGGTACATTCCTTCCTGTGGCCACTGCTGCTGACTGCAAAATGGCTGATTGGGGTGAATGGTAACAGTCTGTGGCTATGGAGACAGAACAAATTAACTGGTCCCTTTGGGGATAGAATTGGTGGCATTTTACTTACTAGTGGACGAAGTGAGCCAGACACACTGCCACAGAAATGAGTGTGTAAAGTTCGCTTTATTAATGTCCTAACATGGGAGCAAATCAGATAAAGGGCGGGGGAGAGAGAATCCCAGAAATAAGGAATTAGCTCTACTTGTTTTACTTACGGGTAGAGATACCATTTGACATCATTTTTATCTTCTTGGAAACACATTGAATATTGTATTTATTTCAGACTTTCAGAGCCATTGCTATTTCTTGGATGCATAATCTAAATTTACCTTTTTGGGAAAAAAATACCCATTATCCTTCAATTATATAAATTCTTTTTATGGAAGCTGGTAATACACAAAATAAGTATATGGCACTCAAGCAGAACATCCATAGAAATAATGCTGGTTAAAGCTATTGAGTTATTAGCTTATGCTTTCTTCTCTTCATGTTTTACTCCTCTGCTCTAGAATAAGTCAATCTCTGGTGCTTCCTAAACTCATGGTAGGTTTCTATAAACAGGAAACACAACAAACTTCTTGGCTTTTGTTTTTCTGAAGACTAAGCTTCTTGAAAAGAGGGAAGACAGATGATAATTTTGGAAGTAGCAGAAGGAGATGCTAGAAGGAAATTGAGGATGATAAATTGTCTTGAGTAGTGGGACTTATCAACTGCAGTTTTGGTTCTTTTGAAGGAAAATGACTATGTGGTACAAATAGGGAGGATGATCCCTGTGCCCTGGCTATAGCTTTTTAATCAAGCTTTGTGCATCCTAAGTGCTAGACACAGTGAGGCTGTACAACACCAAGAGGCCATGCTGACTTGACTATGGGCATCTCATAGTGGACCAATGAACAGAGACTTTCCTAATTGTCCTTCTGGAAACTTCATACAATGCTGTGTTGGAAGCAGCCATGGAAGGGGTAAGGTTTTAGGGATTCCCAATATTGACTGAGACTGAATTTACAGGCCACACTGTAGGATGTGGAATGGAAGTTAGATTTAATGCGAGTTCTAAGAAAATAAGGACATTGTCTACCAAAGTTTGTAGAATGAGAATTATATGTGCTGTGTAATTTACCTTAGTCTTACTGTGGTTAGAGTATGTATATACCCTTAGCTGTTTATCTTTTTTAAATTGAAGTGTAATTAACATACAGTATTAGTCTCAGGTGTGTAATATAATGAATCAAAAATTCCGTAGATTATTCAGTGCTCATCAAGATAAATGTACTCTTGATCTTCTTTATTTCTCCTCTCCACCCACCAGCCTCCCCTCTGACAACCGACAGTTTGTTCTCTGTATTTAAGAATCAGGTTTTTTTTCTCTTTTTCTTTGTTTTTTTTCTTAAATTCCACAAATGAGTGAAATCATATGGTATTTATCTTTCTCTGACTTATTTCACTAGCACTATAATCTCTAGGTCCATCCATGTTGTTGAAAATGGCAAGATCTCATTCTTTTATATGGCAAAATAATATTGTATATTTTATAATACACACACACACACACATGCACATACATACACCACAGTTTCTTTATCCATTCATCTGTGTGTGGATGCTTGGGTTGCTTCCATATCTTGGCTATTGTAAATAATGCTGCAACAAACACAGGGATGCATATATCTTTTCAAATTGATGTTTTTGTTTTCTTTGGGTAAATGTCCAGTAGTGGAATTACTGGTTCATATGGTAATTCTATTTTTAACTTTTTTGAGGAATCTCGATACTGTTTGCCATAGTAGCTGCACCAATTTGCATTCCCACCAACAGTGCACGATGGTTCCTTTTTCTCCACATCCTCGCCAACTCTTGTTATTTCTTAGGTTTTTGGTTTTAGCTGTTTGGACAGGTATAAAGTGATACCTCATTGTGGTTTTGATTTGCATTTTTCTGATGATGTGTGTTGTTGAGCATCTTTTCATGTATCCGTTGACCATCTGTATGTCTTCTTTGGAAGAAAAATGTCTATTCGGGTCCTCTGCCCATTTTTGATTGGGATTGTTTGTTTTTCTGGTGTTGACTTGTGTAAGTTCTTGATATATTTTGGATATTAACCCCTTACCAGATACGTCATTGGCAAATATCTTCTCCCATTCAGTAGGTTGCCTTTTTGTTTTGTTGATGGTTTCCTTCTCTGTGCAAAGCTTTTTATTTTGGTGTAGTCCCAATAGTTTAATTTTGCTTTTATTTCCCTTGCCTTAGGAGATGTATCTAGAAAAATTTTTCTACGGATGATATCAAAGGAATTACTGCCTATGTTTCCTTCTATGAGTTTTATAGTTTCAGGTTTCACATTTAAGTCTTTAATTCCCTTTGAGTTAATTTTTGTGTATGTTGTAAGAAAGTGGTCCAGTTTCATTCTTGTGCATGTTGCTGTCCAGTTTTCCCAACACCATCTGCTGAAGAGGCTGTCTTTCCCCATTGCATATTCTTGCCTCCTTTGTCGTAGATTAATTGACCATATAAGCATGGGTTTATTTCTGGGTTCTCTGTCCTGTTCCATTTATCTGTGTCTGTTTTTGTGCCAGTACTATACTATTTTGCTACAGCTTTGTAGTGTATCTTGAAATCTGGGGTTATGATATTTCCGGCTTTGTTCTTATTTTCATGTAATTATTTTAAGCTTTTTTCCAAATGGAAGACATTTTATTTCTGCAGAAAAGAAGTGTTTGGAGTAAATTGCATTGGCATATTCATATAAAGTATCAATGCATTGATGTAGTAACCGATAAATTAATTAGAATTTATATTGCTTTCCTTCTCACGAAGTATTTATCAGTCTAACCTTTTAGATTAATGTTAAGAGATTGAACATAAAATTCTGTACCCTCTTCCTGTATTTGGATATTGATTTCTAGAAAAGCTGTCCAGCTGTCGGAAAATGAACGAATACTTTCTGCACTTCCTTAAATTATACCTGAATTCACTCTGGAAATCCTGTTTGAATAGTTAAGCTCCCCAGCTCCCTGCTTTTAAAAATACTTCAAGGCCCACCAGTCAGAGTTTGTCTAAATAGCAATTATAGTATTTTAAGTAACTGGTAACCCATATACTAAAAATGCAACCTGGGTGAAAGTTGCCCCAGTATCCCTTTGTTTAATTTGTTCTAAAATGTAAGATTTACAGAAAACTGAATTTTTGTACAGATTTTGCTTTGTGACTCTGAAGAGTGTTAATTTGGACCACTTCCAGTTTTTTGCTGTTATAAATAGTGCTCTGTTCATTTCTTTTTCTTTTTGAACAGATTCTTGAAAGTCAACTCACTGGTTAGGATTTTTTTCAGACACTTGATATAAATCAGCAAATTGTTTTTATCAATCTCTTACATTCCTACCACAGTGCATCAAAATGTCTTTCTTGCTGTACTCTCACCAGCGTTAATGTGAGCATTTTAAAAATTATTTGTTAATTTAATAGAAGCAAACTGGAGTCTCACTGATCTTTAATATACATATCTTTGATCAACAGCAAGATTCAATAGTTTTTTTTAACTAGTCACTGCATATTCTTTTAGGTTACTTTCCTGTTTTTAATCATTTTTAAATTAGGGGACTTAGTGTTTCTTACAGTTTTATATAACTAAATATATTTACATAGTTTTATATAATAAGGGTGTTAAAAGTTTGCTATACTTAGTGAAAATGTATCCTTGTTGGTTCATTACATTTTAGTGTACTTGATGTTTTAACATTTACTATGTTCTTTTCTCGTATTGAAAATTAATAATACAGGCTCTGAGTCACTCACTGTGACTTGAAGGATGCATAGGAACCTTTCACGTGAAAAAGGAGAAAGAAAATTTCAGACCAAGGGAAAGCAAAAAGGAGCTGAACCTACTTGAGGAAGTGATAGAGGTGAGTGTTGCTGAAACACAACTTGGGGGGGGAGGGGTAGGTCAAATGGCCAAATATCAGTTTTCTGGAAGACATTTAACCAAAAGTTCAGTTTCCCAAATTTACTATTCTAAAAATGGCTTTTCTTTACTAAAATTTCATGCTTTTTTTTTCCCCAAATGGGATACTTTAATTCTCTTTTTACAATTTCTAAAGGCTTTTAGTTTGCAGATTTTTCTCCTCACAGCATTTTAAGTAGTGTTCATGCTGTCAAAGGTAAGGTTCATAGTTACTTTAGTGCGCTTACTAATGTCATTAATAGAAAACTATGTTTCCTAATAAATATAAAATTAGAATTTCATCTGGGAACTTTTCACTTTATACTATTTTCTCATTTTTCCCATTTTTTTTTTTTTTACTGTGGTAAAATTGCGCATAATGTAATACTAACTGTCTTGACCATTTCTAAGTGTACAGTTTGGTGGTATTAAGTACATTTATACTGTTGTGCAACTATCATCACCATCCATCTCCAAATGCCTTTTATCTTGTAAGATTGAAACTCTGTACCCATTAAACAATAATTTCCCATAGCCCCTACCCCCAGTCCCTGGCAATCACTACTTTCTTTTACTGTTTTTTATTTCCCATTTTCCTCATGCCCTAGCCTCAGCTTCTTGTAACCACCATTCTACTCTGTCACTGTGAGTTTAGCATTTATTGTTTTTTTAGATTCCACATATAAGTGGTATCATACAATATTTCTCATCTTTCTCTGGCTTATTTCACTTAGCATAGTGTCCCCAGGTTTATCCATATTGTCACAGACGGCAGGATTTCCTTCCTTTTCATGGCCGAAGAATATTCCTTTGGTATATAAAACACGTTTTCTTTATCTCTTCCTCCGTTGATGGACATTTAAGTTGTTTCCATACATTGGCTACTGTGAATAATGGTGCCATGAATATGGGAGTACAGATATCTCTTTGACATAGTGATTTTATTTCTTTTGGAGATATACCCAGAAGTGAGATTGCTGGATTATATGGTAGTTCCCTTTTTAATTTTTTGAGGAACCTCCGTACTCTTTTACATAGCGAATGTATCAATTTACATTCTCAGCAAGAGTACACAAGGGGTCCCTTTTCTCCAGTCCTCACCAATACTTGTTATCTCTTGTATTTTTGGTGATAGCTATTGTGACAGGTGTAAGGTGATATCACATTGTGGTTTTGATTTGCATTTCCCTGGTGGGTAATGAAGTTGAGCACCTTTTCGTATACTTGTTGGCTATTTGTATGTCTTTGGGAAAACGTATTCAGGTCCTCTGCCCATTTTCTAATCAGGTTATTATGGATTTTTTTTTGTTGGTGGTGGTTTGTTTTTGCTACTGAGTTGTAAGAGTTCCTTCTATATTTTGGATATTAACTCTTTGTTAGATACATGATTTGCAAATATTTTCTCCCATTCTGTACGTTGCTTTTCATTTTATTGATTGTTTCCTTTGCTGTGCAGAAAATTTTTAGTTGTGACAGAGTCCTACTTGTTTGCTTTTGTTTTTGTTGCCTATGCTTTTCGTGTCAGATCCCCAAAACCATTCCAAGACTGACGTCAAGGATTTTTCCGCCTACACTTTCTTCTAGGAGTTTTACAGTTTCTGGTCATTCGGGATTGTGTATATGCTTGGCTTGGCCATACCTGAGCTGCTCTTATGAGCCTTTAAGGTTAAGTTCATCTAATTCGCAAAGAGTTTTAGGAATCCCTCTATAGCTGCCACCAATTCAGCCTTATCAGTAACCAAACTACTATGATTAATTTCCTTTCAATTTTTTTTTGGCGTGTCTCTTAACTAGTTTCTCACTTGGGTGCAGTGCATAGGAATGCTATTCACTGGACACCTAATATCCCAACATCTTCGATCTTTGGCTAGAAATCTTGACCTGATATTTGGGGAGGGGAAAAAAATCACATTTCTGGCACAGTCTGAGCAGGAGGCATCAGTTTCAATGCTTTTATATGTCATGTGGGGTTTTGACCTTAGTCGGTTGCAGCAGTTTATATTTCAGTAGGTTCTTAACTGGATCAGGCAGGACAGGCCTCAGTAAGCATAAAAAATGGGGCACTCTGGCTGCCCTTATCCTGACCCACACTGGCTTAGCTTTTAACCAAGCAAGGTCTGCTGACACAAGGATTAAATGATCAAAGGAAGAAGCTATTTAGTCCTAGTTAAGGACTAGCTGAGCCTTCCAAGGGTTTGAGCTTTCCAAGCATTTGTGCATTGGGGAAAAGGGGGGAAAAAAGAAAACTTTTGCTGTTTTCTCAGGCAAGTGTGTGTGTGGAACTTTTTAAAAATTTGAGATGTAATTGACATATATATAACATTGTGAAAATTTAGGGTGTGCAATGTGTTAATTAGATACACATATATTGTAGTATGATTCACATTGTAGTGTTTGCTAACACCCCCATCATGTCACGATTATCCTTTTTTTTGTGGTGAGAACATTCAAAATCGATGTAGTCATGTAGTAACTTCCAAGTATGTAATATGGTATTGTTAAATATAATCACAATGCTGTGCACTAGGTCCCCAGAACTTATTCATCTTCTAACTGCTAGTTTATACCCTTTGACCAACACCTCTCAATTTCTCCCACCCCTCAGCCCCTGGTGACTCTACTTTCTGTTTTATGAGTTCAGCTTTTTTAGATTGCATATGTAAGTGGTATCATAATCTCACTTCTGGGTGTATATATATACAAAGGGGATGAAAACAGGATATCGGAGAGATATCTGTGCTCCCATATTTATTGCAGTATTATTCACGGGAGTCCAGATATGGAAACAACCTAAGTGTCAACTGATGAATAGATAAAGACGATGTGAGTCTGTATATGGAATATTATTCAGCCATGAGAAAAAAGGAAATGCATTTTTATACTTAGAATAGCAGAAAGAATCATGGGGGATAGAGGCCAACAGTGTGTGTTTCATGTTAGGTTGAGAAGCCCCAAGTTTAGTTCCTTTTAATGTCATTTTGAATTATATTGAGGGCTAAGAAGGAAAAAAAAATGGAGAGTCCAATCTTTAGGCATTAAGTGGTTTTGCCATATGCTCAAGTCTAAGACCTCACCATATCATCTCAACTGGGACCTGGATTTATTAATTACATAAATTTGGGCCAAGGTTTTAGGGCATATAGAAACCAGACTGTGTTTACACCTGGAAGAGAAGGGTAGATTTTGTCAACAATTAGGAAGAGAAATTTAAAATAAGGATGATGTGCTATCTTTTGTTGTTAGAGAAACATCTGAATGAAATTGAAATACCAAAAGTTGAGAGGCCATAAATACCTGTTCTTGAAATATTTTCTCTCAGAGAATCAAATTTATTCAAGAAGTCAAGGAAGGAGGCACTTGGGTGGCTCAGTCAGTTAAGTGTGCAACTCTTGATTTTGGCTGAGGTCATGATCTCAGTGTCATGAGATTGAGCCCCGCATCGGGCTCCACACTCAGCATGGAGTCTGGTTGAGATTCTCTCTCTTTCTCTGCCCCCCACCCCGCTTGCACGCTGGAGAGTGCTCACGTGCTCTCTCAATAAATAAATAAAATTTTAAAAAATTAGTCAAGGAGGATCCAGAGTAATTTGACATCTATACTTAAGACTTGCTATCTGTATAGGAGCAGGAGGAAAATGAAAGAAAATAGAGGACTATGGACTGATTGAGGTGATAAAGAGGTTTACTTTAAGAACTTAGAACCAGGTGAGGAAGATAGAAAAAATGAAAGAAAATGCTTTTATTTCTAATTGGTCTTTAAGGGGGAATCCCCAGCAGTGGGCCTTAATGATAAAATAGAAGATACTGAGTACACAGTTTTGCTAATGCCAAGTGAGCGAACATTACAAACAAGATTGGGCCAGTGCTATAAAATAAACCTCTGGGATAGAAGAATAAATCTGGAATGTGTTAAAAGTAATCATTACTATAAAATTACCATTAAAATTTAGTAGTCATTCTTAAGCATGGTGAACTTGAGGATTGCTCCAGCAATCACTACTGCTCATTTGTGATGCTACACAATCACTTTCAACAAGCCTTTCTGGAGGAACATCTCACATTTTCTTCTTTTTCATGCTCTTTATATTCTTTATTATGTGTAGTACATAATTCTGGAGTTTTTCCTAGGAAAAATTAAGGTGGCAAGTTTAACATTCTGCTTTTACTTTATCTTCATCAGATATGAAGTTTCTTGAAATGAAACTTTTACTTGAGAGACTCATGGCTTAATTGGAATTAAAAAAAATAAAACTAAAGGTTTTTGTAGAGCTTATTTCTCAAGAAGGAAGTAGGGCAAACAGCATGACATAGTCTTTATTGTTCTGCCTGGAATTGATATTTAAATTTAAATGCACATTTGTTGGCTCAAACCAGGTATAGTGTCCTCCATAAAGTTTTCTAACTAATGATCCCTTAATATTCATATTGGCAATCTATTTCCTTTTTAAGTATTTAAAAATTCTTAACAATTGTTTTTGTGTATCATTGATCATTGTTAAATTTACTCTTGCCGAAATATATATAAACTTAAACATCAACTGAATGACAGGATTTCAATACATAAACCACATAAGTTTTTTTCTTCAAGTTATACTTACCATGGGAACCTATCTTTGAAAGCAGTTCTTTAAATCTTAAAGATAAATCTGGATGATATGCCTTGTGTCTGTTATTGATTATTACACTGAAAAGAATGAAGTAGTTAACCACATGAGCAAATACAATACAAGAATGCCAGAGAGAGGGGCGCCTGGGTGGCTTAGTCGGTTAATCGGCTGCCTTCAGCTCAGGTCATGATCCCAGAGTCCTGGGATCGAGCCCCACATCGAGCTCCTTGCTCAGCAGGGAGCCTTCTTCTCCCTCTGCCTGCAGCTCCCCCTGATTGTACTCTCTTGCACGTGTGTGTGCTTTCTCTCTAGAAAATAAATAAATAAAATATTAAAAAAAAAAAAAAGAATGCCAGACGTGACAGTGAAGTAGACATTTAGCCCTTCAGCTTTCCAAGTTCTGAAACCACAGCTGAAACCAAATAGCAATTTTTAGCCACATCCTCGAGTCTGTATGAATCTAAGTGAAAGATGTCATCTTAAAACTACAGATACATTGTGCACAGTATCACAATTGTGGAATGACTGCTGGAAGATTGCATTCTTCTCTAATATACATTTTTGCTCAATATTATGTTTCTAAGTTTCCTGTGCCCTTTATAGTATTTATATCCCAACTTCTTCATAAACATTTTTTCCTTCAGTCCAATCACATTTCTAGGAATCTAAGATTATGTGTTCACAAATATAATATCCAGAAAACATGTAATTTTGTTAAGTATTATTCAGTTTACTTCCATATCACTTGTCCTATTTTAAAGTCTTAGCAACAATGTATGAGAAAGACTGTTGACCCCCTGGTTTGCCTTTCCTTTGAAAACAACTGAGAGTTTGTTAGTCACAGAGTAAAACAAAACGTAACAAAAATTTCAATACTGGTTTGGAAGTATAATAACTAGGCAGTTGTATTCTTAGAGAACCAAGAGAAATAAAAATGTATAGCAACAAGAATACATGTGACAAAATGTTCATAACTGCTTTAATCATTTTAGCAAAACCTGGGAAAAAATCCAAATGTTTATCAATATTGTTCTATATTTATTCAATGCACTACTAAAAAGGTATAAAAAGATTTGAACTTAGGATATTCACAACAGTGTAGAAGAGTTTCAGAAACACAATATTGATCAAAAGAAATTAGACCTAAAACAGTACATACTTTGCTTTCTTTCACATGAATTTCTGGACTGGAAAAAATAAGTGATAATAACAAATAAGAACAGAGTTTGTCCCTGTCTGGATTGGGAGAATTTTTAGAATGGCAAAGGAGGGCAATTTCTGGAATGATAGAAATGTTCATTATCTTAATTGTGATCATGGTTTTAATGGGCATGTGTATTTGTCAAAGCTCATGGAACTGCACAGCCTTAAAAGATTGAATGTTTTGTATGCATATTAGATCACAATTTAAAAATTAGTATTACATATATAAAATTATGTATTTGTAGTAAAATAAGGAAAATTATAGAAACTGTCATGGGGCAAGGTCATGATTTGGGCTTGTGCTGAGAAACAATTCTCCACAGGTCTCTCTCATTGATGCATGTTTATGACTGAGGTACTGTACTAACTGTCCTATATCCTAGACTTTCTTTTCAATAAGACTTCTAGTAAATTTCCTTTTGACTTCATCGAGCCCAACTAAGTTTCTGCTCAAGGCTCATGACTTTCAACGGGAAAATGTAATGGTGTTGGAATAAATTGACCCTTTGAGGATGCTTTTTATAAATCTAAATGTTTAATAGGGATCTCAGCTTAATTTATAGTTGTTAATATACAACTTTTGGAGGGGAAGTGATGGACTGTAGTTCTCTGGTTCAGGGTGTGGGATACAAGAAGTGAAAGAAAGATATGTCTGTTAATCTGCAACTACTTAAAATTGTTACTCAAATTACAGTAAATGCGAAAGCTTTTTGCAAAAATAGTTTGGACAAAGAAGATTATAGTGAAAAGCATTTAAATAGTATGTTTATTTTTCTGCCTTAAATGTGGAGCTTTGTACACATTTAATTTCTAATTCCTATTTAGATCCCAGTTGTGTTCATTCTATGTGTATATTATATACCTATTTTATATATATATTTAATAATGAGAATGATGACTGATTTCTTTATTACTTATATACACACACAAGTATGATAATCTCTACAACAACCTGGACATTTCCTCTCCATATTTGATGCACCAGACCCTCAGAGTTGTTAGAAACTCACAGCTAGTAAGTGTCAGACTCAAGGTTTTCCCTGAGGTCGATTTAATTTCAAAGCCTGCCATTTTTCCATCACTTGATACTGCTTCTCTAACAGTATGAATGGGAGTGTTTAAGATTAACTAATTGTAAATAAATAAGTTGGTATATCTCTTAACTCACTATTGACAACTGCTTCCAACATTCCTTTTTGTATTTATGTATTATTTCTCACCATAAGAAATGCAAAACTGGTTTCCAGCATGTCAACTCTGTTTATCCATGCCTCTCTATCTTCAGCCCCTTCTCTTTCAAAGTTAAAATTGTATTGCTCAACAATTGGCTTCCCAGCTCAGAATCTCATCTAGTTCCAATTTTGTTCAGAGACAGGTGTACCTTGATAAGAATTTTATCTCTGGGATAAGTTCATAGCTGCTTCTTCACACAAATGGCTACATCATAGTTGGTGAGAATGGGGCACTGAGTAACAGCAGTTATAAGCCCTGTTCTATTTTGTCCTCTGGTAACAATATAATGAGAAATCAGTGGAAAGGAAGAACAGGTTTGGGATGGATTAATAATAATGGGAAGATTTACCATGACCTCAAACTTCAGGGCCGTTGACATGCACAGGTCCCTTCCAAAGCTCTGTCTGGTTGTAACAAATTTCTATAACTTAAAAGAGTCCTCTCATCCCAGATTATGTTCCACAAAATCTAGATTCTGTCTTGAGAAGTTTGGAAAGGATAGGGATATTTCTAGCTTGAATGCAAGATCAGTATTGAGAAAAAGGTAATGGGGAAGAGGCTGATACAGGAAAGGAGAGGAGCAATAAAGGGCAAAAGGGCAAAATGACAGAGTTGATTTTTTCAAAATGTAACATTTGGGAGTAATCCAGAAGTCAGAGCAAAGAGGACATTGAGACAAAAATACAGTGAATATGGGATGAGGGACAAAATAGGTATCTGTCTCCCTTCTCACTTGGGAGCATTCCTTGGCGATAAAATTGCCACATCAATTCCTCACACAACTGACCCCTCACATATATTTAAATTTCAGTTTGTTACAGCAAATATGGAATAAAACTTTGAGAGTTTACCTTTCTATAACTCTTAGAAATAAACACAGAAGCTAAAAGTCAGTTGCATGTCAAGAATGTACCTTAGGTAAATAACAAAATAGAACAGGCTGAATAATGATAGAAAAATAGCCTTCATCAGAGAGATCCAGGGCCTTCTGATCTCCCCTGATTTGTGTACAAAGTCTTGACTCATTTCAATTCTGAAATGTATTGTTTGTTTCTCTGATACATGCATTCAAAGAAACTCTTTTCTTCTTATTCCTTTTTACTGAAATTGGAATAACTGGAAAAAATAAAACAACAACAACAGGAGGATTCCTTTTTGCCTAAACATACTCCTGTTCTGATTTGTAGTAATACTTTGTTACTTTTCTATGATCCTTGCTTAGTCCATGCACATGTTATCCCTGCTCTGGCTGTATCTTTCTCTAGTTTTGCCAACTCCTGAAGGCCTTTGGAAAAGCCACAAGTAGAAATGCATAAGACTGGAATTAAGATTGAACTCAATTATGAAGGCTTTTGGTAGCAAAACAATGAGATGTTCCATTTTTCTCAAGTGAAAATTTGCATACGACCCAAAACTCTTGAGTACTGAAGCCAAGAGTCCTGTAGGGCAGAGGAGAGAAATACTGGATTAAGGAAGTGTTCATAAATTAGGAAGGAATTTATCAGAAGAGAAAAGTAAGAGTCACAAAGTAACTTTGTCTCCTGAATAGATATAAAGTGTCTGGAAGAGTAGGGAGAATTTATCAGCACAGCAGAGGGAAGATTCATTTCTCTCAGTAAATTACAGAAAGTGATTTGAACAAATTAAGATGGAGAAGAAATTTCCTATAAATAATTTAAAACCATCCTGTGGAATAATTTATTAATTTTTCTGTTAGTTTCAAGGATGCATACTCAGGGTGGTCTTTTGTATTTCAGGTCTTTTATTTAGTGCCTGTGGTGGTTTCCTCTGTGTGTGTGTGTATGTATGTGTGTGTGTGTGTATGTAACTATCAAGTATATAGTATTCCTAACTGTAATCACCATGCTGTACATTAGATCCCCAGAACTTATTCATCTTACAACTGGAAGTTTGTATGCTTTGTTTAACATCTCCCGATTTTCTCTACCCCCAGGACCCTGATAACCACTGTTGTATTCTGTTTCTATGAGTTTGGCTTTTTTAGATTCCATATATAAGTGGTATCATACAATATTTGTCTTTCTCTGCCTGACTTATTTCACATTGCATAATGAACTCAAGGTCCATTCATGATGTTGCAAATGGCAGGATTCCTTCTTCTGTCCTCTTCATGGCTGAGTAATATTCCATTGTATAGATATACCACATCATCTTTATCCACTTATCCACTGACAGACTCTTATGTTGTTTCTATACCTTGGCTATTATGAATAATGCTGCAGTGAACACGGAAGTGCAGCTATCTCTTTGAGATAGTGATTTCATTTCCTTTGAATATATATATCAAGAAGTGGGATTGCTGGATCATGTGGATTTTTAATTTTAAGTTTTTTGAGGAGGCACCATAGTGTTTTCCATAATGGCTGCACCAATTTACATCCCTCCCCCCTCCACCAGTGTACAAGGGTTCCCTTTTCTTGACATTCTTGCCAACATTTGTTATCTCTCGCATTTTTGGTGATAGCCACTTTAACAGGTATGAGATGATCTCATTGTGGTTTCAATGCGCATTTCCCTAATGATTATTGACATAGAACAACCTATCATGTATGCATTGGCCATTTGTATGTTTTCTTTGGAAAAATGTGTGTTCAGAAATAATGGAAGCAATACCATTCTCAATAGCATAAAGTAAAATACTTAGGAATCAAATTAACTAAAGAAATGAAAGGTCTGTGCACAGAAAACTAGAAGACATTGGTGAAAGAAACTGAAGAAGACACAAGTAAATGGAAAGACATCTCATGTTCATGGACTGGAAGAATTAATGTTAAAATGTCCATACTACCCAAAGTCATCTACAGATTCAGTACAGTCCCAATCAAAAGTCCAATGGCATTATACACAGAAATAGAAAAAAAGACTAACAAAGCCAGAGGCATTATACTTCCTGATTTCAAATTATAATAAAAAACTATAGTAACCAAAACAATATGGTACTAGCATAAAAATGTACACATAGACCAATGGAACAAAATCAAGAGCCCAAAAAGGAACCCTCACATGTATGGAGAACTAATATTTGACAAGGAAGTCCAGCATGCTCAAGGAGGAGAGGATAGTCTCTTTAATAACTGGTGTTGGGAAAACTGGATAAGCACATGTAGAACACTGAAATTTGATCTCATGCTAACAAAAATTAACTCAAAATGAGTTAGATTTAAAAATAAGACCTGAGGCCATAAAACGCCAAGGAAAAGGCATAGGGAAACAGCTTCTTGACATTGGTCTTGGCAAAGATTCTTTGGATAGGACACCAAAAACACAAGCAACAAAAGCAAAAACTACTAAGTAAGGCTACATCAATTTAAAGAGCTTCTGCACAGCAAAGAAAATGATCAACAAAATGAAAAGACAGCCTATGGAATGGGAGAAAATATTTGCAAGTCATATATCTGATAGGGGGTTAATATTCAAAGTATATAAAGAACTCCTATAACTCAGTAGCAAAATAGAAAACAATCTGATTTTAAAATAGGGTAGAAAACAAGACTGTATTATAAGGAAACTGATCTATATGATCATGTAGTATATCCCAGACATTTTATATCATTCTGTTATTTAATTCACGTAACACCCCAGTTTGAGTGTTACACTGGAGGAAAATAAGGTACACATTTATTGGCTGCCTCGTTCAAGATCGCACAATGAGGTAGTTTAGAAGCAGTGTCATGTACTCAGGTCACTTTGATGCCAAATGCTGTGTTTTTTGTTTTTTACTAATTCTAGCTCATCAAGAGTATACCTCTCCAATAGAAAGAAAAGTTAACATTTTCTAATGGGTGGATATTTGCCAATAAGATCCATCCCACACATCCTTCTATCCATTCATAAATGTATTCAATCATTTATTCAACAAATACTGTGTTACGATTTATTATGTACCAGGCTATGGGAAAGTCCTGTTAGGTCAAGAAGAGAATCTACCATGTTTTTAATGTGTTTTACTATTTTCTCACTTAGAAGACACAGTTTCAATTATTCTGCACAATCTCTCATATGGAAAACATACCTTAGATACTTACTGTATAAGATAGTACATTTAGAAAAAAAAATTTAAAAAAGTACATTTAGGAACTTTTTTATAATAAAAATAAGCTTACATGATTATGGAGGCTGAGAAGTTTCATGATCTACTGTCTACAATTTGGAGAACCAGGAAACCCAGTGCTACAATTCAGTGTGAGTCCAAAGACCTAAGAATCAGAGAGGGGCTGATGGTCTAAATCCCAATCTGAATTTGAAAGCCCAAGACCCGGGAGCAAGAATGTCCATGGACAGCAGATGGATGTCTCAGTTTAAGCAGAGAGCAAATTTGCCCTTGCTCCACCTTTTTGTTCTGTCTATCTGGTCTGTCTTGATCTTTACAACTGGAAGGCAGCATCCTGAACCAGAACCATTTGGCTGCTAATATAGTCATTTTACCATCATAATATATATCCTGTCTGTCCCCTTCTCTCTGGATTCATTCCCCCACCGTATGCAACACCATCAAGTACTTTGATTTATGGCAAAAAGTATTGCAAAAATATTTGTATTTTCTTTCTGCCATTTTCAGCCAGCACAAAATCAAATTCTACACACTCAGAAGGACTGGGCCCACTTGCAGATGTAATCATATAAGTAACTTGCTTAAAACCTTTTCTTCCCATTTTGATAAACCAAAACTCCCCATTGTGCCAAATACCCCGTCTTTCCAAAGCATTCCTGAATCTTGTAGATCACTGGGTCCCGGATTTGTTCCAGCAGGAGGCACTTGCATGAACGACCTGTCCCCTTGTCTATGCTCAGAATTTAATACCTGCCCCCAACAACAAAAAATTTTCTGCAGAGGATTAAAGAGAATGTAAGCATGGTGTATGTGTTTTGAGTAATACTTGCTTTTCTCCTTATACAAATGTATCCTAGACAAAATTAAGAAGCAAGGTAAATCTCAACTTTGGAATACTGTGGTTATTCTTCCTCTCACCTATTAAAGCATTTTGTTCTGGCAGTGGCCTAGATCAAGAAGGATGAGAAAGGTCCTATGCAATTTCTTCATGCTAGCTCTAATAACTCCTCATTTGCTCCATCTGAGAAAATCTCAGAAAGCAAATGAGTCTAAGGGCATAAAAATAAACCTGAATATATCCTAAAATATAACAAGAGGAAATCATTCACAAATACTAAGTGGGCTCTTGGGTTTTGCAGGGGATGTATCTTTTTCTTTTTTTCCTTATTCTTTGCAAATTCCTAGTGACGTTTCAGGAATCAAATGTGGTGGTGGGAACTTGATGATGACAGGCAGCCAGGCTTTCCCTCCTCCGCTTGCCATGCTCTTACAGCAGCTTCTGGGTGCTACTTGCATTTAGCACATTTCATTTGAATTCTTTATTGACAGATCTGTCTCCTCTTAAATACTCTAAGTTCCTTTAGAAGAGGGACCCAGTGTACTACTCTCTTTTTCTCTCCAGTTCCTAGGAAATTTCATAGAACATAGAACATGGCTTAATGAATGAGCAAACAGGTACTTCCCAGTATTAGTACTAGTATTTTTGGCTAGTACTTTAATTTTCCTTTTCTTTTTTTCCCTAAAAATAACAGTAATATCGGTAGTAGCAGAGTCTGGAGAAGTTAGTTCTAGCTTTGGCACAACTTAAAAATTGTAAAGCACTATAACACATCACAAAGCAATATGAAAATATGGGTTACTCTCTATAGCTATGAGTAGCAGACAAGATTGTGGGGTTAATTGATATTTTGCTTACTTTTCCCTTATTTCATGTGAGAATTCCCTCTCACTGGAGGCCCTTTAACAAGACAAATGAACCCTTATGTCTGACAGAGTATTCTTCAATAGGATACACATAGTTAGGATACTGTGGATCTAGCACAGCTGAGATCCTGAATATATGTTCTCTTCGGTTGTCCAGTGCATTAACTTGTCCTAATAAATGCCCGTTTGGTACTCTTGCCTCTTTCAGAAACTGTCGTTTTCTAAATCTCACTATCGCCTACCCAATATTCTCATGCGCTGCCAGGCTTTTGGGACACGGAATTAACAATTCATAGTGTCATCTTCTATTTTTGTGCCTAATGGTAGGGTACAGTGGCAATCTTCTGGTCTATAAATTCACCTTTTTTTCACTTCTTCCCCTTTCTGACGTATGGCATTTGCTGCCCTTCACAAATTTAAATCCGTCTTCGCTCAACAACAGGGTACGTTGTTTCTCTATCTTCATCCTCCTGCAATCTGCTCTGAGTATCTGGTGTTAAGTGGAATGACTGATTGGATCATCCTGAAAATGCCTGCAGTTCGGTGGAAGACTCATTTCAATGACAACAGAGCACACTGAAGATTTTTTTCTTTAATGGACGAACAACAGCAATGTCCACACTGCATTTATAATCATCTGTATTTGGTTCTCTCCAGTATAAATAATTTCTCCCTTTAAATACCATCAAATGTCAAAATCATCCGTTATTTCATTTTTTAGCACAAGCAGGAGAAGTTTGACATTTTCTTTAAACTGAAACAGACAGAAAATAAGAGTGTGTGTTTGTGTCTGTGCTCACACACACACTTTACAACATATTGAAGCACCACAAGCAGAAGGCACTACCGGAAGCATGGAGTTTGGAGGTGACCAGCACCCTGAAGTAAAGAAAACGAGGTAATCCAGTGCCTTGGTGATATTTCATGTTCATTCATTTCAGCCCAATGACTGTTGCTTCCATGCTTGCGCAAGCCCTCTCTCCCTCATGGGGACCAGTTGTCTGGTATTGATGGTAATTATATAGCATCTCTGACAGTCTCTAGGGATGTCTCCTCCTTGGTAGAGACAACAAGAGGCATCAGGGAGACTTACTCAGGATACAGTGGAGGAAATACAAAGGGTGAGTTGGAGCACAAAACAGGAAAAGATGGAGAGTAGTAAAGAAAAAAGACTCTCAGAATGTTAATGCTTGATTTTAAAGATCCTTGTGTTCCAACCCTTTGCTTTTCCATTCAGGGAAATTGAGACCCAAAGATATTAAAGGCGTTGTTGAAGGCCACAAGAATATCCAGATTTGATCTTTTTTATTACTCTTAGTTGCCCATAAAAATATGGGTAGAGAACCAATTCCAAGGTAGTTTCCTCATGGCTGACAATTCTACCACTGAGGGAGAGTTTCACTCGTAGACAGTTACGTCTTGGTCCTCACTCTGGTGTTCTTACTTTCTCTTCTCAACTCTCAGTGATCCATTTTGAGTAATTCTGCCTAACAGAGGTATTATTTTAAAGGGCTGCTTTTGCTGAAGGCACAAGAATGTTAAAAAAATACCTCATTTCTTTCCTCTATGTTACTTTCCTAGACAAGAGAAAAGGCCATTTGGAGGAAACAATGTAGTTTCCTTGGTGAGGTTTTTTTTGGTCCCCCCACCCCCAAAACAACACCAGTGTTGGTCCATTTTAGGATGTAAGCAT
Organism: Mirounga angustirostris; assembly: GCF_029215605.1. NCBI lineage: Eukaryota > Metazoa > Chordata > Mammalia > Carnivora > Phocidae > Mirounga > Mirounga angustirostris. The sequence goes on along the minus strand of NW_026991719.1, from coordinate 30,486,793 downwards.
CCTACTGCTGAAAAAAAAAAAAATAGATCTGTGAGAATTTGGGCCTCAGGCATCTGCATTAACAAAATCATTTCCCATACTGAGGGACACAAAACTGGAGGGCTAAAAACTGGGACTACCCAGGCAAACCCCATTGTGCATGGCTTCCCAATACATACGTATGCCTAGTCTGATGGTAACAGTCAAACCTGTTTCTTTGTTTCCCTTATATCCAGATCTAGTCTTTTTAGTATCTGGTGTCTAAACACTTTGATCCTTCCTAATGATGACGATCTAACAGTTTTCCTATGCCCACTGGCTGTGGAATTCTAGTAAACTCCTGGATGCTGCTCTCTCTCTGGTTCTAACAGATTTTCAAAAAATCTGGCTTTTGAGTTTGATATTAGTATATGTTGCCCTTGATGTTGGTCCTTATTGTCTTTTACTTCTCTTGGGTGACAAAATTCTTTGAAAAGACTAATAAGCTCTCCTTTATTAAGATCCCTCAGCACTAACAAAACTCCAGAAAATATGCTGATGGTATAATTTTTCTCTTCAAAATTTGGTCCCACTGTTCTCTCTCTAATTGGAAAAGGGCAAGCTCCCATTGAAATACATTTCTAGATATCAAGTTCTTGACAAAAGTGCTCAATTATTATGTTTAATTGAAATAATTGGTTCCTGGGCTTATAATCAGGTATTATTTAAAGTGTTCTAAGACCACACATTACCTAGCTGTATAGAACAAATAGAGATTCATATTTGTATTTTCAGGATGAAATCTGCTTCACTAACCTTTATTATTCAAAATTTTATCTCATTGAACAATTATCTTAATATAATAAAAGAAATAACTAGAGCACAAAGCATCTTAGTTTTTTCTTACAGCTGGATTATCTAAAGTATAAATAGCACTGTGTTTATAGGATAACACATACATGATATAATTGCAGTGATTACAAAATGAAACAGAGCCAGGAATTATTCTTTTTACATTTAGTTTGAGGATGACAAAAGACAATAGTATTTGAAAACTTTTTATATTCATAACTCATACCTGATTTTGATGAATATTTATTTTCTTGGGTTTTTTTTTTTTTTGAAGCTTAAACTTTTAGATCACCTTCAAACATGAAGCTAAAATTTTTGATTCTGCATCATAACCTTCGGTATCTCAGTCTCCCAGGAGAAAATTGTAGTGTTCCTGGCTCAGTTTTGTAAAATATTTATGAAACTATGATGACATCATGAAGAATGATACTTTTATTCTCTAAAAATGAATCTTGGTTTCCTTTCAAAGATAGCTAAATTTTCTAAAATGAAATGTCATTTCAGAAGTTCACTTTTTAAAAATTATTAAATAAAATAGCGGTTATCAAGAGTATTGGGCCCAGGAGTGATAGACCCCAAGGAAAGCACTCTAGCATCCATACTGTAGTGAAAAATTTATAACAAACAGGAACGTACTTTTTACTATAGACCAGACTGTTCTTTCCCTTATTCTAGCCCAGTGTTTTTCAGAGTGGTGTCCTTTGTAATTATGTATTCATTATAATATCAATAAAAAAAATTTGTATACCTATAATGGGTTAACCTTCACAATAGATAATATAAATATAAAAATGAATGCCCTGATCCACATCTCTGAGGAGTTCATAGTCTAAGGGAAAAAGGCAACTATGGGAACAGACTAATTACAACATGGTAAATGCTATGGAAAGGCTTCTGTGGCAACATTATGGTACCTATCCATCAGTTCTTTCTGTCTTCCTGTCTGTGCATAAACTCTAATTCTAATGAGTTACTGCATAGAGATGCCTTCATATTGGGTAAGGACCAAATCTGTGCTCTAGGGATGGCACGTGACCCAGTTATGCCCAATAATAAATTGAGAATATCTACTTAGGGCTATTTCGGGGGGAAAATTCCTTAGTAAAATGTGAGATCTCTCTCTCTCTCTCTCTCTCTCTCTCTCTTTCTTTTTCTCTTCCTCCCTCCCTCTCCCTCTTTTTCCCTCTCTTCCTCTTCCTGTCTCTTTCCTCCTCCCCTCCACACTTCTCTACCTCTACTTCTCTTTCTTTCTGCTGCAGCTACATCCCTACTTCTTGATTTGGAATAAGACTGAATAAGATACTGGAGGTTTTGGCAGTGATTTGGCAGTCAGGAGATAGGAAACCACCAGATAAGCACATCACGAAGATGTCAGAGCAGAAGAATGGAAAAGGAGAAGCTGACATGGTTTAGCAGCTGAATCAAACACCTACTTCCATAACTTTTGTTATCTGTGGGGGAAAAAGAACCCTTATTTGTTTCAGCCAATGTTGCATTTTCTGTTATTTCAGACAAAAGAATCTTCAGTGCTGCAGCTTCATATGGGAGGAGACCTTTAAATTTGATTTTGAAACATGAATAGGGGATTTTCAAGCCAAGAATTTGTGAAGTTTTAGGCAGAGAGAATAACATGTCGATATTTGAAAAGTAAACATCTGTCAGGAGAACTGGGAGAATTTCTGTGTACGATGGTTAGAATGAACACCAAAGAGAGAGGTAGAAGCAAAATTGTGTGTGTCAAACTCAAGAGGTCAGACCGTCCTCTAGGCAATGAGGGGAACTGTTACCATGGAGAGTTAGTTACATGATGGAATTGATTGTTTTGTGTTGATGACTGTCATGGCGGCTTTGTGGATAGACTTAAGAAGGAAGAGCTTGATTTCAGAGAGAACAAGTTTCCTGAACATTCTTGAGGATCACAGTTGCTGGTTCTTCACATAACCTGCAGTGTATGCTGTTGTGCACTCCTTTGTCCTTTCCTTCAGAGCCAAGGTTCTCATTCCTATGACTGCCAGGAGTGTTGGTAGCTAAAAACACACCTGAGTTCCTGCCCAGAAATTTCCCCCAGCCAAAGGGAGGCCTGTCATCCAAGGTTATGCCACTGCTTCAGGGACACCTCACACCAAATGGCTGGTCAGTTCAGGGATATGAAGATGAGGCTCCCTTCCCTCAATTTGAGATATCCAGAATGGCCATGCCAGCGTGAGAACGGGGCTCAGCATCAGCCAAGGAAGGCCTCTGTTGAAGGGCAGCAGAATTCAGATTTTCTTTTCTCTGCTGGTGGTAAGGACCACTTCACTGATAAGGAATATTGATAATCCCTCAAATGCTGGAGCAGTGTGATTGTTAACATTTCACCACTGGTGAAATGGGATGAGGTATTGATGGAAGGAATTGCACTGGTAGGTATAATATCTTAGATTTTTAGAGGTTTTGTGGAAATCATGATTATACAGTTATGGAATTGAATGGTTGTTGACCAAGGCATTGGTGAAAATCACTGAAAAACTCAGAGTAATTATTCAGCAATCTGAGAGCCAAAGGGCTTCCTTAGAAATACATAAACGTAGTTTGATTCCTATAGCTGGAGTGCAGAAAAAAACTGAGCCTCAGAACAGGACTTAATTAAAAGCAGTAAAACTCAAGAAGGTTGAATGCTCAACCACAGCAAATCAGCTAACCAGGACACAGATAGGGAAGGAGTGGGACCCTGAGGCCTGGGTGGTGGAAAATCTAGGTTGATGTATTGACAAGTCGGGTCCTGAGATTCTCATGAATTTTTCGGGCCTACAAAAGTATTTCCTTCGTCTAAAAGCTATTTGCCTCTTGTTTTCTTGAAAACGATGCAGCAGTCTCTGCCTTGCTTCCATTATGAGTCCCTTTCTGGACCTAATCCATCCTCTCTCCTGGACTTCAGACAAATAACTAGGTTCCATTCACTACATAACCCAGCAAGGAGGGTGCTGGACATGCTAAGGAAGGAAAGAGACTATTTCCCAAAAGAAGTTGCAGGACCTAGAAAACATTTTCCGGAAGGAACTGGGAGAGTACCCATGGGTATAGAGGAGATATACTACGCAAGCCTGGGAAAGCCACCTGCAGGGTATATTCCATGAGTATCCTAGAGGATACTGTATTTACTAAGGTGATGAGTCATGCTCGCGTAAGGGGATAGTCAGTGACCATGCATCCATAACCATCCATGATTTTGTCAGAACCATCAAGTCTTAAAGCCAACCAAGCCTAACAGCATTCCACTGTAAAATGGAAGTGGGATAGCCAGGATAGGCATGTGCTCACGCATGAACGCACGCATGAATGCACGAGTAAACTGCCCAAGAAGATGATCCACCCTCCACTCTTTGTTTTCCCTCTTAGTGATTTATTTTCTGCTTTTCAAATTTCATAAGCAATTTTGTTAGAGTTGTTACAGTGTTTTGTAGTATTGTCCTCTCCAAATCTTCTATATAGTTGCTGGTTGCTTTTCTGTGTCTAATTTGTGAAATACTGAGAGAACGGTATTAATATCTCCCACTAGGGTGGCAAGTTTGTCCATTTCTCTTGGGCAATTTTTACTGTATGTACTTTTACCCCTGTTGTTAATCAAGATTAAGCCTAAAAAAACGTAGTTGAGGTCAAGAAAATGATTGCTTTAACATTTCAAAGTCTCCTAGGCTGTCTTACTTGATTTTGTTTTTTATTTATTTAAACAAAAACAAAAACCATTTACCCATTTCTCCCACCCCTCACCCACCTGCCTCTGTCAACCACCATTCTGTTCTTTAACTATAAACTTGGTTTTCTTAGATCCCACATATAAGAGAGATCATACTGTATTTGTCTTTGACTTATTTCACTTAGACTTGTGTGTGTGCTCGCTCTCTTTCACTCTCTCTGTATGTATATACACACACCACAATTTCTTTATCCATTTATCCATAAATGGACACTTAAGTTGTTTCCATATCTTGACTATTATAAATAATGCTGCAGTGAACAAGGGGGGGGGGGTTGTTTTCAGTTTCTTCAGAGAAATACCCAAAAGTGGAATTGCTGTATCATATGGTAGTTTTTTTGTTTTTTTGGTTTTTTTTTTTTTTTTTTTTTTTTTTTTTTTTCCAGTAAACTCCATACTGTTTTCTATAGTGGCTGCACCAATTTACATTCCCACCAACGGAGTGTGAGGGTTCCCTTTTCTCTGCATCCTCATCAGTACTTGTTATTTCTAGACTCTTTGACGATAGGTATTCTATCAGGTGTAAAGAGATACCTCATTATGGTTTTGATTTGCATTTCCCTGACAATTAATGATGTAGAGCATCTTTTTGTGTACCTGTTAGCCATCTGTATGTCTTTTTGGAAAAATGTCTGCTCAAATTTCATTTTTTAATCTTTTTTTTTTTTTTTTTTTTGCTGTTGAGTTCTAGGAGTTCTTTGTATATTTTACATATTAGCTCCTTATTGCAAATACTTTCTTCCATTTTGTAGATTCCCTTTCCATTTTATTGATGGTTTCCCTTGCCGTGCAGAAGCTTTTTAGTTTGATATAGTCCCACTTGTTTATTTTCACTGGTGTTGCTTTTGCTTTTGGTGTCAGATTAAAAGAATCATCGCCATGACCTATGTCAGGGAGCTTATCATGTATGTTTTCTTCTAGGTGTTTCTTCGTATTTCACAGCTCAATTCTGATGGGAAATGGGCAAGTGTAGTGGCATGAGCTGTAGAATATATTGAATGTCATACAGCAGACTTGGGGAAGCTGTCAGGCCACTTAGAATATTGATGGATTTCCTGTTGTCCAGAATCAGTCATTTGGCCTATATGTTCAAACACATGATTATATCAGCAAACTGAGTATATATGCACCAGTCAGGGGTTAACTCCCACTAACTATGTGTATCAGTCTGAAGCTAGGCAGGAGAAAGATGCCACATTCAAATGAGGTGATTTAAAATAATTTTTTAAGGGACAGTTTACAAAAGTGTGAGCTAGGTTAAGAAGATACATCAAGGAATGGTGGAACATCCCTGGGCAAATTACACCAGTATTTTGAGGAGCAAAGTAGGATATTATAAAAATACTCAGAACATATTCCTTTAAATAGCTGATATGATTCCCGAGATGATAGTCACCTGAAATGTCCCAGTGTGTCATACCTGTCAGCTTTCCTTTGGATTAGTCAGGTATTAATTCTTTTTTTTTTTTTTTTTTTGAGGCTTTATTTAGAGCAGTTTTAGATTCACAGCAAAATTTAGTTCATTTGTGCTATTGATTTCCTGTTTTCGATTTCATTGATTTCTTCTCTAATTCTTATTATTTCTTTTCTCCTGCTTAGTTTGGATTTGATTTGCTCTTCTTTTTCTAGTGTCCCAAGATGGAAACTTAAATTAGTGATTTTAGATTTTTCTTCTTTTCTAATATATGCATTCAGTACTATCAGTTTCCCCTTAAGCACTGCTTTCACTGCATTCTACAAATTTTGACAAGTTGTGTTTTCATTTCCATTTAGTTTGAAATATTTAAAATTTCTCTTGGGACTTCTGCTTTGACCCGTGTGTTATTTAGAAGTGTGTTGTTTAATCTTCATGTATTTGGTGATTGTCCAATTATCTTTCTGTTAGTAATTTCCAGTTTAATTTCACTGTGGTCTGAGAGCAGACTGTAAACTTTCTTAAAAAAAAAAAAAAAAATGTTAAGGTGTGTTTATGGCCCAGAATGTGGTCGGTCTTTGTGAATCATCCACGTGAGCTTGAGAAGAATGTGAACTCTGCTGTTGTTGGATAAAGTAGTCTATAGATGTCCATTATATCCAGTTGATTGATGGTGTTTTTGAGTTCAGCTGTGTCCTTACTGATTTTCTGCCTGCTGCATCTGTCCATCCGTGAGAAAGGTATTGAAGTCTCTAACTGTGATCGTGGATTCATTTATTTCTCTTTGCAATTCTACTTGTTGTTGGATGCTCTTTTGTTAGGCTCATACACATTAAAGTCTCTCCGTCTTCTTGGAGAATTGACTCCTTTATCATTATGTAACACTCTTCTCTATCCCTTATAAGTTTCTTTGCTTTGAAGTCTACTCTGTCTGATATATAGCTACTCCTGCTTGCTTTTTTTTTTTTTATAAAGATTTTATTTATTTATTTGAGACAGAGAGAATGAGAGAGAGAGAGCACATGAGAGGGGGGAGGGTCAGAGGCAGAAGCAGGCTCCCTGCCGAGCAGGGAGCCCGATGCGGGACTCAATCCAGGGACTCCAGGATCATGACCTGAGCCGAAGGCAGTCTCTTAACCAACTGAGCCACCCAGGCGCCCCCTGCTTGCTTTTAAATAGTGTTAGCATGGTATATTTTTCTCCATCCATTTACTTTTAATTTACATGTGACTTTGTTTCAAGTAGGTTTCTTGTAGACATCCTATAGTTGAGTCTTGTTTTCTTGATCCACTCTGACTTCTCTTTTAATTGGTGCATTTAGACCATTGATGTTCAAAGTGATTACTGATAGATTAATATCCACCTTATTTGTTAATGTTTTCTATATGTTGCCCTCATTCTTTGTTCCTATTTTTGTCCTATACTCTCTTTCTGCCTTTTGTGACTGAGCATTTTATATGATTTAATTTTAAGCATATCCATTATACTGCCTTTTTTTTTTTCCCTTTAACTGCTGTTAGTAATTCAGGCATTCATTCAGATTGGTCAGAATTGAGGACGTGCCAGTTGTTAAATATTTTGAATATCAGTTGTGTGGATCTGACTATCCAGAAGTACCGCAATGATTCAATTTTTTTGTTGATTTTTTTTTTCCTAAATAGTGCTTCTACTACTATTACTATAATGATTATCCAAATTTATTGAAACTTTGGTATATTTCTTACTATAAGCTTATGAGATAAATATTTTTATCCTTGTTTTGTATATGAGGAATCTCAGGCTCATAGGAGATAAATAATTTGCCTAAGGTCACACGACTTCTTGATAGCAAAGTAAAGACACCAATTCAAGTTTATTTGACCCCCAAATATGTGTTAATTTTACTGAACTATCCAGGTTTTTCAGTGAGTGGGTGAGAAAAAGAGAGAGACTGAGACAGAGAAATATAATAGCTTTCATTAGTCCAGTTAATAAATACTAAAATTAGGACAACATCCTATATGTGAATGTAATATAAATGGTACTTCCATAAATAAGGGATCTAGTAGTTTTGATAGAATGAAAATGATAAAGCAATGTAGTATAATCCATTTGGAAAGCAGTTTGACAACATATACCAAGGAGCTTAATATTATTATACTTTAATAACGATATTTCTAGGAATATTTCTGTATAAAATATAAGTTAAATATTAGAAAGTGTACCTATGCATGAAGTTAGTTGAAATTTGATTTGTAATAATATAAAAGCCTAAAAAGTTAAAAATGGAGAGTATTGGTGAATAAAATATGGCACACCTTGATTGTTTAAATATTAAGTCATTTAAATGATGTTTCTAAAGAATGTTTAAAATATGGAAAAGACTTCTGATAAAATGCTAAGTAAAAAATAAAATCAGGATACAAAACTACAGATGTTTTACAATTATATTTTCGTAAAACAAAAAATTCTACACAGATAGGAAGGAAATACATTCAATGTTAACAGCTTTCCTTTGTGTTTTTTTTTTACTTATTTTAAATTCAATTAGTTAACATATAGTGTATCATTCATTAGTTTCAGACGTAGAGTTCAGTTATTCCTCAGTTGCATATGACACCCAGTTGCATGATGCTTATTATTACATCATTTGCCTTCCTTAATGGCTGTCAACCAGTTACCCCACCCCCCACTCACCACCCCTGCAGCAGTTTGTTTCTTAGAGTTCAGCGTCTCTTATGGTTTGGCTCCCTCTCTCTTTTCCCCTTGTTTTATTTTTTCCTCCCTTCCCTTATGATCCTCTGTTTTATTTCTTAAATTCCACATATGAGTGAAATGATATGATAATTATCTTTCTGATTGACTTATTTCGCTTAGCATAATACCCTCCAGTTCCATCCATGCCCATATAAATGGTAAAATTTCATCCTTTTTGATGGCTGAGTAGTATTACATTGTGTGTGTGTGTGTGTATACCACATTTTTTAAAAAGATTTCATTTATTTATTTGAGATAGAGCAACAGCGAGAGACCGAGTGAGAGTGAGACAGAGCATGAGCGGAGCGGGGGGACTGGGGGGTATGGGGAGGCAGAGGGAGAAGCGGGCTCTGTGCCTAGCAAGGAGCCCGAAGTGGGGCTTAATCCCAGCACCCTGGGATCATGACCTGAGCCGAAGGCAGACGCTTTACCAACTGAGCTACCCAGGTGCCCCACCACATCTTTTTAAAAAAGATTTTATTTATTTATTTGTCAGAGACGGTAGCAAGCAAGCGCACAAGCAGGGGGAGCAGCAGGCAGAGGGTGAATCGGGCTCCCCGCTGAGCAAGGAGCCCGATGCGGGGCTCAATTCCAGGATTCTGGGATCATGACCTGAGCCTAAGGTGGATACTTAAGTGACTGAGCCACCCAGGCGTCCCAGCATCTTCTTTATCCATTCATCTGTCGATGGACATCTGGGCTCTTTCCACAGTTTGGCTATTGTGGACATTGCTGCTATAAACATTGGGGTGCAGGTGCCCCTTCAAATGACAACGTCTGTATCCTTTGGGCAAATACCTAGTAATACAATTGCTAGGTCATAGGGGAGCTCTATTTTGGTGGTGCACTCAAGTTGAGTGTTTTGATTTTTTTCTCCTTTATACATTTCTGCTTCAAGAAAATACTTTTGATTAATCCTTGGCTGTTCAACACATGTGTATACCACTATGCTCTGAGTTACTCGTCATTTGCTTATAATTGAACTTCCAACACTTATGAGGACTTAAGGGTACTATTGCTCTCTCTGATATCCTTATTTAAATAGAGTAATACTCAGGTACTCATGGTCCATATTTATCAACGACTTTTCTAAACCTTATTATGTGAATATAATTAAATATTGCTTCTTACAGATACATCTTATGGGGAGTATTTTTATAGTCAGTTATATAAGGTTTTAAAATATTTTAATTAATACTAACTACCACTTAATCTAACCTGAGTTTATGCTCATATATTGATGAAACTGAGGATTTATAACTGTATTCTACTAAATGCAAAATCTTCTATGTAGTTATGATCTAAGGTTGGGCATATGGGTTCTGGGGACAGATTTCCACGCTAAGTAATTAGAAAAGACAATTAAATTCTCATTGCCTCAGATAGCTTATTTATAAAATAGAATTGTATCTGTCTTGTAGGATTGTTGTAGGAATTCACTGAGCTAATGCATCTACGACATTTACACTTAAAACAGTTCCTGGCAATAGTAAATAACAGCTCAGTGTTTGCTATTACTATTATTGCTCCCAGTTTTCAGATTTATTTTGTGTTCAAATATCTCTGAAATGTTTCTCTGACAGTACCTCTAATTCTTCCATGGTCAGGCTGTTTATCTCTTTTATTCCATTAAAGGAGATAGGAATAAGGATTGTCAATTGTTCCCTTTTCCCTCAGCACCCAGTAGTGATATGGACAAGTTATGAGACCTCGCTTGAACAGTGGTTCTCAACCTGAGAGCTGCAGGCCATACTGATAAATACTGAATGAAATCAACCAACACGGTTCACGTTTCTGCAACCCCAGCTTGGCTAGGATTTTCCCTGCTACTATCTTACTTTTTTCTATCTCAAGAATTCTAGTTTTCTCTCTTGTATGACATGAAGAGGGGAAAAAAAATCTTCCCCTTCTCCACCTCCCCCAAAAAAGACTGTCCCCAGGAGAAAACAAAGCTACCCATAGCTGGGCTCTATCCTGTCAGAAGAAACTGTTTTCCTATCATTCTTAAGAATGAAAAAGCCCTTCTCTTTCTATCTCCAAGATAGTCATTTTTTTTTCCTCCTAAGCTTTTACCACTAGGAATTCGAAGCTAGATGTTGTTGGAATCCAGTAGGCTTGTAGGACGACTTCCGGCAATCTTAGCTCTTTCTTGGACTTTTACTTTCCTCTAGGTGTCAGGCTCCTTTTTCTTCTGCCACTTTGCCCCTTCTGCTCCTGTCAAAGCCAACTCGGCCCAGATTATTTTTTTCCACCAGCCCCACACTGTTCTTGCCATACCTTGTGCTGATGAGAATGGTCCTCACAGGAAATGCAGTGAGAAAAATAAAGGTGGTTTTGCCAGAAACAATGTAGCAGTTAGAGAATATCCTTTAATACATGCTTGGAAGATTACCGTGGCTGCTCAAGGTAATCCAGAGATCTGCTGTTAAAAAGATGAAAGCCATAAGTATATTCATTGGCTCAGGCTCAACGCAGTTGTCATGAGGTGAGAGGGCCTTCTCAGATCTTTCCTAGGCATGTACACAGCCCTGCATATGCATGTGGTTCTCTCAATCCCCACATTTTTTTTTTTTTAAAGATTTTATTTATTTGAGAGAGAGTGAGCAAGAGAGAGAGAGCACAAGCAGGGGCAGAGGGACAGGGACAAGCAGACTCCCTGTCGATCAGGGGGCCCGATGTGGGACTCGATCCTAAGACCCTGGGATCATGACCTGAGTTGAAGGCAGACACTTAACTGACTGAGCCACTCAGGTGCCCCTAAATCCCCACAATGCTGTCAGCTTTTCAAAGGCCCTGACGACCATTTCATTCCTCAGATCTTCCTTTCAAGTTTTTGATCAGTCTCTTCTTTGCTCCAACTGGTATTGCCCTTTTAGGCAGCAGGGGTATTAACCAATCGCCCCGGACTTTTTTTTTTAAGTACATGCTTTAGATAGGGCTTTTTCGACCCAGTATATTCTGAGACGGATCAGATTGGCAGGAGCCTTGGGTATGGGCCTTTCCCAGGATATTGCCAGAGAGATAAAATAGTGGCAATTCTCTGGAGAGGGGGTGTTATGCAGAACTGCAAACCCTTTCTGCTTCTTCAGGTGTCTGCTCAGCTGCTGGTTTTCGTAGCCATCAAGGTTCTTGAAGCTGCTGGTTGTCAGTGTTACCATGGAGGGGTGGAGAGGGGGATGAGAACAGGGAAAGTTCCATCTCCACAAAACTCACTGTCCTTTCCCAAATTCAGCAGTTTCTCTTGAATAAATTCTCCCCTGGTTACTGTAGGACTGTGTTTCATTTTCAAGGCTCTGAGAAGGTAGGTTTTGACAGTTTTGGCCAGTGTCCTTTTGTTTCAGTGGCTTTTTGGTCATCCTTGCTCTACATTCCATAATTCCCACCCCTCCTTTTGCTTTTTGATCTCTTGTTGGTGCCACACTTCGGTCAAATGTGCAAGCAAAGGACAAGTAGCAAGGGTTCCAGGTAATGCAGTCTACAAAATCCATCTTCTGGAACAGAGAGAAGTGGAGAAATGAATGGAGTGCATCTGGAGGAGCAATTCAAGAATATCCAGTACACCATTTTTATGGAAACTGATGTGTAAACCTGAATACCAATTTCTGACTTGGCAATGAGACATAATTTTCATGTGCACTAGAACACATGAAATTGAAATGACTAGAGCATCCTCTCTCTGTACACAGAAAGCAAAATTATAATCAGCAGTCTGCTTGCTTGGTATGAAATCAGAAAATACAAGTAAATAATAATGTCAGGTTTAGTTTGCCTACAACTTCCATGCCTGAAGTAGGAATATGCTTGGTGTGCAAGCCATCTTCTATCTGTAAAATGCTTGGGTGGGTACTGCTCAATGGCTTTTAAAAAGAATCATCCTTCTTTTCCTAAGCTTCATCAGCTGAGTAAACTCCATTCCCATCAGTAGCTGAAGAAAGCTGTCAGGACCAAAAGAATCCTTATTAGGATTTTCCCATAGCACAGCTAGGTAAGGTTGTCTAGAAAACCTAACACAACTAAAAATTTCACACAAGTTTCTCTTATCTATATTGTAGTTTTCTTCGGATCTGTCACTTTAAAAGCCCATATACTGCTAACAGATGAAAACTGCTTGATTATAAAAGCTAAGTTATTGGGCGCCTGGGTGGCTCAGTCGTTAAGCATCTGCCTTCGGCTCAGGTCATGATCCCAGGATCCTGGGATCGAGTCCCACATCGGGTTCCCTGCCCGGCGGGAGGCCTGCTTCTCCCTCTCCCACTCCCCCTGCTTGTGTTCCTGCTCTCACTATCTCTCTCTCTCTGTCAAATAAATAAATAGAAGTCTTGAAAAAAAAATAAATAAAAATAAATAAATAAATAAATAAAAGCTAAGTTATAAAGTAGTTTTTTTGTTATAAGTCAGCTTGGGCTAAGTTTTGCTCTGGTAGCTTCCAGCAAAAAAGTATCAGTGGCATACCACAATAATGATTTATTTTTCATTCAGTTTATGTATCTATTATGGGCCAGATGTGACTTTATTCCAGAATCCAGGCTGTCTGTAGCCCTGCCTAAGATATTCCTAGTCTCAGGGCAGATAAGAAGAAATGAAGAGCAAGGTACATTCAGACCATGAACTCTTCTCCTCAAGAGTGACCCACTTGATTTCTCCTTACAAATCCTATGGTCTAAACAAATCATATGGCCAAGCTTAAATCCATGGTATAGAGAGGTGAGTTTTTCTACTGAGCACAAGATAAGGTTCAGGGAAACATGGTGAATATACTTAACCATAATGCAATATACCATACTCTTAGTAGAGTGAGTAGAGTCAGCTACCTTGGAAACCAAAGTTATGAGTCTTTCCAAAGCGTCTCTGATTCCTACTGCATCCTTCTCATTAGGACTCATCAGCATGACTTACCGATATAGTGTATTAATTGAATGTCCCATAAAAGTTTTAAGGCAGTTAAGGTCCTTGTGGATTGAGTGGAAGAGAGAGTTGATGTGGATCTGAAGTGAACTGATGGAGTACTACTCTCTGTGCCAAGTGCAGGCATGCTATTCTTCTGTCCTTTCCCTTTTAACAAACAGGGAAGAGATGGTTCCTAGATTATAAACTGCACACCAAGCTTGTATTGATTTGCTCAAGCAAAGAAACCATCTCTTTCACAGTAATTAGACTTAACCATAATTCGTCATTCTTTACCAAAATGTTTATCTTTGGCTTAGTCAAAACTGGGCATGATAATGAGGATGTAACAGAAATAACCACCTGGGCACAATGAATTCACTCTGGCTAACGTGAGTGAAAGTGGTTTATTAAAGAATATTGGGTAGTTTAGAGTCATGCGAGGCCTAGAGAAAGTCTATAGGCTAGATTTCCAAACCCAGAAACATGACTCTCTTCACTGGGAAAGTGTTCCTGTAGCTATGAGAGCAAGGCCACCAGCAGTAATGACTGAGACCCTGACTCGACTTCCATTTTCCAGCACCAATGCCCTTTCTGTGACAGCACGTCATTCCTTGTCCGAAAGCTTGATGCCTCTTCTGCCAATAAAGCCAGACAGAATGGGAGCTCCATACTGTTCCCATTTCCTCATACTGCTCCATTTGGAATCAAATTTGCCCATAGTGTTCCTGGTCACGTGCCTGTTCCTAGCTGAAAGGGATGTTTGGAATATGACATTCTGCTTTTTATGTCTGTGAGGTATGTAAACTTCCCAATGCAGGAAGTTCCCAATAATAGTAAAAGTATTATTAAAATACTGAGCAGTCATGAATAGGACATAAACTTTTACCCATGGAAGTAAAACTCACTAAATATTACAAGGAGAACTAAAAGCCAAACCTGCAAGACGAAAGCTAACGTGAAACAAAATGATTTGAACAACAAACTCTGGAAAGTTTCAGCAGAAGGGGACAAAACTGAAAGTTTTGCTCACTGGGTAAATTTAAAATAACATCAGATTGGTTGTATGTTTGTGAAAGGGACAGCTTGACCTTAAATCTGTTGAATAAGGGGCGCCTGGGTGGCTCAGTTGGTTAAGCGACTGCCTTCGGCTCAGGTCATGATCCTGGAGTCCCGGGATCGAGTCCCGCATCGGGCTCCCTGCTCGGCAGGGAGTCTGCTTCTCCCTCTGACCCTCCCCCCTCTCATGTGCTCTCTCTCATTCTCTCTCTCTCTCAAAAAAAAAAAAAATCTGTTGAATAAAAAACAAATCCAATCTTAGCGAGGAAATGCTTTGTTCAAAAGGATTATTGCTAAGGTTGTTGTACTAGAGAATGTTCTGACCATAAAATCTACAGTATTTAGATTTGTAGATTCCCATAGCACAGCTATGTGTAAACCTGAATGTGTAACCTGAATTACACAATTGTCACAATTACACTAATTGTCAAGCATTAGTCAAAAGGAGTTTGTCTTTTATAGAGAGGAGTAGACATATTGGGTATGGGGAAGAGGGATGAAGAGGTACAGCCAGGTAGAGATCAGGGCGTGTCTTACGCCTTATGCCGAGTCTAGCCTGTTCTCAGGAGGGGCTGCTAATGAGGGTCTGTGTGCTGACTCAGGCCGAGGCGGCGGGGAGTCAAAGTTCAGGGACTTGGGGGAAGGAGAGAATCTTAAACAACATTTGGTTAACAAACATTTTGTTCTGACTGATGGGGGGTGGAGGTGGACAAGGAGTTTTGCTAATCATTTATAAGACAAGTATGGGAAATTTGGAGGGCGTGTATCTGGCCTTGTCCCAGGTAAATAAGGGAAGCATTTGTGAATCTTACCTAAGTCCTATGGAGAAGGATGGCTCTTTGCAGTAAACTCTTGTCCAGAACATAAAATGGTGGGGAGGAGTCCTTTAATCGCCACTGTTTTTCAGGAGCACACAGCTCAGCTATAATTCAGCATTGTCAAATCCCTTGCCCTAGCCAACAGAGTGTGCAAACTGTTCCACGTCTGTCCTCTGTGCCTAAGATTTACTCTGTCTTGAGAAGTTGGGCCAGAGAGGATATGGATTTGGGTGCACCAGGCACAACTGAGGACAGGAGTGAAATGTCATGGTGAAAACAGGGTAATTAAGTGAGATCTGTTAGAGAATGGTGAGAAACCCCCCCCACCCCCAGCTCCCTTCTGTATGTAATCTGAGAAACTGTAAAATGGTTTCTGACTGGCCCAGGAGCGGAGGCTTACAAATACTGCTATTCATAGAGCCCTTGGTAAAAGTACTGGAATCATTATATACCGATTTGTGAAGACCAGTATTTTTTAAGCCCCATTCATGCACAAAGTATATGCAATCAGCGTATTTATATCTCACTTTTTAAAAAATTTAGAGCATGTGCGAGTGGGGTGGGGGGTGGAGGGACAGAGGGAAGGGAGAGAGAATCTCAAGCAGACTACCCCACTGAACACAGAACCTGTTATGGGGCTCGGTCTCACAACCCTGAGATCATGACCTGAGCCAAAATCAAGAGTCAGATGCTTAACTGAGTGAGCCATCTCAGTGCCCCTATATCTCACTTTTAAAAAAAAATTTTACTTTATTATGTTAATCACCATACATTACATCATTAGTTTTTGATGTAGTGTTCCATGATTCATTGTGTATAATACCCAGTGCTCCATTCACTACATGCCCTCTTTAATACCTATCACCAGGCTAACCCATCCCCCCACCCCCCTCCTCTCTAGAACCCTGTTTGTTTCTCAGAGTCCATAGTCTCTCATGGTTCGTCTCCCACTCTGATTTCCCCCCCTTCATTTTTCCCTTCCTGCTATCTTCTTCTTTTTTTTTCTTTAACATATAATGTATTATTTGTTTCAGACGTACAGGTCTGTGATTCAACAGTCTTACATAATTCACAGCTATCTCACTTCTAAATATGAATGGACAAACAAGGATTCTGATACTTGGAAAAGCCTCTAGCAAGAAAATGGGGGAGTGGGAGCAGGGAAGGAGGAAGGAACAGAGAGAGAGAAGAAACTTGTTAAAAACAATTTCAGGAAAAGAAAATAATAGTAATAATAATACATTTTAGAAAAATAAGGAAAATTTTAAATCCATTAAAGGTACGATGAATGCCATTACAGTTTTTTAAAAGACAACTTTAGTGACTAAGAAAAATATCTTGACAATGGAATCAAAATGTCAATAAAATGGTTAGAATATAATGTCAAGGCAGTATTTCACAAAACAGAAGAGATAAAGAGTTGCAAAATAGAAAGAAGAAAATTGAGAAAATTAGTAGGTAAGTCTGGGATGACTAAGATCTGAACAAGAGTTTCAGAAAGAAAGGGGAAAAAGGTGGCAGGAAGTTATTTAAAAAACAACAACAAAAAACCCCCAAAAAACAACAAAAAAAACAATTCTCCAGGAAAACTTCCCAGAATTGAAGGACACGAATTCCTTGAATTGAAAGGGCCCACTCAGTGATAGTAAAATTCAAAGCAAGCAAACACAGGGGCTCCTGGGTGGCTCAATTGGTTAAGCATCTGATTTCGACTCAGGTCATGATCTTAGGGTCCTGGGATCGAGCCCTATGTGGTGCTCTGCAATCAGCAGGGAGTCTGCTTGTCCCCCTCCCTCTGCCCCTCCCCTTGCTCCCATTCTCTCTCTCTCTCAAATGAATAAATAAAACCTTTAAAAAAAAAAAAGGCAAGCAAACGCACAATTATAAAATGTCAATGTCAAAGAGAAAATCTGAAAATCTAACAGGGAGGTGGGATTCCACAGATCAGAATGGCATTGGACGAATTATTTCCAACCTAAAATTGTGTACCTAACCAAATTATCAAAAATGAGGATAGAATAAAGGCATTTTAGAATGTGAATGGTCACTCTCTAATGGATAAGGAAAGCTCCTGGAAGATATATTCCTCCCAAAGTTAGGAGGTAAATGATGAAAGAGCAAGCAGGGGGTGGGGCAGAGGCAGAAAGAGAATCTCAAGCCGACTCCCCATTGAGCATGGAGCCAGTCCTGGGGCTCGATCTCACGACCCTGAGATCATGACCTGAGCTGAAATCAAGAGACAGTTGTCTGACTGAACCGGCTAAACCCCCAGGCACCCCGGCTAGTGAAATTCTGAGGCTGATGCTGAAGAAAAGTTCCAAAAACACAGCTGTAAGCAAGCTGAGAGGATAATAGTGCAGTTTGGAGAGGGAGGGTGGACTGTTGAAGGAGAGACAAATCCAAGAAAATTGTGAACCTGCTAGAATACCAGATGCCTTTGAATGCTTGATTGGTTAAGAATTCTCTTGAAAAGATTGGAGAAGAGTCAGCGAGGAGACATTTAAGTAAACATTTGATTGTGTTACATAGACAGATCTTATAATCCAGTTCTACACTAAATGCTTTGGAATTTATAGGGGAAAACAATTCTGCCTGTGGCACTCTTTGCAAAGAGGATGTGACCATTCGATCACTTAGCAAGTGCTAGTTAGGGTCTAATAGTTAACAGGTGTGACTGTAGGTCCTGGGGCTACAGCCGAGAAAAACGTAGACAAAGATCCATTATTCCTTATGGAGCTACAGCCCCGTGTGGGAGAAGGAAGAAAATTAACAAAATGAATAAACAGAGTCATGATGGATGATGATAAATGCTAAGAAGAAAAATAAGGCATCATTTAGGATCAGGAAGTGGCAAAACAGTAAAGCGGGGGAGAGGAGAGGGGGACTCCATGGGGCAGCTACTGATGGATAAGGGAACCTGCTAGGCTGAAAAAGGGAATTCGTTGTTTGAGAGGAGTCTGCCAATTGCAGAACTATCAATTATGCTGTTCCAGGGGTGATTCCAGCCACTTGTTCTGGGATCTGAGAAAGCCTCGTCAGTCCTGTAATTGAATGGCAGTCTTTTCATCATCTTAGATGATCGATAAGCATTCACTGCAAACCTTTATTTGTTTCTTAGAAACAGGCCTTTTGGGTAGGTCTCAGACCATGGAATCAGCTTGGATGTATTTGACCGAAGCATTATCTTGAATTGGTCATAGTTTGGTATAAAGATTTTTTCGAACAGACCTTGTAGTCGACAGAAACGAATTTTAAATCCTAGCTCTGCCGTTTACAGTCTTGGTGATTTTGGACAAGGGTCATGGCCTGGGTTCCCCAGGTTGCAGAATCTGATGTGGAGCTTGGCAGGCAGGATGTTTCATAAGGAGTACCCTAGGGATCAACACCTGGAGAAGGCAGGGAAAAAAATCAAGCGTTGGTGCAGCCTCAGTGGAGACCCCAGCCATTCCCGTGGGGAGCTTGGGCATTGGGAAAACCCTTCAGAAATGTCCAGGGTCAGGCCAAGATAGGTATTTGTGCATGTAATTTCTTTCATTTATTTCAAAGGACTTTTATCAAGCACAAAAATTCCATTTGACTGATAGAATACAGATTATGTTAACATACAGATAAAACTTTACTGGCATGGATAGAATTATTCTGAAGCATTCTGAACACAAAGATAGCACAAATAAGAAAATAACCTTCTACAGAAGGGGAGATTTTCTACCTGGGAATTTTATATCAAGATGAGAAACTTAGCCACAGGCTAGCTAGCATTTAAAGGCTACCCCGAGTACATTTAGATATTTGAAACTATTTTTAAGCTTCATTGTCTCCCTGACAATGATCTGCTATTTTGAGGTCATAGGAAAATTGGAAACCATCCTGTAGAGTGGTTGCATTTTAACTTGCAGCTTATAGAATACCCATTTCTAGATCAAGGCTTTCTAGTCAACATTCAGTTTTAAAATATGGCTTTGTTTTTAGAGGAGGACAAGCTGTAACTACATTAATTATTCAGTCCGTCAAATTATAAAAATAAAATAATATTTTCTTCATTTTTTTTCTTCTGTGACTCTTAAGATGACATGAAACTCATATTTAAAACAAAGGAACTCAAATCTGCAGTTACCGTTTTTGTAGATACACAGAAATGAAAATTCCTCACTCTGTACCTCAAAAATTGACAAAATTAATAAACCTATGTACTAACAAATATTAATTGATAAACTCCTACATATTCTACTCTGCTTTGAGCACTGTGATGAAATTCCCCTTAAATATAACATAGTTGGTGCCCTTATATTGCTATTCAAGACCCAAAGAATCTGAAGAGTATAGTTAAAAGCTGATATGTAATTGTCAGTGTTTTATGTTGCAAACTGAAACTGACTTTGGCTTCTTTAAGTGGAAAGTAAATGTATGGCAAGGGTATCTTTCAGCTCACAGGACTGACAGGATGTCTGGAGAACCAGGCTCAGAAAATAAAAACACAGGATGCTTGTGTAAGAACAAAATGATACTAGCTTTTTTCACTACAGGTGAACTCAGCCCTTTGTGCCAGATGCTTCCTTAGCTGTACATCTAATTGTTCATTTCTTCACCTTTGTGACACTCTCTCAAAATTCAGGTTCCCTCACCACAAAGTTCAGTTGTGTTGGGTAGTTTGCCAGTGGCAGAGAAAGGGAGAGTCTTTTCAGTGGAAGTTTGGGACTTGTCTTTCACAAAGATTCCCATTAAGGAGGATTCTTCCAAATTAAGGACGAGAGTTTGGTGCTGGGAAGTCAGAAAATGACACGTTTGCTACAGTGTGAACATTTTGAAGTTTGTTGAAGTCCAGTGGACAAGGACAGATAAAGATGGAGGAACCAGAGAAGGGCTTTGTGGAGAAGGAATGAACCTAAGATACAGGGGCCCAGTATTAGACACCAGCGTCAAGGAACGGGGGCCAGGCTGAGGAAACGTGCAGATGGCAGAATCTTCAGGTTGCTGCAGTTCAATGCGAGTAAGTGATCCCTTACAATTCCCGAGATGCTTCACTCCTCCTACTTCCACCACTCTTGAGAGTGTGTGCCCCCATATCATGGTGGGACCTCTGCAGCCTCATCATAAGAACCATTGTGTTCGTGAACTTGATGGGACCACGGAGGTCACTTGGGCTGATCGAGGTTTCTTATTTTACAAAGGCCAGATCTGAGGCCCAGAGAGGGAGTTCATCACTTAAAACTGGTCAGTTAGCAGTAGAATCAGAATCAGAACCTGGCAACTTAGGTCCCAGGCAGAGCTCAGTCTACTAAGTATGTTCAGTCTCTCACATCATCACTACACTGAAGGCCGTTGCATTGCTTTGTTTAGGACCTCGCTTGGACCGTTGGTTGCCTTGGCCTCTTAAACCCTCCCCACTGGCGTCATTCCAGCTCTCTGCTGATGGCAGATTTATCTTTCAAAGTGGAAGAACTGCAGTGATTTCTCAGATGATTGAAGTTCAGATCCCTGAGCCTAATTTCTGAGGCCATGGCTGCCCCTTGGGCCTGGTCACCTGCAACTTTCCAACTTTCTCTCTGAGAGTCAAATCCTCGTCAGGCTCCTTCCATTATTGGTAGTTGTATATGCTCTGGCCTCTCCCTGTAATTCCCTCATCCCTTTCTTTCCTGTGAACCCCTTTACTTTTCACATCAACTCAACTATAATTTTCCCAAAGAAGATGGGTGTTGCTGGAATCTCAGAAAAGCATTGCTATGTCCTTTGCTGTGGTCCCATAGCATCCTCATACACACAGCCATTTCATTCCCAACTGAGTGGATTTGTTCAAATGTTTGTCTTCCTCTCTATATTGAAAATGTCCAGGATATATATTGTATCCTCATGCCCAGGTCAATTTTTGAAAAATACCAGATATTCAGTGAGTAATTCTGTGTGAGAAATTTTATCGACCCACCTTCTCTAACTTCTAAGAGCTTATTGTATGGACGCAGGAACATGGACTTGGGGAACATTTTCTGTTTTTTTACCTAAATCTCTCCTGCACTGATTAAAGATCATTTATGCTTTGGAATTGTAACCCAATTGTAACATCTTTAGCCTTTTACAAATCAAAGAGTAAATGTTTCTACAAATACAACTTTGTCATCATTTTCATTTTTTTTTAAAAGTTTGAAGAATGCATTTATTAGATAAAGGCAGAGCCTGTATTTTGAAGACTCTGAGTAGATTTGTGTCTTGATATTGGTTATCCCTTCTTTTTTTTCATATTTTATTTTTTTGAAGATTTTATTTATTTATTTGAGAGAGAGAGAATGAGATAGAGCATGAGAGGGGGGAGGGTCAGAGGGAGAAGCAGACTCCCTGCCGAGCAGGGAGCCTGATGCGGGACTCGATCCCGGGACTCCAGGATCATGACCTGAGCCGAAGGCAGTCTCTTAACCAACTGAGCCACCCAGGCGCCCGGGTTATGCCTTCTTATTTCTTGATTGTTCTGAGGTAAATTCAGTTCATGTTTGACCATTCTGGTTGTTTTTTTTTTTTTTTTTTAAGATTTTATTTATTTATTTGTCAGAGAGCACAAGCAGGGAGAGAGGCAGGGAGAGGGAGAAGCAGGCTCCCCGCTGAGCAAGGAGCCAGACGCGGGACTTGATCTCAGGACCCTGGGATTATGACCCGAGCCGAAGGCAGACGCTTAACTGACTGAGCCATCGAGGCGTCCCTGTCATCATTTTCATTTTAAGAATGGGCCCAGTTGTGCACATTTTTATGAAAAGATGGTTCTCCAAACTGAATTGATAGAGTCATCTATTAAGACTCTGAATCATATCATGAGAAGTAGATTTTTTTTTAAATTATTTATTCTAGCTGGGGGAGAGGGGCGGGGAGGTGCAGGACAGAGGGAGAGGGAAAGAGAATCTCTAGCAGACTCCTGCTGAGCAAGGAGCCTGATATGGGACTCGATCCCCTGAGATTGTGACCTGAGCCGAAATCAAGAGTTAGACGCTTAACCGACTGAGCCACCTAGGGACCCTGAAAAGTAGGTCTAAAATAAAACCTGCCCTCCTTAAAACTAACTAGTGTAAGAATTTGAGGGGGTTAATATAAATTCTAGAAGCTTGGGGCACCCTTTAAATTCTAACCTATTAGTGTTCTTGGTGCTAAACCAAGTTTTACGTGGTAAGTGTTCAAGAGAGCTGTCAGTAAGAACTATTTTATCTTCCTTCTTCCTTTCTTCTTCTTTTATTATTATGTTAATCACCATACATCACATCATTAGTTTTTGATGTAGTGTTCCATGATTCATTGTTTGCGTATAACACCCAGTGCTCCATGCAGTACATGCCCTCTTTAATACCCATCACCAGGCTAACCCATCCCCCCACCCCCCTCCCCTCTAGAACCCTCAGTTTGTTCCTCAGAGTCCATAGTCTCTCATGGTTCATCTCCCCCTCCGATTTCCTCCCCTTCATTCTTCCCCTTCTGCTATCTTCTTCTTCTTTTTTTCCTTTTTAACATAAAATGTATAATTTGTTTCAGAGGTACAGGTCTGTGATTCAACAGTGTTACACAATTCACAGCACTCACCATAGCACATATCCTCCCCAATGTCTATCACCCAGCCACCCCATCCCTCCTACCCCCCACCTTCTTCCTTTCTTCTTGACACTAACTTAAGGAAATACATAAGAGATAAAAAAGGGAGGGGGAGAGTGAAGAACAGTGGGAAATTACTCTCACAGACTGAGCACCTGGGATAATTCAGTGTCTCAGCCAGGGTTATGCAGACTTCAGCAGTATATGGACTTGGAAGATAAAGATTTTACAGGAGAAATACCCAGATTCTCGAAGAGTAGAACTGAACTCTTGTTTTCTATCCTAGTATAGGTGGCATATGTTGCCCGATCAGAATCTGGGAATCTAAAATGACTAAGACCAGTTACAACACTAAATACCACAATGGCATGAAAACCACATTGGCAGGTTTATGAGAGCTTTTAAAGGACAGCTGTGCCTCCCTGCCGCCTTTCCATGGAATGCAAATCAATAGAAAATGACATTTCAGCATTGTACTCTAGCGAATATTAAATATCAAATGCTTCGCAATGCTGGCAGTAAGTGGGCCACATTGATTTTTTTCCCCCTGACTCCACTGGCATCCTGCTAATGAAGCCTGCCTCTGTGGGCTTTTACTGTATATGCTAATAGGCACCATGGGAAGAATGCATCATATCAAAACCCCTAGCCCCGTGAGAGCAGTTTGTGGATAAAGAACATTTGCTCTCAGAACCACAGCCCATATTAAAACATCTAATTTAGGAAAGTATCAAGCCTGCCACAAATTGATATCTTATCTAAGTGAGTTTGCATCTTCAGAGGTCTGCATTATGTCAGATCTCTGTCCATTATAGAGAGCTAAATTACTTCAGTAAGAGATACCGAGGGGATTGTGTTCAACAAGGTTGCAAGCTATTGTGTAGCATCCTGATTCTCCAAACTTGGCTGCACATTGGAATCACCTGGGGAGTTTATAAAAACGATAGCTGACTGGACCCAACCCTCAGTGATTCCCATTTAATGGTGTGGGCTGCGGTCTTAGCATCCAGAATTTTAACTGCTTTCTGAGTGATTCTAATGGGCAGTCAAGGTTGAACACTTCTGATGTCAAGAGTACATGCTGTAGTTTAGATTTCGAGAAGGCGTTCTTCCACTAAGTTGTCACTGATGATGATTATATTTGTTTTTGCCCTGGTTCGCTCCCACTCGCATTCATGTGCTTGATAAGCTTACCCAGCTTCTAGTAGTGATTGTGTATGTGTGTGTTGGGGGGCCTCACACTACCAGAATTGGGCAAGGAGCTGGTCACTTACAGTATTTGGTTTTGTTCATACTTAACTCGCTGGTGTTTTTCTGGATACCTAAAATAAGCATAGTATTTTTCAGAAAATGTTGGCAACAGATGGTCATCTCTTTAGACTCTTTATTGTTATAAAACTAAAATTGTCAGCTCAAACAGTGAGTAGGCTCATTATTTAAAATAAATGGTTTAGGATAGCATGAAGTGTTGGTCTACTTCCTGCAGTTCACAATGTGGGTGCTCAGCAGACCACAGAGGAAGATGACCTTGAAGGGTAGAAAGATGCTTTCTACCTATTTCCAGTACTGTCTGGCCTGGTTTTCTCAGAATCAAAATATATGCTGACCCAAATGAAGCCCTAAGAAAGTCACAACCGAGTCAGATGATTCTTCCACCACCAAATAGGTTGGGATGGGGTGCGGGTGGGGAAGGAATGCAGCATCTAGGAACACTCCTTGTACTACACAGACGCCACGCTGCCTGGGTCATTGTGAGTCATGGGTGGAGGATGGGAGTGGATGGATAGGGTCCTTCAAGGATGCTCCTTAGGCCTTCTTGAGCATATATCAGATCCTTCTTGATGCTCCTAATGTGCTCCTTCTGTCTCCTTTCCCATCTTCTCTCATTTACCAATTGGCTTTCCCTGCTTTTACTTGCTCCCATTTCCCAAGCTATCCTCTTTGCTTAAGGAAGTCAACTTGACCCCTTAAGACTTGGAAATGTAGCACTTTGGTTTTAGTGGATGTAGACAGCATCTGATCTGCCCAGTTACTCCTTGTTCTGCCCAGAAGGGTAGTGGTGAGAGTTTGTTTTGGTCCCAAGAATGGGATTTGGAAGAGTGAAAGGCTTTCAGTCTTTCTTTTTCCTTAAAATGTGTCTGAAATTATTCATGTCTCAGCTTGTAGGAGACAATTTCCTTTCCAGTATTCCCAACTGGGCCACAAAAGAAATTCGTCTTCCTTGTGTACTTTGACCTGATTTCTAACTGAGTAGTATCTTCTTATATTAAGAGAATTACTCCCCTTTCCCTGACCTGGTGATGTTATAAACTTTCTTAGATTAACTACTAATAAAGGGCATCATGCCCAGATTGCTTCATTCTGATCCCTAAATCCAGTGTGTCTAAGAGAGGCAGAGGAACCTCAATTCACCCCACTACACTACATTATCAACATAGGCCAGTATTTCTTAGCACTGATGTTTACTTAAAGGTGGAGAGTTCAGGCAGAAAAAGAGAATGATAAAGTACAACTGTCTACTACTCAAAGCAAATATTATCTACCCAGTGAATATAAGTGCATAAGGGCAAAGACTCACCTGCATTTTTAACAAGAATAGTAGGTTTCACAACTACCTCCCTACCTATGCATTTGTAGCTAATAATGATGACAAGTCTCTCGGTACACTTGTGTAGGAAATAAGAAGCCAATAATTACTCTCAGCACACAGACATAGTAATGCAGTTATCACTTAGCATAGGGTCTTGTGTCAAATAGCCATTCAAGAAATACTTGTTGAATGTATGAAAATCAGAATATTTTGCTGGAGTAATTATGACGTCAGTTTTTTTCACAGTCCTGAAAGTACTACATCCAATGAGTGGAGTCAGCTACTGAGTATATTGACAAGTTAAAGACATTTGTGACCCACCTTCATTTAGTTAAACCACAGAATGAATTGCTTGGAATCTCACATGTGTATAGAATGTGAAACGTGGAGAAAATGCTGTATGGATCCAAAATGTTCAAAGTGAAAGACATGAATAATCTTGCCAAAATGGAAGAATTATGGGGAAAACACTCACTTAAAAGAAGGCAGTTGTCATTTTCTTAGCTATATTATACACAATATATACTAAAGCCTTCTGTATGGAAAAGAAATGGATATAAGACTGTTAGTGATCTTCTGGGGTTAGTAGATAATGGAAAAAAAAGAAAAGAGTAGAGCACATATCAGGTCATCCATATTATGACCAAGAAACCTAAATTTGCAATTCAGTCTTAAGGGAAAGATAGGTTTGACTGAGCTTGCCCCTTCTCAAAATGACTCAGGGAACAAGTAGTTCTGTATCAAACATCTGTTGCTACAACCCCTGCTTTATATGTTATTTGCAACACATAGTCAGATATGACTTTTTTTTTTTTTTAAGGAGTGTTTAAAATTTACCTCTGTCGAGACTAAGGAAATTGCCAAAAGGAAATCAATCTGATTTGTGATTGCTGCAACTCACCATATCAACATAAATCATACCCCTAGCACATAGATAATTTAGGCTAAAATATTAGTAAAAACTATTAAGGATGCTTTTTTAGGAAGTGCAAGATCAAGGCGCTGGCAGATTCCATGTCTGGTGAGGGCCGCTTCTAGTTGGTACATGGCTGTCTTCTGCCTCTAACCTTACGTGTCAGAAGGGGCAAAGGAGTTCTGTGGAGTCTCTTTTATGAGGCCACTAATCCCATTCATGAGGGTTCCACCCTCATGACCTAATCATCTCCCAAAGGCCCCACCTCCTAATACCCTCACACTGGGCTTTAGGGTTTAACATAGGAATTTTGTGTGGACACAAACATTTAATCTAGGTTATTGACCATTAAGAATGGCTCACATTGTATCCT
Organism: Mirounga angustirostris; assembly: GCF_029215605.1. Taxonomy (NCBI): domain Eukaryota; kingdom Metazoa; phylum Chordata; class Mammalia; order Carnivora; family Phocidae; genus Mirounga; species Mirounga angustirostris. Next base: position 30,459,900 of record NW_026991719.1, on the reverse strand, counting down.
AGGAGTCAGTTCCAATAAATAAATGGCATTGGATTTCAAAGTTGGCTTTGGTCATATTTGTTGAGCCTCAGTTGAGGAGTTAGTTCATACAAAAAATAATTTTCAGAAAATAAACCTTAAATTACCTTCTTCACTCAGTTACATCACGAGAATTAAATCTTCTTTAGGAACCCTGAATCTAGAGATGGTGGTTCCTGACTTATTAATTTTGGGGTGTTGGAGGGAGTAAGCTGCAGGGAACATAGGAAGAAAGGAGTATTTTGGGGACCTTGTCATGCCCAGGGCAATATTACCTAGGGGCGTTATGAATGTGTCAAATATAAATGGTCAGATGAAGCACGCATACAGAAAAGTCATTGTCAAAGCCAGGAAATTTGGGAGCATATATCTCAGGAGAAACAGTAAGACAAAGAAATGATAAAAAAAAAAAAAAAAAAAAGTTTGTTAAACAAGAGAGGTTAAAAAAAGAAAAAAAAATAGAGATAGGAGAGAGGTAGGATCAGATAAGAAAATAGTTTGTTCGTTTGTTCCTTGAACTACTGCCCTGTGTCAAGCTCTGTATTAGATGTTCAGTGAAGTTAGTGCGTTCAAAGTTATGGTCTCTGTCCACAAATCTTTGGGTGAGTCTTTTATTTGGGATCCTGCTTAGGTCATCTCTTAATTGCCAGCTTCAGCAATGTATTAGTGTCACAAGGCCTGTTTCTTTCAAGACACAAAATGCCTATAGGTCACTGGATGAGCATTTTTTAAAGATGACTTGACAACTGTAGCTGTATTAGTGACATTGTTTCTGAAGTCATTAGACTTCTCTTCTGTTGTACTTGTAGATGTTTATTTTTTATACCCCTTGAGGACTCATCAGGTAAGGAATTAGAAGAAAATAATTTTTCTCTAGTACAGTACAGCATCTAGTGGGAGTTCTGCTCACACAGCTCTGAGATAGCCTCGCAAAAAGAATCTCCTTAGTTGGAAAAAAAAATGTTATACCAGTAAGAAAAAAGATACATACATTCAAGATTAGAGTGTTAGATCTTCCTGGAAAGTTTGATCCTCCTGAGGTCCCACTGTTGCTGACTGTAATAATTCTAGGAAGTTGGAAGGCTAGTCAGAGACATGCAGTAAAAAACAAATACTGCACTTTAAAGTCTTGCCCTTTCTTCCATTCTTTTAATTTTTTTTTTCTTCTCCAAACAAATCACAATGGTTCTCTGTTTAGAAATAAATTAGCATGTTGAAGAGTAGTTCTTGGAAAAATTCAGTAAATCCAGAGAATTGGTGGTGTTATCTGGGCAGTTGGCCAGTCACCCTTATGTTACCTAGACTTACACTGCATGCAGTAATAACACCAGATGGTCCATTTTCCCATCTGTCTAGAGCCACTCCAATTCTTTCCAAAGAGAAACATTTGGGGATTCCCAAGCTTGATATGCCAAAAGACAAAATGTGAAATGCAAGTGGAAAATGGGAAGAATGAAAAGTTCCTGTAAGGGTGCATTTTTTTAAGTCATCAGAAATTAATGAGAGTTTGTATTGTGATTAAATTGCTAGTATGCATTTGGGTTACCAGTGAATATCGACCCATCTTCATTCTATTCACTCTGTGCTCCTCCACTGAATAGTGAGTGTTGATACCTAGCTTACCATAGCTTCAGTCAGCAGCATGCACTGAGGATGCTCAAACTGTAGGCTCAGTCACATCTAGCTTCTGGACTTGGTGAGCTCTTGACCAAGGCTGGTGATGTATTACCTCTTTTTTTTTTTTTTTAAAGATTTTATTTATTTATTTGATAGAGACAGCGAGAGAGAGAACACAAGCAGGGGGAGTGGGAGAGGGAGAAGCAGGCTTCCCGCGGAGCAGGGAGCCCGATGTGGGGCTCGATCCCAGGACCCTGGGATCATTACCCGAGCCGAAGGCAGACGCTTAACCGACTGAGCCACCCAGGCACCCCGATGTATTACCTCTTTAATCCTTGTAACTGATGGGCCCAGTATGCCCCAAACTGCAGGCCGCCTACTTTTGAGTTTCCCAGGCACAGGGTAGCTTCTGTTCTGGTTTTTTATTTTGTATGCTAGATTTTTTTTTTTTAATAAGATTAATTTGCCTTTTTTTGGTTAAGCCCTAATGGACCTTGAGTCTAATCTTTCACAGCTCTTCAGCTCTCTGCCCGTCTTTACAGCCTGCTTACCTCAGTCATTAGGGAAGGGATAATGAGGCCATTCTAGACTCCTCTGGTTCTTTTGCAGTGTCCCATGAGTGATAGTTTATAAGCAGCAGACTTCTGATGGGCAAATCTGAAGAAGCACTGATGTAGAAGTTCCTCCTTGGATTGCCAGATGAAGGGACAGCCCCTTTATAGTCCCACCTTCTGTTTATAAAGCACACAGGGCAGTATACAGGACTGAAGATTTTCCTCATTGTGCACACTATGCTTCATTTCCCTGTTTAAGGATGCAGTCTTGACTTTTACCCCCAGACTTCTACACTATTCTCCTGATTCCCCAATTTTGGCTCATTTCTTCTGGAACAGCACTTCAGGAGTTAAAACTGCTAGCCGTCACACCATGTTTGGCATGCAGCAAGCCCTATTTCCTCCTCTTATCCTCAAAGGTAGCCTCCTTCATAGGCTCCCTGGTCAGAAACCTGTGAGCACAGACACGATTGTACTGGTTGAAAAAAATGAACACTGAATGGGGCAAGCTAAATGCAAAAAACTGTAAAAAGTTAATGGTTGGACTAAACTACCATTAATTTTCCCGAAGTATTCTAGAGTCTATAATTCTAAGTATAAAACTGTATTCTTGGGGTGCCTGGATGACTCGGTTAAGCATCTGGCTCTTGATTTCGGCTCAGGTCATGGTCTCAGAGTCCTGGGATTGAGTCCTGTGTCTGACTCTGCACTCAGCAGGGAGTTGGCTTGAGGATTTGCTCTCTTCTTCTCCCTCTGCCCCTCCCCCACTCAAATAAATAAATCTTTTTTTTTTTTTAAGATTTTTATTTAACAGAGATAGAGAGCACAAGTAGGCAGAGCGGCAGGTAGAGGGAGAGGGAGAAGCAGGCTCTCTGCCAAGCAGGTAGCCTGATGTGGGCTCGATCCCAGGACCCTGGGATCGTGACCTGAGCCAAAGGCAGCCACTTAACTGACTGAGCCACCCAGGCACCCTACAAATAAATAAATCTTAAAAAAAAAAAAAAAAACTGTAGTAAAAGGAATGGATGAAGATGGGCTCCATGCTGGGTGTGGAGCCTGCTTTTAAAAAAAAAGGAATGGATGAAGGTGGTTTCTGGTAAAAAATTGGAAATTGCACCTAAATTTGGGATGATTAATTCAAAGGTTGTTAGGTTTAAAAAGAGACCTCATTCAAAGGGATTAACAAAAACAGAATTTTCAGGGTATAGAAGACAGAGAGATGAAGACACATAGGTTATTGAAATTGAACTGTAGGTGGAAATGTTAAAGATTAGTTACAAATGTATATCCAACCCTGGAGTGCTCCTGGATTTCTGTGAATAACAACACAAAATACCTAAAATGGCAAATGGAAAGTGATTTAAATTTCAGGACTCACTAAGCTGTGGTTTAGAGAAAGCCAGTGTCAAGACTTGGATAAGAGGCTTGGCATGAAATCTAGCATTGCCACAGAAAATATGGCCAGGTTTGGCAAGTGGCTGTTCTCATGTGGATGGAAAGAAATTAAATGTAAAGATGATCTGAGGGCTTCAGAATTTAGAATGTCTGGTTGTAGGTGATCCCTTGAAGACAGAGGGTAGGGAATGTATAGTTAGGAGCTAATGAATCTGTTCTCTTTGTTTGAAAATTTTCCTACTAAATACATGTACTGTGGGGCGTCTGGGTGTCTCAGTTGGTTGAGCATCTGACTCTTAGTTTCGGCTCAGATCATCTCAGGGCTGTGAGATCAAGCCTTGCGTCAACTTCTGGCTCAGCGGGGAGTCTTGAGATCCTCTCCCTCTCTCTCTCTCCCCCTCTCCTCACTCATACTCTCTCTCTGAAATAAATAAATAAAATCTTAAAAAATATACATGTACTGTATCCTCTCTGTGGCAGTTATTACTGAATATTTTAAAGCCTACATTCTACTAATGGTAGCTCTCTTTGTATAGCTTAAACTATTTCCTTATAAAAACCTTTGGATAAATGAGATGTTAGACTCCCAGGAGGAGAGAAAAGCCTCCCATAAATGGTCAAATTGAACATAATAAGGGGACAGTTTTCATAGGCTTGGACAGGTCTAGTGAATCAACAATCATAAAGTCCCTAAATTCTAATCTCAGTTGAGAGACATTACCACTTGGGCCTGAGGTGGCACAGAGAAGAATCGATATTAGGAGAGTCTGGTAAGACCTGGCCATGCAGACTAGAGGTGGCTGGAAATGATCTGTGGCCTTAGAGGGATGCAGCTGCTGCCAAAACCCTGATGAGGTTAAGGAAGGATCTGGGGATGGAAAGGAAAGTAAATATTCCATCTTCCCTTCCTTTGGTCTCAGGCTGGTTCCCCCCACTGGTCAAAATCAATACAGGACAATGGAGCTCTCAAGACAGTCCATAGAGGTCAGCCTCCCAGGGCACAGAGCAGGTCCAAAAGGAGAAGGATTAGAATCCATGCATTTTTTTTTTTTAACCAATCTTGACTTACCTCATACTATTCACACTAGTACTTTCAGATTTCAATAAATATTTGTTAATTGGTTAAAATCCATCTCTCTTGCTCTATTCCCATTGCTATTTCTCTATTTCAGGCTCTTACTATTTCTTCATTGGGACAATCATCTAACTTACCTCATTAACTGCCTCTGGCCCAGTTCTAATCATGCCTCTCCCTTGCTGTGAGTGTGTCCTCATTGCCTACTCTCTAATGGCCCAAATCATGTAGACTTTCTATAAACTGTATGTTATGGCTTTGTATCTAGAGACCATGTGTCTAGAGATAATATTTATTGAATAGAACTAATTTATGCATATTGTAATCCTTTAGTGAGAGAGCCATGTTTTCTGCAAGGAGATTTCTCTTAAACAACGTCCAATAGGTTTCCAGTGGTGTAAAATCATTTGGATCACTTCTCCTCCAAGCTTGGTTCAGTGGGAATTATATTCTGTTAGAACCACTCATTCATTCACCCATTTGTTCATTCATTAAAGATTCATCCGATACTGTTTGTCAGATATTGCTAGGTACTGTGGGTATAAATTGCATATTAACGAGCTGAGTGAATCAACGGCTGCAGCACAGGGTACTACTGGGTGCTAAGGAAGGCTTATGCTCATGGTAAACATGAGTGTGTGAAAACAGCTGCTCCACTTGAGGGGAAAGCATAGAGATGTAGATGCCCAAGCTCATATTTAAAAAATAAGTACACTGGGGGCGCCTAGGTGGCTCAGTCGTTAAGCGCCTGCCTTCGGCTCAGGTCATGATCCCAGCGTTCTAGGATCGAGCCCCGCATCAGGCTCCCTGCTCGGCGGGAAGCCTGCCTCTCCCCCCTCTACTCCCCCTGCCTGTGCTCCTCTCTCACTGTGTCTCTCTCTGTCAAATAAATAAATAAAATCTTAAAAAAATTTAAATAAATAAATAAATAAATAAATAAAAAATAAGTACACTGAAAATCAACTGCAGGGGAAAAACTGGGATAATGTATAGGATTCGGGATGAAGGAGCATGCCACAGAGGAATCACCGGTAGTTCAGTATGGATACAGAGAGCAAAGGCCATATATGACAAGCCCACAGCTAATATAATACTCAATGGTGAAAGCCTGAAAGTTTTTCCTCTAAGATTGTGAACAAAACAGGGAGATTTATTCTCACTACTTTTATTTGACATTATACTGGAAGTCTTAGAACAATTAGATAAAAAAAAGAAAACCTATCCAAATCAGAAATGAAGAAGTAAAATTGTCTTTTTGCAGATGATATATATAGGAACTCTAAAGACTCCACCAGAAATCTGTTAGAACTAATGAATGAATTCAGTAATGTTGTATGCTGCAAAATCTATATACAAAAATTAGTTGTGTTTTATACACTAACAGTGCTCTATTAGAGAAATGAAGAAGAACAATCCCATGTACAATAGCATGAACAAATGGGAATCAACATGATATATCACATTAATAAAAAAAGGATAAGAACCATATGATCATTTCAGTAGATGCAGAAAAAGCATTTGCAAAGTAAAACAATCATTCATGATAAAAACCCTCAACAAAGTAGGTTTAGAGGGAACATACCTCAATATAATAAAGGCCATGTATGAAAAACCCACAGCTAATATCAACCTCAGTGGAGAAAAACTGAGAGCTTTTCCTCTAAGGTCAGGAACAAGACAGGGATGTCCATGCTCAGCACTGTTATTCATAGCCACAGCAATCTGACAACAGAAAGGAAAGGCATCCAGATTGGCAAGGAAGAAGTCAAATTTTCAGGAAGAAGTCAAACTTTCACTATTTGTAGATGATATGATACTGTATATAGGAACCCCCCCAAAACTCCACCAAAAAGCTGCTAGGACTGATAAATACAGTAAAGTCACAGCATACAAAATCAATATACAGAAATCTATTGCATTTCTATACACCAATAATGAAGCAGCAGAAAGAGAAATTTAACAAATTAATCCCATTTACAATTGCACCCAAAACAATAAGATACCTAGAAATAAACCTAACCAAAGAGGTGAAAGACCTATACTCTGAATACTATAAAACACTGATGAAAGAAATTGAAGATGACACAAAGAAATGAAAAGACATTCCGTGTTCATGGATTAGAAGAATAAGTATTGTTAAAATGTTTAACCTACCCAAAGCAATCTACACATTTAATGCAGTCCCTATCAAAATACCAACAGCAGTTTTCCCAGAGCTAGAACAATCAATCCTAAAATGTGTATGGAACCAGAAAAGATCCCAAATAGCCAGAGCAATTTTGAAAAGCAAAGCAAAGCTGGAGGCATCACAGACTTCAAGTTATATTATTAAGCTGTAGTAATCAAAACGGTATGGTACTGGCACAAAAGTAGACACATAGATCAATAGAACAGAATAGAAAACCCAGAAATAAACCCACACACAACTATACGGTCAACTAATCTTTGACAAAGCAGGAAAGAATATCCAATGGGGAAAAAGACAGTCTCAACAAATGGTGTTGGGAAAACCAGTCAGCTACATACAAAAGAATGAAACTGAACCACTTTCTTATACCATACACAAAAATAAATTCAAAATGTATTAAAGATCTAAATGTGTGACATGAAACCATAAAAATCCTAGAGAAGAACATTGGCAGTAACTTATTTCTAGATATGTCTCCTGAGGCTAGGGAAACGAAAACAAAAATAAACTATTGGGACTACATCAAAATAAAAAGCTTCTGCACAGCAAAGGAAACAGTCAACAAAACTAAAAGGCAACCTACAGAATGGGAAATTTTTGTAAATGATATATTGGATGAAGGGTTAGTATCCAGAATATATAAAGAACTTACAAAACTCAACACCCAAAAAGCAAATAATCCAATTAAAAAATGAGCAGAAGACATGAATAGACATTTTCCCCAAACTGACATACAGATGGCCAATAGACAACATGAAAAGATGCTCAACTTCACATATCATCAAGGAAATGCAAATCGAAACCATAATGAGATATCACCTCACACTGGTCAGAATGGCTAAAATCAACAACACAAGAAACAAAGTGTTGGCAAAAGTGTGGGGAAAGGGGAACCCTCTTGTACTGTTGGTAGTAATGCAAACTGGTGTAGCCACTGTGCAAAACAGTATGGAGGGTCCTCAAAAAAGTAAAAATACAACTGTCCTATGATTCAGCCTTTAGACTACTTGGTATACACCCAAAGAATTAAAAAATGCTACTTCTAAGGGATACATGCACCCTAATGTTTGTAACAGTATTATCTACTAGCCGAATTATGGAAACAGCCCAAGTGTCCATTGACTGATGAATGGATAAAGATGTGATATAAATATACAGTGGAGTATTACTCAACCATAAAATGGAAAGAAATCTTGCCATTTGCAATGACATGGATGGAGCTAGAGAGTATTATGCTAAGCAGAATAAATCAGTCAGGGAAAGACAAATACCATATGATTTCACTCATATGTAGAATTTAAGAAACAAAATAAATGAGCAAAAGGAAAAAGAAGCAAACCAAGAAACAGACTCTTAACTATAGAGAACAAACTGATGGTTACCAGAAGGGAGGTAGGTGGGGGGATGGGTTAAATAGGTGATGAGGATTAAGAAAAAAAATATATATATATATAGGAATAAATTTAACCATTGAAAGATCTGCATACTGAAAACTGTAGAACATTGATGAAAAAAACTGAAGACATAAAGATATTTCATGCTGATGAATTAGAAGAATTAATATTGTTAAAATTTCCATACTGCCCAAAGCCATGTACATACATATTCAATACAATCTCTATCATCATTCCAATGGAATTTTTCACAGAAATAGAAAAAAATCCTAAAATTCTTATGGAACTGTAAGAGAGCCTGAATAGCCAAAGCAATCTTGAGAAAGAATGAAGCTGGACGCCTCACACTTCCTGATTTCAAACTATACTACAAAGCTACAGTAATTAAAACAGTATGGTTTTGGTATAAAAATAGACACGTAGATCAATGGACCCGAATAGAGAGTGCAGAAATAAATCCCCATATATGGTCAATTAATTTATAGCAAAGAGCCAAGAATATACATTGAGGAAATGAAAGTCTCTTCAATAAATAGTGTTGGGAAAACTGGATAGTTACATGTAGAAGAATGAAACAGTACCCCTATCTTACACCATACACAGAAATCAAGTCAAAATGAATTAAAAAGTTTAAGATCTGAAACTGTAAAATTCCTAGAAAGAAACATAGGGGTAAGCTCCGTGACATGGGTCTTGATTTTTTTTTTTTTTTTTTTTGATTTGACACCAAAAGCAAAGGCATCAGAAGCAAAAACAGACAAGTGGGACTACATCAAACTAAAAAGTTTCTGCTCCACAAAGGAAACCATTAACACAATCAAAATGCAGACTTACAGAATAAGAGAAAATGTTTGCAAGTCATATATCTGATAAAGGGTTAATATCCAAAACCTGTACTCATACAGCACAAAAATTAATCCAATCAAAAATGGACAGAGGAACTGAAAAACATTTTTTCCATAGGAAACTTATAAATGGTCAACAGGTACATGAAAAGGTGCTCAACATCACCTTTGATAACTACCCTTTAACATCATTAATCATTTGGGAAATGCAGATCAAATCCACAATGAGATATTATCTCACCCTTGTTAGAATGGTTATCATCGAGGGCACCTGGGTGGCTCAGTTGGTTAAGCAACTGCCTTTGGCTCAGGTCATGATCCTGGAGTCCCGGGATCGAGTCCCGCATTGGGCTCCCTGCTCAGCGGGGCGTCTGCTTCTCCCTCTGACCCTCCTCCCTCTCGTGCTCTCTGTCTCTCATTCTCTCTCTCTCAAATAACTAAATAAAATCTTATAAAAAAAAGGAAAAGAATGGTTATCATCGAAAAGACAAGAGTTAACAAGTATTGATGAGGATGTGGAGAAAAGGGAACCCTTGTGCACATCGGTGAGGATGTTTATTTGGATGCCACTATGGAAAACGGTATGGGAGTTTTTCAAAAACTTAAAAATACAACTACCATATGATCCAGCAGCCCCAGTTCTGAAGATAAATCCAAAGGAAATGAAATCCCTATCTTGAAGAGGTATCTGCATTCCCATGTTCATTGCAGCATTGTTCACAATAGCCAAGATATGGAAACAACCTAAGTTTCTGCCAATGATAAATGAATAAAGAAGATGTGGTGTATATATATATATATATATATATATATATAGGGGAATATTATTCAGCCCTGTGAAAGAAGGAAATCCTGCCTTTGGCAACATGGATGGACCTTGAGGGCATTATGCTAAGTGAGAAGTCAGACAGAGAAAGAAAAATATAATATAACTTATATGTGGAATTTAAAGGGGCCAAACTCATAAACACAGATACTAGAATGGTAGTTATGAGGGGCTGGGGGATGGGAGAAATGGGAAGCTATTGATCAAAGAGTACAAACTTCCAGTTAAAAGATGAATAAGTTCTGGGGATCTAATGTACAGCATGGTGATTAAAGTTAACAATACTGTATTATATACTGGAAGCTTGCTAAGAGAGAACATCTTAAATGTTCTCATCACAAAAAAAGATGGTAATTATGTGACAGGGTAGAGGTTTTAGCTAACACTGTAGTGGTAGTCTTTGCAATATAGAAGTGTATCAAATCAACACATTGTTCACCTTAAACTTACACAAAGTCATATGTCAACTATATCTCAACAAAGCTGAGAAAAAATTAATGTAAAAAAATTAAGTTCTTCAGTCACACTAATTACACACATACACACACAAATGCAGTTATAAGGCAAGATGCTCAAATTTAAACACAATGAAAGAAATACAGAATTAAAATACAGAAGATGGATAAAAATAGTTGATGTTTGGTAAAAATCAGGTTTGATTAGGGATGTAGAGGCAAGAGAAGATTTTGAATTAAACAGATGTTAAGTGTCAGGGCTTCGTATTGAGAGGTTTCGTTGGTGAGAAGATGTAGAAAAACCATAATAGAATCTGTCAAAATGTCCATATAGAGGCAAGGGTAGATTACCCAAGTTATGCTTCTGAGTGGTTTTAAAGCAGCTTTGGGATACTAGCCTTAAGTTTTGTATCAGTCACTTATCCAAGGCACACACACACACACAGGTGCATGCACACATATGTGTATATGCATTTAAGGCAGCTTTGAGTGGTTAAACAGTTAGGTCTGGAGCCATGTCCCCTGGGTGCAAACCCTGGCTGTATCTTTAACTATGTGACCTTAGCCATACTGCCTAATTGTTCAAGGCCTCTGTTTCCCCACTTGTAAAATGGAGATAATGATATACATGGGATTTGGTGAAGAGTAAATTAGTTGATACATATAATACTTAAAGCTGGCCTGGCTCAAAGAAAACACTTAACCAACTATTATTATTATCATCATCATTAGTTTTATAATTAAAAGATTAAAGTGCATAAAAATATTGTCATTGATTAGCTATGGATAATGGAGTTATATAATGGGGTTATAGTGTCATCCTTTAAATTCATTTTTACTCTTATAGCTTATCGAAGTTCCTTAATAATGTTGATATAATCATGAAATGTCAGTGTTATTTTTTTTTAAGCTACTAGCCATTCTGAGGAGTAACTCATTAAATGGGGGGCCTTCTTGGACCCAAAGACAGTTTGGTCAATGAAACCCCTAAAGGATTCTGAATGATCATTTTTAAAGTATTTAATATTTGAATAAGTTCTATATTGTAGAATATGTAGAATAGCACAAAGAAAATGGCAAAAGTCACAAAATCCAAAGATAGCACTACATTTTTGTTGTCATGTAATTGGAGGAAGCTCCTGAGGGCCATGCGTGTTTGGGTTAAGTGTGATGGTAACTACATGGGGGCAGTGCTGCCACCTTGGGACTCTTCCAGCAACATCCTCCAGGAGTCTGGTGCAAGACTTTACCAGCTACACTGTGATAGTCTCTCCAGGCCAAAGAGGGAAATTCTTTCATGCTGCCCGTCTCTCAGACTTGTTTTCCAATCACCTTTTCCTAATTCTACTTTCCTTTTCTCCCTCCCCCTACTCCCTCCCTTCTTTCTTCCCTTTTCCCCCCAATCAAGGCTAAAGAAATAAGAATTATTAAGTCATTGAACCTTCCGTTCTTGGCATTATTTAAATTTGGGAAGTTCCCGTAACACAGCATATACAGGTGTGTGTGTGTGTGTGTGTGTGTGTGAGAGAGAGAGAGAGAGAGAGAGAGAGAGAGTGAGAGAGAATTCATCTTGGGGAGTTTTAGGGAGAAACTACTGCTTTTGGTCAGAAAGACTGGGGAAAGAGTTCAGAAGATTGATGCTGCTCAAGTACAGATTTCTCAGTTCCGATACTTTGAAAAAAATCATCCTCCATTGTGGCGAATTAAAATCCTACCCTCAAAGTGTTGTAATACAGAATACTTTAAAAAATAAATAAAATACTTTTTAAAAATTGGGATAAGGGGTTAAGTTGTTATAGATAAGTTCAGAGAATGTACTATACATACAATATACTAGATTACATATATTTAATTAGTATGTACAATCTGTGAACTAATATGCTACACTTCTGTTGAAACTCTGGAGAGTGTCCTGCTCACTCTGAAGCCAGAGTCATAGCTTCTCTCTACCAACAATAAAATGTGTGTTATAAGAATTCACATTTACATAGAGGAAAAGGGAAAATGCATTAGCGCTGCGCTGTTTCAAAAGGCAGAAAGGCATTTGATCAGATGATTGATTCTTTTCTGTCATGAAAAGCTTTCTTAAAAAAAAAAAAAAAACCTCACTATGTTTCTAACAGTAAAATGGCCGATTCTCGTTTCCTGCCTAATGAATTATTTACATACTCCACCCAAGGCCATTTATACTCAATCTGCTGTTAGGCAGTGTTCCAGAAGACGGTGCCCTCAATTGTTAGAGAATCTCCTCTGAATTCAATATATTCTCTTCATTTAGTCTGTGAAAATGTTGGTGTGCTCAGCCTCAGACGTGAAGATCCATGTTGTGATACGTCTGTTCTACTAACATCACAGAGCGACGGGGCTAGTGAATTTTCCATTGATAAATGGAAATAGACAAAATAGATAAATCAGGACCAAGTAGGAAAGAGCCTACTGTATCTGATGTGACTGATACATGTGCGTGACTGATACAAAACTTAGAGCTGTTACTCTAAGGCATGGCTCAGCCCCTTATCCAGAAAGATCTATCCTTGCTTGAGTCCTGTTGCCATTTCCTGCTCGTCCAGGTGCAAATACTTCTTACCTAGGGCATGTTCAGGGCAATTTGCAGGAGGTGGCAGCCTTTAAACAGAGGATGGTGCTTTAAATATCTTGGGAAACCTTCCCAGTGAGAAATTGGTTATTATTTTTAGGCTTCCTTCTTTCCAAAGGCATGTATTGACAATACGTAGCTCATTCATACATAGAGTAGCAAGTTTCCCCTCACAGAAAAGCCCTGTTCTTGCTCCACATGGCACATAGGAAGAAAAATGTATCTCAGAGGCTCTGCAGACTCCTCCAGTACTCTGCTCTTTATTACGGAGATAGACTGGGAACCTTACAATTAGAGTAGTGGTGGCTCCTGGTCCCCAGCCAGAGGGCCCAGCGCGACAAGGGTAAATAGAAGTGAAATGGAGACTAGCTGACTTTCAGGTTGCTCAAGATGCATTGTTTCTTATTTCATGTCACTGGCAGAGTTAATTTCCCCATTAATACATCAGCTGGAGTAATCATTTGTGATGACTTTCTTAATTTTACAGCAACATGTCACATCCAGTTATCAATCTGATACTCGCTTTGAAATAAAATGCATCTTTATGTAGAGCATAGATGTGATGATGAAAGTAGCAGAGAAGTGGGCAACAGCATGCAGGCTTTGGTGGATTAACATGTTGCAACAAGGAGTTCTAGGTGTGAGTCATTAAAATTTGTTACAAGTCATTCCTTTTCTTGAGTGGTAAAGTTGGCCACATTTTAATGTGGCTTGGAATGGCTGCAATCTCCTAAAAGAATTCATCTGCAAATTTAGCATTTTGTTGTTAAAAAAAAAAAGACCTTTAAATTATTAATCCCGTGGCTTTATATCACTGAATATTTTCCGAATTTTATTTTTTTTAAAGGAAGTTTTTTTAAAAAGATTTTATTTATTTGACAGAGAGAGAGATAGCGAGAACAGGAACACAAGCAGGGGGAGTGGGAGAGGGAGAAGGCTTCCTGCCGAGCAGGGAGCCAGATGTGGGGCTCCATCCCAGGACCCTGGGATCATGACCTGAGCTGAAGGCAGATGCTTAACAACTGAGCCACCCAGGTGCCCCTCTTTTGCAAATATCTTTTCCCAGTCTGTGGCTTCTCTTCTAAAGCTCTTGATATCATCTTTGGCAGAGCAGAAGTTTTTGTTTTTTTCATTTTAATGAAGTCCAGCTTATCAATTTTTATTACTTTTTAATTTAGACCTCACTTATATTGCCATGCCTTCATTTCATTCTTCATAATTGATCCACTATGGGTAATTCCGATGTTACCTCCTGTGCAAGACTCAGACTAAATTCTGAGATTCAAAGTCTAAAATCCAAATTTCTGATTCAAAGTGACCAGTCTGAATTGTGCTATTGTTATAGAAATAAACAATGGGATACCTTATAACCACAGAGAATGCAGGAGGACATAAGAAAATTCACAGCAACGTTGTGTTGAACCATCAGGAGTGCGATAGTGTTCAGGCTGGTTTGAATCTTGGGTAATGAAGGTTTAGGAAGTGTGAATGTTTCCGGGTTAACTCCCTGGTAAAATGTACTCCCAACACTGGTTTGTAGGAAGAAAGGGAGGTGGGCTGACTATAATGTAACTTTCAAGCTCCAAAACTGCAGGGAAAGTCCAAAGAGGTAGGATTTGGGGAAAAGCCAAAAAGTATTCCTTGTAAAAAGGGTCTTTCTATACCTAATAAGCAAAGAGTTTAAAATATAAGTCTGCCCATAGATTGATGAATTCTTACAACTGGCAGAGCACATTCCTTTAAAGTTTCTCAAATTTTGTACCTTCAAACAGGCCAGATTTTATAGTTTCCTACTGCTAAAATAAACTAGTCTCTATTGACTTGCAGTAATCCGTCTTTTATAAGTTTTGGGGGCAGTGGAATGTTTATCTTTCCATTTCCTTACGATTCACTGTTGAGCACATGCAAGTAATATAAATATTAGTCTCTAAAGATCTATCACATATCATTTAGTTTTGGCAGCTGTTTATACAAAAGACTTTCAAAAGCTGATTAAGAAGTAGTTACATATTCTTATGGGGTATTTTTCTGGCTTTGAGCTGATAAAAACGTATATCTGTAAAGTTTGAAAGGATTTTTCTTGTATATCATCTTTATATTCAGCAAGGATTGGCAGCACAAACACACATATATGCAATTTACCCAGCTAGCTAAAGTGAATGTCTTAGTATTTTTAAATGGGATGTCATTTTGAAATTCTGGCTCACACTTGAGAAAGTAAAAATCTAAAATTCGCTGAAACAAAGTTGAAGCAAGCCCACTTGACATCTGGAAACTTCACACATATGAAGAAAGGAGACATGTTCTTTGCTCAAAGGAGCTTTGGGCTTCAGCACTTACTAGGTATAGGTAAATTAACCTTAGAGCAGGTGGAGGTCCAAGTATTGGAGATCTAAGAACGGAGTATTAGGAAAAAGTGAGGGAACATTTCTCTCTCTCTTTTTAAGATTTTACTTATTTATTTGAGAGAGCGCTCACGGGAGAGAGCACGAGCGGGTGGGAGGGGAAGAGGGAGAGGGAGAAGCAGGCTCCCCGCTGCTCAGGAAGCCTGATGCAGGGCTCCGATCCCAGGACCCCAGTATCATGACCTGAGCCAAAGGCAGACGCTTAACCAACTGAACCATCCAGGTACCCCAGAACATTTTTCTTTATAGCACTCCTAAAATAGCACATTTTCTCTAAGCCAATAAAAAAAAAAATGTAAACTAAGATTGATTAAAGCCCACTTCCTGAGCTTTACTCTGTGTTAGGCAAATTTTCTACCTTAGTTCTAACCTTTAACACAACCAGGAAAAATAGGCATTATCATTACTCCCATTTTACAGAGAAACTGAGTCATAGGTTGTCCAAAGTTTTATAACTAGTCATGGTAAAACTAGAACCTGAAATTATTTCTGGCTCCAAATCTTGAATTATTTCCGCTACACTGTCAGCTTAATATTTAATGATGTGATCAAAGAAAAGGTGCCTAGTTTCACTTGACAGATATTTAAAATTGCATTGAGAGTCACACATTGTGACCCACCTTTAGTATAGTTTTACATCAGCTGTATTTCCAGTGATTCTTCCTTTTCTGATATCTGTGCCTTTCAGTGTTGAAAATACTATGTGAAATTAAGTGCAGTTTAATCTTCTTTTTCACATAAATATTTAAAGTCTTAGATGCTACTTGATGTACCTTTCCCTGAGTCCTTTTCTTGCTCTCTTCTGAATACCCACAGTTAGAAATAAATGCCTCAAAATGCTAGAGCAGAGAAGAAATAAAATATTTGCAACTTCTCACTGCAGTCATTTTATCAACAGGCATAACATATATTTGATCTTTCTCTGTTCTACAGAAAGACAAGAAATGAGATAGAAAAGAACCCTGAAAGAAAAGAGCGTAGAAAAGGGAAGCAAAAGATATCCAGACTAAATATAATGGCTTCCCCTTTGGACCTCTGTGCTCACTCATGGATGAGAGAATTTTGGCAGTCCTGGTGACATGAGTTTACTATTATTTCCAAAATCTTTCAAATGTTATTTCTACCAAGGAGTAGAGATTTCTGGACTAGTGATTGTAAACAGACTTGATGACATGAGAATAGACTTGATTACTTGTGATAATGTATGTAAACATTCATGTTATCCAGTAAGGATCTAATTAACAAATATTCTTATTTCTTTCTCTTCTTTATTTTTAAAAATTTATTTTCTCTAGAAGCCCTGATCTTGTACAGAAAACACTGTCTGGGATGTTAGATAAATTTGTTCTCACAACCTGATTCTACCTCCCCATAGCTGTATGATATACGGCAGGGTACTTGTCCAAGGCTCAGTTTCTTCATCTGAAAAATGAATTCACGGGCCTATATAGGACACCATATTTAGGGAAAACACATACTAAAATGTCTGTGGTGGGATTCAGTGGGACACCTGTCAATTGGAAAATAGATTTCCAAGACACTAATTTACATTAAACAGTTTATGTAGGTCTCCATGAGGTTGCAGGAAAGATTCAGGATTTCATGAGAGACCCTGAACCAGCCAGGACTACCCAGCTAAGCCACTCTCAAATTCCTGACCCATAGACACTGTGAGATAATAAATGTTTGTTGCTTTAAGTCACTTGATTTTGGGATAATTTGTCATACAGCAGTATATAGCTGACACAAATCTCTTAAAGGCTATACGTAATGTTTCTGAATATAATTGACTACAATTTGCGGGTATGTTACAGTTACCAGTGAAAGAACGAAAGGACAAGATAGTTAAATGATGGAGGTGTGAGGAATGGGATGATAATTTGAAAATATAGACAAGACCATTTTCAAAGATCTAGATTAAATCTCTTGCTGTTGTTTATGTGTTGTATTTCAGTAGTCAAAGACAGCTAGGAACACACCAGTAGTCAAAGTCAGGTTTATTTAGTAGACTACAGCAAATGAGAAGATACCCACATGGAATCTCAATAATGGGGATTTAAGAGGGGCTGTTTATAGGTTTGGGCTTGTGCTTCATATTCCGAAGGGAGATTATGGACTCTTGTCCTGGATTGGATCTTGTCAAGAAGAAGGAACAGTTGAGCCATTAGATTCTCAGCAATCTTCTCGTTCACTGGGTACGATAATAATGCTGGCCTGGGAACATCATTGATAAGAAAGCAAAAATCACTCAGAAAAAGGGGTCATTAGTCTTATTTTCAGCTGTAATGTGGCCTTGTGATAAATACTGTTCGCATGACCTTGTCCATGTCTCACTGGAAACTGCTTTACCAATAGTGCTGGTTTTCACTTTCTCAAGAATACATTGTGACATAACCATGAGAAGTTTTAAGAGCCAATATAGGTCACCTGGGTCAGGGCATGCTTTTACCTGACTTCTGATCAGTTGACCAATAATTGAAATAGTAAAGCAGGACAAGACCTTCAGAGTCATTATTTTATGAATGGAGAGCCTGGAGCTTAGGGAAATGGTGATTAGCTCAGGAACACCAAGGTAATTCATGCCAGAGTGAGGATTAGAACCTAGGTCTCTGACCGTGAGCCCAGGACCCCTTCACAAGAAACCAGGACCTTTACAGGAAACCATTCCACCCTTGTACCCACAGTGACTGGAGCATCAGGGCCAGGAGTGAAGTGTTTGCAAATGAATTGTTACTGCTCTGAAGTGGTGCTCTAATACCCATTTACACACTGTAAAAATGACAAACATACAGTTAAAGTGATCTCTTGACTTCTCTTCGGTTCCCTCTCTCATCCCTACCTCTGTAGAACTTTATTATGAGTCCATTCTATATGGGTATACATGTGCAGTTGACTGTTCTACAAATGTAATAATGCAGCAGTACATAATTGTTCTGCAGTTTTCTTTCCCCCTAAGTAATGATACATCTAAGAGATTGTTCTCTATCAGTATGCATAAAGTCTGGAAACAGAGAATTATTTTATTAATTTACAGAGTGAAGGTGTCCTTGATTATAGTCTATATGCTTTTCTACATCTCCAGACTTGATATACACTCTATAGATTTTTTTTTTTAAAGATTTTATTTATTTATTTGAGAGAGAGGATGAGAGGAGAGAGAGAGCACATGAGAGGAGGGAGGGTCAGAGGGAGAAGCGGACTCCCCGCTGAGCAGGGAGCCCGATGCGGGACTGGATCCCGGGACTCCAGGATCATGACCTGAGCCGAAGGCAGTCGCTTAACCAACTGAGCCACCCAGGTGCCCAGATTTACCTTTTTTTCTTATATTATCAAGTAGCTAGCTAGCTAACCATTTAACTAAAATGCATGTATTTTCATTCAGAAATTATCTTGAGTAGTGAAGGTATTGAGTTACAAAATCATTGTGCTAGGTATTGTTTATGAGACTTTGTAGGCTATTTTTCCTATGGGTCATGAGAAATATGAGAAAAAAAATATGTAGTTTGAATACTGCTTGTCTTTGTTTGGGTTGCTATAACAAAATACCACAGACTGGGTAGCTTATAAACAACAGAAATTTATTTCTCACAGTTCCAAAGGCTGGGAAGTACAAGATCAAGGTGCCAGCATGGCTGGGTGAGGGCCCTCTTCTAGGCTGCAGACTCCTGGTTGTATCCTCACGTGGTGGAATGGGCCTGGGACCTTGGTGGGGTCTCTTTAGTAAGCACTGATCCCATTCACAAGGGCTCCACCCTCAACGGCCTAATTACCTCACAAAGGCCCCACTTCCTAATACCATCCTGTGGGACATTAGTATTTCAACATCGGACTCAACATTCAGACCACAGCACTGCTATGTTACGTCTTTCTGCCTTGTATAAACTTATCTCTGCATTTCCAGTTCTTCATCTTCAAGGTGCAGTTCACAAAATCCTGCTGATTATAAAGAAATATGATAAAATATCAAGTAGCAGATTGAGAAAGATACATAAAACATGATATCCTAGTCTTAATTTCCAAAGGCTTAAATGTTCCGATATTGAAGACAGGACCTGTGAGGGCTTTTCCATTTGTCACTTGAGAGCTTGTGATATTATTGCTGTGCCGGGTTTGAGGGAAACAGTTTCTTAACCTGATCCATCCTACCATGGAATTGTTTCACAGCCCTCCAGGCCTATTTTATTTTATTTACATTCCTTTTCCGAACCTGGAAACAAGAGTAAAGGCTGCACAACCAAGTTATCTTTGGAATCTAGCTTTATGTCTTTATCTCATTTTTCTTGTTATTAATCCAAAATAGTTTGTCCTTCCATATGTCTCTCTCTTTCTTCCAGGATGAGGGTTTCATAGAAAGAAATTCTGTATATGGTTTTGTGGAATTAGTTCCCTCATGGAATTCTAATACTTCTTTATTTGCGCCCATATTTGGCTCTACGTTATGCTTCATTATAAAGCAATTAAACTTTAAAATGGATAAAATACAGCAGTAGGTAGCGTAGTCTTACTTCATTTAATTCAGGGTGTTTTAATGGCACTTTAACATGGGCAATTCACAGTGACCACAATATGTGTTAAGTAAAAAAAAATTGAAGCAGGAGGTTTTTGGTAAATAGAACAAATGAACTTCATAATCACAGCTACTTTTAATGTGTTCACTGGTCTATAAAACTGTAACATGGCAACTGTGATTGGAAACCTCTATTAAGAACAGTAAGTTAAGAGTATTAAATTAGTTTCTCTTGGTTACCAAGATTAAGATAAAAAGTCAAAAGTGCAAACTGCTCATATAGCTTTTTAATTAAACTGTCTACGATTATTGTGTGTCATAAAATGGCACATGACAGGCTTTAATTTGCCCATGCCACATTATGTAAAAGAAATTGCCATTGTATTTGCTTTCACTCTGTTCTCTCTAATCTCTGTTCTCTGTTCCACATTTTTAAAGGAGTGTGTTCTAGAGTAGCAGGCAGGTCACTGAATGTTCGATTTTAAAGGCTGTGTGTCCATGCAGTAGTAGCGTACCCTGAATGACCATCAGTGGCTCATAAACAGACCAGTAACTAACTGGTGGGCACCAAGCAGTCTGACTGAGTTCACTCATTTCTCATAGAAGTAAAATGCATTGATTACGTTGAAATCATGATCTGACATACTGTAGACTAAGATAGAGTTAATCGCTGACTGAATTTTAGAGACACGTCAGAGCTTCGATCATGGTTTCTCAATCTCAGCACCATTGATATTTGGGGCCAGGTCACTTATTGTCGTAGGGGGCTGTCCAGAGCATTGTAGGTTGTCTTGCAGCCTCCCTGGCTTCTATCCACTAGAGTCACTGACTGCGCTCCTCCTCAGTTGTGACAACCTGTAAAGTTTTGAGATTTTTATCAAATGTCTTTGAGGGGACATAATCACCTCCTTTGAAATCCACTAGCCTATAGAATATCTGATCCCATACACTCATTTAGCAAAAGAGAAAACTGAAAGCCGGGTAGATACAAGTACTTGGCAGAGATCATTGAAAGAATTATGCAAATATTCTATTAATATTCTAACTGAATAATAATTTAACAGTATTACTTCCAATTCCAGTTTCATAATATAGTTTATAAAGCTCATATAATAAGCATATTCACTTGATTTGGGGCTTACTATCTTAAGACTGTGAATTTGAAGTAAATATATCTCACAGTGTGGGTTTCGTAGGTCACGTTCTCCCAGATAAATCAAGGTTGCAGATGCAAGTATTTTATTAAGGATTTGATTCCAGGAGAAACTATTAAGGGAGTGAAGGAGGCAGGATAGAAAAGGGGAAGAATCCAAATAAGTGTATCATTTCAGGTGAGATCTCAGATTTAACTTAATCCTACAGGGCGCTCTGGAGCATAAAGTACACTTCATAAGTGTTTTGGCTTTGAGGCAAAGGAGCTGTTCTGTCGTTGGCTATGGACCATTCTGGGATTGGATGTGGGAATGTAAAATTCCTATTCCAATTCCAATTCTCTGTCCTGGGAAGGAAGCCATGGATTATCTGGGGATTTAGAGGGGCTGGAAGGAATTTAAAATCGCTAGACATTTCTGACTCTGTGTGAGCAAGCTGACTCTGATGCCCAAGGGTCATCCTCCGAGGGTTAAATATGTGACACCTCAGCAGCAAAGCATGCAGAAGTCTGGCAAGGGATGCACAGAGTCGGTAAGAGCGATCTAAGGATATACGGGTGGGGCACTAGCAGAGTCTACTCCAGTGATATTGTGGAAAAAACAGCGACTGCAGAGACAGAGAAATGTGCATTCAAGTTCTGGCCTTGCTACTTACTGCGTGACCTTGGGTAAATGATTTGAATTTATAGACCTACAGTTTCTTGGAAGTTTAAGGCAGTAACACCTAACCCATCTTGTGTGAGGTTGTGAGAATTACAATAAGTAATAAATGCAGAAGGGAGATCATATAACGAGGTTGTTACTGTGCTTTTTAATTCCTGACGAAGTATATCTTCTCATTTGTTTAAGTCTTTTAAAATTTCCCTCATTAAGGCTACAAAATTTCTTTGTAAAGGTCATATACATGTTGTGTTAAATGCATTCCAAGGTACTCAGCATTTTTAATTCTCTTGCAGGTCATATGTCTTAATTTTACATTTCAGCTTTTTTTCCTAATAGGTAGAAATACAATTGATTTTGTTACAAAGAATTAATAACCAGAAAAGTCTTATTTCTCATATATTTTCCTTAGCTTATGTTGGATTATTCACATACACAATTGTACCATTTATGAGTGATGACAATTTTATTTCATCCGTATAATTTCAATATATTTTGTTTATACTATCTGCCTCATTACGGAGGTGAGGATCTGCGATAGAGTGTTGAATTGCCATGTACAGCATCATTATCTCAAATGAAAATCAGAATTTCACCATTGACTGATCATCTTTAGTAGGTTAAAGAACTCCCTTCTGTTACTAGGCTGCCAAGAGGATTTTTCCTTTTTTTAAAATTCTGAATGTATGTTCAATTTTATCAAGCGCTGTTTTTCATTAAATCAACTATATGAATTTTCTCTCTTACCAGAAAGCAGTAATTCACATTAACTGACTTTCTAATAAGTTAAATTGCTCCAAGTATATTATTCTTTTTATATGTTGCAGATTAAGTAAATTTTTATCATGTCTAGGATTTTTGCATCCACGTTCATGAGTGAGATTGACCTATAAGTTGGCTCTTTTACTTTTCTCCTCACATTTCTGTATCAGTGTGGGGGAGATTAGAATCATTTGTTCTTGGACATGTTCAAGCACTAGAAGCCATCTCTTGTTCATCATCCAGGCAGGGTTTCTTGCGATTCTTGAGGGTGGGTACGATGTGGGCAAGTTGACTTCTGGTTTTCCCTTATGTAGGGCTGCAAGATTTAGCAACTAAAAATGCAGGGCACCTAGTTAAATTTGAATTATTTTTATTCATCTTTATTAGTTTGCTAGGGCAGTCGTACCACAGTCTGGGCTGCTTAAACAACAGAATTTTATTTTCTTACAATTCAAGAGGCTAGAAGTCTAAGATCAAGGTATCAGCAAGGGTTGGTTTCTTCTTAGGCCTCTCTCTTTGGTTTGTAAATGGCATTCCTTTCCCTGTATCTTCAATCGTCTTCCCTCTGTGTATAGGTATCCTAATCTCTTCTTCTTATTAGGACACCTGTTAAAGTGAATCAGGGCCCGCTCTAATGATTTCACTTTAACTTAATTGTCTCTTTAAAGACCCTTTCTCCAGGGGCACCTGGGTGGCTCAGATGGTTAAGCATCTGCCTTCAGCTCGGGTCATGATCCTGGGGTCCTGGGATCGAGGCCCACGTCGGGCTCCCTGCTCAGTGCAGAGCTTGCTTCTCCCTCTCCCTCTGCCATTCCCTCCACTTGTGCTCTCTGGCTCTACCTCTCTGTCAAATAAATAAATAAAATCTTAAAAAAAAAATAAAGACCCTTTCTCCAAATACAGTTGTATTCTGAGGTACTGGAGTTAGGACTTCAACATAGAAATTTTGAGGAAACACCAAAATTAGATAGCTCTTTCTTTAGCTACATTCTCCTGATGATTTATCTCTAACAGTTTCTCATTTTATGGAATTTGCTTATAAAATTCTTTGCAGTTTCAATCTGTCTTCCGTTTACATTAGAGCATAACTTACAGTGGTCACCTTTTACTTATTTCATTATTTTGTCCTTTGAAAATTAATTAATAAGAACATATGCTCAGTACTAACATTATGAGTTGGTATACTAAACATGTATTGGCATGGTTCATAATTTTGAGAACTGCTCTTCAAATTGCCTTTATAGAATCATGTAATACCATCTTTCATGACATCTTTCACTTTTCCATTCTTCAGGATTATGTTATATCTCGTAACTTAAAAAAAAGTCATCCCCCAGGGGTGCCTGGGTGGCTCAGTCGGTTAAGCGTCTGCCTTTGGCTCAGGTCATGATTCCGGGGTCCTGGGATTGAGCCCCTCATCGGGCTCCCCGCTCAGTGGGGAGTCTGCTTCTCCCTCTCCCTTTGCCTCTCCCCTCTGCTCCTGCTTGCTCTCTCTCTCAAAAAATAAATACAATCTTTTGAAAAAAATGTCATCCCCTGACAAAAAAAGAGCATTGTTAACAAATGTTATTCTCTTCTTGTTCTCTTGCTGGAATAATATTCAGGAATATCCATGTTACTAAATCAAATTTTTCATGTGATGAAATCCATTCCAAATTATAATCTTGACAAATTCCATACTAATTAACCACTTCAAGTCAGATTTTCTTCTCCTGTTCATAAGTAATGTTGTTCATTTTAAGAACAGCCTTGACAAATAAAGGGGAACATTTTTCATCAATTCTTTCTCTAATGCATTCAACAAATTCCTTTAATCAATGGAGTACTTTAATAATACTGTTTGTTCTTTCAGTGCACATAATCCTCTTGCTAGAGGAATATTGAAAACTATGAGCAAGAAATAAGCAGACTTTGCTGAGGGGCTTATTTTAAAAAAAGTCAACAAGAGTTCTGGGGGGGCCTTTTCTTCAAAATTAAAATATGATATCAGTGCTTCAAATAAACTGAAGATCCTTTCAACTGTGTTTGTTAAAGAGAACCAATGGATTTTTGAATGAGAATAGAGGACTTCTGAATGCTAGGAAAATCCCCTTCAATTTCTTTTTAAAAGAATTTATTTATTTATTTATTTATTTATTTATTTATTTATTTATTTATTTATTTATTTATTTATTTAAAGAGCTCGAGCAGGGGAAAGGGCAGAGGGACAAAGAGAAAGAATCTCAAGCAGACTCGATGCTCAGTGCAGGACCCACATGGGGCTCAATCCCATGACCCTGAGATCATGACCTGAGCCAAAATCAAGACTCAGTTGCTTAACCAACTGAGCCACCCAGGCAACCTCCTTCAATTTCAATAAAAAGGACATCAGATGTTGTTTGAGTGGCATTATGCAGAAAATGGGCAGTACAACAAACATCTACCGTAGAATCATGCATGTTTTTCATCAACTTTAAGCACTTTAATTAACTCCTAAGTGTAAAGGGAAAAAAAAAAGGAAGTCTCTGCAAAAAATTGCTGTTGTTTCTGAAGTCACATTTTCAAATGACTTTATTCACAGTAATGGCCTTATAAGGAAGCCTTTTTTCATGAGAAAACTTTCACAAGCCTAGGGAAAATGTTTTCTGTAATTGTCATTATAGGCATCTGTGGCTATGCTGTAAAAAAAAAGTGAGGCATTTCGATCTTTGATAATCTCTGTAATTGTAAGTGGAGCTATTATATTTTTTATTATTGCAGTAGATTCTGTCCTAGCACCTGGAAATTTGTTTCCAACTTGAGGTGAAAGACTGATGATGATATACAGCGTAGAAGGCCATTACAACTTCTGTGATTAGTCTTTTGAATATGAATGTCTCTTAAAAAAATACATTATTTTTTTTTCACTGTCTTTGGTACCAGTCGAGGAAATCCTGCATCTCCCATGCTCAGCTGTTAGCATATACTGGTTTATATCTGGCTTTCCATCATTTTCTATATTGAATGAAGAGTCGCCTACTACACAAAAAGCTTTGAAGGGAATTGTTCCTCATTTAATAAATGTCCACCGTTCGTAAAATCTGTCGCAACATTTACACTTGTGTTGGGCATTTTGAGGTTCCAACATACACAAAAACAGATATAAACAACCATTTCAAGAACTGAAAAGATGGGATTTGCACCTCTCTCGGCCACATCAGTCAGTGTTCCGGTTCCGTAAACAGGGGCTGAATGAATGGTCGAAAGGGTTGTGAACTTGTGACCTCAGAACAACTTGAACTCACTGATCCAAAAAAGGCGAACTCCCCGTCCGGCTGAAGGGGGAACTGTACTTGCAAGGCGCAGTCTTTCCGAACAAAGTCGCAGGTGACCTCCGTGAGGTTTGGCTATGTTGGGGATTCAAGGACTGGCTGACATTCAGGAGCAGATTGTTTAGGGACCGACAGACCTTGAGGGGTGTTCCTGCGGTCGCGAGAGTAAGGCTGCTACCGGTCCGCCGACTTTCAGAAGCATGGCCCCTGATTGGATGCCGTCTGGAATGTGAGGCTGTCGCTGATTGGCTGGCTTTCAGGGTGGGCGTATCACTGAGTGGCTGAGTTTCAGAAGCCCGGCGCTGTCTTTGACTTGCTGCCTTGCAGAAGCTTAGTTACTGAGGGGAGAGGCAGTCACCGACAGCGTTATCCCCGTCGGAAGTTGCATGTAGTTCATGGTGGTTACTTGTTCACGACTATGGGACTATGGCCAAAAATTATTGAATTATTTTCTTTCTTTAATTCTAAATCCCCCCCTTTTGATCTTCCGTCAACCAAACCTCTGGAGAGACCAGATCTTTATTTGTGGAGGTATGATTTTCAGCTAGTGTTGCCTTAACTGATTAAATTGCCAGTTACTGTGGTTGAAAAATAATTCTAACTCCTAAATTTTTATAACTTATTGAAAACCGAATACAGGACATTTAGGGTGTCCTGATAAAGTCACTATAGAATGCAGGACAGAATGACAAAGACAACGTGTTCTGTGTGTTCAGGCTGGCTGTCAGCACTAGATGAAGCCCATGTCTGAGGCAGGGTCATGTAGCACTCAGCTTCTCCAGTAGTGCTCGGAGGGCACCCCAGAGTTCTGTGG
Organism: Mirounga angustirostris; assembly: GCF_029215605.1. Classification (NCBI taxonomy): domain Eukaryota; kingdom Metazoa; phylum Chordata; class Mammalia; order Carnivora; family Phocidae; genus Mirounga; species Mirounga angustirostris. The sequence goes on along the minus strand of NW_026991719.1, from coordinate 30,433,348 downwards.
ATGTCAGGGCTCACTGCCCTCCAGAGGGAAGAAGGAGCTGAGTGGACAGGACTCTGGGCTTACAGTCCCCATTTTACCCAGACTGCTCAGCCTTCCTTATGTTCCTGGATCAGATTTCTGGGGAAAGCTGCAGCTGTAATAAGCAGTCACGTGTCTACAATTTTGACAGTCACTGTCCCCCAATTAGATAAAGAATGTGTCATGAAGTTTGCACCTCCAGGGACCTGGATGCAAGATTACCTTGAGCTCCTTGCTCAGTAGGTCGTGAGAAACTGGAGTTACTTGCAGAGTTGCCAACTGTCCAGAGCAGACACATTAGTTAGGGCAGGTAAGTGTCTCTGTATTGTGGGTGTAAGCTCAGCCTTGAACAAAGGCTGTCAAGAGTAGGGTCCTGAAAGGGACCCAAGAGAGCAGATTTGAGGTTGAAAAGTAATGATCTACAACTTCACGTATCCTCTCAGCCACAGACACACAGGCACAGGCAGTATAAAGACAAAGGCACAGGTACATGCTTAGAAAAGAGAGCTAAAAGGGGCGCCTGGGTGGCTCAGGCGTTAAGCGTCTGCCTTCGGCTAAGGTCATGATCCCAGGGTCCTGGGATCGAGCCCTGCATCGGGCTCCCTGCTCTGCGGGAAGCCTGCTTCTCCCTCTCCCACTCCCCCTGCTTGTGTTCCCTCTCTCGCTGTGTCTCTCTCTGTTCTATAAATAAATAAATAAATAAAATCTTAAAAAAAAAAAAAGAGCTAAAGGACATAGGAAAGCTCTCTCTAAGTAGTAGATTTATGGGGGAGGACTTTCTCCTTTTAAATTCTTCCCTGGATTAAGTTTTGTGTAATTTTGGTTTCCAGTAGTGTTGGCAGAGGAGGAGACAGAATATAGGTCACTGTATGCACAACACTTGACTTTCCTCCCCCTCTATGGCCTCGCATGACTTCTGATGCAACCAAACCTCCTTTGCAGCCTAGGACCCTCTCCTGATAGCCATACTAATGTTTTCTTCTGCTCACTGGACATCTCCACCTGGACAGCTGGCAAAACCTTACCATCTACCTGGCCCACACTGACTTATCCACCACACCCTTCCTCATCTCTACCTCTAACTGAAATCCCCACCAGCTCTTCCTCCTCAAAATTTATCCTCAGTCTCAGCTAAGAACAAGTTCTGCCTAGTCAGCCAACCTTTAGAACTCAGAGTCCTTATAGACCCCGCCTACCCTTTCACATAGTCCTTAACATCCTAAAAGTGAAGTCTGTCTCCTCCTTACCATCCTTGCATCCATAGCCTGAGTAGGTGCCTTGCTAGTTCTTTTTGTTTACTTAATGTTTGCTCTCAGCATATATTCAATAAGTACTTGCTAGATGAATGAATGAATGAATGAATGAATGAATGAATGAATGAATCAGTCAGTCAATCAGTCAGTTAATCAAAGTACCAGAGGTAACATTCACTGATTCAAAATAATCCCTGGTAGGGCCTCTGGCTGCCATGGAAGAAACCCAAAGTGTTACAACTGCTTACTGTACTTGGGAATTCCCATGTCCTCATGGTACTCCTGACCTGTCTCCACTGTGCATCATCATTCACTAACCCCACCCATTCATGTAGCCCAACCTCAGTGGAGTGGTCCACCATATACAAGGTAGGAAATAGCTGTCTTCAGGAGCCATAAAGATAGTTCCCAGCCCAGGTACATTGACAAGGATACACTAGAACCCCCAGGGTCATCAGGAAATGTTGCTTTACTAGAATCCATCAATAACTCACTAGATGATGCAGAGGAAACAGCTATACCCTGCCTGACAGTATGTAGAGAGGATTTGAAGGTAGAGCGGGTGGGATGTCTGATAAGTTTTGGGCTCTTTCATCCATAGACCTGCCCACGTAGATCACATGACAACTTCCAGCTGGTAAAAGTCAGAAATTTTCCATGCCTATTTATGTAAGTGTCCTTACATGCCCCCTCCCCATCCACCACCTTCCCTTACGGTCACTTCTCCACATGATGCTGAACTTTCAGATCCGCAACTACCAGCCTGCCCTATGCTCTTTCGACTTGGTTTTGCTTGTGGTCTTTCTCAGGACTCAGACTCTGGAAATTGCTCTCCTCTGCCATCCTCATGCCCCTCACCTCCACATGTCCAGCATGTCCTGTTTGGCTCAAATCTCTGGCACCCAGTTGTTCTGACCACATCTTTGCTTCTCAACATAAAAGGAAAATATCTTGTTGACATCAGAATTTCAAGACTTGTTCAGAGGAATCCTGTGACTCAGAACATCGCTGCAGAAATGTATCATTATGCGGTCAAGAGACTAAGTTCATTTTCTGCTCAACTTGATTAGAAAAAAGGGAAATACAAATTAATATAACTGTGAGACATTATTTTTTCATAAGTTTGACCGAAAGTTAAAGGATTTAAAAAACAAAATAAGAGAGTGTAGGGTATTTACGTACATCAATTCGTGAAATATTAATGGGTAGATATGTGGGGTGATATTTTGGCAATATTTATAGAAATGTGCAATTTTCATACCCTCTCCACTTTACCCCAGTTTCAGTTTGTTATGTTTTTCCTATGCACATTTGCCCAAGAACTAATGTCTAAAGGTGTTGATTCAGTTCTGTTAAGCATAGAAACTAATGGGAAATACTTATGCGTCCATCAGGAGGAAAATAGTTGAATTAATTATGGAACATACATACTTTAGAATCCTAGGGAGTAGTTAAAATAATGAGGTGAATTTATATGTGTTGTCATGGAATGATGCTGCATTCGTTTTATTAAGTGACAAAGGCAAGTGGGAGAACAGTATGTACGTCACTACCCAGTCTGTTAAAAAAAAAATCACAGTATATTTTTATAGCGCATCTATGTATTAAAAAGCTTAAGATTACCTTTAAAATAATAGGCACCATATTTTTTTTATTGTAGTTACCTCTGAGGAGAAAGCAGAGTTTTAGAGGAACGTGGTAAAGGGAAGGGATAGATTTATGTATGTTGTTAGAAATACTTGCAACGGGAGAATATATGCACTATTATTAGCTTTGTCATTAAAAATTTTAAATACGCTTAACAACATAAATAGTACCTGTTTATTAGCTAGATAAAATAACTGCTAGCTGATGCAAAACATAAAACATAAAATCTGAATGACTTAACAAGGGTTTATTTCTTGTGCACATAAAATTTGATGTGCATCTTTGCTCACTGGTGACTCAGACGTAGGCTGCTTCCATCTTGTAGTTCCATGTCTCAACACGAGCTGTCCATCTTTCTACTGAATGCAAGAAAGAAAGTGGAGGTAGCATCCTGGATCTCAAATGAGTTGGCCCAGAAATGACAAATACTTCTTCTGGCAAGAGTAGTCACATGATCCTTTTTTTTTTTTTTTAAGATTTTATTTATTTGTCAGAGAGAGACAGAGCAAGAGCACAAGAAGGGGGAGCGGCAGGCAGAGGGAGAAGCAGGCTCCCCGCTGAGCAGGGAGCCCGATGCGGGGCTGGATCCCAGGACCCTGGGATCATGACCTGAGTCGAAGGCAGACGCTTAATTGAGCTACCCAGGCGCCCCTGCCTGACCCTTCTTAATTGCAAGTGGACTGGGAATGTAGCTTTCCTGTGAACCCAGGAAAGGAGCCAAGAAAGGATGTGCATGAGCACTTGCAGTCCCTTCCTTTGTTATAAAGAGCAACTATTATGGTTTGTTAGGACAGTAACCCTCTGTTTCCTGGAGTAGTTTCTGTGAAGCCTGTTCTTCGCCTTGCAGCTGGCCTTTTTGGAACATGCTTTCAAGTACAGGATCACATCTGATTTTTAAAAGAACCCTGTAAATCCCTACAGGAAAGGTTCACCCTTCTTCACTCAGTAGCACAAACTTGCAAAAACCTCTATAATTTCAATAGGTGAGAATTACCTCGTTCTTTTTGCTGCATGGTCAGTATCTTAACTTGAGAGCATCTACTGTATACCACCGGACTGAGTGCGCCTGAACATCTGTACAGTGCTACTAGGCACCGTGAAAACAAGGACTTCGTTCTGGGGAAAGTACACAAGCTACAGATAACATAAGGATGGCGAGCTATTTTTTTTTTTTTTTCTTTTTTAATCAGTATAGCACGTTAGGCCAGGGAACCAATCCTGGGCATCTCCATTCTTCCTGCTTCCTAGGACTTCCGGGGTTATAGGAATTCAGACTTGGGATTTATAGATGTTTGCTTGCACAGGGATTTCCATGGTCTTGCCCCCTCTCTCTCTTAAGAGTGAGGCTTTGGTTTTTGACCACCTAGGTATGCTTACTCATTGGTATCTCTTCAGTGGCTAGTCCCAAATAGGACATCCCATTAAAATCCTACTACAAATATCAAGGTGGTTTCAAAATCTTCTCTTAGTTCACGTTTACATCCCAAGAAGCAGTATGTTCTGTGCCTACTTAGACTCCACTGACAAGCCCACTTGTAAAACACTTGGAGAGTATGGTGAAGAAGCCCATCAGGGAATGACCATGTACCTAAACTTCACTCTTTTTTTTTTTTTTTAAAGATTATTTATTTATTTATTTATTTATTTGAGAGAGAGAATGAGATAGAGCATGAGAGGGGGGAGGGTCAGAGGGAGAAGCAGACTCCCTGCCGAGCAGGGAGCCCGATGCGGGACTCGATCCCGGGACTCCAGGATCATGACCTGAGCCGAAGGCAGTCACTCAACCAACTGAGCCACCCAGGCGCCCCTAAACTTCACTCTTTAAAGAGAAACAGTTGCAGCACCTGGGTGGCTCAGTCAGTTACGCATCCGACTCTTGGTTTTGGCTCAGGTCATGATCTCAGGTCGTGAGATCGAGCCCTGCATCGGGGCTCTGTGCTCAGCACAGAGTCCGCTTGAGATTCTTTCCCACCCCCTCCTCTGCTCCTCCCGCGCCCCCCCGCCCCCACACTCTGTGTCTCTCAAATAAATAAATAAATAAAATCTTTTAAGAGAAGGGGTTGTAGCAGAGGGATCCCATGGTGAAAGTCAGCTAGGAGATGCCTGCAGAAAATGGAATCCTCTGAGTCAGGGGGAGGGCAGGTGGTCCTGGACTGTCTGTTCCACTGGAAGCAGGGGACAGTGTCCAGAGGAAGACGCACTGAAGGGCTGGACAGCAGGTCAGCTTCCAGAGTTGGACAGGAGGGCGATGAGGGAAGACTCGGGGGAAGGGTCCCGTAATGTGGGAAAGTGTTGGGACTGCACACCCGTGTCAGTTACTGAGCAGAGGCAACTCTCGAGGCACCCTGCGGTGAGGCAGCAGTCTGGGTAAATGAACCCCACAGACAATGCCCAAATTGTGTGTGATTCGCATTTTCACATTCCTTCATTTTATCCATTCGTTTTTCCTACTTTGGCTACAAGGTCCTTCTTTTTACCTCCTAAGAAACATTATGGAGGAGTAAGAAGAGAAATGAGTTAACAGAAGGTTGTCCCCAGGGGGCATCTGGGTGGCTCAGTTGGTTGAGCATCTGCCTTAGGCCCAGGTCATGATCCAGGGTCCTGGGATTGAGCTCCGGGTCAGGCTCCCTGCTCAGCGGCGAGTCTGCTTCTCCCTCTCCCTTTACCTGCCCCTCCCCCTGCTTGTGCGCTGGCACGCTCGCTCGCACATGCGCGCTCTCTCTCTCTGTCAAATAAAATCTTAAAAAAAAAAGGTTGTCCCCAGGTTGGAAGGAGTAGGAAGAATAGCATGGGCTCTGGAAGAATTCAAACAGGAGGTCTAGTCCCAACTCTGTCACATACTAGGCCTGCGATTTGTGAACATTCACAGACTTTCTAAGCCTCACGTTTTTTGTCTTGAAATGGGCTTGATCAGCCCTGTCTTGTATGCATGACCATTAGAATGTATGTGTTGTACGTCAAGTTCCTGGCACGGTGCACGGTGCATGGTGTGTGTGGGGTCTTTGATGATCGGCAATTACTACTATGATGATTTTGACCCCAGACATTAGTGCCTTCCTCTCTGGGACTTGTTAACCCAGGAGATGTCAGAGAATACACAGTGTTCTAGGACACGGCACACCAAACCAGCCCAAATGGCTGCTTAACAAGAAAACCTTAGTAAATCTTCCCCAGTAGAGGATATATTATTTAACTTGGGTTTGGGGGAGTAGTTCTCAACTGAACACAACTCCACACTCCTAGAATTTGTGTCAAGGACCAACTCGTTCCTTCCCTCCCAGCTGCCCCTCCAATAATCCATCTCTATTTTCATTCACTTACCTTCTCGAAAAATCTAGGCCTTGCTTAGAGTTTGCCAAAGTGTATTGAACATAACCCATTCAATGAATGGTATAGGCTCTGGATCTCTGAGCCCAGGGCAGAGTGCCAGCCCAGTGGCTTTTGGGTATCTCACCTCAAGGAAATGTCACCCTCATTTCTCACAAACTCCTTGAAGATGATGTTCATGAAACACCTAATTTGTGCATTGTGTTCAACTGCGCTTGAGCAAGAATGCAGGATAGCTTCCATTCTTGTCCCAGGTGGGATCTGGTCCAACCCATAATCCCAAAGTAGCCGCTAAGAACAGTTTTCATTCTCAACCCTGAGACACACCATTTGAGGGTCTGACCCCTGTTCACCACTCCCATAGCCTCAGCTAGTGTACTACAGCTTAATTTAAAATTACCTCCCACTGAAGGGCTTGTAATTTCCCAAGTCCACAGCCTGTCTCAGGATATTTATACTTGACTGCCTTCATATGGAACCCCCCCCAACCTCTTCATTCCTTTTTACTTTTTCTTTTGGTATTAAAGGATACTCAACCATTATTTTCTTTACATGATTCTTGCTCCTAGAATCTAAAATCTATGGGCAGGTAGTGAGTCTTGTTTATCCTAGCATCCCCACTACTAACACAGTGCTTTCCAAAAGGCAGATGCTGAATTAATATTTGTATATAAATGAGCCAGTGTACCTGGGGTATAATTTATTAATATTTATTTTTCACATATTCTTAAATAATCCAGAATCCAAGCAAATGTCTGTATATGTTATTTAATTTTACAGAACAGCAGATTGGGAGGGTTAAGAGAGGCTAAGAATTGGCCATCTTTTGGTATCTTTTGACCATCTTTAGGGTTTTTTTCCCTGATCCCAACTATTTTACTGCTGAATTCTTTGACACTTCCAAAGAAAGGCCTATTTGAATATCATTGACCTTTTCCAGGTGACAAAATAAGATGGTCCATTTTGTTTTACAAACAAGCAAAACTGGTATTCTTAAGTTTTGTAAGTAGTAATAAACGTATGACCAGTGTCATTCATAAACTTAAGATTCTAAAGCTAATAAAATGGTGTATTAAAGGGCACAACATTTGAAACCAAACTCCCCTCCCCCCACCCATGAAGAAGATAAACCTCCCCATGAACCATATAGAAAAGGGACACAGAGATGTTACACGCGGTGTTCCCTACAGCCACACCCCAGCACTCCACTACTTAGGTTGACTGCTAATTTTAATGACAAAGTGAGGAATCTGCCTCCCACCCCACTAGGGCTGGGTGGGCCGGGAGGGGATGCCAGATCCTGAACCGGAATGGGCACTGCCCATGGCACTAGCGCCCTCCTTGGCTGCTGGTCTGGCTCGGGCTCTCTCTGCTTGATCTCTCAAAGCCTCCTCATACTGGGATGGGAAGCAGCTGGGGTCGGACTCGTGGATCTTCGTCAAAAATTCCAGCAATTTCATCTTGCTGGCTTCAGCGTGGGCTCTGGGGCCCCACAGGAACTCGTAGCGTGGAGGATCACTGTTGGCCACCTGGCGGTACTCCAGGTACTCTTCTTGTACCAAATCTTGGGTGATGAACTCCCTGGGCTCCCCAATGATGAAGTGCTTCCTCCCAGCATATAAGTCCATCATATTCAGCACTTCCCAGATCTCTTCCTCAGTGGCACAATTGCCCTTCATGAAGATCACGCCCAGGACAATTATCAGGAGGCTGGCCTTGGGCATGGTGTCCTCATCACAGAGCCTCGAATCGTAAGTGAGGCCCACTTTGTTGACAAGGACATAAGTGTGGCTGGTGGGGTCCACCTCATTCATATCAACACCAAAGACCAGCTCTATGCGCTCGGAGGCTTTCCTGAGGATCTCAGGGAAGTCATCATTGCACTCTTGGATAACATCAATCATATCTGCCCTTGTGATGGGCTCTTTCATTTGATACTTGTGCAGCAGGAACTGCACCAGCATCATCACCTTGTCATCTTGAGGGTCTATGGGGAAGTTCTCGAAGTCGGACAGGGACCCTGATGAAGAAGATAAACTGTCTTCCTTTTCTTGGCTGCTGGAGCCCTCATCTGATTTGCTTGGTGAGATGGCCGTGATGACAGTGTAAGATGAGTAGGCACTCTGAGGATCCAAGGGAGTGGTGGATATTCCAGCAGCCAGAGCTTCCTCCATGTTGCCAGGCATCAGAGGACAAATGGAAGGAGAGGCCTCCTCCACAGCCTTGGAGACCTGTGTAGCCTCCAGGCCTTGGATATCACTGGGGGCACAGTGTTGTTCCTGTGTGCAGCTTGGGATCTCCTGACCCTGAGACATGCTCACTTCTGTTAGTGGTAGCAGGCAGGAATGTGGGCAGAAGGGTGGATGATAGGGGACCACAACCTAGGGAGAAAGGGAGGATGTGAGTGGCCTCATCTGGTAAACACAACTGTGGCAGCTCTGATGAAGAGTGTCTCCACCCATCTTTTCCTGAGAACAGTGCTCTAGAGCCTCACAGGTCTCCTTTCCTGACCTGCAAGAAGCTGGAGGAGGAAGTGAAAAGGCTCCTCAGGGTGCAGCCGGCTGACACAGCCAAGGCTTCCCATGGCTGACAACAGGGTAGGTAGGGTTCGGCTCTGTGGGATCCTTTCTGTTTTAGAGTGAGTGGCCCCCTCTGTCTTTGTTCAAAGTCCTCATTGTGACCCCAGGGAGTATCTGGGACTCCACCCTCTACACACCCAAGGATTATCACCTCAGAAAGAGACCTTAATCTCCTTGAGCCTCTTGAGTTAAAAAGCAAAGGCTTGCCTCTGACTGACAACACTTCTCAGAGCCTCTCAGCTCTGAGAGACAAATACCAAGGGAAAGGAAGTAGGGGGGTGCCTCTTAGGTCACACCCTCCTGGGCCTCCCAGAGGTGACAGAGGAAGGCAGCCATCTGTTAGGGGCTCTGTTGTTCTGGCATGTGTGGTCCCCTCCAGCCTCACTTGAGGTCCTAACTTTGACCTTGACAGAGATGAAGATAATTTCTGTCTGCTCACTTGAGACAACAGTCCTCAAACTCCCAAAGTCAAAGTCAGAAGGCACCAAAGTCTGTCAACTATTCCAGGGCCTACCCAGTCTGACAATAGGAATAGGGCTCTGTAGGGCTCCCGCTATTCTGGAGTGTGTGATTCCCTCCAGTCTCTACTCAGCATCTTACTTGGATTCCTGGCAGGGCCTGGGATTCCTTTTTCTGCTTACTTGAGGCTGGACCTCTCAAGGTCTTCACCATCCTCACACTCTCCAGGCAAAAATCAGGGGAAGACACTCCTGGCCACCCCCTCCTCCTCCCAGGGCTGACACCAGTTCTGAGGGGTCTTCTCCATTCTAGCGGAGAGGTCTCCTCATTCCTCACTCAGCATCTGACCTTGACCCTTGGGAAGGTCTGAGACTCCTCCCTCTGATCACTTGATGCCACCTTCCTCAGAATGGGCCTTACCTTCCTACAAACCGAAAGTAGAAGTCAGGGGGCAACCCAGTCTGACGGCTGTTTCAGAGCCTCCCAGAGCTCACAGCGGGGACTGGGTGCATATCTAGAGGATCCCTCTATTGTGAGGTGGTGGGGTGGTCACATCCGCCCCTGCTCAGAGTCTTCCGTTGAGAGTGGGCAGGCCTGCCGTTTCTCCCTGGCTGAACTGAGACCTCCCTCAGAACAAAGAACTTCCTGCCCTCAGATTCTCCAGCCAGTCAGTGGATGCCAATTCCAGCTACCCCTGCCCAACACCTCCCAGGGGTGACGATAGGGGTTGGGATCTGTATAGTCCCTTCCAGTGTGGAGTGGATGTTCCCTCAATCTTCACTGAGCGTCTTACCTTGACTGTGGTAGAGGCTGGGACTCTCCTTCAGCTGACTGGAGCCTCCACTTAGACTCCTGAGGAAAAGTGAAGGGAAAGCACTGCCAGGCATGCCCTCCCCCCACCCACAGCTCCACCTTTATCCACCCAGGGCTGACAGTACAGCTCTAAGGGGCCCCTCAGTCGTCACAGTCCTCTGTTGACGTGGCCGCCACCGCCCCACCCCCACCCCAGACTGTGGCCCTCACCACCCTCGGATTCCTGAGGCTCCAGTCAGTGGGTGCCCTCAGTCTGACCGTTATTTCAGGGGTTTTCTGGGATGAGAATAGAGGGCTTTACTCAATGGGCCAGCTCCCTTTTATTCTGGCGTCGTTGGCTCCCTGAATGATATCATTCAGTATCCTCACTTGACCAGTCATAGGTTTCTCCTTCTGCCGATAGAGGCCACGCCTTCCAGTACCAGCCTTCGCCGACCGAACTTTCAAAGTGGAAGTTAGGGGACGTTCCTTCCGCTTCTGCTCCCCGTCCGCTCCCCCCTCCCATGTCCGGGTCCTCCCAGAGTCGAGAGCAGGAGTAAGGTTCCGTGGGGCTCCTTGTGTTCCGGGGTGGTTAACCTCATTCAGTGTTGTTGGCACCTGGAGTCCCTTCAGGGCCAGGGAGTCCTCCCTCTGAATTGAGGTTATGCCCCGTCCGCCAAGATCCTCACCACTGTCAGACTCCCAAGAGGCTGGAGTCAGAGAGAGCCTCTGATAGTTATCTTGGAGCTTCCCATTGCCAACAGTCGTGGAGGAACCCTTAGAGCTCCCTCCATTCTGGAGTCAGGGGTGCCCTCAGCCAGGGACTCCCTCCTCTGCTAACCTGAGACCACACCCCCTTAACTGAAGGCCCTCACTGCCTTTAGAATACTGAGGCCAAAGTCAAAGGACACCACTTCCGGCCACCTCTGCCGGTCGTCTCCCAGGGTTGAGAGCAGGGGCGGAGCTTTATGGGGTGCTCCTCTTCTGCCGCAAGTGCTTCCTGTAGCCCTCACTTAAGGTCCATACCTTGGCTCCAGTCTTTTTGATTAATTACTTCCTAAGCAATGCCACCTTCTTGCCAATCTCTGTATTTGCCCCACTGTGATTCTCCTAGAGATTGAGTCCAAGTTCCAGGCTAGACAGTAGGTGGTGAAGCTGCAGCACAGCACATAAAAAACACATGGCTTCCCATGGGGTCCCTTCTCCAGCCAATTGGGAGCCTTCTTTTCTTTTTTTTTTTAAATTTTATTTATTTATTTGACAGGGAGAGAGAGACAGCGAGAGAGAGAACACAAGCAGGGGGAGTGGGAGAGGGAGAAGCAGGCTTCCCGCTGAGCAAGGAGCCCGATGCGGGGCTCGATCCCAGGACCCTGGGATCATGACCTGAGCTGAAGGCAGACGCTTAACGACTGAGCCACCCAGGCGCTCCTGGGAGCCTTCTTTTCTAAAAGATTCACGTTCTATGGGGAAGAGCCTTGTATAGACACATACGGAGCATAGGGAGGTGTTGAAGTGTTTTGCAAATGATTTGTTATTGATCAGAGTTGTCTTCAGTGACTGTGTTCTCACGGCAAACATTTCAAACAATACAGTCAAAACAGAATTCTCCCTTGCTTTTTCAATCCTGTCACCTGCACCACCATATAACCTTATTATGAATAAATTTTGTATGGGTATAATTGTGCATTTGACTTATATCAATCAAGCTTATGTAAATTATATAAATGTAATAATAAAGTACATACTGTTTTGCTATTTGCTTTTTCATTCAATTGATAATCCATCTTTTTTTTAAATTTTATTATGTTAGTCATCATACATTACATCATTAGTTTTTGATGTAGTGATCCACGATTCAATTGATAATCCATCTTAAGGAATGTCCCAAATCAATCTTCAGAGGGGCCTTAAAACTTGGAAAACCAGGTAATATTATTTTCTTATTATTTGAAAATTGAAGGTGTCCTTGATGGCATTCTATATAGTGTCTGTTTTTCTAGACTTTACAAGCAGTCTATATTTAGATCTGCCATTTTTTTCTTTTATTTAAAAAGCAAAATAGATGGCTACCTCTGTAATTAAAACTCTCATGTATATTTGTCTTCATATACTTTGGTGAATGGAAAGAGTGTTGAGATGTATAGTTAGTGTGCTAGGTATTGCTCATAAGAATTAGTAGGCCATTCTTTCCATGGGTCATGAGAAATGTGAGAAACAAAAGGTTGAGTACTGCTATCTGTACCCTTCTGGTTTTTTATAGACTGACCTCTGCATTTTCATTTTTTGATCTGCAAGGTCAGCCCACAAAGCTTTATTGATCACAGTGATGAAATAGTAGTGTATTGGAAGGCATATGTAAAACGGGATAACCTAGCCCTGATGTCCAAAGGCTCCAACACAAAATCCAGTGAGGGATTTCCCATTTGCTCTTTGAGAGCTTATGATTTTATTGCTGTGCTGTCTTTGGGTAAAATGATTTCATAACCTAATCCATCTTGCTATGGAATCATTATAAAGCCCTATGAATTTGTTTATTTACATTTCTTTTCTGAGACAAATATGAGAGTAAGACAGAATCCACCTCTTATGCTTTCATTCCACTCTTTTTATCTATTCTCATGGACTATATTATTAGCATAAATTAGATTTAATTTCTCTGTTTCTTACATATTTGGAGGTTTGAAGAAAAAGATTATTCATGGACCACATGGAATTAATGCCATCTAGAATTTTATTGCTTCCTTCTTCATTTTTTCTAGTATTTGAGTTCATGCTAGGTCTCATTTCAAAACAGATGTACTTTAAAATGGGTAAGGGGCACCTGGGTGGCTCAGTTGGTTAAGCATCTGACCCTTGGTTTCAGCTCAGGTTATGATCCCAGGGTCATGAGATCGAGCCCCGAGTCAGGCTCCATAGTCAGCGGGGAGTCTGCTTGAGATTCTCTCCCTCTGCCCTTCCCCTGCTCGTGTGCTCTCTCTCTCCTTCTAAAATAAGTCTTTTAAAAAGATAAAATGGTTAGAATTCTGAATTCTGCTTAATATGTGTTTTAATAGCATATTAAATAAAGTTGACAATGGCCATGGTATACATTAAGTCAAAAAGCTGAAAAAGGAATTTTTTTTCCTTTAAATGTAACAAATGGATTTGTAATCACAGTTGTTCTAATATGCTCAGTGTTCTATAAGACTTGATAGTTGTTACTGGAAATCTGATCTATTGAGAAAAGTAACTTAAAGCATTAAATTACTTTCTCTTGCTTCCTGAGATTGATAAACTGTCAAAACGTGGATACTGTTTATATAGCCTGTTGTTTAAATAGTCTGTGATTGTTATGTGTCCTAAAATGGCGTGGTACATACTATATTCAACATGCACATGTCTCCTGGACAAATAACACTTATCTTTCCAAGGAAAAAGCTGATATCTGAACAGATGAAACGACTTGGTCAAGGTCACCAAATAAAGTACACACACATTTAACTGATTAAATAATTATCTCAAATGATTAATTTTAATTCCATATTCATAATGTGATCTAAAAATCTCATTTAATAACATTCACATTATCTTGTAGTTAGTGTGCTTAAAATCTAAATGAAGATACAGTGAAATATATATATAGTTTATATCATAACATAGGTGTCTCAAGTCAGGTCTCTAAGAAGCAGACCCTGAAAGAAAGTTTGTGTGGTAGTGTGCCCAAGGTAAAACCAGTAAGAAGGTAGAGGCAGCATATAGAAAAGAAAAAGAAGCCAAGAAAAGATATGGTTCTAGGTGAGGTCTCAGCCTGATCCTGTGGGGAGCTCTGGAGCATAAGTTATTAAACTTCAGAGTTTGTCTTGCCTTGTGGCAAAGGAACTGGGCTTTTAGATTCCCACACGGGTCACTCATTGGCTGTGCCTCACTCTGGGACTGTGGGAGGCAGGGGTGAGGGAGCGAGGTGTGGGGGCTCTAAGACATTTCTGACTCTCTGTTCACACACTGAGACTCCAGTGTCCAAGAGCAAGCCTTTCAAGGTCAGAGGTACAGCATTTCGCAGCATAACACGCAGAAGCTAGATGAATACACAAGAGTTTAGGGAAAGGGCTCTGAGGAGAATCATGACTGGATGCCAGCGGTGCCTGCAACTTGGTCTGGTGGGAAAAACAGTGGCCTTTAGGGACAGAAAAGTGCATGTTCAAGTTCCGGTCTTACTCATCAGGCGTAAGCCTGGGCAGATTACTTGGGTAATCTCATACACAAATGTTTGTGAATAAATCCTTTTCATTTCTCTTCCCAAACTCTAGCAAAATGCCTGGCATATAGTTGGCATTCAAGAAGAGAATGTTGAATAGATGAAACCACTAAACCTATTTTTATATAGCTCTGGTGGGATTCAGCTTGTTGGGTTTTATTGTTATTGTTGTTTGTCGCTTTTTTATTTTTATTGTTCTCCCTTTGCATTGCATAGAACTTGACTTCTGTGGTTTTAATTCACATCTTACTGGAATACCAACTATCTCTACCTCAGGATTGACTCTGGGATTAATGTTCACATCATAAATTTGTGATATATATGTGCATTTTAAAAATCACACATACATGTGTGTGTATACATACACACATATATATATTGATGGGACTTAGCAAGCCCCCCACTAGTCAAGAGTGAGCCTGAGGTTTTTCTCCTCTTATCAGCCAGATCCTAGGAAGTGAATTTGAATGCTAGACTTTGATCAAGTTCCCCATAAAAGTGTTATGAAAAAAAAATTAAAAATAGATTTGATTAGCTAATTATTCTTTTTTTTAAAGATTTTACTTATTTGTCAGAGAGAAAGAGCGAGCGAGCACAAGCAGGGGAGCGGCAGGCAGAGGGAGGAGCAGACTCCCTGCTGAGCAGGGAGCCCGATGTGGGACTCGATTCCAGGACCCCAGGATCACGACCCGAGGTGAAGGCAGACGCCCAACTGAACCACCCAGGCGTCCCTAGCTAATTATTCTTAAGATAATCAGTGTTAACCTATCAGGTCACACATAAATGGAGAAGCCATAGAAAATAGAGATTATGAATTTATTCCTCATTGCCTAAAAAGACGAGGGAAATTTTAACTTACATTCACTCTGAGAGGCCACGGAAAAGCTTATTATAAAATACCCCATTATTAAGTTACTCTAAGATCTATTTTTATTTGATTATTTATTAAACCTCATGGGTCGTTTGTTTCTCTTTAGATATTGATCACTCCATGATGGTGCGTCAAACTTGTTCCATGACCCTATTAGGAAAAATCCACAACCTTTTATGTCAAGAGATACAAAACATCAAGAAATAGTTATTGAGAATGCGCTTGTGCCTGGTGCTGTAATAAAGATGATCTCATCTCATTTCTCATTTAATCCTCGAACAACCCTATGAGTTAGGGACTCCAGTCATCTTAATTTCACAAATGGGGAGATTCAGGCTTAGAGAGGTTAAGGAACATGACCGTGGGCTTGTAGCTAGAAAAAGGCAAAAGCAGGATTCACACCCAGGCGATCTGCAACCAGAGACTCAGCCCCAGCTTCCAAAAGGGAGGAAAAAAAAAAAAGTTCGAAAGTCTGTATTAAACCTCAAGATTCTCTTTGGGGAGTCCAGCCTACTTTAAAACCCGGGAAGATGAAAATACAGAGAAAAGGCTCTGCTCCTCAAATTAATAAAACCTGCATTCCCCAGCCAGACAAATCAGAACATTCTTTACTCCCCATAACTTCCTCAAGATACCGTATTGACCTCTTCTCCACTCCTAACTCCAGTGGACACAACTGCTTATTTGAGAAATACCATCACAAGGGTTTCCACAGTGAAAACCCATGAAAGTCCCACTTGGACTCCCTAGACAGAAAATAAGAGTTCACTTAATCTGAATAAATTGTGGGAGGATTGAGGTTCTAATTTTTCTTTACCTTTTAAAAAACTTTAAGATTTTATTTATATATTTGACAGAGAGAGATAGCGAGAGCAGGAACACAAGCAGGGGGAGTGGGAGAGGGAGAAGCAGGCTTCCCGCTGACCAGGGAACCCAATGCGGGGCGTGATCCCAGGACCCTGGGACCATGACCTGAGCCGAAGGCAGACGTTTAATGGCTGAGCCACCCAGGTGCCCCGGTTTTTGTTTACCTTTTAAGAGACAGGTGTTTTTTTTTTTTTAATTTTTTTATTCTTATGTTAATTCCCATACATTACATCATTAGTTTTAGATGAAGTGTTCCATGATTCATTGTTTGTGCATAACACCCAGTGCTCCATGCAGAATGTGCCCTCCTCAATACCCACCACCAGGCTAACCCATCCTCCCACCCCCCTCCCCTCTAGAACTCTGTTAGTTTTTCAGAGTCCATCGTTAAGAGACAGGTTTTTAATGGTTCTATTTTAGTAGATCTGTCCCCTTTCAATAAAAATAGAGCATTTCACAAGTCCTAGTTAGGTCATTTTCACTAAGAAAGAAAACTTCACTTCCCTGCTCCTAAGATGGGTATGTCGTGATTGGATGTGAAACTCCATAAATTTGTAAAAGGAAGTGTCACCACGTGGGGGGAGGGCAAACAACTTCTTGTTGTTGGCTTCACCGATGAGGCAGAGGCACACATGCAAATTCTCAAATCACACCTGGGTCTCTGTGGACCGAATTAGAGGTTAAAACCGGCTCCGGGCTGGCATTAGGGAAAGGCTTGCTCTTCACTGGGGAACTTTTCATCCAAAAGGCCAGGGCTATCCTGGGAAGGAACATAAATCCTGCACAAAACAGACCTTCACATTGGAAGTGTTAATCTGAGCCAAGTAGGTAGTTCTTTTTTTTTTTTTTCCTAAGTACCAATTACGGTGATCTTGGGGGGAAATGGATTTGGGGTAAACACCACCTGCATTGGCAGCTGAGAGAATGTGACAGGAGAGTTTGGCATCTGAACCCCATTATGTATTTTGCATTATGAGTAGAATGTGTGAATTCCATCTGTCCCAAGACTGTGGTTCTCTATTGCTAAAAACCTGTTTTGACCAATTACAGATGGAAAAGACTCCCTCATTTATCTAAGCTGGATCCCAGGCTGCCCCTGGGCTGTATAGCGTGCCATAATTAAGTTAGTGGAAGCAGTCTAATTCCTAATGCTCTGAGTATAATGTCTGACATTCGTGCCGTTTCCAGTTTTTGTCCACCATCCTGGCTCTGGTCAGGAAAACAGGGACTAAAAACGGGTGGGGTACAAGTCAAGGTAGGAATCTGTAGCATCGGTTACCTTGTTGTCCGTTCTCATACATACAGAATTGGGAAGTGGAAACACTCTCTTCAAGGCCATGCTGGGGTGACTGTCCCCGAGACTTCTGCTAGTCCCGGTAACAAGCTACATGAGCAATGAAAGGAACAGAACAGAAAGCCATATTTCCTACTGAGATTTATGTTGGAAAATTGTTGCTGCCAGGGTCATGGGTTGTACTGAGACCTTTCTGAGCATCCTCTGGGTTGTTGAACAAGACGAGCTTTGCAAAGGCTGAGAGCCATAGAATTGCTGTTCTGTTTCCTTGGTTAGGAGCAATTAATCATGGTGGTATGCCACCAACAAATGAAAATATTTTTCTTTTAGACAGGCAGGAAAGCTGGAAAGGAAGTCAGGAAGAGTGTTCCACTCTAAATACATCTTTATTTATTTTAGAGTCCATGCAGGATGTTTTTATTTTATGAGTACATTTCCAACAAGAGGGCTGAAACCCCGCCGCAAAGCTACGGTCCTGTGGTCTCATTCATGCCCTATTGCTAACTCAGGGATGTCTTTAGTTCATTCTTCTCACCATAGTACTAGGACAGGCGTTCTTCCAGTAGAAGGACACTAGGGTTCCCAGATTTGTGGATTCCATAGATCTGTGCCTAGATATCTGACTATACCTGCCTTTTCCCAACTAACATTTTATGTACACGAACTGCGGTTCAAGGGACGATTTCACCCAATCTCGTTCCAGTGTGCTTTAAGTGCCGTTCAGTAAAAGAAGCATGTGACTTCTTTTTTGTTACTGGGAAAAGTGAAGTTTCAAGATTCCAGATTTCACTCCTTCCTGGTCCAACTTTGAGGTTTGGTAGTGAGCAGCTTCTTTGGAAGAGGGCCCATACACGGACGCTGTCAGCATTCGTAACTGCCTGACTTTCTCCTGATAGCTTCGGTTGTCAACTCATGGAAACAGTTGGATCAAAATATTTTAGCTACAAAATTTCCAGTGCCTGCAACTCAAAACAAACAAGAACAACAAGCACACAAACCTCTTCCGGAAAATATATCTTCTACAGCGTGTGACGCAAAGATGGACAGTGAGAGTGTTTTATCTA
Source organism: Mirounga angustirostris (assembly GCF_029215605.1). Classification (NCBI taxonomy): domain Eukaryota; kingdom Metazoa; phylum Chordata; class Mammalia; order Carnivora; family Phocidae; genus Mirounga; species Mirounga angustirostris. The sequence continues at coordinate 30,414,943 of NW_026991719.1, read as the reverse complement.
TTTTTCCAGAATGAGGGAGAAAAAATTAAATGAGGCCTACAAAAAGTCCTATTATTTTTACTATCACTTTTCAAGATTATTTGCTATTTTGTTTTATAGCTCAGGGATTTCACAAAAAGCCCTGTAAACTCAAACTGTTGTGTTTAATATTGCTCTTACTCTCCTGCAGCTGACAGGAAATTTTCATGTATGTTTGATTTCAATTGTGTAGCATTTATGCTTTAATGGAGGCTGTCTGACCTGTGGTTTAAAGTGAATGGAAATAAAATTTTAAAACCTACTTATTTCCCAATTTAAATTGAAATAATTCTTGAATTCAGTAACTTCCACGGATTTTTTTCATCTAAGTATGTCCCTTAAACTTTTTTGCCCCTAACAGTCTTACATCTAAACAATCATGTTTCATGGAATCAGGTCTCATTGCAGACAAAATAAATTCTATTTTGCTTTCTGTCTCCCTGTCTTCTGACAAGTGTTTATTAAATAACCATTTTGAACAAGTCACATAACCTTTTCAGGCCTCAGACTCCCCATTTCTTTTACCTTTTTTAAAGATTTATTTATTTATTTGAAAGAGAGAGAGCGCAAGCGTGTGAGGAGGGGGAGGAGCAGGGAGAGAGAATCTTCAAACTCCCCGCTATGCACAGAGCCTGACGTGGGGCTTGATCTCATGACCCATGAAATCATGACCTGAGCCGAAACCAAGAGTCAGACGCTAAATCGACTGAGCCACCCCACTGCCCCAGACTGCCCATTTCTAAAGGGAATTTGGACTAGATAATGTTAAAGATACTTTGAAATTTAATGTTGCATTTATAATTTTGCTATTGGCTTAGGATCCTTCTAAATATCTAAAAGGGTTATATGTAGGAGTAGATACCATGACCAAATAGAAATAAAATGGACTTTGTAGTAAAAAGACCATGTTCAAATCTAAGTTCAGCTTTTCTGTGACTTCTGTGAGCCTTAGTTTTCTCACCTGGAAAATGGATACACTTCTGTTCTCACAACATTGTCTGGAGAATTAAATTAGAATAAATGACAAAATATGTAACATATAATAGCTCAATAAATAATACTGGCTGATCTCTTTTGCCTCAAATTGTTTCCAATGCAAATAGGATCTGTGCAAAAAAAGAAACACATAACAGTGTATTGTTAGAAAATGCTATATGCAGGGTGCCTGGCTGGTGCAGTCCATTAATTAAGCCTCCGATTCTTGGTTTTGGCTCAGGTCGTGATCTCAGGGTGGTGAGATCGAGCCCTGAGTTGGCCTCTGCCCTCAGTGTGGAATCTGCTTGAGACTCTCTCTTCTTCTCCCTCTGCCTTCCCCCTGCTCTCTCTCTTTCTAAAATAAATAAATCTTTTTAAAAAATGCTGTATGAAAAGAGCGATTTATACATAATGGACATCTTAAATATGTTTTGCAAGAGGGGAGTTCAAATGAGGCTTAGCTGCCCCAGCCCCACTTAATTCTAAACTCTGATCCTTACTTATTCCTGATTATTGCCTGGACTCAACGTTTGTCTTTGGTGGTCCTGATTAATCCTTTGTATAGTTATTAATCAAGTGAGGTCTGAATCCATTTCCCCATACCACCAGAGTCAGGAATATTTAGATCAGATATAGGAACTGTGGCTCGAGTGGGGACTGTAAGTTCTGAATTGAGAGGCAGATCACCTGCTGAAAGGGAAAAGCTTCGGACTAGAAAGTCCATTTGTTTAGCTTGAGCTTCCTTTATAAATTCATCAATCCCTGCTGCCTGGGGTAGCCTGTTTGCCCACTGGGCCCTGACAATTCATTAGAGATAGAAGAAATAAAAATAAATAAATAGAAAGTCAGGAGAGCAGAAATCCTTTATCATAACCTTCTAATAGGAATTGAACAAAATTTATGGAGGGCTTTGAGACACTTAGAATAAAAGCTCTTGCAAATAATACAAAAATCCAGAGTCCGAGTAAATCAAACTGATAACTCTGTTATCAGAGTTATCTCTAAGTCAAACTATGTAGTTGGTTCTGCATAATTGTGGAGGGCCTCCCCAAATTGCAGCATTAAGACATTTTAGAATAACAGGCATCCAGTCCAACTACTCGATTTTAAAGATGAAGAAAACTGAGGCCACAGAAGTTAAATGACCTGCAGATGAGCACATAATTCATTAGTTCAGAGCAAGGATCTGCTCTGCCATTTCCTACCGAGGTGACTTTGGCAGGTACACAGCCTTTGTAAGTTCCATGGTACTTACATGTAAAATGGGGCTAAATAGGAAGTACCCCACAATAATCCATAGGACGCATGTAAAATGGTTAGCAAAATGCCTGACCTATTATCATTATTGTAATGGTAACTAAAATCTGGCATTATAATGATTTATGACTTGGAATAATGGATAGGAGCTACTTCATATATTAAGTTGAAGAAAATTTTGGATCATGTTAAGGATCAATCTTTAAACTTGCATGTAGTAGAGAGAGCAATACATAACATTTACCCTAACATTTTCCTCAAAGACAAATGTCTTCATGCTCAAAGCCTTCTGTTATGGCAACAGGGAAATTCCCCAGTAGACATAATAACTATTTAGAAGAAGAATTTCCCTGTAACTTCATAATAAATATTTATTTCCCCTGGAAAATCCTGATATCCTTAGTGATTTCAGTCCCCTACCAAAAAAGCAAATAAGCCCAGTAAGACAAGTGAAAGAAGAATAACAAAGACCTGAAATATTGTTTTATGGTATCGAGGAGTCCTTTGTTGTGATATTATGTGGCCCTCAAACACATATGTGGCCCTAGACACATTGAGTTTTCTACACAAGTAACTCTTTACTAAATAAGAAGGGATATTACGTCAATCTATCTTACTTAAAGTGTTTCAGTTTCCTGTTAGTCTTTTTTCAGGTGTTAAGCTATTTCACAGCCCAAATGAAGGCTCCTAGAGTAAAGGGTAATATTTTAAACAAGCCAAATTGCATTCCCATCCATCCTAATTCTGAATTGCGCTGTTGATGCAGTCTTTTCAGAAAAGACATAAGACCCTCTGTGTCACTCCACTTCTCCACTTGTCTCGTGCAAATGGAGACAAGCCTGGAGGCTCTTCTTGGGTGGAGGCAAACTTGTATCTCAGCTGGGTGGTTGCCAGAAGCTAGGTCAGTGGTGAGTGGTCCTAAGGCTGTTGGGTACCACAATGGAGCTGTGGATGTCAGGATGCTGAAATTAGAGCACAACCCCGGGAACTCAAATGTTGCAAGACTTTTAGTTAATCTTTTTGAAACTGTAGATAGGGTCCTGGATTACGTGTCAGAATAGGAGGCAATATTATCTGATCCAGCTTTGCATTTGAGAAGAAGGTAGATACTGTCAGAACAATTATCTCATGATGTAATTTGAGGGTTTTTTTTTTTTTTCCTGATGAGAACCAGGAAAAGTAAGAGACTCGATTTTGCCCATTCTCACATGCATCTAGTCACCTAGCTTATTTTTGCCTGTCTTGGAGTTACAGTTGTCCCCACCGAGTAGTAAACTTCATACCTCATAATACATAAATAACCAGTAGGAGGTGCTTTATGGAGGATGCTACCTTGGTTCTCATAGGTTCTCTATAAAAGGATAGAGAATTCAAGCATTTCCCATTATGATCACTGCTCACTTTAATATATATATATATATATATATATATATATATATATATATATCACGGTCTATTTCATGATCCATAATATCTTGAAAAACATTTAGATATTTCTATTCCTTCAAATAAAAATTACACATTTAGTTTTCCATATAGTTAATCCCAAGTGAAATATTTCCAATGGGTAGTTATGAAAATTACATACACCATATTCAACTTTCATGTAGTGAATAGTATACTCTGCCTGAAAATGTAATTAGATACATCAGATAAACTAAATCCCAAGGAAGGCACATTTGCTTTCATTTAATTTCCCAATTGCAAGACCACAAAATGGCTCATAAAGTTGTTATGCCCATTATTATCAGTAATATTATTCAGGATGAAACAAATACTTGAGAAGCATTTGTTTTTATGCTCGTGTTTATTTCATTCCTGACACAGTAATGGTGGAGGAACTATTTGGACTGAAAGCCATAAATTAAATATGTTTGAGAAAAAATAAATTGGGAGAAGACTGGACATAATTGAGTTTAAAAGGTTGATTCTCTATGAAGGAAGGTTTTTGTTAAGGGAAAATGTATTACATTATGGAACCAATCAAACTGGCATTCATTCCGTAGTCCCTAGAGACTTCGTGCTCACATCAAATGGAAGACTGACGTGGTCCTCAGCCTCAGGGCCAAGTTGTTCTACAGGTTGAACTCCAAGTTGTCTCATTACATGATTAATGACATCTGCAATAAGAGTGATGCACAGTTAAGTTTGTGGTGCTCCTGCATAAATAGGTTCAACATTAAAAGTTATAAATTATTAGGGACAGAATGCTCTTTCATGCAACCAAGAAATCACTTTTCCTGGTGGGCTTTTAATAACACTGAATCTATCAAGGGTTGACACTTCTGTTATTTCCTCTAGGTAAAACAAAAACCAAAACCTTAACTGTTTATCCACAATAGCCAGGATATTTTAAGAAGAAGATGAAGAGGGGTTGGTGACAGAAATACCAGCAGATAGGTTGTTCCCGGAATATAGATCACCTTCCTTCATTAAATCTCTTTACGTGAAGCAACAGGGTGAATGTGAGGACTTCAAATGCCAAGGTGATTCCTATGATGAAACTGTGCACTGGAAGATGGAAGATGAACTGGAAAGTCATAGGCATTACCAGGATAAGCTTCAGGAAGCGAATCTGCATTTCCAGTTCATATCCCGGGAGGTTCTCCCACCCTGGCGGGAAGGTGATTTTGAGGGATATTTTGCTATGTGGGAGTTTTTCACATGGGCAACTTGATTGATTCTTAGAGTTGATCACCTATTCGAATGTGTTTTAAGCCACTCAAGAAAAAGTAATGCCCTGCTAGACTCTACTAGATAATTTTAAGTGTGCAATTCAGTGGTATGAAGTACATTCATGCAGTTACCACTGCTGTGTGTTTCCAAAACTGTTTCAGCATCCTGAACAGAAACTCTGTACCTATGAAACAGTAACTTCCTACTGCCCCTCATAATCTCTGATCTACTCTCTGTGTCTTTGAATTTGCCTCTTCGGGATATTTCATTTAAGTGTTACCAGACAATATTTGTCATTTGGCGTCTTGACTATTTCACTAAGCCTAATGTCTTTAAGGCTCATCCATGCTGTGGCATGTATCAAAACTGCCTTTCTTATTATGACTTATGATAATATTTCATTGTACCTTTTTACTGCATTTTGCCTATCCATACATCTGTTGATGGACTTGGGTTGCTTCCAACTTTTGACGTGATAAAGGCAAAAGTAGGAAAACTTTCAACAGAATTTAGATAAAAATACTCTTAGGTGGCTCTGGTGTTAGTCTTCTAGTAATATAAGGCTGAGCCTGTCATGGCTGAGTTTAATGAGTTATACTGAATATTGTCGCCTTCAGAGTATATTATTGAATATCTAGATTTTCTGAAAACACAGCCAACTTCCAAAAATGAGTAGTTTTAGCTAAGCCCAAACACCCACTGAGTAAATTTGGCTCAGTGTTATCCCTGCTTGATTTTTCTAGTCTACATAAATGAACTACTAACAGATCAAAACAACCCCACCAATCACTATTGCTCACCATATTGCTATATCCAGTGGCTAAGTATAAATCAATCTTACTTAAAATGTAAGCATATTTTGATACAGCTGATCTCTTCCTTCTCATAAAAATACCTTCATTTGTTTTTGGGATAATCACAGTCCCCAGGTTTTCATTCTCACAGGCTACCACTTGTTAGTCCCCTTTGATTGAGTGTTCTTCTTCTCTTACTTTTTTTTTTTTTTTAACACTGGCGTACCCCAAGGATCAGTCCTGAGGCCTCTTATCTCTTCATCCCTCGCATTGCTGATATAATTTCAAGCTGGAGTTCTGAATACCATCTACATTATAACAATCCCTAATCATATCTCTAGTATGGGTATTTCTCCTGAACTTTAGACTCATACTGTTCGATTGCCTATTCGATAATTCCCATTTGGATATCTAATAGACATTTTAAAAATAACATGTCTGAAATTGAACTCCTAAGCTTCCCCATACACCTGCTTTTTCCAGTCACAATTAATGCCAGCTCCATCCTTCTGGTTGCTGAGATCAATGTCCTTGATGTTATTCTGAGTTCCCTCTTTCTCTTATCCCCATTCCCAGTCTATCAGGCAATCTGTTAGTTCCACTTTCAAAGTATATCCAGAATCTGATGAATTCTTTTTTAAATCACTTTACTGAGGTCCAATTAACATAAAAGAGCTGTACATATTTAGTATACAACTTAATGAATTTGGGTAAAAATATGCTTGTGAAAACCGTCACCACAATTTATGCCACAAACATACTTTCAACACAACCACCGTATTCTCAGTCACTATTGTTTCTCTCCCAGATGGTTATGGTAGCCTCCCACAGGCTTCTCCCTGATTCCACTCTTGTTGCCCTTCAGTGTGGTCTTAACACAGCGCCTAGAATGATCCTCTTGGAAGTCCATTGGATCAAGCCATTTCTCAGCCTAAAATCTCTCAGTGGTTCCGCATTTCTCTGAGAGTAAAACCTCAAACATTTAAAAAGTTTGACAAGGCCCTATATGATATGATGCCTTTCTAAGCTCATTTTCCAATCCCTCACTACTCTATCCTCTGCTCACTTTGGCCAAGCTAGAAAGTCCTCTTCAAACACTTGCGGTGAATTCCCACAGTAGTGATTTGGCACTGGCTCTTCCTTCAGTCTGAAGTGCTTTTCCTCCAGGTATCCTTGTGACTCGTTGTACCTTCTTCTTGGCAGGGATGCTGCCTGTCGGTGTGAGGGCACCTGGACGAGAGGTAAGTGGGTGTAGAACCCATGCCCCTAAGGTATGTCTTTACACTTGTGGGCCAGGACAGGACTTGTTTCTCAGTAAGATGCAGTGTGACCAGCCTAAGAAGTCCTGGTTTTCCTCACTGTATAAGCCATATGTTTTATTTTCTGTATTCTGAGGCTTTGCTGTCTGGGACTTCACTGACCTCGGAGGGACTGGTCTTCCCAGGGCTAGCCATTTCCTAGAAGTAGTAAAGGATTTGCCTGCAAATGTGTCTTTCATGTGCAAACCAGTCAACCCAAAGCCCATACCCCCAACTACTCCTTTATCTAGCTCCTACGCTGTGGGCCACTATCCATCTGCCCTAATTGCTCCGCGGCCAGACACCAGACAACTAGGGATAGTCCCTATATCCCAGAGCCTGCTGAAATTACTCAGCAACTAGCCAATCTTAAGCCTGTTTATCCTGCCTTGCCAGAACTTTCTTACCGCAGTAAAGGCTCTTGCCACAGTTCCTGATCTCTCCCCTCTGCCTCATGACTGACACTGGTGTTTCCTCATGTGACTCCCCATGGCATTGCGTACCCACTCCTCTGAGGAACCATAGATAATAAACTATCTCCCTGTGGCAATCGCCTGCAGATCTTTTGGCCTTACTATACCTCAGATTTTCTGTTAATACACAGTATTTTAAAATACTTAATCTATTCTAATTTCAAGTAGCTCATACAATCTTCTGACATATATATCATTCTTTTATTTATTATCCATCTTCCCCACTCGATCAATGAAAACAGGAATATTTGTCTGTTTTCTTGACTGATATATCTTCCACTTTCTATAATCGTGTGTAGTGCACAGTAGGTGTCCATTAACAGTTTATAAATGAATAAATAAATGAATAAACAGTGGTAGTCAAGTGTCAGTTTACATATATTTCAAAGGCATATTATTATAATGCTTTTCAGCATTTGTTTTTCAGTAAACTCTAATTTCATTAAGAAATCAAGGCACTTAAATGAGCAAAATCAAATTTGAAAAAAAAATAAAATGCATATAAATATGGGCATTTTCATAAGAAGTGAATGTTTATGTGATGCTCTTTTGAGATACACTTGTCAAGCTGGCTCATAGTCAATATTTAGTAAATATGTAAACCCACACCTATTACACATATTGTCTATAGCTTAAGCTTATCCTTCCCCTTATTACCTGTTAAAAGAATCTCAAATTATTCGGGTAGCAGGTACAAAATGGAGCCCCCAGTTATTCAGGTAGCAGGCAGGGGTCCCTTGATTTCAGAGAAGTTGGATACCTCCATCGTCAGCAGATCAGCATAGATGACAATAGGGGGCATTTGGTGGAAATGGATTCTGGGTAAAATGTCGCAGATTTTCACTGTTCTTACCGAGATACAGATTTTTTTTCATAAATACTTCTCAGTGTGTTGTATGGCTTTGCCAATTACCAGCCTTTATTTATGTGGCTGTTTTTTGACAAATTTGTCCAATTATTTTATGTTTCTCAAGAGGGGATTTGGGAAGCTCTTTACTCAGTCATTCCAGAACATGCACTTCCCCGGACACTGGACTTTTAGATATCCATGGCATGTAGTGTGAGTGAGCAAGCTCTGTGTAAAGGACAAGTTGGTTTAAAAGACAGTCCAGATAATGCCCAATTAGAATAGTGGCAGTAGTAACAATATGATATACACCATAGAAAGGCCTTGGCTGATAGAAATGGCAGGGCGTTTTTGGCTACTGATTGGATTTGGCAGGTGATGGACAAGGAAGGTTTCACCCTTGTCTCTGAGATTAAGAAATTGGAATAGGCAAAGGATAGCGTCTGAATAGGAGAATTTAAGGATTCATGGCATAGGTAGGTGGATATGCCTGGCAGACTGTTGAAAATACGTGCAGCAAAAGAAAAAACACAGTACAATTTCACCATCCCTCAGGAATACAGCCTGAGATTGAAACTTCTGTAGTCTCTAAATGTGTGTATATATTTTAGGGATAAAGAGTAACTGTGAGTGACTAAACAATGGTGAGGGGAGGATCAAGAAGGACTGTCTTAGGATACATCCTCCGGCCGTATTCTGCACTCAGTCGCTGGCTGCGTGCCTAGCTTCTTGCCTTGCTCTACTGGGGATTCAAATTTCTGCTTTAGAAACATCACAGTTATGTCACGGACATTTGTCCGCCTCAAATAGTTTAACCATGAGTCTCAGCAGCCATGGCGTTTAGCCAGTCGGATACCAGTGGCCTCCCTACAGACTTCCTCTGGTCAAGAGTCTCCCCCAGACCCTCCGTCTCTCTGGTCTTTGCATAGTCTTCTCCGGCCTGTTTTTCTTCCCTACCATCTCTCTGCTACCTACTCTCCTTATAAAGGTTGGAAAATTATAAATAGAAATACACTTTAAATATGATAGGAAACAAAGTTTTTTTTAGCATCATCTGTATAGGAAGAAACCAACTATCATCAATTCTACTTGATTTTTGTGCCATGTTCTTGTTCTTGTTTTTTTTTTTTTAATTATTTCTTAGTGAACAGGGCCCCTTAAGTTATCATTATTATATTTTGCAACATAGAAAACTCAAGGGCATATATTTAATGAAGATGTTATTGTGGTGATGAATGTTGTTATTAAGATGTCTTGGAAAATGAATTCATAATAGCTAAAATATAAATGAACTTCTCTCTTTTGAAAATATTTTTTTGTTCCTCTTCATTCTAAAGATATTTGTGTAGGATAGCAACTAGTAATACCCATAGCAAGACACTCCTTTTCCAGAACTTTTACTGGTACTGTTGTACTTACCTTGGATGCCATGGGTGATTCATAACATCAGGGCCACTCCGTTCAAATTCATACAATTATTGCAGCAATTTCAAATGACACACACACATATATACATATATGTGTCTGTGTGTTCCTGAAATTTTTTATATTACATGCTACTGTATATAGGTATAGAGACACCCAGTTGCAAGCCCAAATTCTGTGTTTAATTCTTCAAGAACCAGATAATATACTCTAGCCCTGGACATAAGGGTATACATGTTTCTTATCCTTTATAAAACAGTGCTTGATTTCTCATCAAGATGGTGCAGTGAGCTCACACTTTGACACATCCCTCTGATCCCAGGAGATAGGAAATGATAACGCTTAAAACTAGGAAAAAAAAAGTGGTAAGAGTCAGGCCAAAAGTAACAAGATAAAAATCATCAGGGACCATAAGGAGAAGAGCAAAATGATTCAGTTTCTAGGTGGTAAATCGTACAAGTGCTCCTTGTATTTTGGGCAACGGGATTATTTTTCAAATTCCATGCTTGAATTCAGGGACTGAGGGGTATGACCTCCACTTCTTAAGGAGACTGAAAACATTGTTGTGGATGCATTGTTGTCTAGCAAAACCTCATGCTGACGCACTGCATGAAGTTTCTAGCTGGCTGAGGGGTGGGATTCACAATACTCCCAAGATCGCAGTGAGGCCGGAAAATGGAGATAACCATGTACAGTCTTGTTCTGGATGGGGCAGTGGGAGGAGGGCCTGTGGAGACAACTGTGTAATCTGTAGATACACAGATGCTCTTACATGGAGAAACACTGATAGACAAATAATGGAATGTATTTCCTTTCTATTGCTGGCATAACAGATTACCAAAAATTTAGCAGCTTAAAGCACCTCTTTTTGGGGCGCCTGGGTGGCTCAGTCGGTTAAGTGTCTGACTCTTGATTTCAGCTCAGGTCATGATCTCAGGGTGTGTCAGGCTCCGTGCTCAGCAGGGAGTCTGCTTTTCTCATTCTCCCTCTGTGCCTCCCCCACCCCCCATTCCCGTTCGTGCACACACTCCCATGCTGTCTCTGTCTCTCTCTCTCTCTCTCTCTCTCTAAATTAAATAAATAAAATCACCTGTTTTTTGGCTCACAGTTTTATAGATCAGAAGTCCGAGCAGGCTCAACTCAGTTCAGGGTCTTGTAAGTCCAAAATTAAGGTCTAAGCTGGGTTTGTATCTTACCTGGAGGGTCTAGGGGAGAATCTGCTTCCGAGCACATTCAGGTTGTCAGGGAAATTAGGTTCTGTGTGTCTGTAGCCCTGAGGCCCACTTGTTCCTTGCTGGATGTCAGCTAGGTGTCACTTGCAGATTCCAGAAGCCACCTGCATTACTTGGCTCTGACCTCCTCCATTTTCAAAGCTAGGAATGGTGTGTCAAATCCTTCCCATGCTTCCAATCACTCTGAATTCTCCTCTTACCTTTTCTGCCACCAGCTGGAGAAAGGTCTCTGCTTTTACAAGCTCATGTGATCAGATTAGGCCCACCTGGATAATCTCTCTTTTAGAGGTCAGCTGTGTCCTACAACATAACACAATCACAGGAGCACTATTTCATTAACATTCACAGGCTCCAGGATATATGGCCTGAAGTCCTTGAGCTATATTAGTTTCCTACAGATGCTATAACAAAAAACCACAGACTGGGTGGTTAAAAACAATAACAATTTACTCTCTCATAGTTCTGGAAGCCAGAACTCTGAAATCAAGGTACTTCCCCTGGAGGTTTCCAAGAGAAAATCTATTCCATGCCTCTTCTAGCTTCTGGAAGTTATATGGGATTCCTTGGCATTCTGGGTTCACCTCTCTCTGCTTCATCTTTACATTGCCTTCTCTAATGTGTGTATCTGTCCAAAATCCGTCTGCCCCCCTTTTTTATATAAGGATACATGAGAATGTATTTAGGACTCACCCAGATAATCCAGGATAAGCTCCTCTTTTCCAATATCCTTAATTTAATCACATCTTTTACCATATAAAGTAATATAGGTTCCAGGGATTACGATATGGACATATATTTTTTGGCGTGACCATAAAGCCCACTATAGGGGCCCTTCATAGAAATTCTGCCTACCACAGGGCAAGAGTTAGAAAACAACAAGGAAAGCTAACAAAAAGAAATCCCATTCAAAAATTAGTCTGATGACCAAAATGCAAAGTTACATATAAAATCTAATGCCAGGTGTGAACAAAAAACTCAGACTTTGATGCTATTCCCAAGGAAAATCACTGATAGAAGAGCCTGATAAGGAATTTGAGCTATATATGTCTGAGATGCCCAAAGAGAGCTATGAAGGAATAATTTTTATAAAAAAGCACCACAATTTGGAATAAAATTGGTCAGAAATGAAGGATAGTATAATATAAACAAAACTAAATACTGTGAAAATGCAAAGTATTTTAATTGAAATAAACCTATGATCTTTACCAAGAGGGATGAAAGTCTCCTGCTGCCCCCAGTGTGAGAGTCTTTAATATTTCTGCTCTTACACGGAGAAACACTGATAGACAAATAATGGAATGTATCACTAATGTGGATCTCTACCAGGGAAGATTTCTTTTTTAGGTTACAATTACATAAGTGCTACATCGTGTTTTGTTTTCTATTTTAACAAATATAAAGTTCTAAGTTTTTGAAACTTCAACCACCCCAGTCCCACGTCCCCACAGTCAACGGGGCAAAGATGGGGAGCTCCATATCATCGGTGAAGTAGGGCAACTCTGCAAGCGATTTAAAGGATGTGAAATGGAGGAGCCCTGCACCATCAGTGCAGTGGTGGGACTGGACAAAGGATACGAACGGAACAAAGAACAGCATTCAGCAGTGTGGTGTCCCTGGACAGGGAACATAAACAGTGAGGAAGAAGAGCTGCGCGCCATTGTTGCAGTGGCGTAAATGGACAGAGGGACAGACATCTGGGCACAGAACACAAGGCGGCCAAACACAGGAGCCTGCCCCCCGCCCTGGGGGGGCAGCGGTGAGACCTGGCAGGGGACATGAACGATATGAAAGAGGAGGAACGCTGCGCTGTCAGTGAAGCGCTGTTATTGAGCTGGGAAGGTGAACAGCGGAAGAGCAGGGGAGGAACTGGGCTGGGGATGTGGACGGGGCAGTTACTGAGGGCTCCGCCGCATGGGTGCAGTGGAGTCACTGGGAAGACCCCTACCTGTGCTCTGCTCTCACAGACTCAACGTCCCTGCGGCCGGACTATTAGGGGGAAGCCAGGGATGGCGTTGACGCAGGCAACGCACTGCCCTCCCAAGTCCGTCAGAAGTATAGTGCTGCTCTCCGGTGCCCCAGGGGAATTACAAGTGTGCCTTCGTGATAGCGTGATTCATAGTCACAGTGTCATAAGACATTTCATCTGCAGTAGACTGGTCTGCGTTTTGGAGCTTGAGGTGACCTTCCAGATACTATTGAGACAGTTAATGGAAAACCAGTTCTCCTACCATCCTGCTCAGAGCCTGTCATGTATCTTGTAATATATGTCATTGAACATTCTGAAAGCAGAGGTTCTAAATTTTCAGACATTGTAATTGCCCGATATATATATCTGATATAAATATGCACGATGGTTACATTCTAGAATATTAGTTAACTAACATGGAAACCCAGTCAATGACCCAAATCCAGCTCAGGTCATAGTGACTACAAGTCATCGTGGATTATCTGGCAGCCTTGACAAACCAAGTTTCCGCAGAAAAGACAATGGATCACAAAGCAACCCCTGCCACAGTTGGCCCCTTATTGACATTTCTGCAGCCATGGCCAGAAATCAATGGGCTGTGAACGCTGAATTACCCTCTTACGCCTGGAAGCGATCCCTGCAGGCCAGGCTGCAGGATGTTAGCAGAATGACTTGCAGGAACACACACCATTCCTGGCTGCTTCTCCTTCTGCTCTGGGAATGGAGGGACCGCCTTGGGTTCAAGGTTGTGGACCTGACATTTCCAAAACAGCACTGTGTTCACCATGGAGCCGTCTAGTTAGCTGGATGTCTCTCACTACATAGTTGTGCTGTGTTTTATGTGCCAAAGTTAAAATACATTGAAGAAGATAAGCCAAATCAATTTTAACAGGTAGAAACTCTGAACTTTTAGACAGTATTTAACAGGTAGCGGTATGGTGTGCATGCAAGAAAGGAGAGGAAACAAGTTTGGGAGATGAAGTGGGAAACTAAGTTTGAGGAGTGTAACCAGGGATCGGCAGGGCCACCTTGCACAGTTGTGCGGTTTGTGCACTGCACAGTGTCCAGTCATTGGCGTGGGGACACTGAAATGTAGCCGTGATTCTCCTCCCTTGTTGCAACACAATTCTTGGTAACTCGTACCTCATTTTATATCCTGAGGATGTGGTCTTATTTTCCACGTCAGCCCCACGAGCTGAAGACACGCTCCCCCAGTGGCTATTTTAGCCAAAACCCACTGGCAGTAGGAAGACAAAGCAGAGAAATTTCCGACTCTGGCCAGAGAAATTTAGCCACAGAGACAAAGGCTGGCACGGCCCTTCATCTGCCCACTTGGGGGCTGTCCGCACCCGGGTCCTCCAGCCCTTGACCACCTCGCAGTGTCGCTTAGTGAGAACCGCCATTGCAACATTACTATGTACCAGGCACTGTTGGAAAAACTGGTGATTAACAGACACAATCCTTTTAAGGAGTATATATTCCTGGTAGGGAGTCAGACATTAATAAATAACTCCATGTTTCCATTGTGCTGCATGACATAAATTAGAGAAAGTTAAAACCTCAACAAAATGAAAGATCATTAATGTTTTACTGGAATAACACCATAACCCTTTTCAAATGTAGGCTATAAACATACTTTTTCATATTATACTTTCAAATAGCTTTTTGAAGTTTACTCCTCTCCTCTGACCACCAGGCCTTTGAAGATTTTCATCCATTTACATTTAAAATAATCATTGACAGATAAGGAGTTACTAATGTCATCTTGTCAATTTTCTGTATGTTTAATAGATCCATTGTTAGGTTTTTTCTCTTTTGCTGTCTTTTGTGAATTGATGATTTTCTAGAGTGATATGCTTTGATTCCCTTCTCTTGTAGATGTCTGAAGATCTTTAGAAAAATTATTTTTAATTCTATATTGGGCAATTCATAGATCTCCATTTCTCTGTGGTCAGTTATTGGATGCTTACTGTGTTCCTTTGGTGATGTCATGTTTGGTGGTATCATTCTTTGTAATCCTTAGAGCCTTACATTCACTCTATTCTTCTTTTCCCACCAAGGGGAATTCTCTTGGGGCCAGGAAATTCCCTCTTGGTGCTGAAAAGTACTGGCCTGGGGGATAGGATGATGCAGGCAAAATGAAACTATTCTTCCTATGCTTTTTATGCATTTATTCGCAGGGATTTTTTGCTCCACTATATTACTGAAGCTTCTGAAGTGGACATCTCAGCTCTCCCAAAGCTGTTTTAATTTGTGGATAGCTGTCTAATTGTTGTTCTCTATAGCAGGTTGGAGGCTGCAATCCACTACTCCACCATATCAGTGATGTCCTTACTTTCTGTCTCTTTTTTAAAGAAATACTATGTTCTCATGTTGCCATGCCATTATAAGAGTAGATACATGATTAAGTTTGACTTAGGAGAATACTTGTTTCCCCCTGCCCATCCACATACACGCACACACATTCAGGTGCAGGTCGTGATTGGGTGAGAGCTGGAGAGAGAGTGACCCAGTCAGATCAATCAGATTCTACCCCAGTACCTTGCTGCTACTGTTGGGAAAGAGGGGCTTTTTTGTGTCCAGAATTTCTAGCTCTAAGAGTAGTGTGTACTTAGAGCAGCATTTCTGCATCCACAAGGGAAAAAATAATTGAGGGATAAATTCAACAAAGAGAAGAACAAAGTTGAGATATGGAAAACAGAAGAGTGAATCTTAATAACTTAGTTTAGCCTGGATAAGATACAAATCTAATAATATCTGAAGATAGCTTACAGCATTCTTTTCCTGCACGCACCATATTTATGTTTTCTTTAACTAGTATGAGAATATTTTCTGCCATGGGTTCTGAAAAACACACTGTGATAGTGAGAAAAGATGAACAGAGAGTACTGTGTATACCCATAGAATATATACATTGTGGTTTGGAGTAAGGAATGAGGTTAGATAATTAGATGAACCAGAGTATCTCCAGAAAGGGAAAAATTTCATTTCTGTCTCTCAAAAACATGAACCATGAAGTTCTCATTTCTTTATAGAAGGCATTTGAAAAATACTACCACTCAGTCCTCCTTGTTTTGAGGACATCTGAGGAATCCAGAAATTTGTACAAGAAGTCTATGAATTTATATATTATTTTATTATTGATAACATGGGTTTATTCTTTGAATTTTGTTGTCAAAACAACTTTTTGAGCTTTCTGTGGCATGTATTATCATTTCCATTGTACAGAAGAAAACAGTGGGACTAAAGAAGGTCACATGGTTTGCCCAAGGCTATGAAAATAAATAGGGACTGGGCTGGTATTTAAAACTAGGTCTTCTGATCCTAAATTGGGTGTTTATGTCTCAAGACAACTCTTTATTCCATGTTCAGTGGTGCCTCATTTTCTGGGGAAAATTCTTAAATTCACAAGATAGCCTAATCATCTCTTTAAAAAAAAAAATAGACTTAATTGAGATCTAATTCACATATCATAGAGTTCACTTATTTAAAATGTATAATTCGTCTTCAGTATACTCATAGATATGTTGCAACCATCAACAAAGTCAATTTTAGAATGTGTTCATCACTTCAAAAGAAGCCCTATATGCTTTATTTATCACCCTCATATTCCCCTGCTCCTGAACAACCAATGGACCAAAGAAGAAATCAAAAGGGAAATAAAAAAATATCTTCAAACAAAAATGGAAACACAAAATACCTAAACATGGGATATAGCAAAAGCAATTCTCATAGGGAAGTTATAATGACAAATGCCTACATTAAGAAAAAAGAAACATAGGCAATAAACAGCCTAAGCTTATACCTGAAGGAACTAGAAAAAGAATAACGAACGAAGCCCTAGATTTAGCAAAAGGAAGGTGATAATAATATGACGCAGAAATAAATGCAATAGGGAATGGGAAAACAACAGAAAAGGTTATCAAAACTGAGGGTTTTTTTTAAAAGATAAACAAAAATCGACATTTTTGCTAAATTTACCAAAAAATAAAAAATAAAAAGAGTACTCAAAATCAGAAGTAAAAGAGGAGACTACAACTCGTATCACAGAAACACAAAGGATCTTAAGAGACTATTGTGAACAAACGTATGCCAACAAATTTAATACCTTGGAAGTAATGGATAAATTTGTAGAAAGATACAGCCTATGAATACTAAATCATGAAGAAGAGAAGATCTGAACAGAATGGTAATGAGAGACTGGATCAGTAATCAACAACTTCCCAACAAAGAAAATCACAGGACTAGATGCCTTCATGAGTGAATTCTACCAAATACTTAAAGAAAAATCAACACCAATTCTTCTCAAACTCCTCTAAAAAAATAAAATGGAAGAGGAGGGAACAGTCCCAAACATATTTTATGAGGCCAGTTTTACCCTGATACCAAAGGACACTACAAGAAAAGAAAACTACAGAAAAATACCCTTCATAAATATAGATGCAAAAATTCTCAACAAAATATTAGCAAACTGAATTCAGCAGAATATTAGAAGGATCATATACCATGAACAAGTGGGAGTTATCCCTGGGATGGAAGGATGGTTCAGCAAACACAGATCAATAAATGTGATACACCACATTAATAGAATGAAAGATAAAATTCATAAGATCATCTCAGTAGATGTAGGAAAAGCATTTGGAAAAAAAAAAATACATCCTTTTGTGATTAAAAACCCTCAACCAAGTGGATACAGAAGAAACATACTTGAACACAATAAAGGCCTTCCATCTGTGACAAACCCACAGCTAAGATCACACTCAGTGGTGTAAGACTGAAAGCTTTTCTCTGAAATTGGGAAAAAAACAAGTGTGTCCACTGTCATCACTCCTGTTCAACATAGTCCTGGAAGGTCCTAGCCTGAGCAACTAGGCAAGAAAAAAAATAACAAAAGGCATGCAAATTGCAAAGGAAGAAGTAAAATTGTTGTAGTTGATCATATACATAGAGAAACCTAAAAACTCCACCAAAAAACTGTTAGAATTTTAAAAATTTAGTATTTTCAGGATACAAAATCAACATACAAAAATCAGTTGCATTTTATCCCCTAACAAAATATCTGAAAATAAATCTCACAACAGTATCAAAAGCAAAATACTTAGGAATAAATTTAACCAAGGAGGTTAAGGATTTATACACTAAAAACTATAAGACATTGATTAAAGAAATTGAGAAAGACACAAATGGAAAGATATCACTTGTTCATGGATTGAAAGTTATATTGTAAAAATGTCCATACTGTCCTAAGCCATCTACAGATTCGATGCAGTCCCTATCAAAATTCCAGTGCAGTTTTCACAGAAATAGAAAAAGCAATCCTAAAATTAACATGGAACCACAAAAGACCCCCAATAGCCAAAGCTTTCTCAAGAAAGAACAAAGCTGGAGGCATCATACTTCCTGATTTCAAATTATAGAGCTATAATGATCAAAACAGTATGGTACTGATATAAAAACAGACACATAGACCAGTGGACCAGAATCGAGAGCCTAGAAATAACCTGACACATATATGATCAACTGATGTTTGACAAAGGAACCAAGAATACTCACTGGGGAAAGGATAGTCTCTTCAGTGAATGGTGTTGGGAAAACTAGATATCCACATACAAAAGAATGAATTTGGACCCCTGTCTTGTTTTCACTGAAGTATAGTTATACAATGCTGTATTAGTTTCAGGTGTACAACATAGTGATTCATAAATTCCATACATTAAGCTATGCTCACCACAACAAGTGCAGTTAGCATCCATCACCATGCAATGCCATTATAATATTATTGACTATATTACCCATGTTGCACCTTTCAACCTGTGGCTTCTTTATTTTGTTACTGGAAGTTTGCGCCTGTTAATCCCCTTCACCTATTTCACCCATTTCCCCAATCCCTACCCTTCTGGCAGCCAGCAGTTTTGTACCTCTATCTTATGCCAGTCACAAAAATTAACTTAAAATGAATTAAGAATTTAAACGAAAGAGCTTAAATCATAGAATTCCTTGAAGAAAACACAGGGAAAAAGCTCTTTCACACTGGACTTGGCAATGATGTTTTGGACTTGACACCCAAAGCACAGGTAACAAAAGCAAAAATGAACAAGTGGGACTATATCAAACTGGGAAGCTTTGACACAGTGTGAAAGGAATAATCAACAAAATGAAAAGGCAATCTATAGAATGGTAGAAAATATTTGCAAATCATAGATCCAATAATGGACCAATATCCAAAATATTTAAAGAACTCATACAACCCAATAGCCAATAAATAAAAACTAACTGGTTAAAAAATGGGCAGAGGGGCTGACTAGACATTTTTCCTAGGAAGATACCCAAATGACCAATAGCTCATGGGAAAGTGGTCAACATCATTAATCATCAGGCAACTCAAATCAAAACTCCAATGAGATAATACCTTATGTCCTTAGGATGGCTATTATCAAAAAGATAAGAGATAACAAGGGCTGGTGAAGATGTGGAGAAAAAGGAACCCTTGTGCACTGTTGGTGGGGATGTAAGTTGGTATAACCACAATGGAAACAGTATGGAGGGTCCCCCCAAAATTAAAGATGGTACTATTAAATGATCCAGCACTCCCACTTCTTTTTCTTTGAGTTTATTTATTTGAGAGTGCACGTGAGCGCGTGCGCGTGAGAGAGAGAGAGAAAACGAGTGGGGGGGGGTGCAGAAGGAGAAGCCGAGTCCCCGTGGAGCAGGGAGCCTGACGCAGGACTCGATCCCAGGACCCTGAGATCATGACCCAAGCCGAAGGTAGACGCTTAACTGACTGAGCCACCCAGGCGCCCTTGCACTCCCACTTCTGAGCATGTCAGAAAAGTTAAATCACTATCTCAGAGACCTCTCTGCACTCTCATGTTCATTGCATCATTATTCACAATAGCCAAGAAAGACGTGGAAACTATCAAAGTATCCACCAGTGGATGAATGGATAAAGAAAGTGTATGCACACACTCACTGGAATATTATTCAATCATAAAAAAGAAGGAAATCCTGCCATTTGTGATAACATGGATGGACCTTGAGGGCATTATTCTAAGTGAAATACATCAGAAAGTAACAAACAGTATATGACTCCCTTACTTGTGAAATATAAAAAAGCCAAACTCATAGAAACAGCAGATTGGCAGTTACCTGTGGCTGGGGCTGTGGGAAATAGGTTAGTCAGTGGGTACAAACTTCCAGTTATAAAAAGAACAAAGCAAAAGTCATGTACAGCACCGTGACTGTAGTTGACAATACCACGTACTTGAAAGTTGCTGAAAGAGTAGATCTTAGCTGTCCTCACTACAGCAGCAAAAATGAAAACTATGTGAGGTGATAGATAAGCTAACTGATCTAATTTTGGTAATCATTTCATCATATATACATAAGGTACCAAATTATCACATTGTACACCTTCCATGTACACAGTGTTATGTATCAATTAAACCTCACCAAAACTGGGAAAAAGTAACATATGTCAAACACACGTAGTAAAAATCACCTTTTTTTCCTTTTTATCAAACAGTGAATAAAGTATTTTGGGAAATCTAGGTCATTGATAGGAAGTGGGACTTCTTTCCAACGTATGGTGGGAGTAACTGTAAAATGTATTTGGGAGTCACTGAAAGCCCTCAATGACCCATTTAGAATCCTCTTTTCTGTGGCATGTGTGTGTGTGATAGAGACAGACAGACAGAGAGAATGTAGACACATTACCCTGAGGAACTAGCAACGAAAATGCAGGTGCTTAGAGCTCAGGCTCTGAAGCTGGGTTGGCCACATTTAAATCTTGAATTTACAAGCTGTGTGATCTAGAACAAATTATCCCAGCACTTAGGCCCTGATTCTTAACAATTAATACAGAGATAATAAGAGCACCTACTTCAGAGGATTTTTGTAAGGATTGGATGAATTAATTCACGTGAAAGACATCAGACAATGCTGGGCATATAGTAAGCTGCAGTTACTGCTGTCATTTTAAAGACGACTCTTTATAATTATTGGAAGGCAAATACAGTCACATGAAATGACGGTGTGTTTGTGAGAACCATACAACTGCTTTCTTTCTCTTGGCCTCTGTTGTCCAAAAATCATTATCACCATAAGCACTTGGTGGTAATTCTCTAATAAGTAGAAATGGCACGGCAAAGATAAAACAGAGTGGGAGGGCAAGAGAGAGAATCTTTTCCCCTAAATTCTGATTTACACATCGCAAGGGAAGAGAAGAGAGCAAAGCTAGAAACTGAAGCCAGGGGACCCGCACCAATCCCAGTGTCTGCAGCTCTGCCTCTCACTGTGATATTCTGACCTCTGCATATTTACATTCCTCGCGCTTCATGCTCTCTGATTTGCTTCATGAGGCAGAGCCGCTGTGTCTCATCAATTAAAACAGGTTCCCAAATCCTCAGCTGTGAGATTCTCATGACTCCCGGTTTCACTGTGATGCATTTTTATTTTAAAGTAAATGTCAGTTTTCATGAGCGCAAATGTCCTCATAACATAATATGACTTGAAGATATGCAAATACCTTCTTTCCAGATACTTCTAATTAGGTAGAGGTCTTGGGTGGGGAGGTGCTCCCTAATTACTTCTGAGGTAATCAGGAGAAATCACATTTGATTATATGCTCTACAGTGGCTTCCAGAAACTCAGGGCCAGCATTTACTGCCGCAGGGCTTCTGGGAGGCAGACTCCCAGCTTTTCTTTTCTGGAAAGATACTTCTCTCTCCTCTCGGCTTTCTCAAGCCACCTCCTCCACCTTTATATTCACGGTTTGCAGACAGCCAGGGACCTTGGTTTGCGTTAAAAGTGAGCCACCAACCAGGCTGAGAGCAAACGCTGCACGGTTTTAAAGATACCCAATAATCGAAGCTCCAAACACACAGGTGTCAGGCGGCTTTAATCGAAAATCACTGGGAAATGTCACAAGTATAGGCATTATGGTTAAAGGGAACTTGTCAACTAGTGGTGAAGTGACAGTGATGGTGCCTGGCCTGTACACAAGACAGGGCTTTAGTGCTTAACTGAATGGAAGAGAAATCCCTGAAGAACTACCACCATGAGACCTTGAGGCCGTAGATCCATTTTTATAAACGTTCACCTGTCAATCTCTTTGAGATCATTTTATGTCAATGACTCTTAGTTTGATTCATAATTGTTGAAGCCTCATGTTCTTCAATCTGATAGGGTTTAAGTTAAGCCGCACCTCTAGACTGACGGTAAACAGTGAGACTATGAAATTCAGGGAACGTTCCAAATGAGTGTGTGTGGTTTGCCTGGATCACTTCCACTGTCCTGACTCAGGTATAAATGTAAAAGGAAGGCTCCCTTCAGTGACTCAGTGAATTTTTCTGCCCCTTGTTTGCAAATCTCTGTGGGTTTTCTACTTAAATATGGAAACAATAACCGGATTATCTACTGTGATTGCAGGGGTCCAGGGAAGGATGCCAGAGGTCTCTCTGGTGCTGACATTTGCTAAAGTGGAAGAGAATTTGACCCACACCGCAGTGCTCAATGCTTGGCGTGATTTAAAAGGCAGAGGAGCTGGTACTGTTAGGTTGTGCTTTAGGAATGGGGGCTGCCTAGTTAGCTGGGTCGACAAAGCCACAGAATGTGCTTTAATGTCAAGCACTTTGGGTGCTCTAACTCTGCATTTACCAGGAATTACACAAAAATTGCATTCTGATTTCAGAACTTGTGAATTTCTATGTTCAGAGACAATTTAATTGTTTGTCATTGCCTTGCAGCCCATATTAGGGGCAGAGGGTACAGCTATTCAAAGTCCAGTCCAAAATGATAATCATATAAAAGTGTTTACATTTGAAATGTAACAGTGGGTCACTTAGGGCCGAGGAGGTGAGAAATGGTTCAAGTGTAATCTAGGATTAGGCAAGAGATAGTAATAAGGGAATGTCATGCCTGATTTAATCAATGTAAATAGCCAGAAGAATAATTTCAAGACAAAATAAGGGCTCTGTACTATCCCTCAAGAAAGCTAACTGGTCAAACTATTCATTTTATTTGCCCCAAAGAAATTTAAATTACCTGTATGTGATAGTTATTCATTGTGCAGCATAGTAAGCTGACACCCCTCAATTCCAATGTCACTGTTTCAACCGAAAACTTCAGAAACCACCAGACAATTAACACTCCTCTGTCTTACAGCCACACACCAGTTAAGTATTGCTTACTCATGGTCTTGGAATCAGTGTAAATGCGGCTTCTCCCAAGTCACTTCACTGATCAACAGTATGTTCCTCGTGCCCCAACTTTGTTGCTTGAGGATTTAGAGGATCATGTTGGGAAAGGGTCTTTAACTTAGAGTATCCACTTTACCTGCCCCTGGGGCTGAATTGGTAGCAGGGAGAAGAAGCTAGAAGATTGTGTTAGTGGACAGGGACGACGGCCTGTGGGGTTCCCAAGACAAATTGGGATCGGTTGTTAATAAGCAAAACAAAGCATGGGATTTTGAAAATTATTAAAAGGAAAATGTAGCGAAACAGTCCCTGCATGAAGGTAAGGAAGAAACTGAGCAGGGAGCTCAACCTCTGTGCAAAATTGTGGCTTAAGTATCCCTGCTCCGTTCGTAGTTGTCAGTGGGCTACAATTACAATGGGGAAATAAAGGGTTTCCCGTGGTCTCGTATAGCTGTAGCACAACAGGCTTGACCCTGCTGGAATCATAAAACAATGCCAAATCAAATGATTACTGGCACAAAACTCTGCAAGTTCCTTTATGACTAGCGCTGTTTAATTTTCTTTTGGTTTAGTTTTGTTTATTTTGTTTCTGGAACTGGCATTTACACATTTTTCTGAACAAAGGAAACAATGTTTCAGACATGTTTCTGCCAGGGGTTGTGTCTCCAGTTCCAGGCCACAGTGCCTCAGTAAAATGATTTTTCAGTGGTTGACCAGGATGAGCTTAAAGAACTTTAAGTAGACACCCAAGGTTACAGGACAATAGTGCGTCACTTTACTTGTCACCAAACAGGGTAAGGGTTCTCTATATCCGTAAGTGACACACGTTCTTTTTTGGCTAATGAGTTCTGAGCAACCAACATGGGCTTTACAGGCATAGCCTTGTCTGTTAGGAAGAGAGTTCTAAGAAATGAGAGCATAAAAAATTGGAAAGCCTGGGATGCCCGGGTGGCTCAGTCAGTTAAGCATCCGCCTTCGGCTCAGGTGGTGATCCCAGGGTCCTGGGATCGAGTCCTGCATTGGGCTCCTTGCTCAGCGGAGAGCCTGCTTCTCCCTCTCCCTCTGCCTGTTACTCCTCTCTCTCTCTCTCTCTGACAAATAAATAAAATCTTAAAAAAAGAATTGGAAAGCCTGACCTAACTTTGTGCAAAATTTCCATAGCCCTATGGTCTGCATAATATATTTATTCTAAAAGTTTTAAAATAAACGTACTCCTAATCTGTTACTTTGTGTCAATTTTCTTTTTTTATTTTTTTAAGATTTTATTTTTAAGTAATCTCTATGCCCAACATGGGGCTTGAACCCATGACCCCGAGATCAGGAGTCACAGCTCTTCTGACTGAGCCAGCCAGGTGCCCCACTTTGTGTCCGTTTTCATTAGCTCCAGAAGATAGGGAGTTATGGGATGTGTGAAATAGAAACCAGAACGTGGCAGGGAAAGATGGAAACAGAATACAGACTTCACAAACGTTGTGCCTAATCCAATATCTACTCATTGAAATTTGTGGCAAAGATGTACTTTGCTTTTTGTTAAAACCCCACTTGAAGAAGACACTGAAATAATTAGGAGGTTTTGCACTCTAGCAAAGTAAAGCAGAATTACTCAGATGCTCTTATAGGAATATCGGTAAGAGGCCTGTGCTAACAGAAATGAAGATGGTAGGGATAACCTACTTTGTTTCTCCTCACCTCTCAGTGGGTCCTGTACCTGTTTTGTTGCTATTGGAGGACATGAAGATAATACTCTTTTTTTTTTTTTTTAAGATTTTATTTATTTATTTGAGAGAGAGAATGAGAGACAGAGAGCACGAGAGGGAAGAGGGCAGAGGGAGAAGCAGACCCCCCCGCCGAGCAGGGAGCCCGATGCGGGACTCGATCCCGGGACTCCAGGATCATGACCTGAGCCGAAGGCAGTCGCTTAACCAACTGAGCCACCCAGGCGCCCGAAGATAATACTCTTAATAGGCTGCCTAATGGCCCAAACTGGGTCTATTGCATAAGCTGGAAGTAGGCACCGGCTGAATGGGCAAAGCGTCTTACAGCTTAGCAACATCTCTTTGCTAACATCTCCTTTACTAGTACCATTCTTTGTGTTATCACCCATTACCATTCACGGATCCCCCTTCCCTGTTGACGGTGTCCATGCAGACATTGCTGGGCTGAGGCAAAGAGGCCAAGTATTTCTTTTTTTTTTTTTTTTCCATGTTTCAAGTTTTTATTTAAATTTGAGTTAATTAGCATATAGTGTAATACTGGTTTCAGGAGTAGAATTTAGTGATTCATCACTTCTGTACAGCACCCAGTGCTCATACAACAAGTGCCCTCCTTAATGCCCAGGATCCATTTAACCCAACCCCCACCCGCCTCCCCTCTAGCAACCTTCAATTTGTTCTCTGTGGATAAGAATCTCTTACGGTTTGCCTCCCTCTCTTTTTTCCCCCCTTCCCCTATGTTCATCTGTTTTGTTTCTTAAACTCCACATAGGAGTGAAATCATATGGTATTTGTCTTTCTCTGACTGACTTATTTCACTTAGCATCATACTCTGGAACCATCCATGTCTTTGCAAATGGCAAGATTTCATTTTTTGATGGCTACATAATATTCCATTGTATATATATACCACATCTTCTTTATCCATTCATTTGTTGATGGACATCTAGGCTCTTTCCATAGTTTGGCTATTGTGGACATTGCTGCTATAAACATCGGGGTGCATGTGCCCCTTTGGATCACTACATTTGTATCTTTGGGGTAAATACCCAGTAGTGCAATTGCTGGGTCATAGGGTAGCTCTATTTTCAACTTCTTAAGGAACCTCCATACTGTTTTCCAGAGTGGCTGTACCAATTGGCACTCCCACCAACAGTGCAGGTGGGTTCCCCTCTCTCTGCTTCCATCGCCAACATTTGTTGTTTCCTCTGTTGTTAATTTTAGCCCCTCTGATGGGTGTGAGGTGGTGTATCATTGTGCTTTTGATTTGTATTTCCCTGATGATGAGTGATGTCGAGCATCTTTTCATGTGTCTGTTGTCCATCTGTATGTCTTCTTTTGAAAAATGTCTGTTCATGTCTTCTGCCCATTTCTTAATTATTTGTTTTTTAGGTGTTGAGTTTGATAAGTTCTTCATAGATTTTGGATACAAACCCTTTATCAGATATGTCATTTGCAAATATCTTCTCTCATTCCATCGATAGCCTTTTAGTTTCATTGACTCTTTCCTTCACTGTGCAGAAGCTTTTTATCTTGATGAAGTCCCAATAGTTCATTTTCACTTTTGTTTCCCTTGCCTCTGGAGATGTGTCTAGTAAGAACTTGATGCAGCCGAGGTCAAAGAGGTTGCTGCCTGTGTTCCTCTCTAGGATTTTGATGGATTCCTGTCTCACATGTAGGCCTTTCAAATATTTTGAATTTATTTTTGTGTATGGTGTAAGAAAGTGGTCCAGTTTCATTTTTCTGCATGTTGCTGTTGTGGCCAAGTATTTCTCACCCGATGGTATCATGTGGTAAGATGACTCTATACTGGAAGTTAGGTCCTAGAAGAGTAGCTGGATAAACTGCTCAAAATAGAAGTGGAGTTAGAGTCTCTGCTTCAGTGACTAGAAGGGGTGAAGGAAGGAGTGATCTTCGTTCAAATACCACAGATTTTCCCCTTTCTTACTAAATTTTCACAGATTTCCTTGAATAGATGTTTCTCTATTAGCTGTTTTTCCTTAGGGCCACTTCCAGAGTCTTTAAAAGATTGTGGGTTTGATAGATAGATAGATAGATAGATAGATAGATAGATAGATAGATAGATAGATAGGTGGGTAGGTAGGTAGGTAGGTAGGTAGGTAGGTAGATAGATAGATGTAGATACACAGATATATATATGCTTTTCACCCTTGTCACTGGGGAATGTATCAGCAAAGCCTATCACATTGTTGTTCTGGAAGTCACATTCCCCTCTTTACTACCCTTACTAGTTTTCATCACATTCTGAATCAAAAAGAAATATTGAACAAATTCTTTTTTTCCAAGCTTTACTGAGGTATGACTGACAAATAGAAAGTATGTATTTAAGGTGTATAGCGTGTTGTTTCGATATATGTATATATTTTGAAATGATAACCATAATCAAACTAACATATCAGTCAACTCACATACTTACCTTTTTGTGGGGGAGAAGACTTGAAATCTACTCCCTTGGGGTGCCTGGGTGGCTCAGTCATTAAGCGTCTGCCTTCGGCTCAGGTCATGATCCCAGGGTCCTGGGATCGAGCCCCACATTGGGCTCCCTGCTCGGCAGGAGGCCTGCTTTTCCCTCTCCCACTGCCTGCTTGTATTCCCTCTCTCTGTGTCTCTGTCAAATAAATAAATAAAATCTTTTAAATAATAAAATAAAAGAAATCTACTCTCTTAGCAAATTTCAAGTATACAATACACTACTGTTAATTATAGTCACCATGTTGTGCATTAGGTCTCCAGAACTTATTCATCTTATAACTGGAAGTTTGTACCCTTTGATCAGTATCTCCCCATTCCTTCAACCCCTTGGCCTCTGGTAGCCACCACTGTATGCCCTGTTACTATAAATTCAAATTTTTCTTCTGATTCCAACTATAATGAGATCATGAGTATTTGCCTTTGTATCTAGCTTATTTCATTTAGCATAATGTCTTCCAGGTTCATTCTGACGATGGTAAAATTTCCTTCCTTTCTATGGCTGAATAATACTCAACTCTGTGTGTGTGTACCTCCATATTTATAAACACTCAGTTGTATATCTTTATCCATTCATCCATTGATTAACACAGGTCATTTCCATGTCTTGGCTATTGGGAATAATGCTGCAATGAACATACCCCTTCAAGATAGTGATTTCATTTCCTTTAGATATACACTCACGGTGAGATCATCAGCGGTAGTTCCCTTTTTAATTTTGTGAGGAACCTCAATACTGTTTTCCTTCATGGCCTCGAGAGTATAATGCTAAGCATAATAAGTCAATCAGAGAAAGACAAATACCATTATGATTTCATTCATATGAGGAATTTAAGAAACAAAGCAAACATGGGAAAAAATGAGAGAGAGAGAGAGAGTCAAAGCAAGAAACAGACTTTCAGTTATAGAGAATAAACTGATGATTACCAGAGGGGTGGGTGTAATACGTGATGGGGATTAAGGAGTGCACCTGTCTTAATGAGCACCGGGTACTATATGAAACTATTGAATCACTATATTGATGAAATTAATGTAACACTGTATATTAATTAACTGAAATTGAAATAAAAACTTTAAAAAATTCTGTCTTTAAAAAAAAATTATTTGTCTTTGATTTTTGACAGTTTGACTGTGATTTGTCTCTGTAGAGTCTTCTTTGGATTGAACCTGTTTGGGGGAAATGTACCTGGATATACATATCTCTTCTCAGACTTGGGTAATTTTCAGCCACTATTTCTTTCAAGCAGCTTTCTTCCCCTTTTTTCTTCTCCTAGAAGAAAATTTATATTTATATCATAAATATAAATATTACCTCTGTTGATGATTTCTTATAAATCCTATAGTCTTTTTTCATTCCTTTCCTTTTTTTTTTTTTTTTTTTTTTTTCTTTTTCTCCTCTGACTGGATCATTCCACAGAACTACTTTGAGTCCACGGATTCTTTCTTCTGTCTGATCAGGTCTGCTGTTGAAGGTCTCTATTGCATTTCTAAATGGCAGTCATTGTATTCTTAGAGCTCACTAAGTTTCTTTAAAAGAGCTATTTTGAATTCTTTGTTAGGAGTTCATAGATATCCATTTCTTCGAGGTGGGTTACTGTAAGTTTATTGTGTTCTTTAGTCATGTCATGTTTCCTTGATTCCTCATTATTTTCATAGCCTTTTGTAGGTACCTCTGCATTAGAAGAAGCAATCAACTCTTCTAGGCTTTATGTGCTGGCTTCAGTAAGGAAAGAGCTTCACCTGGTGGTGGTGGGGAGGTGGTATGCTGGGGACACTGTGATACCAGATTTAGTGGTGGAGGTGCCATGCAAGAAGGTCCTGGGGGGTGTCATGTATCGGCAGCTCAGTTAGCTGGGTTATGATATTGGCAACTCCGTGGTCCTTGGAGGCAAGAACTTCAGGGAGTCCACAGTGACTACTGTGGCTCTTAGAGTCCTCCACAGCACCTCCAGGTCCAGCAGTGAGAAACTGGGGCAGGTGGTATTAGGCTCCAGGACCTGTGATATGCATGTATCTGGCTTTAGGGCCCGGCTGCAGGTACACATGCGTTGCTAAGGGCTGAGGCCAGCAGCGGGGGCCAAGGCTGATGGAGAGTACATGGACAGCTTCGGGGACTGGAGCTGGTAGTGTTCATGCTCACAGCCACCAGGGGCTGTGTGTCGTGGCATGCGTACAACATGGCCTGGGGGGCTGGAACCAACTCTGAGGACGTGCACGGCTGTTGCAGTGGCACTCTCTGCCGTGGCTCCAGTGGAAGGCAGGGATGAATTCACGTAGCGGGAGTTGCAAAGGCAAAAAACTGTGAAGTCCTCGTGCACAAATCCTTTTTTTTTTTTTAAGATTTTATTTATTTATTTATTTGAGAGAGAGAATGAGAGAGAGAGTGAGAGAGAGAGCATGAGAGGGGGGAGGGTCAGAGGGAGAAGCAGACTCCCTGCTGAGCAGGGATCCCGATGTGGGACTCGATCCCGGGACTCCAGGATCATGACCTGAGCCGAAGGCAGATGCTTAACCAACTGAGCCACCCAGGCACCCCACAAATCCTTTTTTTTATTTGGAGTTATCTTTATTATAAATATTAAGGACTAAATTCACAAAAGAAAAGTTGGAATTCAATATTAATTTTGTGAGAACTCTCTGGTGATTATACAAACTATTTACTATTTGATACCATAATTAGAGAAAAGAACAAATTAAACTTTTGGAGGTTAGATTCAGCTATTAAGCAAGATATACCCATGGCTAACTAATTACAGAAGTAAAAGAATGGTTTCTCCACAGTGTGCATTTTGTCATAATTACAGCTCTGAGTAGCATTTATCTTAATTAGAAATGTTCAGTGGATTGAGGGACACTGCACATCATCCCTCATCTTATATTACAGATGCTGTTTTGTTTTAGAAGTTTCACATTAGGTAGGCAGCTAAACAACATAAAAACCTTGGAGATCTGTGCCCACCAGCTACTTTTTTCATAGTTAAAAAAAGAACTTTTTTTTTTTAAGATTTTTATTTATTTATTTCACAGAGAGAGACACAGCGAGAGAGGGAACACAACAGGGGGAGAGGGAGAAGGAGAAGCAGGCTTCCCACCGAGCAGGGAGCCCGATGTGGGGCTCGATCCCAGGACCCTAGGATCATGACCTGAGCCAAAGGCAGACGCTTAACCGACTGAGCCACCCAGGCACCCCCAAAAAAGAGCTTTCTTGATAAAAATTTTGAAACACTTATTGGCTGATAGGTCTTTCAAGACAAGTTAAGTATTTTAATAAACTATACTTAGGTGTAGAAATGCCAGTGAAGGTATTAGAAAACATCATAATCGTTTGTCATACCATTTCAATGGGATTATGACTGCAAAAATGCCTGCTGATTGTTTTAATTTCCTATTACTGCTATAACCAATTAGCAAAAGCATCATGCCTTAAAACAACACAAACTTACCACCTTGGTGTTTTAGAGGTCAGAAGTCTAAAATGGATCTCACCGCATTAAAGTCAAGGTGTTAGCAGGGCTGCATTCATCCTGGACACTCAAGGGGAGGATCCATTTCCTTACATTTTCCTGATTCTAGAGGCTGCCATCATTCCCTCAGCCATGACTTCCTTCCTTCATCTTCAAAGCCAGCAACATTTGGTCAAGTTCTTTTCATGCTACCAATTCTTTGGTTCTCTCTCTTCTACCTTGATCTTCCACTTCTCAGGACCCATGTGATTACATTGGGCCCACCTGGACAATCCTCCTGTTGGGATGGAAGAATCTTCCCATCTCCAGATCTGCTGATAAACAATCTTAGTTCGGTCAACAACCCTAATTCCTTTTTGGCGCATCACCTAAGATTTTCACAAGTTCCAGGGATTAGGACATGGACATCTTTGGGTGAGGCATTATTTACCAAAATCAGTATTTATAAATGGTCCTATATAGGAGTGGATGAAGAACATATATCCACTGTTAAATTTTGGAAGATCCACAAAATAATAATTAAATAACCTCTCCCCCACATGCATGATCCATGATTATGAGATATATGAATGACTAACTGGTTTCTGTAGGCATATATATGTGTCACATTTCACATGGATATGAGTGTTTTCCATCTAAAGAATCATTGTGTGATGTTAAACATTTTCCAGTATTCAGAACATTTAAGAAATCTTTGGAACTTGTGTTTGTATTTGTATTCCCTCATTAGAATTTCCTGAATGATGAAATAATTTCAACATTTTGGGGGAGAGGGAGTTTTATAGTTGGAAATAGAAACATATCTTGAGTTACAGCTCATGAAAAAAAGTCACTGAGTTCCCCAAATTAGACTGTTTGCTGTTGTTTTATCATTGTTAGTTTTGTCCAAAAGAGCATGGCCGCAAACTGCTAAGTCTGCCTCTAAAGGCAGTCTCAATAGAGATACAGAAAACAGAATTAAGTGAAAGGCCAGTAAGTCCTTATTAAAATAGCTCTGTAACTTTTTAATGCGAATATATGAATTGACTGCTCTCGTTAGTATTCATGCCATTGGCTATATACTGCCATTATGTAATTGAACCATATATTAAGCACTTAACTAATTAGAGACCTCTTACTGCTTAAATTTTCAAATTATTACCATTACCAATAAGTCCACACAAAACTGACACCGTTATATGTGGGTTTCCTTGCTTGTGCTGGCTTTAAAGAGTTACTAGTCGCTCTGCAAAAGCAACTAAAAATTGCTTCAGAATGAAGTTGTGTATGAGGAGTGCACCGAAATCAAACATAACAGAAGGAAGCCTTATTCCTGTTGCTGTCTTTACCTTTTCCAGTCATATTTAAACTGGTTTTTTTTTAAAGATTTTGTCAGAGAGAGAGAGAGAGAGAGAGAGAGAGCACGAGCAGAGGGAGGGGCAGAGGGAGAAGCAGGCTCCCCGCTGAGCAAGGAGCCCGATGCAGGACTCGATCCCAGGACCCTGGGACCATGACCTGAGCCAAAGGCAGACACTTAACTGAGCCACCCAGGCGTCCCATATTTAAACTGTTTTTGAGTGTTCCCAGTGTAAGCCCCTCGTGCATCTTTTTCTGCAACCTGGATTCATCCATGCTTCTGCTTGCATTTCTTCTCAAACAGTGATAGGAAAGTCACTGTTTCCAGAAGTAGGCAACTGCTTTTTAATCGCCATAAATCGTTAGAAAGTTTTTCCTAAGGTTATGTCAGTCTCCTTAATGCTTCTCACCAGTGGACTTTATTTGCCAGTGTGGATCGGTCCCTTCTTCCATCCGTAGGCCTTACTGGTTCTTAACTGAGGGTGCACATCAAAATCCCCAAGAGAATGATAAGAAAGAATGTGTGGAGCAGGGAGAGAGAGAGAAACGTATGCCCAGCCTCTTCTTTAGACCAGAATGAATCACATCTAGAGGTAGAATTCAGCGTGTGAATTCAGACACTTCGCTAACTCACGTATTTATTCTTGTACATACGCAGTAAATAATTACCACATGTCAGTTACTGTTTAAGAATCTGGGAACTGTATATCTAAAACTAATATTGTATGTCAACTCCAGTTAAAAAAAAAGAAGCTGAGAACGCATCAGTGAACAAAACATGCAAAACTTGCTGACTTTATAGAATGTACATATTTAGCTTTATGGACGAAGAATGAAAGGACGGTTGAGAGTGTTTTGTTTATTCAAGTGATGTGTATTATTGCAATGAGCTCATTGGGCTCTTTGTGGGGAAAAAGTCGCAATAGACCATACATCACACTAAATCTACTTCCAATTAGTATTGCAGTCAAGGTATAGTCCTACCTCTCTGGCAAAAGGTGTGATCTTTAAGCAGTAGATTTAATTTTTTTCAACTGTATTAAAGGAAATTAGTGTTGAAGAGGTCAAAAGTGAACTGGTCCAAGAAAAAGATTTGTAACTTACACTGCTGTTCACACTACCCCACTTCCAGTAGCTCACATCGAGCCCCTTGGGCTCACCTGTGATTTTTGTGGCTTTGCTCAAATTAAGCACTTCCCCCCGACACACAAACATACTCCCCCCTGAAAAAAAAAAAAAAAAAACAACAAAAAAACCTATAAATCAAAAGTTGTCACATAGCTATTCCTGTAACGAGGACAGCAGAACTTGATCTTTTCTATTTGAAATGTGTGCACTTTAAGATAAGTGGCCGATGGTATTTTAAACTAGAACAGTTTAAAACACAATCCATTAGAGCTGAATTACAGAGGCCTTCAATCATTTGACGACTGAGCTCTGTGTGAAGAAATGGCTGATGTCAAAAGAAGAGTGACAGGGACAGTTTTTACAGCATTTTTTAGAAGAAATGTGGTTAATATGAATCTGCAGGAGTACTTCCTCTGACAAAGAGCAAATGGCATCGAATTGGGGTAAATACCCTAGATACACAATGACAGAAGAAAGTAAGTGGAAAATTACACCCTTGGCACTTAACTGTATCCAAAAGAAACCACTAGTCTTTTCAGAGAGAGCTATTTAGTCTGGCAATTCCTCAAGCTATAATTTTCTTCTTGTTTTGTTTGCTTCCTTAATCTAAGATTCTTTGGAAAATAACTAGAGAGATATCTGATTTATACCTTTATCAATACTCTGTGTGACATTTGCCATCACTGTGTAGGTCTGGGTTTGTGAGGTTGGTGCTTCAGAAATGGTTTATTTGCTTCCAGACGCTATGCTGCATTTCAAGGAGCTGAGGGAAATTATGCCTCAGGTTATAGATGAATGGATCAATAACTAAGATTTACCTAGATAAGTATGACAAAAAGCATCAGCAGGAGCATAATTCAATCAGTTATGGGGGGGGTTTCTCTGTAATTAAACTATTTATTAAAATACTGAATGCATATATATATTTTTTGCACTTTTATTCCATTTTGCCCCTCTTCTAGTAATTTCTCCAGGTTGAAAATTTTGAAGCTCAGATTGAGACATAGTATTCCACTACCTAAATCCATTTAGCAGTTTTCAACTTATGATAAAGGCCCAAATCTTACATATGGACTAACGGACAAGGACTAGTTTGACCCTCCCCACCATACACCCTGTTTTCCATCACTTTTTTTTTGCTCCAGCACCTCTGTCCTTATTCCAGTTTTTCCTAACGTCACTCACCTCATGTAGTTATAATCTTATTTTTTTTAAAGATTTATTTATTTATTTTAGAGAGAGAGTGTGCAAGTAGGAATAGGGGCAGAGGGAGAGGGAGAGAGAGAATCTCAAGCAGACTCCTCGCTGAGCACAGAGCCCAGTGCAGGGCTCTATCTCACAACCCTGAGATCATGACCTGAGCTGAAATTAAGAGTCGGACACTTAACCAACTGAGCCACCCAGGTGCCCCTGTAGTTATAATTGTAGAAATAACTTGCTAAAGGCTGGAAAGATTAAAAGAATAGAAGAGTCCAAATTATATAAAAATAACATTCCAGTAATTTCTCAAAAATATAATCTATATTCTTTGCTGAAGTTAAATGATTGGCTTAAAGTGTGTAAATAGAGTTTTAGAAAGTAACCATACATATGCAGATACATACACAAAGAGATTTATTACAGGGAATTGGCTCATGTGATCATGAAGGCTGAGAAGTCCAAGATCTTCAGTCAGTAAGCTGAGGACCCAAGAAACTCAAAGGCCTGAGAACCAGCAGGGGGAGAAAAAAAAAAAAGCCAGAAAGCTCAAGACACCTGATGTTGATGTTTCAGGCCAAATTCCAAGGCAGGAAAAAAAAACTGATGTCTCAACTGAAAAGCAGCCAGGCAGGAGGAATTCTCTCTTATTCAGGAGAGGGTTAGCATTTGTTCTACTCAGGTCTTCAAATAATTGGATGAGGTCCGTCCACATTAGGGAAGAGAGTCTGCTTTACTTGATCTGTTGATTTAAATGTTAACAGGTGGGTGAGATCAGCAAGATATTAACTTACTGTGGTAATCATATCATAATATATACATACATCAAATCAATATGTTGTACACTTTAAACTAATACAATGTTATATATAGATTATAGCTCAACAAAACTGAAACAGAAACAAAAACCAGTATTCTCCTGGCATAAAAACAGACATAGAGCTCAACAGAACAGAATAGAGAGCGCAGAAATAAACTCATGCATATACTGTCAGTCGATCTTCAACAAGCATGCCAGGAACACAAAATGGGAAAAGTGTAGTCTTTTTAATGAATGGTGTTGGGAATACTAGATACTCACATACAGAAGAATTAAGTTGGACACTTATTTTACACCATACACAAAAATCAACTCAAAATGGAAGAACAACTTAAATGCTTGACCTGAAACCATAAAACTCTTTAAAGAGAACAGGAGAAAATCTTCTTGACACGGGACTCAGCAATGATTTCCTCAAGTTGACACCAAAAACATAGGCAATAAAACCAAAAGTATAGAAAGGTGGGACTACACCAAAAAAGCTTCTGCCGAGCAAAGCAAACAATCAACAGAGTAAAAAGGCAATCTATGGAATAAGAGAAAATATCTGCAAACTATATCATAAGGGTTAATATCCAAAATATGCAAGAATCTCCTGTGGCTCAATAGCAAAACAAAACAAAACAAAAAAACACCCACAAAAAAAACCCCAAAAAAACCCAAACAGCTCAATTTTTTTAAATGGGTAAAAAACTTGAATAGACATTTCTCCAAAGAAAACATACACATGGCCAACAGGTATAAGAAAAGGTGCTCACCATCACTCATCATTAGGGAAATGCAAATCAAAACCACAATGAGATATTACCTTACACCTGTTAAAATGGCTATTATATATAAAAAACAAGTGTTGATGAGGCTGTGGAGAAATTGGAACCCTTATACACTATTGGTGAAAATGTAGGATAATGTGGACATTGTGGAAAACGCGATAGAGGCCCCTCAAAAAATTAAAAAATTGAACTACCACATCATTCAGAAATCCCACTTTGGGCTATATATTCACAAACATTGAAGAGAGTTCTATATCTTGATTGTAGTGGTGGCGCACAGATCTACAACTGGGATAACATGGCGTAAAACTACACACTCATTATACCAGTGCCGATTTCCTGGCTTTGATATTGTATTATAATTATATTAGATGTTACCATTTTGAGAAACTCAGACCTTTCTGTACTATCTTAGCAACTTTCTGTGAATCTATAATTATTTCAAAATATGAAGTTACATATTCAGTAAAGCTTCTTACGGATGAATTTTTATGAGGATATCATTTGGTAAATGGCTGACATTTTAAATAGCATTTAAAAAATATTTCTTTATAGTCCATACATTGATGTGCTATTGATTTTTTAATTCATATTTTCACCAAATGTCAAATGGCCAACTATTGAAACTCAAATATTTGGCTGAAGCTTATGCTTTAGCTAAATATCATCATTATGGGATGAAGTAAAGAGATGCAACAGAAAACTGAAATGCCATCACAAAAATATTCTAATTTTATTATTAAAATTAGTAATTAAATTGGAAAATTTTGATGTAAGGTAGAAACAACAATGTCTCAGGATTATCCCTTGCTATATTGCTCTTGCATTCATTATGCTTTACATTTGTGATACGAAGTAGAACTCACTTGCCAGGGAGGCCAGTGGAAAGACAAGACTTTTTTCTGGACAGCTCTGATGGTATAGGATACTACTTTTGGAGCTGTTATCGAGAAATTACTGCTACTATATTAAAGGCATCCCAGAGGAGTTCAGTAAAATGTTTTCTAGGAAGAATTTTATATTTTGAATTCATACCTTAGGTAAATTTAAAAAATTGTTTGTCTTCAACTACTAAGAAAGTCTATAGTAATGATTTTAAGAAAATTTTAAAATGTTAGCTTCCAGAAACACATTACCATAAGAAATTGGCTACTTAAAGCCTGTTTTGAAGTGTGTTTAGTGGGAATAAAATGTATGTGAGATATCTCATTTTTCTCTAACACTTTCTCTTTAAGTCACACTCTCTTTGGTCATTTTTCTGGATTCAGTACTGTTAATGAATACTATTGCATATGACTTTAGATTTATTCAACCTAATGTAGTTGTGTGGTAGTAAAGTTAACATGCTGTGTTTAAGTCATCCTCTCAAGATTGAGGATTTCCCAAATAGGACCTTTTCTCTTGAACGATTTGTGGTCTAATGAAATGAAATAATTAAATACTAAATAAGGTTCTTAAATCTTATTTAATGTTATGGGTGCTAGTATAACAACAACAACAAAAAACCCTACAAAGTTAAGTATTATAATCTAGTCATTATTGTCTTGTATTATTATGTAAGTTCTTATAAATATTTGCTGTCTTAACAGAGTTATAATGGGGGCACCTGGCTGGCTCAGTCAGTTAAGTGTCTAACTCTCGATTTTGGCTCAGGTTATGATTGCAGGGTCGTGAGATCGAGCCCTGTTGGGCTCCATACTCAGTGCAGAATCTGCTTGAGATTCTCTCTCTCCCTCTCGCTCTGCCCCTTCCCCTACTCATGCTCTCTCTCTTTCTCTCTAAATAAATAATATCTTTAAAAAAATTATAAAGAAGTTATAATGTCCTTTGTAAATTTTCTACTTAATATACATTATAATATTTGCATTAACTTTCAAATAACTTTCCTTGTTATTTAATCATTATATAACTATTTTTATAAATTACTGCATTTTACATACCTCTATACCTCAAGTGACTGACAGAATATCAACATGTAAAAATAATAATTCTGCTTCAAATTAAAATTTTAAGGTTCACATATTTGTGAAAGTAAATATTCACGTATGCACATATTATATCAAAAGACATTTTCTCTGTCTTCTGAGGTTGTTCACTCTGAAAATATCTTAGAAAAGATAGCTCTGAATGAGTGTCTCTGCTTGCAAGATGTAGAAACATTAAAGACCCATGGAGAATGTATTCCAACAGAAATATCCATAGATTCCATTTCTTACAGATAGTAATGGCAATCATTACCTACTCCTTTGCAGTGCTTACAGGTACTAGCATTACTTTAAGCACTTTTACTTATATTAACTCATGAGATCCTCCCCACAACTGTGTGAATTAGGCACTAGTATTCCATAGATGAGTATACTGAGACAGGGAGGTTGAGTACCTTTCCCAAGGTCACACAGCTAGTAAGTGGCAGAGTTGGGACATGAACCCAGTTATTATCATTACATCCTATTCCCTTATCCACTATGCCATACTGCCTCTGTACATTATTTACGTATTATTTGCTGTTATATGATGTGTTGGTATCTCAAATTATTATTTTATCTCATAAGATGCAGGCCCTTGTTCCTTGAAGAAATCTCTACCTCAAAATGGCTCCCCAACAAGCTAAGGAAGTTATGAATAATTCATCTGCCATATTACCAGTAGGGAGCCCTTAAGAATGGTACATGTAGAGAATATAGTTAGAAGACGGCAGCCACACCACAATGGATGAGAAGTGTGGGTCTGGGTCTCTTATTATTCACACTCTCTTTGTTCAAAGTTTAACATCCCCTATTTTCTTTCTCTGTTTCAGCTTCTCAAACCGGGCTGAACATTTGGCACTGTGTTTACATTCAGTATTGATTTCTCAAACATTTTTGTTTTAATTGGTCTTGGCTCTTTGAAGTTAAATAATTTTACTAACGTACAACCCCTTATTCTCTATCACTACCGTAGCGTAGTATGAAAGGCATAAATAAACTCTCTTAATGAGGTTCATACACTGTCTTTCTGTACTCTTCTCCTCATCGACTATTCTGGTGAAGAATGAACCCTGTCAAAATTACGAAATGAGTTGAGTTTGACTTGACTTATTATTAGTGAATCCATAATGCTGCTTAGTAAGTACCACTCTGTACCTAAGTTCTCATTAAAGCTCTTGACAGGAGTTAGTTTATCTTAAAAAATGGATTAGCTTCCTTCTTTATCTGCTGAAAAGCATGACTGTGGGAGAAAATTGCATGGTAAGGGCATCGAGCAGTACAGGTGTGGGCGTTGGTATAATTGTGTGTCTGTGAGGTGAAATCTAAAGGTTCATGATAGCATAGAAAAAACAGGAAATCTGTAGTCAGACACCTCTATGTGTGAAACACAGTAATGGGCAAGAGGAAGTCAGGAAATCAACGTCTCATCTGCAGTGTCTTTGTAAGGATTAGAAGCCGCATGAGAAGGATTCCTTTGCCACAGGACTTAGCACTTACTAAGAACTCAACTATTTTATTAGTGAATGATAGGGAAAATTGGGGTGGGGAGATGGGGGGAAATCTACAGAATAAATGAGCATGAAATTCAAATCAGTCATTTTACAGGTATTATTTAAGTCTTTATTAAATTATACAAAAAATATATGATGTATGAATCAGCTGTAATTTCTAAGACTGACATTTGACATCAACTATTTTTAAGTGTGAAAATAGTATTGTATTATAGTATTGTCTTACATATTTTTAAAGTTTATTTTTTTAGTTATGCCGACTAAAGAATTTACAGATGGGAAGGAGAAGTAGACGGGGATAGATGGAAGTAGATGGGGTGATGGTTTTTAGGGCTGAGAGCTGGGTATGTGCACAATATATCAGTCATTAAATAAATATATTTGCGTATATTTAAAATTCTTCATAAAAGCAATGAAATGAGTAGTTCCCAAAAAAGGAGGGAGGGGAGGCAGACAGAATTTTATAGGTCACAATCTAAGGCATTAAGCTACCCTGAGAAACCAGGAATCCATATAAGGGAACAGGGGATTTGCTGAGTGGAGGCCAAATGAGATCTTTATTTGTGCGATGGATTTTGCTGGGGCCAGGCTCTTACACACACAGTAATTATCATGAATGTCACCCAAGATAAAAGCTTAGTTGTATTTAATGTCAACTTCACAGATCTCCTTTTGAATTCTGACTTTTCATTAACCCCTTGAAATCCTTGTCCTAATTCATATCCATAATTGACTCACGTGTTTGTCGCTTTACTTAATCTTGCTTATTGACTAAATAACAATATTTTTTTTTACCTGCTTTGAATGACTTCTACTTCATTTGATTATTTTATTAATGCTTCTAGAATATCCTTGCTGATATAAAATCTCTCTTTTATTCTCTCAGGACAAACATGTTGTAAAATATAGTACAAGCCTTCTCCTTACCTTTTGTATTATTATTTCAATCACGTACACTTTAACTCTCTTCAGAAGAAAAAAAATCATTAAAATTATGTTGGAGATTATGCAGGATTGACCAAAAACATAGCTGAGGAAATTATTTTAGTTACGAAAGTCTCAGTTGTCAAACAATCCAATAGATGACTACATAATCGATCCTAATTGCTTGTTAAGATGAAAGCAACAACTAGCAAGATGACACCTTGATTCAGATCAGTCATTTTAATGACTGAATTAGAGCTGTGCAGTGATTCAAATTTGAGGAATTAACTGCTAGTGAGCTGAAAAGAAGTAAATCAGCTAGTAAGGGATACACTCTTTATATGCAAGTATGTCAGAAATCACAGGGAAAGAGAGTTAAGACAAATAATATTGTTATATAACGGTTTTACAACACAATGCCATTTACACAGCACTTTCACGGGTGGCCCAGTTTAATCTTCACAACAATCGTATTAGGTACCCTTGTCCCTATTTTATATTCAGAAACTGTTTTTCGGCTAATGCAGGTTGAATGCCTTTCCTAAAGTTATCCATCTGATGCTACAGTTTCAGTGAGGCCAAGTTTTGAACCCATTGGTTTCCCCACTGGTGCCACTTGCCATCCACGGACATCAAATCCTAAATTTTCCAAAGCTGTATGATGCCTACTAAGAGTCTCATTAAATTCATTTGTATTTTTATTTATTTTCTTACTATGTTAGTCACCATACAGTACATCGTTAGTTTTTGATGTAGTGTTCCATGTGTGCTTTTAAACTTAGGTCATAGCTAGTTTCATAGTTATCACTGAGAACGATGACCAATGTTCTGCCATCATAAATTAGTAGAGGCTTATCTCAAACCTACAGCATTATTGGCAGTTTTAGTGGAAAGTCTCCCAAATTCCATTTTATGGCTATTTTTGAACTAAGTGAAAGGAAGTTTGAACACGTCTTTCTGTCAAAGGATTTTACCTTATCAGATAAGAACCTGTTATTTTCTAATGCATCAGGAAACTTGAAGACGTTCTTGACAGACTGATTAGAGTTATCGATCAGCTGTCCTGGTGATAAGTTTTCTGCAGCCAGACTGTGTTTTGTTTCCATTTTTCATAGATATTCTCATTGTTTCTTAATTTACCCAGAGTCATTTGTTTCATTATTTCCATTATATCTATTAATGTAAGATCAGTTTCACACATGATTATCATCACTATTTTGAGGACTTATATCTCTGAGCTACACAAAATATTCTGTATATTTCAAGTATTCCAGATCTTTTACACATGTGCATTATATGTACTTAATTAACTATAGCTTTACTCAGAGGAGGAAATGTTAATTTCACTAAAAATGTGTATGGAGCTACTATTTACATATGATGGTCATTACGTCTTCTTGGGAGTGAGAGAATGTGTTGAAGGAGGGATGCTTTGGGAGCAGAAATACTGCCTCAAGGCCCAGGCAACACAGGCCCCTTCCTAACCTCTGGGCCCCGTGGGACAACTAGCAATCTACTTCTAGCCACACTCTGGGTACTCTTGTCCTAGGATTATCTTCTTCAATGGCACTGAGTCTACTTCCAAGGTTGTGGGGCTTCTCCCTGGGCTCATTGTGCTGAATGCAGATGTGCCTTAGGTGTGTGTACACTGCTAGGCCCAAGCGGTAACCAAATGGCAGATATTGGTGGGAAGGCATATCATGTCCACATGAGCGCAGAGTCCCTCTCCGTGTGGGAAGATGCAAAACAGGCAGAAGAGAAAGGGGGAGAGTCGCTAGCTTAGAGATGGTTTTTTCTGTGCTGCTACCTTCAAATCTCAAATTCCAAAGAGTCTGAGAGTTCAGAATTTGAACCTGCCCTTCCAGGTGATTAGGAATGTACCTTGTCGAGGTGGGAGCATAGGGCACATTTTACCTAACAATTTCTTAGCATTATTTATAACTTTTGAGTCCATAAATTTATGGTGCATGGATCTTTATTTGTTCTCTTGTTAGAGGCCCCACACGTATAAGTGGCCTGAGCAAGGGGATTTGCACTTGCTTCATTAGCATATGCCACTCATAAACTGAGCATAATATCACAGTGTCAGAAGAATATGTCATAATGGTTAACAAAGACTTAATGATTTTTCCTTAAATGTAAATAGCTTCTCGGCTTTCCTCTTGTGGCTACAGTACAGCAAGATAGCACTTGTGGAAGCCCTCATTCAAAGTCACGAACCACATAGTTCAAAGTCCCAGTGTTCCGTACTCCCGAGGTGAAAATTCAGGACAAGTCAATCCAAAACTATCCATCCATTCAACAAACATGGATCAATCGTGTACTGTGTAAATGAGCGACAGTTTTCTAGGAAGTGTTAGGGCTAAAAAAGATAAGTCAGGCATAGTTCCCATTTTCTCGTCTGCTGATAAAGCTCAGAGAAGCCTGTTCATGACTATAATACAGAGCAACAAGTTAGTATGTACATGAGGAGTGCAGACCTGATCCTGTGGGAGTTCCAAGGCAGGCAGCTTGTTGCGGGAATTATGTGCACTTGCTTCAATTGTGCCGCCCACAGGAGGCCTCAAAGCTTGATGCCGCCTTCTCCTTTGGCTTACAATAGTCCCACTATATTCCTCTTTCTAGCTAACTCCTAGTTTTTGATACTGCAGCCTCCGCAAGGTACATTTCCCAGCACTGTGATAATGTCGTCACTGAGAAGATAATGTACCAAACTAACACTAACCACACAGAAGCCAATTTAGACCAGACAATGACAAATACCAATGTCACTGCTGAGAGGGACCCCACTTTAGGATTCTGCACTAATATGGTCCTACTACCTACAGACCCATGCACCTTGCTGTGCTGGGTTTCCAGAAACCTACTGGAACAAAGGCTCTGGTATGTCCTCAAGGAAAGCAACTTTTTGCACCTGATGAGTACATCTTGACTTTGAGAAAAGAGTTTCAATGGGAAAAGCTGTAGGTCAGGGATCCTTCCCTTATAGAGCGTGTGAGTAAATCTGTCACAACTCTCTACTCACAAAGGCAAGAATAGAGCAAAAATCATTGAGTTCATTTGCTTCTAGTTCTGGCCCCTCTTTCCAGCTGCAAACAAGTCTACCAAACAGTGTCCATTTCGTCAGGAAATTTTGTGACATGAATGCCCAAAATGAGTCCAGTGACTACATTCTTACAGACTATTGAGAACCTGTTGAAGAAATGGCCCTATAGGAGTCATCACAGAGACCTGCAGTTTGTTGATATCCAGTGACCTAGAGAGGGAAGATCAGAATCTTTCCATATCCTATTATAGATTGGCCAAATTAATGTATGTGATTATTAAACTTCCTATACTTTAAGACAGGGAAAGGAATAAGCAGTAAAACTAGAAGAGATCTGTAGCTTCAATTAGATGTCCAATATAACCTCCCCTATCTTAAATGCTAGTTTCATTAATACATCTTTTGCACATGGAAGGTGACCAAATTCATTGGGATAAGCTAATGTCGACCTCCAGAAAGAAACAATCTCTGAAACCTCAATGGCTAAAAACAGGAATAGTTCATATGTACCATGGATTATGCTGAGGAGTACCAGATGCTCCAATCTGGAATCAAACAAAAAGAGACACTGAATTTTAGGTGGGATTGGGTGTAAGGGAGATTCCCATAGCGATGGACATAAGAACATGGGCTTGGAAGAGAGGAGCAGTTCCACCATGGTCACCCCAGAGCCTCTCCCATGCCTTTCCCCCTTCATCAGTGCTTGTGTTCAACATTCCAAAAGATCTGAAGGTTATGGCCTAAGTGATTCCT
Organism: Mirounga angustirostris; assembly: GCF_029215605.1. NCBI lineage: Eukaryota > Metazoa > Chordata > Mammalia > Carnivora > Phocidae > Mirounga > Mirounga angustirostris. The sequence goes on along the minus strand of NW_026991719.1, from coordinate 30,370,669 downwards.
GCCATCACTGCATTCTGGTTTCTTTTTCTATCAGATTTTCTTTTTCTTCTAAGGGTTTCAGCATAAGGAAGGAAAGGTCTCCAATTTAAATCACTGCAGGGCCTATTATATTAAACGAATATATATTTATATTCATTAAATAGCATTTAAAATTAAAATTATAGGGGTGTGCTAAGAGGCCAGATGTAGATAGTTTAAACATGTATTTCTTTAGGGACTTTGATCCAGTTTTATGAATTTTCTAACTATATTAAATTTTAGAAAAGACTTAAATATTCTCTTGCCCATAAGATTGTCCAGAAAGTGGTGCCTGGGGGCTCAGTTAAACGTCCGACTCTTGATTTCAGCTCAGGTCATGATCTCAGGGTTGTAAGATCGAGCCCCACATTGGGCTTCATGCTGGGTATGGAGCCTGCTTAAGATTCTTCCTCTCCCTCTGCCCCTGTTCACCCCCTCTCTCCACCTCTCAAAAAAAAAAAAAAAAAAAAAAGATTGTCCAGGAGACATTATATGCTTTTAAAGATTTTATTTATTTATTTGAGACAGAGAGAATGAGAGAGACAGAGAGCACATGAGAGGGGGGAGGGTCAGAGGGAGAAGCAGACGCCCCGCTGAGCAGGGAGCCCGATGCGGGACTCGATCCTGGGACTCCAGGATCATGACCTGAGCCGAAGGCAGTCGCTTAACCAACTGAGCCACCCAGGCGCCCCCATTATATGCTTTTAAATAGTAAATCAATGGCACTTGAAAGCACTTCTAATAGAAGTTAAAAGGAGGAGGGTGAATATAATTAATCCAAAAGGTTATTAATAGCTAACACAAAGGTTTTGAGAACTCTAGTGGCCTAATATTACCCAAGCCCATCTGGTGACTTCTATTGGAATTGTATCACACGTTGGAGGGATAAACTGAATGTAGATACAACCTCAGAGATTATAGAGGGTCGCAGGAGAAGGCAGGATTTGCTGTTGTGGGTTTAAAACCCTTGTATCTGAGCCCCATACCATTATCATTTTAGGTTCAGTGCTTTGATAGGAATGCAGGATTTTCTGAAAGAAATGTTTTGGGTAAATTTCCATCCATTTTATTAATAAAAGATATTTTATCTTTCCGAGCCTTATGTTCCAAGGGATCTGAGAAACTCTGCAGCCATGATTCTATGAGGGCACCCTTGTTTTATTTTTCTTCTGTATATTCCTGATCACATTGATTTCTTGTGATTAAAACTGTAATGTTCATTGAGTTATGAGTAAAATTACTGTGTGTGTGTGTGTATGTGTGTGTGTGTGTGTGAGACGAATCAATACAAAATACAGTACAGAGCTGGCTGGTTCCAATTGTGAGGATCCTTTCTATTGTGCTCTAGTACAATCTCCTTTCTGGGCCACCCACATCCCAGGTAATTAGTCGCTCCCTCCTCATCACTTCCTGGCACTCGGTAGCATTTACTCTCAGACTTACTCACCCCAGAGTACACCGGCCATCTTATGAAGATAATATGCTCCTTTGGTACAAGGACTATGACAGCTCATTGGCTACCCCCTGGTCAGCTCATCGCATGAAGAGACGAATGAATGAATGAGCTGAAAGAACAACTAATGGCTTCAGGCTGTCTGGCTTCTAGTTCTGCCTTCACTCCAATTTCCACATTTACGAGAAGGCAAGGCAAAGCATTCTATTTCCTTAGTGAGGTTTCTTCCAGCTCTAAAAGTCTACATCCTTAAAAACTGAGACTGTTCTCGTGGCCACCTTACTGCCCCCTTTCCCCTGACACCTGCTGTGAAGAGAAGGTGGAGCCAGCCTGCCTTTCTCTGGGCCTGTGTCTTCCACCGGCCTTCCTTGACAACTCCATTCTGACATTGTGTCCCCCACTGACATTGGCTGGCATGCAATTTGTCCAGTGCTTGACTACAGTCATTTTTTTATTTTATGACAACAGATAACAGTACAATATTACCTTTCAAAACATCTGAAATATAAAATGGAATGAAACCATGGAAAAGTTATTTCCCTCCTTGTGGGAGTGTTTCAGGTTCAATGAAGAGAAGAGTAATAACAGTCAATGAATAAGTGTTGCAGAGAAATAAAGAAAGAGATTCTAGACAATAAAACCTCTTACTTACAAATGGTAAAACCAAAAAAGAAAAAAAAGCAAAGCAGGACATGAAGGCTTGCTGTTATTTTTGTTCACCAAAACAAACAAAAAATCTAGAGTATTTTTAGTTAATAAAAAGTGTTTGGACACCTCCATTACTCCGGAATCTGTTAAACATTGCATTGCTTTGAAATTCCACATTCCCAATCAAGACTGGCTATAACATTAGTCAAGAAACAAATGGCCAGTTATTAAGAATCAGATTCAGGGGCGCCTGGGTGGCTCATTTGGTTAAGCGACTGCCTTCGGCTCAGGTCATGATCCTGGAGTCCCCGGATCGAGTCCCGCATCGGGCTCCCTGCTCGGCAGGGAGTCTGCTTCTCCCTCTGACCCTCCTCCCTCTCATGCTCTCTGTCTCTCATTCTCTCTGTCTCAAATAAATAAATAAAATCTTTTAAAAAAAAAAAAAGAATCAGATTCAGTTTATATTACAAGAACAGATTTCCCTCTTCTCTCTCTTTTTTTAAAGATTTATTTACTTGAGAGAGAGGGAGGATGTGTGCGCATGAGTTGGGGGGAGCAGAGAGAATCTCCAGCAGACTCCCTGCGGAGTGCAGAGCCTGACATGGAGCTCCATCTTACCACCCATGAGATCATGATCTGAGCCGAAACCAAGAGTCTGACGCTTGACCGACTGAGCTACCCAGGCACTCTTCCCTCTTCTCTTTAAAAAGAAAAAATAACATACTTTTTTTAAATCCATAATAATCCGTCATTCAGCAAACAATTTTTGAGGAGCCACCAGAGGCTAGATCACAAGGCTTGGTGCTCAGGGGGACACTCACATGAGAAAGACATGGTTCTTGTCACAGTGGAGATGAAAATTAATGATTAAAGCACAAATTCTTGTAGCCTAAATTTGCAGTATCCTGATTACTCACTGACGCATGTTCACTGATGTGCCAGCAGCAATACCAGGTGACCCAGGGGACTTAGTATCATGTTTTCATCCACCCACAAGAATAAAATCTCCAAGGCTGCAGAGTCTTTCTCAGTCTTGTTTGTGGCTTTAATTCCTGTGCCCAGAGCAGCGCCTGGCACACAGTAACCACAGTAAAGGTCTGTGGAAACAAAGAATGAATTCTCTTCCTAAATAGATCAGTGCATCTGGTATTAGAAACCTGTGCAGGTTCTAGGACCTTTGTAAGATGGACACCATAGGCATGAGGTTAAGAGCACAGCCTCTAGAGTCCTATCTTGCATTCAAATTCTAGCCCCCAGTCCCCCAGCTGTGTGACCCTGGGGAAGTTTCATAATGTCGCTGACCTTCAGTTTGTGCATTTGTCATTTGCAAGTGGTAGCCTTAAATCTCCTCCTCACAGAACTGGATGCAGGTGAAATTAGCCAATGTATGTTCAGTGCTTAGCATGATGTCTGGCCACGATAAACAGTTGTCCTTGGTTGTGACATTGTTCTCATCATTCAGTAACATTCAACTCATCTGAATTAATTCACGTCTCTAAAACCATGTGAAGTTACCCTGGAAGATGAAAATTTCAGATGATGTGATATCTGGGACAGAGCACAGTGCCTCAGGCGTAGTACATTACAACCTAATTCACTGTAATGACAACGAACCTCGGGAGCTTTGCTTTCCAGCATTGTCGCCCTGCAGCAGCCCCTGCTCCTGGCACATGTCTTGCAATCAGACAGGCAGCAGCAAGGTGTTCCCCTTTCCTAGGAAGCATGGATGAAAACAAAGGTTCTGGAATCTATGAGGGGTTGAAAAGAACGCCGATAAAGGTGTTCAGGGGCCCCTGCCTAGAGAGTAAGAAAAAACATGCGAGCTCTGCGGAGAGCCCCACAGGTGTTTTCACTTTATCACCATTCCTTGGGGACCTTCATCTCCCCCAGACCTGAGCTGTCAATGAAAACCGAGAGGAGTGGTACAGCCACTTTGGAAAACAGTGTAGAGGTGCCTCAAACAGTTAAAAATAGAGCTACCCTATGACCCAGCAATTGCACTCCTGGGTATTTACCTCAAAGACACAGATATAGTGAAAAGAAGGGCCATATGCACCCCAATGTTCATAGCAGCAATGTCCGCAATAGCCAAACTGTGGAAAGAGCCAAGATGCCCTTCAACAGACGAATGGATAAAGAAGATGTGGTCCATATATACAATGGAATATTACTCAGCCATTAGAAAGGATGAATACCCAACTTTTACATCAACATGGATGGGACTGGAAGAGATTATGCTAAGTGAACTAAGTCAAGCAGAGAAAGTCAATTAGCATATGGTTTCACTTATTTGTGGAACATAAGGAATAGCATGGAGGACATTAGGAGAAGGAAGGGGAAAATGAAGGGAGGGAAATCGGAGGGAGAGATGAACCATGAGAGACTATGGACTCTGAGAAACAAACTGAGGGATCTAGAGGGGAGGGGGGTGGGGGGACGGGTTAGCCTGGTGATGAGTATTAAGGAGGGCACCTACTGCATGGAGCACTGGGTGTTATGCACAAACAATGAATCATGGAACACTACATCAAAAACTAATGATGTATGGTGACCAACAACATAATAAAATTTAATTTAATTTTTAAAAAAAAGCAAAAAGAAAACCAAGAGGAGAACATGTCCCTGTGAATGGGGAAAAGACATGGCTTTCCTGGCTGTCCCTAAGAAGAGATTAAATTAAATCTTTCTAGTGGAGGTATATCCTCAGCTTGTTTCTGTAGGAAATGATTTCTAAATAAGTTTTAAAATTGATGTATATTTTACAGTAACTTTCTTAGAGTTTATAAGAACACATTTTTTGCAATACCATGAAGCGCTTGTGAAAGGCAAACCCACAGCGGAAGAAAGGATAGAAATAGGAGGATGTCACCCACTGCCACGTTCCAGAGGCACCTTCAGGAGACAGGACACAGTGCCTGCTCAGGGAACGCTGCCCTTACACAGCTGAGGAGCTGCTCCCCGGACCTGAAGCTCCTTTTCCTCCCAGTCGTTGATTCTGCTGAGGGGAAATCCAGCGAGCTTCACTGGGAGCCCAACATTAGGGGGATCAAGATCAGACACCTACTGAAAGGACAAAATAACTCCTCTATTTTCTTCAGGCTCAGCTAACTCACAAATGGGTTTTGTGCCAGCGTTAGAAATCAGTTCTGATGCGTGCAGATTAAAGTTCCCACAGCACATGTTTTTATGAGTGGAAGCGTTAAGGCCAATGTCATGTTCCAATTCATGTTGTAGAGTTGCTATTTCACCTACCTTAATGTCCGGTGTGTAATTTTTAAAACTTCCTGAATTGCCATACTAAGTAAATGGCATGTAAGGTTTTAATGATAGATGCAGAAAGGTATGTTTCTACAATTCTGGGTGAAAGAATGTGCTGGGGACGTGTCTTTCACCTTCTTTTCTCCCAAGCTTGCCACTCACTTCTCCCAAATCCCTCACCTCACTGCTTGCCAAAGCCACAGGTGCATAAACCTCCCCCAGCTGCCCAGAGCTTGATCTACCGTAGCAGACTAGGATACAGTTCAGAACGAATATTAAAAGGGGCTAAGCTTGCTTTGCTTCTATTTATTCTTTCCTTTCTGAGTCACTCTTTGCACATTTGTTATGCACCCACCCCTCACCAGGGTTCACCCTTGTGTCGTGCTTTTCCTCCCAATTCTGCATCCCTCCCATCCCACATTTACTGCCACCCAAGGCAGTCTTTTCTAAGTAGAAACACCATAATCTGTCTTCCTCTTCTCCACGTAGGATTGTTATATACAATGTTTTGAAAAAGCATCAGTGATTAACCCCAGAGGTATATTTGCCATGTAAAAAGGAGGTTCTAGAGCTACAGCAGTTTGCCCCAAAATCAGGGGTTGTGAAATCCCAGGTACTGGAGCTTTGTGTTTAAATATCAGGATTCTATGGACATGGTCTATAAAGACCTGAGTTGTAGGTACATCTTTAGAACTTTCAAACTGCCCGTGAGACATCAGACTTCCCTGAAGCCAACTGTGTTTGGAGTGGGCAGTATGGGACTTAGTTGGAAAATAGTTGTTTATGGTTCATACTTACACCCACAAACAATAGCAGAGTTTTTTTTAATAGATTATTTTATCCTGTGACAAAACTGTGATTGAAGGAGAGTGGGTTCTATATTTTTAGAAGTCTAGTTTCAAGACAAAAATTTGTTTCTCTACTCCATCTTGCCCTAAATTCCAGAGGAAAAACAGAGCTAAACCAAATAAAAGTATTCAACAAATAAAGGACAAAATATTTTCAAATATTAATTCTTCTGAATAATTAATGTATAAATTCAGTACGATTCCAATCAAAATCCCAACAGGTTATTTTTATGGAACAACAAAATTGATTCAAAAATTAATATGGAAAGTAGAGGACTCTAAAAGACACAAGATAACTCTAAAGAAGGAGAACAAGGAGACAGACATTACCTTACTACATATCAAATATTAATCAAAACAGGGTTTTTGGCAAAGAGAAACATATAAATCCATGAAACATAATAAGATATTCAGAAAGAGTCCCAAGCACGTCTGGGAACTTGATGTGTACTGGAAAATACAACGGGGAAGAATGGACTATTCGATCCATCACACGAGGGCAATTGACTTTCCATAAATGTCAGATAGATTAATGAACTAAATGTGGAAAAAAATCAAAACTAGTATAAAAATGTGAAATAACTTAATGACTTTAGGATTGGGAAAGAATTTGTTTATTAAACATAATCACAACTCGTGAAGATTGATAAATGTAACTATATTAACGTCACAACCTTTCAGAAGCACGGAAAAGCAAAGGCCATAAAAGGCAACTTTTGTCAATTCAACTGCCTCAAAATGTACAACATCTGTATGACCAAAACCCTACAACATTAAAGACATGTGACAGATGGGAAGAGAGATGTGTAAAACATAAAGCATAAAATAAAATCCAGATTATATCAACAGTACATATAAATCAGCAACAAAGAAGAAATGTCAAAGGACATGAACAGGAGAGGGAAAGTAAATCATTGCCGCCCCCCTCTCCACTGCCACCTCAAATGACTTAATCTCCCAAGTAAGCAAGGAAACAAAAACAAAGAGATAATATTTCACACTAATTAAAGGGGCCTTCTCTAAAATGTTTTTGATGATTTAAGTAGGAAAAAAAAATCATAAACTCTTGGTGGTCATTATTTAAAAGAACAAATTAGACCTACAGATGTTGGGTAGGATGTTATTAGTTTTATTGTTAAGCAAAGGAAAGAATTGGTAGGCTATCAAGTAGGGTATAACATCATAATTTTATTTTATGTTTTTTTTAAGATTTTATTTATTTATTTGATAGAGAGACAGGGAACACAAGCAGGGGGAGTGGGAGAGGGAGAAGCAGGTTTCCCACTGACCAGGGAGCCTGATGCGGAGCTCGATCTCAGGACCCTGGGATCATGACCTGAGCCGAAGGCAGGCACTTAACTGACTGAGCCACCCAGGCGCCCCTCATAATTCTAATAAAGAAAAATTTTTATATGTTTATATGCTTAACATAATAGAGCAATTATACGAGGAAGTAAATTATGAATATCGACTCTTTGGTACATACGTGACAAAGAATCAGGAGAGAGACAATTTGTAATATATACAGGTTTATTGTTTGAATTATCTTAAACACATTTGTTATACTCAAAAATTTTAAAAGTAAATTGGATGGCAAAAATAGACAAAGGATATATGCTAAAATTAGTTTCAGAAAAAAGTTGTATTTAAGTAAAAAAATCAAATGGGATTGCTTTTAGTGATTAAAAAGTATAATACAAAGGAAACATAACAATCACAATTTACAAAATAGTAATATATGAAGCAAAGTATGTTATAAATAAAAGGACAATTTAAAATAACAGTATACTAAAGATGTTTTTCATGGTGGTATTTACTTTAGTAAAAAAAAAAAATACATAGTTTTGTGGTAGAGATGGCTAGCTGTGTGTTCCACATTTGATTTCTGTCTTCCATTGTGAAAGGGTTTTCACTTATAAGAAGGAGTGATGAATGCTATTTCTAGGCCTGATACATAAAAATGTCCCAAAGGAGGGCGCCTGGGTGGCTCAGTCGTTAAGCGTCTGCCTTCGGCTCAGGTCATGGTCCCGGGGTCCTAGGATCGAGCCCCGCATCGGGCTCCCTGCTCTGTGGGAAGCCTGCTTCTCCCTCTCCCACTCCCCCTGTTTGTGTTCCCTCTCTCACTGTGTCTCTCTCTGTCAAATAAATAAATAAAATCTTAAAAAAAAAAAAAGGTCCCAAAGGAGATCTTTCATACTCTTTTCCAACCTCTAGCTGAATGCAGCAAACTGAAAGACCGTGAAGGGGGGCAGAGATGCAAGAGAGTAGGGGCCTGAGTCATGAAGTAAAAAGCCTTCCATTAACCAAAAACATGAATAGCAAAGTTTTATTTAGTTAAATCATTGAAATTTGACAGTTCCATTTTCATAACCAATTTATAAGCTACTTGGGTCAATAGATTATGCTATATTTATACAAGAGAACACTAAACAGCCATTTCAAAAGATGATGATGTAGAAAGAATCCTATGGGGGTGCCTGGGTGGCTCAGTCAGTTGAGCGTCCAACTCGTGATTTTGGCTCAGGTCATAATCTCATGGGTTGTTTGATGGAGGCCCATGTCAGACTCCGTGCTTGGCGTAGAGTCTGCTTGGGATCTTCTGTCTCTCTCTCTGCCTCTGCCCCTTCCCCCCACTCTCTCTCTCTCACTCAAATAAATAAAATCTTTAAAAAATAAAAGAATCGTATGATATATATACATATAAAATGTGGGCATTAAACAGAATGTATATATATTATGCCATTTTTTTAAAAAAGATTTTATTTGTTTGACAGAGCACAAGCAGAGGGAGAGAGAGGGAGAAGCAGGCTCCCTGCTGAACAAGGAGCCCTATGCAGGACTCAATCCCAGGACCCTGGGATCATGACCTGGGCCGAAGGCAACCGCTTAACCTACTGAGCCACCCAGGCGTCCCTATTATACCATTTTTAAACAGAATCTGTATCAGTCTACATCCACATCTACGTGTACATGTATGTATTTATATTCATATATATATGCCTAACTATTTGTATATAAACACACAGACAAAAATCTAAAGAAGAATAAACCCTAAAATGTTAACTGTGGTTATTTCTAGATGGCAGCATCATGAGTGATCTCACCATATATATAGGTGTGTATGTGTGTATGTGTGTGTGTATGAATAATTTTTAAAATAAAAAGCAAAGGTTTTTTAAAATAACTTCTATAGCTTTGCCACATTTCCTGCACATCTGCCCAGATGGCAACCTCAGCTTAGCCAACCAAAAAAGCACATGGTGATATGCATATACATGGGCATCTTCTGAGGAGATGACATAGGAAATCTGACTTTGTTCCAGCACTGATGAGAAGGTGTTACATGCCAGACAACAGCACATTATTGAAACTCTTTCCTTATCCCTCAGGCTCGACCTAAGCACATGCTCTCCTCGAGTCAAGCATGCATAGACTCCTAGACATTCACCTCCATGATCTGACTCAAGAAGGAAATGAAAAAACAAAACAAAACAAAGGACCATTAACTTCTTACTTGATAGAACAGAGGTTCACCCTCTTAGCAGTTAACTAATTAACTGGGTGAGAGATACATACATAAATGGCACTAATAAAATGCAGATTAACATTTTAAAAAATGCACAAAAGGGGCGCCTGGGTGGCTCTATGGGTTAAGCGTCTGCCTTCAGCTCAGATCATGATCTCAGGGTCCTGGGATCGAGCCCCACATCGGGCTCTCCACTCAGTGGCGAGTCTGCATCTCCTTCTCCCTCTGTGATCTCTCTCGCTTTCACTCTCTCTCAAATAAATAAATAAAAACCTAAAAAATAAAGAGATGCACAAAAGAGGTGTAGGAGGAAGTCAGGATTTATTATGGTCAACAGAGCACAGAGATCTTAGAGGGAGAGTTATGATCTATTCACATGGTGAGTGGGAAAAAAATAACATGACAGATTTTAAAACTAAGAGTCATTCAGTAGTAGCCCATACTCAGCAACCTTTATTTTGGCATTTTGACAGGCATCTCCACAAACAAGGAACATGCCTGCACATCCATTTTGAAAACTAGCACTACAATGGGTCCAGGGCACTGAAAAAGCAACTGCTTTTGGTGATTACCTTAGTGTTAAAATTAGAATCCACTTTAAAGTACTTTGAAAACTTTAAAAGATAGCCCAAATTATAGAGAAAAAAATCTCTGTGTATATGTATATATTGAATATAGTGTATATGGTGAATATATATGTACATACTTATTAATCTAAAAAAGATTCACGTTAAAATTGTAAAAGCATTGAGGTTGTTTTTGGTTACTTTAAACATGACAGTATTATTGTTATAATCATTACTATCAGTATTATCACTGACATTTTCTCCCATTAGAGGGCATAATTTTTTTAGAGCATAATTTTCTAATAATATTTAAAAATTTTGAGGTAGAAGTACAAATACTGAAAGCCTATTTAGCTCCCATTTCTAAATATTCAAAATTATCCCTTGAACATCTGTCCAGTTCAGATACGATAGTTCTAGCTTAGGTGAAATAATAGTTTCTTAGTAGTGGAAGGAGACATAAATTTTAGTTAATGACTATTTAATAGTTGATGACTTTATATGTAAAATAAGGAAAATACCAATCTCAAGGTTATTATTAGGATTAGAATTAATACATGTACATTTCCTAACTAGATCCCTAGTAATCATGGTACTCAACACTCATATGATATGTGTCAGACCTTTTCATGTGTTAACCAACGTTCATAACCACTCTATGAGATATGTACTACATTTTGCCTTCTTTTGCTGATAAAGGAATTGAGGGACATAAAAGCATGAAAGTGGCATCCTTGGGACTAGGACAGTAAGAGTCCTAGAGACTGTATTCTTGTAATGTCTTTTTGGTACCATGTAGCAATTAGAGTAGTGATATATATAATTTATTTCATTTTTTATTATTTGTAAGGTAGCTGAAAGATAACCTCTTAAACTACATTAATTATATCAAACATTCTGACATGGACATGCATTCACTAAAACTAAACACAAAACCAGCTGATCACATACTGAAGTAATTTGGCAGTGCACGGAGAATGCAGTGGTAACTGAAACATAGTCTTTACACAATTAGCATTAGTTTGAAGAAGTTAAATAATTTCAGTACTCTCTGAGTGATACATTGGATGACTGTTCAGCAAATACTCATTCTTCTCTTTCACTTGGGGTGGTATATACTTCCCGGCCACACGGACTTCGGGTTTAGTGGTGTGACTTATTTTACCCAATATAATGGTAGCAGATGTGCCCTCACCATTCAACATGAAAAGAATGTACCCTGGGTAGCCACTGGTCCAAGGAAGATATTTGGAGACAAATTTTTATAGATTTCCTGCATTTCTGCTTATCTTCTGAGCAAAAGGCATTAACAGCTTTGTTCTGGTATGTCTTTGCCTGGACTTTGTAGAGCAAACAGCTCTGGAAGTTAGAGACTCTATCTCCCTCTGAGGCAGAGGGAAGATTCCTGACCAAAACAATAATGTCTCCTCCTGGAGCGATGGTTGGACAGGTTTGCTTGAAGACTCAGGTTTCCAAAATGAACAAGTCAGGAAACAACAAATGTTGGCAAGGGTGCGGAGAAAGGGGAACCGTCTTACACTGTTGGTGGGAACGCAAACTGGTGCAGCCACTCTGGAAAATGGTATGGAGGTTCCTCAAGAAGTTAAAAATAGAGTTACCCTAAGACCCAGTAATTATACTACTAGGTATTTACCCCAAAGATACAAATGTAGTGATCCAAAGAGGCACCTGTACCCCCATGTTCATAACAGCAATGTCCATAATAGCCAAACTGTAGAAAGAGCCAAGATGTCCATCAATATAAAGAAGACGTGGTGTATATATATATAATGGAATATTACTCGGCCATCAGAAAAGATGAATACTTACCATTTACATCGATGTGGATTCAACTGGAGGATACTATGCTGAGCAAAATAAGTCAATCAGAGAAAGACAATTATCATATGGTTTCACTCATATGTGAAATATAAGAAACAGGGCAGAGGACCATAGGGGAAGGGAGGGAAAACAGAATGGGAAGTCATCAGAGAGGGAGACAAACCATGAGAGACTCTTAACTACAGGAAACAAACTGAAGGTTGCTGGAGGGAAGGTGGGTGGGGGGATGGGGTAACTGGGTGATGGGCATTAAGGAGGGCATGGGATGTGACTGATGAGCACTGGATGTTATACGAAACTGATAAATTATTGAACACTACATCTGAAACTAATGATGTACTATAAGTTATCTAATTGAATTTAAATAAAAATCAAATAAAATACTGGGTTTCCTAAACTCAGAGTTCCTCAACAGTGACACAGATCCAACAGGTGCATAGCATCCAGCTGGGCCTGCCACCACATCACCCCGTGGAATTTAGGGGGCAAGGGAAATGGAGGAAAACATGAATCTCATGCTGTCTGCTGTGGTATGAACAATAAAAAACAATAAAATAATAAGACCATGAATAATAAGTAATAAAGTCCTGTCACTGACCAAAGAGTCTCAAGTCTTCTGACAACATCTATGGAACTATGGCAAGTAACTTGTTTGCTTATAAGTAGGATAAAATCTCAGACCCTTCCTAGTTATCAACAGAAGTTACAAATCAAGTGAAGCAGACCTTAATCTAACCCATTCCTTGCAGTTAAGCTCAGCCCACCTGCAGCTTGAAGCAGAGTCTGACAAGTCTGGTTGACATTCAAACCACAGTTGATGTAAAAACAAGTTAGTGGGATCAATATACTTAACGTTTTAAGCCCCTGAGTTTGGAGTGATTTGTTATGCAGAATAACTGTAGCACAAGCTGAATGATATCAACATATTATGCTATGTGCTACATCAAGATTAAGGGTAGGGTATAGTAATGGGAGAAAATTATACGAATACCTAACATGGAATTGTATACTCTGAAAAATACCATGGATATTAAAATAATTCTAAGATTTTATATCATTTACCTGTTGCTCACAAAAACAAATTCTGCTCACTGCTTGCTCACAAGGATTTATAAATTATTCTTTTTTTGCATTCTTTATTTTTAACATGTAATAAAAGCATCTGCATCCTCAGTTGAGATAAACATACTGAGATATACTGAGTTGAGAATTCCCAATCTACTTCTCAAGCCGAATCTATAAATCATAAAATAAGGAATTAATTATGGGAAAATATCTGACACTAAGTTTAATAAAGGAAGGCTTGGAAGGAAAGTGTAATTAAAATTTGTGAAACTACAAATGATGTAGGGAGGTCTCTAGAGAAGAGCATCTACTTCATCAAGTAAGATGTTTCCTCTATGATTATTTTGTCAAAATAGGCATGGGTACCATTGAAAAGAGTTGTTGGCCCCTTTTTACTAAAGTACCCTAATCGTGAGACAGAAACATGTTACATTTAAATATTTCAAGCATCATGTTCAAGGAATTAGACAGGGAAAATTACCTACTCAGGGTTGCTTATTTGGAATAGCTATTGTTTGGCACAAATACTTTTGGCTAATTGGATAATTTTCTTACCTCCAGTGAGTTTGTCAATTGATGATAAGAATGCTTTGTGAATATCATCCAGGCAGAATAAGAAATGGGAGCAATTATTCTTCTTAACTAGATCTTTTATGTGAAGCTTCCTTTTAATACTAGTGCATCGTATGCAATTCTGTGTAAGCCTTTTTCTCTTAGGATTTCTGAACTCGATTTCACATCTGCCATGGCTACATATACACATTATGAGAGCAGGACTGGCTTAATCTACTTGTCTCTTCCAACTGAAGAATGTAACCAGAAATTGTCATTTCAAGAAGTCAGAAAATAAAACAACTCATGTCCACTGATGGATGAATGGATAAAGAAGTTGTGTGGTGTGTGTGTGTGGAATATCACTCAGCCATTAAAAAGAATGAAATCCTGGGGTGCCTTGGTGGCTCAGTCGTTAAGCGTCTGCCTTCAGCTCAGGTCATGATCACAGGGTCCTGGAATCGAGGCCCACGTCGGGCTCCCTGCTCTGCGGGGAGCCTGCTTCTCCCTCTCCCACTCCCCTTGCTTGTGTTCCCCCTCTTGCTGTGTCTCTCTCTGTCAAATAAATAAATAAAATCTTAAAAAAAAATCATTAAAAAGAATGAAATCCTGCCATTTGAGACAACATGGATGGACCTCAAGGGCATTATGCTCAGTGAAATAAGTCAGACAGAGAAGGCAAATACCCAATGATCTGTCTTATATGTGGAATCTAAGACAAATGAACAAAACCAAACTCACTGAGACAGAGAACAGAATGGTGGTTGCAAGAGGCTAGTGGTGGGTGGTGGGAGAAATGGGTGAACTGTGTTTTTGTTTTTGTTCAAATCAATTAAATAAAAACTGTTTTTTAAAAAAAAGCCTCTGGCAGTTAGCTTGTGCTTCATCCTCCTAGTTATGGGTGAAATCTCCTTTGTGTTTTATATAACATTGAACATTCCACATTTAATGCACATCTCTTGATTTGTAGCAGCTACAACCCTAATCCCCTGCATGTGTAAAATGAGTTCCTTTCACATAGCTCACTCATTGCCCCTGTACCACACAAAGGCTAAATATATTATTTTTGCTCCTCAGTTATCTTGTGAATGAAAGGCTAAGGCCTTGGGAAAGTTAATTTTTTTCTGAAAGAAAGTATTTCTGGGACATTTTTCAAAGCAAAATGCTAAAGTACACAAGCATAGTTTTAAAAAAGACAAACTCTATCAATACATACTCTTTCCCACAAATACACACACAAAGAAGGTCAGAATATAGTTTCCCATTCTGCTCATGGGTGACATTCTGCTCATGGGTGGCCCTGTAAATATGGTATCAGTCAAGGATAATGTTTAGGCAATGGTTCTGCCTAACCAGAAGAAATTTAAAGGCAAAGTAATAATGTATCCATCACTAAGTATTCACGGAACACCTGCAGAGCCCAATATTGTAGGAGATTATTAAAAGGATATCGGTACTATCTAGTAGGTCAACCTCCTTTCTATAGTTGAGGGAGTGGAGCACAGAGCCTACAAGTGACTTTCTCTAAGTTATACAATTTGATAGGGTCCTTGGGAACTCAGGTTCTTTCCTCCTGGTTATTGGCCTTTTCCTTTAATTAATTCTCTCAACCAACTTGGCATCTGTTCTGTATCATCATGTTAAGTCTGAAGGACACTGAGACAAACAGGATATGGCCCTTACTCTTGAGAAACTCATGGTCTGATGGGATTAACAGATATTTAAACATTTAAATAAAGCGTAGTCAGAGAATGACTCATCACAAGTAAACATCAGAGCCCCCCATTGGTGCACACTTAATGAGACATAAAACATTATGACAGAGAAATTAACATTACAATATTGAAGTGGGAAAGCTGAGGACAAGTTTTTGAGGTATGTGCCAGCCTGGAAGGTTTTGTAATTTTAAGTCAAAGCAGAGAAAAGAAAAAATCTATTAACAGGCAACTGCAGTGGGCAATTTTCAAAGTGCTAACATCAGGGGAAACAGCTTTCTTAGGCTCGATGTTTGCAGGCTCCATGTGGTAACAAATGGGGATATAAAAGCAAGACCTGCATGAGTCCAGTTTTTAATATTGTGCACATTAAAATTCTAACTGTAAGCCTGTGCAAGAGATTTTGAATTTTTGCCTATTTTTTTCCTGATATAAGGAGATAATCAATTTGAATAACATGACCATGTGTTTTGTGTTTTTTGTTTTTAAAGTATGGACCCAGAAGAGGACCAGAGAAGATGAAAATACCAGGGCAATGATGGTAGATGAGACAGGCCAGGATAGAAATGAGACAGTCCTGACCAGTATTGTACTAGTTACCTATTTAGATGGAATATAGATCATGATCAGAAACACAGTGTAGGGACGCCTGGGTGGCTCAGTTGGTTAAGCGTCTGCCTTCAGCTCAGGTCATGATCCCGGGGTCCTGGGATGGAGCCCACGCTGGACTCCCTGCTCAGTGGGGAGTCTGCTTCTCCCTCTCCCTCTGCCTGCTCTCCCTGCTTGTGTACTCTCTCTCTCTCTCAGATAAATAAAATCTTTAAAAAAAACCCACAGTGTAGACATATATTGTGTTAATATGTATGCTTAATTTTATTGTATATAGATTTATAGTAAGTAATCTATTATTGATATAGTTTCATAGAATGAAATTATTCTCATTTAAGTAATCTAGAGATAGAAAAATACATAGATATATAATTATGAATAAACAGACATTCGTAGATACATATATGAATAGAGAGTTACAGATATGTATATGGTTAGAGATACAAAAATAGCTGTTTACCACAAATCAATGAGGCTCTCAAACTCCCCAAATGAACTATGAAAGCTCTGACAGGAAAGAAATGTCAATATTTAAGAATAAACATAAACCATGGGGTTTTTGAATTAGAAGTAGTTTTAAACTAAGTAATACTAAATAATAAACATTTAGTGATATATAAATAAAAAATTTTACCCACTGGTGGAATTAAGTGACATAACTAAATTTAGTCTTGCACAGCCCTGTAGTATACATAAATACTATATTGTGGGCTCCCTTATTCTATTGAAAAAACAGTGTATTTTAGGAATATGAAAAAAATCTAGAAAAGAGAGCTTATTTGTTATATATTGTTGATTCACTAACATTGAATTCATAGCCAACACTATATAACTCATTCTAGAACAAAGCTTATCTAACACATGTATTTTCTCTGTAGGACACACCATTCCCTTTTTGAATTTAGGAATGTTAGACAACATTTTAGTGCTAAACTTCGGGACCATTTTAAGCAAAACCATCAATAAGCACAAAAATGTGAAAAATGTGGCATTAAATAGACTGCAAAAAGGGCACTTGTTTACATTGTGAGAGCTGGACTCCCCGCTTCCCCACCTCCTGACAACCACCATTGTATTCTCTATTTCTAGGAGTTTGGCTGTTTTTAGATTCCATCTATAAATGAGATCACATGGCAGTTGTCTTTCTTTGCCTGACTTTTCACTTAGCATAATGCCATCCAAGTTGTTGAAAATGGCAGAATTTCCTTCTTTGCTTATGGTCAAATAATATTCCACTACATACACAGACCAAATTTTCTTTGTCCATTCATCTGTCAACGGCTACTTAGATTATACGACTTCACCTTTAATTGTCAGAATAGTTTATGCTTTTAATTTTTTCCACGCTTTTAAAATTCAAGTATAATTGACATACAATATTCTATTAGTTTCAGGTGTACAAATAGTGATTTGGCATTTTTATACATTACAAAATGATTCCCACAATAAGCGTCACCATCTGTCACCATACCAAGTTATTATAAAGTTATTGACTATATTCCCTATGGTGCACATTATATCCCATAACTGATTTATAAGTGGAAGTTTGTACCTCTTAATCCCCTTAACCAATTTCTACTCACCCCCACCCCTCCCCTGTCTGGTGACCAACAGTTTGTTTCCTGTATGAGTCTGTTTCTGTTTGGTTGGTTCATTTGTTTTTTAGATTCCACATAAAAGTGAGATCATATGGTATTTGTCTTTCTCTGACTTTTTTCTCTTAGCACGGTGCCCCCAAGTTCTATCCATGTTGTCTCAAATGGCAAGATTTCGTTTTTTAGGGCTGAATAATGTTCTATTATACATATATATCACATTTCTTTATCCACTTATCCGTCAGTCGACCCTTAGGTTGTCTCTCTCTTGGCTATTGTAAGTGATACTGCAATGAACATAGGGGGTGCATATATCTCTTTGATTTGGTATTTTTGTTTTCTTTGGGTAAGTACCTAGAAGTGTAATTGCTGGATCATATGGTAATTCTCTTTTTACTTTTGGGGGAACCTCCACACTGTTTTCCACAGTGGCTGCACCAATTTGCATTCCCACCAACAGTATACTAGGCTCCCTTTTCTCCATATCCTCGCCACTTGCTCTTTTTTTGTCTTTTTTGAGCGTAGCCAGTTTCACAGGTGTGATGTGATAGCTCATTGTGTTTTTTTAAGGTTTTTATTTTAATCTCAGTTTCAGGTGTACAATATAGTGATTTGACAATTCCATGCATCACCCAGTGCTCATCACACCAAGTGCCCTCCTTAATCCCCACCACCTACTTCACCCGTAGGGTATAGCTCAGGGGTAGAGCATTTGACTGCAGACATTGTGGTTTTGATTTGCATTTCCCTGATGATGAGTGATGTTGAGCATCTTTTCATGTGCCAGTAGGCCATCTGGATGTCTTTGGGAAAATGTTTAAGTCCTCTGTGCATTTTTGAATAAGGTTGTTGATTTTTTTTTTAAAGATTTTATTTGTTTATTTATTAGAGAGCGAGTGAGAGAGAAACAGCATGAGAGGGGAGAGGGTCAGAGGGAGAAGCAGGCTCCCCGCTGAGCCGGGAGCCCGATGTGGGACTCGATCCCAGGACTCCGGGTTCATGACCTGAGCCAAAGGCAGTCGCTTAACCAACTGAGCCACCCAGGCGCCCCAAGGTTGTTGATTTTTTTTATATTAAGTTGCGTAAATTCTTTATGTATTTTGGATGTTAACCCCTTATCAGATGTATGATTTGCAAATATCTGCTCCCGTTTGGTAAGTTGCCTTTTTCTCTTGATGGTTTTCTTTGCTGTGTAAAAGCTAGTTGGTTTGATGTAATCTCATTTGTTTATTTTAGTTTTTGTTGCCCTTCCCTGAGATGACTGACCCTCCCCCCCAAAATACTGCTCAGACTGAAGCCCAAGAGTTTATTGCCTATGTTTTCCTCTAGGAGTTTTATGGTTTCAGGTCTTACATTCAAGTCTTTAATCCATTTTGAGTTTATTTTTATATGTGGTGTAAGATAGTGGTCCAGTTTCATTCTTTTGCATGTAGCTGTCCAGCTTTCCTAACACTGTTTATTAAAGAGCCTGTCTTTTCCCTGTTGTATATTCTTGTCTCCTTTGTCATAGATTAATTGACCACATATGTATGGGTTTATTTCTGGGCTCTCTATTCTAATCCAGCGATCTCTATGTGTTCTTGTGCTGCCACCATACTATTTCGATTACTGTAACTCTGTAGTATAGTTTGAAATCAGAGAATGTGATACCCCCAGCTTTGTTCTTCTCAGAACTCCTTTGGCTATTCAGGGTCTTTTGTGGTTCTGCCCAAATCTTAGGATTCTTTGTTCTAGTTCTGTGAAACATGCCATTGGTATTTTGATGGGGATGGTACTGGATCTGTAGATTGCTTTAGGTAGTGTGGACATTTTAACAATATTAATTCTTCCAATCTCTGAGAATGGAGTATCTTCCTGTTGGTGTCATCTTCAATTTCTTTCATCAGTGTCTTAGGGTTTTCAGAATATACGTCTTTTACTTCCTTGGTTAAATGTATTTATAATTATTTCTTTTTGATACAATTGTAAGTGGGATTGTTCTCTTAATTTCTTTGATTGTATAGAAACACAACTGATCTCTGATGTTAATTTAGTATCCTGCAACTTCACTGAATTCATTTTTGAGTTCTAAGTTTTTTTGGTAGATTATTTATGCTTCTTTATACATAGTATCATTTTAGCTGAAAATAATGACAGTTTTACTTCTTCCTTTCCAATCCCACATATTTATATGTTCAAATTAAACATTTTTTTAAAGATTTTATTTATTTAAGAGACAAAGAGATAGCGAGAGATAGAGCATGAGCAGGGGAGAGAGGGAGAAGGAGACTCCCCACTGAGCAGGGAGCCTGATGTGGGGCTCAATCCCAGGACCCCGGGATAATGACCTGAGCCAAAGGCAGACACTTAACTGACTGAGCCACCCAGGCGCCCCTCAAAATAAACTTTTTAAAAGAGGGGGCACCTGGGTGGTTTAGTCCCTTAAACATCTGACTCTTGATTTTGGGTCAGGTCCTGATCTCAGGGGTCATGAGATTGAGCCCCATGTTGGGCTCTGCGCTCAGTGCAGAGTCTGCTTGAGATTCTCTCTTTCCCTCTCCCTCTGCTCCTCCTCCCCCACTCATGCTCACTCGCTCTTTCTGTCTCTCTCTAATTAATTAATTAATTTTAACAAACATTAAAGTTTTTAAAGGAGGGCGTACTGGAGGCAGAAGTACTGACTGCACAAGCATCAATTCTGGTACCTCAGTGAACACAATTCAATTCCTAAACATAAGTGGGAAGATATTGCTGGTTTTGAAGTAGCAACGTAACAGAAATCTTTTAATGAGCAGCTGTAAAAGTTGGAGGTGCCCATGGAATGGTTATTCCCTTCAGCTGGTTATGCAAAAGCACTTACTACTGACACTCTCTGATTTAAGATGAACAATTGGACATAATTTACAAAATTGTTATCTCTATGGAAGAAATACAGATGCATTACTGTTGTTGCCTTTGGCATTTTTATTATTATACTATTTCTTAAACATTGTTTATGCTGCTCAAAGAATTATCCATATGGGATTAGATTGTTCTGTTGGAAAAAAGAAGTCATATGATACAACTACTAGACTAGATACTAATACTATTTTTAGGGTTTTGTCTTTGTCCATAAATTAAGAATCATAATACTAAGAAACTTAATAGGATTCGATTTTAGAAAATATGTCAATTGGGGCGCCTGGGTGGCTCAGTTGGTTAAGCGTCTGACTCTTGATTTCAGCTCAGGTCATGATCTCAGGGTTGTGAGATCAAGCTCCACGTCAGGCTCTATGCTCAGTGGGAAGTCTGCTTCTCTCCCTCTCCTTCTGTCTCTGTCTCTGTCTCTCTCTCTCTCTTAAAAAAAAATATGTCAGTTGAAACTTTGGTTGAAATTGTGTAATATAATTTCAAACTAATTTTATATAAAGATCCACAAAGACCTTTAGTATTATTTTTCCTTCATTCACTTTTCTTGTTAAGAATCAACCTTGGCCTAGTGAAATATTTTACCCAACATTATCTGCCAGAGCACCATCTGTCAGCAAGCCAGTTAATCTCTGCACTCTGTATAAAAAGATACAGGGAACTAGTTCTAATAATGCTAGCTTTCATAAAATGGGCTTTCTATGTTAACAGCTAGATCAACACTGTCGATTAATGTCACATGGATTCTTAAGCAACATTCTAGTGATGACAGTGTTCAATCAATAAACACACTGAGTTACATTAAAATAATCAACCCAAAAGAGGAAAGGTTCCCTATGATATCATCATTCTGATGAAAAACTCATCTCCTGAGTGAAATCTCATAAGCTCAGTAAGATAACTAAAACATTTAAGGGATTATTTTGTAGTTTTTTTTCCCCTTTCTTCAATGCACTAAAATTGGCAATGAACCAGAAATACAGTATTTAAGAAATTAAATTCATTTAATAAACCATGAAAGAGAGTCACACCCAGGTGATGAGTTTAGACTTCTATTTCCTTATTACTTATAGACTATGATTTATTTTACTTTAAAAGATAGAAGGGAAATGGTAGGAGGCTACCTGCCAAAGTTTATTAACTCCCAATACTTCCTTTATTCTATGGCCAAGATCAAAGCTTTCTGCAAGTTCTATAAAGATGTTTTAGAGTCCACCACAGAGGAATGAAATGAAGTGTTGTGAGGGAGGGAAGAGGAAAGAGGAGGACAAAAAAAAGAGAGAGAGAGCAGTAACGCCCACCACCTTTTCAAAGACCAGAATAGCTCCATATGTTTTATATATCATGTTGGTAGAAGATTTCATACAGAAACATGATTACTTTGATTTTGAAAATTTTGAAAACTGTAGGACTAAACATTTTTATTTTTTATTGGAGGAAAAGATGGTATATTAAATAAAAAGTCTTCCTGTAGGTAAAAATAGGGATGAAGAATGAAGCAGACTTTAAAATGTTATAGTAATGATGGGTTTGGTGTGTTGATGATAGTCCTACTCCATAAGAGTGTTTTTTCCCCCTAAGTTTGATTTCAATTCCAGTTAGTTAACATACAGCGTAATATTAGTTTCAGGTATAGAATTAGTGACTCAACACTTACATACAACACCCGGTGCTCATCACAACAAGTGCCCTCCTTAATCCCCATCACCTATTTATCCATCTCCCTGCCTGCCTCCCCTCTGGTAACCATCAGTTTGTTCTCTATAGTTAAGAGTCTGTTTCTTGGTTTTCCTCTCTTCCCCCCCCCCCACTTATGTTCATTTGTTTTGTTTTAAGAAAGTGGTCCAGTTTAATTCTTTTGCATGTTGCTATCTAGTTTTCCCACCATCATTTGTTGAAGAGACTTTTTTCCATTGGATATTCTTTCCTGCTTTGTCAATGAGTAACTGACCATATAGCTGTGGGTTCATTTCTTGGTTTTCTATTCTGTTCCACTGATCCATGTGTCTGTTTTTGTGCCAGTCCATACTGTCGCTACAGCTTTGATCACTACAGCTTTGTAATATAACTTGAAATCACGATTGCTTTGGCTGTTGGGGGTCTTTTGTGGTTCCACACACATTTTAAGATTCTTTGTTCTAGCTCTGTGAAAAATGCTGTTGGTATTTTAATAAGGATTACATTAAATGTGTAGATTGCTTTGGGTAGTATTGACATTTTAGCAATATTTGTTTTCCATGAATGTGGAATGTTTTTCCACTTCTTTGTGTCATCATCAATTTGTTTCATCAGTGTTTTATAGTTTTCAGAGTACAAATCTTTATCTCTTTGCTTAGGTTTATTACTAGATATCTTATGGGTTTTAGTGCAATTGTAAATGGGATTGATTCCTTGACTTTTCTTTCTGAGGCTCTGTTATTGGTGTATAGAAACACAAATTTTGTATCCTGTAACTTTACTGAATTTGTGTATCACTTTTAGCAATTTTTTGATGGAGTCTTTGGGTTTTCTATATATAGTATCATGTCATCTGCAAATAGTGAAACTTTGACTTCTTCCTTTGTCCATTTGAATGTTTTTCATTTCTTTTTGTTGTCTGATTGCTGAGGCTAGGACTTCCAGCAGTATGTGAAATAGTAGTGGTGAGAGTAGACATCCCTGTCTTGTTCCTGACCTTAGAGGAAAAGCTCTCAGTTTTTCTTCATTTAGCATGATATAAGCTTATGGGTCTTTCATATATGGCCTTTATGATGTTGAGGTATATTCCCTCTAAACCTACTTTGTTGAGGGTTTTTATTATGAATGGATGTTGTACTTTGTCAGATGCTATTTCTGCATCTATGAAAGGATCATTGGATCTTTTCCTTTTTATCCTTTCTTTTATTAATGTGGTATATCATACTAATTGATTTGTGAATATTGAACCACCCTTGCAGCCCAGGAATAAATCCCACTTGATGGTGGTGAATGATTCTTTTAATGTACTGTTGGATTTGATTTGCTAATATTTTGTTGAGAATTTTTACATCCATGTTCATCAGGAATATTGGCCAGTAGTTCTCTTTTTCAGTAGTCTTTTTTTAAATTTAATTTTATTATGTTATGTTAGTCATTATACAATACATCATTAGTTTTTGATGTAGTGATCCACTATTCATTGTTTTCATATCACACCCAGTGCTCCATGCAGTACGTGCCCTCCGTAATACCCATCACCGGGCTAACCCATCCCCCCACGCCC
Organism: Mirounga angustirostris; assembly: GCF_029215605.1. Classification (NCBI taxonomy): domain Eukaryota; kingdom Metazoa; phylum Chordata; class Mammalia; order Carnivora; family Phocidae; genus Mirounga; species Mirounga angustirostris. The sequence goes on along the minus strand of NW_026991719.1, from coordinate 30,346,847 downwards.
TCCTCTCTAAAACCCTCAGTTTGTTTCTCAGAGTCCATAGTCTCTCATGATTCGTCTCTCCTTCCGATTTCCTCCTCTTCATTTTCCCCTTCCTTCTCCTAATGTCCTCCATGCTATTTCTTATGTTCCACAAATAAGTGAAACCATATGCTAATTGACTTTCTCTGCTTGACTTAGTTCACTTAGCATAATCTTCTCCAGTCCCATCCATGTTGATGTAAAAGTTGGGTATTCATCCTTTCTGATGGCTGAGTAATATTCCATTGTATATATGGACCACATCTTCTTTGTCCATTCATCTGTTGAAGGGCATCTTGGCTCTTTCCACAGTTTGGCTATTGTGGACATTGCTGCTATGAACATTGGGGTGCATATGGCCCTTCTTTTCACTACATCTGTGTCTTTGGGGTAAATAACCAGTAGTGCAATTGCTGGGTCATAGGGTAGCTCTATTTTTAACTGTTTGAGGCACCTCCACACTGTTTTCCAAAGTGGCTGTACCAACTTGCATTCCCACCAACAGTGCAAGAGGGTTTCCCCACAACCTCTCCAAAATTTGTTGTTTCTTGCCTTGTCAATTTTTCCATTCTAACTGGTGTAAGGTGGTATCTCAATGTGGTTTTGATTTGAATTTCCCTGATGGTGAATGATGATGAATATTTTTTCATGTGCTGTTAGCCATTTGTATGTCTTCTTTGGAGAAGTGTCTTTTGTGTCTTCTGCCCATTTTTTGACTTATTTGTGTTTTGGGTGTTGAGTTTGAGAAGTTCTTTATAGATCTTGGATACCAAGCCTTTATCTGTAGTGTCATTTGCAAATATCTTCTCCCATTCTGTGAGTTGCCTCTTTGTTTTGTTGACTGTTTCCTTTGCTGTACAGAAGCTTTTTATCTTGATGAAGTCTCAAAAGTTCATTTTTGCTTTTGTTTCACTAGCCTTTGGAGATGTATCTTGAAAGAAGTTGCTGTGGGTGATGTCAAAGAGGTTACTTCCTATGTTCTCCTCTAGGATTTTGATGGATACCTGTCTCACATTGAGGTCTTTCATCCAATTTGAGTTTATCTTTGTGTATGGCGTTAGAGAATGGTCGAATTTCATTCTTCTGTATATAGCTGTCCAATTTTCCCAGCACCATTTATTGAAGAGAGTGTCTTTTTTCCATTGCGTATTTTTTCAGGCTTTGTTGAAGATTATTTGACCACAGAGGTGAGGGTCCATATCTGGGCTCTCTATTCTGTTCCATTGGTATATATGTCTGTTTTTGTGCCAGTACCATGCCGTCTTGGTGATCACTGCTTTGTAATATAGCTTGAAATCAGGTAATGTGATGCCCCCAGCTTTGTTTTTCTTTTTCCACATTTCCTTGGCAATTCGGGGTCTTTTCTGGTTCCATACAAATTTTAGGATTGTTTGTTCCAGCACTTTGAAAAATGTCATTGGAATTTTGATCGAGATGGCATTGAAGGTATAGATTGCTCTGGGTAGTATGGACATTTTAACAATGTTTATTCTTCCAGTCCATGAGCATGGAATGTTTTTCCATCTTTTTGTGTCTTCTTCAATTTCTTTCATGATTGTTCTGTAGTTCCTAGAGCATAGATCTTTTACCTCTTTGGTTAGGTTTATTCCAAGGTATCTTATGGTTTTTGGTGCTATTGTAAATAGAATTATTTTATTTTATTTTATTTTATTTTATTTTATTTATTTTATTATTTTATTTTATTTATTTATTTTATTTTATTTTATTATTTTATTATTTTATTTTATTTTTTTATTTTATTTTATTTTATTTTATTTATTTTATTTTATTTTATTATTTTATTTTTGAGAGAGAGAGAATGAGAGACAGAGAGCATGAGAGGGAGGAGGGTCAGAGGGAGAAGCAGACTCCCCGCCGAGCAGGGAGCCCGATGCGGGACTCGATCCCGGGACTCCAGGATCATGACCTGAGCTGAAGGCAGTCGCTTAACCAACTGAGCCACCCAGGCGCCCCTAGAATCATTTCTTTAATTTCTCTTTCTATAGTTGCATTGTTAGTGTATAAGAAAGCAACTGATTTCTGTGCATTGATTTTGTATCCTGCCACATTACTGAATTGCTGGATGAGTTCTAGTAATTTGGGGGTGGAGTCTTTTGGATTTTCCAAATAAAGTATCATGTCATATGCGTAGAGAGAGAGTTTGACTTCTTTGCCAATTTGAATACCTTTTATTTCTTTTTGTTGTCTGATTGCTGTTGCTAGGACTTCTAGTACTATGTTGAACAATAGTGGTGAGAGTGGGCATCCTTGACGTGTTCCTGATCTTAAAGGAAAGGCTCTCACCTTTTCCCCATTGAGCATGATATTCACTGTGGGTTTTTCATAGATGGATTTTATGAACTTGAGGAATGTTCCCTCTATCCCTATACTCTGAAGAATTTTAATCAGGAAAAGATGCTGTATTTAGTAAATGCTTTTTCTGCATCAATTGAGAGGACCATATGGTTCTCCCTCCTCTTATTAATGTGTTCTATCACACTGATGGATTTGCAGATGTTGAACCACCCTTGCATCCCAGGGATAAATCCCACTTGGTCGTGGTGGATGATCCTTTTAATGTATGGTTGGATCCTACTAGCTAGGATTTTGTTGGGAATCTTGGAATCCATATTCATCAGGGATATCGGTCTGAAATTCTCCTTTTTGATGGGGTCTTTGCCTGGTTTGGGGATTAAGGTAATGCTGGCCTCATAGAATGAGTTTGGAAGTTTTCCTTCTGTTTCTATTTTTTGAAACAGCTTCAGTAGAATAGGTATTATTTCTTCTTTGAATGTTTGGTAGAATTCCCCAGGGAATCCATCAGGCCCTGGACTCTTGTTTTTGGGGAGGTTTTTGATCACTGCTTTAATCTCATTACTGATTATTGGCCTATTCAGGTTGTCAGTTTCTTCCTGTTTCAGTCTTGGCAGTTTATAGGTTTCTAGGAAGGCTTCCATTTCATCCAGATTGCTCAGTTTATTGGCATATAGTTGTTGATAATAATTTCTAATAATTGTTTCTATTTCCTTGGTGTTAGTCGTGATCTCTCCCCTTTCATTCATAATTTTATTAATTTGGGTCCTTTCTCTTTTCTTTAGGATAAGTCTGGCCAGTGGTTTATCGATCTTATTAATTCTTTCAAAGAACCAACTTCTAGTTTCGTTGATCTGATCTACTGTGTTTCTGGTTTCTAATTCATTGATCTCTGCTCTAATCTTAATAATTTCTCTTCTAATGCATGGCTTAGGCATTGTTTGTTGCTTTTTCTCTAGTTTTTTAAGATGTAAAGTTAGTAGGTAAATTCGGGATTTTTCTATTTTTTTGAGTGAGGCTTGGATGGCTCTGTCTTTCCACCTTTGGACCGCTTTTGTAGTATCCCATAGGTTTTGGACCAATGTGTTTTCATTCTCATTGGTTTCCATGAATTGTTTAAGTTCTTCTTTGATTTCCTGGTTGACCCAAACAGTCTTGAGTAGAGTGGTCTTTAGCTTCCACGTGTTTGAATTCCTTCCAAATTTTTTCTTGTGACTGAGTTCCAGTTTTAAAGCATTATGGTCTGAGAATATGCAGGGAATAATCTCTGTCTTTTGGTATCAGTTGAAACCTGATTTGTGTCCCAGTATGTGGTCTAGTCTGGAGAAAGTTCCATGTACGCTTGAGAAGAATGAGTATTGTGTTGTTTTAGGGTGGAATGTTCTGTATAGATCTATGAGGCCCATCTGGTCCAGGGTATCATTCAGGGCTATTGATTCTTTGTTGATTTTCTGCTTAGATGATCTGTCTATTGCTGAGAGTGGAGTATTGAGGTCTCCTACAGTTAACGTATTGTTATCAATATGACTCTTTATTTTGGTTAACAGTTGGCTTATGTAGATGGCTGCTCCCATGTTGGGGGCGTAGATATTTACAGTTGTTAGATCTTCTTGTTGGATAGACCTTTTAAGAATGATACAGTGTCCTTCTGTGTCTCTAACTACAGTCTTTAGCTTAAAATCTAATTTGTCTGATATAAGAATTGCTACCCCAGCTTTCTTTTGAGGTCCCTTGGCATGGAAGATGGATCTCCATCCCTTCATTCTCAGTCTGGATGTATCTTTAGTTTCAAAATGAGTCTCTTGTAGGCAGCATATGGATGGGTCCTGTCTTTTTATCCAGTCTGCAACCCTGTGCCATTTTATGGGAGCATTTAGGCCATTCACATTGAGAGTAATTATTGAAAGATATGAATTTATTGTCATCATGTTGCCTGTGAAGACCTTGTTTTTATAAATTGTCTCTGTAAATTTCTGTTATATTTCACTCCTGGGATCTTTCTCCTTTTATAGAAGCCCCCTTAATATTTCTTGCAGGGCCGGCTTAGTGGTCACATATTCTTTCAGTTTCTGCCAGTCTTGGAAGCTCTGCATCTCTCCATCCATTCTAAATGATAGCTTTACCAGATAAAGTATTCTTCACTGCATGTTCTTCTCATTTAGTACCCTGAATATGTCTTGCCAGGCCTTTCTGGCTTGCCAGGTCTCTGTGGATAGGTCTGACGTTATTCTGATGTTCCTCCCTCTGTACATAAGGAATCTCTTTCCCCTTACTGCCCTTAAGATGGTTTCCTTGGTTTTAAGATTTGCGAGTTTTATATTACATGCCGGGGTGTTGGCCTGTTTTCCTTGATCTTGGGAGGGGTCCTCTCTGCCTCTAGGATACAAATGTTTGTTTCATTCCCCAGATTAGGGAAGTTCTCAGCTACAGTTTGCTCAAATATATCTTCTAGTCCTCTCTCTCTCTCCACCCTCTCAGGGATCCCAATAATTCTGACATTGGAACATTTCATTGTGTCACTTATTTCTCTGATTCTATTTTCATGGATTTTGAGTTGTTTTTCCCTGGCCTCCTCTTTCTCCTTCTTGTCTATCAATTGGTCTTCTAGATCAGTAATTCGTTCTTCTGCCTTGCTTACCCTGTGAGATTATGTAGATTAGATTGGATCTCATTGATAGCATTTTTAAGTTCTGCCAGTTCAGCTTTCAGTTCTGCCCTTAGAGACTCTATGTTGCCATTAATAAATTTTTCCATTCTAGCTATTGTCTTCACAACTGCTACCCTAAATTCCATCTCCGACATCTTGGTTATATTTCTGTCCATTTGTAAATCTGTGGCAGAAATCACAGTCTCTGAGTCTTTCCTATTTTGCTGGCTCCTCCTCCTAGTCATTCTGTTGAGGGGTGGTTGAGGGAATGTACAGAGTCCAAATTATTGACCACAACCAAGCAAGATGCGCCTGTTTTATAGGGACCTTAGGGTTGTTGGCCTCTTGTTCTCCCAGCCTGTCTTCTGGGGGAGGGCTCTCCCACACTGTTACTCAGGCAACCCTGTTTGGGCAGAGTTGCCTTGCCCCCTGTGGCGGGGTATGGGCTTAGTGAAATCCAGTTTTTTGGGGGCTTTTGTTCTCTGGCGGCTTTCCACGTCTCTTCTGACAGAGCAGAAGAGATCATTTCCAACCCTCTGCCTCAGAGCAGAGAGACCGCAGTCTGTTCTTCAGTGTGCTCTCCAGGCCACACTATCTCTGTTTCTGTCTGTGCTGCTATAAACTGCAGCATTCTGGGTTGTGTGCCCCTCAGCAGCGCTCTCAGTCCTCACCTCCAGGTCAGGGCACATCTCTGCCCTTTGTGCTTCTAAAACCACCAGCCGCCCCCAGTTCACACACACAGCCCCGCCACACCAGGTTTCAGTCTGGGGGGCTGCCCTGAAGTCCTTTCCCCATTGCTACCAGTCTGTGAGTCTGTGTCCTGTCCCCAGCGCTGGAAGCTTTTGCACTCCTGTGTTATTTCACCTTCCCGGAGCCAGCGCTTATGGCAGCTCCCTCCCCCTTCCATTTATCCTCAGATATCTGCCCGTGGAATCACAGCTCCCTGCTTCATACCTCAAAACCAACTGCCTATGATATTCTGTTTGTAGAGATCCAGATCTGTCTTCTTACATCTCAGGCTGATTTCGTGGGTGCTCAGAGTGGTCTGGTAGATATCCAGCTCAATTCTGGGGACCAGTTGGAATAGGGTCCCCTACTCCTCCACCATCTTTTCCTCCTCCCTCAGTAGAGTCTTTACCTTGTTTTGGAATCAGGGTAATCTTGGCCTCGTGGAATGAATTTGGAAGTTTTCCTTCCATTTCTTTTTTTGGAATAGTTTGAGAAGAATAGGTATTAACTCTTCTTTAAATGTTTGGTAGAATTCCCCTGGAAAGCCACCTGGTCTTGGGCTTGGTTGGGAGATTTTTGATTACAGCCTTTTTTGCTGGTTATTAGTCTGTTCAGGTTTTCTACTTCTTCCTGTTTCAGTTTTGGTAGTTTATATGTTTCAGGAATTTATCCATTTCTTCCCAGGTTGTCCCAATTTGTTGGCATATCAGTTTTCATAATCTCTTATAATTGTATATCTGTGGTGTTGGTTGTTACTTCCCTCTCATTTGTGATTTTATTTATTTGGGTCCTTTCTCTTTTTGATAAGTCTGGCTAGGAGTTTATCACTTTTATTCATTTTTTTTTTTCACAGAACCAGCTCCTGGTTTCATTGATGTGGTCTATTGTTTTTTTAGTTTCTATAACATTTGTTTCTGCTCTAATCTTTATTATTTCCCTTCTGTTGACTTTAGGCTTCATTTGTTGTTCTTTTTCTAGCCCTTTTCAGTGTAAGGTTAGGTTGTTTATTTGAGTTTTTTCTTGCTTCTTGAGGTAGGCCTGTATTGCTATATACTTCCCTTTTAGGACTGCTTTTGCTGCATCCCAAAGTTTTGGACCACTGTGTTTTCATTTTCATTTGTTTCCACGTGTTTTTTTTATTTCTTCTTTGATTTCTTGGTTGAGCCATTCATTGGTTAGTAGCACATTGTTTAACCTCTATGTATTTGTGGTCTTTCCGATATTTTTCCTGTGGTTGACTTCTAGTTTCATAGTGTTGTAGTCAGAAAATATGCATGGCAGGATTTCAGTCTTTCTGTATTTGTTGAAGCCTGATTTGTGACCTAGTATGTGATCTATTCTGAAAAATGTTCCATGTACACTTGAAAAGAATGTGTATTCTGCTGTTTTAGGATGGAATGTTCTGAATATATGTGTTAAGTCCATCGGTTCCAGTGTGTCATTCAAAGCCATTGTTTCCTTGTTGATTTTCTGCTTAGATGATCTGCCCATTGATGTTAGTGGTATGTTAAAGTCTCCTACTATTATTGTATGATTAATTGGTTCCTTTTTGTTTGGTATTAAAGGTTTTATATATTTGGGTGCTTCCATGTTGGGAGCATATTTACAATTGTTAGATTTTCTTGCTGATAGGCCCTTTATTATGATATAGTGCCCTTCTTCATCTCTTGTTATAGTCTTTGGTTTAAAATCTAGTTGTCTGATATATTGCTATTCTAGCTTTCTTTTGATGTCCATTTGTATGATAAATGTTTCTCTATCCCCTCATTTTCAATCTGTAGGTGTCTTTATGTCTAAAATGAGTCTTTTGTAGATAGCGTATCAATGGGTCTTGTTTTTTTTTTTAATCCATTCTGACACCCTATGTCTTTTGATTGGAGCATTTAGTCCATTTACATTCAGAGTAATTATTGGTAGATACATACTTAGTGCCATTTTATTACTGGTTTTGTTGTTTCTGGAGATTTTCTCTGTTTCTTTCTTCTCTTTGTTACTGTTGTTCTTTCCTTTCCACTCAAAGGGTCCCCTTAAATATCTCTTGCAGGACTGGTTTAGTGGTCAAGAACTCCTTTAGTTTTTGTGTGTCTGGGAAACTCTCTCTCTCTCTCCTTCTATTCTGAATGACAGCCTTGCTGGATAGAGAATTCTTGGCTTCATATTGTCCCCATTCAGTGCATTGAATGTCTCAGGTGTGTGCTGTGTGCACTCTGCTGTTGTGTTTTGGCTGCTCTATCATTCAGGCTACTCTTCTGTAGAGGCTCTCCTTGCCTGCAGTGGGCAGTGTTTGGTCCTTGGCCAAAATGTGGTGAGTTTTAACTTGGTGTGCTCTGATCTTCTTGTTAAATGAGACCTGATACTACTTGCACTAGAACTGAAGCCTTGCAGAACTTTCTCGTCAGGAGACGTGGTGTGGGGAAGGGGCTTCCTCTGGTCCTGTGGGGAAGAGGGCCACCATGCTGGGACGGGGGCAGACTTGACTGAGAAGGACAGTACCAGCACAGTGCATGGGTGTGGGACCCAGTGTAAGCAGGTTAGGCATCCAGTGTTGGCACTGTATTGTTTATGGCAGGTGGGTGGTTTTGTTTATATGCTGAGGGTCAGCAGAGGGAAATGGCACCAGCCAGCTCCTTTGTCTCTGGAGAGGGGTATCCATGCTTGCTGCTCCCTGGGAAGCACTCCAAGAAGAGCGAATAATCTCCCCATTGTGTGTCCCAGGCATTTTTCAGATCGCTGTTTCCACACTGTCTGCCTCCATGTTGTTTGCCCGCCTTGTCTCCAGGAGCAGCACAGTGCCCTCTGGGCTCTATCCCAGCCAAGGCTGCTGATTTTAAAATTCCAGGCTTTAGGGACATGGTGTGGGCAGGGACCTGCCCTGGTGTTCTGGGGGAGGGTCTCGCTGCTCTGGGAGTGGGGGAGGTTTGACCAAGATGGGCAGTCATGCCCTAGTGCAAGGGTGTGGGATTTGGTGCAGGCAGGTTAGGCAGCCAGTGTCTGGGCTGGGCTGCCCATCACAGGCAGCCCTGCATTTATGTTGAGGGGCATGGGAAGGAAATGGTGCCCACCGTCTCCTTTGTCCCTGCAAGGTATCTCCATGAAAGCCACCTTTCAGTGATGCGCTCCAAGAAGAGCATACAGTCTCCCTACTCTGTGCTCCCCGCGTTCTTCAGATCTCTGCCTCCACACCGTCTACCCCTGGGGTGTTTGCCCGCCTTTTCTCCAGGAGCAGGGCAGTGCCCACAGGGCTCTATCCCAAGCCAAGCCCACTGACCTTTAAAACTAGTCTTCAAGCCTCACTGGTTACAAAACCTCACAAAATCAGCCTCCCTCATTTTCCCAGCCAATGGCTTTGGGGAAGTGTTCTCCTTTTGCGTTCCCCTGTGTGTTCCTTTCTCTCTCTCTCTCTCTCTGTCCTTTCTCTGTGACCAGGGCTCCCTCCCCTCTGCAGCACTCACGATCTCTTTCACCCCCCAAACCATGTCTCCACACTTCCTACCTTCGTCAATATGGCCTCTTCTCTCCCTCTAGTTGTGAGTTTGTTTTGTCAGTCCTCAGGTCGATTTCTTGGGTATTCAGAATGATTTGATAGTTATCTATTCATGTTGGAGGGACAAGACGAGCCTAGGGTCCTCCCAGTATGCCACCATCTTAGCTCCACTCTCCATTATAGTGGTTTTGAATGGTAATTTGTATTTTGTTTTGTTTTGACCAATAAAAAGTGTGGAATATTATAATCAATAAAATAAATTTGGGAATTTAGAATTTTCTGAATATAAGTAAATTAATTCACTAGTAACCACAGGGAACACTTTATTAAGTACTTATTTATGATTACTGATGATCTTTGATAACAATGAAGGACCAGATTTCAATCCAATTCTCTTAAGTTTCTCTAAAATGAGGTTGCATAGGTATAGTCTGCCCATTCATTTGGTATTTCCCCATTTTATCTTTGAGAGCTCCTTAATGTTCTAATTTTAAATGTCCATGATGTTTGGAGAAGACTGTATCCCAACCCAGACCCAAGGGGTGTTTCCTTCTGGTCTCTAAATCTATTAGGACAGTTTTCTTTTGCTTGGTAATTGTCCAGCAATGTGATACAATTATGGCCAATGAGACATGAAGAATATATATGTAAGAATTTATGAGAAATATCTAATCTATCTCAAAAAGAGACTCATTAATAAATAAGTGGGTTAGGACAACGAGCCAAATTCCTTCCTTTCTCCTACACCAAATAAATTCCAGAAGAATAAAATATTTATACAAAAAAAAATGAAGAAAAAGAAACAAAACAACTCAAGTGCTAAAGCAAAAAAAGGATGGTTTTCTAAAACTAACATCTTAGAGTTTGGGTGTTCTTTCTGAGCACGATTAAAGAAAATGCAAGATTGGTTTAATAGAAAACTCATCAATAAAATTTCCATGTTAACAGAAAAAAAGAAGTATATATCAACTCAATAAATACAGAAAAAGCTTATGATAAACTTCAATATCTAATCATGATTTTTAAAAAGCTTTATCAGCTATAATTAGGAGGGAAACTTTATCAGAAAAATAGTAACTATTAAAAATCTATACAAATATCATACTTAATAGGTGAAATGTTGAAAGCTTTCCCTTTGAGATCAGGAAAAGACAAGGATAGCTAGTCTCACCACTTTCATTCAACATTGTACACGAGGTCTTAACAGTAAGACAAGAAAAAGAAATAAATATTTTAGGGATTTCATTATGGAAAGAGCCCAAATGTCCATTGATGAATGGATAAAGCAGATGTGGTATAGGGGGTGCCTGGGTGGCTCAGTCAGTTAAGTGTCTGCCTTTGGCTCAGGTTATGATCCAAGGGTCCTGGGATTGAGCCCCACGTCGGGCTCCCTGTTCAATGGAGAACCTGGTTCTCCCTTTGCCCTTCCCCCTGCTCTCTCTGTCTCTCTCTCAAATAAACAAATACTTTAAAAAGAAAAAAGCAGACGTGGGGTATATATGTGTGTATATATAATGGAATATGACTCAGCCATAAAAAAGAATGAAATCTTGCCATTTGCAACTATGTGGACAGAGCTAGAGAGTTTTATCCTAAGTGAAATAAGTCAGTCAGAGAAAGACAAATACCATATGATTTCATTCATATGTGGAATTTAAGAAATGAAGCAGATGAACATGGGGGATAAAGAAGAGAGACAGACAAACCATAAAAAAGACTCTTAACTATAGAGAACAAACTGAGGGTTGATGGAGAGAGGTGGGTGGGGAATGGGCTAAATGGGTGATGGGAATTAAGGAGGGCACTTGTGTGATGAGCACTGGGTGTTATATGTAAGTGTTGAGTCACTAAATTCTACACCTGAAACTAATATTACACTATATGTTAATTGGAATTTAAATAAAAACTTGAAAATAAATACATAAATACATAAATAAATGTAAGGATTTCAAAGGAAGAAATAAAATATTATTTGTCAACAATATTATTGTTTATATAGGAAATCCAAAATAACCTAGAGATAAATTATTAAAATTAAGTGAATTAATCAAGATTGTTTACAGAATATTATTGTATCCATATTTATATACAACAGTATTAATACTATATAAAAACTATTTACTATAAATAAGCAACACAACTAGGAAATAGAATTAAAAATATTGTTTGTAATAGACTCACAAATATAAAATACTTAAGAATAAATGTAACAAAAGATTTTCAAGTACTCTATGGAAGAAACTATAAAATATTATAGAGATAATTTGAGATCTAAAGAAGTGGAGGGATATACCGTTTTCATGGACTGGAAGCCTCAATATTCTAAAGATGTTTATTCTCCCCAAATTGATCTGATATAATGTGATCCCCATCAAAGTGTATACATTTTTTAATGGAATATGACAAGGCTCTACAATTTAAATGGAAAGGCAATGGGGCAAAAAGTCAAGATACTGCACATGTACAGTGGACATATATTAAAGTTCATGACACTAAGAATTTAATAGCAAATCAATAGAAACAGCCCAATGGATAAATCAAATGTGATACTGTTACAGAGTTGAACAGTATATAATAGTGAATGTGAATGAACTTCATTAATCAACATGGATGACTCATAGTTAAGCAAAAATGCATCAGACAATATTGTCTGATTCAGTCAAATACACACAAATGCTTTCAAAACAGGCATAATTAGGGACGCCTGGGTGGCTCAGTTGGTTAAGCGGCTGCCTTCAGCTCAGGTCATGATCCCAGGGTCCTGGGATCGAGTCCTACATCGGGTTCCTTGCTCGGCAGGGAGCCTGCTTCTCCCTCTGCCTGCCTCTCCCCCTGCTCGTGCTCTGTCTCTCTCTCTGACAAATGAATAAATAAAATCTTAAAAAAAAAAAACAGGCATAATTAATGTTGGCAATGCATGTTTAAGCAGAAAAATCATAAATAAAAATAAGGAACTATTACTACCAAAACTAGGATGGGGTTTTCCTTTGCAGCGGAGGAGGGACAGAGTAGTGTGTAGATGGGAACGAGAGAACTTCTTGATGTGTTTGGTTTGTGATTACTGAGTTCACTTGTATTCCTTGCACCTTTCTATATGTATGTGATGCATTACATGAAAAAGTTGATTTTGACATATACAAATTTAAAACTTTTGAAGATTAAAAAGTAAGCAAAAAGACAAAGGTAAAGGATAAATAACAAAGTGAAAAAATATTTCCCACATGTGATGGGCAAAGGGCTGATAAATCAAGATACAGCCTGTTCATCAGTGTAATCATCAAGATAAAGACCTGTTCTTTTTTATTTGGGTTACTGTTTACCTGGCCCTCTAAAAACCTTAGAGCTACAAGCGACCTTTTTGCCAATGCTGGAACTACCACACTAGAGTTTTGAGGTTTTTCTACCATTAGCACCATAACAAATGAAGCAGAGTTAAATGTGCAGAAAATCTAGTCAGTGTCCTCTTGTCTTTGATAAGGAAGACACATCCTTCTATATTCCCCCCCGCTTTTTTTTTCTTCAAAGAGACTATCCAAGTAAGAAATACATGTGAACTAAACACAAGCTTGCGTGTAGAGAACAGTGAATTGAGATATCTCTACAACGTCTAGGAATGGCCTGGGCAAAAAGGCTATGCTTGGCATATGGGAAATGGGGCTTAGCAAAATGAAAGTGATGGGATGGATAAAAAAAAAAGACGTGGTATTATCGCCACACACACCACACACACACAAAGACAATGGAATATTATCAGCCATAGAAAAGAAGAATATCTTGCTGTTTGTAACAACCTGGATGGACCTGGAACACATTATGCTAAGTGAGATAAGTCAAACAGAGAAAGACAAGTACTGTATGATATTACTTACATGTGGAATCTAAAAAAGCAAAACTTGTAAAAACAGAGAGTGGAATGGTTGTTACCAGGGAATGGAAGTAAGGGAATAGGATTGATGTTGTTTAAGGGTACAAACTTGCAACAAATAGTCAGGAAGCCCTGGAGATCTAATGCACACTCTAGTGAATATACAGAATAATGTATTATAATCATCAAACTTGCTAAGAGACTAGAATTTGTTGTTCCAACCACTAAAAAGAAATGATAATGATGTAATGTGATAGAGGTACTAATTACTGCTACAGTGGCAATCCGATTACAATGTGTCAATTTCACATGTTGTACACCTTAAGTTTACACAGTGTTGTTTTCAAATATATTTCAATTAGAAAATAAAATAATAAAACCATGTTAAATTTAAAAGGAAAGTCATGGAGATCGGAGGACAGACCTTCTCTACAAGTACACTCTTATTTTCCCCCACCGTATCACCCTTGTTTTCTTTGGTCCAGCCAACGAAGACCCCCATCCCCAAAACAGCACTGTAGTATGAAGAGGAGCAGAGATCAGAATCAAAAGGCAGCTCTGAGGGGAAAGAATGGAAGTATTTTCAGGACAGAGGTAGGGAAGGAAGGATACCTCTAGGTGGGAGGCTGAACATTATGAGTAAGAAATATAAAAGAGCCAGGCATGTACACAAACATCAGTGAGGATCTGTGTTCAAATGACCCCAATGACAATATATTTTTAGAGTAGAAAGTCACTGTGAGGTAGACTGGGACACCATGTATCAAATATAAGGTCAACATTATACATTATCTGTTAAATTGTGCCCCAAAAACTGACTGCAGAATCTTAGCCCCAATAAACCAATGGAGAACATCAAGACTCTTCCATTAAACTGAGGGTAAGAACTGAGAAAAAAAATGTTACAACGTTTTGGTGCTGTAATGAAATTTTTTATTTAATTAAATCTAATATTTAAATAAGGTGATTATAATGCCCACTGAACATAAAATTCCCATATTAAATTATTTACGTTTATTTCTTTTAGATTTTATTGTCTCCTTCTGACTGATACTCCTGGAACTGTAGCTTCCATCATTACTAGAAACAGTGCTCTCAAAAAACAAAGTACACTAAGAGAATTCTCTAATAAATGAATAAGGGGCTAATGGCTTAACATTCAATATCCTAACCAATAATCTAGAACAGAAAAATTCATATTTCAAGCCATCTCCTGGAAAATGGATGCCCATATTCAGCATGTATATAATAAGCATTGGAAAAAAAGTTTTCCTGACTTTGAAAATAATTCTGTGACTGATATTTCAAGTATTTTCATCAGCACCTCTGAGGACACAACTTGAGATCTGGAAATCTACTCATGTGAAGGTTACAATTAAGGATATAATTGGGAAGTGTTAGCAAGATGTTAAAATGTCTTCTAGACAGTTTGACAAAGCCACGGTCAGAAAGTACGTTAAAGATCAGAGGTGGAAGTTATAAAACCTAAGGAAGAAGTACTAAAATAATAATTTTAGAATTAATTTACTCAGCATTTCTACCTCAAGTAAGTTAATCTGAAGATATGTTCTCTGACAAAAAAAAACATAGCCAAATATGTTCATTATCGCATTGTATTTGAGACAACGAAAATATCCATCAGTAGAAGAACAGATGAATAATTTCCAAATCCATATATTGGGATAACAAAGAGATTAATAAGGTTGACCTATATGTGCTGACAGAAAAATGACAAATGTGTTGTATGAAAAAAATCACAGAACATTACAATGCAACCTCCATATATTAATATACGTAGAGAAAAAGTTTGCAGGCTTTTTCACCCAACCATTTATAATGAGGGCCCCAGGGAATTCTGTCTACAATCATAGATTTTAGTACTGTTTGGGTTTTATACAAATTCATATTTTATTATATTTAGGAAAAATGAAAAAAAAGTAAAGGCCATTAGATTTGACGTCCACATTGCATTTGCAGTAGGCTAGTGGTGAATTTGGATAGTGCACTGGGCAAGATCTATATCAGATTGTGTCCAAGGCACAATTAGGCTTATGTATTTCTCAGAGTTCATTGACTTTAATGGCAAGATTTGGGGGAGGGGGTGAGTAGCTGTAATAGTCTTGGGACCCTAGACCTGACCTTCATACAAGAGGGATAAGTAAAATAATTTTATCCACTAAAAAAATATGAGAATAGTATTACCCAGGTATAATTTTGTTTAATCATTCCATTATAGTATTTCATAGAGGTGGAAGTTCCTTCCTGTTTTAACTGATGAGAAACATTTAATTTTCAGGATTAATACGAGAGCAATGTGACCAGGGAAGTCATTTTTCTAATATATACCAGTAGCTGCCGTCTTTGGGAGTTGTTTTGGTTTTGTGTTGTTTTTGGTTGAGTCAACTTTGTTGAATTATGAAAATATAAATAAAGTTTATAGCTCAAAGAATTGTTTTCAAGTGAGCACACCAGCAAAACAACTGCCCAGATAGAGATCTAGAACCCTACCTGCACTTGAGAAGCCTCCCTTGAACCTCTTAATTATCCATAGGCGAACACTGTTTGGACTTCTCTCATCATGAATTACCCTGGCCTGTTTTTGAAATTTATATAAATTGAATCATATGGCATGTACTCTTTTGAGTCTGGCTTCATTCACTCATTCATGTTGCAAGCAGCAGCTATTCATATCCATCTTCATAGTTGTATAGTATTCTGTTGATATGAATATACCCAATGTGTTTATCTTCTGTTTATGAGCATTTGAGTTCCTTCATCTGATGCTACTATTAATAACACTGTTCTGAATATGTTGTTATGGATGCTCTGTGAAAGACATATATGCATTTCTTCTAGGTATGTATTTAGAGGTAAAACTGCTATAACATAGGGTTGCAGTAGTCCAAATTTAACAGATAATCCAAAATAATTTCCAAAGTGGTTCTGGTGCCAATTTACATTTCCACCAGCATGGCAATTATTTTCTTCCCCCCCCCCTTTTTTTTAAAGATTTTATTTATTTATTTGACAGAAACACAGCAAGAAAGGGAACACAAGCAGGAGGAGTGGGAGAGGGAGAAGCAGGCTTCCCGCAGAGCAGGGAGCCCGTCGTGGGGCTTGATCCCAGGACCCTGGGATCATGACCTGAGCCGAAGGCAGATGCTTAACGACCAAGCCACCTAGGCGCCCCAATTTTCTCCCATTTTTAACTTGACTTTTCACTCTCTTATACATCTTTTGATGGACAGAAGTTTTAAGTGTAATTAAGTCTATTTTATCACTCTTTTCTTTGTGATTAGTGATCTTTGTATACTGGTGAAGAAATCTCTGCGTACTCCCAAATTTATGAAGTTATTATATGATGTCACCATCAGGAAGTTTTATTACTGTATCTTTCACATTTAGGGCTATATTCAATCTATCTACAATAGATAGTTTATATGGTATGTGCTAGAGGCCAAGATTTCTCCCCTTTTTTCATTTTATTCATGTCAATATCCACCTATCCCAGTATAATTTATTAGTAAGATGATCCAATGCAGTGTCAGTGGTATCATAAATCAGGTGGACTGTATATGTATGTGGCCATTTCTTAACTCTATTCTGTGCCATTGGTCTATATATGTCTATCCCACTGTGCTAATTACTCTGTTTTATAAAAAGCAGTTAAAAAAAAAAAAAGCAGTTTAAATTTCCCAACTTTGTTATTCTTTGCCAGGATTGTCTGACCTATTCTTTTTCTTTTTTTATATTTAGTTTGTATTTTATTTATTTTTGAAGAGGTAATACATTCATATAATACTAAATCTAGGAGACACATAAATATGTTGACCATATAATTTATCATGCAAACCAGGACTCTTTGAAGAATGAAAGTGGGTTTTTTCTTTTCTTTTTAAACACATTAGGGGTACCTGGGTGGCACCGTCAGTTAAGCACCCAACTCTTGATTTCAGCTCAGGTCATGATCTCAGGGTTGTGAGATCAAGCCCAGCGTTAGGCTCCATGGTCAGCGCAGAGTCCTCCCTCTCCCTCCCCCTCTGCCCTTCCCCCTGTTCATGCACATGCTCTCTCTCACTCTAAAATAAATAAAATCCTTTCAAAAAAATTCTCTCACCCTCTCCCCCCTCCCACCCTCTCTGTCAAAAAAAAAAAAACCACATTAATATAATATCTAGCGTTTAATATTTTTAAAATATTCAAAAAATTTTTGAGTGTAGTTAACACACAATGTTACATTAGTTTCAGGTGTACAACATAGTGATTCAACTTCTCTGTAAGTTATCCTCTGCTCCCCACAAGTGTAGCTCCCATCTGTCACCATACAACACTATTACAGTACCATTGACTGTATCTCCTATGCTGTGCCTTTTATTCCATGACTTACTATTCCATAACTGGAAGCCTGTATATTCCTGTTTCTTTCACCCATTTTGCCCATCCTCCTACCCCCTTCCTTCTGGCAACCATCAGTTTATTCTCTGGATTTAGAGGTTTGATTCTGTTTGGGTTTTTTTTCAAAGATTTTATTTATTTATTTGAGAGAGAGAGAGCACTCAAGCAGGGGGAGGGGCAGAGGGAGAGTCTCTCAAGCAGACTCCATGCTGAGTGTGGATCCCGCCCAATGCAGGGCTCAATCTCATGATCATGAGATCATGACCTGAGCTGAATTCAAGAGTCAGATGTTTAACCGACTGAGCCACCCATGTGACCCTAGATCTGATTGTTTTTTTGTTTATTCATTTTTGTTTTTTAGATTCCACATTTGAGTAAAATCATATGGTATTTGTCCTTTTCAGTCTGACTTATGGCAAAAATCTCATCCCTTTTATGGCTGAGTAATATTCCAGCGTGTGCGTGTGTGTGTGTGAGAGAGAGAGAGAGAGAGAGAGAGAGAAAGAAAGAGAGAGAGATCCTCTTTACTCATCTATGGATGGACACTTGGGTTGCTTTCATATCTTGGCTATTGTAAATAATGCTGCAGTAGACATAGGGGTACATATATCTCTTTGAATTAGTGTTTTTGTTTTCTTCATGTAAATCATAGTGGAATTATTGGATCATATGGTAGTTCTCTTTTTAGTTTTTTTGAGGAACCCCCATACCATTTTCCACAGTGGATGTTATCAATTTACATTCACACCAAGCATGTATGAGAGTTCCTTTTTCTCCACATCCTCGCTAACACTTATTTCTTGTCTTTTTTATTTTAGCCATTCTGATAGGCATCAGGTGATATCTCATTGTGGTTCTGATTTGCGTTTCCTTAATGATGAGTGATGTTGAGCATCTTTTCATGTCTGTTGTCCACCTATATATCTTCTTTGGAAAAATGTCTATTCTGGTCCTCTGTCCATTTTGACCTATTCTTGATCCTTTGCATTTCCATATAAATTTTAAAATTAGCTTGTCACACTACCCCCCTGATGTGGAATGAATGCTTGTGTTCCCCCTACCCCAAATTCATGTATTGAAGTCTAATCCCTAATGTATTGATATTAGGAGGTAGAACCTTTAGAAAGTGATTAGTTCTCTTATAAAAGAGACCACAGAGAGCTCCCTCTTCCCTTCCACCTTTTGAGGACACAGCAAGAAGATGACAGTCTATGAATTAGGAAAGGGGGCTCTCATCAGACACTGAATCTGCTGGCTCCTTGATCTTGTATTTGTCAGCCTCGAGAACGGTGAGAAATAAATGTCTGTTGTCCATAAGTCCCAGTTGATGGTATTCTGTTAGAGCAGCCCAAATATACTAAGACATACCCCCCACTATACACACAGACACACCAATGCTTGTTGGGATTTTGGTTCAATTTCCTTTGACATCTTTACATTCTATTTTTTAATAGATTTTATTTATTTATTTGAGAGAGAGAGAAAGCACAGAGGGAGAGTGAGAGGGAGAAGCAGACTCCCCACTGAGTGGAGAGCCTGATGTGGGCGTTGATCCCAGGACCCTGAGATCATGACCTGAGCTGAAGGCAGACACTTAACTTATTGAGCCACCCAGGCACCCCGACATCTTTACATTCTTGAGTCTTTTAAACTATGAGTATATTTCAAGACTACTTATTTGAGTCTGTTTAAATTTCTTTAGGAATACTGTATAGTTGTTAAAGTGGACATTTTACACCTCTTCTATTAGAATATTATTAGGTAGTTCATATATTTTAAAACTATTACGAATACTTCTAAATTTTAATTTACTATGTATCACTGCTAAATAGAAATCAATTGATTATTTCATATTGAGTTGTATTCAGTGACTTTTTTTAAAGATTTATTTATTTTAGAAACAGATGAGAACATGCATGTGCTTGATTAGGGGGAGGAGCAGAGGGAGAGAATCTTCAAGCAGACTCCCTGCTGAGCGTGGAGCCTGATGTGGGGCTCAGTCTCACAAACCATGAGATCATGACCTGAACCGAAACCAAGAGTTGGACACTTAACTGAGTGAGCCATCCAGGCTCCGTATTCAGTGACTTTTTATAGTTGTAATAGTTTATTAATAAATTTCTTATATTTTCTGTATATATAACCTTGCTGTACCTATAAATAATTATAGTTTCATTTGTTTCATCCCAATCCATGTATTTTTAATATATTTTGCTCACCTTATGGCACTAAGACTTCCAGTATAATATTAAATAAAAGTGGTAATTACAAGTAGCCTTTTTTTTCAGATGGTTTAAAAATATCACTAAATATGATGTTTCCATGTTTTGTGTTTTTAGTTTTACTTTATTAGATTAAGAGTATTCCCATCTATCTCTTTCTATATCTTGTTTTCTGAGAGGTTTTCTTTTTCTTTTTTTTTAAACCATATTTAAGTCATGTTTAAATATATCAAATTATACTTTTTCATCTCTTGGTTTGATCATATGCTTCTTTAATCTCCAAACTTGGTGAATTACATTAACTGAATTTTCAATGTTAATCCTGATACAATTGGTTCTTACCTTTCATATATCTTTGATTTGCTGATAACATTGTTTATTTCTTTTGCATCTATATTTATGAATAAGTTTGGGCAGTAATTATTTTGTAGCACCTTTGTTAGATTTTGACATTAGGTTATGTTAGTATTGTAGAACTTTGGAAATCTTCCTTATTTTATGGAAGAGTTTACATAATATTAGTGTCATTTTATTTGTTCCTTAAGTATCTGGAAGAATTTACTGGACTTAGAGTTTGCTGTGAGAGCAGAATTTGAATTGCAGACTCATTCTTTATTTGGTAGAGAACAATTCTGATTTTCCATTTACTCTTACTCAGTTTTGTTAAATGATATTTTCAAGGTATTTATTTCATTGAAATTTTGAAATTACTGATATAACATTGTTTAGAATATCTTCCTTTTTCAACATGTATGGAATCTTTAGTAACATTATTATTTTTGCCTTTTTTTCCCTTGATCCAGGGGTTTATCAATTTTATTATATTTTTAAAGATACAACTTTTGATTTTGTTGATGTATTTTGTTTTTCTATTTGTTGGACTTTTGCATGCATTATTATTACTTTTTTTCTCCTTTCTTTGGATTTAATTTATTGTTCTTTTAGCTGCTTGAGATAGGTATATACAGTGTTGATTTTCAGCCTTTTTTTTTTTTTTTTTTTTTGAGAGAGAGAGCATACACAAGCCAAGGCGGGGGTTGGGGGGTCGGGGAAGGTCAGAGGGAGAATCTAAACAGGCTCCACATCCAGCGCAGAGTCTGACACGGGGCCACCCAGAGGCCCCCAGCCTTCTTTTTTAAATACATGCACCTGAGTCTGTAAGTTTTTATCAGTGTGTGGCTTCATTGCATCCTGCATACTTTGATGTGCCAAATATGTTATTGTTCATTTCCAAACATTTTCTGATTGCTGTTGTAATTACTTGTTTGATCATTGGCTTATTTATTACTATATAGATTAATAATACATATCAAGGGGGTTCTTTTTCTATTTATCTTTTTGTTATAGATTTCTGGTTTAATTCTACTTTCTGCAAAGAATATAATCTCCTTTGAAATTTACTGAATCTTGTTTCATTGTCCATATATAGTTACTACCGGTAACTATCCAAGTATACTTGAACAGAGTTTATCTTTTAGTTTTAGGGTCCAGGATTCTATTAAGTCAAGTTCATTAGTCATGTCATTCAGTCTTAATCAGAATCCCAGCAAGGTTTGTTTATTCATAAAAATCTGATTCTAAGTGGGGAGAAACAGTAGAGGTCATATCCATATCAGTGTATTTTTTTACTCTCATGACCTTGGCCTTACAAGTCCTGACTTCTTTTATTGCCTTCTGATGCCTTTAAACAGCTGTTCTTTGTATTTTATCCAGCTTTTATAGCTTCTCTCAGTGAAAGGGTTGTTCTGATGTAAGTTATTCTACCAAAACTGAAAATGGAACTCCCCAAACACCGTATTTTCACTGATGACATTACTATTCTCAGCTAGATGAGCTATTTTCCTAAAAATATCACAAAATAAATCTATTTCTAAGCTGACAAATTTTTTTCATGTTGCTTGAATTTGTTATGCAATTATTTAACTAGTGTGTTTCTAGAAAACAGAATGGATAATAAGAGGATGTAAATCAAAACTTTTTCAAGGATATAGGGATTATTCGTATGTGGGGGATGACAGCGTTTATGTGAAATCATCATGTTTCACAAGGGCTCACCCAACTATAGGTAGAGCAAATTGTTTTTCTTGGGGAAACATGTTTTTTATGGCTGAGCCAAAGCCAAAGAAGGCTGTGAGAACACAGGAACCCCATGCACACCAGTACCAATAGTTTTTCTTCCATAAGCCAAAATGATTAATATATGTTGTAGATGTGTGCGGTAATTGTGTTTGCATGAACTTACCTGTGTCACATGACTATAGGTCTACGTAGTTATGTGCATGCCGTTTGTGTAATAGGCCTATATATGGCTAGTTTTTTTCTGTAGGCATCTGGGGAGAGCTATGTGTATTTGTGCGTAGTTGTGGGGGCTAGGCCTATAAGCACACATGTGTATACATGGCCTGGTCAACATGTGTCTGTAGGCTACTCTGTCCAGGGGCATAGGTTCAGGGATCTGGGGAGGAAATATGCCAGGATGGGGATATGGGAGGAGGAGAAGAGTTCACTTCATAGTCTAAACACTGAGTAGTAGTATGCTTTGCCACCTTTATGCCCAACACACTGTGGCCAATCACCTAATCCTTTATGTTTATGCCCAGTCTCCTGAAACGTGTTCTGCCTTAATATACAGAGAACATTCCAGTTTCTGCAGTGTAAGAAGTGCTTACTTGGGTATTGACTTCGGCAAAACTCCCAAACTCCTGTCATCTTTCACCTCCAGAATCTGGGCTTCCATCTTTGTCTTCTCAGCTGCTATTCCTAGTTCAAACAAAAAGACTTCCTTAGACAACATACACCTATCTGACCACAAATGTGGCCTTTTTCAACAGACTCCTGTTATATCCATGGCTCAACACAGCTGGGGTACACCATTATCCTTTGTACATTATTTTCAGCAAGCATACTAAACATTTCCTGCTCATTCATCTCTACCTACTCTTACAGTCCCAGGGTACCTTCCTACCATTACAGACTCAAAGGGACCTGTGGCTGAGTCTACATTAGGTACAAGAGTAGTGATCATTCACAAAGCTCATTATGAAATTGTTCACAATGCCATGTTCATTCACAATTTCTAGAGCAAGCAAAACATTTCTATATTCTAAGCCTAAATACAATTTTATTATTATTTTAATTGTACTCTATGAAAGTAGGAGATAGGGAATGATTTAAAATATTTATTATGGTAATTCCTTGTAGAGTTCCTGCACGACATAATTGATGTTTTGGAAAAAGAAGTCAATAGAAGCTTCAACTGTAGTCATAATAAAAATAATAATCTCTATAGTTTTAGTGAAAAAATCCATTATTATAATCTTTCTTGAAATGGGAAAGTCCCTGGAAACAGCTTAAAATAAGAGATTGTGAAATTGGCCAAATCATGTATGGAATGAATACAGTGACCACAAGGAGACATTGTGGGTTCACTGAAAACAAGTAAGACTAAAACAATTTCATGTCCTTCTTAGAGAGTATTAGTATGTTAGTATTCTAAGTGAATGTTGTTGGTAGTATTTCTTGATTTCGATGAGACTAGTGAAATCTAACTTTCAGAATCATTATGGAGAAAATAGAGAAACATGTGCTAAAAATATATTAGGTAGATGTACAGCTGGCTGAACCTCCATATCCAGAGTATTTAGTTAACCTGGGTCACATATCCTGGCAAGTAGCTATTGATCCTATGGACTACCAGCCTTTAGGGGAGCGTTGTTGCTCCTAACTTTCCCTCTGGTTCCATCTAGTGGTTGATTATGCACTAATCAGTTGTCATGGCATTCATCTTGCTTTGTGTTTACATTGTGAACATCAGTTATGTAACAGAGCTGTGATTATATAACTTCATGTGGGGTTGCTAAGCCACTTCCTGGTGCATCTTATAATGCAATGATTAGAACAAGACTATCTTCAGGACCTGGGTTGTGCTCCAAGTCCATGGGTATAAGCTAAATGAGTCCACTTAGGAAAATCAGTAGGGAATAATTTTACATTAAGTACCATGCAACTCCCAGGAAATTATTTATATATGTATAATTTTTATATATATATATAATTTATAATACATATATATTATAAATTATATATATATAATTTTTTTTGTTTTTCTCTGAGGCATTGCCTTTTCTGCATCACCCATTTATTCTGATTCCTCAGATATCCTCACACCCTCTTCTTTTATTGTTTCCTGGTTTACCTCTCTAATTACATAGTAACACGAGCACAAATGTTAGCCCTACTTTGTGTTTGTTGGGAGTTTTGTGGATTATAAGCACATTTTTGTCATTTTATTTAAATAGGGAGATTGGGGATATCTCCTGGGAGATCAAGACACACAGGCTCAAGGATGATAAGAATACTGATCAAGCTGTCACAGCTCGTTTATCATGAAGCCTGAGCTCCAGCCCAGTCTTTTATTTAGTTATCTTTTTGGTAACATTTCTAACAATATATATTCTTTCAGCTTTACTGAGATATAACTGACAAATGAAATTATAAGATAGTTTAGGTATACATTGTGATGATTTGATTCCAGCCTGGTCTTTTGAAGAATCTTCTAGGTCCCTCTCTCCATCATACTGCTGAGCAGAAAACTACTATCCCCAAGAATCTAATTAGGCAGGGAGCTTCTTGAGTGTTTTTACCTTCTGTAGCCAGGATTGCAACATATCAATTTTGATCACTCTAAACATGGAGACAAACATGCCCCCATGCCTCATGGGTCACCAGGACAAATTCCTCAAAGCACAGCCTCACTGGGTTTCCCAATCCATGAGCATGGAATATCTTTCCATTTGTGCCATCTTTAATTTGTTTCAACAGTGTTTTATAGTTTTCAGAGTACAGGTCTTTCACCTCCTTGCTTAAGTTTATTCTTAGGTATTTGATTCTTTTTGGTACAATTGTAAATGGGATTGATTTCTTAAGTTCTCTTTCTGCTACTTCATTATTAGTGTATAGAAATGCAACAGATCTCTGTATATTGATTTTGTATGCTGCAACTTCACTGAATTTATCAGTTCTAGCACTTTTTTGGTACAGTCTTTAGGGTTTTCTCTATATAGTATCATGTCATCTGCAAAGAGTGAAAGTTTTACTTCCTCCTTATCAGTTAGATGGTTTTTTTTTAGATGCTTTTTATTTCTTCCCCTCGTCTGATTGCTGTGACTAGGACTTCCAGTACTATGTTGAATAAAAGTGGTGAGAGTGGACCTCCTTGTCTTGTTCCTGATCTTAGGGGAAAGCTCTCAGGTTTGCACCATTGATTATGATGTTAGCTATGGGTTTTTCTTATGTGGCCTTTATTATGTTGAGGTATGTTCCCTCTAAATGTACTTTGTTGAGGGTTTTTTATCATGAAAGGATGTTGTCCTTTGTCAAATGCTTTCTCTGCATCTGTTGAGTTAATCATATAGTCTTTATCCCTTCTCTTAATGATGTGATGTATCACGTTGATTGATTTGCAAATATTGTCAAGTGGGTCTCAATTTGAACTAGCATACAGTGTTTTTTCCCCCAGAAACTTCTTTAGTAACCACAGCAAAAACTATCTGACCCCCAATAATTTGTACTGGATAGAGGCTGCTAGTACTTTTACTTGGCATCACCCTTTTCTTACCTGCTAACAGCAAGCTGCCATCATACATCAGAAATGAAGAATTTCCAGAGCTCTTCAGTACACACTCGACACCAGTCTTCATCACCACCATCACTATATTCATCATTACAAATAATATTTTTTGGGCAATAACCATGGCCAATAACTGTGCTAAGTGTTGTATACTCGTGATCTCAGCTAATCCTTAACAACCCTGAAAGGCAGGAATTACTACCTTTAGACTGTGAGCAAGCTAAAATTTAGAAAAGCTAAGAAATCAACAAAAATCATAGAGATAGTAAATTGTAGAAAGAAGATTTGAAACTTCATGAACCTAGCACCCAGTACCTGTTACAGGTACCAAATTCACACAGCAGCAGCAACAGTAATATCGATCTTCTCCATATATCTTCCTCCTGCTTTTTTTTTTTATTCTTATGTTAATCCCCATACATTACATCATTAGTTTTAGATGAAGTGTTCCGTGATTCATTGTTTGTGCATAACACCCAGTGCTCCATGCAGAATGTGCCCTCCTCAATACCCACCACCAGGCTAACCCATCCTCCCACCACCCTCCCCTCTAGAACCCTCAGTTTGTTTTTCAGAGTCCATCGTCTCTCATGGTTCATCTACCCCTCTGATTTCCCCCGCTTCATTCTTCCCCTCCCGCTACCTTCTTCTTCTTCTTTTTTTTCTTAACATATATTGCATTATTTGTTTCAGAGGTACAGATCTGAGATTCAACAGTCTTGCACAATTCACAGCGCTTACCAGAGCACATACCCTCCCCAGTGTCTATCACCCAGTCACCCCATCCCTCCCACCCCACCCCCCACTCCAGCAACCCTCAGTTTGTTTCCTGCAATTAAGAATTCCTCATATCAGTGAGATCATATGATACATGTCTTTCTCTGTTTGACTTATTTCACTCAATATAATACCCTCCAGTTCCATCCACGTTGTTGCAAATGGCAAGATCTCATTCCTTTTGATGGCTGCATAATATTCCATTGTATATAAATACCACATCTACTTTATCCATTCATCTGTCCATGGACATCTTGGCTCTTTCCACAGTTTGACTATTGTGGACATTGCTGCTATAAACATCGGGGTGCACGTACCCCTTCGGATCCCTACTTTTGTATCTTTGGGGTAAATACCCAGTAGTGCAATTCCTGGATCATATGGTAGCTCTATTTTCAACTTTTTGAGGAACCTCCATACAGTTTTCCAGAGTGGCTGCAATAGCTTGCATTCCCACCAACAGTGTAGGAGGGTTCCCTTTCTCCGCATCCCCGCCAACATCTGTCGTTTCCTGACTTGTTAATTTTAGTCATTCTGACTGGTGTGAGGTGGTATCTCATTGAGGTCTTGATTTGGATTTCCCTGATGCCGAGAGATATTGAGCACTTTTTCATGTGTCCGTTGGCCATTTGGATGTCTTCTTTGGAAAAATGTCTGTTCATGTCTTCTGCCCATTTCTTGATTGGATTCTTTGTTCTTTGGGTGTTGAGTTTGATGAGTTCTTTATAGATTTTGGATACTAACCCTTTATCTGATATGTCATTTGCAAATATCTTCTCCCATTCTGTCGGTTGTCTTTTGGTTTTGTTGACTGTTTCCTTTGCTTTGCAAAAGCTTTTTATCTTGATGAAGTCCCAATAGTTCATTTTTGCCCTTGCTTCCCTTGCCTTTGGCGATGTTTCTAGGAAGAAGTTGCTTCGGCTGAGGTCAAAGAGGTTGCTGCCTGTGTTCTCCTTTAGGATTTGGATGGACTCCTGTCTCACATTGAGGTCTTTCAACCACTTGGAGTCTATTTTTGTGTGTGGTGTAAGGAAATGGTCCAGTTTCATTCTTCTGCATGTGGCTATCCAATTTTCCAAACACCATTTGTTGAAGAGACTGTCTTTGTTCCATTGGACATTCTTTCCTGCTTTGTCGAAGATGAGTTGACCATAGAGTTGAGGGTCCATTTCTGGGCTCTCTATTCTGTTCCATTGATCTATGTGTCTGTTTTTGTGCCAGTACCATGCTGTCTTGATGATGACAGCTTTGTAATAGAGCTGGAAGTCCGGAATTGTGATGCTGCCGGCTTTGCTTTTCTTTTTCAACATTCCTCTAGCTATGCGGGGTCTTTTCTGGTTCCATACAAATTTTAGGATTATTTGTTCCATTTCTTTGAAAAAAGTGGATGGTATTTTGATGGGCATTGCATTGAATATGTAGATTGCTCTAGGTAGCATTGACATCTTCACCATATTTGTTCTTCCAATCCATGAGCATGGAACGTTTTTCCATTTCTTTGTGTCTTCCTCAATTTCTTTCATGAGTATTTTATAGTTTTCTGAGTACAGATCCTTTGTCTCTTTGGTTAGATTTATTCCTAGGTATCTTATGGTATTGGGTGCAATTGTAAATGGGATCGACTCCTTAATTTCTCTTTCTTCTGTCTTGTTGTTGGTGTATAGGAATGCCACTGACTTCTGTGCATTGATTTTATATCCTGCCACTTTACTGAATTCCTGTATGAGTTCTAGCAGTTTTGGGGTGGAATCTTTTGGGTTTTCCACATAAAGTAGCATATCATCTGCAAACAGTGAGACTTTGACTTCTTCTTTGCCAATTTGGATGCCTTTTATTTCTTTTTGTTGTCTGATTGCTGTGGCTAGGACTTCCAATACTATGTTGAATAGCAGTGGTGATAGTGGACATCCCTGCCATGTTCCTGACGTTAGGGGGAAAGCTCTCAGTTTTTCCCCAGTGAGAATGATATTCGCTGTAGGTTTTTCATAGATGGCTTTTATGATATTGAGGTATGTACCCTCTATGCCTATACTCTGAAGAGTTTTGATCAAGAAAGGATGCTGTACTTTGTCAAAACCTTTTTCTGCATCTATTGAGAGGATCATATGATTCTTGTTCTTACTTTTGTTAATGTATTGTATCACACTGATTGATTTGCGGATGTTGAACCAACCTTGCAGCCCAGGGATAAATCCCACGTGGTCGTGGTGAATAATCCCCTTAATGTACTGTTGGATCCGACTGGCTAGTATTTTGGTGAGAATTTTTGCATCCATGTTCATCAGGGATATTGGTCTGTAGTTCTCCTTTTTGATGGGGTCTTTGTCTGGTTTTGGGATCAAGGTAATGCTGGCCTCATAAAATGAGTTTGGAAGTTTTCCTTCCATTTCTATTTTTTGGAACAGTTTCAGGATAATAGGTATTAATTCTTCTTGAAATGTTTGGCAGAATTCCCCTGGGAAGCCATCTGGCCCTGGGCTTTTATTTTTTGGGAGATTTTTGATGACTGCTTCAATTTCCTTAGTGGTTATAGGTTTCTATTTCATCCTGGTTCAGTTTTGGTAGTTGATACATCTCTAGGAATGCATCCATTTCTTCCAGGTTATCTAATTTGCTGGCATAGAGTTGCTCATAATATGTTCTTATAATTGTTTGTATTTCTTTGCTGTTGGTTGTGATCTCTCTTTCATTCATGATTTTGTTGATTTGGGTCATTTCTCTTCTCTTTTTGATAAATCTGGCCAGGGGTTTATCAATCTTGTTAATTCTTTCAAAGAACCAACTCCTAGTTTCGTTGATCTGTTCTACTGTTCTTTTAGTTTCTATTTCATTGATTTCTGCTCTGATCTTTATGATTTCTCTTCTCCTGCTGGGTTTAGGCTTTATTTGCTGTTCTT
Organism: Mirounga angustirostris; assembly: GCF_029215605.1. Taxonomy (NCBI): domain Eukaryota; kingdom Metazoa; phylum Chordata; class Mammalia; order Carnivora; family Phocidae; genus Mirounga; species Mirounga angustirostris. Next base: position 30,317,871 of record NW_026991719.1, on the reverse strand, counting down.
TCTCCAGCTCCTTTAGGTGGAGGGTTAGGTTGTGTACTTGAGACGTTTCTTGTTTCTTGAGAAAGGCTTGTATTGCTATATACTTTCCTCTTAGGACTGCCTTTGCTGCCTCCCAAAGATTTTGAATAGTTGTGTCTTCATTTTCATTGGTTTCCATGTATTTTTTTAATTCTTCTTTAATTTCCTGGTTGACGCATTCATTCTTCAGTAGGATGCTCTTTAGCCTCCATGTATTTGAGTTCTTTCCGACTTTCCTCTTGTGATTGAGTTCTAGTTCCAAAGCATTGTGGTCTGAAAATAGGCAGGGAGTGATCCCAATCTTTTGGTACCAGTTGAGACCTGATTTATGACCTAGGATGTGATCTATTCTGGAGAATGTTCCATGGGGACTAGAGAAGAATGTATATTCCGTTGCTTTGGGGTGGAATGTTCTGAATAGGTCTGTGAAGTCCATTTGGTCCAGTGTGTCATTTAAAGTCTTTATTTCCTTGTTGATCTTTTGCTTAGACGATCTGTCCATTTCAGTGAGGGGGGTGTTAAAGTCCCCCACTATTACTGTATTGTTGTCAATGTGTTTCTTTGCTTTTGTTATTAATTGCCTTATATAATTGGCTGCTCCCATGTTAGGGGCATAGATATTTACAATTGTTAGATCTTCTTGTTGGATAGATCCTTTAAGTAGGATATAATGCCCTTCCTCATCTCTTATTACAGTCTTTGGTTTAAAATCTAATTTGTCTGATATAAGGATTGCCACCCCAGCTTTCTTTTGGTGTCCATTAGCATGGTAAATGGTTTTCCACCCCCTCACTTTCAATCTGGGGGTGTCTTTGGGTCTAAAATGAGTCTCTTGCAGACAGCATATCGATGGGTCTTGTTTTTTAATCCAGTCTGATAGCCTGTGTGTTTTGATTGGGGCATTGAGCCCATTTACATTCAGGGTAACTATTGAAAGATAGGAATTTAGTGCCATTGTATTGCCTGTAAGGTGACTGTTACCGTATATTGTCTGTGTTCCTTTCTGGTCTATGTTGCTTTTAGGGTCTCTCTTTGCTTAGAGGACCCCTTTCAAGATTTCCTGTAGGGCTGGTTTTGTGTTTGCAAATTCCTTTAGTTTTTGTTTGTCCTGGAAGCTTTTTATCTCTTCTTCAATTTTCAATGACAGCCTAGCTGGATAGAGTATTCTTGGCTGCATATTTTTCTCATTTAGTGCTCTGAATATATCCTGCCAGTCCTTTCTGGCCTGCCAGGTCTCTGTGGATAGGTCTGTTGCCAATCTAATGTTTCTACCCTTGTAGGTTACATATCTCTTCTCCCGAGCTGCTTTCAGAATTTTCTTTGTCTATGAGACTCGTAAGTTTTACCATTAGATGTCGGGGTGTTGACCTATTTTTATTGATTTTGAGAGGGGTTCTCTGTGCTTCCTGGATTTTCATGCCTGTTTCCTTCCCCAAATTAGGGAAGTTCTCTGCTATAATTTGCTCCATTATACCTTCTGCCCCTCTCTCTCTTTCTTCTTCTTCTGGGATCCCAATTATTCTAATGTTGTTTTGTCTTATGGTATCGCTTATCTCTCAAATTCTGCCCTCGTGATCCAGTAGTTGTTTCTCTCTCTTTTTCTCAGCTTCTTTATTTTCCATCATTTCATCTTCTATATTACTGATTCTCTCTTCTGCCTCATTTATCCTAGCAGTTAGCGCCCCCATTTTTTATTGCACCTCATTAATAGCCTTTTTGATTTCTACTTGGTTGGATTTTAGTTCTTTTACTTCTCCAGAAAGGGTTTCTCTAATAACTTCCATATTTTTTTCAAGCCCAGCTAGTATCTTTAAAGTGATGATTCTGAACTCTAGATCTGACATCGTACTAATGTCCGTATTGAGTAGGTCCCTGGCAGTCGGTACTACCTCTTGTTCTTTTTGTTGAGGTGATTTTTTCTGTCTTGTCATTTTGTGTAGAGGAGAATAGATTAATGAAAGAACAAAATGCTAGCAGAGTAACAACGTCCCCAGAAAATATACTCTAAACAAATCAGAAAAGACCTGAAGCAGTGGAACAAGAAACAGAAAGAGAGAAAAAAGAAAAAGATAAAAACAAAAACAAAACAAAACAACAACAACAACAAAAAACCAGAATGTGATCAAATATGATCAGGCTGGTATATAGATCAGTGCCACACACTAGATTTGGGGTGTATTTTGGTCTTTTAGAAGAAAGTGCCTCCCAAAATTTTAAAGAAAGAAAAACTTATATATGTACTAAAATAAGGGTTGATATGATGAAGGGATGGAATATGACTGTAAAGATGGAAATTATAAAAAATTTTATAAAAGGAATTGGTAAGAAGTTGTTTGATAAAAGAAAGAAGAGGATTTAAAAAAAGAAAAAAGAAATAAAAGGGAGAGAATGTGATCAGGCAGGGGAATAGAAAACACCATATACTAGAGATTTAGGGTATATTTTAATCTGTTAGAAGAAACTATCTCAAAATTTTAAAGAGAGAACAACTTATATATATAAGCCAAAAACACGGGTAACTACTATGAAGGGATAGAATATGACTCTAAAAATGAAAAATAAAAATGTTTTTTTTTTAAAGGGATTGATAAGATGTTGGTTGAAAAAGGGAAAAAGAAAAATTCAAAAAAAGAAAAAAAAAGACAGTTAAAAAAAAATTAACTTTGAAAGACTAAAGAACCATGGTAAAAAAGCCATGGAGTCTATGTGCAGTATTCCCCTAGCGCTGGAGTTCTGCCGTTCTCATTGATCGGTAGACTTGGTCTTGGCTGGCTGTTCTCGCTGATCTTCTGGGGAGGGGCCTGTTGCCGTGGTTTCCAAATGTCTCTGCCGGAGGCGGAAGTGCCCCGCCCTTGCCCCCTCCCGGCTACGTAATCTGCTCGGGTTTGCTCTTGGGGGCTTTTGTTCCCTGCGAGCTTTCCGTACAGCTTTGGAGGACGAGAGTGAAATGGCAGCCTCCCAGTCTCCACCCCGGAGGATCCGAGAACTCGGGCCCCGCTTCTCAGTGAGCCCCCAGAGAAAAGCCGTCAGTCACTCCCGTCTCCCCGGTCTCCGGCCGCACTCCGTGCTCACCCGGTCTGTGACCGCGCGTTTCTATCTCTGGCACCCGACCCCGGGTGGAGTCTCCAAACCCAGCAGATCCCTGCGGTGCACTCCTGCACGGCTCCTCCCGGGGGAGGAAGGTGAGTCTCCCCGGATCTGCCGCTTGTTGGGTCCCTGCTGGAGGAGCAGGGGCCCGACTGTGCCACGGATCACGGTTTAGGGCAACCCCGGGCTGAGAGCCCGCGCCTGGGCTCCGCCTCTGCAGCCGGCTTCCCTGCTCCGTTACCTGGGAGCTCTGCCGCACTCAGGCACCCCCGGTCTTTCTGCGACCCCGAGGGTCCCGAGACCACACTGTCCCCGAGGGTTCCACCCCCCGCTTAGCCACCAGAGTGACGTCCCTTGGCGGAGCAGACTTGTAAAAGTTCCGACTTTGTGCTCCGTGGTTCTATCACTTGCCAGAAGCGGCCGACGGAGGCCCCTCCCCCGCCGTCTATCCTCCCGAATATCGCCTCGGATTCACTTCTCCGCACGTCGTACCTTCCAGAAAGTGGTCGCTTTTCTGATGAGAGAGTTGTTGCTCTTCTTTTCTTCGATCTCCTGTTGAGTTTGTAGGTGTTCAGAATGGTTTGATCCCTATCCAGCTGAATTCCTGAGAGGAGACGAAATCCAGGTCTCCTACTCCTCTGCCATCTTGCTCCGCCCCCCCCTCCTGCTTTTATTATAGAATAGATATCTGCTTAAGATGAAATATTGAGCCAACTGATTTCTTGGTCTTTCCAACTCTTAGTTTCTATGAGCCAAATTAGGAACCTTGCCCTACACACACCTGAGAAGGAGCAATGCTTTGGCAAATGCATGAAGAGTCAGCCCGACCTCACACTTCCCTGATGAGAAATATTAATTCCAGAGCTACAGCCAAGAGGGTCTTGCTTTTCATTTGAAAGAAACTTTATGTTACACAATAAACCAGATGGAAACATCAATGATAATATTTGCCAACATGGCTCAGCACACTTTAGCAGAGTATTACCAAGCCCTTGTCCTGATGAAAAGGAAATTGGAAGGAGGTCAAGTGTTATCATCTGCCTGTACATCGATCCAATTCTGCAGGTTTTGGGTGATTTGCTATAAATTCATTTTTCTACATCATTGTTCCTTGAGGTTTGGACTGTTTGCTAGCTGTGCGGCTTGTAATTTAAGGGACCTAAAAGAAAGTTCTTTTGAAAAAGGAACTTATTAAGGAAACAAAGATAGAGCTAGTTACACATTGTTAAAATATTTGAGATTGAATAATATCTTTTAAAATGATCACATTATGCCATAGAATGTCTAATAGAAGCATGCAGAATAGTGGATTTCTCTAATGGTGTATAAACATTTAAATGTAGTAAGTACAATTAAGAAAATTCTGAAAATATGACCCCAAAAAATGGTGCTCACAATTTTGATTGTCATATATTTTGATACCCAAGGCTTTAATGAAGCCACAGTGAAGGTTATCATTTGATGAATGCTGAAGTTTTTAGATTTCTTCAGGGTTACTGAAACAAAACTCAGTTGGCCATTTCTATATTAAGTGATAGTACAAAATACCTTCCATCTCTGTCTAGTTTTGCTGCTCTCTAATGCTATTTTCACAAAATTTGTGGCTGACACTGCATGAACAAGTTTTACTTTTACCGTCAGATATTTTATGTGCCTGTCCGGATGCAATTATAAACTGAAAACCCCCAGTTATAAACCATGTATTGTGTCTCAACCATATAATAAAATGTTACTAAAATAATTCTCAATTCTTTATTGGGGCTTTTGAATTTGAGTCTGTGGAGTAAATCTCACTAAAATCAAAGGCATATAATAGCTAACTGATAAACATTTAGATTAGTGGGTGGAAGGTGAGTGAAATTAATATTTCCAAACTGGACCCGCAATTCATCAGCTGTCATTTTCTACTGTGCTGATGAAGAAATCTATTTGATTTCAGATGAGATGAGCATAAGATGTTATGCAAGGGTTCCCCTCATTTTTTTCAAGGGCTTATATTAAAACTCATCTACCAGGGAAATTGGAAAAACTGCCTCTGGGTTTTTCCCCAGTACACAGCATCGTTGTGTTACTCTCCACCTCCAGTAAGCTAGTCAATGAATAGCAGTTTCTACCCACACTCTTGCCAGGTCAGGCACGAGCATTATGCCGTTTATCAGTGATGGCACAGCATTAAATGGTGATTTTATTATGTATGAACATGCTCCCACAAGTGAAAGACCTTTGATTTAGAACTCTGCGTTTTGGGCTACTGCTTCTTCCAGCTGCTCAGTTTTCAACTCCAGGTGATAAGCTATTGATCGGTGCCCCTATCTCAAGCCAATAATCCAGCACAGTATGGGTGCAAAGTGCCCATGGTGCATCGATGAGATAGGAACATTGTTTCTCCCTGTGCACAGGGTCTACCATAGTCCTCAGAGACTTTGCCACGTATGTGTTCATCAGATGCTAGCAGAGTTGGGGTGTGGTCCCAGATAAAGAAGAGCCTTGGAATCAGATTTACATGACTCTTTGGTTTTATTTAAGTTCCCAAAGAGGAAGCACTGTTGACCTATTTGTCTTTCATATCTTCTGGCACAGACTGAGCTTACAGCAGGCATTTAGGACATCCTTGCTGACTTGTTTCATGGTTTTGACTCTTGGGCAGCATCATGGCATACAAATAGAAAGTATATGAGGTCATGACTGGTATCTATGTGGAGACTGGCTTCTGGCTGCTGGAAATAATCACGGATGAGATGGAGAATGAAGGTACAGAGGTGTGTGTTGGGGGGATCCTTCTCACCTGTGTTTCAGAAGCACATACTGCAGCCAGTTTCAAGACTGCATGAAAAGCAAGTCTAAAACCATTTAATCCATTCTGTGTATTAATTGCTCTCATCTTGGGATAAGCCAGAATTCTATAATAGAGAAATTAAGATTTCAAATTGTGTAACATCTGAATGGAAAGCATAGAATAAAAATTAGTTATCTAGTCAGGGTAGTATTTTGGAGCTAAAAGACACCTCCAACATCATTTATTCAAACTCCTTTATGAATAAGAAGACTAAGGCTCAATTTGGGAAAATAACTTCCCCCAAATCAAATATCCAGTAAGGATCAAGAACTCTTGACTTTTAGTTCCGTGATCCTTGTATCTCGCGAGGTTGCCTTGAATGCTATTGGGTCACTTTCTCATTTCCAACCTCATATTGCACATCGGTGAACTCACCAAAGCAGCAAGGATGGGAAATGTTTTTCTGCCCTTCACTGGGTATATGTAGATAATTTCTCCTAAGCTCTGTGATTTAGGAAGATACTTCTAATGCACAGTTGATTTTTAATCATTTGTCAATTTTATAATCAGCTGTTATAATCATTTATTTATTGGTAAATTAAACTTTTAGACATTTCAGTTGTGACTTGGTTATTCTTTCATTTTTATCAATATTAGATCTGTCTATAATACAGAAATTTTTTTAAAATGGCCTATTATTTCCTTTTGTCTGAAAAAGCATCCAGGATAATTTATACTCTTGTAAACAAAGGGTCCTTGCACTGGGGCAGAAGTGTAGGCAACTTTAATGAGATCATGCTTATTAAAATACGAAAGGAAGGCCACAGTTGGCTTTGTGTCTGGAAGGAAGGGTTGTTCAAAACTAATAAAGCTATTATTTTTTATAATATTATCATGAGTTTAGGCTTCTCACCCTCAAATTTTCCTATTCCTCATCCTTTTCATATCGTGTTTCTATTATTTCCATTTTTGTATGTATCATCCAATAGTCATTGGTGATCATCACCCTGTGCCTATGAAATTAGGAAACCAGCTCAACAAAATAATGAAAGCACATATATCTACCATGAGAAACAGATGAAAACAACTCCTCATAAATTTATATAGTTAAGAGCAGCAGCTATAGGTGCTTGCTAGTTCCCATAATAGGATGCTCAGGTGTGCCTGGTGTTAGCACCTACCAAACCATTGCCTCCTGATTTCATACTGCTTCTAAAATACAACAAAACAAAGTAAAATATAATCCATTTCCTTGGCTTAATGGTTATTTTCATCTGTAAATAGACATTATTTTTTTCTAATGAGAGATAATAGTTGTCTTTGAATCATCAGAAAATAGGAAGATTAATATTTTAAAAATATACTTTTAAGCATGAATAAGGTATTGAGTTCAAGATCGGTAAGAAAATACATACTTTGGGTCACAACTTAGGATCTGTGTTGTGCGTTTTCTGAAAAATGTCTGCATAATATTGTAATAATATTTTTTGGAGAAGCCAAATTATATATAAAGATGGGGTTTTTTGACTCAATAATGGCACAAACACATGAACTATGAACTCCTGTACAGTGATAAAACAAAAGGAACACACTCTTGGTAATAGAAATAAAACTCTGGTCAGCGTTTTCCTAGTGACTCATTATCCTAATTCTAATGCCAGGATAGATTCAACAAAGCTTATTTAACTTATATTATATATTACTATGATAGCAGCCGAAGAGTTTCTCAGTTACCAAATTATACTTGATTTATATTGAGCTCTTAGGCAACTAAAACTCAGGGGGGGGGGTTTTGTTTAACTGGTTGGTTGGGTTGGGTTTTTGCACTTCCATTTTAAGGTAATTCTTATCATACAATAGATCCTTTCTTTTTTTTTTTTAATTTTATTATGTTAGTCACCATATAATACATCACTAGTTTTTGATGTGGTGATCCACAATCCATTGTTTTCGTATAACACCCAGTGCTCCATGCAGTACGTGCCCTCCTTAATACCCATCACCGGGCTACTCAATACCCCCTCCCCCCTCCCCTCTAAAACCCTGTTTGTCTCTGAGTCCATAGTCTCTCGTGGTTCATCTCTCCCTCTAATTCCCCCACCCCCCATTTTTCCCTTTCTTCTCCTAATGTCCACCATGCTATTTCTTATGTTCCACAAATAAGTGAAACCATATGCTAATTGACTTTCTCTGCTTGACTTACTTCACTTAGCATAATCTCTTCCAGTCCCATCCATGTTGATGTAAAAGTTGGGTATTCATCCTTTCTGATGGCTGAGTAATATTCCATTGTATATATGGACCACATCTTCTTTGTCCACTCATCTGTTGAAGGGCATCTCGGCTCTTTCCACAGTTTGGCTATTGTGGACATTGCTGCTATGAACATTGGGGTGCATATGGCCCTTCTTTTCACTACATCTGTGTCTTTGGGGTAAATACCCAGGAGTGCAATTGCTGGGTCACAGGGTAGCTCTATTTTTAAATTTTTGAGGAACCTCCACAGTGTTTTCCAAAGTGGCTGTACCAACTTGCATTCCCACCAACAGCGTAAGAGGGTTCCCCTTTCTCCACAACCTCTCCAAAATTTGTTGTTTCTTGCCCTGTCCATTTTTGCCATTCTAACTGGTGTAAGGTGGTATCTCAATGTGGTTTTGATTTGAATTTCCCTGATGGCTAATGATGATAAACATTTTTTCATGTGTCTGTCAGCCATTTGTATGTCTTCTTCAGAGAAGTGTCTTTTCATATCTTCTGCCCATTTTTTGACTTGATTATTTGTGTTTTGGGTGTTGAGTTTGAGAAGTTCTTTATAGATCTTAGATACCAGCCCTTTATCTGTAGTGTCATTTGCAAATATCTTCTCCCATTCTGTATGTTGCCTCTTTGTTTTCTTGACTGTTTCCTTTGCTGTGCAGAAGCTTTTTATCTTGATGAAGTCCCAAAAGTTCATTTTTGCTTTTGTTTCACTAGCTTTTGGAGATGTATCTTGAAAGAAGTTGCTGTGGCCAATGTCAAAGAGGTTATTGCCTATGTTCTCCTCTAGGATTTGGGTGGATTCCTGTCTCACATTGAGGTCTTTCATCCACTTTGAGTTTATCTTTGTGAACGGTGTTAGAGAATGGTTGAGTTTCACTCTTCTGCATGTGACTGTCCAGTTTTCCCAGCACCACTTATTGAAGAGACTGTCTTTTTTCCACTGCATATTTTTTCCTGCTTTGTCAAAGATTATTTGACCATAGAGTTGAGGGTCCATATCTGGGCTCTCTATTCTGTTCCATTGGTCTGCATGTCTGTTTTTGTGCCAATACCATGCTGTCTTGGTGATCACAGCTTTGTAATATAGCTTGAAATCGGGCAACATGATGCCCCTGGCTTTGTTTTTCTTTTTCCACATTTCCTTGGCGATTCGGGGTCTTTTCTGATTCCATACAAATTTTAGGATTGTTTGTTCCAGCACTTTGAAAAATGTCATTGGAATTTTGATCAGGATGGCATTGAAGGTATAGATTGCTCTGGGTAGCATAGACATTTTAACAATGTTTATTCTTCTGATCCATGAGCATGGAATATTTTTCCATCTTTTTGTGTCTTCTTCAATTTCTTTCATGAGTGTTCTGTAGTTCCTAGAGTACAGATCTTTTACTTCTTCGGTTAGGTTTATTCCGAGGTATCTTACGGTTTTTGGTGCTGTTGTAAATGGAATCGTTTCTCTAATTTCTCTTTCTACAGTTGTGTTGTTAGTGTATAAGGAAGCAACTGATTTCTGTGCATTGATTTTGTATCCTGCCACATTACTGAATTGCTGGATGAGTTCTAGTAATTTGGGGGTGGAGTCTTTTGGGTTTTCCACATAAAGTATCATGTCATCTGTGAAGAGAGAGAGTTTGACGACTTCTTTGCCAATTTGAATACCTTTTATTTCTTGGTGTTGTCTGATTGCTGTTGCTAGGACTTCTAGTACTATGTTGAACAATAGTGGCGAGAGTGGGCACCCTTGACGTGTTCCTGATCTTAAGGGAAAGGCTCTCAGCTTTTCCCCATTGAGGATGATATTCGCTGTGGGTTTTTCATAGATGGATTTTATGAACTTGAGGAATGTTCCCTCTATCCCTATACTCTGAAGAGTTTTAATCAGGAAAGGATGTTGTATTTTGTCAAATGCTTTTTCTGCATCAATTGAGAGGACCATATGGTTCTTCTCCCTCCTCTTATTAATGTGTTCTATCACATTGATGGATTTGCGAATGTTGAACCACCCTTGCATCCCGGGGATAAACCCCACTTGGTTGTGGTGGATGATCCTTTTAATGTATGGTTGGATCCTATTAGCTAGGATTTTGTTGAGGATTTTGGAATCCATATTCATCAGGGATATCAGTCTGAAATTGTCCTTTTTGATGGGGTCTTTGCCTGGTTTGGGGATTAAGGTAATGCTGGCCTCATAGAATGAGTTTGCAAATTTTCCTTTTGTTTCTATTTTTTGAAACAGCTTCAGTAGAATAGGTATTATTTCTTCTTTGAATGTTGGTAGAATTCCCCAGGGAACCCATCAGGCCCTGGACTCTTGTTTTTGGGGAGGTTTTTGATCACTGCTTCAATCTCCTTACTGGTTATTGGCCTATTCAGGCTGTCAATTTCTTCCTGTTTCAGTCTTGGCAGCTTATAGGTTTCCAGGAAGGCCTCCATTTCATCCAGATTGCTCAGTTTATTGGCATATAGTTGTTGATAATAATTTCTAATAATTGTTTCTATTTCCTTGGTGTTAGTCGTGATCTCTCCCCTTTCATTCATAATTTTATTAATTTGGGTCCTTTCTCTTTTCTTTTGGATAAGTCTGGCCAATGGTTTATCGATCTTATTAATTCTTTCAAAGAACCAACTTCTAGTTTCGTTGATCTGATCTACTGTGTTTCTGGTTTCTAATTCATTGATCTCTGCTCGAATTTTAATTATTTCTCTTCTAATGCGTGGCTTAGGCATCGTTTCTTGCTTTTTCTCTAGTTCTTTAAAGTGTAGAGTTAGTTGGTGAATTCGGGATTTTTCTATTTTTTTGAGTGAGGCTTGGATGGCTATGTATTTCCCCCTTAGGACTGCCTTTGCAGTATCCCATAGGTTTTGGACCGATGTGTTTTCATTCTCATCGATTTCCATGAATTGTTTAAGTTCTTCTTTGATTTCCTGGTTGACCCAAACATTCTTGAGCAGGTTTGAATTTCTGCCAAATTTTTTCTTGTGATTGAGTTCCAGTTTTAAAGCACTGTGGTCTGAGAATATGCAGGGAATAATCTCCGTCTTTTAGTATCCGTTGAGACCTGATTTGTGACCCAGTATGTGGTCTATTCTGGAGAAAGTTCCATGTGCGCACGAGAAGAATGAGTATTCTGTTGTTTTAGGGTGGAATGTTCCGTATAGATCTATGAGGTCCATCTGGTCCAGTGTATCATTCAAAGCTCTTGTTTCCTTGTGGATTTTCTGCTTAGATGATCTGTCCATTGCTGAGAGTGGAGTATTGAGGTCTCCTACAATTAACGTATTGTTATCAATATGACTCTTTATTTTGGTTAACAGTTGGCTTATGTAGATGGCTGCTGCCATGTTGGGGGCATAGATATTTACAATTGTTAGATCTTCTTGTTGGATAGACCCTTTAAGAACGATATAGTGTCCTTCTGTGTCTCTAATTACAAACTTTAAAATCTAATTTGTCCGATATAAGAATTGCTACCCCAGCTTTCTTTTGAGGTCCGCTGGCATGGAAGATGGATCTCCATCCCTTCACTTTCAGTCAGGATGTATCTTTAGTTTCAAAATGAGTCTCTTGTAGGCAGCATATGGATGGGTCCTGTCTTTTTATCCAGTCTGCAACCCTGTGCCGTTTTATGGGAGCATTTAGGCCATTCATGTTGAGAGTGATTATTGAAAGGTATGAATTAATTGTCATCATGTTGCCTGTGAAGACGTTGTTTTTGTAGATTGTCCCTGTAAATTTCTGTTGTATATCACTCTTGGGGTCTTTCTCCTTTTAGAGAACCCCCCCTTAATATTTCTTGCAGGGCCAGCTTAGTGGTCACATATTCTTTCAGTTTCTGCTGGTTGTGGAAGCTCTGCATCTCTCCATCCATTCTAAATGAAAGCCTTGCCAGATAAAGTATTCTTGGCTGCATGTTTTTCTCATTTAGTACCCTGAATATGTCTTGGCCAGGCCCTTCTGGCTTGCCAGGTCTCTGTGGATAGGTCTGACGTTATTCTGATGTTCCTCCCTTTGTATGTAAGGAATCTCTTCCCCCTTACTGCCCTTAAGATGGTTTCCTTGGTTCTAAGATTTGCAAGTTTTACTATTACATGCTGGGGTGTTGGCCTATTTTCCTTGATCTTGGGAGGGGTTCTCTCTGCCTCTAGAATGCGAATGTTTGTTTCATTCCCCAGATTAGGGAAGTTCTCAGCTACAGTTTGCTCAAATACATCTTCTAGTCCTCTCTCTCTCTCCACTCTCTCTGGGATTCCAACTATTCTGACATTGGAATGCTTCATGGTGTCACTTATTTCTCTGATTCTATTTTCATGGATTCTGAGTTGTTTTTCCCTGGCCTCCTCTTTTTCCCTTTTTATCTATTATATTGTCTTCCAGGTTGCTTATTCGTTCTTCTGCCTCACTTACCCTAGCTGTTAGATTATCTAGATTGGACTGGATCTGATTGATAGCATTTTTAAGTTCTGCCAATTCAGCTTTCATTTCTGCCCTTAGAGACTCTATGTTGCCATGAATTGATTTCTCCATTCTAGCCATTGTCTTCACAATTGCTAGCCTGAATTCCATCTCCGACATCTTGGTTACATCTGCATCCACTTGTAAATCTGCAGCATAAGTCATGATCTGTGAGTCTTTTCTATTTTGGGGGTTCCTCCTCCTAGTCATTCTGTTGATGGGTGTTTGAGGGAATGTATAGAGTCCAAATTATTGACCAGAACCCAAGTAAGATGCACCTGTTTTCTTGGGACCTTAGGGTTGCTGGCCTCTTGTTTTCCCAGCCTGTCTTCTGGGGAAGGGGCCTGCTGCACTGTTACTCAGGCAACCCTGTTTGGGCGGAGTTGCCCTGGGCCTCTGTGGCGGGGGATGGGCTCAGTGGGAATCATTCTTCGGGGCTTTTGTTCTCTGGCGCCTTTCCCTGGCAGCTTTCCGCGTCTCTTCCGCGAGTCAGAGCAGAAGAGACCGTTTCCAACCCTCTGCCTCAGAGCAGAGAGACCTCAGTCTGTTCTTCAGTGAGCTCTCCAGGCCACACTCTCTCTGTTTCTGTCCGTCCTGCTATAAACTGCAGCGTCCTGCGTTGTGTGCCCCTCTGCAGCGCTCCCAGTCCTGCCTCCACGTCGGGGCATGTCTCTGCCCTTTGTGCTTCTAAAACCACCAGCCGCTTCCAGTTCGCAGGCGCAACCCCGCCGCTCCGGGTTTCCGCCCCAGGGGCTGCCCTAGAGTCCTTTCCCCGCCGCTACCTGTCTGCGAGTCTGTGCCCCGTCCCCACGGTGCAAGGCTGTCGCTCACCAGCTGTGTAGGATCCCCACAGCCAGGCACCCTCCCGCTGCTGTTTATCCTCCAATATCTGCCTGCGGAATCACAGCTCCCCGCTTTGTACCTCAAAACCAACCGCCTGCGATATTCTGGTTGTAGAGATCCAGATCTTCTTACATCTCAGGCTGGTTTCGTGGGTGTTCAGAGTGGTCTGGTAGATATCCAGCTCAATTCTGGGGACCAGTTGAAATAGGGTCCCCTATTCCTCCTCCATCTTTCCTTCACCACAATAGATCCTTTCTTTGTAAATGCTAAATGTTATCATCCTATCAGTTATACCCTAAACTCTAATAATCTGTGTATAAGAAACTCATTCATGCTCTTTGTCTTTATTCAGTTCCCTCTCTGCCCCCCTCAGACACACCCCACACTCCCTCCACACACAGTGGTTGCCTATTTGCCTGTTAGCACTCATTGGAAATATTCAACAGAAAATGTATTTTTTCCCATGCTATATTTTCTATTTTTTTTTCTTAATGCACTAAGACCTTTACTTCCAAAACCAGATTATGAGGGATCTATCCTTTTTTTCTTAATTCTTTCTGTTCTGTTATTTCCAGTATAATTAACATACAGTGTTATATTAGTTTCAGGTATACAACATAGGGATTCAAATATTCTATACATTACTCAGTGCTCATCACAATAAGTGTACTCTTAAATTCCAGCACCTGTTTCACCCATCCTCCCACCCATCTCCTCTCTAGTAACCATCAGTTTGTCCTCTGTGGTTGAGAGTGTTTGTCTCCTTTTTTATTTCTTTTGTTTCTTAAATTCCACATATAAGTGAAATCATATGTTATTTGTCTTTCTCTGACTGACTTATTTCCTTTGGCATAATATACTTTAGCTCCATCCATATTTCAAATGGCAAGATTTCATTCTTTTTTATATCTGAGCAATATTGTATACATACATCACATATTTATTCATTCATCTATCGCTGGACATTTGAGTTGCTTCCATATCCTGGTTGTTGTAAATCATTCTGCAGTATTCTTTGGGTAAATACCCCGTAGTGGAATTACTGGATCCATTTGGTATTCTATTTTCAATTTTTTGAGGAACCTCCATACTGTTATCCAGAGTGGCTGCACCAGCTTGCATTCCCACCAACAGTGCACAAGAGTTCCCCTTTCTCCACATCCCTGCCAATACCTCTTGTTTCTTCTGTTGTTGATTTTAGCCATTCTGACAGATGTGAGGTCATAGCTCATTGTGGTTTTGATTTGCATTTCCCTGATTAGTGATGTTGAGCATCTTTTCTTGTGTCTGTTGGCCATCTGTATGTCTTCTTTGGAGAAATATCTATTCATGTCTTTTGCTCATTTTTAATCAAATTATTTAGTTTTTATGGTGTTTGGTTGTATAAGTTTTTTATGTATTTTGGATATTAACCTCTTGTCAGATATGAATTTGCAAATATCATCTCCCATTCAGTGGGTTGTCTTTTTGTTTTGTTGATGGTTTCCTTTGCTGTGCAAAAGCTTTCTATTTTGTTATGGTCCCAATAGTTTATTTTTGCTTTTGTTTACCTTGCCAAAGGAGACATGACATATCTAGAAATATGTTTCTATGACTGGTGTCAAAGAGATTACAGTCAATGATTTCTTCTAGGAATTTTATGGTTTCAAGCCTCATATTTAGGTCTCTAATCCACTCTGAGTTTATTTTTGTGTATGGTGTAAGAAAGTGGTCTAGTTTCATTCTTTTGCATATAGCTGTCCAGTTGCTAATTTTTCAAACCTTAAAATTCGCTAAAAGAATTAGAAAGTTGAGAGATTTTTTAAAAAGTAGATTTGTGAGATTTCTTTGGAGGAAGCTGTTGCCATGCTGTGGTCTTATCCATTGCCTCTCTACTAATGTCAAGGTGTGGATGGCTGGATCCTACCTCACGCTTAAAGAGGGGGTTTTAAGGGAGTCAGGATCCTCATATATGTTCCTCGAGATTGTCAAGTGATAGTGGACTGGAGTATCACCACTGGGTAGGAAAACATGAACACAAGTAACACAGGAAGGCAAGCTCTGATGGCAAAGGAAGGGAAAAATGACTATCCTGGAATCAGCATGTACTCTTAAGAGGTTGATAAGGGGAAAGAAGGTGTGAATATTTTCCATGATCCAAGCAACAGAGAACTGGAGCTATCTTGATTCTTGTCCAAGAATTCCAACTGGGAGACTAAGAGGACTGACAAATGTGGATTCCAAGAGTCCACCAGAAACATCTGTTGACTACTCAAAGCTAAATCTATTAGACCCATTGCAGTAATGGAGAACACCTGTGGATCAAGCAAAGCTAAGTTTATTAGACTCATTGTAAAACTCAAGAGCGACTTTCTTAGTATTGTCTCAGAACAGAAGTCAGGAGAGAATATTTACAGGAGTTTAGAGTTTGGGTTTGGTGACTTCAAGGTTGTCCCTGTGAAGTGGGGAACTCTTTAAGGCTGGGCATAGTTAATAATGTGAAAGCTTTGGATTATCTTAGTTGAGTCACAGTCTTATATTCCAGGAGAAACCATTCCATAAATCAAATACGTCAGTTATTTTTTCTTATTCTCAGTATGCGGCCCTTTATAGCCATGTTGTCTAGGGCTGGGGGTAGGTGAGAATAGGAAGTCACTGATAATAGGTGTGGGTTCCCTTTTGGGGTGACATTTGGACAACTGTGTGAATAAAAAAATCATGGAAATAACACACTTTAAGACAGATCAAATATGAATGTGTTTGTCTTTAAATATTTGTGAGGATTGTCGTTGGTCACCTCTGAAAATACCAGCGTGATGCCTATCTATATTTTGTTTAAAAAAAAAAAAGGGTAGGTCTAATTTCAACTACACTTTTTTTTTGCTTTGTCAGGAGTTAACCAGTGAACCTCTATGGGAGAACAAAAGATTTTTGTGGAAGGCATTCAAATTCTAAAACTCTTCCTTTGGGAGATTTTTAAAATGATTTAGAAAATCGAAGTCTAGTTTAACCATATCTCAGAGTTTCCATATATGACACATATTCTTTTCAGCAAAAATTCTACCCAGAAATGGGTGGAACATCCCCCCCGCAATGTTTTGTGTAATATTCTCTACACAGCATGAGTTATTTTCAACAACACTACTGCCTCATTCTTTATAAAAACCCACTTAATATCAAGTGACAGATTACATGTGAGTCTGTGTGTCTTTAAATGTCTGCAAGGTAGCAACTACTAATAGTCAGTGGTTATCCCTGAAAAGGCCAGCAAATTGAGTCATTTTGTAAAAGAAAAAGTTGATATCTAATTTCAACTACTTTTTTGTACTTTGTCAAGAGCTTACCAGTAAATCTTAGTGGGGGAAAAAAGGTATTATGCTCATACCCCATTCCAATCAACAATGTTGTGAAGATTCTACCATTTGAGATATACCTAAGCACATTTAAACCACACTATGTTGTAGTATGTTGAAAGCAAAGGAACCAGTGGATGGAGTCCAGGTTTTCTTTGAGACACCGTGTAACACTTGAGCATCTGGCAGTCAAACCAAGTGTGGAAGTTATATCTCAACTGTTAGCAAACCTCAATCAGTGTTTCCATTTTTAGATAGAAGACTGTTACTGGAAGGTCTAATATTTTCCTTCAGCACACAACACAGGGTCACCTAGAACATCCCTAAAAGATGTGTTCTGAACTTTGGAGACAATGGGCCTAGAGCAAGCCTAGGTACAAAGCAGAGAAACTAAGGAGGTCAACACCATGAGCCTGCCGGATCTCTGGTGCCAGACCTCTTCCTTTCCCCAGCTTTCATATTCCCAAGAACTCTCTCTGCCAATGTCTACTATGCACCTCAGTATAGAGTGCTGGCTCTGACCGTGAACAGACCCCATTTCTACATAAGGAATCCTATCAATGTCCAAGGCTGACTTTTGTGTCTGCACTGCAACACTGGTTTTCCTCAGCAGAAATACAGCAACTCCTAACAGACTAAACAGGATCATATGAAATGACAACAAAGGGCACAACCAGGAGAACTTCTTTAAGTATTTTACAAATTGTGAATTAACCCCACAGTGATTAAAGTGGGGAACTGACTTCTTTGGAGCGCCCCGTTCAAAGCCACCAGCACCAGTGTGCTTTCTTAGTGGTTACTGGGTTTGACACTTCTTTTAACACTAATGAGAACGAAAAGGTAGACAGCTGTTCCTGGACTACTTTTACTATGCCAATCAGCAGTGTTTAATGTATGCACTGACCAAATGAACTTTACACCCCAGGGCTACATATGCATTCATACCAACTTGCACATCTTGAGCTCATGCTGCTATTTTATTATCCTGATCATTGAGTTTCTCATAATGGAGTGATTTTCCAGAGGAAATTTTTAACTGCTTTACTTCACTTTTACAAGTGAGATTCTGCCTCTTTAAGAAATTATATATATATGCACACACACACCTGTGTGTGCATGTATATTTATATATCACCCTCAATTGATATGCTGTAGAGCATGGTTTCTCAACCTCAGTGGTATTACTGACATCTGGGGCCAGATACTTTTTTGTTTTGAGGTTCTGTCCTGTATATTGTACAATGTATCCCTGGTAGCAGTATACATGTCCTCTACCCTTTAGATGCCACTTGTGCACACCCTCCCCAGTCGTGACAGCCAAAATGCAAAATGTCCCCAGGGGAGCAAGTTGCTCCCATTTGAGAACCACTAATGTAGCTGTAGAGCTATGGAGCATGAATACACAAGCCACCACCAAAAGAAAGAAAAAATAAATGCCGCATAAATTAGCAATAGTCATTTTTATGTATTTTTGCTATATAAATACTTCCTTGATGGATTTGAAACTAACTTTGGTTGTGGGTATATTGTGAAATTTATTTGCAAGGCTATATTAAGCATTTTTTTCAAACATTCACCTTTGATCAGCTTCTCTCTTTCACCTCTTCACTTCCAAAGCCTTTAATAATGGGGCCGATTTGTTGTACCTTGTATTTGTCACAGAGAAATTGCCAAGGGAACAGAGCCTCCTAGAGTAGTGAATCTCAAACTTTAATGTACATGAACATCCCCTGGAAATCTTGTAAAAAGTCCTGTTCTGAGTCTCAGTGTGTGGGATGAGATTCTAACAACTCTCCAGTGATGGTCCTGGGAGCACACTGACCTTTGCAGGGTGCTAGCAAAAAAAAGTAGTTGAAATTAATTAGATATCAACTTTTTCTTTTACAAAATGACTGACTACTAGTAGTAGAATTGGGCATGGAGAGAATCAGATATTGCTTCTGCCTTATTATAATCATCAATATGCCCCCCCATGAAAGCAATTTCCTCTGCTGCTTTTAAAGAATAATTTCTAACTTGCTTCCATTCTGTCCATTAAAGAAAATGCACTGGTACAGAGAGGGATGAAAGAGACAGTAATTCCTACCCTTGGCTGCACATTAGAATCATCTGGATCTTCTGAAATTCCTACTGTCCAGACTGCTTTCCAGACCAATTAAATCAGAATCTCAGGGGTAGGACTCACATATTGGTTTTAAAGCTCTGCAGGTGATTCTCATTAACAAAAGAAAGGATCAGAACCATATGATCATTTCAATAGATCCAGAAAAAGCATTTGACAAAGCACAACATTCATTCATAATAAAAACCCTCAACATAAATAAAGGCCATCTATGAAAAACCCACAGCTCATATCACCCTAAATGAGGAACAACTGAGAGCTTTTCCCCTAAGGTCAGGAACAAGACAAGGATGTCCACTGTCACCACTTTTATTTAACAAAGTACTGCAAGTTCTAGCCACAATAATCAGACAAGAAAAAGAAAAGGCATCCAAATTGCCAAAAAGGAAGTCAAACTTTCACTATTTGCAAAGACATGAGAGAATACACAGAAATCCATAAAGACTCCACCAAAAACTACTAGAATGGATACATTGCAGGATACAAAATTAATATACAGAAATCTGTTGCATTTCTATACACCAATAATGAAGCAGCAGAAAGAGAAATTAAGAAAACAATCCCATTTACAGTTGCACCAAAAACAATAAGATACCTAGGAGTAAACCTAACCAAAGAGGTCAAAGACTTGTACTCTGAATACTATAAAACACTGGTGAAAGAAATTGAAGATGATGCAAACAGAGGGAACGATATTCTATGCTCATGGACTGGAGAATAAATACTGCTAAACGTCAATACTACCCAAAGCAATCTAATTTAATGAGACCCCTATCAATCAAAACACCAACACCACTGTTCACAGAGCTAGAATAAATGTGTATGGAACCACAAAAGACTCCAAATATCCAGAGCAATCTTGAAAAAGCAAAGCGGAGCTGGGGGCATCACAGTTCTGGACTTTAAGTTATATTATGAAGCTGTAGTAATCAAAACAGTATGGTACTGGCACAAAAATAGACACATAGATCTATGGAACAGAATAGAAAACCAAAAAATGAACCCACAATTACATGGTTAATTAATCTTCAGCAAAGCAGGAAAGAATATCCAGTGGGAAAAAGACTATTCAACAAATGGTGTTTGGAAAACTGGACAGCTACATGCAAAAGAAGGAAACTGGACCACTTTCTTACATGATACACAAAGTAAACTCAAAATGGATTAAAGACCTAAATGGGAGACCTGAAGCCATAAAAATCCTAGAGGAGAACACAGGCAGTAACTTCTTTGACATGAGCCACAGCAACTTCTTTCTAGATATGTCTCCCGAGTCAAGGGAAGCAAAAACCAAAATAAACTATTGAGACTACATCAAAATAAAACCTTCTGTCTGGCAAAGGAAACAGTCAACAAAACTAAAAGGCAACCTACAGAATGGGAAAAGCTATTTGCAAATGACATATGTGATAAAGGGTTAGTTTCCAAAATATACAAAGAACTTATAAAACTCAACACCCGGAAAACAAATAATCCAATTAAAAAATGGACAGAAGACATTCTCTTGAATAGACATTTTTCCAAAGAAGACAGATGGTCAACAGACAACATGAAAAGATGCTCAACATCACTGATCATCAGGGAAATGCAAATCAAAACTACAATGCGGTATCACCTCACACCAGTCAGAATGGCTAAAATCAGCAACAGAAGAAACAACAGGTGTTGGCGAGGATGTTAAGAAAGGGGAACCCTCTTGCACTGTTGGTGGGAATGCTAGGTGGTGCAACCACTCTGGAATACAGTATGGGGGTTCCTCAAAAAGTTAAAAATAGAACTACCCTATGACCCAGCAATTGCACTACTGGGTATACCCAAAGGCTACAGAAACACTAATTCAGAGGGACACCCGATGTTTAAAGCAGTATTATCTACAATAGCCCAATTATTAAAACAGTCCAAGTGTCTAACAATTGATGAATGGATAAAGAAGAGGTGGTGTGTATACACACACACAACGGAATATTATTCAACCATAAAAAGAATGAACTCTTGCCATTTGCAATGACATGGATGGATCTAGAGAGTATAATGCTAAGCAAAAGGCAAATGCCATATGATTTCACTCATATATGGAATGTAAGAAACATGGGTAAAGGGGGAAAAAAGAGGGAGAGAGACAAATTAATAACCAGACTCAATTATAGAGAACTGATGCTTACCAGAGGGGAGGGGGGGGTGGGGGGATGGGTGAAACAGGTGATGGGGATTAAGGAGGGCACCAGGTGAAGTATGGAAGTGCTGAATCACTATATTGCACACCTGAAACTAATATAACACTGTTAACTAACGAATTAAAATTGAAACCAAAAATAAATAAGTTTGGGGATCAGTGAATTAGCCCAGTGCTTCTCACGCTTTAACACACAGACAGAGCTGCCTTGGGAATCTTGTTAGAACGTATAAAAGCTGCTTCTGATTCTAGAGTTCTGGGGTGAGGACTGAGATTCTGCATTCCTCACATGCTCCCAAGAGATGCCAATGCTGTTGGTCCTCAGACCACACTTGGCATAACAAGACTCGAGGCAGCCTCCCTGTTTCAGAGTGTGCATCAGAATTGAGAATTCTCTGAGCTGGAAAATAGAAAACTGAACAACCAGAGCGCAGTCACTCATCCCTGTATTGTCCAGGCAGGTCGACAAGGAGCAAGAATATGTGTTAAGAATTGGGCAGAATATGAATAGTAAAATTGAGAAATCGTGGTGTGGGGACTGGAGGCGTTCAAAAGGAGCCTCGTTGCAGACAGACACAGCAGGCAGGAGATGAGAATGGGTCAGCAGAGCGAGAGAGAATAATGGAAGGAAGAACAAAGATAAAAGAAATATAATGTAGCATCTCTGTTCTGGTCCGTTTTACTCGGTGGACTCACTGCCAGATACCACCTTTGCTGTGCTCCTAAGCAATCTTCGTCTTGATGGATAGTAAAAGAACACGAGGAGGTGGGAGATGGTCTGATAATTGGGAAGACACAGGTCCAGCCTGGGCACAACATACCAATTCCTTTCTTTTCTGCTTGCTTACGCACCCACTGCTGCTATGCCACATTTGGGGAAGTTTTCTTTCCAAAGTGATAATAAAAGTATTACAGAAGTTGGAAATACATATAAAAAAGCTCAGCCTATAAAAAATATTATTTCATTATCTTGTAAGTTTGCTGGAGCCAGAATAATTTCCAATGTTTTCTATGTCAAGAACTAGTCACCATTTTTTGTGTGTATCTGATACGGAAATTTTGAGGAGGGATGGGGGTCTTTCATTTTCAGCCCTCTTTTGAAAGAATCAAGAAGATTCCTTTTGATGATACTAGGTAGACGGGAAGTGTCCATGACCACGTTCAGAAGGAACTGACCGTGTTCTGTCAAGAGCTCTCACCAAGAATCAGGGACATCAGAGCATCTCATCTACATTCCATAGTCCCCACTTGTAAATAAATACGTCGAGACAGACTGTTTAAGGGAGGCACTCTGAGGGCACCACACTCAGCAGCAGCTAATGGATCAATGTTTCTGGTCCAATGACATAACCAAGAAAAGAAAAAGAAAGATTTAAAACTCAGTATATTTTTAGTGTACTCACTGAATTAGGGGAAAAAAAACTTTCACTTCTCAACTTTAAAAATATTTTACAATGGTTCTATTTATAAGAGGCTGTGGGTTACTTCAGCGGTAACCTCCCATCTTGAAAGCTGAGAAATGAGTTTGATTCCATTTAAGCAACATACATGATTATGATAAAATGAAAACCTTTACAATGTGTGTGTGTGTGTATATACACATATATATACACATATGCATATGTATATATATATATATATATAAAACAACCCAAGATTAACATATACTGTCTGAAATCTATGCCATGGTTAACTTTTAAAAATAATTTTCCCAGTCATTATATTTATATGCTGGTGTCCTCCTTATTATCATTTCTGTCTCCTCTTTGGGAACAGTATCATAAGTGGTTTTGTGATAGAAAAAAATAAATGCAGATGAATCATGAAGATTCTCTAAATGAATCTTAAATCTTATTAAAATAGTTGAGTCATCTGTGTCTCCCTCCCACAGGGGCAATAAAAAATTCATTTAGTCTAATTTTCAGTTTCTCTACCAGTTTCTGAAAAAACCTTCAGAACGTTTCCATCTAAGAGATTGAGAACCTGTGTCTCTGACCCTAGGTGGGAATGATGGGGCTTGCATTCTCTTATATGAAGTTTTATTGTACACAATGAAACATATGGTGTTTGAAGGGAGAAAATAAATTATGACCATATCTATTAAAATAGCTAAAACCTTGAACTTTCATTTTTTTCATTTGCTGATTACAAGCTTTTTTCTTCCTTTACCTATCCATACTTTCCCGATGACCCATTCTTAACACAAAATGCCCACTTTAACTGATTGAATACAGGACTACAGATTTTGTACTTTTTTGTGTTTTCAGGTATTTCAATTATGCTGATTTGAGGACAGTCCTGGAAGGGACCCTTCTGAGACAGATGTGTATGGCAAGTCATTGAAACCAAGACAATAAAAACATTCCCAGACTATGTCCACACGATGATCCTGGGTTATGCTAACATTGGCTGTTTAGGGCTGTTTCAATCAGATATTTTTTCACCCAGGGGTATGTAAGCCTTAGGCTATTAATAATTTCGAAGGAGAGAGTGTCAGATCTCTAGCTCCCATGGAGGTGTTAATTATTGAATGTCTCTGGGGCAGAGATAATGAAATTGCCTTCGAAAATTGAATTTTGGTTCTACTGTGTTATTATTATGTATCTAGATTAAGGGCTGAGAACATCTGTAAAGTTAAATTGGAAAATTACCAATAGACTCTTCAGTTTGTAAAGACATATTCGAGTAACACTGCCTTTGGATACTTAGACAGTTAGAGAGAAACTGTAAATGAACCTATGCAATGGAAAGTGGATTCCTGCCATTCTTCAAGGCTCGCAATTGAACTGAATTGGCATGGCATATTTGAAAATAAAGGCAGCCGCGAGAAACCATGCTTACCCTGGTGTGTGTCTCCCCTAGGCCCACAGATTCAGTAGCAGGAGAGTGCAGGGAGACAAGGCCTCCACCATCTATAATGTGAAAATGAGTTTATTCCCATCAACACATACATTTCAATCTCTTCTCTGCCAAACAGCTAAGAGTAAAAGGAAAATTTGACTTGCTGGGCTTATTTTGATCCTAAATTTTCCCTGGGAGTCAGATATTTGCTTAACTTTAGCATGATAATATGTGATAAATGTTTCTCATCAGTTTCATCCTCTCATCACTCAATACAACAGGGTTAAAATTATTGTTGGTAAGGCAACAAAAGGTATATAATTGGGCAGGGCAGTATACCTTAGATGACAAATGATTATTGCTGATTTAGGAATCTATATTTCTTTTGAAATTTGTTCTAATATTGTTCTCCTGTGAACTGGAAGCCTTCTGTCCCTGCAGGGGCTACCCCAGGATGTTTTTAACAGTTTCTGAACATATAAAGTCTCTACTGTTCCTAAATGCTATTTAGAGAAGTAGTGTTAATTTCTTCCCTAACACTTCACTCTATTCTGTAAAGACCAAGTGCTTCTAATGCTTCTCCCTCAATGCTATCCTTGACAGGTGGCTCAGATCTTTGAACTACTGAGAATTACCATTTTTTTCACATACACAGGTGACTCACATTCCCTGACTCATGGTAAATTGCTTCCCATTTTATATCCTGACTTGTTGGAGAGAGTATACTGTTTTCTCTTTGAATACTGAGGTATTCAAAATAAGAATAATCTCAACAATAAAACCCTACAATGTTTGAATAATTTTATCTCAAGTGATAATATTTATAGTGATACTAAATTAATTGACAAAGAGAAAGTGATTTTCTGACTAGTTTTAGGAGAAGAGCCGATTTTGGCATGGCAGCATATAAGCCTGGTATAGAATTCTAAATAAAATCCACCAGAAGATATCTAGAAGTTTATGTAGGTTTATATTTTTGGTTTTGGAACAGAAGATAGGTGGGTGGAGATATGTAGGAGCACAGAGAACACACTTTATTATTCATTATGGTTCAGTGGAGAAAAATCACTAAATGAGCTGGGATATGGCCAGCAGAAATAACAGTAATTCTTTGAGATGTGGATCCAGTGCTGCTTGGAAACTCATATTCCTGGGACCGTGATGTGAAACACAGAATGAAATTCCAGACATAAAGAAGGTAACCACTTAGCAGATGTTTGTGGTTAAGTAGCACCTTTCTTAGAAGTAACTTACTAATCTTGATTGATGAATATATACCTTAGTTATTTAAAAACCTACTGCTCTCATTTTTCTACAGCTACATAAGCTCTAGACTATGCGAGAGACAGGTTTTCTGAGTTTCTGAGGTTTACTATTAACTTATGATAACTGACCAGCAAGAAGACATTTTGAATTTCTTGCTTCTTAGCACACCATCCAAACAATGAGAGAGATGCAATCCATTCTACAATTGAAGATTCCTTGAATCTCGTGTTCTCTCCCAACGCCAATGTTTTTAGACATTATAAATGGTTGAAACGATGATTTCTTTTAGTCTTAATAAAGAGGCAATAATGTATACCTCCTTTTTTACACACTTATAGAGACAAATATCCAAAATATTGAGTCATTTAAGTGTGATACACGCACTGGCAAGTTTAGATGGGAAAATATAAGACTACATTTGAGCCAAGGAATTATGAGTGTTAACTGGGAAACCTGAAAGAATAGAGACTTTAAGGTCATATTTACCAACAAAATCAGTCTCCTCCAATATTTAGATCAGAAAGAGAATTGTTTCTATATGACAGTATAGGACAGGACCGTACAGCTTGTACAAATTCAGTCATACTTTAACAAGATCTGTAGTTACCAGCAAAGTCAACAAGGTGGAGAAGCCAACTAGCCTTAAGAATGGGTAGATATTAATAGAGGAATGATGATTTAATTATATACAAGGAAGACAACATGAATGTAGAGAACAATGTGTCATGAGAGAATGGTGAATATTTGAGTCTAGCTGGATCAGAGGACTCCTGCACCAGAGTAGCAGGAAGAAATTCTCTTTTGGAGAATTTTAATGGTCAGGTGAAAGAATATGGGCACATTTTATGTATATTTGACTTAAAAAAAAAAAAAGCAATAGACACTCTCATTGAGGTATTTCAGGGAGATAAATCTGAAAGTATAAAAAAATGAATCAAGGGGCGCCTGGGTGGCTCAGTCGGTTAAGCATCCAACTCTTGATTTCGTCTCAGGTCATGATCTCAGGGTCCTGGAATGGAGCCTTACATGGGCTCTGTGCTCAGCAGGGAGTCTGCTTGAGGATCCTCTCTCCCCACTCTCCCCCGCCCACGCTCTCTCTCTCAAATAAATAAAACCTTAGAAAATATATTGAAATAGCTTCTGCATGAAATAAGGTTTGAGCTTTGATGTTGAAAATGGTAGAGAAAGGACAGCACCGCTGTGAAAGATTATGAGAAGGAAAAATTCATCAGGACTTAATGAACTGGTCTTGGAAAGAAGGAAAAAACAAAAGTCAGAACAACAGAACTTCAGACAGTTGTGACTTGGAGATCAGAGTGCCACAATTACGGAAAAGAATTTGGTTGCTTTTATAGGACATACTGACTTTTAACCAGAGTAATTCTGTTAGTTTCTATAAGACAACAAACTGTCAATTCCAGTAGGAATTTTTTATATTAAAAAGTCTTTAACATAAAGAACATGAATACTTGTTAAATTCTTGGTGTTAAAAAAAAAACCAGGTATTTCTGTTTTTCTCTGTAATTTTATGATTTTTTTTTCATTTTTCAAGATTAAAAAATGAAGGCAGTAAATGAGTGTGTTAAGAAATGAGAGTTCGGGGCGCCTGGGTGGCTCAGTTGGTTAAGCGACTGCCTTCGGCTCAGGTCGTGATCCTGGAGTCCCGGGATCGAGTCCCGCATCGGGCTCCCTGCTCGGCAGGGAGTCTGCTTCTCCCTCTGACCCTCCTCCCTCTCATGCTCTCTGTCTCTCATTCTCTCTCTCGCAAATAAAAAAAAAAAAAAAAAAAAATCTTAAAAAAAGAAATGAGAGTTCAAGGAGGAATAGGTTAGTTTATTCCTAGTTTGGCAAAAGATGGGAATATATATATGTAGATAAGGGGAAACTGCCATTTAGTACGTGAAAATAAGACAGAAGATGGCAGACAGTGAGGAAAGGGCTAATTAGACAATTATCATTGAGGTTGTTAGATTTCAAGGAATCAGCAGCATTAGCATTGACAGTAAGGTGGGAAACCTCTGGAACGAGGGGGAGGGCTGAAATTCGCAAAGCCATATAGAGGTAATGAAGAGAGGAGGTGATTAGAAAGTGGATTTTCTAATTATATGGACTCAAGCTTGCAAGTACTTTGTAAGATATATTCATTTATTAAGAGTAAGAGATGCTGTGATTAAATTATACCCTTAAGGAGTGTCTGAAGAGGGTGAAATGGCTTCTACAGTCCTTATAATAGAAATTCAACAAGAATTTTTTGTTGTTGTTGTCAAGGAGCAGTGAAGGAGCACTTGGTGTTAGAAAACATTAATTTGTAGTGGATTTTCAAAGCAAATTATCATAATTTTCTTCAGATCAACTCTTGACAGGAAAGCTTGGTAATTGGCAATGGCGAACCTGGTAGTGCAGAGTGAGAAGGTTTCTATGTGAGAAAGAAAATGAGAGGCCTGAGTGTTGCTAACTGGTAGTTGGCCTTAAGCTGTACATTCTTACTGAACATAATTTCGTAGAACATCAACAGTGGGCAAAGATGCTCTGTGACAGTGTTGAAACAAGACAAAGCCCACTCTGTGACCATTCGGCACCAGAACTTTAAACAGCAACACCACAAAAAGTAAAGCCCCTGTGCAACCACACAACCGGCCAAACCTTCCCCTCCCTCTGCTCGCTGGCGTGCTGCTACTTACCGTCCAGTGGCGGTCCTACCCCCCTCAGGTCCCGGTTTCTGACAACACGCACTCCCAAAAGGGACATTCACTTCCTCGGAGCCTCCCTAAAATCAATTAGCATAAGCCCCAAATAATCCCCCAGCTCCTTTTTATCGGCATGGTTCACTGTTCCTCATGGTTTAGTCTCCCTTGCAAAAAATAAAGTGAACTCTGTTGATTATAGGGTATTTCTAGTGGTCTCTCGCTGGCATTAACAGGCATAGAAGTTGGCATTTCCCTCATGAGCACAACTAATCCTAAGTACAAGCTGGGAGGGTACGAGTGAAACAGGAAAGGAACTGATGGATTGAAGGAGATGGACAGAACTTACGACAGCGAAGAACTGGTTTAGTGTGTGAGAGACTAGGAACAGAGAACATAAAAAGAAGACAGACTTCACTAGAATGATGACAATTTGTACTGAGCACTTACTATTTATAGCTCCAAGCACAGCTTCTTGCACTCAGTAGACTGTACTCTGATTAAAGACTAATTTTTATTTTAAAGATGGGGCTTAGAATAAGTTCTTTAATCTCAAGATGAATAGACCTTTGCACATCAATTCAGACTCACAGACAATGTTAGAAACGCAAAGATGCTATGGTGTTTTCTCTCCTCCACTGACATGGTAGGGAAGAAAAAGGAGGATCCCTGGCCAAAGAAGTAAGCTGAGGGGATCACTTTCTCTCCATTCTTGCAAGGTCCAGCAACTCAAATGAAATTAGTTTGTCATCTAGATATCACCCTCAACCACCAAGTTGTCAATGGAGAAAAAAACAATCACTATTCAATCTGGTTTAAACTTATTCTGATGAAAAAAATATTGAGGAACATCTTTTATTAAGAAATTTTTTATTTGTTTATTAGAGAGCACACTCATAGCAGGGTAGGGGGTAGGGGCAGAAGGAGAGGGAGAAGCAGACTCCCCAATGAGCAGGGAGCCTGACACCGGGCTCAATCGCAGGACCCTGAGATCATGACCTGAGCCAAAAGCAGACGCTTGACTGACTGAGCCACCCAGGTACCCTGAGGAACATCTCTTAAAAATGCGGATTATCAGATTTGGAATAAAATATTTAATCTTTCAGAGAGCCTCCCTAAGGAGCCTCCCCTGTTGGGCGCCTGGGTGGCTCAGTTGGTTAAGCGACTGCCTTCGGCTCAGGTCATGATCCTGGAGTCCCGGGATCGAGTCCCGCATCGGGCTCCCTGCTCAGCAGGGAGTCTGCTTCTCCCTCTGACCCTCCTCCCTCTCATGCTCTCTGTCTCTCATTCTCTCTCGCAAATAAATAAAATCTTAAAAAAAAAAAAAAAAAGGAGCCTCCCCTGCTTATCTCCTTAAGGTGGTGTCAGGTATATGGACAGAAAGGTTTTAAGGATCTCCCTGACATGATAAAGATCCAAGGTCCTCAGGTATGATGCCCTCTAGTCCTGTCTCTGGGACAAGATTCCTTATAAACATGGGTGTGGCTGACCTTGCTGACAGCATGGCTGAAGTCTCTGATTGGTTCAGTTAGTGATCTGGTCTCTTTTAACTTGGTTAAAACAACTGGATCTCAACTTGTTCTTCACTGGTGGCAGACTAATGACTGTAACCGATCCCCCATCATATCTTCTGGTTCAGCCGCTACAGTGAGTCCCCATTTATCAGGCTAACCAGACCTCAACCCAGTGTCTGTACCATTGGGGATTGGGGTTGGTTCAGGAAATGAAAACTGCAGGTCTTCTGTCAGATCCCATTATAAGCCAAGTTCCTAGAGTCTTGTTGAAGGTTGGCGGGAGAGGGGCACACCAAAAAGTAACCTTTTTTCTAACTTTCTTAATGGAGAGTGAAAGAATAAGCCCCCTTCTCAGCCTTTAATGTTATGCTTACTCACTGAAAGTACCTCCTTCCTATCTCCTGCAGCCACAGTGAGGAAATGGGTGACTGCTTTCCTCCTTTTCCTCTTCCTTCCATCATTTCCTAGCCAGAAGGGCATTATGTCTCTATAATTCCCTGACACTCTATTTTTCTTGTACTACTGGGAAGAGCCTCAGGTCCTATGTGGGTGGGGTAAGGAATAACTATAAACTCGCGGGTTAGGTTGACACTTCATAGCCTAAGATTTGGAAAAATACTTGCCAAAGATCATACTGGACTTGCAAGGGTGCCACCTTGTGGCATGATCCAATTTAGAATATTATTAAGGATTACATACATGAGAGACTATGGACTCTGAGAAACAGAGGGTTCTAGAGGGGAGGGGGGTGGGGGGAGGGGTTAGCCTGGTGATGGGTATTTAAGAGGGCATGTATTGAATGGAGCACTGGGTGTTATACGCAAACAATGAATCATGGAACACTACATCAAAAACTGATGATGTAATGTATGGTGATTAACATAATAAAATAAAATTTTAAAAAAAGTTTTATATTCCAGATTTCCTCCCTCTTTTAATGTCAATGAACACAACAGATGGTGGTAATACATGTTTTATATGTATATTTTGGATTTATTAAAAAAAACTTTACCTAGTAATCTCAATGATTCTATTTTTCCAGTCTACAATCTGATTCACTTGCACTATAATTCTCTATTGTGACTATTCTAGAACTATGAGGAGAATGCCAAGTATAAGATCTGAGGTATTTCCCTAATCAAAGCAGAGAAGTGAAGAAGATTTTAATAAGTCTATTTAAAATGCTCTGGGGTCTGTAATAAAAATGTTAACATAACACAAAATATACTATTAAAACATATTTACACACTAAATATCCCCTAATGTTGTACAAATACTAAATCTTAACCAAAACTGGTTTATATTCCACATTACTAAAATTCCATTTTTCCTACTTCATGAATTATTTCAAAGGCAATTTTCACCAGCATGTGACTGTAAAGTGCTGGTATTTTTAATCCTCTGTAAATACATTCAAACTTTAAACACAGTGGGAAGTTTCTTCTCTGTTGGAAATTTAATACAGCTGTGCTGAGCAAAAGAAGTTGAGCTGTCTTTCAAATTGGACATATTAATTTAACTAAAGTAAATTAATCTTCTGTAGGACACCAACCTGATTTAAAAATTTATGGTTCAAAGGCTAAAAATCACTCTTGTTTCAAATAAAACATTAGACTGTAGAGTAACAAATAGGATAATCATCTTAATATCAGTTGAGGGATCAAGTTCCATGCATTTGGAAATGATTGATTTATACATCCATGCCATAGAGTAGTACTGATCTAAAACACATATGTTTGGTTTTCATTACACCTACATACATGCACACAATAAGCCTGCAAAATATTCACTATATTCTATCATAGATATCCACATAACAAAAACACTCTAAGTATTCTAATGTCCACATCTCATTACTTCTCTGACTACAGAAATATTTTGAGTCTTGCCTTGACTAATGGCAAGACTGTACTATGGAATGTTTTCAAGGTTTTATATTTCAAAGGGCAAGGAATATTGTTCCAGGCAGTAATTTCTAGGTGGCATGATACATAGGGTCACAAAAGCCAATCCTTTGATTCTCTCCAATCATCTCATGTGCCTACAGTAACGACAACTTTTCAATCTTCGGAACCCTGTTATGAATAAATTGGTCTTTTGGTTTAGCCCTACTCAACCAGATAGCTCACCAACTGAGTAGAATGTGAAATAGTCTATGAGGTGCTAGTATTGACTGATGCATCAATGCACTCACACACACTTTGCTGAGTTAACTAAGGGCACCAGGATGATTACAAATGTCCAGAAGTATACCTGTTAGACCCAGAGAAGACTTAAAATTTTAGACTACCATCAGCAACAAAGAGTGAAAGCTCTTTTCAATGAATCTGAGCACAACACACTGTCACATTAAGCATAAAGAAATACAGAATCCAGCAATGATGCATAACTTTGGAGACAGAACACAGTGACAAGAAACCATGGAGTTCTAGGCCATTATGTTGCACATGGTATGGTGGTGTCAATCTATAGGGAGACAAAGGCCCAGTGGAGGGCACCCCACTACAGTATGGGGAACCTAGAGAGGGATAGGTAGGTAGCCATCTGAAACAAGATTTAACATCAAAAAGTAAGATGTGTGCGATATTCTGAAAGAATATCCAAAAAATTGGTACTTTTCCTATTAAAAGGTGAAATCTAATTCATGAATACAGGCTGGATTTAGTGACTAGCTTCTAATAGAATGTGGCTAGAATGATGCTGTATGACTTTTAAGGCTAGTTTTTAAAAGGTAATATAATTCCCTGCTGGCTCTCTCTTTCTCAGGATGTTTACCCTGGGAACCTGTGTCACAGGAAGAGGCCCCATGCGAGTGCCCCAGTCAACAGCCTTTGCCTGAGGTCCCAGCCTATAGCCAGAGTCATCTGCCAGCCATGTATGAATGGAATTCTCAGAAATGATTCCAATCTAAAGAGCCCAAATGTCCATCAACTGATGAATGGATAAAGAAGATGTATATATATATATATATATAATGTACATATATATAATTATATATATAATGGAATATTACTCAGCCATAAAGAATGAAATCTTGCCATTTGCAACAATGTAGATGAAGCTAGAGAGTATTATGCTAATAAGCAAAATAAGTCAGAGAAAGACAAATACATAATTTCACTCATGTGTGGAATTTAAGAAATAAAACAGATGAACTTGGGTGAGGGGGCAGAAAGAGAGGCAAACCAGGGAAAAGACTCTTAACTATAGAGAATACACTGAGGGTTCCTGGAGGGGAGGTGGGTGAGGGGATGGGTGAAATAGGTGATGGGGATTAAGGAGGGCACTTGTGATGAGCACTGGGTGTTGTTGTTGTATGTAAGTGATGAATCACTAAATTCTGCACCTGAAACTAATACTACACCGTACATTTAATTGGAATTTAAATAAAAACTTGGGGAAAAAAATGATTCCAATCTTTGTCACTGTCCAACCACATGAAAGACTAGAAGAAAGAGCCACCTAGCTGAGTACATTCAACACTGAAAATGGCGAAAAGGTAAGAATAATAAATGACTAGTGTTTTTTTTACTCCATTAAGTATTGGACAATTTTTATACAGTAAGAGACAACTGAAACAAGGATATTTGCAAGGATAATGATCCTAACAGGTAGCTTGTTAGGACATTGCTGTTAAGGTTAGATGCGTGTATTCTCCAAGAATTAAGGCAGTCCTCAGGCCTCCATAAGAGACAATGAAATGCAATTCATGTACGACAGCATGTGATTTTAAGTAATGGTGACAGCTTTGTATAGTATCTCCTTAATGTGAAGTAAAGTGATTTGTATATAATCTATGAAATGTGGAGCTAAAGAGTAAGAATTACTCTGTTCGTCTCCAGCACTAAGAGAAAGTGTGATTTGACCATCTGCCATGGGGAATTTTCTAGAAAATCTGGCAGGTATACTTTTGTGCTGAAGATAGGGGATATCTGTGTACAATAATCCAATGGAGCTGTGTAATCATTTTTATTTAAGTGATATACATATGCCCCATAATTGTTTCAGAAAAGATTTGAGGAAGCTTAATAGAATATATCCTTTGGAAAGGCAGCATAAATTTTAAGTGTGATACAAATTTGGCTCTAATTACTGTAAGATCCAAAATAAAATATCAAATTAGATAATTTACACAATTCACAGGGCTCCTAACATTGAACAGAACAATTGCTTAGGAGTACACCTATTCCTGGCTTTAGAAGTGAAACAGAATTATTTTTCTTTCAGGGCAGAGTCATAAAAAGAAGTTATTATGTATATGTATTTCAGTTACTACACAGGCAAGTTCTGGAATATTTCTTTTTCTTACTATCTTACAGTTTAAATTTTTTTTTTTTACTAAAAATAAGCAAACAATAGGAAGATACATGAATTAAAAGATAAAAAATACCCCTTTGTTTTTACCCTACCCCTGCCACCCAATTTGAAATGTCAATTTCATTAAACAAATTTCAGGATCTGTTTAATTTTATAGATTTGTTTATTCCTGTGACAGCACCACACAGTTTAACGAGGTTGTTTCTTAGACTGTCCTGAATTTAGTAAGGCTAGTGATAAAACTTTTTTTTTTTAATATTTTATTTATTTGAGAGAGACAAACAGAGCACAAGCAGGTGGGAGGGCAGAGGGAGAAGCAGACCCCCCCACTGAGCGGGAAGCCGGACAACATGGGACTCGATTCCAGGACCCTGGGATCATGACCTGAGCCGAAGGCAGACACTTAACCGACTGAGCCATCCAGGCACTCCATGGAGGTAAGACATTTCTGCATGTTTGAGTATTAGAGAGGGAGGCAATATATGATGTATGTATCAGATCTTCTGTTATGTCAATCTAATAATTCATTTTAAAATATCTGGAAAAGTATATGTACCACATGACATTCAAACAACACTCATGAAATTTTTTTTTTTTATCAAATGAACTGATAACAAATAATGAATGGTAGTGAGCATAAAATTATTTTATCTAGTAACTGTCTAGAATATAGATATTAAGTATTCAACATTCATTCAGGTAATAGATCCTATTGGTAACAATGTAAGGGTATGGGTTTAACATTATTTTGTGAAAGGTACTATGGATCCATCTGGAATGAAGAGATACTCTCTCTGAGGAGAAGTGAATCAGGCTGGGGCATACCTATTTGAAGGGTCAGGCTCCCTTCAATAACTTTCTTGAGTTGACTGCAGTTTATAGAGGATTGGGTGACTAAGGCCCCAGGGTTCTGCCCCAGATCCTCAGTCACTTGGTGATTAGCATCACCTTCATTTGATTTTGCTAAGTATGGTTCAGAGATTACTTTGCTATAGAGAAAGAAGAAATATATCCTTTGGTATGGGT
The DNA here is from genome assembly GCF_029215605.1 of Mirounga angustirostris. Lineage (NCBI taxonomy): Eukaryota > Metazoa > Chordata > Mammalia > Carnivora > Phocidae > Mirounga > Mirounga angustirostris. The sequence continues at coordinate 30,283,163 of NW_026991719.1, read as the reverse complement.
TTTCATGTCTGTTGGCAGTCTTATTTCTCAGCACAAATGAATTCATTGACATTTTATTTATCAAACATTCTTCCATGTTTGCAAGCAATGTTTTGTTCACCTAGTACCTAATTACACTTGGTCAAGTGAACAGATTCAAATGATAAAAACATGTTGGGGCACCTGGGTGGCTCAGTCGTTAAGTGTCTGCCTTCGGCTCAGGTCATGATCCCGGGGTCCTAGGATCGAGCCCCGTGTCGGGCTCCCTGCTCAGCGGGGAGCCTGCTTCTCCTTCTCCCACTTCCCCTGCTTGTGTTCCCTCTCTCACTGTCTCTGTCAAAAAATAAATAAAATTAAAAAAAAAAAACAAAACATGTTGTATTGTGAATGAGTTCATCCCTGCATGTCAAAAATATTAACTATGCTTGGCATTATTCTTGATGTGTTGACTGAGGTTAGAATGTTTTGTGAGATGGACAGACCATGTTCTTTTGCTCTTCAGGAGTTTATATTCTATTGGGGAAGACAAACAATATATAATTAAATATGATAATTCCAGATATGATGAGCACTGTCATGCTTTAAAACTGGGTTGTGAATTTGGAAAATGGTCTTCTGACTAGAAAATATAAGACTAAAGCCAAGAGGAACTGAATATAAACACTGTATGCTACTTTTAGTAAAGTTGTTCCTCTTGGGAGTACAAATTAATCTTTAATTTTTTAAATTTTATTTTATTATGTTATGTTAGTCCCCATACAACACATCATTAGTTTTTGATGTACTGATCCACGATTCATTGTTTTCATATAACACCCAGTGCTCCATGCAGTACGTGCCCTCCTTAATACCCATCACTGGGCTAACCCATCCCCCCACCCCCTCCCCTCTAAAACCCTCAGTTCGTTTCTCAGAGTCCATAGTCTCTCATGGTTCAACAATCTGAAGTTGCTACACATGTATCCTAGGATTGAACAAACAAGTGGTGGGAGTCAGGTTTCTCACTGTTGGAGTAGGAGGTTACAGATAAGCAAGGAAGTAGAATAAACCTTTTGATACTGGATTAGAGTTGGAGATGTCCATATAAACTCATCTTTTGCTTAACACAGATGGACAGATAGAAAAAATTAGGTGTGTTTATGTGCTTTAATATGTATACATACACTTTCTAACTGTGTTCACTGTGAGAGTTTCTAAGCAAGTATACCTCTATAGAACAAGCACATTCAGTGCCCAGATCATGATTTCTAATACCATTCTCTAATGAAAGGAACTGGGGCTTCTTGGAGAAATGCTGTGTCAGGGAATATATGAAATGAGCCTGGAGCATCTTATGTACCAGCAAGTAAGGAAGTACTCAAAAAACAAAACAAAAAGATGAAAGTATATCAAAGGGACATAGAAGTCAATCTGAAAGAGTTCACATTGGGCCAAACTGGGACAATTTGAGCAACAAAAAAGAATAAGAGAGTAATGGATTATAACTAGAAATAGTAAATAAACATCCACGAATCTGTACAGAAACAAAGACCCAATGGTGTCCTGGTAAATGTTTAATACAAATAAATGAATAAATAAGTAAATGGGGGAGAGGGGACAAATCTCTGGTACAGAAGAATAATTTATTTAGATACTCCCCCTCAGGGAAATGGAGCTTAACCCCCACCCCCAGTGTAGATTGTGGTTAATGACTTTCTTCCAAAGAGACCAGTGATGGAAAGGTGTGGGGAGGGGCGGGGGAAGAGTAGCTTAACTATGGAGAAACCTGATAAACACTGTCTTAGCCCGCTGTTCAAGGTTATTGTCTTGAGTGAGAACTCATGTTGTGGCATGTACCCTTGATAAAATCTAGTAAGAATGGCACTTCACTCATGTGGTCTTCTTCCTAAAAACCTGTAACTTCAGTCTAACTATAAGAAAACCTTCAGAGAAACCTCAATTGTGGGACATTCTACCAAATTCCTCACCAGTACCTCTCAAAACTGTGAAGGTCACTGAAAATAAGGAAAATCTGAGAAACTATCCAAGATGAGAGGAGGCTAAGGGAACATGATAACTGAATATAACATGGCATCCTGGTTGTGATCATGGAACAGAAAAAAAAAAAAAACAGTAGGTAAAAACTAGTGAAATCCAAATAAAATGTGGAATTTAGTTAATAGTAATGCACTAATGTTGGTTTTCCTGTTGTAAGAAATATATCACAGTAACATATGATGTTAACAATAGGGAAAATTGGATGTGGGATATAAGAGGAACTCTGAACTATCTTTGCCAATTTTCTGTACATTTAAACAATTCTAAAATTAACAGTCTATTTAAATTTAAAAACTGGGTTTTGTGAAAGTACAGTGACTGAGAGGAAGAGCGAGTTGGTTACTTTAGACTGGAGGTAGTTGGGGAAAGCTTTTCTGAAGAAGTGATATTTGAATCTAGATAGAGCCAAGAATGCAGAGTCTGGAGGAAGGGTATTCCTTGTAGAGGGAATAGCAGATGCAAAAGCTTGATGCAAGGATGAGCTTCGGGTGTTTAAGGAATAGCAAAAAGACTGGTGTGGTTAAGACAATAGCATATCGGGGCACCTGGGTGGCTCAGTCGGTTAAGCTTCCAACTCTTCATTTTGTCTCAGGTCATGATCTCAGGGTTGTGGAATCGAGCCATGCATCTGGCTCTGCACTCGGTGCAGAGTCTGCTTGGGATTCTCTCTCTCCCTCTCCTTGTGCCCCTCCTCCTGCTCACACTCTCGCTCTCTCTAAATAAAAAAAAATAAAATAAAATCTTTAAAAAAAAAAAAAACAGGATATAAATAGAGAAACTGGTACAAGATGAGAACAAAGAAGAAATCAAGGGAGTAGACTATGTAGGGCTTTGCAGGCCATATGTCTTTCTCTCATACTAGACAAGGAGCTACCTAAGCATAGGGTATATGACATTCTTTTCTCCCCTAACTCTAGTACACTGACTCATAAATACAGTATTATTATTTTTTTTTTTAGTGACTTACTTCAAAACGGGGGGGGGGGGGGAATAGTTCCAATGGTGTGCTGGTTAATGTATAACAACTGATTCTCTAGAGGAAAATAAAGCCCAGATTTGTACTGTTGACCAATTTCCTTGGTATGAATAATCCCATCATGGCCAATTTCACCCTACCGATGTAATATCACTGACGGAGGCATTAGGAAGAGATGTGTACAATAACCTCTCAAGAACTAGCATGGCTCCAGCATATCACTGCACAGAGACCGCTTAGGATCTCTCTGAACAATACTCATTTAGTGTGATTCTCAGTAGGCGATGATCCCACTTGTTCAATCATAAACACATATTTTTTCCCAGCTTTTTTCAGAAGGACATTGAGAGAGACATAACTAAATTATAAAGTCAAATAAAGTTGCTCAGAAAAAGAAAGTTCAGTTGGTAATGCCTTTAACCTGTTCTTAGTAAACTAAGCCCTGGTTCCCCGTAACAGTACCCATAATTCATCTCGGCCTGAATCATTTTCTAACATTTTCTGGGTATTCAGAACTCATCCCCCAATCTTTTCTTGGACACACTATAATCTTCACATTTTTGAAGAGCAGAACATCTACTCTTTGCACCACCACCACTTTTTATTCAGTGACTGCTCAGTGATTATGGGCAGTAATTTGGTAACGTATGGCAATGAATCCCCTTTCAGTTTCAGTAGCTGGTTGGAATGACCATCCTGAGGTCCTGGAATTTGGCCAGCATGCTAATATTGGCGCTCTTGCTGGAATTGAATATCTCTTCCTTGGATGCAGCTGACAATGAGAGACAGCAACATAATGAGCAGCTGCTCTGTGGCCTGCTGAGTTAAGAAAATGAAGGGAGCCCGGGCTGAAGGAATGGCCGTAGAAGGACATACAGAAAGACAGCAGCTCCAAGGAGCCATTCTAGCTAAGGCATATAAGAAGATACAGCTCTTTGTGCAAACTCTCATATGATGGCTTGGACGTACAGTCATTGCTAAATTTTCCAAAGTGTGGAGGCTTTATGTGTATATGCGACAAAAATTACCACAGACCATGTTTCAGTGGTGTAAAATGCCCAAACATAAAGACCAACATTTATTAGTAGTGTGGTTTCCAAAGGAGATGAAAGAACAGCTCACATTATAGTTTTAAAGTGGGCTCACTTATAAAAGCGCATGTAACCCTAAAAAATAGCCTTCTGATAATAATGTGATCCCTGTGTTTCAAACACAGGAAACAATGCCCAGCAAGTTAAACCATTAGGCTGAACCATAAAAATCATCGTTTCTGTGGCTCATAAATGCAAATATCTGTAGTTTCCTATTCAGTGTTTTCTGGCCAAAAGTCACAGTGTTAGTAACAAAGCAAAGACCCCACTTGAACTGAGGTCTTCCAAAAACCAGATCCTGTTCTCTTTCCATTTCACTACACTGCATTTTTAGGCTGGCAATCTTTCAGTTTATAAACTTCTGGAAAGTGGGGTTTCTGACTTCTTATATATGGCTTAGAAACAATAAATGGTCCAAACGCTAATAGAAAATCAATCATATTGCTCATTTCACAAGAGTTGTTAGCCCTACTGCTTATAAGCATCGTCCGGGGGAGATTAATAGAATGCATATTCCTAGGCCACAGACCTGGTGATTCTGCCTCAGGAGGTTTCTGACAAGGCTCAAGTTCTGTATTTTTAATAACCATCTAACATGGTTCTGATGCGCCTAGTTTTGGAGAGGTGTTGAGGAATCATTGAAAAGAGAATGTTAGGATGAAATGGATTTTTCTCTTTGTACTATAGAGTGTTCTGGCACCCCGTGCAGATACACTCTGAGTCTTCGATCTGAACAATTCCAATAGGCAATTTGTAATGAAGCAGGGATGGGCATTCATACACCACTGGCTACGGCTGCACCTTTGTTCAGTCTATATTCTGAAGGCCTGCTAGGGGTTTGAGTAAATTGCAAAGAGTCAATTCCTTCCTTCCTTCTCAAACTCTCCGGCTCCCTCTTCTCCAATATCAACGGCCCTCATTTTCTATTCTCCTTGCCATTTTCTAAAGCCAACAGCTGCTATTAAGTAAGTGTGACCAATCAGGCTTCTGGTGGGAGAAACATCCCAGAGATAAACCATTTTGCACACAAAATTTAAAAACAAAACTATTTTGAGATACCACAGTAGAAACCTTGCTTGCTAACTAAAGAAAATCAATATCTCAAGAGACAGCATATACAGAGTAAACAGCAAAGAAAACATAAAATCAAGGTAGTTATCTTTCTTTCCTTCAGATTTATATTCTTTTCTTCAGCCATTAGTAAATTGGCCTTTTATTTATTTGTTTGTATAACTCACCAAGGTTGGCTTATATGCTTTCAAAAATAGCCTATGATTGTATTTTCTCTGTGTTAGCCATTTGTCAGCATCACAGGGACCTAGAGGGTTTTCTACCTAAACTTCCTTCCTCCCCATCCTCCAACACACACACACACACACACATATATACATACATACACACACCCCAATCCTATTTTTCTCTGTGTTTACACCTCCCAACTTTATGGAACTGGGGAGTAATTGGAATAAGGACTCAAAATCTTCCCTTCTTTAGCTTTAACTAACAAATCATTAGGTACTACTATTTGCATGTTCTACATACCTAGATGAGATTTTAAAACAGCCACTAATTTATTTATTTCAGTACATTTACTGAGGGCATATCACAGAGCAGATGCTGTGCTAAACCACTGGGATATATCCCTTCAAAAAGTCAGGCATTAATCATGACTTCTTGAGCTTATATTCCAGGAGGGAAGATAGACATTAAACATTTCATTGAAACCAGGATGATTGTTATGAAATACAGAATACCACCAAGGGAGAATATAATGGGGAGATGTAACCTAATCCGGGATTCAAAGAAGGCCCCCATGATGACATGCTCAGCATACTGATGGGGGCAGAAGAGGTAAAGGAAGAGAGTAGCTGGAAATTAGGTGAGGAGCGGCGGCCAGATATTAGATGGCTAAGCAGCATTTAAAGCCTTTGATGACTCACTCAAAGGTTTAATATAGAAGAGCGATATTAACTGCTTTCATTCCACTGTTAGTTCACCATCTTCAAATGAGTGGAATATTCTCTTTCCAATGCACTAACATGTATGAAAGGTCTACTTTAAAACCCATTTTTACAACTGGCTACAGTTGCTTAAGTGTTTAAATGTACTCTTTGTAAAACCAGCTTCCTTCTCTCTTTAGTATATGTTTACACAATAACCATGTTTCCCGGGCATCTGTGTAACAATTAATAATAATGCAGTGAGTTAAAGAATATGCTGATGGATCATTTCACTTCTAGTTGATATTGACTCATGGGTGAGAATTCCTGGAATCCACTGATTCCAGGAGATCAATATATTACATATAAGAAGCTTTTTTTTTTTTTTGTAGTTTATTGATAATTTCATGTAGTTCAGAAACCAGTCTTACCTAAATCATGATACATTTAACCTCAGGAGAATCCTTCAGTCCATTTATACCCTCAATATCTCATCTTCTACCTATGTTAATGTTTCTACTTATAACCACTATTTTAAAACAGGAAGGAGATTTAGAGATAATTGAGTTCAGAACACTTCCATTCTGAGATATCAAGAGGTTCAACGATCACCCCCAGACCACACTGTGAGTTAGGACAGAGCAGAGCTGTACATGCTGATCTCCTGATTTAGTTTCAAGGTTTACAGACCAATCTCAAACAATGAAGATTAAAAATGTGAGACCCAGGACTCCTTAAAATAATTACTGTGTCAGTAAATTTGATATACGATATATACTTTTATTCCAGCTAGCTGAGTTTAAGGACTATAATCAGAAACCAACACCAACCCATTCCCAAAGCAAACCCCAAACTTTAGTCCCTTTCTTGGAAAAGATATGATTTGCTTGGACCTTAACTCATAAGAGGTATATTCAATAATTATCAAGGTTCAAATGTTGACATTAATTTCTGGTTTGTTTTTTTTTTTTTTTTTTTTTTTTGCTTTTATGAAAAAGAACTTTTACTAAGACATTTCAGTGGGTTTTACAGAACATGAACCAGCTTTTATAAACCTATAACTTGATCGTATAATACGACATAAACTTAAATTGAATGCAGTTTCCTTTAATCTAATTTCTAAAAAGGAATAGTGCTTGACAAATCTTTTGATTTTTATTACTCCTAAAATATACTTTTAAAAAATGAGACCAACTTGAATTTGCTCATCCTTAAAGAGGAGCCTGTTGCTTTTACTCATTTCGATAATAATCATATAGCTTGGTTTTTGTTATTTACTCTGATACACTCTGTGGGTTATGTACTCCCTGGGTGCTCAATAAATGGCTGCTGTCGGACTGACTGACAGATGTGTTTGATCTCCTAAGTACTGCTGTAGGGAGCACAGATACACAGATGCTGAAAGGGAGAAGCTGACGGATTTAGGAAGTGAGGCAGGGAAGGGGAGGAGGTTAGGGCTCATCAAAGAGCTGAGCCCTGTGTGCCATTTGAAATTAATATCTGTTAGTTATTTGGAAGCATAGTAGGGAATTAGTGAATCTTAGTGTTACGGATTATTATTATTATTAGATAACCAAAATAGGGTTCTATCTTGGCCTTTTGTTTTCCTCCCAAATATTTTTTGTAAACTTCAAGAGGCAAGCACAATTTCCTAGTATTGCAGCCTAGGCCCTGGAATACACCAGATTATCAATAATCCCTTCCCGTGGGCCAGGCTCTGTGCTCTGGCTTTGCATGTCATGACAGCTAAGACCATTTCTTCCAAAGAGCTCACAGGTAAGTCATACAGGTGAGGTGTCTCTCTCACTGTGGGCACCAGTTTCTATTAACCATGACTTTTATTTTTCGTATTCTCATGCTTTGACACCTTGGGGCCTGGCTGACCCTCCCACAGTTGGCTAATTCCTAAAGATAGCAAGCAACTTACGTGGGAAACATGCCTTTCATATCCACACCAACTGATCCCGAGCCAGTACCCCCAACCACTCCTTTTATCAGGCTCTTACCTTTGGGCCCCTATCCCCCCGCCCTAATCACCCCAGGGCCAGGTACCAGACAACTAGGCACAGCCCCTATGCCCCAAAGTCCACTGAGATTATCCAAACTACCCAATCCTAAACCTGCTCACCCTGTCCCATGCATTCCTTCCCACAGAAACCACAATAAAAGCTCCTTACCATGTTTTCCTCATTCTCCGTCTGCTCATTCTCCGTCTGATTTTCCTCATTCTCCGTCTGATCATTGTGTTTATCCTGAGAAAGCATCCCTGACTGACCCTTGTGCTTCCCCCATGTGGCCCAGCATGGTGTTGCTGTGCCTCCTGTTTCTAGGGATGTGTGAGTAGAGCAAACTTTTTCCTTCATGGCAGTCACAACCATGTCTGTGTGTCTTACCATTCCCAGTTAAGACAAACCCTGGCTACCCTTAGAACACAACTCCACCAAATCATTCTTTGCTTTCAGCTAAGGTCTGGGAGATAGATAATTTAGGGTTGGTAGGAGACATGAGTGTAGATGGGCCAAGGCAGCAAGCATCTACAATGCACAAGTAAATAAATTATGAACTCTCTACAGGTAAAGGAGGGAAAAGGCCATGAAATAAATTCAAAAGAACGAGATCTTATGTATGTCCAGTGTATGAAAGGCAGTAACTTTAAAGCACTTATTAAAGCACTGAGTGCCAACCTCCAAGCAAATTTCAAGGAGTGAGATAGTTTCCCCACATGGGTAAGACTGTATCATTTTTATTTAATCATTCTTTGGAAATCATTTTTTGGAGAGCATGGGTGAAAATGGTGGTAATTGAAAGTACTTGTACTTTGAAAGATTAGATTGAGCCCGAGGACTGAATAATTGTTATAGAGCTATGAAAATAATGGACCATGTTAAGGAATTAAAGGTTTGCAATTATATATACTCCGGGAGCCAAAAATCAATATTAATTAACATTGTTAAATGTTAACTATGTTAACTGTAAAATGTCTCAGTGTGCTCAATATTTTAAAATATATTTTTCCTACTCTTTAGAAATAGATCTATGATTTTGAAATGGTGATTGAATTAAATGATCTTTTTTCTGTACAGAAAGAGCAGTCGTAAAAGAAAGATGGTGATTTTTATTTTCAGAATGAATGACAGAATTCTCCCTCCTCTCAACATAGAAAAGTGCCCATAGTTTCTATGACTCAGTTGCATGAAGACCATTTATAATGTGCTTAACAGTAGCCATGATGTAGGCCTTCTTACACCTGGTACTACCAGATCCCTTGTCAACACTTGGCTTTACCTGTCTTCCTACCATGCACATGATTCATGGAAGTTATTGAGAAGGCAAGGTAAACACCCGGTGCTTTTTGTTGTTTTTCTCACACCAATTAGGTGTGTGTGTGTGTGTGTGAATGACATAGTTCCAGGCATCATTCAGTTAATCAAACCAATAAAAAAAAGCCAAAGAAAAAGTAGCCTAGAAAATTGTATTATGAAAATTCTCACTGAAATACGTTACTGTTCAGCATGGAGGTTCACACCATTATGTTTCTCCTGAGAAAGCATCCCTTAAAATGCTGCAGCTGTGGAACCTAATGAAAATCCAAAGCATCTGTACTGTGACAGAAATTCATTGCCAAGGCCCTGGTGCCGGCCTACTGGTGGGCGTGGAGAATGTCTACCACTGTCTTCAAGAACATTCTTCAGATATTCCAGAATCATTATCAAGACATTGCAGCAGATTGTTGATTTTTTTTCTACAGTTGATATGCAATAGAATGGGATGAGATTCATTCTCAAGTCAGAGATCATAAAGGAATATACATAACAAAAATCTACTGCTAATAGAGATGGAATTCTCAATGGTCTACTGTAGGAGCAAACCACCAACTGTGAGAAATCAGAAAATAAATTCTCACAGGGGTTGAAAGGAGTCATATAGCCTACCCATACATTAAATGCTTAGGGAAAAAGTGAGGAACTTTACATTTATTGAGTGATTAAATTGCCCCATGCTCTGTGCTAATGGCTTTACCTATGTGATCACATTCTAATCACCACAACAGCCCTAAGGGTAATCATGATACCAAAAATAATAATATTACTAACAGACACTATCGAACACTTGCTATATTCCAGATACTAAGAGTTTTGCACATATTAACTTGGTATTAGATTTTCTCAACAAAACTGAGTGGTAGGACATATTATAGTACCAATTTTAGAGTCAAAGAAACTGAAGCACAAAGATATATGTAACATTCCCAATATCCAGAAAGTCAAAGGAACCCCAATATACATCATACAAGAAACAGTTGGAGAATTTAGGAAGGAAAAGGGAAGATTCAAAATAGAATCAGGTTGATGACCACCTTCAAATGTACAGATGCCCGACATCCAAAGGACAGATTACACTGGATCACCATGGCTCCCAAACATCTTGCCATGAACGATGAGTGGAGGAGACAGGATGACATTCTGGATTGTTCAAGAATGAACACCACCTTAGGGAACTAGGACTTCTCCCCACAACCTCCATTACAAAAGGGTTCAAGTAAAACTAGGCAACCACCAGGCAGAGTAAAATGAGGCAGACTCCAACCTTTCAAATCCCAATGATCTGGATTCGAATCTTTACCACTTTCTGTGTGACCTTGGGAAAGCTACTTAAGTGCTCTGTGACCACCATTCCTCATCAGTACAAATGGAACAAATAAAGGTACCTGGTTCACAGATAATAATGTTTGCCACATGATAAGCTCAATCCAGTGCATCACTTGGCCAACGTGAGAAGATCATTTTGACAACAGTTTATATTTAGCACATTTCTAAGGTGTGAAATTGTAGCTAAATGCAAAAAATATATACCCGATGGGTTTTTTTTTCCCCCTTGTCTTTTATCTTTTGGTCTTTTATGTAGATTTCATTATTGACAGTTCTTTGAGAATTTTATATCTAAAGATAGCACAAAGAGACCAATGGTAAATATGTTTAGGAGATTCTGGCTTCTGATTTCTGTTTCCATGAGAAAGAATTCTAAAAATTCACTTTATCTCATGGTGGTTGCAATGGGTACGAGGGGCTTTCTAAATATTGAGGGGATGATGCCTAACTTTTTACTTACTCATTCTGCAGTTTTCCTACTAGTGTGATTCATATGCAGAAGATCCTTTTTGTGGATCTGTCCTTTTCTTACATTTGTCTGTTGTGACATATTTTCCCTAAAATACAGCTGCCAGTTTGATCTACATGCTGTGTCAGCTGGAAGGGTATGAAATGACTCTCACAGATTCAGCTGGTCCAATGGAGTGGCTTTGAATTTCTTTCCCAGCTGTTGTGTAAATTGGCTGCTCCTTGAGTGTATTAGAACTAGTTTATGTTTCATAGCATTTAATAGCTTTGGAATTACCAGAAATAGCTATCATAATCAACATGAAAATGATAGCACTCATTCTTCTTCTTGAGGATAAGAGACACAAACTTTCTTCCGTGTATTTTATTCCCTACTCTAAAAGGTAAAGCCAACTACTGCACAACTATGAGTCCAAATTTGCAATCAAGTATTTGGAAAGGTTCTGGAAATCTTCCTTCCTGCTTTAAATTTTAGTTGTTCTTTTTCTTTATTTTAATTTTCCTTTCTCTACACACTATTTATCTGTATGAAAATAACCCTTCACCTCCTCAGTTTCACACAGAAAAAAAAAAGATGTAGATGCACATGACACCAACTTTCTGGGCTAAATATGGTCTATTGCAAGGGAAAAGAGAATGAGAAAATGGCAACTAGAGAAACAAGAATGTAGAATTTGAGCTATGCAGTAGGTTCCCAATGATTCCATGCAGTGCCCTCTCAGCAACTCCAAGCCAGCCAAGACATTTACTCTCCTTCCAATCCCTCCCAAGCCAGCAAAGTTGCTCTGAGCTTCAAAGTGAGCTTTCTTTAATGGACTCTAGAAATCTAGTTATCTTTTTTTTTTAACCAAAAATAAAGCATTTTGTTGTCTAGGGATGAACCAAAAGCCCTAAATAGAAATAGCCTACATACAATGTAACACATGGAATTAAAATTATACAGAAAATAGTTCTACCTGAAATACCCATCACTGTGGGGGAGAAGATTATGTACTGAGTTACTGAAGAGCCTGAAAATGAAGAGGACACTTCTGTAGACAAAATAAAGACAAAGTTTCTCCCAACTTTTACTAGAAATTTTCCTGTCCTTAATCAGAATTCCAGCTCCAATCTGGCCTTCAGTTTATCAATGAGGGCATTCTTTTGTATTAATTCACATTCCCTGAGTCAACCCCATTTATTTGGCCCCCAAACATCCCAGTGAATCTAGCTTCCTGGATTCTTCCCTTACTCTCAAACTTGAATCACAAAAAACATTTAAAATAATATTAATTAGACACAATACATACTTCCTTCTCCTCTAGAAGGAAGCAGTCCAGTTGATGTTTTATGAACTTAATTAAGAAGACAAGTGGGGAGTCACAGATTATTTCAATTTGATATCTGGGCAACAGCATAGCCTTTGTTTTTTTGTCTGTTTACTTTTTTTTTTTTTTTTTTTTTTACATAGCTTTTGGAAAAGAATGGCGATCTACTGATATCCTGAAAGTTATCAAAAGAAAATCTCAGTCATTTGGTGTTGCATCTTCCCTACCAACTAAAACTCCAACTTGGATCCAGAACGGTGGCTGCCACCAGATCTTGAAGGATTTGCACACCCCCAAGACACTGGTTTTCCCCATTCACCCTTGGGTTTTTTCATTCATTTACTAAGGGCTTATCTACCTTCGTCCAGTCTGGATTGCTACAAAGAAATGTAAAGAGAAGTCACTCTTTTGGCATTTATAATCCCAAATGGAAAACATTTTCAACTTCTCCTAAGGTTATTTTAACTATCTCTTTGATGACATGGAGTTTTTTCTCTCTCTCTCCTTCTCCTTTAGTTCTGTTCATTTTATACTCAAAGTATTTATTTGAACATGGTCAGCTCAAGCTGATTCTTTTAATGGTGCCAGGTGGCATGGCTGAGTGTTTGACCTCCCTTTCATTAAAAAAGTTTTATTAGCACTGAGCCAGCAAGCTTTCTATTCCAGACCCAAATGAAGAGCTGAATAGGCACAGGACACTTGGCCTGTTTGTAACCATCTGGTTCAAGAGACTTTCGACTGCACCAAATCTGTCCCCAGCTATGAATTCACCCTTGAAACTGAGCTAAGGGAGGAAGAGTCACAAGGGCAGCCAGGCCTTCCCTGAGTCACTGCCAAGTTTAGGTTTCACATCTGACAAGAAGGATGTTTTCAGCCAACTGACATCCCTCTCATAGCAAATGCAAAGTCGTTGAAGTGATATTAAGAAAAGACTTTGTTTAAAACTTAATATATTCACCCAGGACAATTTTGGGGTTGACAGTCTAGTTCAGTCCTGCCCTGTTAGAAGAAACAGAAAACACAACTAGCTTTCATTCTTTGGGATGTAGTGGTCCTCTCGGTGCAATCATATGCCCCATGAGAAGACACAATTAGATCTATATTCTCTTTGGAAACTTTCATTTCCAATCTATACTGTAATAAATTCCTTCCACAGGCTCAAAACAGACTCAGCAGCAAATCTTATGAAGATTTGAGGCTGTTACTGAGACAGGGTCACTGGTGGCTGGAGGATCTTGCCTTTTCACTACAACATGAGCAATTTCAGTACTTACTTTATATGTCACCATAGCTTCACTGTCTCCCTCTCATGTTTATTCATATATTTTGAAAATGTTTATTTTATGGTCCCAGGAATAGCAGCCCTGTTTATTCTTTGATCATTCATAGTTGCCTCAATATTTAAAAGACTATATGCACTGTTTTGCATCTAATCAGTTTAAAACTTTAGAGCTCAGGGCTAAATCTTAGATTACCAACACTGAGAGTGAAGAATGCCAAACAATCCATAGTTGAGGGGATTTTTTTTTTTCAATTTTCATCTCTCAAACTGATCCTCTATACTGAAATAAAAAATACCAAAGCAATTAAATTTAACAAGGAATAAACAAAAGACTCAATCAGTTATAACACTCAGGGTGGACAAGTTTCAGGATGATGAGATTTTTAATACTACTTTATAATATGACTGTTCCTGTAGTTATATTTTATACCAGGCTCTGTTAGTTTATTTTCTACTGTTCACCAGAGTTTGTCATTGGTTATTTGGCTTTCTGTCTTCCACTCAAGCAGGTAAGTATCATGAGGGCTCAGGCCTCAAGTCTATTGCTGACAATTAAAAGAGTTTCTTCAACATCACATATTCTCAACAAATATTTGTTGAGCGAATGAATGAATGAATAAATGTATGAAATGCAATTAGGCAACTGTCAAAAGCAATGAAATAAACTTAGAACCTTTGTTCAGATTATTCTTTATAGGAATTTATTATAAGAAAGGTACTATATATGAACAAGGTCTTTCAGTATACCACTTTTAATATTCCAAAACTAGAAGAACTGACAGAATTTCTTGACCAATTATATATGGAATATGAGCAAAAGAGAGGAGTCAGAAAGGTTTTGGCCTGAGCAATTAGAAGAAAGGCATTGCCATTAACCATTATGAGGAGACTACACCAGTTGTTGTTTACTACGACAATATAAGGAGCTCAGTTCAGGGCATACTAAGTTGAGACACATAAGCAATGTGGATACCAGTTTGGAGTTCAAAGGAGAAATACAAACTAGAGATAAAAATGCAGTAGTCATCAGTCATGAAATTTCATGCAATCATCTAAAAATTAAACATAAAAGAAAAGAGATCCAAGGACAAGGCTTTGGGGCATTCTAACATTTAGATGTCTTGGGAACAAGGGAAGAACCAGTGAAAGAAACCAAAAGCAGTAGTTAGCAAAGTAAGAAGGAATTCATTAAAGTGCATTGTCCTAGAACCCAAGAGAAGAAAGTGTGGCAAGAAGGAGATAATGACCAACAGTGGCAAATTTTACTATTAAATAAGGTGAGAACTGAAATATGGCTTTTTTTTTTCCCATGGGGATCATTGTCAACATGGGGGTCCTTGAGGAGAGCTTTCCTGTATTCCTAATGGTGTAGAGGTTGGGCACAAGAATCTGTTGTTAAAAGGCCACAGGCAGAATGGGTACAATTTGGTAATACTGCCCTTGGAACCGGTAAGTATGGCTTGATGATAGGCAGGCAGTGAGATATTAATAGAGGATCGGTTGCATTACAGAAACAGTGGAACTAGGCAAAATTGTAAGGTTGACAAGAATATCCCAGCACACCTAAGGTGAGCTATTTGTTAGAGATTCTTCACATGTACAAGGCGATACTCTGGTTTATCTTGATTGTCTCTTGGGAATTCCATTTACTGGACTATAAAATGAGTTTGAATTCAACTCATGCTTTCATTCAATCAGCAAATATTTAGAAAGCATGTACTGTGAGCCAGTCATTGTTCCAGGTGCTGGGTAGAGATGTGAACAAAGCAGACATACCTCCTGGAGCTTACATGTTTGTGGTAGGAAACAAAAATCAAAGAAAAAGCCTATCTTTCTTACACTAGATGGAGATAAGTGCCTAGAGAACAATTAGGCAAGGAAGGTGGATAAAGAGTGCAGGTTAAGCGTTGTCTGACTCTTGATTTCAGCTCAGGTCATGATCTCAAGGTCATGTGATCCAACCCCATGCTGTAGCCCTTACCTTTATGGAGACGGCCTGCCCTACTTGTCCCTGCAGATCTCCTTACCACCTTTGTCCTTCCTGCCTTGGGAGGTGGAATCTACAGAATGCACCACCCTGGATCCTTTGCCCCGTGGCCTTCATTTGGTTTTGGCCAATTGGAAGGAGGCACTGGCAGGAGTGGAGAAATAAGAACCTCTATTGTGGTCATGTGTGGCCGCAGCTCCCTTTGGGCACCCTGGTTCCATGGCTCTAACTCTCAAGGTGTCCTGGCGAAAACGTTCCTTCCCTTTTCCTTGTTCAGACCTGGGCAAGGAAAGCTTTCCAGCTGTTGCTGGCCCCTGCTTCTTTCAGTGCTCTTTGTTTTCCTTAATTCCATAAGTTCTTATAGTCTTTTCATTAAATTCTATTCAGTTAACTACTTTGTACAATCTCGTTTACAATTTTACTATTGATTTCTTTATTTACTTCTTTATTTATTTTGAGAGACAGAGAGAGCTTGAGCAGCGGGGGAGGGGCAGAGGATGAGGAGACTCTCAAGCAGGCTCCACACCCAGCACAGAGCCTGACACGGGGTTGGATCGCATGACCTTGAGATCATGACCTGAGCTGAAATCAAGAGTCAGACTACGCTTAACCAAGCCACCCAGGCGCCCCCAGACAATCTCTTCTACTCTGCCAATATCTGTACAGAATCAAACAGAAAGCCATTGGAGGGTTTTGAGCTGAGCAGTAACATGACCTAACTTATGTTTTGAAAGAATAATGTTGGCTGCTGTTTTGAAAACTGACTCTAAGGAGACAAGCATATAAACAGGGAGATCAGATCATTTAAAAGACCAACAATCCAGGCAAGAGAGGATGATGGCTTGGACCAGGACGGTAGCAGTAGAGGTAGAAGAAGTGTTCAGATTTGGGATGTATTTTGAAGGTATATCCAACAGAAGTTGCTGACAGATCAAATGTAGGTGTGAGAAGTATAAGAGTCAAGAATGACTTCTCTGGCTTGTGTTTCATCTCACATTCTCCTCTTTTTGGTGCTGATGAACACAGTCACTTCATATTACAATCTGCAATGCATCAACATGTTTGCTATTCTGTTTACTAGAAAAAAGTGCCACTTAAAGGAGTCTCTGTGGACCCTGTACCTTACTCAATCACAAGCCTCCTCTTAGTGCTAGCTGTGATTAAGGAAATTGATTGAGATTAGTTCTTAAGAAATATTACAGAACATACAGATCCAAAGACTTTTGTTTCCTTCCAAATACTCATTTTTGAAGTCAGTGCATTCTAATGATTCAGGAAAAACATTGTTTGAACTTTAGTTTTAATAATGCTCTTTAGGATCATGTTCTTGTACATCAAAGCAATAATATGTGGTTACAGAAGAACGTTAAAGACATAGAAAGATACAGTATTTTATTAAGTAAAAAAATGTTACAAAACAGTATGCAAAGTTTGTCCCTGTTTTTGGAAAAACAATATATGCATGTTGCATATATGTGGTAGACTGATTGCAGTTCATACCTCCCTGTATCCTAGTCCACTGATAGTGCCCTCCTACACTGACTGTGGCCTTACTTTAGCCAGTAGAACAGAAGCAAATATGATTCAAGTAAGGACTTTGAAAAGTTCTTGTGTATTGGGACTTGCTGCTCTTAGGGCACTCCGAAAATCATGTGAATAAGCCTAAGGTAGCATGCTAGATGATGAGAGACAACATAGAGGCAGACTAATGTCATCCTAGCCTTCCCACATGAGACTATCATACACAAGCCAGCCCCAGTCACCACCAGCTGATCACAGACACATGAAATCAGCCAGGCCTGGCTCAGACCAGAAGAACTGTGTAGTTGAACCCAATTCAAATATCCAACCTGCAAAATCATGATCTGTTATGGACCAAATGTTTGTGACCCCCCCCATTCCTATGTTGACATTCTAAGCCCCAATATGACTGTACTTGGAGACTGGGCCTTTACCAAAATAATTAAGATCAAATGAGGTCATAAGGGTGTGGCTCTAATTCAAATGAAAGACATCAGAGAGCTTATAAAAAGAGACACCAAACAGATCACTCCTGTACTCTCCTGTGTGTGTGTGTATGTGTGTGTGCACATATGCACATACATCAAGAAAAGGCTGAGAGTAAACAGAAAGAAGGTAGCCATCTATAAGCCAAGAAGAGAGCTCTCACCACCAACCACCCATGCTGGTACCTTGATCTCAGACTTAGAGCCTTCAACACTGTGAGAAAGTAAATTCCTGTTATGTAAACCACTGAGTCTGTGGTATCTTATTATAGCAGCCAGAGCTGACTAATACATAATCTAAATGCACGGTTGTTGTTTTAAGTCACAACATTTGGGATCATTTGTTACACATCAAAACTACTGGATATTCATATGTAGTTGATTTATGCATATATATAAAATTTAAAAATAATTGGAAAACAGCCCCAAATATTCCTGAGTGGTGGGATGATATGTGATTTCCATTAGTTTCTTCTTTTAGTTTATTTTCTCTTTTATTTTTTGCAATTAATATATTGTGGCAGTAAAACATATAAAAATATCATTAGAGTAAAGCAATATGAAAGGCTAACTTTTAAAGCAGCAGTAGAAATTAAGGATGAGAAAAAGACAGTCCAAAGCTGAAAGAAACATCCACTAACTGTGGGTTGGAATGAGGAAGAGCATCCAGGGATTTGCAACTTCTACTTCCAGAACAATACTACTAAAAGTGGTTATAAAGAAGATCTCAAAAGGCTCTGCCTTATGTCTGTGTCTGATCCTGGCACAGGACACAGAAACACACAAGCCAACTGCCCTTAGTAAGCCCCTCCACCTTGCCCATCTCAGCACCCTCAATCCCCAAGAGCCTCAGTTTGTCTTCTTAGAGAACCAGGCCAAGGAAGAGAGGGGTAGACAGAAACATGTATTCTGTTACATGGGTTTTTTTTTGCTGGGATAGCTTTTCCTCAAATGAAAGTTAATCAGAAGCAATCGGTATAATACACCACATCAACAAAATGAAGAATAAAGATATATGGTTGTCTCAAAAGATGCACAAAAAGCATATGACGAGATTCAACATCAACTCAGATAAAAGTCTCAACAAAGTGGGGTTAGAGGGAACAACAGCTCAACATGATAAAGGCCATACTGGAAAACCCTCAGCTAACATCATACTCAATGGTGAAAAACTGAGAGCTTTCCCTCTAAGGTCAGGCACAAGACAAGGATGTCCACCCTCACCACTTTTATTCAACATAGTACTGGATGTCTTAGCTACATCAATCAGATAAGAAAAAGAAATGAGGGATCCATATTGGTAAAGAAGAAGTCAAGCTGTTACTATTTGCAGATGACATAATACTATACATAGAAAATACTAAAGACTCCCCCCAAAACTACTAGAAGTAATAAACAATTTCAGTAAAGTAGCAGGATACAAAATTAATACCCAGAAATCGGTAATGTTTCTATACACTCAATGAAGAAGCAGAAAGAGAAATTCAAAAAACAACACACTGACAGTTGTACCAAAAAGAATCAAATACCTAGGAATAAACTTAACCAAAAATCAGCGGGGTGGGGGGAGCCCTGGGTGGCTCAGTCAGTTAAGCGTCTGACTTAATTTCAGCTCAGGTCATGATCTCAAGGTCATGGGTTTGAGCCCCATGTTGGGCTCCACGCTCAGCAGGGAGTCTGCTTGAGATTATTTCCCTCCCTCTCTGCTCCTCCCTCTGCTCATACACTCTCTCTCTCTAACAAATAAATCTTAAAAAAAAAAAAAATGTGAAAGACCTGTACTCTGAAAACTATAAAACACTGATGAAAGAAATTGAAGATGACACAAATGGAGAGATATTTCATGCTTATGGATTAGAAGAATTAATATTGTTAAAATGTCCATATTATCCAAAGTAATCTACAGATTCAATCCAATCCCCATCAAAATACCAACAGTATTTAAAAAAAAAATAGAACAAATAATCCTAAAATTTGTATGGAACCACAGAAGATCCTAAATAGCCAAAGCAATCCTAAGAAAGAAGAACAAAGGTGGAGGCATCACAATCCCAGATTTCAAGATAGACCACAAAGCTGTAACAATCAAAACAGTATTGTACTGGCACAGAAAGAGACACATAGATCAGTTGAACAGAATGGAGACCCCAGAAATAAACCCACAATTATATAGTCAATCTATGACAAAGAAGGCAAAAATATACAATGGAGAAAAGACAGTCTTTTCAATAAATGTGCTGGGATACTGGACAGCTAGCCACATGTAAAAGAATGAAACTGGACCACTTTATGACACCACACACAAAAATAAACCCAAAATGGACTAAAGACCTAAATGTGAGATCTGAAACCATAAATATCCTAGAAGAGAACACAGGTAGTAATTTCTCTGATACCAGCTATAGCAACATTTTTCTTGATATTTCTCCTAAAGCAAGGGAAACAAAAGCAAAAATAATAATTTATTTAGTATCAGGACTACATCAAAATCAAAAGCTTTTACACCACAAAGGAAACCACTAACAAAACAAATAGACAAACTACTGAATGAGAGAAGGTATTTGTAAATGATATATCCAATAAGAGGTTAATATCCAAAATATGGAAATAACTTATACAACTCAACACCAAAAAAACCAAACAATCCAATTAAAAAATGGGCAGAGGACTTAAATAGACAATTTTCCAATGAAGACGTACAGATGGCCAACAGAGATATGAAAAGATGCTCAACATCACTAATTACCAGGGAAATACAAATCAAAACCACAATGAGTTATCACTTATGCCAGTTAGAATGGCTAAAATCAAAATGACAAGAAAAAACAAGTGTTGGTGAGGATGTGGAGAAAAAGGAACCCTCTTACTGCTCATTCTCTATTGGTGGGAATGCAAACTGGTACAGCCCCTCTGGAAAACAGGAGGTTTTGGAGGGCCTTCAAAAAAATTAAAAATAGAACTACCATAGGATCCAATAATTCTACTATTGGATATTTACCCAAAGAAAATGAAAACACTAATTTGAAAAGATAATATGAACCCTTATGTCTATTGCAGCATTATTTACAACAGCCAAGATATGGAAGCAACCTAAGTGTCCACTGATAGAAAAATGGGTAAGGAAAATCTGGTGTATACACACATATACACACATTGGACTATTACACAGCCATAAAAATAGATGATATCGTGCCATTTGAGACAGCATGGGTGGACCTAGAGGGTATTACGCCAAGTGAAATAAGTCAGATTGAGAAAGCCACACCCCATATGATTCCACTCATAAGTGGAACCCTACAACAAATGAATAAACAAAAAGCAGAATCAGACCTATAAATACAGAGAACTGATGGTTGCCAGAGGGGAGGGGGTGGGGAGTTGGACACAATGGGTGAAGAGGGGAGGGTGATACTGGCTACCAGTTATGGAATGAATAAGTCACAGGAATAAAAGGCACAGCATAAGGAATGGTCAGTGATATTGCAGCAGCAATGTAACAGGACAGATGGTATCTATACTTGTGGTGACCATAGCATACTGTATAAATCTGTCAAATCGGTAAGTTGTACACCCGAAACTAATATAACATTGTGTGTCAACTATACTCAAAAAATAAATTTTAAAAAATGTTTGAGAAAATCAAAGAAATTTGAACATTGCCTGGAATAATATTTTAAATAATAATTTTGTTAGGTGTGAAAAAAATTAAGAGTGTAGATCTCATGTTAAGTGTTCTAAAAAATTTAAATAAATATATTTTACACATTTTAAAATAAAAATATAAAAAATTTCAAAAATAGGTAAGCCACAGACTATGAGCGAATATTCCCAAGTATATTCCTAACACATCTATCAGGTAAAAACTGGTCACCAGGGCATATAACAGAACTCCTACAACTGAATAACAAAAAGACAACTCAATGAAAAAAAATGAGCAAAAATTTAACCAGCTACTTCACAAAAGAAGGATATATGAATGGCCAATAAACACATGAAAAGATGCTCCACATTATGAGTCGTTAAAATGCAAATTAAAACCCAAGGAATTATCCACCTTAATGGTTAAAATTAATAAGCCTGACAACACCAGATATTGGCAAGGACATGGAGCAGCTTAAACTCTCAAACATTGTTGATGACAGTGCAAAATGGTACAACTACTTTGGTAAAAGGTCTGCCAGTTGCTTATGACACTAAACACCTGCTCTCTGACCCAGCAGTTCCACTCCTAACTTTTTACCTAAGTGAAACAAATACCCACAAAAACACTTTTACATGGACGTTCGTAGCAGCTTTATTTGTAATAACCCCAAACTGGAAATTGCCCAGGTGTCTATCCATAAAATAATGGATTTATTCATGGTATGAACTTCCAAAGCAGGCAAAACTAGTCTATGGTGGCACAAAATCAAGGCAGTGGTTTTCACTGGGGTGTATGTGAAGTGGTTGACTGGGAAGTAGTAGGAGATTACTTTCAGGAGTGATGGTAATATTCTCTATCTTGATAGGGGTTTGGATTACGTAGGTATATGCATCTGTCAAAACTCAACAAGTGTATGTTTAATATTTTTAATATCAACATACATAAATTTTATCTTAAAATTAAAAAAATCTGTGAACAAAAAAATAATTAGTTAATGAATAAACCTGGGCAAGGAACAGTAGGAACAGTAGAAGGAACAGTAGGTCTGAGGTACAGAGATTCAAAGCATAGAATAGGTTCGGAGAACTACAAGGATGTTGCCCAATGGCTAGACAAAGAATCTGGCATTGCTTGTATTTAGAGCTCTCCTCAAGAGAAAATTAGTTTTCATGATCTCCAACATGAAATAAATACTGATAAGTTTGTAACAATTCCAAGGGAAAGATGCAACCCTTCAATGCACAAAAATGCCTTCTGGTGCGTCTAAATAAGCCTCTATCATTCTCTTTGAACTGGTATGGCATTCAGAACTTGAGTACTAGTTCTGTTCTCCATGCCAAGCCCCAGCATCATCTGAGAGGGTTTCCATATCCATTCAGATCTTCTATCCAACTTCCTACTCACTAAGTTTCTTGATTTCCTGGGTACTCAACCACTAGTCTATTATGGCCTCAAATTAGACATGGCCACACATAAAACTATAATAACCCTCAAATCTGTTTTTTTAAATCATCATTTATTTTTATTATTTCTCTTAATGAGCAATATGTGGCTCAAACTCATGACCCTGAGATCAAGAGTTGCATACTCTACTGACTGAGCCAGCCAGGCACCCCAACTCTCATGTCTTAAATACCACTCGAAACCTTCTTAAAAATGGTATCTCCTGAGTTTCTTCATACTTCTCTGATCATGTCTTCCCAGTTCCTTTTGCAGACCTCACTAGATTAGTCTACACCCCAAAGTGTCATTAGCTAAATTATTCTGTCCTCGGCTCTACTTGTCACTATACACATGTTCCCTAAACAATCTCACCCATGCTCATGGCCTCCCCACCATATATGATGATGACTCTCAAATGTCTATTGTTAGCTTAGACCTCTCTCATGAGTTCCATCCTAGTACATCAGCTGTCTAATTAACATTCCTACCTAGATATCCTAGAGGGTCCTTAAATTCACTATCTCAAAGAGAGCTCAATGTCTTTCAGCAAATCCTTTCCCCATTTTTGTGTTCCTCAGCCTGGTAATGGCATCATAACCATGAAAATGAAAGTCATCATTTATTCCTGCATTCCCTTAACTAGCCCTCCACATCAAAGGCTATGTCTTGCCACTTCTACCATCTATGTTTTGGGTGTATAACACAGTTTATTTTTAAACTTTTCTCCAGCTTTATGAAGGCATAAATAACAAAAATTGTATATTTAAGGTGTACAATGTGATGTTTTGATATGCATATACATTGTGAAATGATCATCACAATCCAGCAATGAACTATCCATCACCTCACATAGTTTTATGTGTGTGTGTTTGTGTTGAGAACACTTAAGATCTACTCTCTTGTATGCTGGTGGTTACCAGTTACAGAGGTGGGGGAAATGGGGAGATATAGATCAAAGGATACAAACTTTCAGTTATAAGATGAATAATTTCTGGGGATCTAATGTACAGCATGGTGATTACAGCTCATAACATGGTATTACATACTTGAAAGTTGCCAATAGATCTGAAATGTTTTCACTACGAAAAGTAAATAGTAATTATATGATATGATGAAGGTATTAGCTAACACTATGGTGGTCATCATTTTATAATATATAAGTGTATCAAATCAATATGTTGTAGACCTTAAACTTACACAAAGTTATATGTCAATTATATCTTAATAAAACTGGAAAAATCTACTCTCTTAGCAAATTTCAAGTGTACAATATAGTATTATTAACTAGAGTCACCATGCTGTACATTAGATCTCCAGATCTCTTATTCATCCTGCATAACTGAAACTTTGTACCCTTTGACCAACATCTCCCCTTTTTCCCCACCTTTCAGCCTCTGACAACCACTCTGCTTTTGTAAGTTTTTTTGATTCCACATATAAGTAAGATTGTACAGTATTTGTCATCCTGTGTCTGGCTTATTTCACTAAGGATAATGTCCATCTCTAACATCTTCATCTTCTTCACACCTATTCATTCTCCCTGCAAAATTCCACTCACTTAATTTTTTTTTTTTTTTTTAAAGCAGGCCCCATGCTCAGCATGGAGCCCAGCACAGGGCTTGAACTCATGACCCTGAGATCAAGAGTCAGATGCTTAACTGACTGAGCCACTTAGATGCCCCTCATTTAATTTCTCATCTTGAAACCTGGGGAGTAGAAACATGTGTGGCTCTGTGTGTGTGTGCGCGCGCGCGTATGCGCAGAGTGTCATGGTACTCATCTAGTAACACAGCCATTCTCATTCTTGACTGCACATTAGAATCACCTACGGAACTCACATAATTCTGATTGGATTGGTCTTAAATGGGATCCTGGCATGATATGGGAAGATTCAATGTGCAGCCAAGGATGGCAGTCATTGGTCAACTATTCAATGATCCTTTATCTTCTGCAGAATAAATGTCCCCTTCTCACCTCAACTATATTTCCAAATAAATATCATGCTGCATCAGTCCCTGAAAACTTCTCCACTGGCCTTGTTAAACTACATGCAATGTCCCAACCTTGTGTTTTCATTATTGCTTCCACCCTATCCTCCCTCCTCACCTAGTGAATACTCATCTTTCAATTCTTAGTAAAGTGTTAGCTCTTACAAAGGTTTTCTGATTCCCTCCCTTCTAGAAGTTATCCCTGGCTGGAATGTACCTTTCCCTCTAATATGCTCCACTGCAGTTGTATAGATTTCTATCATAGCAACTAAACTAGTTTATTCACTTGCTTGCTTACATGTCTGTCTCCTCCTTTTTCAACTGTGACATTTTGAGGTCAAACCTCCTGTCTTAGCTATCCTTATGATCCAAGAAACCAGGACATAAAAGCTGGATGATACCAACTAATTCAGTAACTAAAACACCAATTAGCATTGTAAAGATAATCTAATCATTTCCAATGTCCTTCTGTCGTTGGTCCGTAGATAAATTGTCAGTTGATATGTTAAGAAAATGTTCTCTACCTCTTTGCTATTTAATTGTCTTCGGTGACTACAATATTACTGCTTTCCTAGCCCTGAATTTCCAGTTACATGATTCTTCAAACTGACTTCTGAGCCCTGTAGTAGGAAAACAAAAACAGTAGCAGAAAAGCCCCAGTGTTCTGAGGTTGAATCCCCATTCCTCTCCTAAGAACTGTATAGCCACAGGCAAATTCTTTCAATGTTCTGATGTTCAATTTCAACATCTAGAAGTACCATGAGGCTAAAAGCATGTCTACCTTGTTATCACCACAAACTCATTCAGTGCCAGGCACCCCATACAGATTTTAAAATGACAATAATAAGGACTATGTTTAAAATAAGGACTATGTTTAAGAGTTATTAGGAAGAGATCATGTAATTGTATATGTATAGTTCTTAGAACAGGACTCATCATATAAGATATTTAATAAATGGCAACACTCATATTGTATGTTCAGCTCAATTGTTCATTACTCCCATACGGTTAGATGATATATTCACCTATCCCCAAACACAGCCTAACTTGATACAACTCTCTGTCTTTTGGGCCTAGACCCTCCAGCACATGCTGTATTACACATGATTAGTAAACCACATTGCACAGTAGGCACGAAATTTTATTTTATTTTATTTTTTAGATTTTATTTATTTAATTGAGAGAAAGAGTAAGTGAGAGAGAGCGCGCGTGTGCATGAGCAGGGTGAGGGGGAGAGAGAGAAGCAGACTCCCCAATGAGCTGGGAGTCTGGACTTGGGGGCTCGATCCCCAGGACCCTGAGGATCAGGACCTGAGCCCAAGGCAGATGCTTAATGGACTGAGCCACCCAGGCGCCCCAGTACGAAATTTTAGATGTTTACGTTAAACGAAGAAGAAACAGGTTCAACTGGTCACAGATTTAATGCCAATATTGAAAGGTGTAAACATTTTAAATTAACATTTTAAATAAGGTTTCATGTCAAAAGAAAATGTTGATGTGCCTGGCTGTCATTAAATCATTTGTCATAAAACTTTATGTTGCAAAATTTTCCATTTGGATCAATGCAGGTGTAATGTTGGAGGTGTCCTATATTTTCTATTCACTGGTTAGTTTTAAGATGTTGAGATAGAGTATAGATATTTTGAATGCAGTCAAATGTTCAGGCAAAAAGCTTTACTAGAGTACGTTCTTAAACCAGTCTTTGGGGGAATTCAAGGACTCCCAAAGACTCAACTTGCTAAACCCCCAGTGGCCTCCAGGATTTTGCTTTCTTGCTGATAGAAGACAGTGGGCCACAATGAACTTTTAAAACTTTAGGTTTTAAAGAATACTCAAGAATAAGAGAGAGAGAGTGCTTATTTATTCACAGAAGTGCAAGTATACAGATGCAAATTGGACATGTGGATGGAATAGATGACATCTGGAGACTACATTTATTTCTCATTACCAAACTGCCTTGAAACCAAGAAATCACCTATTCTAAAGAATCCTAGAACTATTTGGTGGGAATTGTGTTAGAATTTTTGAAGATATTCAAGGATTTAGGAGTATGAATCATCTTGTAAGTGTCTGTGACTGTCACTGATTGTAAACCTCAAAATATGCTAAGCTGCCAAACATCTTACCCACTGATATGGCATAATTTTAAGAGGATGTGCCTGAACTGAAGGCAAACTGTACTCACTCAAAGGCATCCTTAGAAGATTGGCATTGAGGATACAAATGCCAGGATCAATCTGAATTTCAGATGATTTATAATTGGGGAAATATCTGGGTCCACCTAACTCATTCCCTGTTACAAAAATACTAAAAAGAAATTTGAGAACCTTCATCAGTGATATGAAGCTGAGACAGAATTGATACAAAACTTGAATAAAGAAACCCTGTTATTCTCAACAATGGTTTTATTGTATTTCAAATTAATTTTCTTTTTATTTTACTTTAGTTCCATATAGTTAACATACAGTGTTATGTTAGTTTCAGCTGTATCAAAATAATTCTCTTTGAATTAGTAACAGTTGTTCAGTCTGGCTCTATACCTATTCTATGTGCTTCAGTATAACTATTTTTTTTAAGATTTTATTTATTTATTTGAGAGAGAGAATGAGATAGAGAGCATGAGAGGGGGGAGGGTCAGAGAGAGAGGCAGACTCCCCGCCGAGCAGGGAGCCCGACGCGGGACTCGATCCCGGGACTCCAGGATCATGACCTGAGCCGAAGGCAGTCGCCCAACCAACTGAGCCACCCAGGCTAACTATTTTTCAAATTTTTTGGCACCCCCACAGAATGCCATTACTACTGCTGCTGCTTGGTTTTAGTTAATGGCTTGTAATAGGTACTGCTCCATATATTTTCACCTCCATTATCTCATTAATCCCCACAAGAGAACGTAGAGATGGGTAAAATACCTCAGTTTTTCAAATGATAGTATTGAGGCTCAGAGGATTTAATGGATGCTCAGAGTGACATAGTCAAGACAGAGATATGAACCATCAATTCACATCTATGCACATGCTGCATTTCCCCATTTAGAATGGAGGATGGATGGATGGATGGATGGATGGATGGATGGATGGATGGATCAACTGATCGATCTAAAGTAATGGTGTTTTTGCCATGTGATGGTGTAGTAGGCAAAATAATGGCCACCCAAAGATGTCCATGTCCTAATCCCAGAAACCTGTGAATATGTTGCCTTACATAGCAAAAGGGACTTAGAGATGTGATTAAGGATCTTGAGATGGGGTGATCACAAGGGTCCTTATAAGAGAAAGGAGGAGGCAGGAGAGTCAGAAAAGAAAATGTGATAAAGGAAGCAGAGGTCAGGGTATGATTGCTGGAAGATTCAGGCAACCTCTAGAGGCTGGACAAGACAAGGACATAAATTCTCTCCTGGAGCTCTCAAAAGGAACACAACTCTGCCAACATCTTGATTCTAGCCTAATGAGAGTCATTTTGAACTTCTAACCTTCAGAACTGTAGGATTACAAATTTGTGTTCCAATACCAGTGTTTATGGTAATTTGCTAGAGTGGTAATATGAAACTAATAGAAATAAAATGGAATAAGATGTGTACACAGCAGCCATCTTAAAAAAAAATCTCTCAATCTTAAATCCACAGCAAAAATATCTGGTTTATAAAATTTTTATTGACATCATCCACACTGTCTCCTCTCTCGTGTCCATGATCTTTCTGTCTCTTCTGTTTCTCCATGTCAGATTAACAGAAAACCTTAGGTTGATTGTTCTACAGATACTATACAAATACTAAACAAAAGGGTAACACAAGCTGAAATATAACATCTATAGACTAAATTTAACCTTACTGTTAGCTTTTCCTCCCCAAAAACCCTTACCATCACAATGGTCAACCATTTTCTGCCTAACCCACCTTTGATTATGCATCTATGGGCCTTTGAACAGAAGCATTCCACCGCTGGCAATGCCTCGCACATCCTCTCGGCTTAAATTCTACTGTTTTCAAGGATCTGTGTCGAATTTGAGTCCCACTTTGTCCATCCTATCTTTCCTGAACACCAGAATAGTTCTTTGTGAAATCCTGTTTCTCTCAAATACAATAATATTGACTGATATGCCAAGCACTCCCTTCAATAAAATGTCTACTCTGACATAGATAATTTCTTATTTCAAATATTTGTCTCTTCTCTCCAGTTGGTCTACAGATTCTTTGAGGAAGGCAGGGGGTACTTATATCACACCAAAAGTGTTCCTGCTTCTCATGTTGTGACTCTCTAAACCGCATTTTTCTCAACTGTCAAAATGAGGACCTGTATACAGGTCTCCATGGGGTTCTGTGAGGAATAATAGATATGATGTATGTAGAATTTCTTAGGATAGGCCCAGTAGAGACACTCCATATTTATTAGATTTTTACCTCCTCCCTGTTCATAACAAGTGATTATTGAATATTTGCTGACTTGTCATCATAATATGTTCATCATTCTTACTAGAGTCCATCCAGACTTTTTAGAATAACATGGACCAAAATTATTATTAAAGCCATTTCCTATCCTATTGAATAAATTAAAAAAAATTATGTCACCACAATCCTGCAGGAAAACATGTACCTAGAGAAAAATCTGAAGGCAAATTTTGAACTGTCCTTGGGAGGATTCGGAATCATGCTGTATCTGTTCTACTCCTTATGTAGCAGTTCAATAGTTTTACAGCTCTGGTTTCAAAGAACAGACAGGACACACAGAGGACATCACATCTGACTCTCCAATTTCTAGTTTGGCACATGCCATAGTATACGTTGAAAGAACTTCCTGGCCTTGAGATTAACTGTATTTACCAAATAGTCTCCAAAGCCACCGTATTTCAGACCCAAATTTTCTTATAATTCCCTCCTCTTGACTCCTTATTCTCTACTTGAAGGCGCCCAAATTGGAGCACAACTATAAACATCAAATTTCAAGCAAATCTATCAATGGCAATAGCTCTGTTTTGTTTCCAGGGCCCATCCACACTCTTCATGAAATAAAACTGCTGCTTGGGGGGACCAGGAGAGTGGTTTGAAATAATTTATCCCACTCTTTTTTCCTCTTAGAAATGTAAATGTATCTCAAAAGCCAGACCTGATGTTTATCAATGTGTCTTGCACTGGAATTTGCATGACCAGTCCCAAATTATTACTAAAAAGTTTTTGTGTGCTTTTTAAAAAATCAGGATGCTTTTATTAAACTGGCTGCAAAAAAAAATAATAAATGTGTGGGTTTTGGGGGCAGTATGCTTAGCCCTCCTATTTTACACCATCCAGTGTTCTGGTAGAGATTAGAGATCCTGTTCTCCATGTGGCTCATCCTCTATACACATCTAGTTTAGATGACTAAAGGCATTAGCTTTATTTTTTTTTCTCCTTGAAATGCTCAATACAAAATGCAAATATTATGTTTCCTGGGGTCAGTATATAACCTCTTTGCCCTATCAGTCTCCCTTGTTCTCTCAGTACTGCCAAGGATTCCAGGGACTCTTGAAAGGAATATTAATACAGGCTTAATTGATCAGTAACATAATTAAACCATTAAATGCCAGCACAAGTGTGAGGAATAGACAACCAAACTTTAATAATGAGTTTCCAAAAGGATGTAAGAAAAGTGCTCTCGTGTGTATTGTACATTCTCCTTTCAGTACAAAGAAGTGCTGTAGACAAAAGACCCTCTGATCACTGCCCAGAGAATAATTGGACCACATAGCTCCATGGTGATGAGTTAAGAGTTTAAATTTAAAAATTAAATAAAATAATAATAATAAAATTAAAGAATCATGTTGATGCCAATATGTTAGCCTATCAGGTTTTTCTGACACTTCTGTAAATTACTGTTGAGAGTATTTTGAGATAGATGTTAAATCTGCTCTGTAGGCAGTTTAGGAAAAAAAAAAAAGTCAAATTACTAAAAATACTCCACCCCCCCATACCAAATTTAGGCACTATCGCCATCTTCAATTATCCACAATAGTCACATAACTGACTGATTCACTTCCTTGATTTACATATGTTGAATGAAGTCTATCTGCTTATATATCTCAAATAGTCTGCACTTACCCACATAGGGCCATGTTCCACACCCACACACACACACACAGATTTCAGTGTAGGCTCCCATAAGCCAGACTGAGGAGGTTCATGACTAAATCAGAATTGTAGAAAATGTTAATCAATATTTTCTCAATATTTTAACTCCATATGATTCTTTCCCTTTAACTTTTGGCATCAAAGGAGTTTTGTCTGCCGGCTTGCACCAACATAGCCCACAACATATTGAACACTGAATTACAAAACACAAATGCCCAATTCTACTGCTTCCTGGTAGGTATGTGACGGTGTTAAGCAACAAATGCCATTATTCTGCTCAGGTGCAGAAATCCTCTCTACGTTAGGAGCTGTCAAACTTCCTAACGTCATCACTCGGCTCCGAGTCGGGCCCCAGGGCACCCGCCGAAGTGAATGTGATTGCAGTGGAGAGAGAGTGAGCCCCACCGCTACACGACTGGGCAGACTTTCTGAGGTCAGCAGGAAAGGTTCAGCATTACCTGAGATCTATGAGAATTACAATAGCCGTTCACAGTAACAGCATTTTTTGAATGTTTACCAGGCCCTGTTTGAAACGCCGTCTTGGGCTACGATCCCTCAGAAACAGACTGAGGCCGAAGTTGCATGCAGCAGTCTTACTGGAGAGTCTCTGCTTACCAACTCCTGTGGGGGGCTCAGGGAAACAGGACCGGGCAGCAAGAGAATTCGGGCATAGCAGCTACACAGAGCGGCCACGGCCAACGCCACAGGGAGCTTGGAGGCTGGATGGCCCTTCAGAGGTGACTTGCATGGACGCAGGGGAGCCAGACAAAACTGAACAACTTTTGGCCCTGTGCTGACGCTCAAGATGGGGCACAACCTTGTTCGGTGCAGTTCCTTTCAGGTGAGGACAAGTCCCAAAGAAGGATTCATCTGTGAGCCATCGGCAGCCAACTGCTAGCAGCTGTAAGAGCGAGTGCCTCGGTCCTAAAGCGGTTATCTGTGTGAGAACCCACAGCAGCCCCCTTCTGTGTCTTCTAGGTACTATTTCACCTAATCCTCACCACCATCCCACAGAGCAGATGAGGAAACTGAGACTCAATGAGCTGGGACCTTAGCCCAGTTCAAGCCTTTAGTCCCCACCCTCTGAAGGCAGGGTGTAGCATTCTACTACCCTCAATTAATGTTTGATGAATTTACTTGAGAAGACAAGTGGGGAAGTAACAGATTATTTCAACTTTATAACTTGGGTAAAATTTGGGAAATTCTAGCTTTGGGAAAGGAGTTGAAATCCACTGGTATCACAAAACTTATTTTAAAAATCACAAATCATTGCTTGGTGCTTCAGTTTCCCTGCCAACTAAAGTTCCAACTTGAGTTAAAGCTAGGTATGGGTATGAAGAGGTTCATTATATAATACTTCCTACTTTAATAGAAGTTTAAATGTTTTCAAGTGCTCATTTTTGTTAAAAAAAAAAAAAAAAGTCACAAGAACCAGAGTGGTTTATAGGTGAGTTCTCTATGATATTAAGGGGGGAAAAAAGGTTAATTTTAATGTAATCTAAAGTATTCCAACTGAATAGAAAAAGATGAAAAGCTCTCTAATGCATTTTACGAAGCCAACAAGACTTTAATGCTAAACCTGATAACAACAGTTAAAAGCACAGCCCACCATCACTTATGAATAGACATGAAGCATTCAAAATAAAATATTAGGATATAAAGTCAGAAGACTAGCACATTATTTCCAGGTAGGGCTTATTCTAAACGTAAGGATGGGAAAATTATCTGAAAAAAATATAAAGAGAATCCATTCTATCAAAAAGCAAAGTAGGAAAGCCTCATGATAATAACAATAAATGTTAATCATTTGGTAAAATTCAGAGCCTTATTAATAAAAGTAGCACATAGAACAGGAATAAAGGGAAACTACTAATGGTAGACTTCTTACCAAAAACCACCAACAAATATATACTAAATGATAGTCACTGAAACAAGTGCCCTGATAAATTAGGAAATAAGAACACCTGTCTTTAGGGACGCTACTCTTGCAACATGTATGTGTTAGTTTCCTCGGTTTGCTATAACAAAGTCCCACAAACAACATAAACAGACTTAAAAAAAAACAGAACTGTATTGTCTCACGGTTCTGGTGGCTTGAAGTCTGAAATCAAGGTGTCCGCAGGGCCTCACAAGACCTCCTTGGTCCTAGGGGCTGCTGGCAAACATTGATGTTCCTTGGCTTGTGGGTGGATCACTCCAATTTCTGCCCCCAGCTTCACAGGGCCCCCTCTGTGTGTCTGTGTCCAAATGTTCCTCTTCTTATAAGGACAGAAGTCAATGGAAGAGGGCCCGCCCTAAATGCAGTATGACTTCATCTTATTTTGATTACATCTGCAAAGACAGGTTATGAATTCAATGTATTTTTTACGGGACACAATTCAACCCATAACAATCTATTAAAAGTTAAAATTCCATTCACTTTGGCCCACTTCTGGAAATCTCCCCCACAGAAATAAAAGCCCTTCTTTTATGATTTAGGAGATTTTTTATATATAATAACTTTAATATTATAAAACTATATAACAAACATATATAACATATAAACATGTATAACACTGAAATATATATAAAGTTTAATGCTTATTTTAACATTGAAAACAAACTAAATGACATAAATTGAGGAATTGTTGTATATCCACAATCATGTACTTCATGCAGGGAATAAATATTTTAAAATAATGAATTAGAGTTGGACCAGTCAGCAAGGAAGAGACTCTACAAGGTAAATGATGAGTGAGAAATCCAAGTTGCAGAAAACTTTGGAAAGTACGGTCCTAATTTTTCTAAAACAATAAAACAAAATTCCTATAGTGTGTGTGTGTGTAAAAAATTCACCCTCCAGGGCTAAATAAATATTGAGTTAAAGAACTGCTATACATAGGGATTCCTAAAATGAGCAGACTTGGATGACAAGCAGAGGGGGCAAGCCAAGTAACTCCGCTCCCTTATATAGTATGGTGGAGATGTGCAACATACTACAAAGGGGGGTGAAAAATGGAAAAATAATGAACGTATATCAATGGCAAAACTTTGGGAAAATAGAATTTCTTTAAAATATATCCAATAACACTTTTCACACGTGCTATGTGTGGAGAGTCCTATTTTAAGAAAGTGAAATTATTGTAATCCCTATAATGGAATTTAGTAGAAGAAATTGCCATGGTGTTCTGCAGAGAGCATTGAGACTTCCAGCTGCTCTTCCCTGAATTAGTATGAAAACCTCGGTTCAACAATAGTCCACTCCATATAGGTAAGGTGTGAAGTTAAAAGTGGTCACATATTTTAGGGGGCGGGGGGGGCATAAGATTAATAAGACTACTTAGTTGCAGTATTTTATCAGATGAGAGTAGATAAGGCAAGGGATAGTGTGAGCTGGAAAGAGAAAAAAAGTCTTAAAGCAGAATTGAGAGAATCCAATGGGAATTCTTTGAATATGTGCTTTGGTTAATTTACCCTAACTACCCCCAAGTCTTTGGGTGGGGTATACAAGAAACTAGACTTTTAAGATTTCTATACTTTTTTTGTTTTTCTCTCTCTCTACTGCACTTGAGTTTACCCAGGCAGAAATTGACTGGAGCATTTAAGGCTGAAAGGGTCTTGCACTGGCGAAAGCATCTTTTTGAGAATTAGAACCTAACAATCTACTAAGTATAATACAAACCAATACATTTTTCCCCAAAGCCACAGCACTAGTGAATACTCATGCTGAGTAAGCCTCTTTATTAAGCCCTACAGATACGAAGATGAATATGACATGAAGCACCTTTTAAAGTGTTTCCAGTCATGGAAAAGTACTGTGTGCACAATTAACCACAATTCAAAATAGAGATAGCAAACATATGGTACAAGAGCAAATAATACGTTGGGAGGACAAAAAGGAAATGTAATTCTGTCCAAACTGTGAAACAAACAAACAAAAAACTTAACACACATAGTGAATTCCAATAAATATTCGCCTATAACTCCAGGAAATGCCCAAAATATTAAATGTTACAAAATCTGTTCCTGCTTGTTCCTGTTGCGTTGAACAGCGCAGTCCTGAAAAGTCACAGCACAGGAAAGGTGTAGCTGATCAATGGACAACAGTTTCGAGCACTCCTTTTGTGCAGGAGGTTGTTCTGGGGAGCATACTTTGTGAAGCTGAGAGGGAGGTGTGCATTCTTTTGTACTAAGAATAATGTGGGCAGTGATATCAGATTGTCAGCATTGTGCGAAAGGCAGCTTGGCTTCTCAAGTGGAAAAGAGTCTGCATGCAGGTTAAAACTATGAGAACTGAGTTTTAGTCCTGACGTTTTCCTCGGTTTCAGCCTCATGTGTTTAGACGAATCATTCACCTTCTGTGAATACCAACAGGAATTCGAAACTCATTGAAAATAATAATTCCGTACAACTGGATTATAAAAAGCATCAAAAATATATATAAAAGTGTCTTTATCTGAAGGTAAGATGTCATTATTAAAGTAACTACTATGTGCAAGAGAAGGCTGATACAGCTGTTAAACATAGATATGTTTAGAATGACAGCTTCTGGGGATAAATGGGAGGGCAGGTAATGTGCTTTTCAATCATCCATACAGTAAAGGAACCAGGAAGTAAATCAGACTTTCAGCTCTGTCACAAACTCTGAATGACCTTTAGTGGGTGATAGAGCCAAATCAATTTGAAAATCTCTAACATGAAAGGGATTGGGGAAATAATCTGACACAAAAGGGATGGGGAAATAATCTCTAAATCCATTTCAATTCTCAACTTAAGTAATAATGAACCACTAATTCGATGATGGGTAAATATTTGATGGATGTTATATACTGTGGTTTGGAATAATGAATGTTTGAATCTTAGAAGACAGTAGAATCTGAATTAGAAGACAAGTAATCATGGATTAATAATTCAAAAATAAGAGGCCATCATTTCTTAAAACTTCATCGCAGGAACTTTGGTTTCAGTTCAAACATATGAAGAGCTTAGAAGCCACAATTCCCGTCCTTACAACAAGGAAAAGCTGGACAAGCTGACTAGCAACAACTTTTCATCAACACGTCAGAGAACTGAGACTGCAGGCCAAACTACCATCCCCAAATCTAAAGAGATGGGCTCCTCCAGGAAGACAACTCAGGCATATAATTATCTGGACCAGAAGCCATTTAAGCTGGAAGGTCCAATAAACTAGAAAACTCGATGAACTGCTGGAGGCGGAGTGAGGACTATCACGAGAGTGAGAAGCTCCTGAGAGCCAAAGTCCCAGGGAGGGACCCACACTTTTATAGGTTTTCCCCATGGGAACCCACCAGGCTGTCACAGAATCAAGACTCCTGAGAAAGCTCCCTCCACTACATGGCCCCAGCTGGTGGAGAGGAAGAGGAGTAGCCATTGTGAAAATCCATCTGGACCCTCTCTCTTAGGGAACAAAAGGTTTAATCTCCAAGAGGTCTGACGTTGATAGCTGGCATGAGGGAAATCCCAATCAAGCTGGGGGAAGGGAGCTCCACTCTGCCATAGCCGCCCTGTGTCACTTAAAGAAAAAAACTACAAGGTTCAATGTCCAAGGGAGAGGATCTCAGTTACACAGACTGGGGACACTGGAGGACAAGCAATGTCCTGTGGTAGGGGAAGGATTAGAGGGCATGGGATGAAAAAGTTCTACACCTAAAAAAGGGACAGAAACACAGGCCCATGGTCCATCCTCGAACTAGAATTTAATCAGATGATTAGAGGAAGCCTCCCCTTACCTACACCCCATCCCTACCACAACAATGTCTCCAGGAACAATAATAGTGGATCACAGCTGGGACAACAGAGACACACTCTCTCTGACGAGTAGTACAAAGGGAAGAATCCCTTAAGGCAAAAGGGGAGCTGGAGAGAGAGGACACTGGAGGAATGTGAAACCTCTCGTACCCATAACTACAACAAACATCAAACACAACCCAACTACTGGCCAGATTAAAATAAATCCTCATACTGAAGATCTATTTAACTCAGTATTTAACACACTATACCACATTCCTGGCTTCCAGAAAAATATTGTAAGGCATGCCAAAGGCAAAAACAAACAAAAAACAGTCTGAAGACACAAAGCAATCAGCAAACCAGATTCAGATATGACACCAATGTTGGAATTATCAGAGAATTTAAAATAACTAAGATGAATGTGTTAAGCCTCTCATGAAAAAGGTGGTTATCATGCAAAACCAGATGTCAGCAAAAAGATAGTAACTATGAGAAAGTACCAAGAGGAAATTATAGAAACAAACAAAACTCCCACAGTAACAGAAAAGAAAAATTCCTTCTAGGAATTTTTTTTTTTTAAAGATTTTATTTACTTATTTGACAGAGAAAGAAAGAGAGAGAGAGAGCATAAGCAGGGGGAGTGGGAGAGGGAGAAGCAGGTTTCCGGCCAAGCAGGGAGCCCGATGCGGGGCTCAATCCCAGGACCCCGGGATCATGACCTGAGCCGAAGGCAGACGCTTAACGACTGAGCCACCCAGGCGCCCCTAGGAATTTCTTTGATTAGACTTCGACAAGGCTGAAGATGGAAACAGTGATCTTGAAGACAAGTCAATAAAAATTTTCTAAACTGAAACACAAAGAGGAAAAAATGTGAAAAAAGAAGAGACATCTAAGAATTGTGGGACTATATGAAACAGTGTAACAGATGCAAAACTGGAGGTGATGGTCCCCAGGTCATGATCCCGGGGTCCTGTGATCGAGCTCCTTGCTCAGCAGGGAGCCTGCTTCTCCCTCTGCCTGCCACTCCCCCTCCTTGTGCTCTCTCTAATAAATAAAACCTTAAAAAAATAAATAAATAAAAATAAAACAGATGCAAAATTGCAACATTAGAAGAAGAGAAAATGAAGCAGAATCAACAGCTGAAGTAATAATGGCTGAAAATTTTCTAAAATTACTGACAAACACCAAACTAAAGATCAAAGAGGTTCAGAGAACACCAAAGAGGACATACCACACACATACACTCTCTCTCTCTCTCTCCCCTCTACCATTATGGTATTCAAACTGCAGAAAACTAAAGACAAAGACAAATTTTTTAAAGCAAAGACCAATAAAATTTATAAAACTCTAGCAACAAGGCCAACTGAAGAAAATTAAAAAGAGCAAAGATACAAATACCAATATCTAATAAAAGAAAGGTCATCACTACTGATCCCAGAACATTAAAAGGATAATAAGAAGACACTAAGGATGATAAGAGAATACTATGAACAACACTATGCCCATAAATTCAGTAACTTAGACAAAACAGACCAATTCCTTGAAAGACACAACCAACCAAACTTCATTTAAGGAGAAAAAGAAGGGCACCTGGGTGGCTCAGTCGTCAAGCATCTGCCTTCAGCTCAGGTCATGATCCCAGGGTCCTGGGATTGAGCCCCACATCAGGCTCTCTGCTCAGTGGGAAGCCTGCTTCTCCCTCTCCCACTCCCCCCGCTTGTGTTCCCTCTCTCGCTGTGTCTGTCAAATAAATAAATAAAATCTTTTAAAAAAAAGGAGAAAAAGATAACCTAAATAAACTTGTGTCTATCAAACAGATTGAATTAGTAGCTAAAAATATTCCAAAGAAAAATACCAGGCCCAGATGATTTAACTGGTGAACCCTACCAAACCTTTAAAGAAGAAGTAATTCCAAAACTACACAATCTTTTTCAGAAAGTAGGAAAGGAGAGAATACTTTGCAACTCATTTTCTGAGGCCAGCAGTAATCTAAAACCAGAGAAAGATATGCAAGAAAACAACAATTATATCCTATGACTATATGAGAAATCTTCCATAAAATATTAGCAAATTAAACTTAATAATGTATAAAAGGAATTACATACACGGCCTGGGAGGGTTCATCCCAGGATGTCCTGCTGGTTTAAACCTCATCAATCAATTTATTTGACCACATTAACAAGCTAATAAAAATATCACATGGTCACACCCATAGATGCAGAAAAGTATTAAATAACATGCAATAGCCATTCATGATAAAAATTTTCAAAATCCTAGGAGTGGAAGGGAATTTTCTTAATGTACTATAGGGCAGGTATGAAAAACTTAGAGCTAACATGCTTAATGGTGAGAGACTAAATGCTTTTCTCCCTTAGGTCAGGCACAGGGCAAGGATATCCTCCTTTACGACTCTTATTCAGCATGTTACTGGAAATACTATCTAGTGCAATAAGGCAAGAGAAATAACTAAAAGTTATACAGACTGGAGAGGAAGAAATAAAACTGCCTTTATTTGCAGATGAGGTGAACATCTACTGAGAAAACCCCAAAGAACCTACCAAACAAAAACAACAACAACCCCTCGCCCCCTAAAAAAAACCTCCTGGTTTTTTGGAATTAAGAGGCAAGCTTAGGAAGGGCACAGGACACAAGGTAAATATGCAAAAGTCAATAGCTTTCCCAATAGCAAAAAACAAATGGAATTTGAAATTTAAAAAATATATATATATGTGTATCATTTATAGTAACACCAAAAAAGTACTTAGGTATAAAATTAACAAAATATGTATAAGATCTATATATGGAAAACTACAAAACAATGATGAAAATAAAGTATACATATAGTTTTAGTTTTGTTCACCAAGAGGGCCTAGAAGCAATTATATCTCAGTAGCAATGAACATAATCAGCATCCAGATCTTGGTTTCTAATACCATTCTCTGATAAAAAGAACAAGAACTTCTTGAAGAAATGGCTCATTTTTGGACAGAGGGACAGAATGTACAAGATGAGCCTGGAGCATCTTTTAGTGCCAGAAAGTAAGGGCGTTCTTATAAAACAAAGGTACTGGGCATGACACAGGAGCTAAGAAAAAGAGCTCACAGTGGCCAAAGCTGGAAAAACTTGAGCAACAAAAGAAACAAAGTAGCACTGGATTGTGACCTCAAATATAAAATAAATTTCCTTTAGTCCATATGGATATAAATAAAGGATTGAACAGATGAGTAAATGGAGAATACACATATCTCCCATGTAGAAGAATCCCAAATAATTTCCATATAGATACTCTGTCCTCAAGGAGGTGGAACGTAAATCTGTACTCCTTAAGTGGGGGCTGCACATAATGACTTCCTTCCAAAGAGTGCAGTATGAAGAAAGGGTAAATGAGGAACCGTACAGTAGAAAAACCCAACAAATGCTATCTCAACCAGCTATCAAGGTCAATGTCAACAGTGCTAAGTCATCTTAACAGTATGTTCCCTTGATATGATGGAATGAAAATGACACTTTACCTCAGTGGTTTTTCTCCCCCCAAACCCATAATCCCTATCTGACCATGAGAAAAATATCAGACAAGCCCAATCTGAGAGGCAATCCACCAAATATCTGACGAGCATTTTTTCAAATCTGTCAAGGTCATAAAAAACAAAGAAAATCTGAGGAACTGTCATCTATCAGAGGAGACTAAGGAGACATGACTAAATGTAATGCAGTATCCTTGATGTGATCCTGGAAGAGGCAAAGGGCATTAAGAAAAACTAATAAAATCCAAATAAAGCATGGAATTTACCAATGTTGGATTCTTAGTTGTAACTGGTATACCACAGTAACGTAACACGTTAAGGATAGGGTGTAGGGTATATGGGAACTGTCTGTACTGTTTTTGCAACTTTTTTCTTGAATCGAAACCTATTCTAAAATAGAATGTTTAAATTTTAAAAAGAATAGGAATGGGGCATGCACGGTAGGGAAGGATTGGAAGTTGGGTTGGGCATCCCTGATAAAGTGACATTTAAGCAAAGACTTGAAGGATATGAGAGAGTTGGCCATAGAATTTTTTTAAATTTTATTGTTATGTTAATCACCATAAATTACATCATTAGTTTTTGAGGTAGTGTTCCATGATTCATTGTTTCCGTATAACGCCCAGTGCTCCATGTAGAACATGTCCTCTTTAATACCCATCACCAGGGTAACCCATCCTCCCACCCCCTCCCCTCTAGAACCCTCAGTTTGTTTCGGCCATAGAAATTTCTAAGGAAGAGTGCCACAGGCAGAGGGAAGCATCAGTGCAAAGGCCTGAGGCAGGAGTGTGCCTGGTATAGAGAACAGCAAGAAGGTCAATTGTAAATGCAGCATGGGGACCCAGAGGGGCTGGAAGCAGAGGAGTTGAGGAGACGCCAGAAGGGTAACTGGCTGGGGGAGAAAAGATGATGTAGAACATTGTGTGATGTTGGCTTTGACTTTGAGCCACTGTTGAATTTTGAGCAGGGGAAACACATCATGCAACTTAAGTTTTAAAAGCATCCCTCTGATCCTAGAACAGAAGAAGACATTAGTGAAAAAACTGGTGAAACTTGAATAAAGTCTGTAAACCACGGTTCATTAATAGAGATCCATCAATGTTAATTTCTTAGCGTTGTAATCCATGTAATATGGAAGGTTATGTAAGATGTTAACATTAAGGAAACGGAGTGAAAGGTATGTGAGCACTGTCTGTACTGTCTTTGCAACTTTTCTGTAAATCTGCAATTATTCCAAAATAAAAGAGTTTATTAAGAAAAGAAATTGCATACAAAGAGACCAGATCTATCGAGTGTTTTTTTATAACCAAAAAAGGGGGAATGGGGTATGGGAGAAATTTGGAACTGATGGAAAGGTCAATCACTGTGATTGTGAAGATGGTATCATGGGTGTATGCATATATCCAAGCTTATCAAATTATATACATTAAATATGTGCAGTTTTTTGTATATCAGTTATATCTCAATAAAGCTATTAAAATAATAAACTATACCATCATCTTTTAAAAAATGAAATTGCACTGTAGGAAAGAATGGGGGATCAATTATTCCAGTCAGAGGCTTGGACCCATCACATGCCAATCCTAAATGCCAATCCTTAACACACCAAAATCACAGATTTCATTTCCCACAGAAAGATGGCCTAAGATTCATTCTAATACTCGTGTTGTGGTCAGCAGTGGAAGGGATCTCTCCTCAGACTCAGACCAGGAGAGGAGCTTTGGAGTACTCAGCAGGACAAGGAAGGTTGGAATTGTGTAGGTCATAAGTAAGCAAACTTCGAAAGATTATTTGAAAGAGAACCAATAACACAAGTACTGAGCTCCTGGTAAGTATCCAGTAAAACATTAGGACAGTGGGGAGGAGGGGGGTGTTTGCCCTGGGGGAGGGAACACTTAAAGGTTCCTTAGTTGACACTTTCCTGCATTTCTCCAACTACAGAATTCAGATTCTCTCTAAACAATGGGCTGATTTCTTTATCACTTTACATTCTACCACTTAATTTGTGGCCTTGAGACTCTAACCACATCTTAGTTTAGATAAGCTGCCTTATATTTAGTACTGGCATAATACTATAATACTTTATGGTCAAAAGACAGGGATTTAAAATGTCAACCACTGACAGTTATTCCAGAGCTTCATCTCCTCAGCGTCCACAGTATTTTTTTAAGATTTTATTTATTTGACAGAGAGAGAGAGAGAGAGGGAGGGAAACAGAGAGTACAGGCAGAGGGAGAGGCAAGCAGAGACAGAGGGAGAAGCAGGCTCCCCGCTGAGGAGAGAGCCTGACACAGGGCTCGATCCCAGGACCCCGGGATCATGACCTGAGCCGAAGGCAGACACTTAACCGACTGAACCACCCAGGTTCCCCCTCAGCGTCCATAGTATATAATTAAATTGTCACTTGCTTGAAGTTAAAGCCTTTCTGCATTCCCTCTGGTCACTTTTCCCCCCCTTTGGAAAAAGCTGCTTCCTCTCTTGAAATCGCTTCTGTCTATGCTACATTGGTCAAATTTCTTATTACTTGCAATTTAGCAATAACTAAATAATGGCACTTTCACTAATATATAATTGATACCTATTTGTGGAAGCTGGTAGGGAAGACTTTTTGATCACCGAAAATCAAATAGATCTTTTCTGTTAAGCTTCAATGTCATCCTCACAGTAAGCAGTGAAAAACCTTCCCAGAGAAGATAAGTCATCCCACTAAACTCACACTTCCATGTGGTGTCATGCATAAGTGGGTGACTGGTCTTTGTTGCTTTTTCTTTTTCTGCGTGCCACATCCCTATTAACCTTACCTTGGGACAAAAATGAAATATTCTAACTTACAGAATGATGACTTATTGAAAACTGCATGAATGACTTTCTTTTTTTTTAATGAAAAGGGATACATTTCTTTAGAATTGTACTGATTTATCCCCAGGAAATCCAAAGGCTCTGAAAGACATGAATGAGCTTCACATTACTGTCAGTATTTTTCTTAAAACATCTATTAATTATTCAAAGTATGCTAAGGGGTATTTCAGAGGCACAGCAAAATGTTTAAATAGATATTTCCAAATATCTTATATGGCTGTTTAATATTTATGATGCTTCTACAATGTGTTCTCACCTTTATAAAATGCAATGACCCTGGATCTCTTCTATGCAACATCACTTGCCTCACAATAAATAGAAGGATATAAAAACTGTGCTAACTACCCTAAGTTTTACACCATCCAATTTATCTTTCATCAGATTAACATCTTAAAGCAATGTGTAGAATAGAGAAAAAGCTAAACCCATCTTGTATTAACAAAAATAGGACCTCATATTTTTAATGCTCTTTAAATTATAAACCACTTTTCCATACATTAACTTGCTGGAGCCTTACAACAACTCTGAGATATAGTTAAAATAGGTATCTTATCTCCATTTCATAGATAGGGCAGCTAAAGCTGAGAAGTGCCTTAACGTCCCAAAAGTACATACATGAAAAAGGAGAATGGAAATAACAAAAAAACTAGTCTTTGATATTTGATCCAATGATCAATGTCAGGCTACAAACTCTGAATGGAATTACCTGTACTAATATGAAAATTGTATCACTCTATTTTCCCCTTTCCCAGAGGAAACCATAACAGAACTTAAGGCAGTTCTGTAATCATGTATCTTCCTATTTATATATTAGAAATTACTTACAAGTACACTCACTTCTTTCACATCACTGTTAAAAAAAAAAATTACAAACCAAGAGAACTCACTGTAATAGTTGAAATTACTTTAAAGGAAGGACAACTGTCTCCCCCAAATTAATGTGTTTAGGAGAAATTGTACCCATCTCCCAGATATTCATCTTTTAAACCCACAGATGCCCAACAGATGCTCTAAGTTTAATATTCCTGGAAATTCTGGTGTCATCTGTATATGTCAGAGGGGTGCCTTACCCTTATAAATACTCTAGAGACCAGAGAAGAGAGTGAGGTTCTCACACTGGCCCCATTTTCAAGGTAGGGTGACTGTCAGGATAATAGAAATAGAGGATAGTAAGAGGAAGATCAGGATTAGTACAATGCAGTCTTCCAGTTACACTTCTATAACTACCTCACTAGTCAGCTTTCATCCTTCATGATTCAATTTAACCTAGCTGTCTCTCCAAGCGTGAGTAGAAAGTAGGCCTCACCCTGCCTCTTGTATATTTAAGACAAATGCTTCCTAATGTTAAGATTAGCCCAAATAGCTAACTATCTAGTTACAAAGGCCTAACTTGCAACAAATGATCGTGTTTCCTAATAAGTGAACACAAAATATCTTGCCATGAGCTCTAAGCACTTCTGAAATAAAATGACAGATCATTATTGCTCATTTGTTATGTCCAAAAAAACTG
The DNA here is from genome assembly GCF_029215605.1 of Mirounga angustirostris. Lineage (NCBI taxonomy): Eukaryota > Metazoa > Chordata > Mammalia > Carnivora > Phocidae > Mirounga > Mirounga angustirostris. The sequence goes on along the minus strand of NW_026991719.1, from coordinate 30,238,647 downwards.
CTCTTCACAAAATAATTATCATTGCTGTTGGTTTTCAGTAATGTTAATTAACAATAGAAACAGTGTAAATCCCTGATTATTATATCAAAGTTTATAATTAACACTAAACTAGGATATAATTAACTTTTATCACCTAACCTTGGAAACTGCTGAATCTTAATTTTTTCCATGATGTGGCTTTAATTTGTAGCTATGATGCAGGGAGGTTTTTCCTTATTATCAGCAAATAGTTGCAGGTCATAGTGAAAGAAGAAAACAGTAACCTAAATAGTTTGGGGTGATCACTGCAAATTCTGTGCTCCGACACATGAACCAGTGGGAGTTTATTTCATTATCAGTATTTAGAATTCCATTAAAGAAAATCGTGGTGGAAGAATCCATCCTATGATTTTTTCATGTTAAACTCCCAGTGCATTTTTTTTTAATTTTGGAAATAAATGTCTGATCTAAGAAGGTATATATCCTTTCCTGAAGTTAAAGGACATAGTATTTCTTAGTAACAGGTATGCTAAAGATAGATCTTAGCAGCGTCAATAATATTGATTGTCCTTGTAGAAAACCAGTCTGTCTCCACCTACTACAGAATATTACTCAGAGCTCTTCTCTGTCCATAAATCTGAAAAATTCTGTCAATTTTACAGAGACTGATTTATTAAGCTATCTTAATCTAGATGTGATATTTATCTTTCTTTACTATTTTTTTACCCTCTCAGTATTACCTTTTACAATGTCATCAATGTTTGCCATCTGAATACCACGTATAACTTTGTCACTGCTTTGTCGGTTCTGTAAGTATTTTCCAAATATACTCATTCCTCAGCATCCTCTTGACAACAGATATCCCCCTCCACGTACTACCCAATTTGTCTTTTCATCTTCACAGAAAATCTTTTTGGAAAAAGTTTGGACTTTGTGTGTCTCCTACTCCTCGTTAATTCAATTGTCAAAGGAAGATGACCTCCTTGTTGCTAAATACAACATTCACTGCTTTGTTATTTTTTATATATTTCTCAATATATAAAAGCATATATAATAAAGGAGTCAGTATTGTTGACTACTCCCTCCTTCTTCCCAGTTCATCATTACTTTACACTTCTTCCTGCTCTATGGGCCATTCCAACTCACTCTACCTTGCTGGCTTCTCTGTGAGGCCTCCAAGACTCAGTCAGTGACCCTCTAGTTTTCTGTATCTCCCCATCACATCTTTTGGCTTTCAATACCACTTATGTACTTTTGACTCCCAAAATTACCCGCGTGTGCCTGAGACCTGCCTGGTATACCAGACTCATATGGCATCTACCAATGTGCTATATCAACTTGGATACTGGACTGGGGATGCAGTTCACAGAACAATCCAGAATTTCACCATCTACCATTACTGTTCCTCCCTAACACTATCCAATCTTAATAAATGTATGTCGCAGGAAAGGGAAGAGATTACGACACCAAACTCCTTAAGCAGGCAGAAGGAAATTAAATCTGCACAAGTAGAAGTGATCATCTCTGCTGAGAGAACAATCAGTTCACAGTGACTGAAAAGAAAGCATGGCATGTGAGCAGAGATGGAGGTAGTGGTGATAGGAATTTGTGGAAATGATCTTCTTTCACATTCACTGAAATGGGAAGCAAGGTCTTCAGCTGAGAGCCATCGTGGAAGATAGGTTGAGCATGCCACCCAAATCACGTCAAGCTCTAGGACAAGCTAGTGAACTTTCTGTGTAGTGATGTGTAGTGATGGGGCATCCTTTCTGCAAATGAGACATGGATCCACCACTATTACCCATCACATGAAATATTTTCTTTTTAATTTTATTTATTTATTTGAGAGAGAAAGGGAGAGAGTGTGCCAGTAGGGGAAGGGGCAGAGTGGGGAGGGAGAGGGACAAGCAGACTCCCCACTGAGTGTGGAGCCTGACAGTGGGGCTCGATCTCACGACCCTGAGACCATGACCTGAGCCAAAACCAAGAGTCAGACACTTAACTGAGTCACCCAGGCACCCCTCACATGGAATACTTTTATAAACTTTACCAAGCAACTAAAACAAAGCACTCATTTAAGACTAAAAACTTACAATGGTTTGTCTTTGGAAGAGTGCTAGTCCATCAATATATAAGAAAAAGTTTGTTGCAAAAAAGAAAAAAGTTTGTTGCAACCAGGCTCAATGAATTTCAAACATACCCCTTTAGGAGATGAATGTCAGGAATCCAGCTGAGCAGCTCCTCGTGGAGACCATGGAGACGGCAGTTAAGGCATGAAGGACAAAGGGAAATTGCAGGAAAGCACACTGGCAAACAATGAGGAGTGCAGCCTTGTTGTGTGGCATGAGGAATATATTCTCAGGGAGTGCAATATTAAGACAGGCAGTATTTTCATTGAGCAAAGAAAAGGCTGAGCTGTTTGGAGATAAAAACAGGAACTGGCAAGCAGGAGGGATATACAGATATCTCTCCTAATACAAATTAAAAGACAGAATTTCTTAATATGGCCTAAAATAAGGATCACACTGTTAGTCTTTAATTGTGAACTAATGACTATGTTCATAAGCTTATCCCAGAAGCATCACAGACTCATAATAAAAAATAGTAAATTGTCCAAGGTTACTTCGAACATCCTGTCAATCTGGGTAGTCATCACTTTTAACAACTACCTTTGGAGATTATGTAAGAACATTTCCAGAGATGGGATCAATAATATATCTGGAAAGGCAGTGTAGCTTAGTGGTAAAGAGCATGTTTTCTAGAGCTAGACTGGATTCAGTTCTGTTACTTGCTAGCCACATGACCTTCGAGCAAGTTGCTTAAACTTTCTGAGCCTCTGGTTCCTCATTTGTGAAAGGGATAACAAGAGCATCAAGTGTGAGGATTGCTGTGATAATTCTGAATTACTACAAGGCTTAGCTTGTGTAGTATCTCTGTAAACTGACTAATAACAATCATCAGAAAGATCTTCATTACACCAGTTTTCAAAGTATATATCTTGTTTCCTTAACTGATTGTTTCTAGTTATGAAATCTGAAGCAACCTGAACTATTGCAATAATTCTTTCCTCCTAGGACCTCCTACCACTTTTCTGGGCTATGTTTTTGGTTGAATTTACATAGCTATAACATGAATTGTAATCATTATGTGTATTTCTTGAAAAGAGCACCCCCTTCTTATTCATAATTGCTCCCTTCATGGTCCCGTGCTTTTTTTTTTTTTTAACAATTTTATTTATTTATTTGTCAGAGATAGAGCGAGAGCGAGTGAGCATAAGCAGGGGGAGAAGCAGGCAGAAGGAGAAGCAGGCTCCCTGCTGAGCAAGGAGCCTGACGCAGGACTCAATCCCAGGACGCTGGGATCATGACCTGAGCCGAAGGCAGACGCTTAACCGACTGAGCCACCCAGGCATCCCAGTGGCCCCATACTTGATATTTGCTCAAGGACTGTATACTGAATGACTGACAACCCTTCCAATTTTTAAAGATAATTCTTACGTGCCTTCTATGTGTTCTGCTCTCCAAGCTAAACATTTCCAAAATTTTCACTAATTCTCATATGTCATCATTTCAGCCTCCCACTCAGCTTGCTTTGAACATATTCCAGTCTTTCAAAGATCATCGTAAAATGTGGCACCCAGAACTGAACCCAACACACCACATGTGGCCTGACAAATACTGAGTATTCTGGAATTATCAATTCCTTAATGTGGACATTATTCTTCTACAAATGCAACAAAGAACAAAATACGTTCTGAAGAATAGCTGATTTATTAGTATTCCACCATGAATGTGCTCTCTCAACAGATGTAGTTCATATGGAAAAGCATTCATCATCAGCACTCAAAATGTACCACATAGCTTTTTCTTTTTTCTTTTCTTTTATAAAGGTGTAAGGCTGACTTGGTATCTAAATATCTACATGCTTCTAATTCACCTTGCTAAGGTCACCTAGAGAGTCATATGGTCATGAATCACTATTAAAGTACCTAAAACCGAGCTGTGCCCCTCTTGAGGGTATGTTTTCTGCCACTAAACACACATATATAATAGATTATATAATCTATTGAAAAACTGGGCAATACCTAGTATTATCTCATGAGGTATATAGGCCAAGATCTAATCAAACAAGTTAAGGTCTCTTCATTTATTTTTTCAGCTTTACTAAAGTATAAGAGACAAATAAAACTATATATATTTAAGGTATACAACATGATGACTTGATATACATACATATTGTGAAATGATTACCACATGATCGTATGACTCTCTAGGTGACCTTAGCAAGATGAATTAGAAACATGTAGATATAGTTCTTAATGTATTAAGATCTTTTAAAAGTTAGTGAATATAGAAATCCTACCATGTGAATTTCTTTTGTGAGAAATCAGAGCTTGGACCAGCAACAATGAGATCCAAAGTGTCCTTAGGACAGTAGTAAGCACAGGTTGAGATAATGCTCTCATTATAATGCAGAAAGTTTTCTATTATTTTAATTTGATCCCTACTGGAAGATATCCATTTTATCAGTTACAAGATGGATATATATATATATATATATATATATATATATATATATATATATACATACACACACACATACATACACACACACACACACACAAACTCAAAATCCCTCTGGGACTGTCATCTATAGTGACAAAACAGAAACCACATTATTTTTCAAACAGACTTATGAGGATATTATTGAAATGAAATCTTGTGTTAAAATTTCCCCTGGACTGAGAAACGTGAAATGCTATAATCAGAAAATGACATACGTGAAAAACATTACATTTATGGGCGTTAAGCCAGGGTTCTGAAAGCAGACATTATAGGAAAAAAAACATAAAAGAGAAAATTAAAGTATCAATGCCTTTGGCATCCATTTAGGGCACTATTCATAGAATAGTGTGATTTTATAATGATTTAGGTCATTCTTCTATATGATACCATTAGGTAAAATGACAGTACTTTTTCCCCATGTCACTGATGAAGAGATTTGAGCAGAATTTCAACAGCCTCACTTCAACTAGCAGAAAACATAAGGCTGCTTCTGGTAGCACAGTGTGGTGAATGCACCGATGCCCCTTCAACTCGAGGAACATGAAGATCCTGGACAAAAGCATTAATTCACAGCTTAGCTATACAGAGAGAAAAAGATATCTCTAGTTTCCAGAAGCAGAAAGGAAGTCAAAGCCAGAGTGTTAGCTCTACAGGTTGATATCACGGTGCTTTAGGATGTTATCAAGCCTGAAAATAGGCCCTGGAAGCATGAGGCTAAGGTTGTAATGCCCACAGAGGGTGCGGTCTTGTGTCCATATGAAGTCTGATGTGAAGAAATGGAACTGAAATCTCTACATAAATCCCTGCATTAAAGGGAACTGGAAAAACTACACTTTCCGGAATAGAGAGGCATCAAGAAAAATGGTCATCTGCCCAGTCTTCTGGCTGGGAAATAATTAAGAGTTCTCTGAGAGGGGCGCCTGGGTGGCTCAGTCGTTAAGTGTCTGCCTTCGGCTCAGGTCATGATCCCGGGGTCCTGGGATCGAGCCCCACATCGGGCTCCTTGCTCCGCGGGGAGCCTGCTTCTCCCTCTCCCACTCCCCCTGCTTGTGTTCCCTCTCTGTCTCTCTCTGTCAAATAAATAAAATCTTTAAAAAAAAAAAAAAAGAGTTCTCTGAGAAATCAAAAATCCTACGCTCTGCCACATGTGTGGAGATTGAAATTCTTATCTCCTGTGAGACAGAGAGATGCCATGGTTTGACATTAATGTCTAATATGAAACCCCTGAGGTCCCTATCAGAAGACAAGGGGTATATTCACAAACCCAGAAACCCTTTCAAGGAAAACAACTGTTCTTAAGAAAAAAAAAAAAAAAGTAATTTCCCCAATATATTTTCTAAAGCTAGGGTAATTTTGATATTTTAACCACTAAAAGATAATAAGGGAAAATAAAATAATTATACCAATCTCATTTAGGAATATAATGTTAAATCCTAAATGGCATATTAGGAAACTGTATGTATCATTCTATTAAATCAAAGATTCCATTTTCATTAGTATGCTGAATAATCCTACCATGGAAAGCCAAAACAATGAGTGATATTTGTTTCTCAATCATTGCTGAGCTAAGAAGAAAGTAATAAATCCTAAAATGCCAAAAAACAAATTGAAAGAACTACCACAGAGAGGTGAGCAACCTCATAAGGCAGTTTTTAAACAGAGGCCCTGCGCTGAACTTTTGCTTGCTGGAGAAGGAAAAATAGCCCCCCTTGGAATTTCTAAACACACACTGATCCTAAACAGGTGAGTTTACAGCTGAATTTCACACTACTCACAAGGAAACATAAAACCTCCCCGGATGAATGACTTTTACCCCAAGCCTAAGGAATACCCACACAAATACAATGTTGCAAAGATTATGTGAATATAATAAAAATTCATAAGATGTTATACATGGAAATGAGGCACCATGATCGAGGCAGAAAAAAGGTAGAATCAGATACACAAAAATTTCATAAGTAGGAATCATCAGATACATAATGTAAAATAACTATGTTTATTTATTTTTTTTAAAGATTGTATTTATTTATTTGACAGAGAGAGAGAGTGAGAGAGCACAAGCAGGGGGAGTGGCAGAGGGAGAGGGAGAAGCAGTCTCCCCACTGAGCAGGGAGCCCGATGTGGGGCTCGATCTCAAGACCCCGGGATCATGACCTGAGCTGAAAGCAGTCACCCAACCGACTGAGCTACTCAGGCACCCCTAAAATAACTATGTTTAAAATATCTAAAGAGGGGCATTTTACCTAATGGTAGAGGGTGGCTCAGTCGGTTAAGCGTCTGCCTTCGGCTCAGGTCATGATCCCAGGGTCCTGGGATCAAGCCCCACATCGGGCTCCCTGCTTGGCAGGAGGCCTGCTTCTCTCTCTCCCACTCCCCCTGCTTGTGTTCCCTCTCTCACTGTCTCTCTGTGTCAAACAAATAAATAAAATCTTAAATATATATATATATATATAAAGAAATAAAAGAAAAAAATTAAAAATACCAGCAAGAACCTATAAAACTAAACAAATTATACAAAAATTAACAAGACAGGAAACAACAAGTGCTTGTGAGGATGTGGAGAAAGGGGAACCCTCTCACACTGTGGTGGGAATGCAAGCTGGTGCAGCCACTCTGGAAAACAGTGTGGAGGTTCCTCAACACGTTAAAAATAGAGCTACCCTATGACCCAGCAATTAAACTTCTAGGTATTTACCCCAAAGATACAGATGTAGTGAAAAGAAGGGGCACCTGCACCCCAATGTTCATAGCAGCAATGTCCACAATAGCCAAACTGTGGAAGGAGCTGAGATGCCCTTCAACAGACGAATGGATAAAGAAGATGTGGTCCATATATACAATGGAATATTACTCAGCCATCAGAAAGGATGAATACCCACCATTTGCATCAACTCAACATGAATGGAACTGGAGGGGATTATGCTAAGTGAAGTAAGTCAAGCAGAAAAAGACAATTATCATATGGTTTCATTCATATATGGAACATAAGGAATAGCACAGAGGACCACAGGGGAAGGGAGGAAAAACTGGGAAGAAACCAGAGAGAGATACAAACCATGAGAGACTCTGGACTCCAGGAACCAAACTGAGGGTTACATTAGGGAGGGGGTGGGGGGACGGGGTAACCAGGTGATGGGTATTTAGGAGGGCACGTGTTGTGATGAACACTGGATGTTATATGTAACTAATGAATCACTGAACTCTACATCAAAAACTAATGATGTACCATATGTTAACTGAACATAATTAAAAAAAACAATCAAATGGAATATCTAGAAATTTAAAATACTATAAAATTTGAACTTTAAGTACTCAGGATCAGCTAAAACATATATTCAATAGAGATGAGGAAAAACTAACAATTGATAGATATGAAGAAATTATCCAGAATGTATAATAGAGAAAAAAAGGTAGTGGATATATTGCAAAGAAAAATGGAAGCTAGAGTAAGAAGGCCTAGTATCTGAGTAATGTTCTTCCATTTTCTCTATGCTCTCCATCTGGAAATCTAATTCTAGATAAATTAACAGAGAATTTTCCAGAATTGTTGAAATATACCAAACCTCAAAGTCATTCAGTTATACGTGAAACATTCTTTAATGGCCATATATTTTATCACAAAGCAAACAAAAATTTTAATAAATTGCACTCATATACAATATGTTCTCTGACATAAGTAAAAATCAGCAATAAATGCTAAATAGGAAAGCCTTGTTTATTTGTAAACTGTAAAACATATTTCAAACAACTCATGAGTGAATGAATTAACCATGCTGGAAAGACAGTTAGATGATAGGTACATAGGAAAAATACTTAAAATGATCTAAGTCAAGTATCTGTACTGGGGAACTAGAAAGGCTGAAATTTATGATCCAAACATACAAGTGAAAAGGTTTGAAAATGAACAACAGAATCCAAAGAAGATAAAATGAAGACAATACAGGTACAAGCACAAGTTAATAAATTAGAAATAATAAAACAATAAAACAGAGAAAATCAACAGTATTATTTGAAAAGATTAATAGAAGTGACAAAAAGATAGAAAAACCAAATTCAAGCAAATTAAAAAGGGGGACATTAAAAATGTTACAGAAAATAAGAAGTTGAGAAGATTAAATAAACTACACATCAATAAACATAAAACAGCTCACATAAACACACGTATACAAATATTATTAAACAATATTGACACAAAAAGATATGGGAAATATAGTGTTTCAAAACAGCTTAACAGTCAAAGAAACTGTATCAGAGCTTTAAAATTTCCCCACAGATAAGATTCCATGCTCAGCAAGTTTTACCGGTAAGATCTAAGAAAAATTTTACCAACTTATTCAAAAATATTCCAAGGACTAGAAACATGTGAAATAGTCTACTTGGTTATAATAATCAAAATCATTATATACTTGATACCATAAAGCAAACCAACAAAGTGTTTTTAAAAATGACCAGTCTCACTATCAGTCTAGATAAAGAGTGTGCAGTCTTTTTCTGTAAAGGGCCAGATGGAAAATAATTTAAGTTCTGTGGGCCAGATAATGTCCACCGTAACCACTCAGCTGTACCCTAGTAGCACAAAAGCAGTCAAAAACAGTATGTAAATGAGAGAGCAGAGCTGTGTTTCAATAGAACTTTATTTACAAATCACGCTGTGCTCACGCCCTGCCATCCACATGCCCTGAACCTGTGCTTCGCTACTGGGCGTAGCCAATGATGAACTGATACATTACAACAGCTCAGCCCACTCGGCTCAAAGCAGAAAGCCTCCGGAGTGGTACTCCCAGCACTGACTTTACCTGAGACCACATCCTTGCTTGCTTGGCTCTGTCCCTTTCCCTCCCATAGAGCGCTCTCTCAATAATTCATTTGCAACCAAACATCGGTCTGCTTTTAGTTTCCTGAACTAAGACACAAATGCATCAAGCAATGTGAAAAAGCATAAAATAGAGTTAAATTAGTTTTTTTCATGGATATAATTCACCCCAGTGACAGAATTAAAGAGAAAATAATATGAATTTCAGTAGCATTTACATACAGTTGATTTTTTAAAATCAACTAGTAAATTTGGCACATAAAGGAACTTCTTTAAAAGCAAACATTAAACTCAGGGCGAAATGAAGGAAATATTCCTTTTAAGATAATGAGTAGCATAGGGCGCCTGGGTGGCTCAGTTGGTTAAGCGACTGCCTTCGGCTCAGGTCATGATCCTGGAGTCCCGGAATCGAGTCCCGCATCGGGCTCCCTGCTCGCCAGGGAGTCTGCTTCTCCCTCTGACCCTCCTCCCTCTCATGCTCTCTGTCTCTCATTCTCTCTGTCTCAAATAAATAAATAAAATCTTCAAAAAAAAAAAAAGATAATGAGTAGCATAAGAATGCCTGCTATCACCACTTCTCTTTAGCACTGTAATGGAGGACTTAGCTAGTACCCCAAAGAAGGAAAAACAAATTAAACACAGAATGATTGGAAAGGAACACACAAAATTATCATTATTCACTTAAGATAACTGTCTCTATACAAACTCAAAAGTAATTATAGTTAAATCTACATAATTAATATGAGAACTTAGCAAATTTGCTGGGAAATAATATATAAAAATAAACTATATCTCAATCTATACACACATAGATCTTATAGTTATTTTTTTAACTTTACAGTAGCAACAAAAATAAAGCTAAGAATAAATCTAACAAAAGTTGTACAAGGTCTTTTTAGAGGTAACTGTAAAGCTTATTATTAAAGAAAACCTAAATGAATAGAAGACTGATTTGGAAGACACAATATCATAAATATGTAAAATATCCTCACATTATTTTATAGTCCCAATTTAATTTCAATCAAAATTTCACCTGGTATGAAAGAACAGTGCAATATTTATTCATGTCATTAAGGTTATTCCATCATTACCAGATAAAACATAAGGGGAATATATTTAAGAGTATGGATTTGGCAATTAGTTGGCCAGGTTTAAAAGCCCAGCTCCACCACTGACTGACTAGGAGACTTCAGTAAAGTTATTTAACCTGTCTGGACCCCGATTTTTTCATTTATGAAATGAATATAAAAGTATTTATCTCATAGGGGTGTTGTGGGGATCGAGTTAATAGGTGTAAACCACTGTGATAGTTAATTTTATGTCAACTTGACTGAGCCAAGGGAAGACCAGATAGCTGGTTCAACATTACTTCTGGGTGTGTCTGTGAGGCTGCTTCTGGAAGAGATTAGCATTTGAATTGGCGGACTTAGTAAAACAGATGGCCCTCCCCAATGTGGGTGGGCATCCTCCACTCTGTGGAAAGTCTGAATAAGAAAAAGGTGAAGGTTGAATTTGCTCTCCGCCTGACTGAGCTGGTTTCTCAGCCTTCTGACCCAGACTAGAATCTACACCATCTGGCTCTCAGGCCTTGAAACTACACCACTAGCTTTCCTGTGTCTCCAGCTTACAGGCAGATTTTGGGATTTCTCAGTCTTCATAATTGTGTGGCCCAATACCTGTATCCTATTGGTTCTGCTTTTCTGGAGAACCCTGATTGATACAAATAGAGGAGTGCTGTATAGCTCCCATGTTAGCCCCAAGATCTACTCTGGATCCTTCTATACTCTGCTCTGTGCCCCAAGAGGCTATTCTTTATGGACTGAATCCATAGCTTCCCTAGCCCTCAGGCTTTTAGTTGGATTCACCCAATGAGAGATAGTGGCAAGAAAATGGAGGGAAAAAGCAATGTGAGGGCAGAGTACTGTTTTCCCTGGTGCAACCCCCAGCCTCCCTCCCACTGACTCCTGTGGATTGCCTACTCTCCTCTCTGGGAATCCACAGCTCCTCTCAAACAACTATAGCCAGATCCTTCTGGCCTGTGGCAGTATGAGCCCCCCACTGTTTCTAGCCCAGAGGTATGGCATGATCACATGTTGTTTTGCCTAAAGCATATTCACAACTTTGCAAGTAATCAGTTGCCATTCTAAAGCATTAGAAAATATACACAACCAATTAGAACTATTATTTCTTTATTTTTTTAAGATTTTAAGGAATCTCTATACCCAACATGGGGCCCGAACCCACAACCCTGAGATCAAGAGTCACATGCTCTACCAACTGAGCCAGCCAGGCGCCCCTAGACCTACTATTTTAAAATAACACTGACAATATTTAAAAGACACCCAGGAATAAATCTAATAAAAGATGTCAGACATAATGGACAAATTAATAAAAGTTTATTGATATAGACAGACACAGTAAATGCTAACATTTTTAGATGGGTAGATTACGTGTGTGGATAGAAAGACCATATATTGTAAAAATGTCAACATTTTCTTAATCTATGAGTTCAGTGCATTTAAAACAAATAATATTTTTGCAGGAATTAAGAAACTGATCCAAAAATGCATATGGAAATTTAAAAGGGCCATAATGGCAAGATAATTCTGAAGAACTCTAGGAGGGATATTTTGTATAAGACATATGGCTTATTAAAAGCATACAGTAATTTTTAAAATGTCATGTTGGCAAAATTTTAGGGATAATCAATAAGACAATGGCAAAAAATAGGATAATCAATAAGACAATGGCAAAAAATAGTCTATAAATATGTTAACATGCATATACACATATGCATACACACCAAGAATTTGGTATAAGAGAGATTACATTACGAAGGCATGGCAGGGAGAATGTGCTATTGGATTTTATAAAGGACACCGATACATCTGGCCATTCATATGGAAAACCACTTTTTTTTTTTTACTGCTTATACTACACAAATCTAATATAAATCGAAACCTGATGAGAAGAATTAAAACATAAAAATATTAAAAGAAAATATAGGAAATATGTTAATGACATTGAAGTAGTAAAGGAAAAGACAAAAAAAAACAAAAAAAAGGAATTGAGAATGAATAAAAATTATGAATTTATCTTTGGACAAATTAAAATCTTCTTTCAAAAGATGCCATAAATAAAGTTAAAATATAAGTGACACTGTGGGAAAAGATGGTTGGAATGATTTTAATTCTTATGAGTTCAGTATTAGTATATAAAATATACAGATATAAATATACATGTATATAGGTAAAAGTATTTACTATATGTATATGTATGTGTGTGTGTGTGTGTCTGTTTAAAAGAAGAAAAATCCTGAATGGCCAACGGTATAAAAAAGTTACTCTACTTCCTCACCAACCAGAAAAAAATAATTATAAAAAATTTTGATGTCATTGTATATCAATCTGATCCACATCTACTTAAAGTGTCTGATATTACTAAGTGTTGACAGGAAAATGCAGTAACAGACACTTTCATACACTCTTTTGGGGAATGTAAAATGGTTGTTTTATAAAATCTATAGACCAAACTTAGGGAAGATCTCCCTCTCCCTTCTGTCATAAATTCAATCTCAGGTTCTTGTAAGGCAGTGAATACAAGTTTCATAATTCTAAGATACTGATATCAATCGGGAAGGTTTACAAATTATTTCTAGTTTGCTACTCAAGATAACTTTAGGTAGTATTATGATCTTGCACTTTCCGCTTTCTCTTGACGTGGTCCCTTTCCTTTAGTCATTTTATACTTAATAGTAGAGTTGTTTGGACTTCACTTTTAAAATCAAATCACCTGATATTTATAACCAGGTGGTATTTATTTATGATCACCTCATATTTACCATGTGGCAAAAACAAAATACCATTATATGTTGTAGACACTTATAATTTAAAATAATAATGCACAAGTCAGAAGAGAATATAATTAGGTCCTAAAACAAAATAAGTGCTTAAGCCTGCTTTCTATCTACAAAATTATTCTGCCTCTCAATGCTGACATGATGGTAGTAATTTCGTAAGCCTGGTTGAAAAACTAATCTGAATTTCAAAGAAATTTCCATTACTTTTCTTTTAGCTCCGGAATGCAGTACATAAATTGGAAATATTCACTTGTCAAAAATACCATTTCCCATTTTCAGTTCTGTTCTAATTTCCATCCTAAAAGTCATTCTCTGTGTGTGATACCATAGCAGGACTTCTGGTGGTACAGCCCGGCATTAAGAGAAGTAAAAGGTATCAAACTTGACAAAGGAGGAAGCTCTCCCTGGCACAGAAGGCATTTCTAAAAACTGCAGGACTCCTCCACAAATAGTATCATTTAAATAATCATTTTAATAAATGTCAATATCTAGCACTCTAGATAAGAGTTTCACCTACTTTTATTTCCCTAGTCCCAGCCACAAATTACAAAAAAGCAATAAAATCAACAAAATCTATTGTATTCCTCTTATCTGGCTTGAACAAATTCTCAAGACAGTAAGACGTATGTAGATGTATTTCAAGATGTCACATTGTTACAAAAAGCTCTTAAAAAGTTCAAACAAAACCAATGAAAATGGAGTAAATATGTAAAATCACCCTTTCTTCAAAGTAACAACACAGCCTTTTGGTCAAAATGGTTACCAAAGCAATCTTGGGATGAATATCATTAAAACAACCTATGCATCACCAAACACACTATCAGTGATTTTTCTTTTTGAGGTTTTCTGGGGTTTTTTTGTTTTGTTTTGTTTTGTTTTGTTTTGTTTTGTTTTGTTTTGTTTTAAGTAGGCCCCACGCCCAACACGGGGCTTGAATTCACAACCCTGAGATCAAGAGTCGCATGCTCTATTAACTGAGCCAGCCAGGCAACCACTGTTAGTGATTTTTAAGGTAGATTTCCAGAATTGGAATTGCTGAATCAATGCACACCCATTTAAAACTTTAGGAAATTTTGCCAAGATCCCCCAGAGGGTTTGTACCAAGACACACTCAAGTCAACAGTGTATGAGACTCAGTATATGCTCGCCCTTTTGCCCCTACTGTCAATTTTTAAAAACTCTTTACTGTGTGGCAGACAAACATGAATATGCATTCCTGGTCTTATCTGTGATGTTGAAGATCTATCCAGAGATGTACTGGCCCTTTGAAAACTTCTGCTGATCACTTCCTGATCATATGCTTCAACCAATTGCCTGTTGTTTTAACTTACAGAACTGAATTGAATCTTACTGCTTTCCCTAGTGTAATTCAATAATGTCTCAATAATGTTATGAATGTTTAGCCTTTCCTGAATATGTGGCAAATATTTCGTTCACTCTACATGTAATTTTTAACTTTGTGTTTGCTTCGATCAGACAAAAATAGTTCCTTTTTATATAATCAAATTTAAATCTTTGTTTTCCTTATATCTTTGAGATTTGCAATGTCACTTAAGAAATCGAATTCAGGGGCGCCTGGGTGGCTCAGTTGGTTAAGCGACTGCCTTCGGCTCAGGTCATGATCCTGGAGTCCCGGGATCGAGTCCCACGTTGGGCTCCCTGCTCAGCAGGGAGTCTGCCTCTCTCTCTGACCCTCCCCCCTCTCATGCTCTCTATCTCATTCTCTCTCAAATAAATAAATAAAAAAATCTAAAAAAAAAAAAAAAAAAAAAAAAAAGAAAAAGAAATCGAATTCAGAGGCACCTGGGTGGCTCAGTTGGTTAAGCATCCGACTCTTGGTTTCTGCTCAGGTCCTGATCTCGTGGCCCGTGGGATCGGACAGGACCCTGGGCTGGGCTCTGCGCTCAGTCTGCTTGGGTATGCTCTCCCTCTGCCTCTTCCCCCGCTCACACGTGCACTCTCTCTCTCTCTCACCCTCAGATAAATAAATAAATCTTTAAAAAAATTGAATTCAAGAATAATAAAAATATTTTCCCATATTTTCATCTAACCATAATAAAAATTATGTAGGCCTAGAATCCACCTAAAATGTATTCTCATATATGGGGTGAGGTAGATAATTAACAATGTCTTTCCAAGAGTGTGGCCAAATTATTATGACACCACTGACTATTCCCTTCTTTGTCCACTGATAAAAAATGGCATCTTAAGCACTTATTAAAATTTATATATACACATATACATAAAATATATGTGTATGTATATATGTATATGTGTCTTTCCAAGTGTATGGCCCAATTATTACAACACCATATAATAATATATAGACATACATGTATACATATATTATGTATATATAAATATATATGTATGTGTATATATGTGTATATGTATATATATATGAATTAGTGTCAGAATTTTCTATCCTGTTTCACTGCCTTATTTTTCATACATTTAGCACTATCAAACTTTTAATAATGTTTCTTTATAAAATCTTTGCACATAGTAGAGAAATCTTCATTTGTTTTTTCATTATATATAATTAGCTTTATGTAATCTTTCTTCAAGATAATTTGAGAATCCTATTAAGTTGTATACAGTATTCTTTTATTAAAATTGCATTTAATTTTACACTGATTCGATTGTTTCATTTTAATAAGAATCATGATGTTTGCAGCACATTTAAGCCACAGCGCTTGAATTTTGCTATGGTTTTAACAGTGGGGTAAGCCTACTTTCTCCTATATAAGGCTATGTTTTCCCTTTTTAAGTTTCTCCTTTACACCCACCAATAGGGCTTTATCCATATATCCATAAAAGTCTTCCACAATTTTGGTCAATTTATTCTTATGTACATCATATTTATTACTTAATTCCAAATTGCATTTTTAAATGATTATTGGTGCTAGTATATAGGAAAAGATGCTCTGTATATTTGTCTTGTACACAGGCATCTAATAAATTTTTATAAATTTCTGATCATTTTTTCATTTAATTCTTTCAGATATCATACATAGAAAATCATACAATCTGCAAAGGACGATAGTTTCCTCATGTATGATCCTCCTTTATTTTCCTTATTTTATTTCCAGGAATTATGTATGTAATATTTGATAGTGGGAATCAACCTTATTTTGCTCCTGATTTTTAAGAGGAAGCATTCTCTAGTGTTAAAAAAAAATTGATTGTGGTATGTGATCAAATTTGGTAGATATGATTGATCAAATTAAGAAAGTTTCCTTTGTTCCTAATTTGTCCTAACTTTTAAAAAAAAATAGAGGTAAAGGATATTTTTATTAGATGCTTTTTCAACATTTGTTTTTCTCTTTTAGTTTCAAAATGTAGCAGTGCATGTTAATGGATTTCTCAATATTAAGTCAATCTTGTATTCCAATAATAAAAATTTTTTTTATCTTTACTACAGAAAGGATTCAGTGTGTTAGTATTTTATTTAGAAGTTTTTGCCCTTATTGATACTATCTGAATGGTGTATCTGTCTGAATGTGTGAGTTTGTGTTTACGTGTGTGCTGCATGTGATCTGTCCTTATTGATTTGTTGTTTCAGTCATAGGTAAGCCTCAGAGAATAAGTGTGAAAAATGTCAGTCTCTTTTTCTATGCTCTGAAAAAAACTTTATATATCACCCTCATTAAAGGATTAGTAGGACTGACCTTTAAACACTGACTAGGTTCGGTGTCTATTTAGGGAAGAAATTTTACTAACTCTTCCATTTATTGCCTGGCTGCTTATATATCCAAGTTTTCTATCACTTCAGCCTAATTTGAGTGACTGATATTTTCTCAGGAAAAAAAAGTAATTTCTCTAAATTTTCAAGTGCCTTGATGACGTAATAGAAGGAACTATTTTTTTTTTAAATGTTATAGTATATTCCACACACCTGGCTATGAGTCATTTCTCATTCTGTGTACATTCTCTCTCTCTCTCTCTTTCTCTGTTCATCCAAATCTCAAAATAAACCTAATAAAACTTAACTATTCTACTGCTCTTTCCAAAGAAAAAACTTTTGGTTTCCCTATCAATTTTTTCCCAATAATTCACTTATTTATCTTCTTACTATTTTGTTTTTTTAAATTTCATTCTGCTTATATATCTTATATATTTGAAATATAATTTAGTATGTGTTTGTATATGTGCTGCTGAAGCGAGCACCTTTAGTATGTGTTCGAAGGTATACTTTTTTAACACAAAAATGTTTGAGGCTATAAATTTTTTTCCCTGAATTCCTCTTTAGCTTTACTTGAATGTTTTGATATGAAGTATTCTCATTGTTCTTCATTTTTATATTTATAATTTCCATTATGAATACTTTTAATTTATTATTATTACATATTAACTTTCATTAAAGGACAGTTTGGAGTTTAGAGCTATCCTGTTGTATTTTTCATTTTTATTGCATTACATTAAGTGAATGTAACTTTTAGAGGTTTTTCCTTTACTTTTTTCCTTTTTTCTAATTTTTTTGAGATTGTTTTGAGTTATTGCACAGAGTTGATTTTTCCAAACATGTTTGAAAAACTTTTATTCGCAGTATTCATCTTTCTTACTCATATTATTTAAATCCTCAATATCAGTATTTTTGGTCTACTTAATCTATCACATTTTAATGCGATAAATGGTAGATTGGTTAATTTCTCCTTAAAATTATTATTCATTTTGCCTTAAGTATTTTATTTATTTATTTATTTAAGTAGGCTCTATGCCCAGCGTGGGGCTTGAACTCACAACCCCTAGATCAAGAGTCATATGCTCTATCGACGGAGTCACAAAAGATTCAAGGCCACTGTGTTTGTTTTCTTGGACTGAAATTTTTATCAGTATGCAATTGATGCCTACTTAATGCATTCACCATGAGTTCTAACTTGTCTGAGATTAATACTGCACTATCCATTTTCCTTTTGTAAGCGATACTAAATATCTTGTGATTCTTTTATATTTATCAACTTTATTCCCTTTTAAACTCTTTATGTTGAAATTATTGTATCCCATTTTCTTCTAGTAACTATTGTTCCATTGTACTGATTTGTCTTATTTTTAAATTAACATATTTTCATTTTATATTATGCAAAAATTTAAACACACGTGAAATTATACAACAGATCACCATTTAACAACCAATTAGATTTAACTGCCATTTATACAATAAATCACCCCACATCAGCAGAATACACATTCTTTTCATGGTCAAGTGGAATAAACACCAAGATAGATCATGTCTTAAGTCGTAAGAAAAACCTTAACAATTTTATAAGGATTGCAATCATCCAAAGTATGTCCTCTGACCATACTGGAATTAACTAAATTTTTTTAGGATTTTAGTAAGCGATCAGAGAGGAAGCCACAAGGAAAACCAGAAAATATTTTAATGGAATGAAAAATGACTTTTATTCTTAATGACCAGAGATTGGAAATAACCTAAACATCTGTCCATTAATGGTGAATAAACTGTGAAATATCTATAACATGGAATACTACTCAGCCATAAAAAGAATGAATTTCAGATGTACATGACTTCTGATCTACACAAGAACATGCCAAATCTCAAGCGAAAGATGCCAGGGTGAATAAAGTTACATACTGTGTAACGCCATTTATATGACATTCTGGAAAAGGTACATGTATAGAAACGTAAAAAAAATTCAGTTTTCCAGGGGCTAGTGAGGAAGTGATTTTAAAAAGGCAGCACAAGGGATATCGTGGGGTTTATGTAACTCTTGTATCTTATTTCTGGTGATTGTCATGCAACTGTCTTCATTTGTCAAATTCTTAGAAAAGCACAAGAAGTATGACTGCTGTCTGTAAGTTTTAAAAATGAATAAAACATAAGAATATATATGGGTGGCAAAAATATCCCACAGTTATCTGGGCAAAAGCATTTGAAATTCCTTTCACTAGTTTTTCACTCTCTCTTATTCAGGAAATTGAAGCCAACAACTCCAGAACAAAACAAAACAAAACACAAGGGCAGAGAAAGAATTATCATACCTTCGTGATAGTTTCAAAGAAAAAAAAAAGAAGAAACATAGCAGAATAAATGATTGCAATTCTCTTAAGGTCCTCTTTCTGCCCTATTTTACTGTGGGGAATCTCCTACTCCAGCATCATTTCAGCAATGCCCAGGGAGGAGTGACCCACTTGTTCTTTATGGAGCTACAGCCCCCTCTGTTTCCAATCTGTTCTTTGAGTTTCCCCCCCGTTCTGAGTGTTACCCACTCTGCTGTTCTGCTTGGCCATGAGAATTACTTTTATCTTTATAATTACCCTGATTCTGGCTGACACACCTGCTCTTTCTTTGGATGAATCACTCCAGCTTGAGGTGGCCCAGCTCTCGCTCTGGGAATCAGCTGTTCATTCCCATCTAATAGGCATGATTAAGCTTCTTTGATCCCTATACCCCCCTTTGGTAACCCCAGCAGCTGGAGCATGAAGTCTTGGATTACAAACTAGCGTCTTCAGCCCCAGTGCCTCCTCAATGGCGCAGTGGACAGAGACTGAAAGTACCAACTCAAGTGTCAAAGAAATCAAGTAACAAGAGAGGCAGGGCACGTTGTTTTAAATAGAGGGAAGCTGCTATCTTCAGTAACCAAATGCATATCAGTGTTGCTTTAAAAATGGTTTCAATAATTTTAAAATGAAACTGTGCTAAATTTTCTAGGTGTTACTAATAGAGAAGGAAGAATATAGGTCAGAATCAAACAAACGGAAGCTTGTGCAAGATCCCTTCGATAGAAGCCTTCCTGCTCCTGGCCCCCTGTCCACCCCCACTGCTTAAATGACAAGGGTGCAGTGGGTCAGCTGTGATCTGTAACTGCCCAGTAAGCGCTCAGGGATGCTGCAGGAGAAGAGATGGTCCTGTACCTGTCACATGTTTGCCCTCTTCCCTTCTCCCTCAGATTCTTGCTGAATGTTAACTCCAGGAGTTAACAGCTCTGTAGGACATAGGGTAGGAGGCTGTGAGTCATAGTTTAGTCATACTTCAAAAGAGTAAGAAATAAATCACACTACAGTTCCCTTCTCGTGTTATTCTGTCGCCTTTGATGAACCCGTTAACCAGTTCCTTTGTAGTTAGATTATATCAATTCACAGATGTAAATACTAGGTTTTCAAATTCAGTCCAGTGCAATGCTAAGCTTCTTTTCTATCTGTTTACATGGAAAATTTATAACTTTCTGGTAGATAACATGAAATAGAGTTAGCTCAGGATATGTGAGAAAATAGTTGAGTGGCAGCACGGAGACCATAAATATTTTGCTTATTATTCACATTTTATGTTTTCTCTTCCACATTTTTTTCCATAGGAAATATCAAGGAAGAAAGCTTTCCATAGTGGAAAAGGATGACACTGTTGCCATATGGGGAGCACTTAAAACTTATGTCTCATCTGCAAAAATATGGCTGAAACATGAAGAATGAGGGGGGAGAGGGGTTGCACGGGTTCATGCCATGAAGGAATGACGAGTGTCTTAAGCTAAAGCTCCTTCACCATTTGCTCATATTAAAGATAACATACAGGTAGACAGGCTTCGGTTTAGAAATCTCCTACATTAAAGCTATTGGATAAGCTTTATAAATAGATAAAATTCATGTGGTGAAATATCCTCCACTGCAAACCCTGAATTTTTTCATCCTTATCTCTGCCTAAATTCCGCACATCACCCACCCTACCAAGAACTTCAGCATGCCAGAAATGACATGCTAAAAAAGAAAGAAGCTGCAGCAAACTATGTTGCAGGAATCAGCTTTGCAATAGTCACTAAGAGCTTTGCTACAAATATGACAATACAAATGCCCTACATTTTGAGTACACTAATACCCTTTATCTGCAGGGGCTATGTTTCAAGACCCCCAGTGGATGCCTGAAACCATGGAGAGTACCAAACTCTATATATACTATGATTTTTCCTATACATGATAAACTTTAATTTATAAATTAAGTACAGCAAGAGATTAATAATAATTAAATAGAAAAATTATAACAATATAATGAAAGTTATATGAATGTGGTCTCACTCTCAAAATAGCTTATTATACTGTACGCATTCTTTTTGTGCTGATGTGAGATGATAAAATGCCTACATGAGATGCAGTGAGGTCATTGATGTAGGCACTGCGACATAGCGTTAGGTAAGCTGCTCTGAACCTTCTGAGGATAAGTCAGAAGGAGGATCATCTGCTTCTGGGGCAAATGACTGCAGGTAACTGAAACCATGGAAAGCAAAACTTCAGATCAAAGGGGGATTACTAGAATCACATTGGTGGGGTTCAAGGCTGCCCCCAAACAGGCCACTTCAGCATGCTGATTATTTTGTACTAAAGTTATTTAAGAAGCAGCTGGTGCAAGAAGGACACTCTGACCTTCCTTTGTCCCCTAGAAACCCAGAAACAAATCTTCCTCCTGTACTGGGAGGTAGAGAGACATCCTTATCACCAGAGATCGAGAATTCAGGACTGAGAAGGCTGTATCAACAAACCTTGTTACTTCTTCACCAATTTACTACCTTTAGCCCGAACTTCTCGGTCTTGTCTTCCTCACAAATTTATTGTTGATCTAAAAAGTATAAAAGCTGCCTGCTCTGGTTATTTGAGTTTCATATTTTTATGAGCTCCCATATGTACAAAATTCAATTTGTTTTTCTCCTGTTAATCCATCTTGTCAATTTAATTATTAGACCAGCCAAAGAATCTAGAAGAAGGGAAAATTTACCTCCCCTACAGCATCCATATGGAGATGAAAAATGAGCAAAACTCTTATTAGCCAAACCCATTGCCCGGGACATATACACTAATACTAGGATTTAAAAATGAAACCAACATGCTTTTTATTTTGTACAAGCAGAAAATGAACAAGGCGGTGGGAGGCGCCTGGATGGCTCAATTGGTTAAATGTCTGACTTTGTGATTTCAGCTCAGGTCGTGAGATCGAGCCCCAAGTCAGGCTCCGTGCTCAGTAGAAAGTCAGCTTGGGATTCTCTCTCCCTCTCCCTCTGCCCCTTCCCCTACTTGTGTGCTCTCTCACTCCTTCTTCTCTCTCTCCAAAATAAGTAAATGAATCTTAAAAAAAAAAAAAAAGTAAATGAACGAGGCAGGGAGAGAGAAGGGGCCAGGAGGAAGTGGATATTACTGAAAGATTGGTGGGTGCAATGGGGAGTAGATCGTGCTTGACAATGGATCTTTCCAAGACATCTGTGATTTTGCAGTGCAGGTCTCTTTCCCGCCCTCCTCCCCACAGTCCCGTGTTCATGCAAGATGATGCCACAGTCCTCTGCAGAGACCAGATCCTCTCCCCGACTTACTGCTGTTTCAATCTGGCTGTTTGGAAATATGTTCCTGTTGCTGCCATGATCTCAAGATGCGTCAGGAATGTTCATTTTTCAGTGTGTTCTTTCAAACTGGCCATTTCTCTGGCAGTCTGTTTCAGCGAATGTAGTAAGCACGAATTGTATTATCCAAACACAGGGAAATAAAATCACAGCTGGGCGTTCTGTAAGCAGCGGGCATCTCGTCGTGAGCACTCCCATACTGTCTGGCTGATTGTGCCTTAAACTGCCACAATGCCGAGAAACTTCCATCACAGAGATCACTGTGAATTGGAATGAGAGGACTTGAGAGGCCTTGGAGATTAGTCTCTGCACGGCCCTCGAAGCCTCCTTTCCTGGGCCTAACCTTGCTCGGAGTCTGAGCAGGTGCCATGTTTGCCTTTATTCTCTTCCCTTAGGAAACAGTGACATTCTCCTCCCTCACTACTGTGAAAACACAGGTGCACGGGGTGTTTATTGGCTCCCTTTGGTCAGACACGTATGCAGCACTGTAGCGTGCAGGTGGGTTATGCTGTTTGTTCTGAAAACAGTTTAGTAATAGAACATCTTAGGCCTGACTTAGGAGTTCAGCTTGGTGAGTACAGTAAAGACATGAGCAAAAGTCTGGAAGTAGGCAGGACAGAAAGAAGGGCAATCACGTCTTGCTAGGGTGGCAAGCCCACTCAGATAGCTGTTATTTGCTATTTTCGTAATGTCACCCACCCTCACTATGGCCTATCTTGCTCTACCACTTGCGCTCCTGTTCAAAATGTGTGACGCTCTTGGTCTCCAGCAAGAGAGCTTGTTTGCCAGTTAGTCAGGCTCACGTTACTCATGAGATTGGATTTACGGAGGGCAGATATATCACGATTGTAACACTGTCACTTTACTCTGTCCAACTATCTTACCTCATTCATTAGATTAAAATGAAAGAGAGACATTTATTTGGGCAAAAGAGAATCTCTCTGTGCCTCTCTCACAATAATAAAGGTTTCTGGTTTTGTTTTAAAATCATTCTCTGCAGTAATCTCTGTCCATCAAGAGCTGTGGATTGTGGGGATTTAGAAGAAGAAAACAGAGGTTTCCGAAGAAGTGGAGCCCATGGGCTAGTCCACATTGCCTCTACTTACCCACAGAATTTCTAGACTCCAAATCTGGTCCACAGCCTGGTTTATGCCCCAGGGTCCATAATGAGAAGGAAAGAATGAAGAAACATCACTTCTTTCCTACTCATTTAGACTCATTTGAAAGAGACCATACAGCCTATATGATTTACAATCCATTGTATCCTCTCTGGCCTTCCAGCTCTACGGCCCTCCCAACAAGGAGCAAAACAACTATACCCAACACTCTTGTTCTGCCACGCTTACAGTGCTTGCCAGTCATGAGATCAAACCCAGACTTCATGGCTCTTTGAACACTCCAAACCCTAACAACCCTCCCTTGCTCAACTCTCCTCTTCAATCGGACATCCTGTCAAGTATGCAAATTTTTATTCATCATTATTTGTCTCTACACTTTTTTTCATGATGTATGACTCACCTGAAACCAACATCTTCAACCAGTTGTGTATCATTTCCAGCCTGAACCCCTTCTCACCCCATGGTGGTTTTATCTGTTACAGAATTATAGGCAACCCCTAATTTAAATAATTTCTAATTTTAAATTGGACAACTTATCTAAGTTTATAATGAGGTATATCAAAATTGTCATTCTAAAATCTTTTGTATTTCTTTAACTTCATTTTATACATTGGTCTTTCTATTTGGATAAATCCATTTTTAAGACATGCCCCTCCCCATAGAAAGAGTCTTAGTATGGCTTATTATTGCAATGGTTATCAAATTTGGCATATGGCAATATAACCTGGGTAGTTAAAAAAATTAATATTCAACTTACTGAGGCCATACTCCCAAGTATTTGGATTCAATAGGTCTTAGTTACAGACAGATAATCTGCATTCTTGGAAAACTGCAGATGATGTGGTGTCAGCTATCTCTGGAGCACATTTTGAGAAACATGGATCCAATTACATGCAACAATTCTTGAAATACTAGTTTTCCTCCGTAAATATAATTAAGTCACCTAATTTTCCTAGTTGGTGAAACTCCTATCTGAAGAGACTTCTTCTTCATTGCTTTTCCTATTCCAAACATTATACAATAAAAGGCCAACTCTAGCTCATGGTTAAGGCTGAGCCTCTTTTTCTGGCTCATACCAACATGGGTCTCAGAAGTTCAAAGCCAGACCTTATAACAGTATGTATCACTGAAACAAATAAGATGAAAATGGGCAGAATTTCAGATCTAGGCTAACTGAACATATATTTTCAATAACTTATTTTGATGAATTCTGCTACAACGAAAAAAAATGTTGACACTTATTAGAGTTGATTTCAATGAGATTTTTATGATTTTTCACTTCTAATCTTTGAACTTTCAGAAATGCAACCACATATCAGCTCCTCAAGTCTTCACAATATCAAAATGGTACTCTTTAAACTGACATTTTGCAAAGGCAAACAACTAGAAATTCTCCAGTGCTGGAAAAACTATATGAGGAAAATGCTCTGGCTTGAAAGTGGGCAAAATCAGATTTAAATGTAGTAATCATGTCGTACATACAAAAACAACAATATACAGAAGCCTTTATTGAGCACGCATTATGGGCTAGGTACTGTACTACACAGGAAAGGGTATTAGTCGGTTTCCTGGCAGGAAGCAGCTGTCAGACCTAGAGACGGATTACTGAAGAGATTTAATCCAAGGAATATATACAGGAGAGTTAAGAGAAACCGATAAGGGATGGTAAAGAAGTTCAATGACTGTAACCAGAGAGCACAAGTAGCAGCAAGGCCTGAAGAGGCAAGTAGAGTCAGCCACTAGATCCCGAAGAAAGCCTACAGGTGTAAGTGAGGAACACACACCAGGAACTGAAGTCCTTGGTAGAAGGAGCAGCCATTGCCAATTCTTGGCCCACGAGGGAGGAGGCTGAGAGAATAAACACCCTGGTCTGGTATCTCCCTTTGCCAGAGAGCAATGGAGCCCAACTGATGCTTCCACTAAGGTCAGCCCCTGGGAGCACAGAACCTGGTAGAGAAAGGAGGAGAGTGGATCTGGAGGGACAAATGGGAAGTATCAAACAGAGTGGCACAAATGAGTAAGGCACTCTCTGCCCCCCTCCCTGAAATGGGGTGCGGAAATGGTGGCCTCTTGTGGAAATATCAAAATGCTCATTTGGGGGATTCCTCATAGAATGCATAAGGGACAATAGAGTAATCCTCACGCTTATATGATAATCTTCTCATTTGTTACCTTACTTTCATAACCCCCCCCCCCCCCCAAGAAAAAGAAGAAGGATAAATTGTTTTGAAGCAATGCCTACTGTCTTTTTTCTTGCTTCTGGGCTTTGGCTGAAATTTTGTTGTTTGGAGACACTGCTTACTAGGGTTTCCAGACTGTGTCCCAAAGCTGCTGGGGCACCTGCAGCAGAGGGGGCCATACTTGAATAATATGCATTCCCAGAGTTACTGGTGTTTAGACTGAAAGGTGGCTTTCTCCTCCCTCAGACTCAGCCAGATCCAACTCAATCTCGAAGATCATCTAGTCCTCTAACCCGTTTTCCAAAGAATTTCTTACCTCCCTTGTCATCAACATTAAACTTCCCTAGTAGGCATGAGATTGCAAACTCCTTTGTAACCACATCTATCAGTCATGTCTCACAGAATGATTAAACCATCTCTGATTCACTGTTACTACCAGCGAGGACCAGAGTCAGCCACTAGATCCCGAAGAAAGCCTACAGGTGTAAGTGAGGGTCTGGAGTTGGCCCAAATTCCAACTGTGAAGTTCCTTGCCATGCCTCTTCCAACAACAACAACAAAATGTGTCTATCCTCATAAAGAATGATTAGTTCATGGGGGAACGTGGAGCTGGGTTAGTCCCAAAGAAACTCTAGATCCTTGAGTAGCTTCAGACACTACTAGATTAAAAAAAAAAAAAAAATCCTTCAGAACTGAGATTAACTTGGATTTGAAAACTCACTGTCTCCTTATGAGGTAGAATTTTGGCCCTATGCCTGCCACACTTCTATTTCTGGGAGTTAGCCAAAATTGGGGATCAGGCTCCAGGGACTACAGATGGATTGGTGTTCACAGGGACAATCTCTGAACTTATTGTAAAGGGAACCAGAAAGGAGAATGTGTCCCTACAATAAATGGGTATTTTACTGCTGCCTCCTCCTTGATCTTGCCATTACCAGCCCAATAAGCCCACTAGAGTGCTAACGAACAAAAAATCCAGCTTAATAGCATGGCTTTACATCCAAATGCCTTCAGCTCTTCAAATTTCCTTTCTGTTTAAGACTTCCTATCCATTTTACAATCTGAGAGAGAGAGAGAGAACACAAGCACAGCTCAAAAAAAAAAAAGATCATATTAAAGTTGGTCGTACAAACTTGGAATTCCAAATCCTCCCTCTGGTCCAGGTAGCCTAGATGCTGGGTCTTTCCCTTATGGTTTTGTAAATCTCTTGGAATCTCTGCATGTGTATATGTCATTAATATTAAGACAACATGCCTCTGTTCAAAGGATGGCTCCAACATTGCTGTGTTTTGGGCATCTGGACATTTAGAATGGCCTGGAAAGCAGAAAATGGCAGGGACCTAATGGTTGATGGTTCTCCCCCCGTGGAAAGGGAGATGGCAGCCTCGGTGCCTCTCTCTGTGTGGAGCAGTATGTGCTCTGTCTGAGCACATCCGGAGGCCTCCACACTCTCCGTAGCGAAGCTAATGCAGGAGCGCCGCTGGGAGGCTCTACTCTGACCCACATTTGTCAGGAAATTTGGAGCTTGATTCCATAATGTATAGTCACCTTTCTTCATACAGCAGATTCTATGAACTCTTTTTTTAAGTTTTTTTTTTAAATTAATTTTAAGTAATCTCTCCACTCAACGTGGGGCTTGAATTCACAACCCCGAGACCAAGAGTCACGCACTCTACCGACTAGGCCAGCCAAGGGCCCCAGACTCTATGAGCTTTTAAGTGACTCAAAAAACCACAACTACTATAACAACAACAGCCAGGTCAATTCTTTGGAGAAATAGTAATTATAATCATCAGAAACAGCATTTGTTGGACATCTGGTCTATGTTTGTATGGACTCTATTATTTAATCCTCAATACAGTCCATAAAGTACTAGTACCCTCCCCCTTTTACAAATAAGGAATGTGAGGTGCAGAGTGTGGAGGTATTTTCCCCGACAAGTACCTGTGTTACTAAGGCAGTAAACCTTGAGACTATTAGAGTCCAACAAATTGGACATGATTGCAGTCATTCACTGAATATCACTGGATGCCAGACCATGATGGGTAGGGCTTTACACGGGTCATCTTGAAGAAACTGATGCTCAAAGAGATTAAGTGAAGTAAGCTCTGAAAGAACATGCAGCCTTTAGCGTCTAAAGTGGGATTCATAGTCCAGGTTTTCTACACTCTTCCACTAGGCCACACTGGTTCACTTCACAACTTCCTCTAGGGGGCCCTATGTGGGACTATTTTTTTTTTTTTTTTTTTAAGATTTTATTTATTTGCCAGAGAGAGAATGAGAGACAGAGAGCATGAGAGGGAGGAGGGTCAGAGGGAGAAGGAGACTCCCTGCTGAGCAGGGAGCCCGATGTGGGACTCGATCCCGGAACTCCAGGATCATGACCTGAGCCGAAGGCAGTCGCTTAACCAACTGAGCCACCCAGGCGCCCTGGGACTATTTTTAGTTTCGCCAAAAAATATTCATTTTGAAAGAATGAAACACAAAACGGAATGTAACTGTTAATGCTCCGCTGTCCATGTAAGGATGGGAAGGAGTATAAAAAGGGATTAATAGTAATGGTGCCAATTCAGTAAATGCCAGAGACGTCGCAAGGTGTTTAACACATGTTGTGTTCTCTGATTCTGACAGTGTTTCAACATCGTCTGTCAGTAAAACACTATCAGTCAACTGGAAATTACAGAAAACGCAAGCTTCTGTTGTTTTGCTGTCTGGTGGGCACCTCCTGTTGCAAGGGAGCCTGAGGAAGCAAGTATTTTAGGGGCAGTTGAATACTGCTTCTGTACTTCAGGGATTATTTAATAATGTCCTTTCTTTCTCCTGTGACCAAATGCTTCAAGATCACCTCCCACATCCCCAGGTATGTAATCAGCCATTTCTTTTTTTTTTTTTTTTTTTTAAGATTTATTTATTTGACAGAGAGAGACGCAGCGAGAGAGGGAACACAAGCAGGGGGAGTGGGAGAGGGAGAAGCAGGCTTCCCGCTGAGCAGGGAGCCCAATGCGGGGCTCGATCCCAGGACCCTGGGATCAGGACCTGAGCTGAAGGCAGACGCTTAACGACTGAGCCACCCAGGCGCCCCTGTAATCAGCCATTTCTACAAGAGGCCTTCATTTTAATTTTTTTTTTGTTTCTCTCTCTCTCTCTCGGTTTTTTTTTGGGGGGGGTGAGGGGGGCTTCTGTTTCCATGGACTTTGCTTTTCATCATTTATTTCCTGTCTCTTGCTGTGCTTTCTGTGGTGGCTGTTCTTCACTGCGCTACTTGTAATTTAGTCTTCGTCTAGAATTTTGTTTTCTATTCAACGACTTAGGTTGATACACATTTCATATCCCGTTTTCAGGCCATCGCTTCCTGTTTTCTGGTCACCTGTTCTCGGAGATCCTCTATTTGTGTTTTGTAGCATTCCTGCATAACGAGAATGGCTCTTTCAAGGATCTGTTAGTTTTCTTTGACTTTTTTTTTAGTTCTTTCTATAATGTTCAGTTATAATATTCATCTGCTTTGTGGAAACCATTTGCAGATAAGTATTTCTACTATCTATAGGAATTGATGTTGCTCTCATTTGTGATTTATTCTATAGTATCCCTGTGTGGAGGCAGAGCCCCTCATAGGGTGGATTTTCCTAGACTTCTAGTAAGATGTGGGGCAGGGGATACAGGGATGTGCCAGGATATCATTTCTAGCTTCACAGCTCACCACTCCCTCCTCTGTCACCACAGAGAGTGTCTTAAATATGGTCATCTCCGCAGCTAGCTCTGCTCTCTTGGAGCCCAGCCTGGTTCTGGTGACCTTCTCCCATGAGCCCTGGGTTTCCTAGTCCCCTCCACAGCCCTTTCTTCCATGATGAGGCACTTTCAGACACTATTTCTTGATGGGTACGTCTGCCATCTGCCACCTCTGGGCTCCTGAACACTTTCTGAACCTGGTCTCTCTCTTTCTTCCCCAGTGCTCTTAAGGGGCTCAGTCTCAGCTATACTCACAGCTGTCTCCACTCATTTGGGAAGCAACTATCTGCTTGGAGAGGTCTGAGATATACCAACCCTCAGAACCTCTTTGCCTGCCCTCGCCTCCCCTCCCCTGCCCTGCCCTGCCCTCACAGTCTTTACCATCATCAGCTTCTGTGTGGCCTCACCTTTGTTGTAATCCATATGCCAATGGGAGCCTGTGAGTTTTCTCGGTCTCCCACTTTCAGTGAAAATCTAGTTTAAGGTTTGTTTTTAATTTCTCTTTTTTTCTCTCCATATGATTTCCAGGGGAAAGGAGATTCCAAAATGAGTTGTTTGGTTATAAAACTCTTGGTTCTAAAGTTTGATTTCCAAACTTTTCTCCACAGTTCTAAGAGTAGGTATCACTTACTAAGAGCCGCCAAGGGCCAGGCTCAGCACCGTGTCCTGGAGCTATGATGACTCAGGAGAACAAACTGGAGGGCTCATTGCTGCCATTATCTCAGTGTCAGATGGAGTAACTGAGTCCAGGAAGGGTAAGTAATTTGCTTAACTTGCCACAGAGAGGACAAGTTAGAAGAACTGGGATTTAAAAACCGATTTGTTTTAAATCTGGAAACCAAACTCTGAGCCACTTTTCCTGCAGGTATTAATCTTTCAAGATTGAAATTATTTCTGTACATTTCCTAGTGTACACACAACAGGGCATCCTGTTGTGGTTTAATGTGGACCAAACATAAAGCCCTCACTTTATAAACTGCGCTGAGTACGGCTCCTTGAGAGCTTCACATATTTTTCATCTAGTTTTGAAAGTGGAAATCTGATCTCCAATTTTCATATGAAAAGATCAATATGGCTTACATTGCAGCTACACATCTAATTGGAGATCTTTGAGAGAATTTGAGAAGTTTGAGAACGCAACCACTGGTAACGCAGATAATCTTCTTACAATTTTAAGAATGTCAACACTACAAATGGAGTTAACTATACACTGTGCATGTCTTTTAACAAATGTAGGTATGTGCTTTGATATTTTGATATTTTATCTTCTGGCATAAACTTTTATTATGTACATCCTTAGGATAACAGGTAAATGTAAACATTCAAATATCTATTTTTCATGAAGAATTCTTTCTTGAATAAAATTTAAAGAACACTAATGACAACATTAAGTAAATCCCCAATGATTACTGACATCCCTATTAATATTCAATTTCAGAAGCTCTCCTTCATTACGGGGGGGGGGGGGGAGTGCACCTTTGGAAGACAGGCAGTTTCTTACAAAACTAAACGTACTCTATGAGCCAGCAATTGCACTCCTTGGTATTTACCCGAATGAATTGAAAACTTATGTCCACACAAAAACTTGCACATGGACATTTATAGCGCTTTATTCATGAGGGCTGAAACTTGGGAGCAACCAAGGTACCCTTCAGTAGATGAATGGATAAATAAACCATGCCACATCCAGACAACTGAATGTCATTCACTGCTAAAAGGAAATAAGCTATCATGTCATGAAAAGACATGGTGGAACCTTAAACACATATTGCTATGTGAAAGAAGTAAATATGAAAAGGCTACATACCATATGATTCCAACTGTATGACATTCTGGAAAAGGCTATGGAGACACTAAAAAGATCAATGGTTGCCAGGGGGTGAAGGGAGGGAGAGATGAATAGATGGAGCACAGAGGATTTTTAGGGCAGCGAAACTTTTCTGTATGATACTGTAATAGTGGATACATCATACATTTGTCAAAACCCACAGGATGTACAACACCAAAAGTGAACCCTAATGTAAACTATGACTTTAGGTGATAATGATGTGTCAAGATAGGTGCAGGATGCTGATAACGAGGGAGGCTGCACGTGTTGTGGGAAGGAGCAGGGGGTGTCTGGGAACTCTATTTTCCCCTCAGTTTTGCTGTGAACCTAAAACTGCTCTTTTTAAACAAAATTTATTTTTATTTTTCTTTTTTTCAAGATTTGTCCACTTATTTTAGCGAGAGAGCGAGCACGAGCAGGGTAGGGGGAAAGAGGGAGAAAAGCAGACTCCCTGATGAGCGCAGAGGCTGCGACCCTGACGTGCTCAATACCAGGACCCTGAGATCATGACCTGAGCCAAAATCAAGAGTCAGACGTTCATTCGACTTAGCCACCAAGGCACCCCAAGCAAAGTCTATTTTTAATAAATTCAATGCCAGCACCGATATCTGTGGAAAAAGTCTATTCACTAATAGCCTACAAGTTTGGAGTGTATCACTTCTTTTCTACTGTAAAATTAACCCTAGGATATGTAAGAACACTCAAGAACATTCTGACATTGAGGAGTAAATGATATATTTGAAAATTCCTAGCAGTATCTGACTATAGTAGGTGCTCAACAGATGTGAAATGAAAAGTCTTTAAGGCATCTATATGAATCACGTGGGAAGCTTATTAATATGAAGGTCCTGATTCAGCAATTCCGGGGTGGGGTCTGAGATTCTGCATTTCAAATGATTTCCCAGGTAATGCTGATGTTGCTGGTTCCTGAGACCACACTCTGTGTGGTAAGAATTGCTTTACAAATGGGTAGAACTCTGAAGAGTATTCCTGCTTAATGGTGGTTGGCCAAGGAAAAATTCCTCTAATGAAACTGGTTTGGAAAATGATGAATATATGGCCACCTTCTTGAAGAACGTGATATGCACAGAGACTTTAAAAGCTCTGAGTAAAGCAAACTGTTGAACTTGGCATAACCTAGCGTTCTCCAATCATATATGACCATAGTACTTTATTACCTTTCTGAGTAAAAGCCATTAATCATCTTAATATTTCACAGTACACATTTCACAGAATGCTGATTTATACAGGTTAAGAAAATAAAAAGCACACAATTTTAGCATAAGGATGATTTAATTCCTATGAAAATATTTTAAGTCTAAATTACCCGGCCTCATTTATCTGATTCTCTTTACATGAAGGAAAGGACCACAGCAAGTGGCACGTTAAGCCTAGATAACATTGACTTACCTAACTATACATCAGGAGGAGAACAAGCAGGGGACAAAAGTAGGTTGCAGAATCTCGGACAGCATGCTTGCTTCAGCATGCTTGCTGAAGATACAATATTCCAGATTGGGTGGCCAGGTGCATGTCAGAGATGATTAGTGAAGGAAAAAAAGGAACAAAGTCCTTCACTTTCTTGACATAAACTGTCAGGTAAAGGAGAATAAGATCACCTGTTTCCTGCTGACTCAAGAGTGTCCTTGACCATATATCTCCTCCCCAAGCAAAGGTACCAGTATGTATTTTCTTTAAGGTTACACATCAAAGAGGTATGAGCTGTCTGGCCCTGCCCTCCTTTCAGCTTAAATGGAGGTGGAAGATAGTTTTGGTTCTTCTAACTGTGTGCATCCAAAAGAATAAGTGCACAATTATAACACTTTACATACTGTTAACCAGGCGTGGGTAGGCCAACAATCTCTTCAGATATCATAGTCTGACAATTACACTAGCATCCTACCTTCCCACCTATGGCTAAGAGGGCCAGTCGACTGTGAGGAGAGCCCTCAAAGTGGTTCCCAATAGACTGCAAGACTGAACTTGAGATTGACACATAAATGTCGTTAGTTTCTAGAGCTCTATGCCTTCTTTTGGAAAAACGTTAATGGGGTAAAAAGTATTTGAGAAAACAGAAATAGTGAGCAAACGGGAGAAAAATACAGGGTGACAGCTCTTTTAAAAAATAATGCTTTGTACTTATTTAAAAAAAACACGTCACAGAAAATACTGATGAAAAGTTAAACAAAATGAATTACAAAATTCTTTCAACTTTACAACAGGCCTGAAATTTTTCATAATAAAATTTGGGGAAAATAAAAAATAATCACAATCATTAAACTGGACATAATTTCTAATCCTATGACTCAGAGATAACCACTATTAATATTTTGGCATATTTCCTGTCAGAGATTTTTTTTTTCTCTGCCTTTCACCTTATTTCTTTTATATACATGGATTCATGCTGTATAAGTAACATTTTGTAACTTAAATATTTTGTTATTAAATAGATATTGAGAATATAATTTTATGCCATGTAGTATGTAGGTGTATAATTTAACCATAATATTACCATTTTCACACAGAGTTTCATAAACAATCAAATCCTTTCCCGAAAGGCCCTGAGAATAAAAATGATCATCTTAATATTTTCAACCTTGAAGGTGTTTTACAGAAGAATCAGAGTATCAGCAATAGGCCTGAGAGACTCTGGATACTTTTTTAACCACATTTTTCTCATATTGCTCTACGGAAGGAAGGGAATGGCTTGTAGTGATCAGGATCCAGGCTTTCTTTAGAATCAGCGAAATCAGGATTTCATTTCTAGGTTTGTCACTTACTCTGCGACTTCAGGCAAGATGTTACTATACCTAGGCCTCAGTTTTCACATCTGCAAATTCTGAATAATAATAGTCGATTCCCCACAGAGGTGTTGAGCTGAGGAACTGAAATCAGGTTCCCCGGACACCACTGTGTTCTTGGTGCTGCTCGCTAGGCTTCACCGGCTCTTTTCTGAAGACCTCAGGCAGGCTCAATCCAGCTAGGGACAGAGCAGCGTTGGGATCTTTTGCTTAAAAGAAAGACCTTACAATGATAAAAGGCTTTGTGATAATTACTGAACCTGTCACTTGATTTGGGAGCTACATAAATCATCAAACCTCTCACAAAAATAGGTATGGCTGCAAAAGACACGTAAGTGGGGTTCTGGTACCAGAATCCACTTTTCCCTCTGGAAAGACATAGTGATAACCCTCAAGCCACGTGGAGAGAGACTGATCCCTGGGCTGCCGGCTAGATTTCCCTCTTTTGAGGTCCTCCTTTTCCTATGTGTGCCATTTCACTCGTGGATCACAGAAGTTTTGGGGTTTTTTGTTTTGTTTTGTTTTCTGCAATGCTACTTGCCTGGGTGAAGGCTCTACTCACTGTATACACCCAGCCTCCCTCCATTCTCACAGCAGGTGTCCAGACAGGGCCTCCAAGGACCGCCTCCATCCTTTGTTTCCTACTGCAACACACTCCATCCCGACACTGCAAAAAGCAGGCTGTCACCTGCCCGCCAGCTGGCCAAGGCCAATTTCTGCTGTCACTCTTGCTCTTGATCCCTCCTTGAGCTACCTCCGCATTCTAAAGCTGCATTTTCTAGCTTGTTGCACCGCCTATTTTACTTCACTTTTAGTTTTTAAAAAACTCAGAAATAAATAAAATTAAAATCAGTTCTTGATTAGAATCTGAATCGGTGGCATAAATACCACCAAATCGTCTGTGAAAACGCCCTAAACATCCCTTTTAGGCCGTAGCCACTCCAGGAATGTTCCCATGGAAACAATCATGTTCAATATTACCCCAAGTGCATTAGTGCTAGGTCTAGTCTCAAAGTCAATTATATTTAGCTGAGGATAATCTGCCTTAACTCCCATTAAATTAACTCCTTTTACTAATAATGTTAATATTTATAATATCTGACTATTTTTTATATTTGCAGTTTTTCTAAACTACAGAGCCATAATTTATACTTAAAAAGTGAACAGGTACATTTTTAGGCGATTCGTATTTCCTATTCTTTTAAATGATCTGTTGTTAGATTCTAAAAATATCCCCATATAGTTTTACGAGTTTGAGTCTTGCAATTTACAAAATGATATGACCTCTCAGTATTTCAAGTAATCACTTGTCCCCACTACTTTAGAGAGTAATCAACTCAGCTCATCTTTAATATATAAAAGACGCGGCTCTAGAACAGTCCAACAAAACTTCCTGCGATAATATAAATGTTCTGTACGTGTTCTGTTCAATACAGTAGCCACTAGTCACAGAGAACACCTGAAATGCAACCAGTCCCACTAAGAAAAGGAATTTAATTACTTTAAATTTACACAGCCACACATGGCTAGTTACTACCGTACTGTACAGCACAGCTTCCAGAAAACTTCGGATAGAAATGTCTAGCATTACATACACTCTGTTTAATATCTTATGTCATAACAGCAAGTTTCCATTTGGAACCCTGAAGCTCTTTCCTGCCTTATTCAGAGTGCACATTCAGCCAATCCCATTCTGCACCTCATTATCTCCTATGCATCAGTTATTTATAAGTATCCACATCTTCTCCAAGAGGTTATAAACTCCTCGAGCGCAGGAACCACATCTTTCTCAATTCTGTATGCCTCACTGACCATACTATAGCACACTGCATATTATAAATACTCAGAGTTCGCAAATAATAATGACAACCCTTTCTCATTTCAGTTTTGAAAACATATTCTGATGGCATGCTTCCCTTAGTACTGATTGCTCTCTGACCTGGTGTAATTTAACTCCCCCAGAGGTTAAACTCTGTTCTCTGTGTTGTATTATAAGCCTCCCAGAGAGTACATTTTATTGCCCTGGGAACAATCTAAATCAGAACTCTAGAAGACAAATACCAAAATTTATATCTTTGCTGCCATAATATGTTTTGAAAGAACTAGAATAGACATTTTTTTGTAGCACTGTATCAAGAAAAGGAAGTGATGGTGAACCAGAGGTCTGCAACCAGAGAATTAAAAAACTAGTTCCTTAAGTACGCCCTTTGTTCCCTGGCTCCTTCTGGAGGCATTGTTTCATTGATCCTTTGTGACAAATACAAAAGAGAACACTAGCTGATCCTTTGTGACAAATACAAAAGAGAACACTAGAGGACTACATGCAACTCAGTATAATGGCATACTCAAATCAATCTAAAAGGGAAGGAGGCAAGAGGCAAAAATCTGTTATTCATCCGTTTTACTATGATAAATTTTAAAATAACTTCACTATAGACAATTATTTAAAAGCTCGTGTTTAGGACTAAGGGACATTAGCTTGAATTATTGATTGATCCAAATTTGGGGGACCAATGGGAAGAAAATAAGGTTTTAAGTTTAAAATAAAAGCTCTAGATAACATTGAACAGTCTAAAAATGATAATTAATCCATCCAAGTATCTATTTAATTAGAAAGCTAGCTTTATACACAATTGTGTTTGGGAAAGGAGGGAAGTAAGAATCTAGACTGTTAAAACATACACCATGTCTGGTTGATTATATTTCATTGATATAAAATTTCATTTTTCTTTTTATTTTTTACTCTGTGGACAAAATGTGTGGGAACTTGATGGCAATTTTAGTCTCATCTATAGAGTCTTGTATAGTTACCTGAGAATAAGGGCCTTCTACAGCCTAGAAATCAGGAGCACCATTAATGGAATCAAGCATCAATTCAAAAGACAGTTTGATTATGCTTCTTTCTATTCTATTCTCCTTTTTTAGATCCCAAGTTGTATATCTAGGTTTATCAGCAAACTCTAGGCTGGCTTCTGGTAGAAAAGAACTTGTGTCTCCCTTAGCACAGGAAGACTATAAAATCAGAATAGGTATCAAAATTCTGCATCCTGCCATTAAATTCATGAACCTGGGTTCCAGGCTTTGCATCCCATGTCCTTTGTTGTTTGCAATTATGAGGTAAAGGAGATTTGGTTAGTGGATGAACACATCCTTCTTACTGAAAGGATTTCTTCACACTGAAACCAAAAAGTAAGCAGTTTTCTGACTATATAAAAACACACTACAGGGGCACCTGGGTGGCTCAGTCGGTTAAGTGTCTGCCTTCAGCTCCGGTCATGATCCCGGGGTCCTGGGATCAAGCCCCACATCAGGCTCCCTGCTCCGCCGGGAGTTTGCTTCTCCTCCTGCCCCTCCCCCTGCTTGTGTGCTCTCTCTCTCTCTCTCTCTCTCAAATAAATAAAATCTTTAAAACAACAACTACAACTGACCCTTGAACACCACAGATCTGAAAAGCGTGGGCTCACTTATATGCAGACGTTTTCAACAAATATATTGGAAACATTTTTGGAGATTTGTAACAATTTCAAAAAACTTGCAGACAAACTGCATAACCTAGAAATACCAAAAGAATTAAGAAAAAGGTATATCAAGAATACACAAAACATATGTAGATACCAGTCTATTTTATCATTTACGACCATAAGATATAAAGTTTATCAAAACTTACACACACATTTACAGACCGTACACAGCGCCATTCATAGTGGAGAGAAACGTAAGCAAAGGTAAGGCTGTAGTATTAAGTCATATCTGCATAAAATGAGCTGTAGTACATACCGTGCTCCTGCCGGAGCTCCAGAGCTACCTCCTGCAGGGACTGCGCTGAACTCAAGGGTTGCTGGGAGCCACTGAGAAAGCCACGTGATGCCAATCATCTCTGCGGCACATTGCCCATCGCGGGGGGGGGGGGGGGGAAGTGTTCTCTCGCGGTCCTCGTGTAGTTTTCATCGTGTTTAGTACAATGCCCTAAACCTTGACTAACAGTCTGGGGCCATACCAAGTGCGACTAGGGATGCTGCAGGTGCTCCCAAGAAGCAGAGCAAAGTCATGACAGGACAAGAAAAGGTTGAATTGCTTGGTACGTACCACAGATGGGGGTCTGCAGCTGCAGGTGCCCACCATTTCGAGATGAGTGAATCCAGCTGAAGGACGCTGCAAACAAAGAAAATTCGTGAAGCCACTGCCGCAGCTACGCCAGCAGGCATGAAAACCTTGCACGTTTTGCAAAATACTTTTTAGCTCGTTTTGAAAATGCAGCTATTATGTGGGTGCAGGACTGCTCTAAGAAAGGTATGCCTATAGACTCTAATAGGATTCAAGGAAAAAGGAAGTCATTATATGCCACTTAAAGCAAAAAGAAGGTGAAGGATCTACAACCGGAGAATTTAAAACCAGCAAAGATTTTAGAAAGTGGTCTGGCTTAAAAAATGTCAAGATAACAGGAGAAGTAACTTCTGTCGACCAGGAGGCAGCAGAGAAGTTCCCAGACGCCATTAAAAAAGTCACTGAGGAAGGATATCTGCCTGAACAGGTGTTATTTTTTTTTTAAGATTTTATTTATTTATTCATAAGAGACACAGAGAAAGAGAGAGAGGCAGAGGGAGAAGCAGGCTCCCCGCTGAGCAGGGAGCCCGATGTGGGACTCGATCCCAGAACCCTGGGATCATGACCTGAGCCGAAGGCAGACGCTTAACGACTGAGCCACCCAGGTGCCCTGCCTGAACAGGTTTTAATGCAGATGAAACTGCTCTATTCTGGAAAAAAAAAAAATGCCACAAAGGACGTTTACTAGTAAAGAAGAGAAATGAGCACCAGGATTTAAGGCAGGAAGGGTTAGGCTAACTACCGTTTTGTGCAAATGTAACAGCACTCCAACCTGTCTTAAGGGTTAACTTGTTTCAGGTTAACACGCTCCTTGCTTGCTGACCTAAGGCCCTTGACCTGTAACAGAACCAATATACTTTCTTTGAGATTTGCAGACCACTGGCCTTGGGGAATAAAGGACCAGAATTTTCCCAGGCCACAGAGGCCAACAAGTCTGTTTGAAGTTGGCTCAACTTTCTGATTAGCCCTGCAATCTTTTAGCAAAATGTTTTCCTTTTTTAAGGTCACAAAAATGACTTTTCCTGACCTCCCTTTGCGCATCCGTAGACCTTGGCCTCCTTTGCAGAAAGAACAGAGTACTCTTGCATAAGCCCAGGCACTAAGGAACCATGACCCCCTTGCGCAACCTCTGAGCACTGAGATAATGTCTGTAGCGGCCACCACTGAGCCTGAACATAATCAAGAAATGTTTCGGACCACTACACTCCCTTTGCTGATTAACTACCCTAAACACCCTGGGTCAGGCAAAAACTAGGGAGTTGGCTTTTGGACAAGAGTCCGCCTTCTTCCCAGGTTTCCAGCCTCCTGAATAAAGATCAAATTCCTTTCCAATCAAAACTTGTCTCTTGAGTATTGGCCTTTCCAGCATATGAGCAGCCAAACTTGGATTTGGTAACACAAATGCAGTGGAGTTTATGACCAAGACTGCCCTTAGCAGAAAACAAATGGACATTACACAGTCTGGCAGAAGGACCCTTCTATGATGTGGGCACTGCAACTAAAGGGCACAGTGGAAGGATTGGTACCATATAGAAACATTTTCAGAGAAATGAAACAGCAAAAAATCAGACAGAAATTACAATGTATTTCTATAAAGTTACACTGAGTGTGCCTACCTCTCCTGCCCCTCATTTCACCTCAACCTCTTCCTCTGCCACCTCTCAGACAGCAAGACCAACCCTTCCTCTTCCTCCTCCTCCTCAGCCCACTCAATGTATTTCACTCCACTTCTTCTGCCTCTGCCACCCTTGAGGCAGCAAGACCAACCCCCACTCTTCCTCCTCCTCCTCAGCCCACTTGACACGAAGAGACAGGATGAAGACCAATGGTCCACTGCCACTTAATGGATAGCAAATAATCATCAAACCATACAGTTAAATAAACTTATATGCTGTGTATGTGTATGACTGTCTTCATGTGAAAATCTACTAACTGGCTAACTGAATGTAATAATAAAAAATTAAAAAATATGTATCTCTTAAAAAAAAAAAAAGAAAAGGGGCGCCTGGGTGGCTCAGTTGTTAAGCGTCTGCCTTCGGCTCAGGTCATGATCCCGGGGTCCTGGGATCGAGCCCCGCATCAGGCTCCCTGCTCGGCGGGGAGCCTGCTTCTCCCTCTCCCACTCCCGCTGCTTGTGTTCCCACTCTCGCTGTGTCTCTCTCTGTCAAATAAATAAATAAAATCTTAAAAAAAAAAAAAAAGAAAATCTAACCATATGACAAGAAATGTATGTTTCTGTGTCTTCATCATCATCATCATCGCGTAAGTATTCATCGTGTAGAACGTAGTGTGCAAGTCTCGTATGGAAGTTGTTAGCCTAAGGTGAGTGATATTTAATATAAAATTAATAATGTGTTAGTTTTACTGTTTTCTAACTTTGCTTTCAAAGAATTACATTAACATACAGTATGCCTCTCTCTTGTAATTGAAGAAACTGTGTATCAGACTATCATCATAGGTAAGTGGCTTTTTAAAAATGTAACAATGTTTCCAATACTGTATTATGAATACGACTGTAATGCTATATGCCATAAAAATTTTTCTAACAATTCATTTATTAATGTATAGGCTTGCTACCATGAAGCAATCTTATCAATTATACTAGGCTAACGTAAAGCAATTACATTGCTGCTTCTTTGTTAATGCATGAATTGTAATGCCTATAAATAAATATAAATCTCTTTGCACATTATCTTTTCATTTTTGATACCTCATGTTAGCAATAAGTCCATCTATAGTGTATTGTGTCATATAAGACAATATTGATGTAGATACTGACAGACAATTCATCTTATGAAGAGACAATGTAACCTTACAGTATTGATAAATACAGTACTGTAAATGTATTTTCTCTTCCTTATGATTTTCATAGTAATATTTTATTTTCTCTAGCTTACTTTAAGAATGCAGTATGTGATAACTATAACATACAAAATAGGTGTTAATCGACTGTTTATGTTATTAGTAAGGCTTCCAGTCAACAGTAGACAATAGTCTAATAGCTAAGTTTGGGGGGATTCAAAAGTTATATACACATTTTTAACCCGTGTTGTTCAAGAGTCAACGTAGTTTAAAATCAAAATGAAGCATATCATAGAGCATTTCACCTCAAGGAATGAAGATCTCTATCACTTTATTATTTTCCAAATATGGTTTGGCACTTTGTAGCCTTGAAATTGAAGAAAATGGCCAAGGATTTGCAACCAACCGTAAAATTCAAGCTTCTGCTTGGCTGTCCTAAGAGTAACAAAGGGGCCAGTTGGTAAAAATGATTATGGGTCAGTCTATTCACTACATCTCAAGGTAATGGAATGTGATAACTCTATTAGCTACAGTATCTTCAGTTTTTATTTTTTGTTTTTGTTTTTTTTTCATTGATAAAACCTTAAGTTTTATTTTTTTAATTTAAATTTTGTTAGTTATATAGTGCAATATTTGTTTCTGGAGTAGACTTCAGTGACTCATCACTTACATACAACGCCCAGTGCTCATCACAACTGCCCTCTTTAATCCCCATCCCCCATCTAGCCCATTCCCCACCCACATCCCTCCATCAACCCTCAGTTTGTTCTCTATCATTAAGAGTCATTTATGGCTTATTTCCCTCTCTCCTTTTCCCCCCCTTCCCAGATGTTTTCTTTCTTAAATTCCACATGAGTAAGATCATATGGTATTTGTCTTTGACTGACTTATTTCGCTTAGCATAATACACTCTAGCTCCATCCATGTCAATGCAAATGGCAAGATTTCATTCTTTTTTGATGGCTGAGTAATATTCCATTGTATATATATACCACATCTTCTTTATCCATTCATCAGTCGATGGACATTTGGGCTCTCTCCATAGTTTGGCTATTGTTAATAATCCTGCTATATACATCAGGGTGCATATACCCCTTGGAATCTGTATTTTTGTATCCTTTGGGTAAATACCTAGTAGCACAGTTGCTGAATCATAGGGTAGTACTATTTTTAACTTTTTGAGGAACCTCCAAACTGTTCTCCAGAGTGGCTGCACCAGTGTCCATAGTATATTTTTGGAAATCATGTAATTGATATTTACTATCATAAAGGAAAATATTAAAAATCAGAGCTTAATATTTTTCTAAAACATAATGTCTTTATTCTGGGATAACCAAATATGAATCCAACTGTGAAGGTAAATGAACTGTTTATTTAATATTCAAAAAATTGACATGTATTTGGATATTTTATTCATTTTAAGTAAGCCAGTCCTATTGTTAAACCTGGATATGGGCTTTTGTTCTGTGAAAAAAATCAAACAAAAAAGCTTAAGTATAGCAACAAGTATTCTATTCTTCTAACAGAAACTACTAGACACTTGAGTAAGAACACACTTCTCTATCCCTATTCCTACAATGACAGGCTG
This sequence comes from Mirounga angustirostris, assembly GCF_029215605.1. NCBI lineage: Eukaryota > Metazoa > Chordata > Mammalia > Carnivora > Phocidae > Mirounga > Mirounga angustirostris. The sequence continues at coordinate 30,195,946 of NW_026991719.1, read as the reverse complement.
CCTTTTCACAGCTCATAGTCATGATTAGCCCAGCACTGTTTAGAATAATTTTTAGTAATGGACCCAGCAGGAAAAACATGTGGGCTTTAGAAATTAATGTGAATAAAAATGACAAAATTGCATTAAAAGGGTGTCCATTTATTGCAATTTAGTACTGTAAGACATTGGGGGGGGTTCCACCTTATTATGTTTTTAATTTTATACTGAACAATGTTAAAGTGTGCACTTTATCCTGTTTTGAAGCCTACTGATTAGATTTACATTTCACTTTGAGAGTTATCATTTACATATTGAAATGACAGCATCATTTACTAGTACTATAATAGAAGACAATCATTCTCCCTTTATGGCTGAAGCAAATCACCACACTGTCAAAGGTCAGTTACCTTTTTAGAATGTATTTTTGATTCTGCTTAGAAATAGATTCTGTTGGTTTTGTCCCTTCACATTTGGGTAGCATTCAAATCTCACCTGTAAGAGTGATGTCACCAAAATGGTGATGTCGGAGACACCAGCCTCCCCTCTGCATCTCCCTATAAATATCAACAACTAGACAGCTATCCACAAACAAAAACAAATTTCAGCCCCACAGTGGAACAAAAAACCTGAGAATAACTGCAAAAGAAGAGAAGGAAGACAGCTTCATTTGGCCTGCACCATCCCGTCCCACAAGCCAGAGTTGTTTAGTGCCAAGAGAGTTTCCCAGGCAGAGAGTTCCCCTCTCCAGGAAAGGAAGAGTTGGATAAGCAATCAGCTTCTCCGTCTTTTCAGGGCACTGAACAATGGCTTCACCCCTCCCATATGAGAAAGTTGAGATGTACTGAGATGGCTAGGAACAAGGAAGAAAAGCAGGGGCTACTAACAGCAACTACACAGCAGGAGCAATTCTAGTTCATGGGGAGCTGCTCTGCACAAAAACCCAGCAGATTTCACCCCTGATGAAACCAACAGCCAGCACGGCATGGTGGACCACCTGCAAGTGTCATCAGCTTTCACCCCACAGGTATTCATATTCACTGATGCCAGCCACCTGAGTCACCCCCTGCTCCCTCCCCTGCACCCCCTGTCAGAACCGAGGAACAACCCTAGCAGCCAGCTCAGGCCTCTGCAGCTGTGAGAGTGCAAGAGGCCAGCCTACCCCTTCTCTCGTTTGGTCCCCCATGGCCCTGCAAGTGTGTAGGGACAGCCGCTTCAGCTGTGTACTTGCACGTCCCTGGCCCAACCCCTGTCACCAGCCTCTATTGCAGTGGGTATGCCCAGTGGAATAGTGTGCAGCCATGGGGGGCATGCAACAGCCAGGGCCCCCACAGCTGTTTGTGGGCTCAGATGAGGCCCTGTCTTCTATCACTGGCCTGCACTGCCAAGCTCACCTGTAGCCAGCCCCTCCAGATGTGCACCTGCACACCTTCCACACAGACCGCCATCACAGGCTTCCACTGAAATGCGCTGGAGAGGAGTGTGTAAGCACTGGAGACCATGCTGCTAGCCTTGGACCCCACCACTGTATGTGTATCTGCAGCCAGGCCCTACCCCTACATAGGCAACAGCAGCTTGTTGCCATAACTGAGTGTGTGAATACCAACAGCTCAGGCAGCTACCGATGCTTGCCCTGGTACCTAGCAGCTGATCTTGGAAGGGCCACTGAAGACCTCACTAGTGCTTGTAACCACTGCAGACCCCCCACAGTGTCCACCAAGGTCCACACAGTTGTCAGTAATGTGGAACCAAGCAACCTGAGCCAAAAAGACATCATACCTCCCCAGACCCAGTGCCACCACATGCCCCCACACTAGGTGTCCTGCACTACTAGACCCAGAATCCCAACATGTTCCATTGCACCCCTGCCCACAGGTGAAAGTCTTCCCTTATCAATGGCAGTCCATAAAGTCTGGCAGAGGTGACTGCTTCTTCAAATGTGCAGATACCTGCACAAGGCTACAAAATCACAAAGAATCAGGAAAATATGACTCCATTAAAGGAATACAGTAAACCTCTAGTAACTGGCCCCAAAGAAATGGAGATACAGAAATTGCTGGACAAGAATAAGCAATTAATGATATCAGGAAAACAATACAAAAACAAAATGAGAAGTTTAATAAAGAGACAGAAAACATTAAAAAGAACCAAACAAATTCTGCAGGTAAAGAATTAAATGACTGAAATGAACAACTCAATAGAGAACTTCTGCAGCATACTTAATGAAGTAGAAGAAAGAATCAATGATCTAGAAGGTGATGCAGGAGTTTTATCCAATAAGGGGAACAAAAAGGGGTAGAAAGTTTACTTAAAGAAATACTGGCTGAGAACGTCCCAAACCTAGGGAGAGATTTGGACATCCAAGTTCATGAAGCTCATCGTTTGTCCCAAAAGTACAATCCAAAATGATCTTCACTAGGACACAGTATAACACTGACTATAATCAAAGACAGAGAGAATCTTAAAAGCAGCAAGAGAAAAAAATTTATTTCATGCAAGAGAACCCCTACAAGTTTATCAGGGGATTTCTCAGCAGAGACCTTGCAGGCCAAGAGAGAATGGGATAATTTACTCAAAGGGCTGAAAGAAATAAACTGCCAACCAAGAATATGTTGCCCAGCAATCTGTCCTTCAGATATGAAGGCAAGATAAAGACGTTCCCTAATAACGAAAAGCTGAGTGAATTAATCACCACTAAACCTACCTTATAAGAAATGCTGAAAAAAGTTCTTCAGGCTGAGATGAAAGAATGCTAATTAGTAATATGAAAACATATGAAAATATACAACACACAGGGAAAGACAAACATATAGTCAGATTCAGAATACTCTAATATGGCAATGTAGTGTACTAATTAACTCTAGAATAAAGAGTAAAAAGAAAGTATTAAAAATAACTATAGCTACAACAATCTATTAATGGATACACAAAAGGAATGAAATCTTGCCACTTGCAACAACGTGGATGGGGCTGGAGGGTATTATGCTGAGCGAAATAAGTCAATCAGAGAAAGACATGTATCATATGACCTCACTGATAGGAGGAATTCTTAATCTCAGGAAGCAAACTGAGGGTTGCTGGAGTGGTCGAGGGGTGGGAGGGATGGGGTGGCTGGGTGATAGACATTGGGGAGGGTATGTGCTATGGTGAGCGCTGTGAATTGTGTAAGACTGTTGAATCACAGACTTGTACCTCTGAAACAAATAATACAGTATATGTTAAAAAAAAAAGATGTAAACTATGACATCACAAACACAAAAAGGATTAAAAGGGTAGTATTTTGTATGTAATCGAAGTTAAAGTCTTACCAACATAAAACAGACTTATTTTTAGAGAAAAGGCATAACAATCATAACTATATGCACACAACATCAGAGCACATAAATATATTGAGCAAATACTAACAAATCTGAAGGTAGAAATAGAAAACAGTACAGTGATATTAGAGATCTTCAATACCCCACTTTCAATAATCCAGAGCAGAAAAATCAACACAAAACATTGGACTTGTGTCATACTTTAGAGCAAATGGAACTAACACATATAAAGATCATCCCATTAAACTGCAGCAGAATATGCATTCTTCTCAAGCACACACAGAACATTCTAAATCATAAATCATATGATAATTCACAAAATAAGCCTTAGCAAATTAAAAACATCTGAAATCATAACAAGTATTTTTTTTTTTTACCACAGGGGTCTGAAACTAAAAATCAATAATAGGAGGAAAACTGGAAAATTCACAAATATGTGGATATTAAACACTATATTCCTGAACAACAAGGGAGTCAACAAAGAAATCAAAATTGAGATTAAAATATATCTTAAAACAAATGAAAATGGAAATGTAGCATATCAAAACCCATGTGATGCTGCAAAGCAGTTTTTAGAGAAAAACTTATAGTGATAAGTGCCTTCATTAAGAAAAAAGATCTCAACCTAAATTTCCACCTCAAGGAAGTAGAAAAAGAAGAACAAACGTAAGTCCTGCTACCTAAAGTCCAAAGGTAGCAGAAGGGAGGAAATAACAAGATCAGAAGAGAAGGAAGTTAAATAGAGATCATAAGAACAATAGAAAAGATTAACAAAATTAAGAGCCAGTTTTCTGAAAAGATAAACAAAATTGACAAACCATTAGCTAGACTAAGAAACAAAAGAGGCCTCAAATAGAATCAGAAATGAAAGAGGAAACACTACAACTGATACCACAAAAATATAAAAGATCATAAGAAACTATGAACAAATATATACCAACAAATTAAATAACCTAGAATAAATAGATATATTCCTAGAAACATATAACCTACCAGGACTGAATCATGAAGAAATAGAAAATCTAAACAGACCAATAAAGAGTAAGGAAATTGAGTCAGTAATCAAAAACCTCCCAACGAAGAAAAGCCTAGGACTATATACGTTTCACTGGTGAATTCTGCCAAACATTTAAAGAAGAATTAAAACCAACCCTTCTCAAACTCTCCAAAAACTGAAGAGGGAGGAGCACTCTCAAACTCACTTTCTGAGGCCAGCACTATCCTGATACCAAAGCAATAAAAACACACTCCCAGAAAACTATAGATGTATATCCCTGATGAATATACATGCAAAAATTCTCAACCAAATACTAGCAAAACAAATTCAAGAGCACATTAAAAGGATCATATGTCATGATCAAGTGAGATTTACACCTGGGATGCAAAAATGGTTCAACATACAAAAATCAGTAAATGTGATACACCACATTAATAGAATGAAAGATAAAAGTCATATGATCATCTCAATAGATGAAGAAAAAGCATCTGAAATAAATGCAACATCTTTCATGGTAAAAACCCTCAAGAAAGTGGGTACAGAAAGAACATATCCCAGCACAATAAAGGCCCTTCATGTATGACAAACCCACAGCCAATATCATACTCAATGGTGAAAAGTTGAAAGCTTTTCCTCTAACACCAAGAAGTAGATAAGGGTACCCACTCTCACCACTCTTATTCAACACAATACTAGAAGTCCTAGCAAGAGCAACCGGGCAATAAAAAAAAACAAATGGCATCTAAATTGGAAAGGAAGAAATAAAATTGTCTTTATTGACTGATTATATGATCTTATTCCTAAACACTCCACCAGAAAACTGTTAGAACAAATCAACAAATTCAGTAAAGTTGCAGGATACAAAATCAATACATGGAGATCAGTTGCATTTCTATATACCAACAAGACATCTGAACAAGAAAGACAACTGCATTTACAATAGCATCAAAACCAATAAAATACATAGGAATAAATTTAATCAAGGACGTAAAAGATCTATATGCTGAAAACTGTAAAACACTGATGAAAGAAACTGAAGAAGACACAAACAAATGGAAAGATATCCTGTGTTCATGGATCAGAAGAACTAATATTGTTAAAAGATCTATACTACCCAAAGCCATCTACAGATTCAATGCATGCCTTATCAAAATTTCAATATCATTTTTTCACTGAAATAGAACAAACATTCCAAAACTCTGTATGGAATTACCAAAAAAAAAAAAAAAAAAAAACCCAAATAGCCAAAGCAACCCTGAGAAGAACAAAGCTGGAGACATCACAGTTCCTGATTTCAAATTATACTACAACGTTACTGTAGTCAAAACAACATGGTACTGGCATAGAAACACACACAGACCAATGGGAAGGAATCAAGGGCCCAGAAATAAACTCTCACATGTACCTTCAACTATTATTTGTCAAGGGCGCCAGAATATTCAACAGGGGAAAAGATAGTCTCTTCAATAAATTGTGCTGGGAAAACTGGATGTTCACATGCAGAAGAATAAAACAGCATCCCTATCATATACCACTCACACAAATGAACTCAAAATGGATTAAAGGCTTAAACATAAGGACTGAAACTATAAAACGCATAGAAAAAAACTTAGGGAAAAAGCTCCTTGACATTGGTCTTGGCGATAACTTTTTGGCTATTACAGCAAAACTTCAAGCCTCAAGAGCAAAAATAAACAAGTGGGACTATAAATAAAAAGCTGCATAAGGGCACCTGGGTGGCTCAGTCAGTTAAGCATCTGACTTCGGCTCAGGTCATGATCTTAGGGTCCTGGGAACAAGCCCCACGCCAGGCTCCTCATTCAGCAGGGAGTCTGCTTTTCTCTCTGTCGCTCCCTACCCTGTACTCTCCCTCCCTCTCTCTCTCTCTCTCTCTCTCAAATAAATAAATAAAATCTTTTTTTTAAAAGATTTTATTTATTCATTTGAGAGACAATGAGATAGAGAGCATGAGAGGGGGGTCAGAGGGAGAAGCAGACTCCCTGCTGAGCAGGGAGCCCCATGTGGGACTCGATCCCGGGACTCGAGGATCATGACCTGAGCCGAAGGCAGTTGCTTAACCAACTGAGCCACCCAGGCGCCCTAAAATCTTTTTTTTTTTTTTTAAAGCTGCATAGCAAAAGAAACCATCAACAAAATGAACAGGCAACCTACTGAATGGGAGAAAATACTTGCAAATCATGTATCTGATAAGGTGTTAGTATCCAAAATATATAAAGAATGCACATAACTCAATAGCAAAAAAAGGGAAAAAAAATCTGATTTTTAAAATGCACAAAGGATCAGAATAGACATTTCTCCAAACACATACAGATGGCCAACAGGTACATGAAAAGGTGCTCAACATCACTAATCATCAGGGAAATGCAAATCAAAACCAAATGAGCTATCACTTCATACCTGTTCAAATAGCTATTATCAAAAAGTCAAAAGGTAGCAAGTGTTGGCAAGGATGTGGAGAAAAGGAAACCTCTACACTGTTGGTAGGAGTGTAAATTGACAAAGCCACTTTGGAAAACAGTAGGGAGGTTCCTCAAAAGACTAAAAACGAAATGACCATATAATCCAGCAATCTCATTTGTGGGTATATATGCAAAGGAAATGAAAACTGGATCTCAAAAAGATATTTGCACTTCCATGTTCACTGCAGTATTATTCATAATAGCCAAGATAGGAAATAACCTAAGTACCTGCCAACAGATGAATGGATAAAGATGTGGTATATATCAACAATGGAATAGTATTCACCCATGTGATAACATGAAAGAACCTCAAGGACATCATGCCAAGTGAAATAAGTCAGAGAAAGATGAATATTATACAATCTCATTTATATGTGGAATCTAAAAATACTGATCTCATAGAAACAGAAAGTACAGTAGTGGTTATCAGGGGTTGGGGTGTGGGGGAAATGTGAAGATGTTGTTGAAAGATTACAAATGTCCACTTATAAGATAAATAAATTCTAAGGATCTAATGTACAGCATGGTAATTATAGTTAATACTGTATTAAATATTTGAAAAGTTGCTAAGAGAAGAGACTTAAGTGTTCTCACCACAAAAAAGAAATGGTAATTATGTGACATGATGGAGGTGTTAGCTAACAATACGGTGGTAATCATTTTGCAGTATATAAGTATATTAAATCAACATGTTGTATACCTTAAACTTAAAAAATGTTGTATGTCAATTTTATCTCCATAAAACTGGAAAAAATAAAAAAAAAACCCAAATCTCATCTGTAATATATAAAAAAAATTCCAAGTCTGAAATATAAGAAAAATTGAACTCTTTTTCTCTAATAGGATAAAATTTTAAAGAACAAAGTACATTGGATAGATTAGCAATGTACTTTCTGTCATTTATATCCTTTATTACAATAATGCATGAATAATGATTGCAATGAAACCTTTGTAGAAATATATATATATATGATATTCACATTAATATCTAATGAATCCATTATGATTGGTGTTATTTTGATGAATACTAATTCACTTCAGAAGGTTAAGCTACTAAATTTAATAGTATGTTTAATTAATGCAAGGCTGCAGTGGAATTCTCATGACATTAAATATGATAGTTACATGGTATTGATTATATTAATATTGATCAGTGCCTTGACATTGAATATGAATAGGTGAAATTTTTATGATCAAATATCAAATAGTAAGGAGTCTTTCCAGTATATTCCAAATTATTACAAATCCATGACAATATCAATAAATATAGGATAAATCAACATTTTACACAGTTTAGTAATCCAAATTCACATTCCCCTTTATAACAACCATGATGATGATGATGAATTATACTTAACATCCACTGACTGTATACTTTGTGCCAGGAACAATTCTATGCTCTAAGCACTTTATATGAGTCAATTCATTTATGAGAAATAATTCTAGAACTCTCTATCTAATTTACATACAATTAAGAAAACTATAGTGATGCTCTTTTGCAAGAAAGAGAGACCCTTAACTACTTATGAGCAGATATTTCACAGCTTTGTTGGAATTGAAGACTCATTTGTATCATCTTGAAAACCATCAAAATAGATGTATGTTCATCCTCATACAGAAAACTGTGTTGTTGTCTTTTTTAAAATTTTATTATGTTACGTTAGTCACCATACAATACACCATTAGTTTTTGATGTGGTGATCCACGATCCATTGTTTTCATATAACACCCAGTGTTCCATGCAGTACGTGCGCTCCTTAATACCCATCACTGGGCTAACCAATCCCCCATCCTCCCTCCCCTCTAAAACGCTGTCTCTCAGAGTCCATAGTCTCTCATGGTTCATCTCTCCTTCCAATTCCCCCCCCATTTTTCCCTTCCTTCTAATGTCCTCCATGCTATTCCTTATGTTCCACAAATAAGTGAAACCATATGATAATTGACTTTCTCTGTTGACTTATTTTACTTAGCATAATCCCCTCTAGTCCCATCCATGTTGATGTAAAAGTTGGGTACTCATCCTTTCTGATGGCTGAGTAATATTCCATTGTATATACGGACCACATCTTCTTTATCCATTCATCTGCTGAAGGGCATCTCAGCTCTTTCCACAGTTTGGCTATTGCGGACATTGCTGCTATGAACATTGGGGTGCATATGGCCCTTCTTTTCACTACATCTGTGTCTTTGGGGTAAATACCCAGGAGTGCAATTGCTGGGTCATAGGGTAGCTCTATTTTTAAATTTTTGAGGAACCTCCACAGTGTTTTCCAAAGTGGCTGTACCAACTTGCATTCCCACCAACAGTGCAAGAGGGTTCCCCTTTCTCCACAACCTCTCCAACATTTGTCTTTCTTTCCCTGTCCATTTTTGCCATTCTAACTGTTGTAAGGTGGTATCTCAATGTGGTTTTGATTTGGATTTCCCTGATGGCTAATGATGATAAACATTTTTTCATGTGTCTGTTAGCCATTTGTATGTCTTCTTCAGAGAAGTGTCTTTTCATATCTTCTGCCCACTTTTTGCCTTATTTGTTTTTTGGGTGTTGAGTTTGAGTTCTTTATAGATTTTGGATACCAGCCCTTTATCCGTAGTGTCATTTGCAAATATCTTCTCCCATTCTGTGGGTTGCCTCTTTGTTTTGTTGACTGTTTCCTTTGCTGTGCAGAAGCTTTTTATCTTGATAAAGTCTCAAAAGTTCATTTTTGCTTTTGTTTCACTAGCTTTTGGAGATGTATCTTGAAAGAAGTTGCTGTGGCCGATGTCAAAGAGGTTACTGCCTATGTTGTCCTCTAGGATTTGGATGGATTCCTGTCTCACACTGAGTCTTTCATCCACTTTGAGTTTATCTTTGTGAATGGTGTTAGAGAATGGTCGAGTTTCACTCTTCTGCATGTGGCTGTCCAGTTTTCCCAGCACCATTTATTGAAGAGACTGTCTTTTTTCCATTGCATGTTTTTTCCTGCTTTGTCAAAGATTATTTGACCATAGAGTTGAGGGTCCATATCTGGGCTCTCTATTCTGTTCCATTGGTCTATATGTCTGTTTTTGTGCCAGTACCATGCTGTCTTGGTGATCACAGCTTTGTAATATAGCTTAAAATTGGGCAACGTGATGCCCCCAAATTTGTTTTTCTTTTTCAACATTTCCTTGGCAATTCGGTGTCTTTTCTGGTTCCATACAAATTTTAGGATTGTTTGTTCCAGCACTTTGAAAAATGTCATTGGAATTTTGATGGGGATGGCATTGAAGGTATAGATTGCTCTGGGTAGCATAGACATTTTAACAATGTTTATTCTTCCGATCCATGAGCATGGAATGTTTTTCCATCTTTTTGTGTCTTCTTAAATTTCTTTCATGAGTGTTCTGTAGTTCCTAGAGTAGAGATCCTTTACCTCTTTGGTTAGGTTTATTCCGAGGTATCTTATGGTTTTTGGTGCTATTGTAAATAGAATCATTAATCTCTTGCTACAGTTGCATTGTTAGTGTATAGGAAAGCAACTGATTTCTGTGCATTGATTTTGTATCCTGCCACATTACTGAATTGCTGGATGAGTTCTAGTAATTTGGGGGTGGAGTCTTTTGGGTTTTCCACATAAAGTATCATGTCGTCTGCGAAAGGAGAGAGTTTGACTTCTTCTTTGCCAATTTGAATACCTTTTATTTCTTTGTGTTGTCTGATTGCTGTTGCTAGGACTTCTAGTACTATGTTGAACAATAGTGGTGAGAGTGGGCATCCTTAATGTGTTCTTGATCTTAAGGGAAAGGCTCTCACCTTTTCCCCATTGAGGATAATATTCACTGTGGGTTTTTCATAGATGGATTTTATGAACTTGAAGAATGTTCCCTCTCTCCCTATACTCTGGAGAGTTTTAATCAGGAAAGGATGTTGTATTTTGTCAAATGCTTTTTCTGCATCAATTGAGAGGACTATATGGTTCTTCTCCCTCCTCTTATTAATGTGTTCTATCACATTGATGGATTTGCAAATGTTGAACCACCCTTGCATCCCCGGGATAAATCCCACTTGGTCGTGGTGGATGATCCTTTTAATTTATTGTTGGATCCTATTAGTTAGGATTTTGTTGAGGATTTTGGAATCCATATTCATCAGGGATATTGGTCTGAAATTCTCCTTTTTGATGGGGTCTTTGCCTGGTTTGGGGATTAAGGTAATGCTGGCCTCATAGAATGAGTTTGGAAGTTTTCCTTCCGTTTCTATTTTTTGAAACAGCTTCAGTAGAATAGGTATTATTTCTTCTTTGAATGTTTGGTAGAACTCCCCAGGGAATCCATTAGGCCCTGGACTCTTGTTTTTTGGGAGGTTTTTGATCACTGCTTCAATCTCCTTACTGGTTACTCACCTATTCAGGTTGTCAATTTCTTCCTGTTTCAGTCTTGGCAGCTTATAGGTTTCCAGGAAGGCCTCCATTTCATCCAATTCCTCAGTTTATTGGCATATAGTTGTTGATAATAATTTCTAACAATTGTTTCTATTTCCTTGGTGTTAGTCGTGATCTCTTCCCTTTCATTCATAATTTTATTAATTTGGGTCCTTTTTCTTTTCTTTAGGATAAGTCTGGCCAGTGGTTTATCGATCTTATTAATTCTTTCAAAGAACCAACTTCTAGTTTCGTTGATCTGATCTACTGTGTTTCTGGTTTCTAATTCATTGATTTCTGCTCTAATTTTAATTATTTCTCTTCTAATGCATGGCTTAGGCATCGTTTGTCACTTTTTCTCTAGTTCTTTAAGGTGTAGAGTTAGTTGGTGAATTCGGGATTTTTCTATTTTTTTGAGTGAGGCTTGGATGGCTATGTATTTCCCCTTAGGACCGCCTTTGCAGTATCCCATAGGTTTTGGACTGATGTGTTTTTGTTCTCATTGGTTTCCATGAATTGTTTAAGTTCTTCTTTGATTTCCTGGTTGACCCAAACATTCTTGAGCAGAGTGGTCTTTAGCTTCCAAGTGTTTGAATTTCTGCCAAATTTTTTCTTGTGATTGAGTTCCAGTTTTAAAGCACTGTGGTCTGAGAATATGCAGGGAATAATCTCAATCTTTTGGTATCAGTTGAGACCTGATTTGTGACCCAGTATGTAGTCTATTCTGGAGAAAGTTCCATGTGCGCTTGAGAAGAATGAGTATTGTGTTGTTTTAGGGTGGAATGTTCTGTATAGATCTATGAGGCCCATCTGGTCCAGGGTGTCATTCAGAGCTATTGTTTCTTTGTTCATTTCCTGCTTAGATGATCTGTCCATTGCTGAGAGTGGAGTATTGAGGTCTCCTACAATTAACGTATTGTTATCAATATGACTCTTTATTTTGGTGAACAGTTGGCTTATGTAGATGGCTGCTCCCATGTTGGGTCATAGATATTTACAATTGTTAGATCTTCTTGTTGGATAGACCCTTTAAGAATGATATAGTGTCCTTCTGTGTCTCTAATTACAGACTCTAGTTTAAAATCTAATTTGTCTCATATAAGAATTGCTACCCCAGCTTTGTTTTGAGGTCCGCTGGCATGGAAGATGGATCTCCATCCCTTCACTTTCAGTCTGGATGTATTTTTAGTTTCAAAATGAGTCTCTTGTAGGCAGCATATGGATGGGTCCTGTCTTTTTACCCAATCTGCAACCCTGTGCCATTTTATGGGAGCATTTAGGCCATTCACGTTGAGAGTGATTATTGAAAGATATGAATTAATTGTCATCATGTTGCCTGTGAAGACGTTGTTTTTATAAATTGTCCCTTTAAATTTCTGTTGTATATCACTCTTGGGGTCCTTCTCCTTTTATAGAACCCCCCCTTAATATTTCTTGCAGGGCCAGCTTAGTGGTCACATATTCTTTCATTTTCTGTCAATCGTGGAAGCTCAGCATCTCTCCATCCATTCTAAATGAAAGCCTTGCCGGATAAAGTATTCTTCGCTGCATGTTCTTCTCATTTAGTACACTGAATATGTCTTGCCCGTCCTTTCTGGCTTGCCAGGTCTCTGTGGATAGGTCTGACATTATTCTGATGTTCCTCCCTCTGTACGTAAGGAATCTCTTCCCCCTAACTGCCCTTAAGATGGTTTCCTTGGTTCTAAGATTTGCAAGTTTTACTATTACATGCCGGGTGTTGGCCTGTTTTCCTTGATCTTGGGAGGGGTCCTCTCTGCCTCTAGGACGCGAATGTTTGTTTCATTCCCCAGATTAGGGAAGTTCTCAGCTACGGTTTGCTCAAATACATCTTCTAGTCCTCTCTCTCTCCACTCTCTCTGGGATTCCAACTATTTTGACATTGGAATGCTTCATGGTGTCACTTATTTCTCTGATTCTATTTTCATGGATTCTGAGTTGTTTTTCCCTGGCCTCCTCTTTTCCCTTTTTATGTATTATATTGTCTTCCAGGTCACTTATTCGTTCTTCTGCCTCACTTACCCTAGCTGTTAGATTATCTAGATTGGATCAGATCTCATTGATAGCATTTTTAAGTTCTGCCAATTCAGCTTTCATTTCTGCCCTTAGAGACTCTATGTTGCCATTAATTGATTTCTCCATTCTAGCCATTGTCTTCACAATTGCTAGCCTGAATTCCATCTCCGACATCTTGGTTATATCTGCATCCACTTGTAAATCTGCAGCATAAGTCATGATCTGTGAGTCTTTTCTATTTTGGGGGTTCCTCCTACTAGTCATTCTGTTGATGGGTGTTTGAGGGAATGTATAGAGTCCAAATTATTGACCACAACCCAAGCAAGATGCACCTGTTTTCTCGGGACCTTAGGGTTGCTGGCCTCTGTTTTCCCAGCCTGTCTTCTGTGGGAGGGGCCTGCCGGCTGTTACTCAGGCAACCCTGTTTGGGCGGAGTTGCCCTGGGCCCCTGTGGTGGGGGATGGGCTCAGCAGGAATCAGTTTTGGGGGCTTTTGTTCTCTGGCACCTTTCCCTGGCGGCTTTCCGGGTCTCTTCCACGAGTCAGAGCAGAAGAGACTGTTTCCAACCCTCTGCCTCAGAGCAGAGAGACCTCAGTCTGTTCTTCAGTGAGCTCTCCAGGCCACACCGTCTCCGTTTCTGTCCGTGTCGCTATAAACTGCAGCGTCCTGGGTTGTTCGCCCCTCCGCAGCGCTCCCAGTCCTGCCTCCAGGTCTGGGCGCGTCTCTGCCCTTTGTGCTTCTAAAACTGCCAGCCGCTCTCAGTTCGCCCGCACGACCCCACTGCTCTGGGTTTCCGTCCAGGGGGGTGCAGTTCGCAGGCGCGACCCCAGTGCTCCGGGTTTTCACCCTGGGGGCTGCCCTAAAGTCCTTTCCTGACGTTACAGGTCTGCCAGTCTGTGCCGGGTCCCCAGCGTGCAAGGCTGTCGCTCACTGGCGGTGTAGGATCCCCACGGCCAGGCTCCCTCCCGCTGCGTTTATCCTCCATATCTGCCCGCTGAATCACGGCTCCCCGCTTCGTACCTCAAAACCAACCGCCTGTGATATTCTGTTTGTAGACATCCAGATCTTCTTACATCTCAGGCTGGTTTCGTGGGTGCTCAGAGTGGTCTGGTAGATATCCAGCTCAATTCCGGGGACCAGTTGAAATAGGGTCCCCTACTCCTCCGCCATCTTTCCTTCCCCCCTCCAGAAAACTGTGTTTTTTAAGAAATGCCAAGACTGATACTTTATTTTTCTTACCATTCAAAGAAAAAGCATCTTTATAAAATACAACAGTGATAGACTCTACATTTAAATGAAATATTTTATTTTTGCATTTTAATAAACTTAAATGTAAATAAATATACATCACTTGTTAAAATGTAGGTCAGAAGGAAAAGGTGTTAACATAGTGTTGATCATAATCTTTTCACCCCTGTCAGCCAACTCCTTTCCCACCCCACCCTACGCCAAAGCCCAACAGATGATTTTATTTCCAAGTTTACTGAGATTTTAACTATTTAACACATGCTTTCTCACCTCTACTCCACCTCCCTCTCCTCTCCTCTTTTTTCTTTCCTCTTATGTTTCCTTCTTGAGTGAGAAGATGATACATGTGTATCTCTTTCTAGGGCTAACACAGCCACCTTGCACTTTGATGCATGGGGCTTTACTCTATGTATGACCCACACTCCCTTCTAAAGCTTTAATTTCTTCCTCTAAAATTTATTTTGCTTGATTTGGGGTTATGATTCATTTATTTCTCTCCTCAAATACTTCTTTTCTCAACCCTGCTACCTTATAAAGATACTATCCTTCCACATTCTTCTAAGTTCTTCCAAGCCACCAATCCACACGACCACAGTTACAGTCAATTTTTCTTTTGACAATCAAAAGCTTTATCTCTTCACCCTCCTCAAATCCTCTGCAGAACTTAAACAGATGATTAACTTCTCCAAATCTTTATTCCCTTGGCTTTCATGATGTTATAGCCCATGGAGGTTTGCTCCTATTTCTCTGAACAGTCTGGTTTTCCCATATTTTTAGTTCTCACACCACCTTTTAAAGTAACATATCCTAAGATTCCATAGCAGCCTCTCATTTTTTACCTCACAGATTCCTAGTTGATATGCATATCTATCCCCACAATCTAACCTTTTCCTCACGGCAGAACTTTCAAACCTTAAACTTTAGCCCTGACTTCTCTCTCAAGTTCCATATACTCATGTACACATGATTCTTAGACATCTCCACATAAATATTTCCCAAGCACTTAAACAACATATCCCAAGTTAAAAGGATTATTTTTCCAGACCTCAAATCTACCAATTACACTAAAAGGAAAACAACAGTTTCTCACTATTTTCTGTCTTCTTTCTCTTTGTTGATGCCATCAACATTCTTTCAATTACCCAGGCCTAACATTTGAAAAATCATATTTAACTCTTCCTTCTCCCTTAACCACCACTTCTATTCAGTTACCAAATCATTTGATTTTTAGCCTCAATTCAATCAAATACATAGCCCACCTAAAAATATCTTCTGTGGCTTTCCATTTCCTAAAGTCCATGTGAATTGTTTAGGGCTCTCCACATCCTGACTTGTACCTCCTTTTCTAGAACCATCTCTTGGTACTCCTCTCCAAGCACCCAAACTAGCTAGTTTTTCTTATTTCCATGACACTGTTCATAATACTCCTTTGGCCTGAAATCCCTCTCCTCATGTTCATACACATATTCATCAATTCATTCAGTGAGTACTTACCTACTACATGCAAGATACTGTTCTAGATGCTAGAGATGAGATGGTGAAGAAAACAATGACCCTCCCTATGCTAATGGAGCCTGTATTCTAGTGAGAAGATAGAAAGTAAGTAAGTGAATATAATACAAGGTATGAAAAATAAAACAAAATAAGGGGAGAGAGGTT
This sequence comes from Mirounga angustirostris, assembly GCF_029215605.1. Lineage (NCBI taxonomy): Eukaryota > Metazoa > Chordata > Mammalia > Carnivora > Phocidae > Mirounga > Mirounga angustirostris. Next base: position 30,179,853 of record NW_026991719.1, on the reverse strand, counting down.
AATCCCTAAAATCTAATACTCAGGGAAGCATTCCCTGACAGGAGTGACATTTGAACAGTAATCTGAGTGATATGAGAGAACCAGACACATCATATTGGGATCTGTGTAATAGTAGGTACAAAGGCCCTTGACAGGAGTATGTGTGAAGTGTTAGAGGAATAGCAAGGAAACCAGGGTGGCTGATGTACTTGAGTGAGGGGTTTCAAAAAAAGAAGGTAAGAAACAAGGTCAAAATAACCAGAAATCAATTCTCCAAGGCTACAGACTATAGTAAAGATACAGGATTTATTCTCATTGTGATAAAAAGTATCTGGAGGATGGAGAGCAGGGGAGTGATATGATTTTATTTATTTTTCAGAAAGGTCACTTTGCAGGTATACAGAGGCTGTGGGGGTTGGTGGAAAGAGTGAACATAGGATAGGAGTTAGGAGACTGTGGGACCAGTCCAAGTAAGAGATGATTGTGGCTTAGGCTGGGGAAACTGGCATAAAGGTGGTAAGAAATGAGAAAATTAAAGATTAATATGAAAGACAGAAACAAAGAGAATTGCTGATAATTGGACATGAGAAATGAAAGAATGAGAAGAATCCTGGATGACTCCTAAATTTGGGCCCTGAGCAGTGGGGTAAATTATGACATGTGCCATCTTCTGAGATAGGAAACACTGAACAAGGAGCAGATTTGAATAGGGAATCAAAAGGTCAACTTTGGACTTGCTAACTTTGAAAATGGGCATTAGGCAGCAAAGTGGAAATGTCTAGTCAATCCTTTAATTATGAGTCTGGAGTTCAAGGGACAGCTCAAGGATGGAGAGTTCCATTTGAATCACCAGATTTTTTTGTGTCCTTTGGGGTCATTGAACTGGATGAGATCACTCCACTCAATGATTCTCAACCCTGGCACACTTCCAATTCACTGGAGAAGCTTTAAAATAAAATACCGATTCCCTCTCCCATCCCCAGAATGACTGAATCCAAATCTCTGCAGGGAAACCAGGGTACGGGTGAATTTTTCAAACTCCTCTAATGTGCAACTAGATCAAAGAACTCCTGACCTATGGAAATGATGTGGAGAGATGTCTGAGTACTTAACTCTGGATCACACCAAAATTTAGAGATCTGTAAAAGCAGGTTACAAAAAGGACGCCAGAACCAAGCTTGGCCACCAAGGCACAGAGGAAATCAAGAGGACAGTGCAGTATCCCATAAGCCAAAAAAGTGTTTCAAGAAGGACAAATGAATTCAGTCACATGCCATTGAGAGTTCAGTTAAGGTGAGGACTGAGATTAGACCACTGGATTTGATCATGTGAAGGCAGCTGTAACAGGTGGTTTATTTAGACAGTAGACAGGGACCAAAGACTTATGCCATGCATTCAAAAGAGTGGAAGATAGGGAAGTAAAGAGAAGAAGCAACAGGAACTCTTGGCCATATGCATCTGTCAGTGCATTGCCCATTTCCAAGTCCTAGTTAAAAGGCGCTGAAGCCTCTGCTAATCTCACCAGCTAGAGGCAATTTCTCCTTCGTGCAATTTCTACTTGCCCTTTCCTTTGAGATGTCAACTTGAACTCTAGTTATTTATGCTCTTTGTGGAGAAGGATCACATTTAGTTCATCTTTCTATGACCCAAAGTAAAGAAGTAGATCTTAGTAACTGTTGGCACAAGGTTTAGGAAAGAGGTTTAGGAAAGGTTTAGTAAGTAAATCTTAGTAACTGTTGGCACAAGGTTTAGGAAAGAAAAAGCTTTGAAATGGGGCACCTGGGTGGCTTAGTTGGTTAAGCATCTGCCTTCAGCACAGGTCATGATCCCAGGGCCCAGGGTCCTCGGTCAAGCCCCAAGTCCTCTGGCAGGGGAGAGGCGCGTGGTTCCCCGCTTAGCAGGAAATCTGCTTCTCCCTTCCTCTCCCTCTGCCACTCCCCATTCATTCACTCTCTATCAAAAAAAACAAAACAAAAACAAAAACAAAACTTAAAAGAAAAAGAAAAAGCTTTGAAATATGCTGGAAAAGTGAAAAGAAAGGCCATATGCACCCCAATGTTCATAGCAGCAATGTCCGCAATAGCCAAACTGTGGAAAGAGCAGAGATGCCCTTCAACCGATGAATGGATAAAGAAGATGTGGTCCATATATACAATGGAATATTACTCAGCCATCAGAAAGGAGGAATACCCAACTTTTACATCAACATGGATGGGACTGGAGAAGATTATGCTAAGTGAACTAAGTCAAGCAGAGAAAGTCAGTTATCATATGGTTTCACTTATTTGTGGAATATAAGGAATAGCATGGAGGACATTAGGAGAAGGAAGGGAAAAATGAAGGGGGGGGGGAATCGGAGGGGGAGATGAACCATAAGAGACTATGGACTCTGAGAAACAAACTGAGGGTTTTAGAGGGGAGGGGGGTGGGGGGACGGGTTAGCCCAATGATGGGTATTAAGGAGGGCACGTACTGCATGGAGCACTGGGTGTTATACGAAAACAATGAAGCGTGGATCACTACATCAAAAATTAATGATGTATTGTATGGTGACTAACATAATAAAATAAAATTTAAAATAAATAAAGTTAAAATAAAAAGAAATATGCTGGAAAAGCAATGAGGGGTATTGCAGTACTAAGTGAGCAGAACTCTCATCTCACATACCAGAAAGGGAAGATGTTGAAATTTACTCAGCTGTTTCAAGTAATTGTGAAGTACAGGGAGATAAAAAAGGTAAAAATAATCAGAGTTGAAAAAAGTTTCTTTAATTATCTCTAATGCTATTTTTGTTCCTGAGCACTGTGAGGCACTAAATGGCAGTTATGTGACAAACTACTGACCCATGCATAGATGACAACAAACCATTCCTCCTCCTCTTAACTCACACAGAACCGCCAGCCCTCACCTGGACCCCCAGCTCTGCCTCTAACAGGGTGATCAGCTGGAAAAGGCTGAAGTTGTTGTTAAGGAGCTGCATGGTATAATTTTTGTTTGTTTTATTTTTTTTAGTAACATAAATTTTACAACACAGAAAATTTTTGCAAAATCTGCCTAAATAAGTTGACAAAAAAAAAAAAAAAAAGCAAGCTGGAGGGCTTGGAGGTTATTTAATAGGTATATATCCAGTGGTGAGTATCAGACTTTTCAGGGGATTTGAATGTCCCTAAAGGGCTTAGTATTTACATAATTTTCTCTTTTAGTGGATCTTTAGACACATTCACTCTATCTGGTAATGATTTTCAGTTTAAATGCTTTGTAAATTAAATGTGTTTCAAAATATGAACTATACATAGCAAAAGACCTTGGGTATATTTTGATTTTTAAAAGTCTTCCAGGGTTTCATTGCCTCTCTTGAACCCCTGAGGCACTAAGCCCCCCATACACCTGAGTACAATTGCCTCAGCTGTCATCTTCAAACCTTTTTCCCCCCAAATCAACAACCTTCCCTCAAATTGATGAGTAACCCCCAATGTGTGGAGCAAAGATGATTTTTTCTATCTTTCTTTTTTTAAATTTTATTTTATTTTATTATGTTATGCTAGTCACCATACATTACATCATTAGTTTTTGATGTAGTGATCCATGATTTATTGTTTTCGTATAACATCCAGTGCTCCATGCAGTATGTGCCCTCCTTAATACCCATCACTGGGCTAACCCCTCCCCCACCCCCCTCCCCTCTAAAACCCTCAGTTTGTTTCTTGGAATAGCATGGAGGACAATAGGAGAAGGAAGGGATTTTTTCCATCTTTCTTTAAAAAATGAGATACAAGAAAACTGAGTCACAAAAAAAAAAAATCTTCCCTCTCCTCCCTGTGGGAAAAAAAAATTAAGAATACATTTCTGATGAAAGAGCTCCATGAATAAAAAAGCAACTGCTTAATAAAATTAGAAATGAAATTTGAACTTGCTTTCTCTAAAACAAGAAAATATATAATACTTATTTCAACATATGTTTCCTTGGAAGAATGTGTTGAATCTGGTTCATGATTAAGGACTACATTTTCTGAATCAGAGCCACGAATTTGACTGGTATTTCTCAGAATGTAGATAAAATTATGTATTGTACAACACAGTGTTTACTATAGTGAAGAATAAAGGGGAAATTATTACGAATTAGAAATAATTTTCAATGCTTAGACATATCTATTGTAAAGGACATAGCTTTTTCTAACAACAGAAAACACCCACAAACCAGAGATATTACTTACAAGCCCTTTTTTTCTGGTAAACCTTACCATGAAAAGAAAATCTTAGGTTGCTATGAAAAACTATAGTAGCAATCAGTGCCTCACAAAGATCTCAAATTTTTCTGCTTTTATTAAATCTGTGATTTTTAAAATAATATCAAAGAATCACTAGTACATGTTGGAAAGTACTTACTTTTTATCTAGTCCAGCTCCAAAATCAATAAGGAATCCCCCTAAAGCAGTCTTAAGAGGTGGTGTTCATACAGCACCTTCTGGAACCTTCCCAGCAACGTGAAGTTCATTACTTTGTTAGGCAGGCTGATCCACTGTTAAAAACTCTAATTGTTAGAAGGTTCTAGCATAAATATCAAAATTATGAGCCTGAAGTACAATTAAGGAAGTCAGCCCAGATGGCATTAGCCTTCAATCCCTTAATATGCTCCTTACACTAAGGAAAAACATCCTTAAGTCCTTTGCTGTTAAGAAAGTGAAAGAAGGAGGTCCTGGGGCATAAAAATTTCTTTTAACAAGTCCTAAACACAGTGCTACTGTATGGTTTTTTTTAATGTTGCCATGTGACAGAAGAATGGTTTATTAGGACAAATTCCATGAAAAATCACATGAAATAACCATTTTCGGAAAGACATCTATAAGAATACCCGAGGACAAACCTACAGAGGTACCTCCAAGAAGCCAGACAAATAAATTATGGATCACGAGTTGAAGGCTAGAGGGGAGAGGAACAAGAACTTGTGAATTAAAAAAAAAAAAAATACTGTACAGCAATCACATGAAAAAGGGGGGTGTAGACAAAGGAGAAAGGCCACTGCTTGTTTTCAGGGGACACGCTGTGGGCAACTGTGCAGGGCAGGTGCATGGCAGAGGTGGGGGAGGTATAGGATTATTACCTCCTCCTTTTCCATATGTACACAGTAGGCTTGTAGGGTGAGGGCAAAGTGGGGACCCCAATGCCTCTCACATAAACATGTGGGGGCGCAAAGGCACGCAGGACATGCGCACTCCACTCCACATCAGCTAAATGTAAACACAGAGAAACGCATCATGCACTGCTGGCCCCAGAATTGCACCCCATGCACCCTGGGCCCCAGCCACCGTAACATCTCCCCCAGCAGTCTGTATATATACATATACTTCTTTTGTCTCCATTATACCCCTTTTTATCTCTGCTTTTGAAGGAGGGAGCAGTGGAACAGAAGATAAAGATGTATCACTTGTGTACCTGGGTGGCTCGGTGGGTTAAGTGTTTGCCTTCAGCTCAGGTCATGATCTTGGTGTCCTGGGGTTGAGCCCCGCGTTAGTTGGTCTCCCTGCTCACCGGGCATCCTGCTTCTCCCTCTCTTTCTGCCTCTCCCTCTGCTTGTGCTCTCTTGTGCTTTCTCTCTATCAAATAAATAACATCTTTAAAAATTTTTTTAAAATAAAAATAAAAGTGATACATATTTGAGATAACAAATAATAAAATAATAAGATTTTAAAGTGGAATTTAAAGTCTATGTAAAAATCAAGTGTTTTCATTTCTGACTTTACTCAATTAAACATGGGTGTTAAGAAACAAAATTAACCTAATACATATTATTCTCAGAATATAAAGACCACCTTCAGAACTCATGCTCAGACATGCGCATACATATAAACACAGCCTCACATTTTACATCTCATTAGTAGGATGGTTTAGAGGCAGTAACCATTTCTTCTTTGACTTTATACTCTTAGTTTCTAGTCCACTATGGTCCTGCTTGATGTTCGGTGCCTTCCTTCTTGTTGATGCTAAATGAATGAAGCTCGCAAGATACTAGCCGGCAAGCTCTTCCGTGCGGTGCTACTACGCACGGCCTGACTGGCTATTTGTCCTCTCCCTGCTCTGACTCTGCGTTGCAAAGAGCAACTTCTGTCTTTACGTTTCCCTACATCAGTGGGAGCACTGTTCTTCCCAGTATGTAAAGCATGAGCTTTATGCATCCTGCTTTATGCAATGATGCATTTCCAGTATCTGATAACTTTAACAATTGCCCATAAATGTCAGCCAAAAATCCACAGGCAAATTGGGCCTTGATCATCTACCATGTTACTTCAGAGTCTGTATTATAGGTATGAAGATTTATTGTGGCACCAGGCCATGCATCTAGTAAGTGAATCTCTTCATTATTTTCTGCTCAAACAGAACAAACTAAATCAAACTCTTTTCACCCTAAGAGCTCTAAGATTTTGGAAAGAACACAACTGATGTCCCCTGAAATCTACATTCTTGGCTGAAAAATCAAAAGAACCCTGTTTCCATGCCTTACATGGTTGCTCTGGGTTACCTCCCTTGAGCTACACCTAGGATGAATTCAGAAAAGTAGTTTCTGATCAATACAGTAGAACTCTCCCCTTCTGTGAACTAAACACTATTTCTTTTTTTTTATTAATTTTATTTTATTATGTTATGTTAATCACCATACATCATATCATTAGTTTTTGATGTAGTGTTCTATGATTCATTGTTTGCGTATAACACCCAATGCTCCATTCAATACGTGCCCTCTTTAATACCCATCACCAGGCTAATCCATCCCCCCACCCCACCTCCCCTCTAGAACCCTCAGTTTGTTTCTCAGAGCCCATAGTCTCTCATAGGTCATCTCCCCCTCTGATTTCCCCCCCTTCATTTTTCCCTTCCTATTATCTTTTTTTTTTTTTTTTTAACGCAGCCTAAGATGGCAGCAGATGGGATGTGGCATTAAACCCTGCCAAATATTTCATGGTTTATATTCTGAGAGACATCACTGCAACTCATGTAATTCTAAATGGAAGTGTAGGTCACAGTTGCTATGTGTCCTTACAGCTCTCTATTTTCACCCAAAATCATTGCCAATCATGGCACTTAACTGCCTGGTCTATATCGTAGGTCTGAGAAAATACCTTTGCTTTCTCTCATATTAAATAGTGATCATTTCTTACCTTATAACTTCTAAAATTATCTATCTCCCCTTATACACAGGACCTTAACTGGGTACTATTTTTATATGAGCCAATGTCTTTTTCTAAATATGTTAACTAAAAGATATCCTCTTTTAATTTTTTCACATTTAAATTTAAATTCAATTAATTAACATATAATGTATTATTAGTTTCAGAGGTAGAGTTCAGTGATTCATCAGCTGCATATAATACCCAGTCCTCATTACATCACGAGCCCTCCTTAATGTCCATCGACCAGTAAGCCCATCCCCCTACCCCTCTCCCCTCCAGCAACCCTCAGTGTGCTTCCTATGATTAAGGGTCTCTTATGGTTTGTCTCCCTCTCTGATTTCTTGTTTTATTTTTCCCTCTCTTCCCTTATGATCCTCTGTTTTGTTTCTGAAATTCCACATATGAGTGAGATCATATGATAATTGTCTCTCTCTGATTGACTCATTTCTTTTAGCATTAATACCCTCTAGTTCCATCCACGTCATTGCAAATAGCAAGATTTCATTCTTTGATGGCTGAGTAGTATTCCATTATGTGTGTGTGTGTGTGTGTATACATATATACCACATCTTCTTCTTAGTGGATGATGGTTGTTAAGGAAGGCACTAGTTATGATAAGCACTGGGTGTTATGTGTAAGTGATGAATCACCAAATTCTACATCTGAAAAAAAAATAAAAGATGTCTTCTTAGGACAAATGCCCTTGAGAAAAATAGCTATATTCATTCTTTAAAACAACAATCTCTTTAGCTCTATCCACTGTAAAAACATATGTGGGAAAAATACTGATTTTACTTAGTTGTGAATTACCTTAATACCAATTGGTTGGAAAAGCAAAAAGCCACCTTAAAATTATACATGTTAGCTGTATTAACTATAAATCTGATAGTTTCAAAATGATGTCTGAAGACTTTTCAGAGAGACTTTTATAAAGTTATTTATCATAAATTACTAAAAATGCTAGCAAAATGTATGCTTTAATTTATCTCCTAACTCCTTTCTACCCCTCTGCTATAAAGCAGGATGGTGATTGTCTTAGTACTATCAAAAGAATGCAGAGTACAAACACTATATATGATTCTAATAATACCATAAAATAGTCTGAGTAACTTTTTTGGATAATATTATTTTCAAATCTTTATGTAATTGTACTCAGTACAAAATACGAGATTCATTTTCCTACAAGGTCAATTAAATATGCAATTAAAAGTTATTCCCGCATGTCTTCCTCCCACGGCTGTCAGTGTAAATTCTCCAGGGTACTGATTTGTACATTGTACAGAATCATTCATGTGAACTGTATTCCAAATGGCTTTAAAATATTAAAAGTTCCATTTTACAATTTCTTCTGCTCAGTGATCAGTGTGGTGAATCTCCTTCATCTTGATAAAGGTCATAAAGTTTTTTTATTCTTCAAAGTGCCTGATTTTGTGGGTTGTAGCAGGAAGAAAGAGTGACGGGGAGAGAGCAGGTCATGAGAAAGAAACAGAGCACAATCAGCATCAGGAAAGAGATGATATTTAAGTAGAATTAAACAAAATTCCCCTCATTCTGGATATTTCTTTCTACCCTTTGTAACTTATTCAGTCAGATGGCCATTGTTTATGACTCAACAGAAATGTAAAGAAGGGAACCTAAAAATAATCAAATTTTGTCTTTATAATTTCAAACATCTAGGTTCAGAGGAATAGGGATGATTTTTATTCAGAGTCAATATATTTAGGAGAAGTTTTGATCAGTAGAAAAAACTTTAATAGTTTCCCTACTACCTTTCCATCTCCCCAAAGTGGGTAACCCTTTTGCACTGTTGGTGAGAATGCAAACTGGTGCAGCCAATCTGGAAAACAGTATGGCGATTCCTCAAAAAAGTTAAAAAAAGTACTACCCTACAACCCAGCAATTTCACTACTAGGCATTTATCCAAAGGATACAAACATAGTGATTTGAAGGGGCACAGGCACCCCAATGTTTATAGGAATGCTATCCACAATAGCCAAAATATGGAAAGAGCCCAAGTGTTCATCAATTGATGAATGGATAAAGAAGATGTGGTATATATATGCAATAGAATATTACTCAGCCATCAAAAAGAATGAAATCTTGTCATTTGCAATAACATGAATGGAACTAGAGTGTATTATGCTAAGCGAAATCAGTCAGTCCAAGAAAGACAAATACCATATGATTTCACTCATATATGGAATTTAAGAAACAAAACAGATGAACATAGGGGAAGGGAAGGAAAAATAAAATAAGATAAAAAGAGAGAGGGAGGCAAACCATAAAGGACTCTTAACTATAGGGAACAAACTGAGGGTAGCTGGAGGGGAGGTGGATGGGGGGATGGGGTAAATGGGTGATGGGCATTAAGGAGGGCACCTGTGATGAGCACTGGCTGTTATATGCCACTAATGAATCACTAAATTCTACCCCTGACACTAATACTACACTATATGTTAACTAACTTGAATTTAAATAAAATCGTGGGAGAAAAAAAGAGAATGAAGATGTGAATAAACAACATCAGCAATGAAAAATGAGTAACTAATTATTAAGTAACCTATCACTTAAGATTAAAAACCATACATATGACCCAGCAATCCCTCTTCTGGGTATAAATCCAAAAGAAACTAAATCAGTATTATTTTGAAGAGATTTTTGCACACCCATGTTCATTGCAACACTACTCACAATAGCCAAGATATGGAAACACCTAAATGTTCACCAATGGATGAATGGTTAAAGAAAATGTGGTGTGTGTATATATAATGGAATATTATTCAGCCATAAAAAGAAGGAAATCCTACCAGTTGTGATAATATGGATGAACCTGGAGTACTTATGCTAAATGAAATAAGGTAGACACGGAAAGACAAATACTGTATGTACTCACTCATATACGGAATCTAAATAAAACGAAAGTCAAACTCATAGAAACAGTAGAATGGTGGTCACCACAGTCTAGAGAGTGGGGAGAATGGGAGATGCTGATCAAAGAAAGGGTCAAACTTTCAGTTATAAGGTGTATAAGTTCTCATGCTCACTTCAGCAGCACATACACTAAAATTGGAATGATACAGAGGAGATTAGCATGGCCCCTGTGCAAGAACGACATGCAAATTCATGAAGCATTCTATATTTTTCCACTTTCTTACACCATACAGAAAAACACATTCAAAATGGATGAAAGACCTAAATGTGAGACAGGAAACCATCAAAATTCTAAAGGAGAACACAGGCAGCAATATTTTTTACCTCGGCAGTAGCAACTTCTTACTAGACACATCTCTGGAGACCAGGGAAACAAAAGCAAAAATGAACCAGTGGGACTTCATCAAGATAAAAAGCTTCTGCACAGTGAAGGAAACAATCAGCAAAACTAAGAGGCAACCTATGGAATGGGAGAAGATATTTGCAAATGACATATCTGAAAAAGAGTTAGTATCCAAAATCTGTAAAGAACTTAGCAAACTCAACACCCAAAAAACAAATAATCCAGTGAAGAAATGGGCAGAAGACATGAGTAACATTTTTCCAAAGAAGACATCCAGATGGCTAAGAGATACATGAAAAGATGCTCAACATCACTCATCATCAGGGAAATGCAAATCAAAACTACAGAGATATCACCTCACACTTGTCAAAATGGCAAAAATTAACAACACAGGAAACAACAGATGTTGGCAAGGATGCAGAGAAAGGGGAACCCTCTTGCACTGTTGGTGGGAAAGCAAACTGGTGCAGCCACTCTGGAAAACAGTATGGAGGTTCCTCAGAAAGTTAAAAATAGAACTACCCTATGATCCAGCGATTGTACTACTAGGTATTTACCAAAAGGATACAAAAATACTGATTCAAAGGGACACATGCACCCCATTGTTTATAGCAGCATTATCCACAATAGCCAAAATATGGACCCAAGGTCCATTGACTGATGAATGGATGAAGAAGAGGTGGTATTTATATATACAATGGAATAATACTCAGCCATCAAAAAGAATGAAATCTTGCCATTTGCAACAACATGGATGGGGCTAGAGTGTATTATGCTAAGCGAAATCAGTCAGAGAAAGACAAACACCACATGATCTCACTCATATGTGGAATTTAAGAAATGAAACAGATGAACACATTGGTGGGGGAGAGAGGCAAACCATAAAACAGACTCTTAACTATAGAGAACAAACTGAGGGTTGCTGGAGGGGAGGAGGGCAGGGGGATGGGTCGAATAGGTGATGGGTATTAAGGAGGGCACGTAACTGTGATGAGCACTGGGTGTCATACGTAAGTGATGAATCACTAAATTCTACTCCTGAAACTATTATTACACTATATGTTAATCAACTGGAATTTAAATAAAAACTTGAAACAAAACAAAAAATACAGGATGAATAAGTTATTGGAACCTAATGTACCACATTGTGACTATACTTAATCATACTGTGTAGTAGACATGAAATTTGCTGAGAAGAGACCCTAAGCACTCTCACTATGCACATGCAGAAAAAAAGGTAACTATATAAGGTGAAGGATATGTTAATTAACTTGATTGTGGTAATCATTCATAATATATACATATATCAAATCATCACATTGTATACTTTAAATATATACAATTTTATTCATCATAATACCTCATAAAGCTGGAAAAAACATTAAATAAAGGTAAAAATAATAAAACACAGTGATCAACATAATAGAAATAAATATGAAAACCTAGATAACATGAAAAAAAATTCTAGGGAAATATAAACCAGCAAAGTGGCCCATCATGAAGAAAATCATAAAATCAAAGAAAGGGTAGTTAAATTTTTAGAAGCACAAAGGTATCAGACCTACTAAACTTTTTTTAAAAAAGCTAATTTCAACTGCAAAAAAAACCTGTTCCAATATATAGAACAGAAAATAGACAATTTCTCATTTTCTGAGCTTAGTAATGTCTGTGGTCCCCAAGACAGAAAAGCACAAGGAAGCAAAAACATATATTAATCACGCTTATAAACACAGAAGCAAAATTCAAACATAGTATCAGCAAACCACAACCAATATTTCATTTTAATGCCTCATGACCAATGGTTTAATCTCAAAATTCAAGGATAACACAATTTAAGAAAATTCACCAACAAAGTTAATTCACTAAAATAATGTATCTAAATGAGAAAAAACATAACTAAGTATAGGTCATTATACCATTCAATGATATCCAGCAATCATTCATGATAAAAAAAAATTGGCAAACAACTTTCATAAATGTATCTACCAAATATGTATAGCAAATATGTGTACAGCATAAGATGCAAAGTGTAGGGCGCCTGGGTGGCTCAGTCGTTAAGCGTCTGCCTTCGGCTCAGGTCATGATCCCAGGGTCCTGGGATCAAGTCCCACATCGGGTTCCCTCCTCGGCGGGAAGCCTGCTCTCCCTCTCCCACTCCCACTGCTTGTGTTCCTGCTCTCGCTATCTCTGTCTCTGTCAAATAAATAAATAAAATCTTAAAAAAAAAAAAAGATGCAAAGTGTAGAATAATTTACATTAAATTCAGAAATAAAAGTCATCTCTTATCACCACTACTAATCAACCTTGTCCTAAAGGTTATGGCCACTGCAAAAGATGAGAGAGGAAAAAAAAAAGTGGAGAATGGATGTAGACATTGGAAAATATGAAGTAAAATATTTTCAGTGGATATGATCATCTATATAATCAATCAATCCAAGATAACCAACTGACAAGTAGAACTAAAGAGGGAATTCAACAGTGCCTAAATACAAGATCAACACAGAAAACAACAACAACAACAACAAACTAATAGCTACCCTGTATAGCAACAATGAATCATTAAAAAAAAAATTATTCAGGACTATGAAATTTGGAAGGGAGACATTTGGATGGATTTGAATGAAGCTGAGAAATATGAACTTTAAAAATACCTGAAGTCACATTTGCCAAAGGAAACCTCCATTCCTCTCTCCAGTCTAAGGAAACCAGTCCTTCCTCTGTTAAAATATATATATATGTATCAATTTAAGGCGACCTCCGGGCGGGACTTCCTGCTTCTGCGCATTGGACCATCCTCCATCATATTTGGTTCCGGTTCATTTGAGAAAGACAGCCGGAAACACTAGGAAGAGACGGTTTCTCCGTCTGTTTATCCACAACTGTACGGAAGCCATTTTCGAGCTTGAGCCCTACCTCTCTGCTTTGTAGGAGCCGTTTTACCCCAGCTTTAGTTTTGTGTGGTGTCCCTGACTGCAGAGTGGACGATATTGTGCCTCGTATTTCCTCACACCCGCTGAGGCGTGCCCTCTTGGGGCCTTGACCCTCTGGCAATGGCGGAGGCTGGTGCACAGACGGATTCAACCCGCAACATTGTAACCTTTGAAGATGTGTGTATATATTTTGCCCCAGAAGAGTGGGAGCTACTTGATGAGGCTCAGAAACGCCTGTACTGTAACGTGATCCTGGAAAACTTTCTACTGGTGACCTCACTGGGACTTGCAATTTCCAGATATCATTTAATTCCCCAACCACTGCCAGTGAGAGAGCCCGTGGTTCCTGCAAATGTAGCGATAGCTCCAGCAGGGGCAGCGATGGTCTTGGGGAGCCCCGGCCCTTGTCATAGAGTAGAGAATGAAGACGCATCTTCTGAGCAGGAAGTTTCTATAAGAGAGTCACAGGGGAGAATTCTCAGTGTGGGTCCTTCTGTCCACAAGAGCCACCCATGTAACATGTGTGACCCGATCTTAAAAGACATTTTGCAGCTGTCTGGGCAGCAGGGAACATCCATTGGGCCTCAACCACACCCATGTGGGTCATGTGGAAGAACCTTCTGGGTCACTGTCAACATTGACCAAATACTGAAGCAGGAGAGTGGAGAGGCAGTCCCTTGGGAAAAAAAGGACCAAGATTCCTTTGTGAAGAGCTACAGAAGCTGTAAGTCAGAGAACGCCTTCACTTGCAAGGAGGATGAGAAGGACTTCTTGGCCAGCTCTGGATTTGTCCAGCACCATGCCACTAAAGATGAGGAGAAGCCATGCAGCAGCACCCAGTGTGAGGAAGCCCTTCACACTGGACAGAAAAATTACAAGTGCAGTGAATGTGGGAAAGCTTTTAGCACCAAAGGCAAGTGTGTTCAGCACCAGAAAATCCACTCTGGAAAAAAGCCTTATGAGTGCAACGATTGTGGGAAATCTTTCGTCTGCAACACCAACCTCCAAGTACACCAGAGAGCTCACGTGGGACCAAGGCCTAATGAGTGTGCTGAATGTGGGAAATCTTTTATCAGAAAATCCCATCTTATTCAGCACCAGAGCATACACAGTGGATCAAAACCTTACGAGTGCAGTGAATGTGGGAAAGCCTTTGGCCGCAAAGACACACTTACTCAGCACCAAAAAATTCACAGTGGAGAAAGGCCTTTTATGTGCAGCCGATGTGGGAAAGCCTTTCTCCGCAAAGATGCACTTGCTGAGCACCAGAAAAGCCACACTGGGGAGAGGTCTTACGAGTGTGATAGATGTGGGAAATTCTTTAGCCACAGTTCCTACATTAAAGTACATAAGAGAATTCACAGTGGAGCAAGGCCTTATGTGTGCAGCGAATGTGGGAAAGTCTACATTAGTCATCCCCAGCTTCTTCAACACATGAAAGTTCACACCACAGCAAGGCCTATGGATGAAGTGAATGTGGGCAGTTCTCTGGTGGCAAATCCAGCTTCATCATGCACCAGAGACATAACACCAGAGCCAAGTCTTATGTGTTCAGCAAACGTGGGAGGGCCTACAGAAGACCCTCCCACCGGGCTTGGCATATAAAAGTTCATACCCAAGAAAGGCTTCCTGTATGTGAGTGTCTTGGTGATCCTTTTGCTACATCTTCTAAGTTCATTTAGCACCAGGAACTTCACACCAAAGGGAGGCCTTAAGAGAGCAGGGAGGGTGCTTTCTCCTTGCTCAACACAGTATGACTCATAAAAGAGAACAGCTCTGAAAGTAGCCTTTGAGATGGAGTCAACACCCTGAAGTTGAACTTCGTACATCTAGGTATCCACGCTGGGAAGGTAACTACAAGTGCCAGGTATGTGGGGAGGTTTCAGGACTTCCTTTTACATTTTCTAATCTCCCCAGGACCTTCACTTAGCCTGAGCTATACCATTGCCTGTGTCTGTTGCAGAGACCACTGCACCTCTGCTAGCAGTCAGGGCCCCACCCTGTGTGGCTGTCGCCCCAGTGTACTCAGGCAAGGCACACCTCCACCCTCCCTCCCATGTCCTGGAGGGAATCATGAGTGGTATGAACCCATTAGGGATCCACGTTGCCTACCTGCGGATGGTTTCAGTGTGGCCATGACCCAGCACCAGCCCAAAAGATCTGAGCTGGAATCTGCTGCAGTGTTCCAGAGGTTTTTGTTTCCCATGGACAGTACTGACTCTACATGAGATAGCTAAGATGGATTTTTCCAGCCTCGGAACTGCCTGCCCCACGCTGATCTGCTTCGTGTCCTGAAAAAGCCTTATTGTGAAAGCCCTCGTTCTGTTCACTGTGTGGGTTTGAGTGAGGAAAGAAATGGGCTCTCAAGAAACAGGTGATGACTCACTGAGCTCACGTCTTCCCTTCACACCTGTATACAAGGGTGTTGATTGCTTTCCACAGTCAGGAAGAAAACCAGGACTGTGGGCTAAATTGAGTTGTGCTGTCCAATACGGTAGGCACGAGCCACAAATGACAAGTGAGCACCTGAAATGTGGCTGGGGTGAGCTGAGATATGCTCTAAGTATAAAATGCGCACTAGATCTCTAAAACATAGAATGAGAGAGAGGGAGATAGAGTGTAGAACATCTTATAACCTTTATTTGACTACATATTAAATGATAATATTTGGGGCATATTGGGCTAAATAAAATATGTTATTAAATAAAATTTTAAAAGAGAAAGAGAGCGAGATACAGGCTTTGCCAGCACGAAGGGAAGAAGGTCTTTTGTGGCAGCCCCAAATTTTATGTACATCAGAGAAAAACAGCAGGATGGCAGACAAGAGCTCTCAGTCTAATTTGGCCTAATTGGCAATGCTGTCTAAACCTTCTTAGGAAAAACTACTCAGCCTTGTGGGACTGATCTTATGACCTAGATGTCAGGATCTCCTCTGAGTCCTAAGCTCACCCTGATGAAGGGGTGAGTGGCATGACAACCTCCATTTCTTCTGGGAATGGCAGGACTTAAGTCCCTTTTTCCTAGGGGATGTCTCACATTCCCCAACACCGTTGGGCTGTAGCTGTCTCCCGAGACCTACCCAGAAGTTACAGCCCCCGTGAAGTCCAAAATTCGGGAGGCAGATAAGACCTTCAGGGGCTAAGTAGGAAACACAATTGATATATTTCTTGTTCCGATGCATAGAATGTTGTCATTTTTCCTGCCATTCGAATTTATTAAGGGTAAAGATACAAGTTTTGTTTTTCTACTTTCCAAAATTTTAAGCATTAACACTTAGTAAGGCTAACTCCGGTAAAGACTGTTTTATTTAGACATCCTAAAGTAGGCTTGATTATAGTTTATTTAGTTATAATATAACTATAAATCTTTCAAAACTTAAAATTAACAAAGTATACTTTTAAGATTAAAACAACATAATATAGAAACACCAAGTAGGGGCGCCTGGGTGACCCAGTCGTTAAGCGTCTGCCTTCGGCTCAGGTCATGATCCCAGGGTCCTGGGATCGAGCCCCGCATCGGGCTCCCTGCTCTGCAGGGAACCTGCTTCTCCCTCTCCCACTCCCCCTGCTTGTGTTCCCTCTCTCGCTGTGTCTCTCTCTGTCAAATAAATAAATAAAATCTTAAAAAAAAAAAAAAAAAAAAAAAGAAACACCAAGTACAGAAACCTTGATTAATTTGGGAGTGGTGGAGATGGTGTCAAACTAGAGGTTATGTGTCTGCTCTGAAGGGCAGACGTAAATTTCATGTGACTGTGGCTCTGGGTTAAAGGTGTACAGAAATTCTCAGAACCTACAGACCTCTTTATCTCCTGTGGCAGAGGTCAGTGTCAGAGCAAATAATCTAAAGGTTTTCTGGATTCCTATACCACCCTGGGCTGTTGACCTTAGGCCAACAGTGCACAGGCAGGTACCCCAGAGAGATCCTGCAGTCTCGGATGGGTCTTGTGACCCAGCCAGTGTTTGGGTGAACGTGGTATTAATTGTTCTCCAGTTTTTGCTGCCACGGAGGCAGGGCTGACCCTACCAAGATATGAGAAGTGGGAAATAGTTGAGTCAATATAAGGTTGGTCGATTTTCCAAGAGAAATGGGAGATCCAGATTTTTATGTGGTAGCATTATAGCTCTTAATAGCGTTACTGGTGTATAATTAGAATATAATAAACTGCACATATTTAAGTTGTACAATTTGATGAATTTTGACATATGTAGACATCTGTGATACCATCACCATAATTAAAGTAATGAGCATATCATTAGCCCCCAAAGTTTGCTCATGCCCCTTCATAATCTCTTCCTCTTGTCCCTCCCTAATCCCTCATTCTCATTCAACCATTGATTTGTTTTATTTCACAGTACTTTAATTTGCACTTTCTAGTATTTTATATAATAAATAGTGTATGATAATATGTAATAAATAACAAAGCCAGTATGGCCTTTTTTTTTAACCTTCTTTCAGTAAGCATAATTGCTCAGAGATTAATTAAATTATTTCTTTTTGTTGCTGAGTACTAGTTCACTCTGTATGGATGAAATATGGATGTAATACAGTTGTGCACCTATCAATTGTTGGTGGACATTTAATTTGTTTCCAGATTCTGACTGTTAAAAATAAAGCTCATTTGAAGAAAAAAAAAAAGCAATCTTTAATGAATTTACAGAGGCAGTTGTCTTGCAAAAGAAAGGCAACTCTTCAAGAACAAACCCCTTCACTCACATTGTCTCTCCATTGCCCTTGAGGAATCAGATTCTAGCATGGTCCAGGGAAGAATTTCAAGATCTGGGGAGGAGATAGCATTTACATCCAATGTCATTGCAAACTGTTGCTAATTTGTGTAAGCAAGAAATGAAGAAGTATTGTGGGAATGGATTTTAAGTTTGCCGGACCAAGGAGAATAGAACATGAGGTAAAATTGAACAAGATAGGTAAACTTGGGCCACCCGCACCGCTCAGTTGGTTGAGCATCTGACTCTTGATTTCGGCTCTGGTCATGATCTCAGGGTCTTGGGATCCAGCCCCGAATGGCATCGGACTCCACACTCAGTGGGGAATCTGCTTCTCTCCCTCTCCCTCTGACCCTCCTCTCTCTCTCTCATTCTCTCTCTCTAAAATAAATAAATAAATCTTAAAAAAAAAGATAGGTAAACTTACTGAGATTTGGCATTTAATGGGCAAAGTGAAGCAGCTAGAAGCAGATCTAACTATTGGTTAAAGCCTGGCCTGAATGGTGGCCTACATGAAAGGGTTCAAATGCCCCAGAATTTCCCTGGGACAATTTTTCTGTATCTCAGAGGTATGACTCCCGGGCAAATTACATCTCCAAGTTTCTTGTTCTCTGGCTTCCATGTAGGTTTAGCCAGTGGGAGGCACTTAAGGGAGACTGGAGGGCAGAAGGTAAGGAGGATTCAGGTTTCTTCCCCCTCCATGCAGCCACCGGCTTCTCTGGCAATGTCTGCGTCTCCTTGTTTGCTCCAAGAGCCCTTCCAAACACCCTGCTATGGTTCCCACATTTCCTAAGCAATCTTGAGCCCTGGACACCAGCAACACCACCCTAGGTTTGTCCCTCTAACCTAGGAGTGGTAATTGTTTCCTGCTGATACTCATGTCTGTGTTGCCCCACCTCCCCTCAGTTTGGAGTTCCCAACCAAAACATCTATCAACTGAGTGGCCAATTTCTTGACTTAAACTCCTTCTGTTTAAATACTTCACTAAGGTATTTTGGGTTAAGTCCTATTTTTCTCTAGTTATATTGTAACTGTGAATGAGTATGCTGGAAGAATAGGAGGAGGATGTGAGTGAGAAATGTGGGAGCTAAACATTTGTTAGTCAAAGTTTCCACAGAAAACAGATAGCTTATTCAAAAGGTAGCCGAAGAAAATTTAATGAAAGGGCGATTTATAGAGTTGAGAAAAGGATTAAAGAACTCAGCTGAATGGTGATGCCCCCAGAGACTAACAATAGTATAAAGCTAGTCCCAGCCTTTGAAGAGACGGCAAGGGAGAGAGCGGTGTTACTGGAACTGACAAGATCTGTAGCTATTGGAAAGGGCCCCCCAACAGGAGTTGTGGCCATAGGTAGGGGCACTGTAATCTGGCAAGGATCATCCGGAAATGGGAATAGACACCTGACCTCTCTCTGCTCCTGACTAGATCCTGTTCCAGTACCTGTCATTGGCAAAATGCAATTATAATCCAAAGCTCAAGGGGGCTCTGGCGAGCCAGTCCATAGGGGCCATCCTGTCAGCACATAGAACAGAGAGAGACAGATTGGATCTAGAAAAACAAATAGAGATGGAGCAGCATAACCAACTAATGAATTGAAAGTTGAGGGTACTTGCTAAAACTGATAAATCCAAAAATAGCTGTAATAGTATGTGGCGAGGGGAAAACACAGTTTCCTCACACACAACATTTCTGACACTGGATGTGTGTGTGTGGGGGGGGTTTCCCCTCTAACACAAGCCAAATGTCCTGCGATTCAATCCGGTCATGACTCTAACTGGAGTTAGCACGGACACCACAAGTTAAGGGCTTAGTCCCATAAGACTGCTCCCTACTTCAGATGCCAATTGTGCATAGTAGGTCCACACATGACTCACAACGTCTGTCTGACTTGGCTTCAAATCAGAGATTCCCATGACCCCCTCCTCAGGTTTGATAGTTTGCTAGCTTGGCTCACAGAAGCCAGGAAAACAGTTTACCTACTGTTGCCAATTTATTACAAAGGACATTTTTTTTTTAAAGATTTTATTTATTTATTTGAGAGAGAGAGAATGAGAGACAGAGAGCACAAGAGGGAAGAGGATCAGAGGGAGAAGCAGACCCCCTGCTGAGCAGGGAGCCCGATGCGGGACTCGATCCCGGGACTCCAGGATCATGACCTGAGCTGAAGGCAGTCGCTTAACCAACTGAGCCACCCAGGCGCCCTACAAAGGACATTTTAAAGGATACAAATGCATAGTCAGATGAAGAGAAATACAGGGCAAGGTCTGGAAGGGTCCCAAGCATAGGAGCTTCTGTCATCGTGGAGTTGGGGATGGCACCCTCCCAGCATGTAGATGTGTTCACCAATCTGAAAGCCCCACAAGCCCCATACTTTGGGGATTTTTATGGAAGCTTCACCATGTAGGCATGATCCGACCATTAACTCAATCTCCAGCTTCTCTCTCCTTCTGCAGGTAGGGAGTAGCACTGAAAGTTCCAAGCTTCTAACCATGGCTTGGTCTTTCTGGCTTACCAGCCCCCATCCTGAAGCTATCCAGGAGCCCACTAAAAATTACCTCATTGGAACAAAAGAACACTCCTATCACCCAGGACATTCCAAGGGGTTTGAGAGTTCTGTGTCAGGAACCAGAGTTAAAGACCAAACATTAAAAGATGCTCCTAGTGCTCTTTCTAGGAAATTTCAAGGGCTGTAGGAGCTCTATGCCAGGAAATGGGCAGAAACCAATATATATATTTTATATTATTTCACAGTATATCATATATAAAATAATATAGCTAAAAAAGTTGAAAATGATCACTACTGAAAGTGAGATGCAAAAGTAGTTTTTTAAAATAAGCCATAATGAACTATTTGAATACTTAAATTATGTATGTGTGTGTGTGTGTGTGTGTATACATATTGTTTTGTGTGCTGGTCTCAGCTTATCAATAACCGATTTTGTGGCTGGACTGGTCCTTATGGTTATTATGATTGCAAGCTGCCCTTCAGCAATAACTACCAGGAAATTTTGAAAAACGAAAAAAGGTTTATTACTTATAGATCCTGGAAATTACATGGCACACCTGGGGCCACACAGCAAGGTCATGGGTAGAGAGAGAGCACAGACCTGGGGTTCTGCTTTTATTGGGGTCAAGGGTGGGGGCCTAAGGTTTCACAGGCTCACTCTTAATTGGTGAATTTAAAACATGAGAGTGGGGAGCACCTGGGTGGCTCAATCAATTAAGCATCCAACTCTTGATTTCAGCTCAGGTCATGATCTCCGGGTCATGAGATGGAGCCCCACACGGGCTCCATGCTGGGCGTGGAGCCTGCTTGAGATGCTATCTCTCCCTCTGCCTCTGCCCCTCACCCCCAACCCCTGGTCACCACACACTCATACTCACGCACTCTCTCTTGCTCTCAACACACACACACATACACACACACACACAAGAGCAGGAATTTAAAGCTTGGGAAGGGAAAAAACAAGTGGCCCCAACCGAGATCTCTAAAACAAAGGAGCGGCATGGGTGGCCTGGCTCCTTCTCTAGTCCTGTGACTGGCCATGTGTTTATTCAAGATAACTGTTGTTGGAGCTGATGCCTCTGCAACCAAAGCTTAAGTCAGGCACTTCCATTACAAAAAAGAGAAAACCAACTGTCAGGGCTTACACTACAAACTTATACACACACTATACATATATCATGTAATTTAATTAAAAATAAAGTTCTTAGAAGAAAAGTGAAAACACTGTCGTCAGTATTGCGGTTTGGCCAGGACAGTCCCCATTTGCCCCTGTTGCTACTGTGTAATTATTCACAATGCTCTCTTTGACTGTCTGTGGTAGGCTGACTAATGATGACCCCTCTCCGAGATATCCAAATCATAATACCTGGAACCTGTAAATGCTACCTTAGATAGCAAGGGGAAAAAAGATCTTTGCTTATGTAGTTAAGGTAAGGATTTTGAGATGGGGAGCCTGTCCTGATTATTAGGGTGGGCCCTCAATGCAATTACATGTACCTTTGTGAGACAGGGGCAGAGGAAAATGCGACAGACACAAAAGAGGAGAAGGTGATGTGACCATGGAGGCAGAGATCGGAGTGAGGTGGACATGGGACAAGGAATGTTGACATCCACCAGAAGCTGGAAGGGGCAAGGAACAGATTCTCCATTAAAGCCGGTGGAGAGGAGGGAGCAGGGCTCGGCCAACACCTTGATTTCATTGCAGTGAAACTAAGATAGGACTTTTGACTTTTCTGTTTTTATTAAGCAAACCAAGTTTATGGTAATTTGTTACAACAGGAGACTAACACAGGGTCAAAAGTGCCCCCATTTTGGAAAGTAAATTCTATGTTCAGTCTATCTCCATCTCAGCTAGTTCACAATTTCTTGGCTGTCCTTCCATCCCATTCTACCCATTTCCCTTCACTCTCAGCTAATGAATGTAGGATATATTTAAGCAATAAGTGTACATGTTCAGGTAAGAAATTTCTCAACATCTGGCCTCCAGTTTACCTGTGATTTGCATGAATATTAACCTTTACCTTATTTCTTGCTGCTCTCGGAGGAAGTGTTAACCTCACATTTGTGCTCTCTGTTTGGAGGCAAATTTGAGATCTTCAGATTACTGAAATGTTCTTTCCTAAGTAACCCTGAGGCAGGAAGCCTGGACAATGGTCACCATCCACTCAAGAAGATAGGCTGCAGAGGAAGCAATTATCTGTGAGAGAGACACGGAAAGCTGCTGGCCCCACACAACCCCCGTGTGTGCATCCTGGTGGGCGCAACGCAGCACCAGGGTGGATGCATATGGCCGCTCTGCAGCAAGCAGTCTTCACAACCGGGTGCAAGAGCCCCAGACAGACACCAGCATTATAGAAGATGCGGAAGAAAAAGTGTTTGTTAAGAAGTTTGGAATTCAAAGAAGAGAGGCTGAATTTGAACCACTGATAAACACAGAGAACATGAGGTGGAAATAGCTGATTTCAAAATTCCTAATGGATATTTACTATGAACTTCAGGCACTATAGAACTTACTTCATGATGAGTGGGCACCAAACCTTCTAACACAATATTTTCCCAATGTTTCTGCTCACTTCTTCCTCTTGCCTTATCTCATTTCCTCAACTGCCCAGATTTCTGTGTGGGAATCACAACTTGGTAAAAGCTATAATCTCTTCCTGATAGGGAACATTAAGATCTGACCTTTTTTCTTAGATTGTCTATTTAAATGCAAATCCATTAGATAATTTCAACTAATTTTTCAACTTTATGCCATGCAGATGCAGCTTAAATGTAAATTCCCTAAATTGGAAAAATACAATTAAAATAAAAATTAAATATAAGGCATACACATCCTTCTTTTTTTCCTTTCAAATTTTTTATATGCTACTCCCCAAGGTTTAGTTGGAAATTCTGAGAAGGAGCATGAAATTAGTTTCCTTAATGAAACAAAATGTCCTGTTTAAGCAAAATAATTTCTTCAGTTCTCCTACTCAAAAAAACATATTTAGTTAAAGAATGATAGAGAGTGATAAAACTTGGGGGGATGAAAAACAAAACCAGCCCTGCAAAAGACACTACTTCAAGAATAATATACACTCTTTATTAGTCTGTTGATAGTTACGACAATACATGAGCATTGTTTTGAGTTGATAACAGTATTCTATCAGCTCCAAAATGTATAAATTGTATCATGTAGTTTCTTGATGTAATGCACACATAAATAAAAAACAGATCAAAGCCAAATGATTTTTCATATGGGAATGAAAAGGAATGAAGAAATAGAGGTAAGTAAATATGCTTTCTCAACTCTGCAGAAAAACATAGCGCTACACTGAAAACATTTCTATTAGATTTTAAACCTGTTGATCCGCAAGCTATTTTTGCTATTGTTTCCCTTGGAGATGCACTGGATACGCACACACATAATCCAGTTCATTTCTCATATGCAACAACACTTAAAATTGAGTAAAAACAAACGGCCTTCTAATTTCATGATGTTTGGAAAACAGCATGTGGAAAAGAAATTACAGTATAAAAAAAAGAAATTACAGTATGGATTTGGCAGTAAAATAAAATGACAGAAGTGGATTCCCTCATCTATTCTTCTTCAGCTTGAGGGAGATCTAAATTAAGAAGGTGGTAAAGAAGGTAAATTGAGCCAACCATAAACACAGCAACCTATTTCAAAAGCATTTCATTCTCAAATGCGCCAGTGATTCATTTATCCATCTATTCCTTTGGCATTTTCCCATAACTTGTAAATTTTGAAAGTTACCCTTTGAGACAAGTTACTGGCAACAAGCTCAATCTCTTTCAATTTAGGAAAATCAAGTCCACTCAAAGTGGCCTGTACTTAAAAGTTTGCATTTTGAAAGGTAGCAAGCTGTTATAAAAAATCAAATCTCTTCTCTATGGTAATGGAGTTAGAAGCCTCCAATGCAACAGTGCTAATAATAAGATTTTGAAAGCAATTTTAACCCACAAAGTCAAGCAATGACCTGTAGGATTGATTTTACTTCACTGAGGATGTATTAATGTGTTATTTCTTTGGGTTTCAGCAGTAACAGATTTATTTCACTATAAAAACAAAACAATGAAGTAACTCTAGTTTTTTTTTTAAAGATTTATTTATTTTTATTTTAAAGAAAGCACACATGTGCAAGTGGGGGGCGGCGTGGGGGGCAGAGGGAGAGGGAGAGAAGAAGACTCCCCGCTGAGCGTGGAGCCCTAGGCTCCATCTCAGGACCCTGAGATCATGACCTGAGCTGAAATCAAGAGTTGGTCGCTTAACCGACTGAGCCACCCAGGCGCCCCTCAACTCTAGTTTTAAATGACTAAATTATTTCATGCCTATTTTATGAAATATTTTTTTTAGAATTAGACCTTGGGAACTACTTTAATGTATTAGGCTAATGTTCTGCAGCTCCTAACAATATAGCTTCTTTGGCCAAATGCATTGCTTTAATCTATACAAAAATGCCCCTTATGCAAATAGGGCATGTGTATAAATTCCACTTTCTAAGTTGACATTAAGACATTATTTAGCTTTGGGGCACCTGGGTGGCTCAGCCAGCTAAGCATCTGCCTTCAGCTCAGGTCATGATCCCAGGGTCCTGGGATGGAGCCCCGAATCAGGCTCTCTGCTCAGCAGGGGGTCTGCTTCTCTCTCTCTCTCAAATAAATAAATAAAATCTTTTTTAAAAAAAGACATTATTTAGCCTTCTCATAATAAGAACAGGAATTGATCATGGTGCTATTCAGGAAAATAAATAGTTTTTTATATTTATAAATATTAACTGCAAAAGAGAAAAACAAAACATGCTAGCACGTGAGCTTATATCTTTAGAGGGTAGATATAATCCACCAAGTTCTCAAATAAACACTGTTTTCTCTAGGGTGCATGGGTGGCTCAGTCAGTTAAGTGTCTGCCTTTGGTTCAGGTCATGATCCCAGGGTCCTGGGATCAAGTCCCGCATCCGGCTCCCTGCTCAGCGGGGAGCCTGCTTATCCCTCTTCTCACTTGTGCTCTCTCTCTCTCTCAAATAAATAAATAAATAATCACTATTTTCTCATTAAGTGATTTTATAGAATGGAGTGTGGCTACCTTCAAAATTGAATGATTTTAATGGGACAACCAAGATAACAATCATATGTATGGCACTGGGGGTTATGGCCCTCTTTTTATCCCATCTCTCCTACATCACTCACTACTTCATTCTCAAACCCTCCTGTGTCCTAAAAACTTCTACAAATTGGGTTTAGCCCTGTCTTTTCTGTTTCTATCTTATAAGTTTTGAAATTTTATAAAGTAGGACTGTTATCACAGATTTTCCATAGTTGCTGCTGTCTAGTATGTGATGTTCTAATATGTGATGAGCAGGCTTCATTTATTAAATGATTTATTGAGATCATGCCTCTTGTAAAAATTTATTCATTGCTCTACCAAATACATTTCATAAGTTTGATATTCTGGGCTAAGTGGGACTAGGGTGAAGTAAATTACTCAACCTACTATATATGGGGCCTAAAATTGTTGATGGTTTTTAAAAAGTTAGCAGCTCTCATGACAGTTCCAAGTTTGTTAGAGGAGGAAATGTTGGAGGAAATGTCAAGGATAAATGTCTAACTCTTCTCCATACAATAAAACATAGGTCTGGAAGAGTGAGGATAGATTACACAACAAAAGTGCCATTAGGACCATTTTACAACTAAAAATTTATATTAAATATAATTGTTTTATAAAATCAACTCATTTTATATACAAATACAGATATATACTGTTCTCCCGATACATATTTTGTGCAGTTGTTCCCCGTGAGGCATCAGAAAGTAAAAATCCAAATGAGCTAGACTGAAAAACTGATCCACGGTACTCTGTATGGTAAACCCCGTCTCTCTACCAAAGCACAGAAGAGAACTGATGTTTTGAAAAAAATAGAAGTACATCTTGGACAATGCCATTCAACATAGGTGTCAATGTACTAACCACTGGACAGAAGAAACTACTAAAACCTACATGGCTTTTTTAGTGTATTGCAGAACAAAAAGGCAGGGCCTATGTTCTTCACTTGATGTATTCTCTTCTAATGCCACTGAAGTGTAATAGAATAGCTATTGTTGGGCTATTTTCTGCCTGTAATAGAATCTTTGATTTATAAAGGCGCTGAATCATGCATTAGTCTTATTTCTCGGTATACACACAGGAGTCATTTCAACCAGAACTGAAGGGCTGCAGCCCTGATAGAACACGGTAGCTGTTTAACATCACACAATATAATCATGCATACGAAAGAGCAGCAAGGATTTCACTTTATTGATTTAATTTCAGAACATTTGCACATTACAACAGCAATCATACCAAGACATTTTCATTTTAAGGGACACCACTGGTCCACGTTTAATGAGATTCTATCCTCAATAGAATTTAAGGGTCATATAATTTCAGAGTTAGAAAATTCTTTAGAGAATCTATTCCCCTCCCCCTCAATTTCTATACTAAGAAACCAAGGCCCAAAAGAGGTTACATGATTTGACCAAGATCACATGGCTAGTAAATAGCTCTGACTAGAGCCCAATTCTGAGCCCTTTGATCTTTTTATATAGCGCAATTATTGAAGAGAAAAAATATGTAATTCAATTCTTCTTATGTTCCACACAAAATCTGGTATTTAAAATACACATTAGGAACCAGTGATTCTTAGCTATTATGTGGCATGAAACAGAATGAATGGCAATCATTCAGTGTGCTTTTGTCTGACTGAAAATTCCCATAGATTTTCTAGGTTTGAATACTTGACTACATGAGGAAATTCAATATATTAAAAGTCAATTCCGGGAGGGACACAGTGAATATTTGTTCTGAGTAGGATTTCTTTAAGTAATTTTCTTAATTTCCTGGGTCATTAACTTTTCTAGTATTCTAATCTCACATGATCTTAGTTAGGCTCCTTAACTTCCTGAAATCTGATGGAGAATAAGAAAGAAACATTTTGAAAAAGGCAAAAAAAAAAAAAAAAAAGTGGTTGAAGAAAATTGTAGCAGAATGACCAAGTACTCCTATTTTTCCAAGCATTCCATAATGAGTGACATAACTGATAGTAGCTAAGATCAAGTGAAAGGAGTATATTTTATTTTATCGTAATTAGTTGTTTCAGTTAAAGACTACTGGGGCCCAGTTTTGATATTAACACTAGAGGCACCAAGCCCATGCCATTTTTTTAAAAGATTTTATCTATTTATTCGCCAGAGAGAGAGCACGAGAGTGAGAGAGAGCACAAAGCAGGGGGAGCTGCAGGCAGAGGGAGAAGCAGGCTCCCTGCTGAGCAAGGAACCTGACGCAGGACTCGATCCCAGGACCCCGGGATCCTGACCTGAGCTGAAGGCAGACGCTCAACCGACTGAGCCACCCAGGCATCCCAAGCCCATGCCATTTTTCACTGCAATAGATGAGAGATCCAGACTGCCTGGAACCCAAGCTAGTGGCACCGTAAGCATCTGGCGAGTCAAGAACTACCAAAACACAGAGAAAAGGTTAGATGACTGAAAATACTTAGCAACAAATAATTCAAAAAAAAATAATATCTAATCCTTAAACTCAACCTTTAAAGCCTGCTGTGATCGGTAGGTGAGTGATCTAAATGATTGTAAACTCTACCTAGAAGCCAAGTAAACAGTAGTTGAGGTCCTAGGAAGTGAAAGGAGAGAAAGAAAAGCTAGGTCAGGGAAAGTGGGAGAGGCCTCTCAAATTTAATAACATTTTTTAAAAAGATTTTTAAATTTTTCTTAAGTCATCTCTACACCCAACGTGGGGCTTGAACTCACAACCCCAAGATTAAGAGTTGCATGCTCCACCAACTGAGCCAGCCAGGCACCCCAACATTTTAAATGCAGAAAACACTGTTACTTGAACGTACCCATATAAACCATAAATGTTCTATTAAAGCATTGTTTTTAACAAACTGAAAACTACATGAATATGCATCAATGGATACGTGACTAAATTAATAACTTCACATTGATACTTTGAAATAGCACACTTCTATTATATTGAATGTAGTAGATCCAGATGTATTGACTTGAAGGTATATCCTCAACATAGAGTTAAATTTTCAAATGCACAATATTGTATTTTATCATACTAATTTCATAAAATCTGTTTTTGTACATCTTCAACCATATAAGGGTATATTTGTTTTTATATATGTGCATAAAGAAGGAAGCAGGATGAAAGAAAACCCATTAGATTCTAAATGGTGGTTATATTGCAGAGGCAGAATTGGAGTGTGGTGGATGGGGAGACCACGGATTTCATTGTAGACCCTCTGATAATATCTATATAATGAGCACATGTAATTTATTCAATTAAATCACTGGATTTAAAAAAAAAACAACTGAGGTTCAAAATAACAAGTTTCTAGAAACACATACTATTTCTTTATAAAGACCCAACTAAAACACGTGGCAGTTCCTATATAGACTACTAAAATGCAAATACTTAACGAAGATATATACATGAACATATGGCCAAGAAGAAGGAACAGTGAATTGAAAATCAATGGTGTTCTCTAAAAGTCAATAGTCTTAAGCTTTGGTTCCCGTTCTCCTCTTTACAACTGTAGTCTCAAGCAGGCTTTAAACAAGATTTCCTTTACAGAGTCTCTGTAAAATGCAGGGCAAACACTGAGCAAAGGGAGTTACACTTCTCTTTTGAGATCCTTTTGAACGGAAAACCAAGACATTTGATAAAACAGTGATGAAATGTAAAATTGTGTGATATTATTGCATGGCAAAGGCCTTAGGAAGTCTGTGTAAGAGAAGATCAGTATAAACTGGTCTGACTAAAGCAAGTTACCATTGCTGAAGGAGACTTAAGTGAGCTTCAGATGATGCACCACTAGACTTCACATTGAAAAATCCAAGAACCTGATTTCATATTGCCAGATCCAATAGATATCTTGCTGGATTTTGATACTCTGTTGGGCACCAATTACTTACATTCTTTGGTTAAAGTATCAGGTACTTTCAATTTCATGGGAACATTCTCATTTTCTCCTGTTTTTCATCCTAACTCCTTTCTGAAGTCTATACGTAACTTCTCTTTCCTTGTCTCCTGCCTTACATTTCATATCCCAAGGGCTCTATCCAGATCATTGCTCTGTTCATTCTAGATGATATGCCTGTGTGATTTCATCCCCCCTTTTCTTCCTTTTAACTACCATTTAAATTCCAATGGCCCTTGGTTCTTATCTCACCCCAGAGCTTCATATTTATATATCCAACAGTTTGTTGGAAACATCCACTTGAATGTTCCGTAAAAAACTCAAACTTGGGTTTGTTCTTCTCCACCCTACAACCCTAAGACCTGCACCTATTTTTGTATTCCATTTCTCAGTGAATATACCATTTATAAAGTTAGCCAAACCAGATATATGTTCTTCCTAAATTTCTTTTTCCTCAATACCTTCGAAAATATTCAAAATATATCCTTCATTCACTTATTTCTCCTTTTATTCTCTGAAAATACCCTACAGACCACTGTAGCATTTGTGTGTTAGAATTCAATGATTCGAAGACTGGCTGAGATGACTCTTACAAAATAAAGACTGGAATTATCTATAGCAATGCTTCTCAATGAAGGATTTTACCCCCAGGGGACATTTGACAATGTCAGAAGACATTTTTGATTGTCACAACTAAGGGAGGGAGGGCTTCCTAGTTGGTAGAGGCCAGGGATAGGACAACGCATAGGACAGTCATGCCACAAAATCTCTCCCACCAAAATGTCAGTAGTAGCTCAACTGAGAAACTCCGACTTAGAGTTTTGTATTCCAGTTGGAGGATTTTTAAGACATATTTACAGATTGGATTGTAGAACCAGTGTATAGCCACTCTCTAAGAACACAGCCCAATATTCTTATGTGACTAATTAAGTCACAGAGATCATTTATTTTGAATCAGTATTAGTGATACTACAGTGGACATGTCCTAAGGTGGCCCTCAGTGAGTCACGTCTTTATATAACCCCTTCTTCTTGGGATCCATGGAATCTGTGACTTGCTCCTAGCCAATAGAATATAGCAAAGGTGATGAGATAATCACTCTCTTGATTATATTAAACTACATAAAACTCCCTCTTTTTTTTTTAAGATTTTATTTATTTATTTGAGAGAGAGCAAGCACATGAGAGGGGGGAGGGTCAGAGGGAGAAGCAGACTCCCTGCTGAGCAGGGAGCCTGATGCGGGACTCAATCCAGGGACTACAGGATCATGACCTGAGCCGAAGGCAGTCGCTTAACCAACTGAGCCACCCAGGCGCCCCATAAAACTCCCTCTTAACACAGGGGAGCAAGAGGAGTCTCCTGCTGGCCCTTGAAGAAGCAAGCTATGTTTTCAGAGGGCCAGGAAGGTGGGGGTCTCTAGGAACTGAGAGTTCATCCAAAAGACTGCCAGAAAGCAAAAACCTCACTCCTACAATTATAAGGAACCGTAAGGCACTGAATTCTGCCAACAACCACAGGAATCTGGAAGAGGATGCCAAACTACAGATGAGAACACCAGCCAGCTCACACCTTGATTACAGCCCTATGAGACTCTGAGCAGAGAACCCAGCTAAACTGTGCCAGGACTCCTGACCCACGGAAACTATGAGATAATAAATGTATGTTGTTTTAGCCATTACGTTTATGATCATTTATTATGCCACAACAGATAACTAATACAAATGCCATTAGGGAAAAAAGAAGCAAAGAAAAACAGGAAGAGTGAACACAAATGCCTTGGGTGAATAAAGTATGATAATCTGTAAGTTTTATTCTCTTCTAGCCATTGATTTATTTCAAATCCTTTTCTTTTTTATATTTGAGAGACTGTATTAATGTACACATTAATCTAAATACATACCTTAAGATACTCCCAAGGTTTTTTTCACTTCGAAATTCTAGCAATGCGATAGTTATGGTGAAGAGAATTTTGGCTGAAGGTCTGGAATTAAATAGAATACTTCAGCAAAGGGATGGTTGAGTGTGATGACAGGCATATGATATGGACATGATAAGGATTTCTGTGTTTTTAGCTTTGTTTAGTAATTTAGATTTGATGACCATTTACTGTAGTTATCTTCAATACATATTATTAGGTTTCAAATGGATGTGATGTCTCTCTGGTGCAGAATAGTTAAAAAAAATAGTCAAGGGCACCTGGGTGGCTCAGTTGGTTAAGCAACTGCCTTCGGCTCAGGTCATGATCCCGGAATCCTGGGATCGAGTCTCGCATCGGGCTCCCAGCTCAGCGGGGAGCCTGCTTCTCCCTCTGACCCTCTCCCCTCTCATGCTGTTTCTCTCAAATAAATAAATAAATAAATAAATAAATAAATAAATAAATAAATAAAATCTTTAAAAAAAATAGTCAAAAATGCTGGTAACTTAGCAGAGGATGAGAAATATGCTGTAACAAACTACAAAGGAAACATAAAGGAAACAGAGCTAACTTGTGATTATTTTAGCACTTTGCAATAGCCACATCCTAATTAATATGGCTACATTATATTAAGTATTAGGAAATTTCTTCGAATCTGAAATACTTTTAAATTTTTAGATATAAATTTTTTTTTCTCGCATATCTTGACCCTTTAAGGCAGAGATCATCAAACTATTACCCTGGGGGCCAAATCCAGCTCACTGCTTGTTTTCGGATAGTCCACAAGCTAAGAATGGCTTTTACATGTTTAAATGGTTGAACACAATGAAAAGAAGAGTAATATCTAATGACCTGAAAACTGTGATATTCAAATGCCAGAGCAGATAAATAAAGTGTTATTGGAACCCAGCCACTCATGATTTACATATTGTCTATGGTTGTTTCGAGCTACACCAATAGAGACAAGAAGTTGAGACAGAGACTGGATATAGCCTGCAAAACTTAAAATTTATCTGCCCCTTTTTAGAAGAAGTTTGTTGATCCTTTCTCTAAAATATGTTGTGTTTTGAGGAGCGCCTGGGTGGCTCAGTCGCTAAGCGTCTGCCTTCAGCTCAGGTCATGATCCCAGGGTCCTGGAATCAAGCGGTCCGGCTCCCTGCTCAGCAGGAAGCTGCTTCTCCCTCTCCCACTCCCCCTGCTTGTGTTCCCTCTCTCGCTGTGTCTCTGTCTGTCAAATAAATAAATAAAATCTTAAAAAAAATAAATAAAATAAAATATGTTGTGTTTTGAAAACCACCCTAAAAAGAATGCGTGCATATATTGTATTTAGTATGTGTAATGTATGTATTTATATGTGTGCATATCTATAATCCTATTTTTTTCTTTAATCCACCTAGTTGATATTTTATTCAGTTTCAATTAAACATCACATTCCATAAATACAGGATATGATTCTTTTGTATAGCTCCATTCTTCAGGACTCTAGGGTATAAGCTTCAAGTTTGGGTTCCATTATTTTTTTCTTTATCTCCCTTTTTTATGGATGTTTCACGCCTCATCCTGACTGCACAAAGCCTCCAAGACATTCCTGAGACCCACAGCCCTGCATCCACATTGCACTGTTTGGGAATGTTTCACACCATCTGGGTGACTTCTTTAGAAAGGCTCCTCGGGGCAAGGAGTTGTAAATCATTGCTTGGCATTTCCAAAGGGGTAACAAAAGGGATGGAAATTCTACTAGCATGGCTTGAGAAGGACAGGCCAGTCCCCATCATCCCTGTCTGGAGAGTTTGATAGCATGATGTCTCTGTAAAATGGAAACAGGCCCCAAAAGAAGATAAAGATGCTAATAGTAAAGGTTAGAAAACTCTAGTAAAATTACTCTAAAAAACATAAAAGCATCATGGCTGTTTTTGACATATAAAAAGGGAGAGAGATGAATTAATGTATTGTTTACTTCCATGGACATTTGGCTGCTATGCTTGTGACAGAATGATTTTGAAAGACACTTGAGATTTGTCTGATATTTATCTTCTCAGACTTCTCCAATATGTATAATTCATTTGTAATTTAGCTTGTTAAACAAGGAGACATAACAAAATACGTTTTAAGATGCATGTTTTTGCAGATAAACATTTACATTTTTATTCTTCCTTCCATTTACAACCTTAATTTTACTAATATCTGTGATATATGAAGATAATAAAAAACCAATTCTTTTTTTTTAATTCCAGTACAGTTAACATACAGCGTAATATTAGTTTCAGGTGTAAAATATAGTGATTCGACACTTCCATACATCACCCGGTGCTCATCACGAGTGCACTCCTTAATCCCTGTCAATTGTTACATCCATCCCCCTCAATCCCCTTCCCTCTGATAACCATCAGTTTGTTCTCTAGAGTTAAGAGTCTGTTTTGTGGTTTGTCTTTTTTTCCCTTTGTTTGTTTGTTTTGTTTCTTAAATTCCACATGAGTGAAATCATATGGTATTTGTCTTTCTCTGACTGACTTATTTCATTCAGCCTTATATTCTCCAGATCCATCCATGTTGTTGCAAATGGCAAGATTTCATTCTTTTTTATGTCTGAGTAGTATTCCATTATATATAAACACAATAATATATAATATATATCACATTGTATAGATAGATAGATAGATAGATCTCACTTCTTCTTTATCCATTCATCTATCGATGGACACTTGAGCTGCCTCCGTATTTTGGCTATAGTAAATAATGCTACAATAAACATAGGGGTGCATATATCTTTTTGAATTAGTGTTTTCATTTTCTTTGGGTAAATACCCAGTAGTGGAACTCCTGGATTCCAAGGCAATTCTATTTTTATTTTTTTGAGGAAATTCCATACTGTTTTCCAGAGTGGTTGCACCAGTTTGCATTCCCACCAACAGTGCAAGAGGGTTCCCCTTACTTCACATCCTCGCAAATGCTTGTTGTTTCCTGTGTTTTTTATTTTGGCCATTCTGACAGATGTGAGGGGATATCTCAGTGTGGTTTTGATTTACATGTCCCTGATGATGAGTGATGCTGAACATCTTTTCGTGTGCCTGTTGACCACCTGTGTATGTCTTCTTTGGAGAAATGTCTTTTCATGTCTTCTGCCTATTTTTAAATTGGATTATTTGTGTTTTGGGTGTTGAGTTGTATCAGCTTTTTATATGTTTTGGACCCTCTCCCTTTATCAGATGTCATTTGCAAATATCTTCTCCCATTCAGCAGGTTGTCCTTTAGTTTTGTTGTTTCCTTGCTGTTGTGGCACCCTTTAGATTGGGCTCCAGCCAAAGGCGCATTGGAGGGGGCAGATCTGAAGGAGAGCGGGGGACCTGGGGGTGGGGGTTGTGCTATTAGCAAGTTAGCTAACAAGTATCATGCTACACTGGTTCCTGCAAATGTCTGTGTGTCTAGGCTGGGGGGCAGGGGAAGGAAATGGTACCCACCAGTTCTTCTGTTCTTGGAGAAGTCTCCCAACAATCCCGGCCCTCCAGCACAGGCACTGAAATTAGTAAACAAATGTCCCTCCCCTAAACCTCAGGCATTTTTCAAACTGCTGTTTCTATGCTCTGTCTGTGGGGCTGTTTGTTGTTCCATCTCTTCGAGGGCAGGGACTCAAGTTTCCTCTTGTCCTCCCAGCTCTCCCATAGCCAAGACAGCTGATCTTTGAAGTTCCAGGTGTTAAGCCCCACTGATTGTAAGAACTCATGAAATTATGGTTTTCATGCAGGTGCCCAGTGCCTGGGGCCCTTGGGGTAGGATCTGTTCCTTTCCCCTCTCCATGCTCCTGGCTTTCCTCCCTCCCACTGACAGTCTCCCTGGGTCCATTTAGCTCCCAACCGCATCTCCGCTGTGCTACCCTATTCGACGTAGCCGCTTCTCTACATTTAGCTGTGGAGAGTCTGTTCTGCCAGTCTTCAGGTTGTTTTCTGGGTTATTTATACTGATGTGGGTGTTATCTAGTTGTAACTGTGGAATGAGGTGAATTTAGGGTCCTCCTACTCCTCCACCTTCCCTGGAAGATTCGTCACAAACCAATTCTTAGATGAATGGAATACATTATAGAAATTTCATACTAGGCATCTACTCTAACCTCTCTGGCCCAAAAGGAGAAAGTCCTCATCAATATTCCTGTCAATACTTATTGGAAAACAGAAAGATTGGGGTCCTGTTATAGAATGGTATTAACTGTGGCTCTGGGCCAGGAACCCAGAATTACTTCAATCCTACTTAGCCCAGCAAAATCTTCCCTATCACCTTCCTAAGGAAGGTACATGAGAGGCACAGAATATAGAGAGATCCTTTATTGTTCAGTGGGGCTTTGTTCCTAAACCTCACACAGAGCACTACAAGATGATCTTGGTCACCTGTCAGGGTCCATAATCCTATAGTCTGGAGGAGAGATACTCAGAGCTTAGAATCATAGCAGGCTGAGTGGCCTTCTGGCTTCCATAGACCCACAGTCAAAAGCTTTTGTTTACTATTTCAACTAGACAAAAGGCTGCACCCCATTTTCAAGTTAAATCCTGGCCCGTAGGCCCCACTCCTATTGAACAAGAAAAAACATGTCAATGGAGAAAAAAAAGAGCTGTTCAGATGAGGCCAAACCATATGGGTGGAGAGAGTGTGGAGACAGGAGAGAAAGGTCAAGGTCATTTGAGCAGGCCCTTTACACACTCAGAGCACAAAGTCCAATGAAGGACTGACCCACCAGATGAGGATCATAACATTTTCTTGAAGAAAGAATAATGAGGAAAAGAAAGCCTGAATTAATCTGAAAATCTCTCCTCTTAATAATCTAAGTTATATCTCTCTTTTCTTTGTGACTTCCTCCCAATGATTTATTCTAGTCCTGCATTCTGGATGTAAACAGGTAAAGCCAATTGAATAGTTGTGCAAGAAGTGGCTGGAATTGCAGGATTTACTCTCTCTCTCACCTCCTGTGGAAAACTTCATCACTACTCCCTCCGCATACACATACACAAAGAGGTAGCAAAAGGTAGCATGTGAATGCACAGGGAACCCTGATTTTAGGAAACCACAATCTTTTAAAAGGAGCTGCTAGTGAACCTGCCCAGCCTTTACTCTTGAAGGAGATATTATCTTTTTTTATTCCGGACAGCAAAAAAAATATCTGCCCTCTGTTCCCTGTCCCAGACGGAGACACTTTCTATCTTTCAAGGCTGTTTGTTGTTGTACAATGTAGTCCAAAACAAAAGCTGATACAAGATGTGCAAATGTGAGAAATCCATGGATGCCTGTCTCCCCAAGTGTATGTATGTATGTATGTACACACACACACACACACACACACACTATTTGTACTCTTCACACTCATAGAAGTTAATTTTTGCCTACATTGGATCAATTTTAATATATTTTGTGACATGCTTTTGCCATGGGCATTTTTCCTTGTTAGCATAACTTATTCTTTTTAGCAACAACATAGGATTCCATAGTACTTACAAACCATGATTTATTAAAAGTTTTGAATCGTTTCCCTATGAATGAACTCTTAGTAATTTCCCAAAGTCTTACTATTGCAAAAAAAAATGCTGGGAAAAACAGTCTTTATAGAGC
Organism: Mirounga angustirostris; assembly: GCF_029215605.1. Classification (NCBI taxonomy): domain Eukaryota; kingdom Metazoa; phylum Chordata; class Mammalia; order Carnivora; family Phocidae; genus Mirounga; species Mirounga angustirostris. The sequence goes on along the minus strand of NW_026991719.1, from coordinate 30,142,789 downwards.
CTTTTTATCTTTGTGCCTATGTCTGAGTATTTCTGCAGAAAAAATAAAGAGAAATGAAATTACTTGATCAAAACCACGTGCAGTGAAAAATTTGAAGGATATACACAAGTTGCCTGTGTCAACTTATGTTCCTCCAACAGTATTTGAGAATATCTAAGTCCTGTTAGCCTATGTGTGCTAAAATACTTGTATGTCCCTACTAAGGATAAACTTATGGAAAGACATGATTTAAAATGATCACTGGAAAGTACTTTGGGTTTTAATGCAATTTTGTCCTCTCTATTAAATTTATCCTTATACAAACCCTGGGAGCTGGGTATTATTAGTTCCAATTTTAGATGAGCAAAGTGAGGCATTTCAGTAAATGAGGAAGCTATGGAAACGAGAGATGTAATCAGAACTTCCGTTGCTAATTTCTTATATTTTGTATTCAGTGCTGCTGGCTTCCCCTGACACAAATAAGCTATGTGCAGTCCAGGAGGTCATACATCAAAAAGAATGCAAGAACTTCCTACTGGAGCATTTCTAGAATGTATTTCATCCCCCAAAGGCAACTTTACTAGATAGCTTCATCACATTTTCTAAAATTGAGTTTCATAGCAATGGACTTGCAACCAGGGACTCATACTGAACCTGAAGTCAACTAAAACTTCAGGTTCCTTTTGTGCTGTGGTTGTGGTCATTATTGTTGCTTTAACATAATCTACCACTTATCAAGGTTTCCCCAACCTGTTTATATATGCCATTGATTTTTGTATCCTGACTGAAGAACTTCATATGTATTGTTGCAAGATATGAATGCACTATATTGCTGTTAGCTCATATTTCCCATGTGTCAAGATCTTTTTGACACTTGATTCTGTCATCCATCATATTAGCTGACTCTCCCAATTCTGCATCATCCATGAATTTAACAAATATACATCCTTTCCATTAATTAATTCAACTCACAAAACGTTGAACAGGATACATCCAAACCCAAGCACATGTCTGTTCTACCAGCATCTTGTCCAAAGGTGGACATCATTCCGTTTATAACCCTGTCTTGCTTTTCATCAGGAGAGCTATGGCCCTGAATTGAAATGAGTCTGATGTCACTAGCCCAGGCAAGTGGTATATGAGATGACTGTGGCAGGAAGAATCACTAATGGAAAGGAGAAAGCTGCTATTTTTCACACAGATCTATAGTTAAACAGGCCTCATGGGAAAGGTAGTAGAGAAGGACAGAATATAAATTGAATTAAATTCTCATAAAATGAGATGCCCTTAATTTATTTTTTCCTGAGCATCAGTGTAATGAATAATTAAAAATGCCCTTTCTCTTCTTAGATTTGCAGAAAGCAGTGAATTTCTCATATCCACTTGGCAGCTTTATTAGCTACTATTGTTCCTTTTTTTCAAAGAGGTCATCTGCCTGCTGAATTGTTTCTTTTTTTTTTTTTTTGGCAATTATGTTTCAATGCTTATATTTGCATGATTATGTTCAAAGCTCTCATGTCTAATAAATACATTGAATGTAGAAAAAAGGCAGAAGGATAACAATGGATATGAAGGAAATGATACTTTAAATGCCCATATGTAATTGTGGTCTTAATTATAGACCAGTCAAGAAGAACTTTAGGTATAAAACCATTTTCTTTCATTTTTACTTAGAACTTTCCTATTTTCAAGATGAAGAAGAATTTTTTTTTTTTCTCAGTTAAGTTGCCATTGGGAAATTTGCTCTAGTGAGAGGACTCGACTTATGTTTTTAAATATTATTATTAGGTTAATTCCTTAGTAGTAGTAGCAAAGCAGTGATCAAACCTGGAACACACCCAAGCTTGAGAGGGTAAATCCATGACAATTGCATCCCCAAGGCCCTACAAGATACTGTGCTAGGCAAGATGCAGAAGATAAGGCAATTCCAAACCTTTCGGTGAAGGAGGAAGAAACACCACCAGAAGAGAGGTGGGTGAAGCCCAGAGATGTTACCAACATGACTAATCCTCAATGCCAGAATCTGCTCAAGACGGCGACACTTCGTGGCCAAGTTCCTGCTCTTTGGGGACGACACTGCATGGCCCTATTGTGCACCTAAAATGCTGTTTGCAATAGAAAACCCAGCCCTTGATCATTCCATCCAATCTATTCATATTTCAAGATGTAACATTGATGTGACCAGTCTTCTTGTCCATCCTGATCAAGTCTAGTATTGAAATAGCTGTGGGGCACACACCACTGCTATACTTCTTGCACGCAAGAAATAAATAACAAATACAATCCATCCTAGATATTTTTTGCTTTGTATTTCACTTTCTTCTTTGACTCAGTTTGTATTTCTCCCTCTCTTTCTTGTTTGAAATGACTAATTCTATGCAGTAACTACTTAGTCTAATAAGATGACTCTGCAAAAAACATTGCAACAGGAGGAGGGAAATAACTATGCCTAAAAGGTCTTTTTTTGTGTGTGGAGTAAATAGAACAAGTAACAGTAATGTGCATAACATTCATTACTTGTGGATTTATAAACATCTATCACAAAATCACCAATACTACAGGGCTAAAAGGCACTTTAGGAATTTTTCTCCTCTTCTACAGGATTTAAACTTTTCTAACATATTTGACTTTATTGTTATAGAAATTTCTTCCCTCTTTTCTGGACTTTAATTCTGTGGAGTTGACTGTGGTTTCATTGATCACTCAATCCCCGACAGGTTTGATAGTGCCTGGCAAATAATAGGCATTCAATGAATATTTGTTAATCAAATCTTCTCTATGTAAGGTAGAGGAACTAAAACCCTGAAAGATTGATATGATTTGCAGGGGCTTACACAGCTACTCAGCAGGGAAACCTAGCTGAAGCCCTGGATCTTCCAGTAAAAATCTTGTTATTAACTATTTTGCATTTGAATCTTGCCTTGCTTCCTTTATTTGCCTGGAGGACACAAACCATGTGTTGAACTTCTAGAACATTGTCTTTGTTCCTCCATGTGCTCAATTCCAGTACAAATGCCTGGCTCAGAGATTGTTTCAAAGGGTCTTTAAAATATATATATATATATATGGTGGGGCACCTGGGTGGCTCAGTCAGTTAAGCGTCTGATTCTTGATTTCGGCTCAGGTCATGATCTCAGGGTTGTGAGATTGAGTCCTGCCTTGGGCTCCACAAAGGGCGTGGAGCCTGCTTAAGATTCTCTCTCTCTCTCAGGGAGGCAAACCATAAGAGACTCTTAACTCTAGGAAATAAACTGAGGGTTGATGGAGGGGACGTGGGTGGGGAGATGGGGTAACTGGGTGATGGGCATTAAGGAGGGTACTTGATGTAATGAACACTGGGTGTTGTATGCAACTGATGAATCACTAAATCTACCTCTGAAACTAAAAAAAAAAAAAAAAAAGGTTCAAATTACCATCTGGACACCTGGCTTAGGGGCAATGTACTATAATCAGTAGGGGACTTGTTTTCCATTTTATCTTACAATGTTGTATAGCACATTTACATGGCTGTGTTTTGATTAAATCATATTCCCATGAGTCTTAAAAAAGAGATTCTCTCTCTCCCTCTCCCTCTGCCTCTTCCCCCAACCCTCTCTTTCTCTCTAAAAACAAACAAACAAAACACATATGGACTACTTTATTCTAAAAATTGTGTTGTTAAAAAATGCTTTATGAGAAAAAAATGTTTTATTGTCAAACCCAGCTGCCATATTGTAAATTGTTGACCCACCATTTTTCCTTGCCAAAAATCTCCCAGATTCCTATAAATTTCAGGGCAATGTAGATAACATGGGGTAAAAATTTCTGTCTATTGTTTGGTAGTTCTTCCAAAAGAAAATCTATGTCTTTGACTGCCCACTTTAGATACTTTGCAGCTCTTAGAAATTCGGTAAGGTAAAACCTATGCGGTAAAGATATCATGCAACAATACATATCACTCCTCACCTCAAGAGGGAGAAAAGTACAAAGGTAAACCACGTGAATCTAAGGAACAAAGTGAACCACACAGATCTGCTAAATTTGATATAATCAAGAGGAAAATCGTCTATTTCCTTCATTGTGCATAACACTTCAGAGAATAGCATCACTCTAAAATGCTAATCTTTACTCAGTGCTCTCAGGCCTTGCCTTCATCCGCCATAGGGGTGATTCTCTCAGACAGTGGCCACTAGTTCAGTCACCAGTAGGCAAAGGCATAAAACTGATAAACATAAATCCTCGCCCTTAGCCAGGGAAACAATAAATAAATTCAACAGATACGTAATGAGCAGGCTGCATAGCCAGTGAACTCCCCAAGCAGGGATTTAAGTCCAAGCATGCACCAGTGTGTCCCCAGCAGACAAAAAGCAGACAAAAGAGAGAACCAAGATAAAAGCATGCAGGCCCCCCCAAATTCAACCAGAGGCTTAGTATCCAGTAATCATATCAGTCTGTTCAGGTCAAACACTGATACTCTCTGCCCTTGGAAGTTTCTTTAGGTCCAGCCAACAACTGTTCACCCTTGTTTAAAAAGGAAAGTCTTAACACAGGGGCTGGGGAGACACATGGAAAGAAAAGGCAAACATTCTTATGGCCAGCACTCCATGTTTTGTTTTGTAGGATTTGGTTGTAAAATTTACTTCTTGCTTCTGAGAATTGTTTTTCAGCCATAAAGCTTTCAAAAATCTGGTACACCTAATTCAAAGCCTTTAAAATTTATGTTTAAAATTTATTATAGTGCCCTTATAAATCAGCACTTAGTAGTAACAAATCATCAGAATGTGCCATATATTAAAAAGATAAGTCAGAATTAAATAGTAGAGAGAAGGTGTTTTCAAATCAGACAGCCAAAGCACTAATGAATGGGAACATTTGCGTGTACACGACAATGATTTACAGCAGGACTCTTGGCTACAGTGCATAAATCTAGCTAAAGATTTTTGCATCTATCAACTGGGACTTTTGGTCCATTGTTTATAAATCAGGAAGTTAATGAAGAGTCAGGGATCTGTAAATCCAGACACTAAATTAGAGATTTGTAGCTTCTGATTTATAAATAAGTTACCTCAAGAATTACGTATATAAATAAGCAGAAAAAGAAATTGCATTTAAAATCAGGTGGAAGGGGCACCTGGGTGGCTCAGTCGGTTAAGCGTCTGCCTTCGGCTCGGGTCATGATCCCAGAGTCCTGGGATCGAGCCCCGCATCGGGCTCCCTGCTCGGCAAGAAGCCTGCTTCTCCCTCTCCCTCTCCTACTCCCCCTGCTTGTGTTCCTGCTCTTGCTGTCTCTCTCTGTCAAATAAATAAATAAAATCTTAAAAAAATAATAAAAATAAAATCAGGTGCAGGTTAGCATTTATAAATCATGGTTGTAAATAAAAAGATTACCAATATCAACTCAGCTAATTCTACAACTCTGCATTTCATAAGACCATAACAGGGATGTGTAGAGCATAGCTCATTCTTATTCCTTTAACTTTAATAGGTTATTTTTTCAAAAATATAATATTGACAGTGCAATTTTTTTTTGCTCTACCATAAAAGAACCCAAAAAATGGCAAATCATAACCAAAAAAGACACTGTCTAGTTATATACATGAACTTGAAAGATGTTCCTTTTCCCTTCAGATACACAGAGAGAGAGAGAGAGAGAGAAAACATCCCAAGTAAGAACAATTATCTCACGTTTTGGTTTGCTTCCTAACTTTACGTCACAGTGGAATCGTAGACAAGCACATGCCATTTTGGGAGCAGGTTGCTCAAGCTCCACATGGTTGCTTTCCAGAAGCCACAGGCTATGACACTGAAGCACATGAGCTTGAGGGACCCTCACAGGCTTCTGGTTTGTTCATCCCCAAATACTTCCTGAAAGGAGAGGAAAGACTCTCATCACAAAAGAACACAAGTGAAGCAGAATCAAGGGACATTAAAGAGCATGGGGCTAAGGAACCCGGACAGGTGACTGACTTGGAGATGAGCTTGAATGGGGCATGTTTGCCTTTCCCTGGCTCTGTGTTTCAGAGAAACCCCATTGCTGGATTGTCTTCCTCTGAGTTACCAGGGAAGAGCTGAGCCCATTGGAGTTTCAGGGAGACTCGTCCTGTCAAAGCTCCTCTCTTCCCCGTATCTTCACATCCCACCCAGCCCTTGAGAGTCAAGTGCCTTATTTCCAGGGCTACCCTGAGGCTGAGGTAAACTATCATGCCTTCCCATTCCCACTGCAGTGCCCCTGCTTTCTGTCTTCTCTCCATATCACATTAGTTAGTGTCTCACTAATCAGTAAAATCATGTATGCTCCAGATTTGAATGGTGGCTAATCCGTGACCCCATGTGGACAAACAGCTTTACATGTTAATAGGGACCTTTAGTACTCTTCCTTCAGATAGGTCTGAATATGGGACTTTATCAATATGGGACTTTGTCAGTCCACTGCATCATGAAGACTAAGGACTTAAGTAGAAAGTATCCACCCTAGCCATCAGGGAAATACAATCAAAACCACAATGAGATACCACCTCACACCAGTCAGAATGGCAAAAATTAACAAAACAGGAAACAACGAATGTTGGCGAGGATGTGGAGAAAGAGGAACCCTCTTATACTGTTGGTGGGAATGCAAGTTGGTACAGCCACTCTGAAAAACAGTATGGAGGTTCCTCAAGACGTTAAAAATAGAGCTACCCTACGACCCAGCAATTGCACTACTAGGTATTTACCCCAAGGATACAGATGTAGTGAAAAGAAGGGGCACCTGCACCCCAATATTCATAGCAGCAATGTCCACAATAGCCAAACTGTGGAAGGAGTTGAGATGTCCTTCCACAGATGAATGGATAAAGAAGATGTGGTCCATATATACAATGGAATATTATTCAGCCATCAGAAAGGATGAATACCCACTATTTGCATCAACATGGATGGAACAGGAGGAGATTATGCTAAGTGAAGGAAGTCAAGTGGAGAAAGACAATTATCATATGGTTTCACTCATATATGGAACATAAGCAATAGTATGGAGGACGATAGGGGAAGGGAGGGAAGTCTGAAAAGGGAGAAACCAGAGAGGGAGATGAACCATGAGAGACTATGGACCCTGGGAAACAAACTGAGGGTTTCAGAGGGGAGGGGGGAGGGGGAGGGGGTAGCCGGGTGATGGGCATTAAGGAGGGCACGTGTTGTGATGAGCACTGGGTGTTATACACAACTAATGAATCGTTGAACACTACATCAAAAACTAATGATGTCCTATATAGTGGCTAACTAAACATAAAAAAAAAAAAAAAGAAAGTAAGTATCCATCCTTTTCTCTTCTCTGTTTTTACTGACTAGTTATTTGTGGACATGAACACCCTGGACTCCCCCACATACCTCTTGTACAAGGTCTGAGATCATAACATCTTAAGGCAGATACAGGCTGCCGAGAGGAGTGAGGAAAAGAACGGGAGACCTGAGGTTTATCCTTCCAACCCCATTCTCCACCAAGACTTCATAACATGCCCCTGTTTCTCTTCACTTCACACAGTCCTTGCTATGCAACAGCCCCAAGTTCACATTTGTGGACTGTGTACTTCTATTGACTCCCTGCCTTTCAGCTGAGCAACTGTGCTACTCTTCACAGCATGACATTCTTTGGGAAAACCATGTAAAACTGTACATGTCAACTGTGTCCTCATCTCTGCCTATAGATGGAACCACTTGTCCTATTGTGCCAGAAGATCCCTTAGGAGCCACCTAATGTTATTTGGTAAATTTTTAAAGCACAGGCTTAAAGACACAATGCATTTCAATGCTTGTTGAAAGGTATTGTGTTATAGTGTTTAAAAGCTAATTTGTATTTCATAAATTAATTGAATGAAATCAAAGAGCACATATCTTAAACCTGGAATTTGAAGATAATATTATTTCTTCACTTAATATTTACTCTCCGGTTTGTTTAACATCAGTCCTAAAGTTCGATCTGATATGGCATTGCAGACTCATTGTACCTTTCTACATTTTGCTCAGAACTTTAGAGAGCTGGCCAATAGAGTACTGGGGTGGTAACAAAGTAGAAAACCAGAGTGAGTGGTTTCATAAGTTAGATACAAAAAAATTTTCCATCATACTGATGAAGAAACTCCATTAGTTTCAATATAAGCCAAGTAAAAACTATGAAGTTGTATAGCACAGTATTTTGCTTCATAAGCATTTGCTTATGTTTCATCTATTTGGAAGAAAGAAGAAGAGCTATTAGTCAGAAGACAGACACACACACACACACACACACACACATACACAACCCAGTATATGAACATATATTGATTCTTATAAAGAATAAAATCAGGGATTTTTCACTCTTCATGTTTTCATTTGCAATGTTAAATAGAATAATGCTAGTTGTAAAGTTCCAAACACTTTAATATTTTCTTCATTATAAGTTCTTCAACACTAAACATGTGTTACCCTAATTGTAATTATTCTAATATCACCTACCTTAAGATGACTACCAAAGCTGTGTTGCTGATAAAATTTTATTGTCTGCAAGAAATTTTTTTTAAAGATTTTATTTATTTATTTGACAGAGAGAGACACAGCGAGAGAGGGAACATAGGCAGGGGGAGTGGGAGAGGGAGAAGCAGGCTTCCTGCGGAGCAGAGAGCCCAACATGGGGCTTGATCCCAGGACCTGGGATCATGACCTGAGCTGAAGGCAGACGCTTAACCACTGAACCACCCAGGCACCCCAACAGTACTTGTTTCTAAATTGGAGTTTGTACATTTCGACCAGTCCTCAAATAAAGATCAATGTTTTTCAGCTATCCTGGAGAAACCGGCTGATTTATGAAATGGATACTCTATCTGCAAATGACCAGAGAGCACTTGCACATAGAGATGGAAATAAAGGCTGTTTCAGTGGATAAACAATCAAACAAACAAATCAGCTAGAACCTATCACTGCAAACAGAACAACCAAATCAGGATTTGGGGTCTCCAGGATCTAGGTTCCATCTGCTCTTAGACCCACTGAAAGCCATTCTCTGTCCTTCTCTGTGCTCAGGGAGGCTGAGTATACATCACCCGGGCTCCTCTGCACTCGGGCTTCTGTTGGGTTTGGTCAACGGGAGGTGTCCACAGGAGCTTGGGGGGCAGGAGGAGAGCAAGGTCATGGACTCTAGTCCCATCCCTTCTCCCGGCTAGGGCCATTGTGGTAGTGGTTGTACCCCCGTAGGGCTACAACTTCCACCCATCAACCCCTCCCACAAGGCTCCCTCTCTCCACCACTCACCAAAACACCTTTCTCCTTCAGGTGTGGTTAAGGCTTCTGTTGTGGCAGGTCCCTGGGTGCCTCACCCATTCCCCTGGGCTTCCCTAGTCCTGCCCACACCTCTGTAACTAGCCCTATAATAAAAGAAGTCACCTAAAGGATGGTCTTGTCGACCACCCTCTTTGTTTCATAACAGATGAAATTTGTCACACATCGTACAGCTATTGCAAAATTGGGGTTAGAATTTAGGTCTGGACTCCCAGTCTAGGCCGTGCCTCAACACAACCCTCTGCCATGTTCCCAGATGAAAGGAGGCCCAGAAGGCAGGGGTTATAGTAGTAAGAGGAAAGCCCAGGGCGCATCCATAATGAGAAAGTGGGGAAGGGCACAAAGAGAGAGGTATCTGTGCATGTGCACTGAGGTCAACGGGGTTATAAAGAGGGCTATGCCCCTTAGAGGTAGATCAATTGCAACCCGCTCAGGGAGAAGTGCTCATGCAGACTTCACTCCCCCTCCCACAAAGGTCAGCTCACATTCCACCTTCCTTTTGAGGTCTCCCTGGAACTGAAACGACCATGTAAAATTAAATTCCCATAGAATTTATTGCTCGTGATATTGTGAAGATCAAGTGAGACAATGCATATTGGAATGCCTTGTAGAAAGTGATAGATTCACAGTGTTATTGATGACAACCATCAAGGAAAGATGAGGATCCTTGCTCCCTTGGCATGGTGTTTGTTTGACATGAAAGGAAACGTGCAAAAGATGCTACCATCTTACCCTATAATTAATATTTCTGAACTTTCTTCATAGGGTTCAAATGAAAAGGCTCAGTGAAGAATGCGTAAATAAACTTGAATTGACTCAGGTTGGCCTCAGAATTTTGGCTTCGATGTGTGTTTATGTCTTGATTTATATACCTGGAACACAGTCTGTGGTAGATAATTTTTCTTTATATAGCAGGGGATGAGGTGGTCTCAGTGGAGTCTGAGAGGGTCTGTACTATGCACAGAGACACAGACTTTCTGGCTGCCGAATTCGCAGAACATAACTAAAACCTTTGCTGAATTGTCCAGTGTTGGATGGGTTATATCATCTCCAGCAGATTTTCAACAACCCTCCAATAAAACAGCTACCACAAAAGATGAGGATTTACTAAATCATATTTTCCAGAGGAATCACTTGACTCAGAGCTGGTAGAGTCAGCTCTAAGAGAGAAGGAAAACTGATCTTTCCCTGAGCTATACGTAATAGAAAAGCAGCCAGAGAATACTTTGAAACTGGGCCTCACAAAGAACGTGTGGCTTCCAAAGCCCAATAGAGGTGCCAGGATCTCTCAAAGCGAGAAAACCCTAACAGTCACCAGGAATTAGACATCCACTATTCCATCTGGGCTGAGGACGCTGAAACAGTTTAGAGAAACAGTCTGAATGGTGAAGAATGAAGCCCCAGTTTCACTGAAGCTCAGTTTCCCCTCAAGAACCTCAAAAAGAACTACAGGCTGCCGACACAGCCAACTCGGTGCCCCCCCTCCCCAATGGACCCTGAGGAAATTCTCTCGGTTAATAGTCACTGAGCAGCAGTGGATGCAGCATCATCTGCCAGGTGCTCTCAGGAAACAGATTTCTTACGTGGAAGACATAGTTCTAGATCGCTCGAGAACCTGCCACTAGCCACAGAACCAGCCCAGGCCATTCTGCAGAGAGCTCGGTCAGGCAGTTCAGAGAGAAAACCGAGGAACTGCAGCTGCCGTGGGCACCATGTGTGTTCAGCTGCCACAAGCAAGCAGACAGACAGACATACGCACTACGACCCTTGTAGACAACCCTGTTTCTTTTCATGAACCTAAATCTGCAGCACTGTCAGCATGTTTGGAAGAAGGCAGATAGGTATGTCCAGACACTTCTGACTTAGAAGAGACAAAAAGAGTAATTTACTTTTATTTAAAGGACCACCAAGAAGCAACATTGATTCTGACTTGAACAAGGAAGTGGAATAGTTTGGCTCAGAGGAGGACTTTTAGGGGAGTCAATCTTCATTTAACTTGGGTTGCTGTTGTGGTCAACGGCTGGGGAAAAGCTCTTTGAAGTTGGGCCACAGGCGCAGGCCCTAGTTCCTACAACACAGGCCTTAGCTTGTAAGTTAAGAAAACATTTGCCTTTGGAGCAACAAAGATCAAGCGAATTTTCCAGGCTGTTAGGAGACCATTTGGTCATTTGCCTGCTGACCATATGTTAACCTTTTGTCATTTTTAGACGGGCGAGGTCAGGGACCTTAGCCGCCCACCACCCAGACGAATTCTCCCCAGGAGCTTGATACTGTGAGAATGTATCTGACCTTGGGGCCTAAGTTGACATCACCAGATCTCAAGAAGCACTTCAAAAAGGGCTTACCCTGCAGGCTTTCAAGTCAGGAAATGCTGTTGCTTACACCCCTTATATGCCACATCTAGACTTTTCATTGGCAATAATGCTCTGAAGGGGCTATTTGGACTCTAGCTGCATCTCTCCTCAGCTTGCCTGGTGGGTGAGCGCCCTCCTATACACATGTCTGTTACTGCCCTGGAGAGTCTGTCTTCCCGGTAAGAGTCCCAGTTTCTTTAGGGGAATGTGTATTTAACCTTCACTGACATGTAGCATTCTCAATACCAGACTTAGTGCATAGAAAAATGAAATATTTATAGAAGAAAGAAAAAAAAGGAGGGAGCGAAGGAAGAGAGAAGGGAAGAGAATTATACAGAATTATAAGTAATAATCATTGTCACCCTCTTTGAATCCTCAGTATACAACAGCAGTGATCTTGCTTGCTTAATAAATATTTTCTCATGAAAGTCTCACAGAAAATCTAAGGTATCATTCTCTCTCTTTTAGTGGAGAAAACTAAGCTCAAAAGAGTTAAACTTACCTCAACTCCCAGAAAGGGAAAGTGGTAAAATCCACATCTGAAGCCAGTTTTGACTAACTCCAAATCCTGTGTTCTTTTTTACCAAGCCCAGGAGACACAAGAGCCCAGAGAATTTGAGTATCTTACCTGATCCCATAACTAGTTAGTGGAGAGGAGTGGAAGACTCCCGATTCTAGTGGTTAAAAGCTCTTTGAAGTCAAGTGACAGAAGGCATATCAAGCTCAGTTAAACCAAAAGTGTGCTCTTTAAGTGTTTCCCGGATCACAGGAAAAAAAGACGGTGTTCTAGGCCTCAGGAACCACTGCAAACTACAGATTGGAACCAAGGCTGAGAAAGTCAGTGGGAGCATGCATCTCACTTCTTGATTCCTCTGCACATCTGCTTCATTCCTCCCTGGAGATGAGCATTCTCTGCTTCTCAGTTAAGTACTGGAAAAATCGCTGCCTCACAGTCCCTGAACACAATGACTCAGACACGCCCACAGAAAATGCCTTAGTTTAGTCCCAATCCAGGGTTTGTGGAAGAGCATTTGATTGGCCTAGACAGGTCTAGATGTCCACCCTGGTCCAAATGCTGCAGGCAGGGGGTAAAGTCATGAACTACTATGAAGGCTGAGAGGGACTCACCCAGGTCTGTGATCCTGTGGATTCAAGGATAGGTTGAGTCCTAGATTATGGAGAATACCAGTAAGGTGGAGAGACACTCTAAAATTATCCACTTCTTACTGCTCCATATTGTTTTTCAACCCTGTATTAAAGGATCATTAAACTAAATTTAGAGCTTTTTACTCTATGAACACATTTTACCTTAAGGAGTTTTGCTTATAGTGAAGAAAAATGGTTCATTTTTTATTACTCTATAGAAAAATTTTGAAAATGTATAGTTTTACAAAGGTTTTCAAAATCTTGAAATTCCAAATTCAAATTCAAAAGCCTTGAAAAAGAGCAAGCACCTGGTATAGGCAACACAAAAGCAAAATATTAAATTCAAAAAGCCTCAATACCACTGAAATTTCTGAATTATTTCTCTGGAAGTTTCAGAGAGGACCAGAGTATCAAACATTAAATACATGCTAGTCTTGCCCAAATGAAAACCTTAGTTCACGTAACAACTAGGCTTTCCCAGCTATTGTTTATAGATTTGTCTCATTTGCAAAAATAAAATTTTCTTAGTAAGAACTATAGGTTCTCTCATATATACAGTTTTCATATATTATTTTATATGTGTGTATATTCATTTGAAAATAAAATGAATACCCACTCTTAGGTATTTTCCCAAGGGTAATGAAAACATATTCACACAAAGACACACGAATGTTCCTAACAGCTTTGTTCGTAACAGCTCAAAATGGAAATTAACTAAATGTCTTTCCACTGGTGAATGAAAAACTTATTATGATATGTCAGACAATGGAATACTACTCAGAGTTAAAATGAAAGAATTTCAAATGCCTTGTGCTTCGTAGGTGAAGAACGCTGGGCACAAAAGGCTAATATACTGTGTGATTCTATTATAGGACAAGATTCTGGAAAAGGCAAACTACAGGAACAGAAATCAGATCAGTGCTGGGGATTCAGAAGGGGATTGATTACAAAGGGGCATGAAGAAACTTTAGGGAAATGTTCTCTATTATGATTACGGTGATGGGTACATGTCTGTTTATATTTGTCAAAATTCATTAAACTGTGCACCCCAAAATGGTGAATTCTAATGTATCTAAATTATACCTCAGGGGCATCTGGGTGGGTCAGTCAGTTAAGCATCTGACTCTCAGCTTTGGCTCAGGTTGTGATTTCATGGGTAGTAAGATCAAGCCCCTCATAGGGGTCTGTGCTCAGCAGGGAGTTTGCCTGAAGATTTTCTCCTTCTGCCTCTCCCTCAACGTGCATGTTCTCTTGCACTCTCTCTAACTAAATAAATAAATCTTTAAAAAAAAATAAGTTATACCTCAGTAAATCTGACTCTACAAAATAAAAGATATATATATTTATGGTAGATAATGAATACAGCATACAAATGTTCTCTTAAATCCACAAAAACAGGTTTTATTTATATAACATATACTTAAAAATTGAACTGTGTTCTGTAATCTCCTGACTATTCCTTACTTTAATTAAAAATAATGCTTTTTGATGCATTGGACAGTGATGTTGTGTTGATCAACCCATTCAAAACCTAAGTAACGTAGCAAAACATTGCAGTTTTGTTTTTTATTAAAAGCCAACATGCATATACTCCCCAAATACATACACACATGCCCAGGGAGCATATCAGGAAATTCCAGAGAGCCCTGGTTTCATCTGACATTTAGATATCTAATTTATCATAGCACATTCAGAAAACTAAGTGCATTGTCATTTAATCAATGTGAGGTTACTGGGACCTTGTAAAATGGAAAAAATCAATTCAATCATTGACTAGGTCATTCTGGTCTTTCCTTTATAGAACATTTCTTCATTTACAATTTTCAAAGAAATAGGATGCTTAGGTGCTCCAGATGATGAGTTTAAAACTTAACTCAGTCTTGTGGAAAGAAGCAAGTGAAGGCAAAGAACAAAGTGAAGGATCCAAAGATGAGGAAAACGAAATCCTAGGGACAACTCCAAGGTAGGAGATGAGAATCTTATTCTTGATGAGAAACTTAGGAGTAGAAAAGGTTCTTCCATTCCCGGGTGCTAGGAGTCGGGAGAAAACCTTCATGGCTCCCTCATGCCCTGGAGTCCAGCTGTGGTTGTTAGGAAGAACAGCTGCCTGGGTGATGTGCTGTAAGGACGTGTACATCCTCAGTTGCATGACCACTGGGATCAATGCTTCCCAACAGAAGTGCACGGCATACAGGCCTATGTGATGTCTTTCCCTTACCAGGCCTATGTGATGACTTGAGGCATTCTTATGAGCACCACTGTGCTTTTCTGTAGCCCTGGGATCACCTCAAAGGCCGATTTTTCTAGTAAGTGCTGGAGTCAGCAAAATGAAGCACCTGAAGGAAAGGCCTCTGGCATAACAAGAAAGAGAAGATGGCACTGGGTTCTAGATGCTTTGTTGGGGGCTGCTGTCTTCCTACATGCCAAGGGCCCATCCAGGGAGGAGACACTCAAATAAGAAATGAGCATCAGGTATCCTGGCTACAGCTCTGGCTCAGGCTCCCGGGGGCCCAGCCGCATGCCAGTCTTCCCAAGAGAGACGGGCTGCCAACTAAGCATAGAAACAGGAGGAAAAAACCGGATACTTGCAGCATACATGCTATGGTTGTGTTTGTTGTTCTCCCTCCAAAATGGACTTTTATGGTGTTCTTGGGTACATACAATTTTTTAAAAAGATTCTTTTATTGGCAAAGAATAGAGAAGTTCTTGAGTAAAATGCAGGGATACAGGTAGTTTGAAATTGGACCTGACAGCAGAATGCCATACTGACCTAAGGCAGTTCTGAAGATTACCTCTCTTTTCTTTGTCCTGGGAGTGTGGTTTTCCACAAGCTATCCTTGCTCTTCTTTGGTCTATTCCATTGCATTTCCTTTTCTCAAACAACTGGTATTCTCTCTTTACTCATGGGTTTTCATCCCTCTTAATTTTAACCCGGACCTTTATACCAAATTCACTCTCCTCTGTAGTCAGTGTCATGCAGTGATTAAGAGAGGAAACTCTGGAATCACATAGAACTTGGGTTGAATCGTGGCCCTACCAGTCATTGTATGGTCAAGTAACTTACCTTCCTGCAAATTAAGAAGAATGCCTGGGTCATAGAGCTATTATGGGGGTGTAAAAGATAGCCCATGGAAAGTGCTAGGTAGCATCAGGCACATGGTAGGGACCCAGTAAATGTTAGCTTTTTATATTCGCACTTCATCCCGTCAGCTTCTGCCTACAGTTTCTGACCTGTAAATTATTTCTGACTCTCTGTGTTCAAATCCCTAAGAAAGACAGTTGGGTTGGCATAACTGTCCTTTCAAATCACACAGCTACAGGGTTGCCCATGGATTAATGAGTCTTCAATCAGGTACCCTCTTCCAACCACCTCCCCAGAGCCTGGACGTGATCTTAGGTTACAAACCTGCCTATGAAGGCAGCATCAGCTCTGAGGGAGGCAGTTTCCTGCAGTAGAGGCAGAGTTGGTCAGTACTGATCAGCATCCTAGAAAGAGTTTGTTTATATGTGTTCACAATATTGAACCAATGTCCCTTTAGATCAGAAACGACCATGGTAAATGCTTGTTACTGGGTTTCATGAGTTTAGCTGGTAATGTACATCTGTCTTTTACTTACGCCTACTTACTTGGAGAACTTCTGTTGTTGTTTGATTAAGGTTATCAATACAATAATTCATTCAAAGGTGATTCTAGAAATACAAAATAAAACTGTTTCCATTAAACTGCTGTCACAGCAATCAGTCTCAGACATGGCAGTGGGCGGGGTAAACCTGAACTCTATCTGCCATTGCCTGTGTGGTGAGCATTTTCCTGAATGTAAATTAGCTTCACAGAGCAGGCGGGCATGCCAGAAAACATCCAATAAACCTACTAGGAGGGGTTTGGGGAGATCAAATTCAAATGAAATCATCTGTGCAGAGAGCTCTGTGAAGCTGATGAGTATGTTATTTACAGGCCAATTCCGTGAGGTTTGCTGGCTGAGTAACTAGGACAAAAGCTGCTCTGGCCTCTCACCTCCCTTTGACTCAGCTGACACAATTCATCCACTCAGTCGAACAGACCAGTTCTCCACCACCCTTCGGACCAAGCACACACCGTCTATTGTAGGGCATAATTTTATTGCCAAATTATCGTTGACTTCGGCACAATGATTTATTTTTTCTTCATTCATTTCCTTTTAAAACTACTAGGAGATAACTTTTGTAACTCAGTTGTTAAAGACTTCAAGACTAACTGGAGTCAGGTTCCTTTGATTCATTCACCTATTCATTTAGCAAGTATTTTCCAAGGACCTACTTATGCTAGACCTTGTTTCAAGTACTTGAGATCATTCATGGACAAGACAAAAAAAAAATTCTACCTTAATAGAGCTTACCTTCTATGAAGATAGAAAATAAACAAGATAAATAAGTAAAATGTATGGTGTGATGGAGAGTGATAACAAATGGCTTTTTAAAACAGAGTGGCAAAGGAAATACCTTTGTGACTTTTTAGGTAGAGGGTTAGATATAACATTCGTAAGACTGGAAAACCATCCCACGAGTGTCTCACTTCTGTATCCTCAAGTTCCGAAAGTAACATTGGGAAAACCTCTCACATGGACCAACCCATCTGAGGGTAACAAGTCCCCACTGGCCTATAGTCTCGCAACAGAAGTTGGGGGCCTCAAACCAGCCAAATCCACCAGAGAGAGTAAATTCTACTGAAGATCAGGGGAGGAGATGGGTAAGGCCACAGAGCAGATAAAATCAAGGACGAGATCTAGAAACTTAGTAATCAGAAGAGGAAGAAATGTCAGGCATGTATTGAGAATAAGGCCAGACATCAGAGCAGGCAAAGCTGGAGAAAGTATCCTATTAGGAGCTCAGAGATGGGTGGGGGAAATCGAGAACCAGATTCCCAGACAGGATTACAGTAACAGGAGACAGAATGTGGTGTGTGGGGTTCTGACAACAACAGCACGCGTCTCATAGAGGCTGTGAACTCCTTTCAAGAAGGATTAGTCAGCATGATGCTGTTTTCACTTATTGCCCTCACACACATTTCCCGGTTATTCTCCGACTTGACTCTCCAGAAGCTCAGGTAGAGGACTATATTCCTTTTTTTTTTTTTTTTTTTTTATTTGAGAGAGAGAATGAGATAGAGAGAGCATGAGAGGGGGGAGGGTCAGAGGGAGAAGCAGACTCCCTGACGAGCAGGGAGCCCGATGCGGGACTCGATCCCGGGACTCCGGGATCATGACCTGAGCCGAAGGCAGTCGCTTAACCAACTGAGCCACCCAGGCGCCCCTAGAGGAGTATATTCTGACAGAACACAGACAGTCTTGCCTTGGGAAGGGTTGCCGCTGAGTCTTCTGGGAATCTGCATTTCTCCAACTGGCTGCTTTTGTGCAAGCAGCGCTGTCAGGTCGATAGCCCCGGCCTGAAGAGTACTCGCACCCGATCGGCACCACTCCTGACTGTGGCACAGCAAACTCCCATTTCAAGAAAACTGCCTAATACGTCACCCTACTCCCTGCTTTTCCTCTAATTAGCCGATGTCGATAAATGGGTTTGTGTGTGGAGAAAGCAAAGGAAACGAGTATCAGGCCTGGATTCTGGCCGCCTCCCTTTCCCTGCCTCCCGCCTAATCTGTAGATCTATAAATTAGCATCTCCATTGATGGAAGTTGAAAGATGGTTCTCTGGCTCACTGGTGTCTGTGTTTGTGTGTGTGTGTGTGATTTTGCCATATACACAAAGTCTTGATAGTTCCTGAGGCAGCAGAACATGTCTCCCTTCCAAGAAGCAGAAGAATCAGTCACAATCTGTCAGAAAACAACTGTTTGCCAAGGAACTCTTCCAGAAGCACTAACCTTTGTTTAAAATGTTATTGATTTTCTAAACTGTTAAGTATGGTTTATAATGGCAATAACCTACATGATACCACTCATTACATCAGTTAATACCTAGTTTATTAGAACATTAACTTTTGCCACAGGCAATTAACTGACAAACTGTGTGTGTGTGTGTGTGTGTGTGTGTGTGGCAGGGGAGGGTGGTATGGGGTGGAGAGAGACTTATAATGAGAGATTTCCAAATGAACATTTCTTCAATATTTTTAAATGGCTTGTGGGAGCTCAGCAGTGGAGCCCAAAATCTTCTTGTCATTACCTTTCGTCCAGAAGAAACAGGCCAGTACTATGCACATATGGAGCCCCCCACTGACATTAGTAAGCTAATCCACAATTAACTATTGGAAATCATGTGCATAATTAATTAAATGTCACTATTCATGGCAAGATGTGTGTGGGTGTGGGTGTGTGCAGGTGGAGAATTTGGGAGCAGGATAACGAAGAGCTCTAAACAATCTGAAAACATTAGTGTTGCCCCATTATTGGTGCAAGGTAAGATTCATTTTTATTCCTTTACAGGGAGGTAGCATGACAAAAGGAAAGTTCTTTATATTTTATTGCATCCTCAACTTAGCATATTTCCATGAAATAACACTGTCTACCCTATCTATACTCATATAATTTTTTCCTGAGGGTCTTTATGAGAAATGTTTAAGACTCTCAGTAATCTATATATGAAAACACATACGTGCCTAAAGAAGAGGCCTTCCCGCCCCCCACCACTCAGGAGGGATGGGGTGGCTAGGTGATAGACACTGGGGAGGGTATATGCTATGGTGAGCGCTATGAAATGTATAAGACTGAAGAATCACAGACCTGTTACCCCTGAAACAAATAATACATTATATTAAAAAAAAGAAAAAATACATGATATTACCAAATAAATCACAAGTACAAGAACATACAAAAAAAAAAGAGGCCTTGATATTTTGTGTGTTTTTTTTAAGTTTTTATTTATTTAAGTCATCTCTACACCCAACGTGAGGCTCAAACTCACAACCCTGAGATCAAGAGTTTCATGCTCTTCTGACTGAGCCAGCCCGCTGCCCCGATATTTTTGTTTTTTTTTTTAAAGTTTAAAAACTGGTATTTAGAGGAGAAAAGACTTTCAGAATGGTGGAGTAAGGGGACTGGCAAATCCTCTACCTCAATACACAATCACACAACTGGACAAAATTGTCAAAACAGTTACATTCCAACATTGGAAATTGACCAAAGGCATATAACAATCTGAGAAGTTTGAAAACCTGCTGAAATTCAGGCTTCAGGTATGAATAGTGTCAGTCTATGGCATTTTTAGCTGTACCTGCTCCCTTTTTTCCCCTGTCCCCCTGGGGTTAAGCTCATTCTGGATGGTAGTTCTACTAAGGTGGGCAAGCCATGAAACTCAGACGCTTTACTGCCAGTGGAAGTTGACCCGATCTGGTAACCCACATGCAGGGACTTTGTCTGAAACAATAGCTATCTTGGTGGCAAACAATCAAGGAAGGTCAACATCACAGCTATCTGAGTTGTGATACTGGATGGAGTAATTTAGCATACAACCCAGCAAATTCACTCCTAAGTATCTACCCAAAAGATATAAAAACACATGTCCACACAGAGACTTAAACATAAATGTTCATAGCAGCATTGTATATTATAGTCAAAAACTAAAGATAACCCAAATGTTCACCAATTGATAAATGTATAAATAAAACTTGGTATACACAAAAAACAGATTACTGAGCAACAAAAAAGTAGTTACTGCTACATGCTACAACAGAGATGAGTCTTTGAAAGAACAGCTAAGTACAAGAAGCCAATACAAAAGACCACATATGATTTCACTTATATGAAATATCCAGAAAAGGCAAATCTATAGAGACAGAGAACAGATTGGTCTTTGCCAAAGACTGAGGATAGGACAGTGGAGTGAATTTAACTGAGCAAATGGGAATATTTCAGATTGTGGTTATGGTTGCACAACTCTATAATTTACTAAAAAACAACTGTACTCTTAAAATGGGTGGATTGTATGGTATGTAAGTGTACCTCAAAAAAGCTCTTAAAAATTGGTATTTTAGGGGTGCCTGGGTGGCTCAGTTGGTTAAGCGACTGCCTTCGGCTCAGGTCATGATCCTGGAGTCCCGGGATCGAGTCCCGCATCGGGCTCCCTGCTCGTCAGGGAGTCTGCTTCTCCCTCTGACCCTCCCCCCTCTCATGTGCTCTCTCATTCTCTGTCAAATAAATAAATAAAATCTTAAAAAAAAAATTGGTATTTTATGGAGTATGAAAATATGAGTAAGGATGTTAGCACTAATACAGAATAATCATTAGCTCTATTATAATAATCCAGCTTCTCTTAAAGTATGAAGCATTTTGAAATAGCATTATAAGATTGTAAGCAAGTTTTATAAAGCAAGTGTCTTATTGCTTCATAATATACTAAAATAGAAAATTCTAAGAGCCCAATTATTTTCCATGGTATATCTGAAGAAATTTTCCCATTCAGAAATGGTCTCATAAATCATGATAATAATAATTTCAGATAGTTATAAGAGAATATGTTCTGAAATTACAACATGTGTTATAATAAACTGCATACAAAAAAAAAAAAAACCCCGCAGGAATTGCTCCATATTCCAGCTATTGAAAGAGAGAAAAATAATTGCTAATAATTTACTCTGGCATTAGCTTGGCACTAGACAATGCTCTGAACAAAAGAATGAATACCATTTCAGATAGTATCTACCAAGGTCCTCTGAGATTAATGTAATTGTCAATTTTTAAACTAATTGAGGAAGCTGAGACCATTGTCCTTATGTCCCTTTATAGAGTTTCTTTGCTAGAGATTGATCAGAAGCTCAGTTTTATATTTTGTTAGAATAACAGCAACTAATAAAATGGTCATTTTGTGCTGAAAAGATTTTTCCTAAAAAGTAGGACATAAAATGATGGCCAATATGTTTTCTCTCTCTTTAAATTTAAAATGTCAGAAAGGCCATTTTCACCTATGAAAGTTCCATCACAGATATGTGGGTACATACACATATATGCATATATACATATAACATATGCAGATATTTAAGTAAATAACATTACCTAGTGTCGACGGAGATGTAGGAAATTTGATAATACCGTGTGTTGCTAGTGACGTTGCCCAGATAGAAAACAATCTGTCAGTGTGCATCTTTAAACATGATAATCTTCATGCCTGTGACTAGTAATTCAGTTTCAGAGAGTCTATCCAAATATCCTGCTACTTGGGCATTGCTTGAATCGGTGTAGCCTCTTTTGGGTCCAGAGTATGTGTGTGGATATGAGAAAGAACAATCTGACTCAAAGAACCTTAAATATTTGCTCATTTCAGAGCGCCTGCCTGCATCATGATAAAAGAATTAACAAAGACTAATGGCGTAAATCTCTTTTCCCCTCTGACACATTTTCCACAAAGTCCTCCCAATTGTTTTGTCGCTGTGTCAATCCATATCCCATGTGAATTAATAGAGATATTAGCAAAAGATCTGGGCAGAATGAGTCTGGAATTGTGACCCTTGAGGCTAATGTAGAAACATTGTTACTTCGGGTCCCATTTGGCAAGGTTTTATTGTTTTAAGGCTTTGGGCACACTGTGACCTACAGTACGTGCCAATGAGCATGTGCAGAGCCTTCGTTTGGGTCCCCAAGTTTCTGATAGCTTTGTACCAAGCATATCATTTATGTGACAGGATGATAAATGCAGTTCTTCCTGTAGGCTCAGAAAGAGGCCACAAAGGCTGAGAAGAGAACAATAGTTGCCTGGTAACCATGCAATCTAAGCCAAGGGGATTTGCAAAGAGGGTGGCCCAATGCTGAGTGTGACACAATTAACGGACCACTTATCTCCAGTTCAGATAAAAGGGTGAGATTAAAAAGTCAAGACAATTTAATTTCTGTTGGCTTGCTTTGGTTTTGTTTTGCTTTATAATTCTTACTCAAGTATTATATCTGAAAGAGAAGTGCATGTATTGTTAAGTGTTCAGCTCAATAAAATCTTATGAAACTCAGTTTGCCCAGAATGCTAGCATCAGATCAGGAAACAGAATATTACCAGCACTGTGAATCCCTCCTTCAAGCTTCTTCCAGCCAATGACCTCACCATTCTTGACTGTCAACATAACATAGAGTAACTTGACCTATGTTAAGGATTTTATGTAGTGTCATACAGTATATATACTCTTGTGCCTGGCTTCATCTGCTCAATATTGTGTTTTTGATATATTGGTGTGTGCTGTTGTGTATGTATGTACAACATAAAGCTTCTATGCACATACTTTTGTTGAACATACGCATGCATGTCTGCTAGATATATGCCTCAAGAGTGGAATTGCTAGGTCATAGAGAATAGATATGTTCAGCTAGAGTATATAATGCCAAAGCATTTTCTAGTTATTATACCGATCTATACTTCCACCAGTAGTATATGAAAGTTCCAGTGGTTCGCCATATTTACTAACACTTGGTATTTTCTTTTTCACTTTACCCACTCTGGTGGGAGTATTGGGGTAGTGTGAGAGGATTTATTTCAAGAAATATTTAACCATGCTGTGCTTCACCTTCCCTCACCTAAAGTAAGAGGAGCTTTGAGATCTATAAGAAAATCTTCAAGTATGCTTTCCAAGAGCTCAAGGAACAAGAGGACAAGCTCTGACCTCTGTCTACTAGTACTAAAGGCAAGCTCTATGGCTGGTACGGCCTCTCGTTCCTGGCAGAGTAGAGGACTGCCCCGGGAGCCAGCTCCTCTTCCAACAAAGGTTGAGCAGAGGTGCAGGTTCCTGGGAACCAAATATGAACTAAAAAAAAAAGGGATCCAATATGGGTTTTATCAATATTAACCTGGACCCAGATGACTGATTGGAGATACGTAGGGACCCCAGTTATAAATAGCTGAAGGCCTAAAGGCCAAGGGTGAAGTTGGATACAGCCAGCCAGACAAAAGGCATTCCTCCCACCAAGGAGTTGCAGTGGGGGGGGGTCTCCAATAGGAATATTGCTAAGGACCCTGTAAATGTACCCCTTGGGAAGGGAAGAGGCATCATTGGAAAACTACTATCACCAAAGTGCCCCAACACCAGATTCCAACTGGTCTAGCCACTTAAGCTCATGTCCTTTTCACCATTGCCCTGGGGTCAGCCATATAGTAATCAGCAAACAACAAAGAGAAGACACTACTAGTTCTGTCCTTTCCTGTTATAGGCTTCTAATACTCAAGAAGCTCTGTGCTTAGGAGGGAGAAAACTTTAAGTTAAAGTTTGGCAATTGAAATACCACTACACTAGATTGGAGTTAAGTCATGAGATGAAATTGAACTTGTCAGTGCTTTAAAGAGATTATTTTTTTTTTTTTTATCATTGTTTAGGAGGGACTGGAAAAACTAGAGGGCATGTAGGAATTTCATCCAGGGGCAGGGAGGAAACTGATCCACAGTAAGAATTAAAAGGAGAATGAGAAAGAATACGAAAGAATTTCATACAGTAGAGGTGACTGACTTAGTGTCTAAAAAAACAAAAAACTCTGATAACTTCAATGTTACTTCCCCTGTGATATTCAGTCTTTCACAGATACAGTTTATAGGCATGCAATAAGTAGCAAACTATTTGAAGTTTATGTGAAAGTTGCTGTAGCACATGTTGAAACAAATCAGCTTCAACAACTACCTAATCGTGGGCCTCAGAAAAGGTAAAATCATTCAACAGAAGGTGTCAGATTGACATGGCTGAGTGACTGCAGCCTCTACTTCTCAGTGGACAGTGATAACTTCATGCCTATGCCTTAACCTTCTAGTGCTCTGAAGACGGGTCCACTAACTTGTTCTGACACCTCCTGGGACAGTAACAGTCCTGCTCCAATTTTAACAACAACATGCGTGACCAACACACAGGCTAGTGAAGTTTCTGTTCCACAAGTAAATGCCAGTGAAGGTTCAGGGGGTACATCGAGTATAAGCATGTCGTAAAGTGCCACACAACCAACCACTTCTCCATGACCAAAGCCTACAGTCCCTAGAGTCCATTCTTCAACATGTCTTGTAAACCAACCACTTAGACCTTCAAGGAATGTAGCAGCAAAATGACCTAATCCTATAGTAGGAGTCAAGAGGACATCCTCACCAAATAAAGAAGAGCATCCCAAGAAAACCAAAACAGAAGAGAATAAAACAAGTAAAGAAGCTAACAGTCTTGTTTTGAGTGGACATGAGAAAACAGAAATAAATGAACAACTTTATATGAAGAAAATTACAACTCAACTAGAAACTAAGGGGCTTCTCTGTTGGCCCCTCAGAAAACCCCTAGTATGGACCTTTCCAATATCCTTGGTCAGCCTGCAAATTCCATTCCTACTATCAAGGATTCAATAAAATTGAGATTTACCTGTCAACAACTTCAGGGATCCATAAACAGTATCTGCCAACTCAACCAGTTGTCTTCAAGTGCTAAAAAAGAGAATAGAGTGGACAAGGTTAACATGACTGAAAAAGAAAAGGTTTAGGTTTATTTGGTGACCTCCCTCACTGGGCTAATCCACATTTGTTTAAAAGTCCTAATTAGTAAGTGCAGAGGCAGGAGTGCTATTATTAATTTGCTAACAACAGTATATGAAGGATGTCAGATATTGATAAACCTAGTTACTCTTTCTTAATCTGGACAAAGAAAATGAACAGATTTTTCCAAACATGTTTTACGAATCCTCCATTGAGCTCTATACTATCATATATGCACTTCTCATGTTAAATTGCAATTATTCAAACCCTTCCTCTTTCTCTTTTTTTAATTTTTTAAAGATTTTATTTATTTATTTGAGACAGAGAGAGAGAGCAAGCATGAGCAGGCGGAGGGGCAGAGGGAGAGGGACAAGCAGGCTCCCCACCAAGCAGGGAGCCTGATGCAGGGCTCCATCCCAGGACCCTGAGATCATGACCTGAGGCCATGACCTAAGCCAAAAGCAGACACTTAACCAACTGAGCCACCCAGGCGCCCCTTTCTCTATCTTTCTAAATTAATGTTCCAAAGTTGGAGTATAGTCTTAACACCCTTAGGAGATGCACTGAGGCTTTCTTTTCTCCATTAATTTATGTTATCTAGTAGACACTATTTCTTCTTCCCACATTTTCATTCTCTGTAGTCACTTTGCTTTCCCTCCCACTCCCTAAGAAAATATTGTTATACTAACAGGTGTGATGCAGTATCTGGTGTTTCGTGTAGCTATGGATTTAGATCGAAACTGCCAGGCACAGATTTCAGTATTGTCATTTTGTTGACACAATGGGGAAAATTCAGCTTATTAAACATTTCACGGAATTGCACCCAAGCTTTGCCAAGCAGGAAAGTTGGACATTTTCTGTGTAGTGACTTTTTAATTCTAGTTTTCATAACCTAGAGATCAGATTGTTGCTTTCACATGATGTATGTAGTATCTCATGAGTGGAGTTTGTTTTGCCTTGAAGTATCTAGACTCCTTTTATTTTTCAGGAACTATATTGTAAACAGAAGATATATTCCCTCATTAAAAACACATTTTGAAGATAACAAATTTGGAGGAAGGAAGGAAGGAAGAAAAAGAAAGAAAGAAAGAAAGAAAGAAAGAAAGAAAGAAAGAAAGAAAGAAAGAAAGAAAGAAAGAAAGAAAGAAAGAGAAGGAGGGAGGGGGGGGGAGGAGGGAGGAAGAAACAGCAGCAACAACCAATACCAAGCTTACGGAGAAAAATTCAGGAATGAAATATGCTAAATGTTTAGCATTAAAGGAATTGGGATTGTGACTATATTTAACTGTGCTCAGTATTTCTAATTTTCTGTGACAAAAGTATATAGTATTTTCAATGTTAAGAACATAAAAATAATAGCTTGGAGTTATTAATTTAGAACAAACATTAAAGAGCTAGAGGTTTAGATTTTATTTTAAATAGATAAGTTTAATGATAGGTTTTACTATCTATACATTTAGAAGTTATCTTGGGAAATCATTTGTAATATTTCCACTAGATATATTTCGATATAGATAAAATATATGTATATATGCATGTATAGATATGTGTATATCTCTATCTCCATCTATTGAGTGTATATGTATGTGTGTGTGTGCAATTCAAAAGCATTTCATTGTCTATCTCATTGCATACATATAGTACTTTTTAAGTTACAGTTACAAAATGTTATAACAGATACAGAAAGCTGCCTTCCTAGAGCCTGGAAAACTGTAAAGCATTAAGAACCAAAGTGATTTTTTACATACGTTTTCATGTGATTTTAATGGGCTTATGGGATATTTTATGGCAGAGATGACACAGTGTTAGCTGAATCATTGAATAATTCCTAGAGAATATTACTAACATCAATATCTGAAGCTTATTTTTAAGAAGTTATACTTGTAGCCCTGGATCAACTATATGATGCCCTTAAGCTTAACAACCCTAAGCTCTTTGTTAGAGACACAGTCTAGGGCCTTCAAAAAAAATCTACATAATATTGGTTTCAACTCCTTGGAGATAGTCCAATGTCCCATCAAGGATTTTTGTAAATTCCTGGTAGAGGTGTTAGAGAAGAGGGACATCTCCTGCTCTGGTTGTCTGCCTTAAATTAATTCTTATCCTCTACTTTGTGTCTCAGGATTGTTCCTTTTCCTCTACCCTAAGGGAAAACTTAATATGAGATGCATACTCCTTGAGGCCCCAAGTCAAAAGTGAATAGGATATGATTTTAAACAGCATTCCACTGAATAATGTATAAGCATGGTATATCAAGTAAATTTAAATTGCATGTTGGATATACTTATCCTTCAAATCCATTGATCACCTAGGTATAGGAGATTTCTCCCCGATTCCACAACCCCAAGTAGCACTCTGGCCTCTTGACATTTCCTGAATTCCTCTACTCATCAATTAAACTACATTCCCCTAATGACGTTATCTTCTTACTCTATTATAGAAAACATTTCAGAGATTATTAATATCAGTTTCTATAACAACCATTTATAACCGCCTGAACAAGACAAATATCAGAACAAAGCCATATGGACAGGAGACCCTAGGAAGGGGAGAAATATATATTTATTTTTAACAGATCCATTGACTGAATTTGTCCTGTCTGTTTAAAGGAGAGTTGCGACAGCATTAATTCATCTGTTTTGAGAAATGTTGGCACTGTGCTCAGCTCTAAGGACACTGTGTTAAGTGAAACAGATAAAGCCCATACGCAGACATATTTACTTGTCTTGAGGAAACACGTTATCACATAAATAGACACAGAGAAGAGCCATGAGGAGTGCGGTATAAAGTGTAAATATGTATTGTTAAAGTGTACAGGGAACCTAATTTCAAATGAAAACTCAAGGAAGGCCTCTCTGAAAAGTAATCGTGTACAGCATGTCCTCAAGGATGAGAAGAAGCCAGGTATGGAAAGGGCAAAGAGGAAGATGCACCAAGTCCCTAAGGTAAGAACTTTGGGTGTTGGAAGGAAGGAAAGAAGGTTAGGAGGGAGTAGTATAGACAGAGCGTTGGCAGGGCAATGAGCGCAAAGAGTGTGCAGAGGAAGGCAAAGGTCAGCTCCCAAAGGATTCAAAATAGTATTTTTGGTATAACGGGAAATCCTTGAAAAGTTCTGGGGAGGTGTTAGCATGATCCACTTGACATTTTAAGGAGATCACTCTGTAGTTCATGAAGAAGAGATCCAAAAACAACAGTGGATGGCATTTATTTTCATAAATCTAGAAGATGCTATGATTGGGGACATACTACACAAATTAGATCTAAGACCTTTTTTGGAAAGAGTCTATGTAAACATACATGGCCATTTCTTTAGAGACTAAAGTTTAAAAAATGAAATGGCTCTCCATCTGGATTTGGATGGCCAGATTGTTTTTTCATCTGATGCAGCACTGTTTGGGCAACTTGGTATTTCAGAACTGTGTGAGCTAAAACTCTGTTGAAGTTAAATGTTTAGATGAGGATTCTCTACCTCTTTCACCTCCAGGTAAGGGCAGAGAAGTACAGCTCCAACTTAGTCTTCTATGTTATTTGATCTTCCTACCTATGTAGATGCCTAAATAAATAGATAGGTAGATAGATATAGATGCAGGTAATAAAAAGCTATCATTTACTGAGAAGCTACTATGAGTTGGGCCTTTTTTTATACATTACCTCAAATGCTGAACAAGGTCGCCCTCATTTTACAGATGAGAGAATGGAGATTCAGAAATGTTAATTCCCTTGCCCAAAGCCACACAGCTATTACATGGGCCTACTACTAATACGTACATCCAGAATCACTAAATCCAGTAATCCAGAGGTAAATCCAGAATCAGAGGAAACAACTGTTGAACTTCCTCTTTCGTCCTTCTGACAACACACATTTTTCCTCCCTAAAATGAAGAGCTAATATTTATTACATAACAGGACATCATTTAAAGGAATAAACAATTATCTGGTTCACTTGAATTTCATTTGATTTATTCCTTCAGACAGATAACTGCATTTAGTGTGGCTGACAGAATACATACAGAAATAAGGAATCATCAGTTTGTGATAGTGATATGTGATAGGCATCCTCCCTCTCTTCACACAGATCACGGGCAGATGTGTGTCCTCAAAGATGCACAGATTCATATGGAAGCGAGAAAAACAAAAACCAGTCCTGAAGGCCCAGTTCTCTAAATAAAAGAGGAGTATCACAAAAACAGGAGGCAGCAAGCCTTCATTGATCATGTGTCTACCTGGGATACTGTCAGCAATATTCAGGTTCAACCCTCTGTTTCTTATCAGAATGTTCGTCTGGCAGTGTTCTTGTGGATTATCTATTTCTGCTGAGTAACTTGCAGCAGGGCTGCTAATCAGGAGAGAAAAGAAGCTGCCTTTGGTGATGAAAATTGCTTTCCAGTGACTGATTGTGCTAATCAATCTTCTACAAGGGAAATCAGGAGTAAAAGATGGCCAATAATTGCAAAACACTGCTGTACCCATGAAGAAAAATAACAGACGCACAAAGCCCAGAAAAGCAACTCTTGGGGAAATGTTGCAGAGTTGGCTATTTAAAAAACATATACGTCGGAAAGCAGGTTTTCGCCATCTAAGTCTTCTGTGTAGTGTATGTAGGTAAGGACTGTGCCTCCTTTACTCTGGCCTCCTCTACTCTGGGTAATCTGGGATTTCTCATTTGGAATCTGAAAACTGATTGAAAGTTATAGAAATTCTCAAGATTGTTGATGAAGGGATGACATTTAGCCTCTGATCGTAACTTTTTGTGTATGATAATTACAACTGAATGAAGGGCAGAAAATCTTTCTTGTTAATGATTCCCAGCTGTCAGCGCAGCTCAACAAATGATCCACAGTGGTTCAGTCCCTCTGTTGAGAGTTTGCTTGTAAGTTCCTTGTGATATTACAAGTACAAAATTGGGTGTAATGTTGGTTCTATAGCTAGTTGTATGCAAACATTGTAAAGTAGAAACTAAAATTTATATTCCTCCCCCCAAAAAATGGAATTGTTTTTCCAATCTGTTGTGCATTTAAAGCAATTTTTTAAGACTCTGCATAACTTAAAAGTCAACTACATAAGAGATCTGGAATCATACCTGTGAATAAAATATGTGAGAGAGGGGCGCCTGGGTGGCTCAGTCGGTTAAGCGTCTGCCTTCAGCTCAGGTCGTGTTCCCTGGGTCCTGGGATCCGAGCCCCGTGTCGGGCTCCCTGCTCAGCGGGAAGCCTGCTTCTCCCTCTCCCACTCCCACTCCCTCTGCTTGTGTTCCCTCTCTCGCTGTGTCTCTCTCTGTCAAATAAATAAATAAAATCTTTTTAAAAAAAATATGTGAGATAATGCTTGAAATTTGAAAAATCAATTTGGCTGCTTAGAATCACAAATTGAGTTTCTTCAGATCTAAAACAGCCTCAATTACAAGGCTCACTAAAACAAGGAAGAAATAGATCACAAATGAAATTATGATATATTGCTTGAATGAAAGTCCTGCCTGACACATGATCTGGTCATACCGGCTTTTTTTTTTTTTTTTTTTTTTTTTGCTTTGAAGTTTTCTATTTCCAAGAGATTTGGAAATTTCTCTTGCCTCAAGTGACATCGCTTGGAGTATATGAGGTAATTCCAAAAGAATGTAACAAAACCTACAACAGCAATGTCTCTTCATGATGGGACTTTCTTAGGTCTCATGAAGCATTTTTGTATGTCTTTGCACAAAACCATGAAATTGTGTTCACTCCCCCAATGATAAATATTTGCTTTAATAGCATTAAATTTGTGCCCTAGTGCTGTATTTTCATGGCTAAGTAATTCTATATTCCAAAACAAATGATACTGTAATTATGGATAAAATTGTAGAGCAATGAAACTCAACATGTTTAGTAACATAATTCAGCTGAAATGGTATTAAAAGCTACGACCAAGAGTGCATGTGAGCAGGCAACAACAAATACAACATAACTGCTAGCCCGACAAGGGCAATTGGAAGATACAGACATGTCCTGATTTCAGAGAAGTTAAAATGTGGAAAGTGTGCATCTTAGAATTGGTGAAATACACTAATACTGCAAGGTGAAACTTTCAAGATAATGATTTCCAGTTACCTCATTTTCCATGGTAGGTCCATGAGGCCCAATGAATTAAGAAAAGCTGTTTCAGATGGTGGTAGAAACTAGATAAGATTCCTAATTTTTAGGACAGCTTATACTCTATTAATTCATGTTTTTCCTAATCTGCCCCTTTTGAATGATTTACTTTGTGATTTCTTATTTTCATGTGCTTAAAGCTGTTATTTGATTGAAGACTGATTTAACTCATCGTTCTATCAACCACTGAATATCAAACATGCTATATAGGCTGCTTCTATGCTCTATTAAGTGAACTTACTTGATAATATAAGATGTTCTTAATTCATTATGTAATTCAATATTTCATTTAGTTTCTAGGAACTAAAAGATAAAATAATTGGGGCACCTGGGTGGCTCAGTCAGTTAAGCGTCTGCCTTTGGCTCAGGTCATGATCCCAGGGTCCTGGGATCAAGTCCCACATCAGGCTCCCTGCTCAGCGGGAAGCCTGCTTCTCCCTCTCCCACTCCCGTTGCTTGTGTTCCCTCTCTCGCTGTGTCTCTCTCTCTGTCATAGAAATAAAATCTTTTTAAAAAAAAGATAAAATTATTATCCTTGATTAATCTTTCCTAAAATATTTTCATTCTGCCAAATTAAAGGTCTTCCTTTTGTTTGCTGCATCACTTCTAGATTTTTCCATCCAATTTTTTTTTTTTGAGAGAGAGAGAGGGAGAGAAAGAGAGAAGGGGAGTGGAAGGGCAGAGGGAGAGGGAGAAAGAGAATCTTAAGCTGTCCGTGGAGCCCAACACGGGGCTCGATCTCACAACCGTGAGATCATGACCTGACCCGAAATCAAGAGTAAGACGCTTAACCAACTGAGCCACCCAGGCGCCCCTCCATCCAATTTTTGAGGCTTTTCATAACTTAGCCTCATCTAAATCACTCAATTTTATTTCCCTCTACTTGAAACCATATTATCCTAATTTGTACTTTGGTCATTATCACTACTGTTATAATGTCTGTAGAATTACTGTTCAATCTCAGGATTTTAATTACTGCCCATGGAACCTTCTCAAAGTTAAGTAATTTCTATTCATTGGTTTTGGCTACCTGCACAGACTGTACAGCACATCTAGGCTTTGAGTGTTCCACACGAGTAAGTGCTTTTGACAGAACCAGAAAAGGAGGATCTGGAGTCAACATACCATTGGCTATGGGGCTTATATTAGTTTTGACTTCCTCATCTGGCTTTAGCAGTTCTCTCTAAAGTTGGCTTTAGTGGGTGTGCAGTAGACAGTGTCACACGATCGGGTGTATGTGAAGGCATTCTCAAGCAGCATATCACCTTTTTCCATTCTTTTCTCATGACAATATATCTCTGTCAGTAACGAAGCTTCTTCCTAAAACAAAAAAAGCAAACTTAGAAACCATTAAATAAGGCATCACTGAATACCTTAAAACTATTACTGTATAACAGATGGTTGGTACTCACTTCTGGTTATTCTGTCCCTCACATATCTACTCTGCTAAAAAAAAAAAGTGCTCAAAAATACTAAAGGACTAATTCAATATGAAAATAAGAAACTTCATTATAAAAGTAGACTTACTAGCACCTGAATATGTTTGTCATCATTCAGAAAGTATTCTGGATCAACAGAAGTATGTTTAGCTATGGATCAAAAGACTAAGGAGGAATTATAGAGTGTTTGAGTTGGTTTATGATAGCTGGTAATTTCCTTTCATCTTTTCTCTTCTCTAACTTATTAAACTGAAGTCCTAAGGACAATTTTTAACCTCAAAGCCATGATCACTTTGCCATTAAGATTAGTCAACAAGACATATGATATAAACTGTTTATCATATTCCATTTCAAATAAAATTATACTACCCTAGATAACCTAGATATGATTCAATCACCATCTTTTACATAGGAAAACATACACACATGGAGCATTATATACAGCACTGTACAGATATAAAATTTTAGATTTATTATGAGCACAGGATTTAGGCTGCAAATTAAGGTTGCAGAAATCAAGTACTGTATCAGAAAATAAATATTCAAAAACAGATAATTTAATTAATATGATAGAATACAATCACTAGAAATTATGGCTTCCAAGTAATTTCTCAGTATATATGAAAAGTTAACTTTAAGTTTTCAAAAGCATATCATGTGATAAAACTAATGTGATCTAGTTAAAATCTACACATATTCTATGTAGCTACCAATATATATTTATCTATATATTAATATTTAGAAGGTATACATCCAAATGTAAAATGAGGACAGTGATTGGTATGAGCAATGACATTATAAAATATTGGTCTGATCAATTAAAATGGGATTACTTTGGTGTTTTAGTTTGTTCATTTTATGTTTTTGTTCTTCATTTCTAATACAGAGCATTCATATTTTATGGAAGATTTATTTATAATACAGTAGGAAAATATCCCATTATGCCTACTGAGGAAAAAAAAAACTACTAATGGGCCAGGATATTGCAAATTACGTGATAGTGGTCAAATATGTGTTGTTACATTACTTTGGTTATCATCAAAAATCAATGGTCATATCTAGAGAATTGGTAGATCCTTAATCTGACAAATCTATGTAACTCCTACAGTGAATATAATAATAGGTAATAGGATTGTTTTAAGAATTAAATGCAATAAGGGCACCTGGGTGGTTCAGTCAGTTAAGCATCTGCCTTCAGTGTGGGTCATGATCCCAGGGTCCTGGGATTGAGCCCCACATCGGCTCCCTGCTCGGCAGGAAGCCTGCTTCTCCCTCTCCCCGCCTGTGCTCTCTCTCACTATCTCTCTCTCTGTCAAATAAATAAATAAATAAAATCTTTTAAAAAAATAATTAAATGCAATAATGTATATAAAGTACCTAGTGTATTGCCTAGAAATTAGTAAGCACTCAATAACAATGCTTAAATTTTTCATAATAAAAATATGTTATTTTGGATGTTTTATTGAATAAAATCATATCATCAAATATATCTATCTTTATAAAAAGATTACAAAATTAATTAAATAATGTTAAACCAAGAACTGAGGTATTTATTATACCATATAGTAATCAAGAAGACCTTGTGCTTATAGGTACTTTAAAATTTCATACATATTTCACCAATCAGTTGGTTCTGTGCCTATCTGAAGGTGTGTTAATGATGGCTTTTCCAAATCATAAACATCTACCTTGAGGAAATAAATTTATAGTTCTATTAATCCAGAATGAATGTACTGTAAACTTCACTTCACCTCTCCATACTTCAACTTATTTTGCCAGCCATGTCTGCAACTCTTAGAAGAACAATTAAGTTAGGGAAGAAAACTATGACCTTCCTATTAAAATAAAACACCCAAGAGTAATGGAATGAGAATTTCCCAGAGGGCAATCACCATTGTACCTCAAAGCCCCAAAATGTTTCCTGAAATTCATTTTCTCTGTGTTTCTTGCTAGTTACTATAGAGACCACCATCTTGGTTGGGGGTTAAAATGGAGGTTGGAAGAGAGACAAGTAGAGAAACTCCCTAATAGCTACAAAACTCATCTCTAGACATCTCACAGCACTATTGACTTTATTAAAGGTTAAAGTAGTGGTTTCAGTTTGACATTTTAAAAAAATTCAATTAACATGGAGCTGTTCCAGATGAAGCAGAATCAGGAATCTTAATGCCTACCCTTCTCAAAGAGGGTTTTTGGAACCCCTTGATTTTTCCATTGAAAAGAGCTTTAAAAGACCTGAGTTGGAGGATAATCAAAGGGAAGTAAACACAGAGGAAAATATGAATCTAGGTCATCTGGTTTATAAGGTGCAATTTGGCTGTTTTCAGTTTGAGGACTTCTACAGAGAAACCTCTCTGTGAAACTCAGTATATTTCCATGAAGTCTTTACTTCTGTCATGAAGTATGTGTCATGAAAAGGAGGCCAAACATACATAGTTCTATATTCCCGAAGTTCTAAACTCAACAAAGCACAGTTCAAAACAAGGCTCTTTTGTTAAGTCTGGTCTTAATTTGGCTTTTCTTCCAGGTTCTCCTTGGTGTGAAAATACCAAAGTACTTTGATACTATCGGGACCTATTAATTTGAATATTTCCAACCTAACTGATCATCACCAGAAGATGGCATAAATACACTAAATAAGAGTGTGAATAAGTATTTAGAGACCCTTTCCTTGTTAAAGAATACAAAGGATGTTTTAAAATTATAGTGCATGAAAAAATAAAGAATAAAATTAGAGCGCATGATCCAACTTTAATTTTTTCCTTATGTATTATATTCTCAGAGAGTTCTTCTTTACTGTAGAGACTGTGTATCACAAAACGTGCAAACATGTTCTTTTCATTTATACTAATGTCAGTAACTAGAATTTTTTAAAAGGTAAAAATCTGTTTCAGTCTAGAGTCAAATCTGGAAAAAAATAAAATCCTTATTTCAGTTGATATTTTTCAATATGAAATACCTATTTTTCTTGCCACTTTAAGGGAAATAAACATTGACAAATGTTATTAACATTTAATGAATGATTAATAGCACTGCCTTTTCCATAATAATTTATTATAAGAAGTGTTTTATCATGTTCAAGAGACATGTAAATAATTCTATGCAATGCCATTTATAAATGCTTTATAACAGGTTGATGGAACATTATTTAGAACTTGCTTCAAACACGAAAAAGGTAAAAACAAGCCTCCTAATGATTGAATCTTAAAAGTCTGTGTTGTCATTAATCAAGTTTCTTAAATCATTTCTAAATGTTACCTCAATTTAAAATGCAACTGCCATTTCTTATTCAGTTGTTCCCTGAAGTAGGAATAGAACAAATCTACAGCACTCAACCTGGAGTAAGCACCATAGCATAGAATTGTTAGGTGCTGTGGCAGCAGAAAGTTTCAGAGAATTACCTGTCATCAAAGCCTAGAATATTCTGATATTAATTTTAGACAGATGTTAAGGGATATAGTACAAACAAGTTTAGGACAGCTGTTGTTAGGTTAAACCTTTTAAATTAATTTACCGATACTAGACCTTGCTTACAAATGAATGCCACCTGCGTCGCCCGGGTGGCTCAGCTGGTCGAGCGTCTGACTCTTGGTTTCAGCTCAGGTCATGATCTCAGGGTCATGAGATCGAGCCCCTCCTTGGGCTCTGTACTCAGTGGAGAGTCTGCTGGAGATTCTCTCTCCCTCTGCCCCTCCCCCTGCTCTCTCTCTCTCTTTTAAATAAATAAATAAAAATTTTTAAAAAGGAGTATCACATTCAGGTAAAATAGAAAAATATATTTTACATATACCCAGTAAAATAAACAAACCAAAATTAAAAAATAAAATAATCATGAAACTCCTACAGGGCTACAGTGAACATCAGTCCATAATTTCACAAAAGAAATTTCACATATAAAAAGGTCTATTTAATGCTGTAGTTGTTTGGTAAATAGGAGAGAGTTGTTCAGCTAATGTCTTCACACCTTGTGTGTTCCCACTTGGTTATCTCTGCACCACTAATTTTTTTTAAAAAAGATTTTATTTGTTTATTTGACAGAGAGAGAGCACAAGCAAGGGGAGCAGAAGACAGAGAGGGAGAAGCAGACCCCCCGCTGAACAGGGAGCCCTGATGCGGGACTTGACCCCAGGACCCTGGGATCATGACCTGAGCCAAAGGCAGATGCCCAACCAACGGAGCCACCCAGGCGCCCTACCCTTAATCTTTTTCTTGTCACCACCACCCTCCCTGCTGAGACTTGCTCTCCCTGTGTCCTGCTTCTTTCCTCTCCACGTTATCTTACACACTTAGTCTACAGGATTCCTTGTCCTAAATGTAACACTGGTCATACCACCCCTTCAGGGACTTGTCCTTCTTTACATTAGCATTTCTCACCCAAGATCCTCAGAACACAAATGTCTCTGGACATGTTACATGGTGTTTGATGAAAAAAAAAAGGATTCTGTGATCAAATATACATGGAAAATAGAGGGTGAACAGAGTAAAGTCAATTTCTCTATTTCTCATAACCTTTGATGTCCCAAAAACACAGTGTGAATTTCCAGGTTAGAGCTAAGATAGGAAGCACTTCTCAAATTTATGGCTCCATCCATTGTGAATTGTGCAAGACTGATGAATCACAGACCTGTACCTCTGAAACAAATAATACATTATATGTTAAAAAAAAAAAAAAAAAGAAGATAGTAGGAAGGGAAAAATGAAGGGGGGGAATCGGAGGGGAAGACGAACCATGAGAGACTATGGACTCTGAGAAACAAACTGAGGGTTCTAGAGGGGAGGGGGGTGGGGGGATAGGTTAGCCTGGTGATGGGTATTGAGGAGGGCACATTCTGCATGGAGCACTGGGTGTTATGCACAAACAGTGAATCATGGATCACTACATCAAAAACTAATGATGTAATGTATGGTGACTAACATAACATAATAAAAGAAAATAAATAAATAAAAATTTATTGCTGCATCAAAATCATTTGTTGCAGAACATCTTCCAACATCTTTTAAGACACTTAAGAACACTTTGAGATACTGGTTGACAGTATAATGACTCAATTCTAAATCTGATATTCCATGAACCCCCCCTTCACAATAGGGCCCTATATTAGTTTCCTAAGGTCGCCATAACAAAGTACCATAAACTGAATGCCTTAAAACAACAGAAATTTATTCTCTCACAATTCTAGATGCTCAAAGTCCAAACTCAAAGTGTCAGCGGGGCCATGCCCTGAGGTCACATGCTGAGGTTCTAGGTGGTCATGAAGTTTTTAAAAAGATTTTATTCATTTGAGAGTGCACAAATGGGGAGGAGAGGAAGAAGTAGGCTCCCTGCCAAGCAGGGAGCCCGACGCAGGGCTCGATCCCTGGACTCTGGGATCATGACCTGAGCCAAAGGCAGATGCTCAACTGATTGAGCCACCCAGGTGCCCCAAGGTAGTCATGAGTTTTGAGAGGACACTATTCACCCTAGCACAGGCGCCAACCATCTTTGTAGTATTTTCCCTCACTACTCTTTTAGTGTTTCCTATATTTCAACCAATAAGGTTTAGTTGCTGCCCCCTACAATACACCCTGGCCTTTTCTCCTCTGCAGTTCAGACTTACAGATTGTGCCAGGATCAGTTACCCTTGAGGCAGATGTTATATGTTGGCTCACTCAACAACTTTATCAACTCCCTATTCTTCACTTTCCTCTACTATTAAATCCAGACAGGAAAATACTTGACTTCCCAGCCACTCTTGCAACTAGGGCAGGCCATGTGACAAGTCCCACACCAAAGTCCTTGAGGAAGATTATCATCAAAAAATAAAAATGCAAATGATCATGAACATTTTCCTTGTTCTTTTATATTTTTCCTGTTTTCCTACCTGGAAAATGGGGAGACATGATGAGTGGAACAGCCACCTTGTGACCATGAGCGTGAAAACCATACACACCACATGTGGTAAGACAGGAAAATCAAAGGAGCGTGGTGCTTGAAAAGAATATGGAGCCTTCTGGGATGTCTGGGTGGCTCAGTCAGTTAAGCGTCTGCCTTTGGCTCAGGTCATGATCAGGGTCCTGGGATCGAGTCCCACATCAGGCTCCTTGCTCAGTGGGAAGCCTGCTTCTCCCTCTGCCTGCCATTCTCCCTGCTTGTGCTTTCTCTGACAAATAAATAAAATCTTTAAAGAGAGAGAGAATGTCTTTTAAAAAAAAAGACTATGGAGCCCCCTAATACCGTGGATTGCCTATTCCTAGACTTTTTGTGTGTGAAAGCCACTGTTCAGAGGGTTTTCTTGAGCTAGCAGCCATGTGTAATCCTGATTAATAAATCCCTTCCATTTGTTAAATTCAATTTCTGTCTGTTCTCAATAATGACACTGCTTTCTATAGCTGGAAAAATACTTTTCTTCTCTGAATTAACATGACTGATTGCTAGGATTCATTTATCAATTAATATTCTCCTGCCAGGCAGCATTGATCCTTTTCTATTCAAACTGTTATTTTAATATTTTGTGTACTTATTTTCATATTTACCTATATAACTAAACATAGTCATCTTAGATGACTCAAAAATATAACATACATAAGAGAATGTATAGCTTCTGATATTTCCTTCTACTTCATAACATATAATAACTGGAAATATTTTATCAAAACATGCGCACTATATGCTTAAGTTGGGGGTTTTTAAAGTATCTGTAAAGGTGTTGCCTAGAATTGTCCTCTCAAGTCGTTCTTTCTGCTGAATCTCCCACTGCGTCCATCAGACCGTGCTCTGGACATCCTACTGCATAAGGAACCTGGAGGCAAACATTGCAGATATTTTCTATAAGGAAGATTTTGTTTATAAATGGATTTTTTGGAGAGAAGAAATGAAGCAATTAAGGGTCGGTCTTCAAAGGGGCACTCCAGAGTTTGTTTTCTGTTCAAACCATGACTTGTCTCTGCTCTTGGAACTTGGCTCTTGGCAGAAAGATGGACAGGCCTAAAATGTTCTTTTGGGAGTCCAGAGAGAAGGAGCCAGAAAGGACTGATGCTGATGTTTGTAATAAACTTTGAAGAACTTGGTAAATGTTCCATTTGTCCTAATATAACGTTTTGACAATCTTAGAGGAAAATCCCTTTATAATAATGGATTCTGAAAATAACTATACATGTTTGCCTAGGCCTGGCCCCATAGCAGGGTCAGAGCCAAGCCTCTATCTAGTGCCTTTGCTACACACACACACACACACACACACACACGCACACACACATTCATAAATAGGCATACAAACAGGCATTCATAAATACACACATGCACACACATTCAAAAATAAGCACACACATCTATAAACATATACACACACACGTACACAAATTACCATGTACACACAGAAACTCTGCACTAATCCTTAATATCGACAATGCCAGATCTTCCAGGTAAAACGGAGAAAGAAATGTCCAAGTTGTTTTCAGCATAAAATTTTAATGAGTGTCTGTTGTCTCACCTTTGAGGTATGGAATACCATGAACTAATGGCACCCAATTTTTTTTTCTGGCAATCAGGGTTTATTTAATGCAAATTTCAATAATGTTGCAGTCATAAACTTCTTTTCAAGCAAACAAGATAGCATGAGAGAAGCCCCAGACCTCAGATCCTGCAACAAGTATTGTTTTAAAAGAATCCCATGCCATAGCCTCTCCCACTTAATCCACATGAGCCACCCATGCTGGCATTCATTTAGTTCCTTAAATGCTGGGCCATCTTCCTTCCTATTCAGAGACTTCATCCATGTTGTTCCTTTCTATCACCTAGTTAACTGGTACTTTTCTTCCAAATTACAGGGTAAATGTTCCCTCCTTGTAAAACCTTAACGGGAACAAGTACTAAGTGAGCCCCTCCTGTTATAGTCTTTTATAACCTTGGGTGTATTTCTTTTATTGTGCCCAAGAAAGTTTGCAATTGTACATTTATTTGTGTGATTATTTAGTGAAAGGCAACCTCCTGTATTAGACTGCAAGCTAAGAAAGCTAGGGTTATCTAATGTGTATAATAGTCTCCCTCCTGGAGGGAGGAGCAAGATGGCGGAGTAGGAGACCTAAGTTTCATCTGGTCCCAGGAATTCAGCTGGATAGGGATCAAACCATTCTGAACACCTACAAACTCAACAGGAGATTGAAGAAAAGAATAGCACAACTCTACACAGAAAAGCGACCACTTTCTGGAAGGTAGGACGTGCGGAGAAGTGAATCCAAGGCGATATTCGGGAAAATAGACTGCGGGGGAGGGGGCCCCCGTCGGCCGCTTCTGGCAAGTGATAGAGCCACGGAGCACAAAATCAGAACTTTTAAAAGTCTGCTCCGCCGAGGGACGTCACTCTGGTGGCTAAGCGGGGGGTGGAACCCTCCGGGACAGTGTGGTCTCAGGACCCTCGGGGTCACAGAAAGACCGGGGGTGCCTGAGGGCGGCAGAGCTCCCAGGTAACGGAGCAGGAAAGCTGGCTGCAGAGGCGGAGCCCAGGCGCGGGCTCTCAGCTCGGGGTGGCCATAGACCGTGATCCGCGGCACAGTCGGGCCCCTGCTCCTCCAGCAGGGACCCGACAAGCGGCAGATCCGGGGAGACTCACCTCCCTCCCCGGGGAGGAGCCACATGGGAGCGCACCACAGGGATCTGCTGGGTTTGGAGACTCCACCCGGGGTCGGGTGCCAGAGATAGAAACGCGCGGTCACAGGCCAGGTGAGCACGGAGTGCGGCCGGAGACCGGGGAGACGGGAGTGACGGTCGGCTTTTCTCTGGGGGCTCACTGAGGAGCGGGGCCCCGAGTTCTCGGCTCCTCCGGGGTGGAGACTGGGAGGCCGCCATTTCACTCTCGTCCTCCAAAGCTGTACGGAAAGCTTGCAGGGAACAAAAGCTCCCGAGAACAAACCTGAGCAGATTACTTAGCCGGGAGGGGGCAAGGGCGGGGCAATTCCGCCTCCGGCAGAGACATTTGGAAACCACGGCAACAGGCCCCTCCCCAGAAGATCAGCGAGAACAGCCAGCCAAGACCAAGTTTACCGATCAATGAGAACGGCAGAACTCCAGCGCTAGGGGAATACTGCACATAGAATCCATGGCTTTTTTACCATGGTTCTTTAGTCTTTCAAAGTTAATTTTTTTAATTTTCTTTTTTTTTTAATTTTTCTTTTTCCCTTTTTCAACCAATATCTTATCATTCCCTTTTTAAAAAAAATCTTTTTTATTTTTCATTTTTAGAGTCATATTCTATCCCTTCATAGTAGTTAACCCTATTTTTGGTATATATATATAAGTTGTTCTTCTCTCTTTAAAATTTTGGGATACAGTTTCTTCTAACAGACCAAAATATACCTTAAATCTCTAGTGTATGGCTTTGTTCTAGTCTCCTGCGTGATCACATTCTCTCCCTTTTTTTAAAAACCTCTTTTTTCTTTTTTCAACCAACTTCTTATCAATTCCTTTTATAAAATCCTTTATAATTTTCATCTTTACAGTCATATTCCATCCCTTCGTCATATTGACCCTTATTTTTGTACATATATAAACTTTTCTTTCTTTAAAATTTTGGGAGGCAGGTTCTTCTAACACACCAAAATAGGCCCCAAAACTAGTGTGTGGCACTGATCTATTCACCAGCCTGATCATATTTGATCATATTCTTCTTTTTCTTTTTCTTTTTTCTTTTTTTTTTTCTTTCCCCTTCTTTTCCCCCGGTTTCAGGTCTCTTCTGATTTGTTTAGTGTATATTTTTCTGGGGTCATTGTTACTCTGTTACCATTTTGTTCTCTCATTCATCTATTCTCCCCTGGACAAAATGACAAGACAGAAAAAATCACTTCAAAAAAAAGAACAAGAGGCAGTAGCCATTGCCAGGAACCTAATCAATACGGACATTAGTAAGATATCGGAACTAGAGTTCAGAATGACGATTTTAAAGATACTAGCTGGGCTTGAAAAAAGCATGGAAGATATTAGAGAAACCCTTTCTGGAGAAATAAAAGAACTAAAATCTAACCATGTCGAAATCAAAAAGGCTATTAATGAGGTGCAATCAAAAATGGAGGCTCTAACTGCTAGGATAAATGAGGCAGAAGAGAGAAATAGTGATATAGAAGAACAAATGATGGAAAATAAAGAAGCAGAGAAAAAGAGAGATAAACAACTATTGGATCACAAGGGCAGAATTCAAGAGATAAGTGATACCATAAGATGAAACAATATTAGAATAATTGGGATCCCAGAAGAAGAAGAGAGAGAGAGGGGGGCACAAGGTATATTGGAGCAAATTATAGCAGAGAACTTCCCTAATTTGGGGAAGGAAACAGGCATCAAAATCCAGGAGGCACAGAGAACCCCCCTCAAAATCAATAAAAATAGGTCAACACCCCGACATCTAATTGTAAAACTTACGAGTCTCAGAGACAAAGAGAAAATCCTGAAAGCAGCTCGGGAGAAGAGATCTGTAACCTACAATGGTAGAAACATTAGATTGGCAACAGACCTATCCACAGAGACCTGGGAGGCCAGAAAGGACTGGCAGGATATATTCAGAGCACTAAATGAGAAAAATATGCAGCCAAGAATACTCTATCCAGCTAGGCTGTCATTGAAAATAGAAGGAGAGAGAAAAAGCTTCCAGGACAAACAAAAACTAAAGGAATTTGCAAACATGAAACCAGCCCTACAAGAAATCATGAAAGGGGTCCTCTAAGCAAAGAGAGAGCCTAAAGCAACATAGACCAGAAAGGAATGCAGACAATGTACAGTAACAATCACCTTACAGGCAATACAATGGCACTAAATTCATATCTTTCAATAGTTACCCTGAATGTAAATGGCCTAAATGCCCCAATCAAAAGACACAGGCTATCAGATTGGATAAAAAGATAAGACCCATTGATATGCTGCCTGCAAGAAACTCATTTTAGACCCAAAGACACCTCCAGATTGAAAGTGAGGGGGTGGAAAACGATTTACCATGCTAAGGGACACCAAAAGAAAGTTGGGGTGGCAATCCTTATATCAGACAAATTAGATTTTAAACCAAAGACTATAATAAGAGATGAGGAAGGACACTATATCCTACTTAAAGGGTCTATCCAACAAGAAGATCTAACAATTGTAAATGCCTATGCCCCTAACATGGGAGCAGCCCATTATATAAGGCAATTAATAACAAAAGCAAAGAAACACATCGACAACAATACAATAATAGTGGGGGATTTTA
The DNA here is from genome assembly GCF_029215605.1 of Mirounga angustirostris. Lineage (NCBI taxonomy): Eukaryota > Metazoa > Chordata > Mammalia > Carnivora > Phocidae > Mirounga > Mirounga angustirostris. The sequence continues at coordinate 30,098,874 of NW_026991719.1, read as the reverse complement.
ACACCCCCCTCACTGAAATGGACAGATCATCTAAGCAAAAGATCAACAAGGAAATAAAGACTTTAAATGACACTGGACCAAATGGACTTCACAGATATATTCAGAACATTCCATCGCAAAGCAACAGAATACACATTCTTCTCTAGTGCCCATGGAACATTCTCCAGAATAGATCACATCCTAGGTCACAAATCAGGTCTCAACGGGTAAAAAGATTGGGATCATTCCCTATTTTCAGACCACAATGCTTTGAAACTAGAACTCAAACACAAGAGGAAAGTTGGAAAGAACTCAAATACATGGAGGCTAAAGAGCATCCTACTAAAGAATGAATGCGTCAACCAGGAAATTAAAGGAGAATTTAAAAAACTCATGGAAACAAATGAAAATTAAAACACAACTGTTCAAAATCTCTGGGATACAGCAAAGGCAGTCCTAAGAGGAAAGTACATAGCAATACAAGCCTTTCCCAAGAAACAAGAAAGGTCTCAAGTACACAACCTAACCCTACACCTAAAGGAGCTAGAGAAGGACAGCAAATAAAGCCTAAACCCAACATGAGAAGAGAAATAATCAAGGTCAGAGCAGAAATCAATGAAATAGAAAACAAAAGAACAGTAGGACAGATCAATGAAACTAGGAGCTGGTTCTTTGAAAGAATTAACAAGATTGATAAATCCCTGGCCAGACTTCTCAAAAAGAAAAGAGAAATGACCCAAATAAACAAAATCATGAAGGAAAGAGGAGAGATTACAACCAACACCAAAGAAATACAAACAATTATAACAACATATTAGGAGCAACTGTATGCCAGCAATTTCGATAATCTGGAAGAAATGGATGCATTCCTAGAGATGTATCAACTACCAAAACTGAACCAGGAAGAAATAGAAAACCTGAACAGACCTATAACCACTAAGGAAATTGAAGCAGTCTTCAAAAATCTCCCAACAAACAAAAACCCAGGGCCAGATGGCTTCCCAGGGCAATTCTACCAAACATTTAAAGAAGAATTAATACCTATTCTTCTGAAAATGTTCCAAAAAATAGAAATGGAAGGAAAACTTCCAAACTCGTTTTATGAGGCCACCATTAAATTGATCCCCAAACCAGACAAAGACCCCATCAAAAAGGAGAATTACAGACCAATATCCTTGATGAACATGGATGCAAAAATTCTCACCAAAATACTAGCCAGTCGGATCCAACAGTACATTAAAGGGATTAGTCACCACGACCAAGTGGGATTTATCCCTGGGCTGCAAGGTTGGTTCAACATCCGCAAATCAATCAATGTGATACAATACATTAATAAAAGGAAGAACAAGAACCATATGACCCTCTCAATAGATGCAGAAAAAGCATTTGACAAAGTACAGCATCCTTTCTTGATCAAAACTCTTCAGAGTATAGGGATAGAGGGTGCATACCTCAATATCATAAAAGCCATCTATGAGAAACCCACAGCAAGTATCATTCTCAATGGGGAAAAACTGAGAGCTTTCCCCCTAAGGTCAAGAACACGGCAGGGATGTCCACTATCACCACTGCTATTCAACATTGTATTAGAAGTCCTAGCCACAGCAATCAGACAACAAAAAGAAATAAGAGGTATCCAAATCGGCAAAGAAGTAGTCAAACTCTCACTGTTTGCAGATGATATGCTACTTTATGTGGAAAACCCAAAAGACTCCACCCCAAAACTGCTAGAACTCATACAGGAATTCAGTCAAGTGGCAGGATATAAAATCAATGCACAGAAATCAGTGGCATTCCCATACACCAACAACAAATCAGAAGAAAGAGAAATTAAGGAGTCGATCCCATTTACAATTGCACGCAAAACCATAAGATACCTAGGAATAAATCTAGCCAAAGAGAAGAAGAATCTGTACTCAGAAGACTATAAAATACTCATGAAAGAAATTGAGGAAGACACAACGAAATGGAAAAACATCCATGTTCATGGATTGGGAGAACAAATATTGTGAAGATGTCAATGCTACCTAGAGCAATCTACACATTTAATGCAATCCCTATCAAAATACCATCCACTTTTTTCAAAGAAATGGAACAAATAATCCTAAAATTTGTATGGAACCAGAAAAGACCCCACATAGCCAGAGGAATGTTGAAAAAGAAAAGCAAAGCCGGCGGCATCACAATTTCGGACTTCCAGCTCTATTACAAAGCTGTCATTATCAAGGCAGTATGGTACTGGCACAAAAACAGACACATAGATCAATGGAACAGAATCAAGAGCCCAGAAATCGACCCTCAACTCTATGGTCAACTCATCTTCGACAAAGCAGGAAAGAATGTCCAATGGAAAAAAGACAGTCTCTTCAACAAATGGTGTTGGGAAAATTGGACAGCCACATGCAGAAGAATGAAACTGGACCATTTCCTTACACCACACACAAAAATAGACTCCAGATGGTTGAAAGACCTCAATGTGAGACAGGAGTCCATCAAAATCCTTGAGGAGAACACAGGCAGCAACCTCTTCGACCTGCGTCGCAGCAACTTCTTCCTAGAAACATTGCCAAAGGCAAGGGAAGCAAGGGCAAAAAGGAACTATTGGGACTTCATTGAGATAAAAAGCTTTTGCACAGCAAAAGAAACAGTCAACAAAACCAAAAGACAACCGACAGAATAGGAGATGATATTTGCAAATGACATATCAGATAAAGGGCTAGTATCCAAAATCTATAAAGAACATATGAAACTCAACCCCGAAAGAACAAATGATCCAATCAGGAAATGGGCAGAAGACATGAACAGACATTTTTCCAAAGAAGACATCCAAATGGCCAACAGACACATGAAAAAGTGCTCAACATCGCTCAGCTTCAGGGAAATCCAAATCAAAACCTCAATGAGATACCACCTCACACCAGTCAGAATGGCTAAAATTAACAAGTCAGGAAATGACAGATGTTGGCGGGGTTGCGGAGAAAGGGGAACCCTCCTACACTGTTGGTGGGAATGCAAGCTGGTGCAGTCACTCTGGAAAACAGTATGGAGGTTCCTCAAAAAGTTGAAAATAGAGCTACCATATGACCCAGCAATTGCACTACTAGGTATTTAGCCCAAAGATACAAATGTAGGGATGCGAAGGGGTACGTGCACCCCGATGTTTATAGCAGCAATGTCCACAATAGCCAAACTGTGGAAAGAGCCAAGATGTCCATCGACAGATGAATGGATAAAGAAGAGGTGGTATATATATACAATGGAATATTATGCAGCCATCAAAAGGAATGAGATCTTGCCATTTGCAACGACGTGGATGGAATTGGAGGGTATTATGCTGAGCGAAATAAGTCAGAGAAAGACATGTATCATATGATCTCACTGATATGAGGAATTCTTAATCTCAGGAAACAAACTGAGGGTTGCTGGAGTGGTGGGGGGTGGGAAGGATGGGGTGGCTGGGTGGTAGACATTGGGGAGGGTATGTGCTATGGTGAGCGCTGTGAACTGTGTAAGACTGTTGAATCACAGACCTGTATCTCATAAACAAATAATATATTAAATGTTAAAAAAAAAAAAAAGCAGGAAGGGAAAAATGAAGAGGGGGAAATCAGAGGGGGAGACGAACCATGAGAGACTATGGAGTCTGAGAAACAAACTGAGCATTCTAGAAGGGAGGGAGCTAGGGGGATGGGTTAGCCTGGTGATGGATGTTAAAGAGGGCATGTACTGAATGGAGCACTGGGTGTTACATGCAAACAAGGAATCATGGGACACTACATCAAAAACTAATGATGTAATGTATGATGATTAACATAACATAATAAAAAAAATAAAAATAAAAAAAAGAACTGAATAGGTTAGCAAGGGAAGAAATGATGATCTTTGGAGAATAAAAAAATTACAAAAGGAGGTACATAATAAATTAGAAGATATTCCTCATGGACTAAACATATTTGGCAGAAGCAAAAATAAATAAATAAGAGTCTCTCTCCTGCACCTAGTAGAGTCACTGGCACATACATAGTAGATGAACAATAAATATTTATTGATTTGTTGGAAGGTTGTCTCTGAAAGATGGAAAAACACAAAGTATCACTGTCTTGTATCAGAATGCATTCAGCTGCAAAAAGATAAGCTGAATATGGCCCACACAATAAAGGTAATTCACTGGGTTACATAATGAGAAAGTCCAGATGTGGGGTGAATTTCAAGGATGGTTTGATTAAAAAGATCAATGGATTCTACAAGAGTCTTGATCCTTTCCATCTCTCTCCTTCTACAGCATCATCTTAGACCTGGCTCCCCTCCATGGTCCCAAGATGGCTGCCAATAAATTCAAAGTTTACAAGCTTTCTTGTCCCTATTCAGAAGAAAAAATTACCTACCACATAAAAGAAAGAAACCTACAGGTTTATAGTAACTGGGTTGGCATAGATCCTATGTCCAGCACTGCACCAGGCACTGGCCAAAGAGAATGGAGTATTCCAACTTATCTAAAGAGAATTTGGGGGGGGGGTGCCTGGGTGGCTCAGTTAGTTAAGCATCTGACTTGATTTTGGTTCAGGTCATGATATCAGGGTCCTGGGATGGAGCCCCAAGTCGGGTTCCATGCTCAGCATAGAGTCTGCTTGCCTCTCTCCCTCTGCTCCTCCCCCAGCTCGTGCTCTCTCTCTCTTTCTCTCTCTCTCAAATAAACTCTTTAAAGAAATAAAGAGAATGGAATATGCTGACTGACTTACATAAACAGGTGGGTACTTAAGGGAATATCTTGGTAGTCTGAAGAAGGGGAGGAGATAAATGGATATTGCATAGACATCCAACTAAAATGTGTCAATATATATTGCACACAGTACATATTGACATACAGCACATCAAGAGGGTCATGGATCAGTGTTAAGAGACCTCACAAGAGTGTTGAGGACGGAACTGAGTCCCTCCCAAATTCATATGTTGAGGCCCTAACCCCCAGTAACTCAGAACGTGACTGTATTTGGAGACTGTATTTGGAGATATGGTCTTTAAAAGATAATTAAGTGAAAGTGTGGTCATTATGGTGGGCCATAATTCAATATAATTGATGTCACTAAAAGAAAAGGAAATTAGGACACAAACAACATAGACAGAAGGATGACCATGTGAGGGCACAGCAAGAAGGTGGCCATCTGCAAGCCAAGGAGAGAGGCCTCAGAGGAAACCAAACCCACCTACACCTTAAACAGTTCTACTCTCCAGAACTGTGAAAATACATAGTTCTTTTGTTTTAGCCACCCAGTTTGTAGAATTTTGATATAGCAGCCCCAGAAAACTAATGTAATTTCCAGAAATAATGTAATTTCCAGATTCATTAACCAACTATATAGAACTTAATGGAAGTACGATGATAACACAGTTCATTTGGGGGTATCACACAGTTACATGACTTCTCACTAGACTCTGAGTTCCTCCATCCTACACAGCTTCCTGTGATACTCTAACACAAGTAAATTTCTGTCAGAATTGCAGAACATTCAAGTTCCTGCTCTTTTATACTGAGGCTTTTATATTATTGCTCTTCTGTAATCACACTTACATCGTCCTCCTAGAAGACTTAACATGAGAATCTATGTTTCTATTTAACAGATGTTTGTAAATACTAGATATTTTGTCTCTTGAACAAAACTGAAAAAGAGCATATTCACATTACTTATTTGTCAAGAGAAAGTAAGGTCTTCCTAAATAGGTTTCCCTAAAAAAATACCCATGTCTCAGCCTTCCAGGGTTCTGAAAAGCCAGTAGCCCCACAGTCTAACTATAAGGATTATTATCATAAGTGCATCTCTTCAGCAGATACTCCCACTTCACAGGGTGACTATTAGTAAATTTGAGGTAAGAGTTGACATTTTCCAACAGCTGAAGGATGATGGGCAAATTCCGGGCCCTGCATCTACATAGATTCCTGTAGAATCTATAACCCCTATAACCCTTCCAGGGGTATTTCAGAAACCTCTAGATCAGAAGAGGAAACAACAGCAGCATAAACCGACCAGCCCTGGAAAGAGTTGAAACCCAAATCCTCTGCTTTCCTCCTCTCAATTTAGGGTTCCTATATCAGACATGAACATAGGGCCAAAAACTCAGCTGTGCCAAAACTACAGGTTTATTTATTGCTTTAGAGCTCATTTTAATTCCTGTAATGATCTCCCATCCCACCGCCATGCTGCTTATATTCCATTGGCCCCACCAGATCCATGCTCACCTGTACCTTGCTTGGTTCTGAGCCCCAGGAGGCTGGCCTCGACAGACTGCCTATCCTAGACTCCTTTGTTCTCTGGCTTCCAGGTGGGTTTTGGCCAATGGGATGAGAAAGCAGGAGGTAGGTAGTTCCCTATCCCTCACTCTGCTGCTGGGCAAAGCCCTGGGCAGGGTAGAGTAACCTTCTGCTACATCACCTATGCTTCCTGCCTACTGGACTGTGGGGAAATGTAAAACTTCCCAGGGGAGGAGGTGTCAGGCAGGCTGGTACGAAGCAGGTGGGAGGTCCACATGGAAGTTCGTGGCAGCAGCTATCACCAAGTGGTGTAGGAGTATTGCCAAATGGCAACAATCATTTTACTTGCATCGGTTCTTACTGGCTGAACGTCAGCCCTCGTTCTGCTCTCATCCATGGCCCAGCCGGTGGCAGTGAGTGGGGGGCTTCTGCTGGACTATCCTGTGGCATAAATAAGGCATAGGGACCTCACAGAATTAGAACCCAATATTTTTTGTAAAGAAACCCAGAATAAAACTGTGATTCTGTCATTTCAATAAATAACCACATTGAGCCTCAATTTCTACAACCGAAAGTGGAGATGGTACATACCTCATAGGATGACTCTAAAAGTAAATTAACTCAACATGTGTAATACGCTCAGTATTGTGGATGACAACTAGTTTAATATTGAATTTTTAATCAATATAGCAAGTGTGTACTTGCGATAGCAGTATGGAAAGCATTACTTTTCAAAATAATTAGAAATCCTCTCTTTTTATTCTGCTGGAGTTTACTTTCTCCATAGAAAAATCAGGATAGATCCATCCCCTCTTTGTTACAAGATAAGATTTTGTGAGATGGTGAGTTCAGCCTTAGCCCAACCCAACCCTTGCCACTCTCAACAGTTGCACTTTTGCTGTTCTGGTTTTTCTCCTCCTAAATCAGAGAAGAAAGTGCTTTCTTTTAGATTTTTAAAGCATCTTAAAATAGGCAAGAGAAATATTTTTACATTGAAACGAACCATCTGGCCACTTTATCTTGTTCTACATCGAACATCCGGAGTTACTATAATATTTATTTATTGGATTCTTTATTCATGAAAGTGCTATTACAACTAGAAATTGCCATGAGTAGTCAGCAACTGCTTTTAACTGTTTCTTTTCCTTTTTTTTAAATTAAGAAATGTTCTTTTTAAGAACTAGAATTAAGAAATGTTCACGAAAATTAGGGCATCAATTAAGAAATCTAGATCCAAACCTTAATTCTGCCACTAACTAATTTTGTAATCACCAGCAATTCACTCAATTTCCTCGCTGGTTAAATGTAGGATTGGGATAGGTGATCATTAAGGAACCCTTCAAATTCGCTTATTATATCTTGGTATTTCTAAGGTATTTTATTTCATGTTTTTAAAAGATTTTATTTACTTATTTGAGAGAGAGAGGGAGAGCAAGCATGAGAGAGAACGAAAGAGGGAGAGAGCGAGCACCAGTGGCAGGGGGCAGGGGGTGGGGAGAGGCAGAGGGAGAGGGAGAAGCAGGCTCCCCGCTGAACAGGGAGCCCGGATCATGACCTGAGCTGAAGGCAGACACTTAACCAACTGAGCTACCCAGGAGCTCGTATTTCTAACGTATTTTAGCATAAAAGAACAGCTAACATACATTCAGCAATTATACCTTGAACCATATGCATTTAGTAATCAGAGCAACCCTACTTTGCCCATAAGAAACAAAACTGTGAGGTTAACGCCCTGACTCAAGATCTTACAGGTAGTTAATGGAAGAGTCATAGCTTGAAATGGTCATTTTCAATTCAAATCGTATAATTCTGTAAATATTACCTTATTTTTATTATGAGTTTCAAAAATAAAGTAGCTTCGATGACTGAAAAAAAAAGTAGTTTCACAAGGGATCAGTCATCCAGTAAGTAAAGAAGCAACAATTTTAGCAAGCTGGAAAGACTGAGAGGTATTCAAAATGTGTCAGTTTGGAAATGTGGACATATTTTCTATCCATTTATAAATAAACTATAAATGTAACTCTGAAATTTTAGGGAAGAGAACAATAACAGCTACAAGAATGAACACCCTCTTTCTGCCTTGATGGAACCAGAGATTGTTTTACTCTGAGCGAATCCCAAGAGGATGGCACCTGCTGCCTATTTCTCTGCTGTGCTTTTCAAGCAGGTGTTTCTTTGTTGGGTGCTTGTGGAATTCAATGGATAGTTGCCTCATAATCTGCAAATGGTTACTTATGTACTTATTTTTATCACCAGTAGATTGTTTTCTGGATAGATAATAATGGTTTCCTAAGACTCACATGAAACCAGTGACTCAAATTCCTATTGGTGGGAGTTTCAAAAAGATTCACAAGCTAGGAGTATTTTTAATTGTTTTATAAGTAGAAAAGACTAGGAAATATAAAATAATCTTAAATGAATAATTAAAACAAAAATATTTTAAATTAACTTGGGAAAAGGAAATGACAATAGCCATTTCTGTGACAGTATTGTGGGAATGAAAGGAATGGTACTAACAAAACTTTTTTTCCAAACGTGAGATGATACTGCTCTTGGTTGACTATTAATCTCATTTGTAAAGTCTTTAAAAGAAATACCTTTCTGAGGCAGTGATGACATTTCCCTCCATACTACATACCTATCTATGTACAGTGCTGTAAAAAAAAATCTTTGGGGGATATGGAACTTAAACTTTACTTCTATTTAGTGATGCTTTTGCATCACTAAATAGAAATGTCAGTAATTAGAATCAGTGCATAAAAATGACACTTCATTTCTATTTGGATGCAGTCTGATATCAGTTCTTCTGACTCATTGAAATTAAAGCTCAATGTACTTCTTTCCCTGGACAGAACAATAGAAAACATTTCGTTGTCAATTGATTAAGATACAATTTTACAGCCAATGTTGTGGTGTCAGGCCCCTGATAGGCATTTCAAAACTATTATATCTATTTTTCGCAGATGATATGAAAACCCTATGATTCTATGAAAACCCCAAAGATTCCACAAAAAAACCTGTTAGAACTAATAAATGAATTCAGCAAGGTTGCAGGATACAAAATCAACACACAAAGATGAGTTGCATTTCTATACACTAACAAAGAACAATTTGAAAAGGAAATTAAGAAAACAATTTAATTTTTTTAATAGATTATATATTCTTTATTTTTTTAGATTTTTTTTTTTTTTGAGACAGAGAGAATGAGAGAGAGAGAGAGAGCACATGAGAGGGGGTAGGGTCAGAGGGAGAAGTGGGCTCCCCGCTGAGCAGGGAGCCCGATGCGGGACTCGATCCTGGGACTCCAGGATCATGACCTGAGCCGAAGGCAGTCGCTTAACCAACTGAGCCACCCAGGCGCCCGAAAACAATTTAATTTACAATAGCATGTAAAAGAATGAAACACTTAGGAATAAACCTAACCAAGGAGATGAAAAGCTTGCACACTAAAAACTATGAAACACTGCTAAAAGTAATTAAAGAAGACACAAATAAATGGAAAGACATCCTGTGTTCATGGATTGGAAGATTTAATATTGTTAAGATGTCCATATTATCCAAAGTGATTTACAGATTCAATGCAATCTTTATCAAAATCTCAACAGCATTTTTTGAAGGTACAGAAAAAAATTCCTAAAATTCATATGGGATCTCAAAGGACCCTAGACAGTCAAAACAATCTTAAGAAAGAAGAAAAAAACAAGTATTACACTTTCTGATTTCAAAACATATTACAAAGCTACAGTAATAAAAAACAGTGTGGTCTACAAATGAACCTAATCAAAGAGGCAAAGGATCTGTACTCATAAAACTATAGAACACTCATGAAAGAAATTGAGGAAGACACAAAGAAATGGAAAAACATTCCATGCTCATGAATTGGAAGAACAAATATTGTTAAAATGTCTAGGCTACCTAGAGCAATCTACACAGTGCAATCCCTATCAAAATACCATCAACTTTTTTCACACAACTGGAACAAATAATCCTAAAATTTGTACAGAACCAGAAAAGACCCCAAATAGCCAAAGGAATACTGAAAAAGAAAACCAAACTGGTGGCATCACAATGCTGGACTTCGAGCTCTATTACAAAGCTGTAATCATCAAGACAGCATGGTACTGGCACAAAAACAGACACCTAGATCAATGGAACAGGATAGAGACCCCAGAAATGGACCCTCAACTCTATGGTCCACTAATCTTTGACAAAGCAGGAAATACTATCCAATGGGAAAAAGACAGTCTTTTCAACAAATGATGCTGGAAAAATTGGACAGCCACATGCAGAAGAATGGAACTGGACCATTTCCTTAAACCACACACAAAAATAGACTCAAAATGGATGAAAAACTTAAATGTGAGACAAGAATCCATCAAAATCCTAGAGGAGAACACAAGCAGCAACCTCGGCCACAGCAACTTATTGCTAGACATGTCTCCAAAGGTAAGGGAAACAAAGGCAAAAATGAACTATTGGGATTTCATCAAGATAAAAAGCTTTTGCATAGCAAAGGAAACAGTCAACAAAACAAAGAGACTACCAGCAGAATGGGAGAAGATATTTGCAAATGGCATATCAGATAAAGGGCTAGTATCCAAAATCTATAAAGAACTTCTCAAACTCAACAACCAAAGAACAAATAATCCAATCAAGAAATGGGTAGAAGACATGAAAGACATCTCTCTACAGAAGACATCCAAATGGCCAACAGACACATGAAAAAAATGCTCAACATCACTCAGCATTGGGGAAATACAAATCAAAACCACAATGAGATACCACCTCACACCAGTCAGAATGGCTAAAATTGACAAGTCAGGAAATGGCAGATGTTGGTGAGGATGTGGAGAAAGGGGAACCTTCCTACCCTGTTGGTGGAAATGCAAGCTGGTGCAGCCACTCTGGAAAACAGTATGGAGGTTCCTTACAAATTTGAAAATAGAGCTATCCTACAACCCAGCAATTGCTCTACTGGGTATTTACCCCCAAAGATACAAAATTAGTGATCAGAAGGGGCACCTGTACCCCAATGTTTATAGCAGCAATGTCCACAATAGTCAAACTATGGAAAGAGCCCAGATGTCCATTGACAGATGAATGGATAAAGAAGATGTGGTGTGTACACACACACACACACACACACACACACACACACACACACACTGGAATATTATACAGCCATCAAAAAATGAAATCTTGCCCTTTGCAACCATGTGGATGGAACTAGAGGGTATTATATTAAGCAAAATAAGTCAATCAGAGAAAGACAATTATCGTATGATCTCACGGATATGTGGAATTTAAGAAAGAAGGCAGAAGATCATAGGGGAAGAGAGGAAAAAATGAAACAAGACAAAACCAGAGAGGGAGACAAACCATAAGAGACTCTTAACTATAGGAAACAAACTGAGGGCTGCTGGAGGGGAGGTGGGTGGGGGGATAGGGTAACTGGGTGATGGGCATTGGGGAGGGCATGTGATGTAATGAGCACTGGGTATTATATAAGACTGATGAATCACAAACCTGTACCCTGGAAACCAATAATAATTATATGTTAATTAATTGAATTAGATTTTTAAAAATGAAAAAAAAAAAAAAAACCAGTGTGGTGCTGGGAAAAAAGGCAGACAAATACACCAATGGAATAGAACAGAGATCCCATATGGTCATATGATCTTCAGCAAGAGTGCCAAGACCACACAATAGGGAAAAGACACTCTCTTCAACAAATGGTGCCGGAAAAACTGGATATCCACGTGAGAAAAAAAAAAAGAAAAATTGACCCTTATCTTACACCATATACAAAAACTTAATCAAAATGGATTAAAGAGGCTGGGTGGCTCAGTTAAGTGTTTGACTGTTGATTTCGGCTCATATCATGATCTCAGGGTCATGAGAGACCCCATGTTGGGCTCCTCACTCACTGGGGAGTCTGCCTGGGATTCTTTTCCCCTCCCTCTCCTTCTGCCTCTCCCCCTGCTCATGCTCTCTCTCTCTCTCTCTCTCTCTCTCTCTCTCTGTCTCTCAAATAAATAAATAAATCTTTTTAAAAAATAGATTAAAGATCTATATGTTAGACTAAAACTATAAAAGTCCTAGAAGAAAAAGTAGGAGAAAAACTTCCTAATATTAGACTTGCAATGATTTCTTGGATATGACACCAAAAGAACAAACAAAAGCAAAAAAATAGACAAATGGGACTATATCAAATTTGAAAACTTTTGTACATCAGAAGAAACACTCAACCAAGTAAGTAGGCAACCTACCAAAATGGGAGAAAATAATTACAAACCATGTATCTGATATGGGATTGATATCAAAGAATATACATTTTTAAAAAACTCCTACAACTTGACAACAAAAAATAAAATAACCCAATTAATAAATGGCAATGGACCTTAATAGACATTTTTCCAAAGATGATATATAAATGGCCAACAAGCATATGAAAAGATGGTGAACATCACTCATCACCAAAGTAATGCGATTTGAAACCACAATGAGCTATCACCTCACATCCATTAGGATGGCTACTATCAAAAAAAAGAAAAGAAAAGAAAGAAAGAAAGAAAATAACAAGCGTAGGCAAGCATGTGGAGACATTGAAAGCCTTGTGCACTTTTGTGGGAATGTAAAATAGCGCAACTGCTATGGAACATAGCATGGAGGCTCCTCAAAACATTAAAAATAGAACTACCCCACAATCCAGCAATCCCATATCCAAAAAAACTGATAGCAGGATATCAAAAAGACATTTGCACCCGCATGCTCATTGCAGCATTATTCATAAGAGCTGAGAGGTGGAAGCTACCTAAGGGGCCCTGGACAAATTAAAAACTAAATAAAATGCAGTATACTCATACAATGAAATATTATTTGGTCTTAAAAAGGAAGAAAATCTTGGGGCGCCTGGGTGGCTCAGTTGGTTAAGCGACTGCCTTCGGCTCAGGTCATGATCCTGGAGTCCCGGGATCGAGTCCCGCATCGGGCTCCCTGCTCGGCAGGGAGTCTGCTTCTCCCTCTGACCCTCCCCCCTCTCATGTGCTCTCTCTCATTCTCTCTCTCTCAAATAAATAAATAAAATCTTAAAAAAAAAAAAGAAAGAAAATCTTGTCACATGCTACAACATGGATGAAGTTTGCGGACATAATGCTAAGGGAATTAATCCAGTTACAAAAACATAAATACTGTGTGATTTCACTTATATAAAGTATCTAAAGCAGTCAAATTCAGGGAAACAGGAAGTAAAGGGGTGGTCACCAGGGACTGGGGGAAGGTGGGCAAGGGAAATTATTGTTTAATGTGTACAGAGTTTCAGATTTGCAAGATGAAAAAGTTCTGGAGATGTTTCACAACAAGGTGGATATACTTCACACCACTAAAATCTACTCAAGGAATGATTAAGATGGTAAATTTCATGTTATGTGTTTTTAAGTTACAATTAAAAAAAAAATCATGATACCCAGATCATCTCCACAAGAATATTGTCAATTCTAAGCATCCTCTTCTAAGAGACTACAGCTCCTAACAACATTTAACACGGTTCACCTACGGCACTCACCTAGCGTGTGAAATATATTCCTAAAGCTTTGATCTTGGGAAATGTATTTTCAAATGAAGAGTTAATGACGATCACCCTCAGTGTAGACAATAGAACCACAACAACACCCATGGTGATTATTTGGCTATCAGTACCACCAAAAGTAACATTCGAGTTCATTTTCCACATAATTTCAGCCATTGTTAGAGAAAGAATACTTGAACCAGAGCACGTCTTTCTCTAAGAGATATGTCTAAAAATTTAAATCTATGTAAAATGACCACCATAAATAATGCTACTATTTATCCATGGTTAGGTTTGCTTTTCACATCATGACAAAAATCAGCCCCTCCTGCTGAAAGGGCTATTTATTCCTAGGCCAGCAGACTCTTTCTGCCAAATTGCCAGTAAACAAAATACTATCTGCCATTGAGCTATTTCATAGTTTAGCTCTTTGGCCACAAATATGTGTACCAGTTTCTTGGAAGAAATTAGTGCAATTCAGGGTTCATTTATTTTATTATAACTGTAGGGATAAAATAAACTTCACTTTTTTTGCTGTTGTTAAAATAAATGTCTCTTAGTAGCATTTTATGCAATAAAAAGTTTTCTTTTAAAAAAAATTGCTTATAAACGTGTATCTTACATTTTAGCCATGGTAAGAATGTTGGAGTCATTCTTCACACTTTCCTCTCCCTTAGAAATCACCACAGTTTGCTCATTTTACCAAATAATGTTAATGAATCCATTCTTTTTGACTAACAGCTGGTGTTGGACTTATTAAGAGTGTAGACTATGAAACAACATATCTGGATTTGTGTCCAAGCTCATCTACCTCTCAACTCTGATATTTGGCAAAGTATGTTCTTAAACTTTCTCGGCCACAGTTTCCTAAAAATGGGTATTATAATAATAATTCCTATTGATATAGTTGTTGTATTAAGTGACTTCTTATGTAAAAAACTAGTGGCGCCTGAGTGGCTCAGTCAGTTAAGCTTCTGCCTTAGGCTCAGGTCATGATCCCAGTGTCCTCGGATTGAGCCCCACATCAGTCTCCCTGCCCAGCAGGGAGTCTGCTTCTCCTTCTGCCCCTCCACCCCCTTGTGCTTCCATTCTCTCTCTCTCAAATAAATAAAATCTTAAAGAAAAACTAATAATATATGTAGCATATACTGATTCCAAATATTAGCTTTTTTCAAGATTGTCTCTATTATCACTGTCATAGTTCCAAGTCCTGTGGCCTCATCACTGAAGAGCTGTAACAATCACTGAATTGGTCCACTTCAATTCCATCCTCCAAATAACCTCAAGAGTGACCGGTCTAGAGTACAAATCTGACCCCATCACTCCTGCACTTATAATCCATCTGCAGCTTCCTGCCACCAACAATACAAAAGATAAAAGGTCCTAATATGGCCAACAAGAGCCTTCATTACTAGATGCCATATTATCTCTTCAGCCCTCTCTTACTCCATCCAGCCTTTCACATTACACTTCAACAGCCATCAACTACTTATAGTTCCAGGGTATGTCATGTTGTATTGGGTCTTTATACAAGTGAAACCATGTTGTGCCCACCTGCATTTCTTGAATTGATAACATTCTCTGGCCACAAAGGCCCAATTTCTCACCTGTATGGCTGGCAAAAAGTGCTGGAAAATCAACACTTCCCAGGAGAAACCCTCTACCGATGACCAACAGGAGCTGGTGTATAAAAACTCCCACTCCCTCATCCCTTAGGAATCACTTAGGAATAACTCTGAAGTGTATATTCTACACTGTCCCTCAGAATTCCCCAGCATGATCAAGCTCAAGTTCTCCACAGCAACTGCATGAAAAAATCTTTTTATTCACCATCATCTCTTCACCGTCTTACTTCCTCTCTGGTGTGTACTGGTGTCCACTCCCAAATAAACGACTTGTTTTCAAATCCCACTGTTGGGGTCTGTTTTGGGGGATCTCAAAACTAAGACTTTACTGTATTAATCTAGGTAATTAACACTGCCTGAAGCTATAGTCAGAACATCTCATAACTAAACACAATCGATGTGTTTTCTGACTTTCGTGAAGTCTAATGAAGACTGGTCAGTTTTCCATGTTGTTGCCATACCATCTAGAACACACAGTTTCCTAGGTCATGTCAGCAGGCAAAGCAGAATGGATGATGCACTCCCACTCTCGACTGCCTTAGCTAAGTGACTTATGCTACTTTTGCTCATTATCCATTGGCCAGAACTCATTACATGGCCTAACCTAACTGCAAAGCAAGTTGTAAAACATAGATGGGATCATTTGGTGAGCATCAGCTGTCTCTCCCCTACCTAATCTCCCATTTCCCTACAAAGTCCACTATGGCTCAACACCTCAGCCCCATGATACTGGATCAGAGGTCTTCCTGTGTGATCTCATAATGCTTTCTATAAATCTCTATCAATTATACCAATACAATTTATGTTTTTGTTGGTCAGGCTAAAATACCACCCAGTGAGCTCCTTGAATATACATAAAGATAATGTCTTGCTTATTTTGATCCAAGCTCTTAATAGCAAATACATTTCTCTTGTGGAGGAGCTTATGTTATCAGTATTTTATAAAAGATTCTGATGATTTTTGATCAAATTCCATGAGCTTTTAGGTATCCATTCCATGGCTACCAGGAAGTCAATGACTAGGGAGAAATCAGAAGTTCAGAGATTGTGTTTTATCCATCTCTCTGTCATAGCACCTGTCTGATTTCCTAGGATTGCTGGAGAATGTGTGAAGAAACACATCATTAAAATAGAGATTAAATCAAGCAGTTTTTACCTCTAGCTTTCAGACTACCAATTTGGAAAATGGTTGTCCACATTGTATACTAATAACTATGGTTTATATTTTGCTGATTTCTAGTAGACTTGGGTGATAATATAATTGGATATTTTCCTGAGACATGCTAAAATATTGTTTTCTCCAATTTTTACCAATAACTTTCAAATTATCAGGATTAACTCATTATCACAGTTACCTCTTTCTTCACAGCACGTAATATTTTGGGAAAGGGTCAAGGTGAAAACAATATACTTCATATTCACAGAGGCCAAACACATAAAAGAGGAAAGTAATACATATGAAGGGAAGGAGAGCGTGTGTGAAGTGGCTTTTATTTCAAGCAGTAGAGCAGAGACTTGAGACATTGAACATCCCTTCTAAGGAAAATATTAAAAAGTTGCATGAAATAGAAACCTGTTTTTAAATGTTACCGCTGACCTGGCAAGAAATAAAGAATGGACAAATTACAACAAATAAAAGGAAAACAAAAATCCCAGAATGTAAAAGAGGACTAAAGGTAGGTTTTATGCTCAGGGCATCTATAAACCTTGGTGACCTTGAGCAGAGCATTCTCTGCTGCTATGAAAGGCACAGGAACAGGGGCATGAGCCTAGGGCTTGCCCAAGTCTAATACAGCTCCCAGGTTGAAGCTAGGATCCAGAAGGGATAGACCTTCCATAGAATGGAAATGAGAAATAAACCTGGCACACTAAGGGGGCAATAAGAAAACGGGTCTGTCTTGACACTCACCTTGTATGCAGGGGAATACAACCTCCCCTAACAATATTTAAACACAAGCAGTCCTCACATACATTTGTAGCCCAAAGTCACATAACCAGAAACCTCAAGAGGAGTGTCTAAAATAAGTTCTCTAGACCCTTAGATGACTGGCAGAATTAAACAAATCATTCTTGAGGGAAACAACTATAACCCAGTCTTCAAATCACTCCCACAGATAACAATCTAAGGGACATGAGATCACAGAAAAAAATACCAAAGCCACAAGAACCCAGTTACCGTAACTAAGAAGCAGAATCTGTTGTGCAAAGAATTCCAATGCTGGAATCATCAGAACCAGAATATATAATAACCATGGTTATATATTTCAAAACAAGAAATAGAGGTCTGAAAATTTAAACAAGAAATAAGAAACAATAAAAAAATAAAAATGCAGATCTGAAATAAAATCAAAACAATTTATAGAAATTAAAACCATAATAATTAAAGTTAAAATTTTGAGAGTGGGTTAAATAGCAAATTAGCTGAAGAGAGAAGAAATAAATGAAAGATGTATCCAAAAGAACTCTCTGGAAAGAAGTTCAGGGAGACAGAGCGTTGGAAAATGTGAAAGAGACTAAATAAAGTATGCATATATAAATAGCTAGAGAGGTGCCTGGGTGGTTCAGTCAGTTAAGCCTCTGACTCTTGATTTCAGCTCAGGTTATGATCTCAGCGTCTTGAGATCAAGCCCTGCGTCAGGCTCCGTGCTAGGTGTGGAGCCTGTTTAAGATTCTCTCTCCTCCCTCTGCCCCACACCCCAGCCCTCCAACCACCCTCCCCAGAGCTCTCGTGTGTGCGCTCTCACTCTAAAAAAATTAAAAATATTAATAAATAAATTAATTAAATAAATAAATAAATAAGATAAACATCAAAAGGAACAGACATATAGTGTACTATATATAAATATAATGGAAAACTATAATAAACAAGAAGAAAAACTAGGAATGTTAACATAAGGGATAGAGGGTACAAAATGAATCTGTGAAGATATGAGAAATTAATTTTAGTCTATCAGTAATCCTACAACAATGTAAATGGACTAAACTCAACCTGAAAGACCATGATTTCCCAGACTATATACAAAATAAAATAAAATCCAGCCATATGGTGTTTACATGAGACCTATCTCAACTATCAAAATACCGAAAGACTGAAAATCAAAGACTAGAAAGATACACCAGGAAAACACTAACCAAAACAAAGGTAGTGTCAATATATTTGTAACAACCCAAGCAGATTTTAAGACCAATGAATCATTGAAGATAAAAAGAATGCTGCATAGTGATCAAAGTTTCAATTTGCCAGAAGATAATAATGATTCTTACCTCATATGGGCTTAATAGTATAGCTTCAAATGGTACAAAGCACAAACTGACAAAATTAAATGGGAAATTACAAAAACTATCACACTGGGAGAGTTTAACACATATCTGTAGTAACTAATGGATCAAACAGATAAGAATTTAGCAAGAATACAGAACATTTGAACACCACAATGAAAAGTTTGACTTAATGAATGTATGTGTAACATTGCATACAATGAATGAAGAATTTATGTTTTCTGGAAGAACTTGAGGAACATTATGAAAATCGACCATATTCTAATACAAAGTAAATGGCAATGCATTTTTTTTTTTTTTTTGGTCTTCTTGCTTCCCCTTTATCCGTATTGACTCTATTCTCAACTCCACAACCAGAGTGATCATGGGTAAACCTAACGTGGATGAATCATATCTTTCTTCAGATTTCTCCAGTGGCTTCACATCATGCTACAAGTGAAAGCTCAAATCCATAGTCATTATAATAGCCCACAAGGGCAACGCACCTACCCCTCCAGCTGGTTTTGTCTCTCCAATCTCATTTCCTTCCCTCTCCTTTACTCAGTGTGCCCCAGGTACACTGGCCTCCATTGTCCCATTAACACATTAAGCCTCACTCAACCTCCAAACTTTTCACTTGCTATTTCTTCTGCCAGGATCCTTCCTGTAGATATCTGAACATTCACTCCTTCATCTCTTTTAGGTAATTTTACAAATATTACTTTATTACTGAGGCCTTCAACACCCTATACATAACTCATTATTTATTCCTCTACCTTATTTAGTTTTTATCTAAATCATTTCACACCATCTCAAGTATTAATTTTATGACCTGTTTCTCTTCACTAGAATGCAACCTACTGGAACCTAAAGTTTTTATTCAGCTTTATTTGTGTTGTATCACTAGTGACTACAGAAGTCCCTGGTATTTTATCTTTATGTAACAAATACTGGTTGAATAAAGAAAGAAAGAATGAATTTGGAAATTTAAAAGTACTTTTTTTTTTTTAAGATTTTTTATTTATTTATTTGACAGAGAGAGACACAGCGAGAGAGGGAACACAAGCAGGGGGAGTGGGAAAGGGAGAAGCAGGCTTCCCGCCGAGGAGGGAGCCCGACGCGGGGCTCGATCCCAGGACCCTGGGATCATGACCTGAGCCGAAGGCAGACGCCTAACGACTGAGCCACCCAGGCGCCCCTTAAAAGTACTTTTTTATGTAAACTTTGAATCAGAGAAAAAATCATAATAAAATTATAAAATTATAAAATATTTTAAACTAAATGACCAAAATCATATATATCAAAACTGTAGGATATAACTAAAGTGGTACTTAGAGCAATCTTTATAGCCTTCAGTATATATATTAGAAAAGAAGAATCATTTAAAAATAATTAGCCAGGGGCACCTGGGTGGCTCAGCTGTTAAGCATCTGCCTTCGGCTCAGGTCATGATCCCAGAGGCCTGGGATCGAGCTCCACTTCTCCCTCTCTCTCTGCCACTCTCTCTCCCTCTCTCTCTCTCTCAAATAAATAAATGAAATCTTAAAAACAAATTAAAATAAAAAATAAAATAAAAAGAATTAGCCAGACATCCAACCTAAGAATAAAATAAGAACAATATAACAAACTTCCCACAAATATTAGGGAATAAATAATAAAGATCATGAATAAATGAAACAGGAACAAAAGACAAGAGGCCCACAAAACCTCAAAAAACATTTGAAGAGATTAACAACTTGCACAAATCTCTGGCCATATTAACAAATAAAACAAAATAGAAAAGGCAAAATAGACAATATTAGGAGTGAAAGAGATGACATAAGTACAGATATTATAGTGATTAAAGAAATAAAATGTTATAAATAATTTTGTTAGTAAATTAAAAATATTAGATGAAATGGGAAAAAATGTCTAGAAAATTGCAACCTACTTAAACTGGTTCAATTAGAAAAAATAGAAAACTATTAAAACACAGAATAAATAGTTAAATTATCCCATAAAAATACACATTAGAATCAGATGGCTTTACAGGAAGTTCCAGAAAACATGAAATAACAAAAAGTTCCAATAACGAACCAAATTTTCCAGTAGAGAAAAAGAAGGAATATTTCTTCCAATTCATTTGATGATGACATAATAACAGTAGCAAAAAAATTTTTAATTAGTGTACTAAAAAGTTATAGGACTGGGCTCCTTGGAGAAATGGCTGATTGATTCTAGGACTGGGGCTGAAAATACACACAATGAGCTTGGAGCATCCTTCAATGACAGAAAGAAAGGAAGTGTTTGAAAAAACAAAACAAAACAATATAGCACAATGATTTGGATATGTCAAAAGAAACATAGGAGCCAACATTTGAGTAACAAAATAAATAACATAGTATTGAATTGTAACCCAAAGTATAAAATAAATATCCATGAGACCATGGTGATATAAATAAATGATTAAATAAACAAATAATTAAGGATGAAGAAACAAGTCTCCCATGCTGAAGAATTCCAAATAATTTATGTAAATACTTCTCCCTCAAGGAGGGAGAGGATGTCTCCACTCCTTATTTGTGAACTATATAATGACTTCCTTTCAAAGAGTATGGTTTGGAAAGTTAGAGAAACATTTCATGACTACAGATGCACTACTCACAAACTACCAAAACCTGAATATATTCCCGTTGAAAAAAAGAAATCATCATTACCAAATTGGTAATTATCCCAGGAATTATTTTAAATTTGTCCCAGGAATTATTTTAAAATTAATAAAAATATCAATAAAATTCGCTACATTAAGAGACTATAGAAGGGAAAAACACATGATCATTAAACACATCAAGAAGACACTTTTAATAGAATTCAACATTTTTTCCTACTAAGAATTTTTAGAGAACTAGATATAAAAGGGAAGCATTAATCTCTATCATTAACTATGGAAGGCAGATCAGCAGTTACCAAATCTAGGTGATGGGGCAGGAGTGGCGGTGGGTTGAGGAGGGATTGATTGCAAAGTTATTGGGAGTGGGGGTAGGGTGGGGTGGGGTGAGGAGGGATTGACTGCAAAGGAACTTATTGGGGTGATGGAAGTGTAGCTCATGATGATGGTGGAGATTATACAATTATATACATTAGTCAAAAATCATTGAATTGCACACTTAAAATTGGTGAAGTTTATTTTGTTTCTTTTACTTCAATAAAACTGACAAAAATTTTAAAAAAAGAGCTGTTAGCTTGATAAAGGGACACCTACAAAAACAAAAAAAAATACAAAAACTATAAAATTTCTTGAGTAGCACTGTTGTATATCAACTCCTATTTCATCTCCTGCTGCAGCAACCATTTCCATGCTGCTTTTAACGACTTTGCTCAAGAGTTACCTTCAGGAGCGCCCTCCCCTGGGGCTGTATCCTATACCTCTCCCTTCCTGGGACCATGCTGGCAAGAGTCACCTGCATGACCCTGCTTGCACTCACCCATGTGAAACCAAAAATACAGCGTCGTTAATACCCCGTGAGTCTATCTCAGCCCACAGGATAAAAGGGCCCATGTATCCATCAGTGCTTCCCTCCTTCCTCCTGCAGGTACACAGTTCTGAGATGTTCTTCCTCAGGCTCTTCGGAAATTCCAAGTGTTCATGAAGAGATGGAGCAACAGAAACGATATTTGTTGGCTCACAAAATGGCCCCTGGACCCAGAGGGCAAGGAAAGACCAGAGAAAGGCAGGCCACTCCAGACTGCTAGGGGGCAGGTTTAATAAGCAAGGGAACTTATTAATCAGATTTGTCTCGGGTGGCCATAAGACAAGTAGATCTTCACACCTGCCTGTCAGAATCTGAAGGTTGATATATAGGTTTTAACAGGGTTTGGTCATGTGTCCCGTCCAGAAGTTCTCAACAACACCTTATCCTCTCAAGGTTACAGCCTTAGAACAGCTTCTAGCATGGGAACAGCAGGTGGAATATACATTCCAAAGACAGGGTGAGGGGAGGTGGGGTGGTGAGGATCCTCTGATTGCCCTACTCCAGCACACAGGTCAACTTGAGGTCATGTCTCCTAGATGACCTCCTCCAACATTCATGCACTGCTGGTGGAAGCATAAATTGGAAAATAATTTGGTATCATCCAATAAAAGTAAACAAGAGCAGACTGGATGACTCAGAATTTCACTCATTAGTCCATAACACTTGCACATAGGCACTAAGCCATGCTTACCAGAATGTTCTGAACAGTATGGCTCTTAAAGGTAAAAAATGGAATCAGCTGTTATGGCTTTCCACAGGACAATGAACAAATATTCATTCATTGTACCAATAAGCCCTGGAATATTATACAGCAGAAAAAAATGAAAAAAAAAAAAACAGAACCACATGCATCAGCGTTTGTGAAATTCAGAAAAGAGTCACAGAAAAAGACACGCTGTAGGATTTTATTTGTATCACACTAAAAGATATAAAGCTAAACATGATATTATTGGGTAAAAATATAAAATAAGAGAAAATAATATAAATTTTTGGACTGTGAATCCATCTAGACGGAGGAAAGGAAAGGGAGATCCGTGAGGAGCATGCAGGGGGCTTTTGGGTGCTAACTCTCTATTCTAAATTCCATGTTGGATACATGAGCCCTCATTTAATTGTTATTGGTTAAATCGATATAACTCCCTTTTGTAAATATGCATAATAAAAAATGTGATCCTAGGTATAAACTTGCAGTTATAAAAAAAAGTCACAGAGATGAAAAGTGCAGCATTGGAAATATAGTCAATAATATTGAATAATGTTGTATGGGGACAGATGGTGACTACACTTATCGTGGTGAACACTGAGTAATGTACAGAATTGCCAAATCACTATGTTGTATATCTGAAGTTAATATATTATACATCAACTATACTTCAATTAAAAATTAAAATGAACAGACTTGTATATAAAACTGAACAATGAATGAAAAGTTCTGATGTTCTCATAGTATTGGGCTGAATATAAAATGTTTACAGACACATTTCTTAAAAACTATTGTTATATTAGGACCTGAAATCCAAATGCATCTTTTTCCCATTATTCATTCTATTTTCAAAAATTACCATTAAAATAAATTAACATTGTGTTTCTTTTCCTCTCTGTACATTCTAAGTGACAAGAAATGATTATAAGTAGTTAGTACATGGTACAGTCTGCGGTGTCTTATGGACACACATTGCCATATTCTAATGTACTCATTACTGGCTTGTTAGTATAATAAAAATAATAGTTGAATGTGAAAAAAATGTGACTGTGGAGAAAAATGGTTTTAGGGTTGGCAATTTGCTTAGAGGTAGAATGTGTCAGATGCTTCTCTGGACTTGTCTCTCTAGAGTTCAGGAACTGATGTACATTATTTATGGTGCTTTGGACATAACTCCCTCTGAGGACCTACCTATACCACAGTACAATACCCATCCCCACCTCACTCATGCCCGGTGGTGTTTTCACAAAGTGAGAAGAGTGTACGCAAACCCAGTGAACACTGAAAAATATGTCTTCAGCTGATAAATTACCCACTGGCTTTCAGGCGATGGGAAAACCTGTGAAAGCTCCCTCTTAAACAGTGGAAGGCCTTGGAGGTCTTGTAAAGATCTATGGCAGCTACTGCTGCTTCTCAGAGAACATTCTACTCTCCCCTCTCCATTGCAAACCTCCTAGATATCATCTCATTCCCTCAGTTCCATCTGGTTGCCATATACCTAAATTACACTTCTTGGTCTGGCACCTTAGGGTTGAAAATCTGTTTACATGGTCTACCTGGCTTCTCCTCAGGATGCAGCTTCTTACATTCTTCCATTATCTGTGCTCATTGCACTGCCCATGAACAAGTAACGCTCTGGTCCAAGGCCAAAATCTGCCCTACTCTTTCATGAGTGAGGAAAGGGAGTATCTACCTGCTTTGGTTTTGGTTGTTTTAACTGCAAATTCACATGATTTTTGTGATTCAAAAAACAACTAACCTGGATGGAGTTGAGTGCAAATATTGACCCAACTGCAATATCAAAACAGTGAAGTTAATATAAAAAACTATAAAGAATTTTTCTAGGATATGTCCCTGTAAGTGAAATTATTGGATGAACCAAAAGCAAGAGAATAACCTCAAAATACATGCAGATATTATAGGAGTGCCCACGTGGCTCAGTCGGTTAAGCGTCTGCCTTCTGCTCAGGTCATGACCTTAAATTAAATGCAGATATTATAGGAGTGCCTGGGTGGCTCAGTCAGGTAAGCATCTGCCTTCTGCTCAGGTCTTGATCCCAGGGTCCTGGAATTGAGCCCCGCTTCGGGCTCCCTGCTCGGCGGGAAGCCTGCTTTTCCCTCTCCCACTCCCCTTGCTTGTGTTCCCTCTCTCAGTGTGTCTCTGTCAAATAAATAAATAAAATCTTAAAAAAAAAATAAATGCAGCTATTATAATGTCTTTTTACACAAATTATGGTTTCTCTAAATCTGTAACTTTTTACACTTGCAAATAAATATTACATAAATTTATTTCTTGTCCTGGAAAGATAACTAGATCATTTTATATTCAATCTAACAACATTTCCTAAGATGGGATTTAATGCTTATGTCCTTTTTCAATAGGATGGGATGTAAACCATATCATATCGCTTCTATTTTTCAAATTGCTTAAAACCTCACGTCCTTATTAGCAGTATGGCCAATTTGTCTTTTTTGAGGGCTTTAGCTAGCATTAACCAAGAAAAAAAGAGTTTACTTGGTTCAAAGAATCTATTATTCTCCCCAAATCTGTCCACGTAAAGAATTACAAAGTCTGGTTCTAACATCATTGTGTTGTTGCCATATGGAGTCACAGCTGGACTCTGGTTCTCTGATGGTTGCTTATCCACTGCTGGGGTGAAGCTTCTGGTAGTTTGGATCCTTTATGGGATACAGAGGTATCCTAGTCTAGGGATCC
The DNA here is from genome assembly GCF_029215605.1 of Mirounga angustirostris. Classification (NCBI taxonomy): domain Eukaryota; kingdom Metazoa; phylum Chordata; class Mammalia; order Carnivora; family Phocidae; genus Mirounga; species Mirounga angustirostris. The sequence continues at coordinate 30,073,268 of NW_026991719.1, read as the reverse complement.
AACTTTACCTTTGTGTGTGTGTGGTAGGGGGCAGTTCTTGATGTCACATTCATATTCTCAATCCTTGTTCTTCAAAGTAAAATGGGACCTCCTCAGAGACTGAGCACCTATTTACCAATTTTGTGATAGAAGCCCAAGATACATCTTTTGAATAAGAGTGCACTGATGAAAGTCTCCTAATATCTTTCATGAATAAATGATTATTCTGTTGTTTTGGTTTTTTTAAGTACAAAGAGAACTTAGACACTTAGGAGACATTCTGAATCTGGACTGCATCTGGATTTTTGTTTAATTATTTCCCATTTTTTATCATTGCTTCTCCCACAGTTAATTTGATGATTACCAGACCATGCACAAGCACTGTAAGCTGGTATCATAACAAACACAAATAGTTCCTGGTAAACATTCATTTCCATGGTGAGTGTGACTATAAAAGAGTAGCCTACTAGCCCTGAGTCTTGAGTATGCCTTGGGCATCAGTTGGCTTGTTTTACAGAGACAGTGGAGAGTGTTAGTTAATTTGAGTAGTTGGTTGAGTAGAAATAGATTTCTTACATGAAATCATGGTACATTAAATGATATATAAAGTATGACAGGACAAAAGAAATCTGAACTAGGAGACACAGGTTTCCCTACATTGATCATCTTTCGCTTAAGATGCCTTCACTCATCTTTGGTTCATATAGTAGTCTTAAAATTTTTTGGTTTGTGTTAGTTCAGACCATGCTTACACAAAGTGAGCGTGGTGGATGTTTTTTATAAATACTGCTTAGTCTGAAAGACTAAGTCTCAAGGTGGAAAGAAAGGCGATTAGTAATGCCAGGGGAAGAAAAGGGGTGAATGGAGGGTCAGTCCTGAGCTGAAGTCTACTAGCAGGAATAAAACAAAAGGCAATTAATAGTGCTTTTCAACTCTTGTTCCCTGGGCATAACAGAGTTTTAGGCCTCTTTGTAAAAAAAAAAAAATCAATTGGGAATAATGAAGCCATCTTGATGTTCTATCACTTTCAGATGACATAAAATAGAAACCTCAGCTTTACTACTTAATTGTGTGGCCTTAGGTAAGTAACTCAATCTTTACGCCACTTGGTTACCTCACCTGAAAAGCAGTGCTCACACCTATTTCTGTGTGGTTGTATTTACTCAGTAATGAAAAAGCACGTGCAAAACGCATAGAAAATGCTAGCGGTTGGTGGGCGCTCAATAAAGCCTAACTAATAATAATATTAACAAAATGATGGGGGCGCCTGGGTGGCTCAGTTGTTAAGCGTCTGCCTTCGGCTCAGGTCATGATCCCAGGGTCCTGGGATCGAGCCCCGCTTCGGTCTCCCCACTCTGCGGTGAGCCTGCTTCTCCCTCTCCCACTCCCCCTGCTTGTGTTCCCTCTCTCGCTGTGTCTCTGTCAAATAAATAAATAAAATCTTTAAAAAAAAATGATGTGCAATGAAATCCGATTTAGAGCCACTCACATCTCTCATACTCTGGGTCATTAATACAAGTGTGCCACGACATTCAATTCTCTGGCAGTCCTGGACCAGCCATTTGAGACATAGCCACAGTATCCTTTCTCTTTCCCGACCTTCTGGCCAAATATGACAGTACATTGTCACAGGGTCTTATAATTGAACTTGCCTCAAATTTAAATAAGGTGCCAAAGAGAACAGATATTGGGATGCCGGAGTGAGGGTGACAGAGACTCCCTCTTCCAATTACTAGATTTACAAAGAATATAAAGTAGGACCAGTTCCATATCTCTTAAACCCCTCAGCCTGATCAATGACATAAAAATAGACCTATAATAGACGCAGCATTCCTTAAAAAAAAAAAAAAAAAAGAGTAGCTTTATATGTCCAACCTGAATTAAGCCTGAGCTACAGAGAAGTTTTAATGCTAACTAAAATTTGGAGTTTCAATTACTATACTGCAGCTGGACATTATAATCACTGAATTGAGATTGTATTTGCCACCTAAAGTAACAATGGGACTCTCTGAAAGTGAACAGACACCCATGAGCTCTGTAAGAGATATCAATAAAGAGTGGAGGAAGATTACCCCACACTAAAAATGTTTAAAGAGACCTTGGAGGAAGAAAACAATTAAGTTGCCTTTTTGCTTCCTGTGTTTTTTATTGTGGTAAAAAACACATAACATAAAATTTACTGTTTTAACCATTTTATGTGTACAGTTCAGTGGAATTAAATGCATTTATAATGTTGTGCTACCATAACTACTATTGATCTCCAAAACTCTTTTCATCTTGTAAAACTGAAACTCTAAACCCATTAAACAATAACTCCCTATTCCTCCCTTCCCCCTAGCCCCTGGCAACCACCATTCTTCTTTCTGGAAATTGCCTTTTGAATCATGTTTTTTCAAACAGACCTGTTACCCATAAATGGTGGAATCATTTCCAACTTCTCATTCTTTAGTATCCACATATCTTAGCTGTTTCCAAACAGGCTTTGCATTTTTTTCCCTATATAATGCTTTTCCATACTTTTTCTTCTAATGGAGTCATTGTCAAAAAAATTATTCAGAGTACAGTCAACTCTAACCCAATCTAGACTAATATCTCAACTTCTGATTTCTTTCTGTTTAAAGCACTATTAATGATTGCCACCAAAACTATTTTCATTTCTGCACGTAATCTACTATCTTACACTTCTGATAGTTCCCAGAAAGGATGATAGGAAGGCAAGAAACACCTTACAAGACTAAGCATTGCAACATTAGCAGATATAATGAGAAACTCCCATTCGGAAGAGTGAAGGAAAAATGGAGCGGTGAAAAAGCCACTCAAATGCTTGGCTTAAACAGTAAAGTCTGAACAAGAACAGAGATCAAGGACAGAGTGAACATTTTGTACCACAGATTCCGCAGTCGCATGTCTGGATTTTGCAGGACACTCCTGATTTGTAATATTTTGGCTGGTTGTTCCTTTAAAACAGTTACCTGTCTCCTAAATTTGGATTTGATGACTTGTTGGTTGGCATGAGTCTGGCTTGGTAATGGCAAAAACAGCCCCATATTCAGTAAAACAGCAGTAGGAAAATTATCCCCAAATATGCAGAGTTTTCAGTTTGGTGAAATTGCTCATATCCAAGTGAAATTTGACTATACTTCAGGGAAAGATAGTTCTACATATTTCCTGGGGAGAGACAAGGATATTAACAAGGATTGGATGTCATATAAATAATACAGTATGAGCCATGCATGCTGTGTGTGCGTCCGTGTGTGTGTGTGTGTGTGTGTGTGTGTGTGTGGTTTCAGACAATGTGATTCACTGCTTGTTTATTCCAAAAAAAAGTCAGGATGTGGATCATGTGAGAGACTAAATATGACAACAGCAGAAGAAGGAATAAAGAGGAGTAAGATTTTTTAAACGGGAAAAAGCAAGTCATGTACACATACTTTAGAAATGTCTTTTGATTGTTTTACTTCTCTCTTTTTCTATTTCTTTCACTGGATTTAGAGAATGGAAGTAAACATCGAAAATCCTCAGGAAAACACGATGAATTTAAAAGGATAGGATAATGAAAGTAGAATGAAGAAGCATGGAATAGCTGAGAGTCTTTTGCAGCAGGCCTATGAATAATTAAAACCACGCCCTTTAAGATAATTTCTATGTTAGTTTTGCTGACTCCAAAGCACAAATTTAATATATTTATTTTTTCTTATATTACTTAATCTTGCCCTCAGAAACTTGAGCAAAGAATGAAAACCAGATTTGGTTTTTCTTCTAAAAGGAAGCTTGTTTCTCTTAGAGAGAAATGTACTCCAGAAAAGCCATGAACAACAGCAGCATACTTCAGTTGAGTCAAAGTTAAAAAAAAAAAAAAAGAAAGAAAGAAACACCAAAGCAGGCGCAACGCACGCAAAATACATGCTCTCCCTCCTGGACGCACACAAAGGATTAAAACGTATGACCGAAGAAGTGTCCAGAGATTGAAATGAAAGTGATAGTGAACTGGTAAAGATATTCCAAACATTTTGAGAAAACTTGCAATAGACATTGAATAGAAGAATATATTGGAAAAATGTACTCCTCTGACTATGCCTACCGATCTGCTTTATCTGTCTTGCTTTATCAAAATTGGTTATATCTTGTCAAGAAATAATACAGGGTTATCAGAAATCACAGCTTCACTTAGTTCACGGTAGGGCAAGGGTGTCAAAACACAGAATGGCGGTGTCAATCACCCCGATTCTCCACCAGCTATGAAAAATTGGTCCCTGTGAGGGTTACCAGCCCATCTTTCGGTCATAATTGGCAACTCTCGTAATGAATAACTTTTATTTTCTATTTTTTCTCCTAACTGCCAACTATTCATATATAATTGAGCTTTTATAATTTCTTAAGTAAATTTTACTTGTCTGCTGCTTTCGTTCTCTCAAGCAGGCCGAAAATCCTGTACCCACTCTCTCTAGACACCGTGTGCCCTGGATCAGGTTTCGCACAGGCCATCTTTCGCTTACTTTTGCTTCCATGGGCGGTTTCTCTTCTCAACACTATTCACTGGCACGCCATTTTTTGTTTGTCCATTTGTCAATTAAGAAGACGGGGTGAGAGTTTCTAAAATCTAATAACTGTGTTGGCTAAAGATAAGGAACTTAAAAGGAGTCTGGAGAGCAAATGTCAAAGTGGCCAGAGTTTAAAACCACAACAATGCAGCTTCATCCTCTTACTTTACCTAGAGATATCATTTCCAGGCCTGTGACTCTCTGTACTTGATGGTCTTTATCAGTGGGGATTAGCTGCCCTTTTGTACTTTGTTCCGTGCTATACTTTGACATGACTTGGATAATTGAACTTCTGCTTTTTACTTCTAGGTGCCTAGCAATTTATTTACGTGTCGTGCAGCTGCATAAATGTCTCAGAGTGAATTCGCAAGAAGCCAGGGGTCACTCTTAGTGTTCCTCAGTCTTAGAAGTTGTTTTTTAAGTTGTACCTGAAGAGGGACCAACATCTATCTTCATTAGTCAATTAACACATCATCAGAATCTTGGGACCGAACTGAGAATTACAGGTCTCGGAAGTGAGACAACATGGTTTAGAACTACTGAGTCTAGAATACACTGATGCCAGTTAGGGTCCACAACGCTGACTAATCACTGCCAGTGGCACCAAACTCAGTGACCATAAGAGCCTGCTGAGAAGTGGACATGAAAGAAACACCATTCACCTGGGCAGCAGGTAATGTGTTGAAGGGTAGGGCATAAAGTGGTGAATTTTCATTTGTTTAGCAGCTGCTTTGATACCGCCGCTTGTAGTAGAAGTTGAGCCCTGAGAGGCCTGAGATGATGTAGATCAGATGTTTCTCAAACTTGAACTTGTACACAAATCACTGTGGATCCCATTAAACTACAGACTCTGATTCAGTAGGTCTGGGGAGAGGTCAGGGCTCTGCGTTTCTAGTGAACTCCCCAGTGATTCCAGCCCTGGTGGCATCCTTGGACCACACTTTGAGTAGCAAGGGTTGAGAGCACTGGGGATGGAATCTACTGAATGAACAGATGAGGAGAAGAGGGAGGGATGGGACCGACAGAGATGTGGGATAGATGCAGATCTGATGAGGCAAGCAAGATGTGGAAGGCTTTACTCTTCACAGTGTAGCACCACTTACTTGTGACTTCTCAAGTAGTCCAAAAGGTTAATAATTCAAAACTATATACAGTAGTGCTATTTGATGTATTTTTCCTGGTGATTAGTGAATAAGCTGGCATTTGCAACTAGCTTGGTTAGGGGTATAATTAAGCATTCTACTAGATGCAGAACCAGATACAGAGAAGAACAGAAGCAAGGACTGAGGAAAGGATTTGGAGCTCTAAAGGATCATAAAATTAGAGATTCAAATAAAGTTTATCTAAATCTCCCAGGGACCAGAAGGCCCTAGCTGACATCTGGATTATAATAATACAATAATTATGATTAGTGCTTACCATATGGCAGACATTATACATTTATATAAATCACCTCATTAATTCTTACAACAACTCAATGACATAGGTATCACCCCATTTTATAAAAGAGGGAACTGAGGTTAATGGCATGTCCAAATCCATATAGACAGTAGGTTCTAGAGTGAGTATCTTAACCTTGGTCTGGCTAAATCAAAAGCAATTCCCATTCTTGCTTGCTGAAGACCAAGAAACTTAAAAGAGTGTATGTGGGGTGGAGTGGAGGGGGGGCGGAGAGGGGGCACTGAAAAAGGTAGGCTAAGGAAAAGTTGAAAAAAATGATTCAGAGAATGACAAAAAGCAATGATCTTCATATTGTTCTGATATCTCCACCTATATTTGTTTGAACCTGAATGAGCTGACATTTTGAATTTTGACAGACTGCTGACAAATCATGCAGTACTACTCAGTCACTTCAGAGACAAATTTTAAAAGGTGAAATCTAGAGGTGAGAGCTACACTGAAATACAATTCCTAAGAGGATCTGTTTTCCACTAGCCTCAATCCCCTAGCATTGCTGACATTTAAGACCACCTTTTGGAAATTCCAGAGAGAAATAGCTTAGTTGCATTCTTCTTCTTGGAAGTATGAGTATAAATTGCTCCAGGTACCCTTTCTACTTAATCTTTTTTTAAATTTCAGCCTTACCTTCAATTAACTTTGAGCCAACATTATACTTGAGATTTATGAATGTGGGGTTCATTTTTTTCCCAATTGCAAATGTGAGTCCTTCAGGACACAAAGAAGAAGAGGGATCCGCACTTTCTAATGAAAGAGAATTTTTTTACACTATAGATATAGTCTCTATCAGGAGAAGACTTGGGAAGGGCTCCCAGCTACAATTTTGAGACTGTCTATACTACAAAAAATAAACACATGGCAAATAACGCAACAGTGCAAATCATCATGGATGAAACTATTTTTGAGATGAGAAACTGACACTGTTGCAGACCAATTTGGGAAGGGGGGATTCCTAAGCAGGCATCTCTTAGAATTTTCCCATCAGTCTCAAGTGTCTTCATTCAAACGTCCAAGGGTAAAAGGTCTCCATGAAAAATCCCAAAGCACGCAGAGTTGACTTTAGCCCGAAATCTAAAGTTACAGAGGAAGCTCAGCTAACAACCTCCAAAGAGAGCAATGGAAAGGGTGAGCAATTTCCCAGAGTGATTCCTGATGATAATGATTCCATCTCTACTCTAACTTCACTTGGCTTGCATTTAAGCCAACACCAAAATCATAATTCAACACTCATTCCCTTCAAGTTCCGCCAAGCATATGCTAAACCTGCTCGGCTTACCAAAGTATTCAACTATTCAGGGAAACCACCTCTGAGGCTTCCAGGGTTCCATTTTCAATTTAGTCCTCCAGCACGGGGCATGCCAGGAGAGATGTAGAATTGATGTACCATGTTGGTGGTGGCCAAGGATAAATGAAATTCCGCCAGAACGAGAATATGTTGGTAGGCATGCACTTGTTTCTTGCTTTAGGGTAACCAAAAGCTTCAACTGGTAGTTGTAGAAACAAAGAAAGAAACAAAACCTATAAAAATGCAGTCATGAGGTGCTTGAAGTGCTTACACCTGTTCATTTATCCATAAAGCTAAAAGTGAATACAAATAAAATACAAATATGGAGGAAGTTTTGTGCCTATAAGTGATTGCTGTTAAGGAAAGAAATGCTTGAAAAAGATGGAAAAGGCATTTAGACGTAGTCCCACTGGGAATATTCTAATTTTCCATGTATTCCTACCTCCTGGGCATCTGATTCATGCTTCTTTCATTACAACAAACATTTATTTTAAAACTAATCATCCTTCAACTCCAATGGCCTCTTGTGTTTTCACTTCCAAGATGTATTTCCCTTATCTGGGGACGAGTAAATTATTATGGTCACAGGTACCACTATGAAACAACAATTAACTTGAAATCAAAACATCAACACATAATGTGAATAGCGAATGCGTTATTATTGACTTAAAGCTAACTGATTCAACAATATCATACATTTTTAAATTGGAAAAGACATTAGCAAATGATGGAATTTAGGTTTGGGGGATGTGCAATTCTTTATCTTCATCAATGTTGTTTTTTATAAAAGCAGAAAGAGCAATTATTAGTAACAACTTTTTGTGATAACTCTAAGCCAAGAACTTTGCCGCAATGCAACAAGAAATCTCAATAATGCAATACAGAATACACCATAACCTGGAACTCTCTTGGACCTTATTAATTATCATAAATAGCAGGCGGGCCTCATTATATCATGGTTTCACTCCCATCAGAATCCTTCTGGCATGGAAGTCAAGAATGGCATTAGAGTAAAGCAAATAAACCACCAAAGTACCCTTTGTTTCTGATTTTTAAAATATTTTGCCAACATTATTTTCTGTGACACTGGAAAAAGAGTTGGTGTGTATTTCTAATCTTTTAATGATTGCTTCATCACTTTCCCCTCCTTTCTATTTCTTCCTCTCTCAGAGCAAATAGGTCTAACCGGTATGCCACATCTGGATGTGATCCCAGTGCCAAATGAGCCTTAGTAGCTGCACATTAGTAGTTGTACATTTCAAATGCCAAGCAAATGCAGAGATGTGCCTTTGCTGACAGACCGAGCAGACAACATGACATTTATTCCTCTTTATTCTCTTAAGACACCTTTAACATCTGGAATGTGTTCCTCCTCCCCATCTCTTCCATACCCTCTACCTCCCACCATGATACTTTTCTATTTTTCTGATGAACTTCCCAATCTCTTCCATCTGACCTCACCTCTCACATTGCTGCCTCATTTTTCTGGCCTGATTCAAGCATGAGGCTCATCTTTTCTTTTACTTCAGGGCCTAGGGAATGACTCCTCCCTGCCTTTCCCTGGCTATACCTCTCACACAGAGTCACACATCGGAGTTCTGTGACTCCAATTTTCATGGAGCTCCTATACCATGGGATGGAGTTAGGGCCTCTAGTCTTTGCCCCCCTGAGGCCCAGGGAGAGGGGTGACCACAGTGCCATGGTGTCCCAGGCTAGGCTCAGGGAAAAGAGGGGACCTCTGGCCTTTGTATGACACTATATAGTACAGGGCCAACTAAGTCATTGCTTTTAAGAGATTTCAAGTAAATTCTTTTGAGCTAGAAACTCTAACTTTCTTCACAGTTCAATGTAGGTCCATATCATTTCTCAGATATAAGTCCATTTCAATCCTCATTTCTACCTCCCTCCTATACACACACACAAACACACACACTCCTTAGTTGTCATTTCCTATCCCACTTTGTCAGTTAACTTGTTTTTTGTAGTTTTCATTCAATGTTTACTAATTGTTGGAATCCTCCACACTACTTTTTCCATCTTTAGGGTAAATGTAAGTCCACCATTCCTTATGTAAAACTTTTTGGGCTAGCTGTGTTGAGGAAGTCAGACTTTTTCAAATTTTTAAAGGATACTCTTTTATTTTTTTAAATTATGTTAGTCACCATACATCATTAGTTTCTTTTTTTTAAAAAGATTTTATTTATTTATTTGACAGAGAGAGACACAGCGAGAGAGGGAACACAAGCAGGGAGAGTGGGAGAGGGAGAAGCAGGTTCCCTGCAGAGCAGGGAGCCCGATGCGGGGCTTGATCCCAGGAGCCTGGGATCATGACCTGAGCCGAAGGCAGACGCTTAACGACTGAGCCACCCAGGCACCCCCATCATTAGTTTTTGATGTAGTGTTCCACGATTCATTGTTTTTGTATAACACCCAGTGCTCCATGCAGTATGTGCTCTCCTTAATACCCATCACTGGGTTAACCCATCCCCCCACCCCCTCCCCTCTGAAACCTTCAGTTTGTTTCTCGGAGTCCATAGTCTCTCATGGTTCGTCTCCCCCTCTGATTTCCCCCCCTTCATTTTTCCCTTCCTTCTCCTAATGTCCTCCATGCTATTCCTTATATTCCACGTATGAGTGAAACCACACGATAATTGTCTTTCTCTTCTTGACTTGCTTCACTTAGCATAATTCCCTCCAGTTCCACCCATGTCGATGCAAATGGTGGGTATTCATCCTTTCTGATGGCTGAATAATATTCCATTGTATATATGGACCACATCTTCTTTATCCATTCATCTGTCGAAGGGGATCTCAGCTCTTTTCACAATTTGGCTATTATGGCTTTGCTGCTATGAACATTGGGGTGCATGTGCCCCTTCTTTTCACTACATCTGTATCTTTGGGATAAATACCCATAGTGCAATTGCTGGGTCATAGGGTAGCTCTACTCTAGTGCAGGGGTGCCTAGGTGGGTCAGTCGGTTAAGCAACTGCCTCCAGCTCAGGTCATGATCCTAGGGTCCTGCCCTACATCCAGCTCCCTGCTCAGCGGGGAGTCTGCTTCTCCCTCTCCCTCTGCCTTCCACTCTGCCTGCTTGTGCTTGCTCTCCCTCTCTCTCTCTCTCTCTGTGTCAAATAAATAAATAAATAAATAAATAAATAAAATCTGTGGTTTTTTTAAGATTTTATTTATTTATTTGAGAGAGAGAATGAGATAGAGAGCATGAGAGGGGGGAGGGTCAGAGAGAGAGGCAGACTCCCTGCTGAGCAGGGAGCCCAACGTGGGACTCGATCCCGGGACTCCAGGATCATGACCTGAGCCGAAGGCAGTCGCTTAACCAACTGAGCCACCCAGGCGCCCAATAAAACCTGTTTTTTAAAAAAGGATACTCTGGTGAATATACTGTAAATTTAGGCAATACCCATATTTATTCATGGCTGCATATTTATTCATGCTAAGTGGAGATAAACCAAAACCATAAATAGCCTCACATCAGTCTGGAATTGTTTTTTCCACCAAATGAGCTTGCTACAAACTTATGAGAACAACGACAACAAAATACTTTGTCTTGAAAGTTTTCATATTTTAAAAGTGAGGATTAAGGATGGTAGATCTATATTATGTTGTGCAAATTCTAAAAATAATTAACAGAGGAATGGAGTATTTCAGGAGAATTCGGGAGCTTGTAGTTAAAAATGGCTTATTTTTCTAATTTTGGACACAGTACAGAGAAAATTCTGTAGGTAGGATAAAGAAAGATGGATTCACTCAAGTAAGCAGTTGAAAACAAGCCAGAAAAACGAAGCAAAATGAGTGTGTGTGGGGTGGGGGTGGTGGTGCACAGAGCAGCTAGGGTGGAAGTGGAGAAGGAAGGAAACTCAAATTAGAGGAAACAAAGATAAAGAAAAATATTGGCTGACTGGAAATAAAACTTATTAAAGGCAGTTATAAAACTTGGAGAAAAAAGATTATAACTTTGAGGCATAGTCAAGAAATTTTCTTAAATGTTATTTTCAAATGTACATTTTAAACCCACGAACATAAATCCAGGTAAAAGAAAAATATCACAGTCCTGGTCGTCCCTGTTAATCATCCCGGTTTTTAATTTTTCAGTGTTCCATTCGTTTTCACAGGGAAGTGCTTAGGCTTCTTTCTCCTTGGAAAGTTGGGAGACCAAGAAGCTTATTGGAAGTTAGAGGTTAAGGAGCTCAGAGTGGTCTAGGTATTCCTTTGTAAGGGCAGTACATATCATAATTGAGAGGTGAGGGGGAAGTTGCCAATTTTCTAATTTCCAAATGTAAAAAAACCATGGGTTTTTATTTCACATTGGGTTGATTATTATTCTCAAGTCATTTGACGCTAACTGGATTGTTTCTTCCATTCAAAATGTTGCTTTGGTCAAAATGTGGTCAGCTCTATGGAAAGATGTGGTTACAAGGAAAGAAGTTGTTATCAACAAAAAGTATGAAATCCTACAGTGCCGAGGACAGTGTTTCCATAAAAAAGAGGAGGCATTTCTTTCATTTTTCAGATCTGAACCACTATTTTGGGTTTCTACCAAATTTTCCAGATGGTGAAAGATCTGGGAACGTCCCCATCCTCAATGATCTATTCAATAAATTGCTTCTTTTATAGGAAAAATGGAAAGTCGTCAAAGAGATACAATAGACAACCCGCCAAGCGCAAGCTGCACTAGTCAATTACAGAACCACAAAGTCAATTTCAAGGGGTGTTTATACCTCACAGATAGGAAAACAAACAAAAGAGTGAGTGAATCTCCTTAAGAACAAACGCTAGGTCATATTGGGCTGAATCTTCAGCTTGGAGTGCACAGTAGGTGCTCAATAAATGTGTGTAGATTAATTACTTAAAAATATGCCACATTTCCTATGCCAGGCCCTGGGCTAGGTCTTGGAGGGCACAAGAATAAGTTAATGCCCTGGGAGGAATTCAGATCTAACTTGGCATAGCGCAAAGCCGAATGAATAAAGGTTTAAGTCAACGCGCTATCAAAGAACAGAGCCCCAGAGAAGCCAAGTAAGGTTTACTTCACATTTTGCAGGAGCTCTCATACCCATTTTAGCGCTTGCGTTCCCTGGATTGCCCTTTATAGGGGGCGCAAAAGGAGGCGAGCACAGAGAATAGAAGCGACGGCAGGATTGGGGGAAAGCTGGGAAATAGGAAAAACTGCGGGATTCCTGGGTCCGAGACTGAGTCCGTCCTGGGTTTGAAAAGAGGACTATGCCTTTTGTCACTCTTCTTCCTCGAAATCCCCCGGGAGGAGAAATTGGCTGGGGGGGGGGGGCGGCGGGGAGGGTTTACATCAGAGAGACCCACAGAGAGTACTGCTCTTTGCTAGAACGGCCACAGCCCAAGAAACCTATGAATCTACAGCTGACGCCTTCCAGAAAAGGACCCACCCAGGCTCGCTAAGAAAAGGAAACCCACGTGACACCGGAGGGTGGGGGTGGGAAGCGAGGCGACCCCGGAGCGAGAGAGGCCAGAGGCAGGGGCCGGAGACCAAGCTGCTACAAGGAACTGCCCCGCGCAGCCCGTCCGGGGCGAAAGGCTCGCTCTGGGCTCCGCGCGTGCCGGACACTGTGGAGGAGACAACTCGTTCCGAGCGCGCCACGCACGGGGTTCAGAGAAGAGAGACCCGCTTCGCGCACTAGCAAGGGGCGGGGCGGCGCTAGCCTCTCGCAGCGGGAGCCGGAGCTTGACACCGCCCGGGTGCGGACCCACCGCCCCTCCCCGCTCGGCACCGCCTCCCGCAGCCCGGGGAGGGGCCGGGGCGGAGCTAGCCTGGCCGCGCCGGGGCGGAGCAGGCGCCGGCATAGCGCGGCGCGGGGCTGGCAGCGAAGGTCCCCGGCGGGATAGGCGTCGCTGCGGCTGCCGAAGACCCCCTCCCTCCCGCCACCCCGGCCGGTAGTCCCCGCAGACCTACCTTCGCGGCGCGCGGCGGCCTCGCTGCTTCCCTCCAAAGGAGGTCCGGCTCCCCGCTCTCCGGACCCGCCTGGCGACCTCGCCTCCGGCGGGGCGGGCGGCTGCGGCGCCCGGGGCATGGCTTCGGCGGGCAGCGGCATGGAGGAGGTGCGCGTGTCGGTGCTGACCCCGCTGAAGCTGGTCGGGCTGGTGTGCATCTTCCTGGCGCTGTGTCTGGACCTGGGGGCCGTGCTGAGCCCGGCCTGGGTCACGGCCGACCACCAGTACTACCTGTCCCTGTGGGAGTCCTGCCGGAAGCCCGCCAGCTTGGACAGCTGGCACTGCGATTCCACGCTCAGCAGCGGTGAGAGCCCGGCGCGCCGCGACTCCCGCCCCCCGCCCCGGACGGCCCGGTGCCCCGCCGCCCGGACGGCCACCGCCTCTCTCCCCACCTTCTGTGCGCCTACCCTCGTCCGCGCCGCTCCATCTGGCCCTTCGCGGACCCTTGCGCTACAGCCGCCTCCCTGATAGCCGGCCCGCGTCTCTCCCCGGTCCTGGTCGCCAGACCCAGTGCGACGCCCCGCGCCCTCTCCGTCCTCCCGTGGCCATTCCTCGGGCTCTGGAGTAACACGTATGCTGTTTGGGCTAATTGATACCCTTCGAGGCGAGAGCCGTGGGGCTGCGTTAAAAACGCAACGCCTTCCCCACTCACGTTAAGAAAGAGGCAAAACCGCCCCAACTCCACCAAGACGCCCCGGGTCCTCTGCTCGGTCTTCCCCGCTCTCTTCTCCCTCCTCTCTCAAGGAGGAATTTGCCTGAGTTTACCTCTTGGTGCCCACGTTTCTGCCTGCTCTACTCCACTTTGTCTCGGTTTTCCCCGGGGAGTTTCGGTTTGGGTTTTATTTCCTTAAATTTTTGAGGGATCTGGAGAGTTGGAACAGAGACAGGAGTAATTTCCTTTCCTTTTTTGGTGACACGTCGTTGGTTGTGAGTTGCCCTTCTTTCTCTTCCTCTCCAAATACCTCCTCTCTCCTTCAGACCTTTCCTTTCTCCATGAGCTACTTACTCACAGATGCCTGGAAAGTTGTGGCTTATTCAGCTAGCACTGGAAGCTGCAAACGGATGGGGTGGAGGGTGGAGAAGAAGGTAGTCACTGGGGCTACCCAGCCCCAAGGGGGGGCTTTACTCTCTCCTTGACCCCCAGTTGCCTTCCCCTGCGTCCCAGTTACGCCGCCGTTAGCAGAAATCTGCCAATTTCCGATTTCTTGCAGTAAACCCTTTTCCTCGCTAATCTTGATTATTCAGCTGCTGGTGTCAGTGCAGAGAAAGGGGAATAAAGGGAGAGGACCTGCCCGTGATTTTACACTTACCCACGCGTACCCCTAAGAAACTGATTAAATTCCTTCGTGACAGTTTGTCTTCTCTGGGACTATTTATGAAGCTTTACTGGAGACGTTTCAAGTTCCAAGAAAGTTGAAATAGCACAAATGCCACACAAACCTGATTTACTTTTGTCTTGGTTTCTTGTTTCAAGAAAGATTAGTTCACTTGATTAAGTTTCTTTCATAAATTTGATTTTCTGTTTACAAAAGGCCTCTTCTTTGATTTTACTTCAAAATTCCCATTGACGGGGTTCGTCTTTGTTGCTTAATTCACTGTGGAGGGGACTGGTTGGCAGCAGGAGGTCAACATTTAGGTCTTTTAATTCTTTCAGGGTTGGTTGTTTACAACTAAAGATAAAATAAATTGGTAAAATGCCTTTCTTCAGTAACCAGGGGATCCAAATAAACTTTGGAGAAAATATCTTTTCTTTCCCCTCTCCAATAGAAATGGAAATTTATGTAGGAATGCCAGCTTCAGCTTGTCTCCTTAGCAACGGGAATCTTTTGCCCCTTTCTCCTGTCTCCTGAAATAATAGCCCCCTGATTGCATAAAGACTTTTCAGATAGGTTAGAGAAACCAGCCTCTACTCCTCTTTTCTTTTCAGACCCGTATCCTTTTCTCTTGGCCAGGAATGTGGGGAATGGGGAGAAGCCAACCCGAGTTTGTTGAGCAGTGCGCAGTGTTTGCTAATCTCTCCTTAATTGCCTCCATACCCATTTATCTCAGCTTCCCCCGCAACTCCCCCCCCAGGCAAGGAAATAGGGAGACTCAAGCTTCAAGCAAATGTAGAGATAAGAGGTCTCTACGAGGTAGAAATTGGAGGCAGGGACAGTTTCTGATTTTTTTTCCCCCCAAGCCCGTTATCCTACCCTTCTGCTGAAACTCATAACCACAGCATTTATTTCTATTTGGGTTCCTGAAAATCAGCTTCAGTTCTGTTTTGCTTAAGATAGTTTTCATCCCAGAAAAAAGTGTAGTTGGTGAGCAAATGACGTGGGAGGCATAGAGATGGTTTTGTTTGAGGCTAACTGGAACAAGTTCTTGACTTTCTTTATGTAGTAGCAGTTCATTTTTCCTCTCCAAGGCGGTGGGTGGGGGGTGCAGGAGGAAAGGAAACAAAATATGGAAAATTGCTCTATCTCCCCCACTTCACAAAATGTGCTTTCTTAAAATGTTCTGTGAACTTGAAGCTTCTATCCACAAATGTTTTGAAATGAAGAGGGAAGCTTGAATTGAAGCGAGCAATGCTTCTCTTGCCTGTTCCAGAGGGCAGGCAGCTTTTCTCAGTCTGTTTGCTGTGTGGAGTAGCAGAAAGCAGAGAGGGAAATGTCTTCTCTGAAGATTTTAAGAGATCCACTTCATTGTCTCTTGAAATGAATTACCTCGGGAGGAGCCACCAAGGACAGTTTTACTGAAGGCCCTTCCCCAGGATCTTCGGGGCTTAATTAAAAACCTTTGTCTTAATTAGAATTAAAACTACTATGAAGAGATGAGCTTGTATTTACAGAAGGGAAATTTCAGGAATGTTTCTACTGACGACAGCATGTCCTAATTAGGCCCAGTTCCTACGGAAACTTTCCCCTCAGCCATTATTTTTAAAGCTGCATTTTAATTTTGGTACCAAATATGCGTTGTTTGCTGCTTATAACCTGCTTTATGGTTTTAAGCGAAAGCAGAACCATGCCTTTTGTGTCCTGGTGTATTGAAGGTTGCGTCAGCACTTCTAGTACGAACCAGTAATCCGGGTGTCAGTCAACTGTAATGCTTTTCTCTGGTGTCCCAGTTCAGTGTAGGGGGACAGTCCAGGCATTCATCTAAAGCTATAAGTTTTCCCAAAAAGACAAATGAGAAAAATGGCCAATAGACTGTGTCATTCGCGGTGGAAACAAAATAATAATAATAATAATAAAGTATGCTTATTAGGAAGTTTCGAATAGGTGGTGCTCCCATGGCTGCCGGCCACAGAATTTCTAAGGATAGTTTCCCCACTACTGATTTGTGCAGCCTCTTAATAAATCTTTAATCAGCTTATTTTAAATGGTAGTCGTGTTTTTGGCTTTTGCTTACTCACATTTAGTTTTGATAACTTTTGTTTAGAATATAGTTGTTAAAATTTCGTAGCCATTGCAAAAGAATCCTTAGTGCAAATAGGATTGCTCAAGTGGATAGAGAATGCTGATGCCCTAAACTTGACATAAAATGTGCTGTATAACCTCTAGGGTGGCTTTAAAATTTATAAATATGTAGCTGTTTCATATAAGGCAGATTCCTTTTTTGACGTCCATGTGATTTATTGACCGAGCAAAAAGCAAGGACATGCAGATAGCCAAATGAACGCGTTTTACTAAGAGTAATTTTAGGATATAACAAGTGCATTTATCCATCTTTCCATCTATAGAATCTATGCATCTTTTCCATCCATGAAATACTTGATCAAATAGTGCCTTTTTCAAGGAATATTGTTAACATCATTCGTGCACTGTCCTAAAAATAGCTTCATTTGTAACATGAGTCACTGGCAGTTTTGAAATGGCAGTGCGCACCGTATGCTAATAACAGGTGAATATTATTATTTTCAGTTGACAAGAGGTTCTCTTAAGAGTGCTTTCTATGTAGCTCATTTTCCTAAAACTAGTAGAAAATTCCGCTTTAACAGGCTTTGTAAGAAAACCCACCTTGGGTTGTAGTTTAAGATAAACCAAACTGCCTAAATAACTGCAAATCTTAGAAAATCTGAGGTTTAGTGATTCTGAATTCAGGTGTACGTCCTTCGTGCATAATTTGAATCCATACTTCATAGGGAAACAGAATTGCATTGGGAAACCTCACAGTGTGATTTACTCCAGGAAAGGTTCAGCTTCTTGCTCGAAATGAGTTGATATTGATGCGTGTTTACAAATAGTTCTGCAGGCCTGGAGGTCAGACAGTTAGACCCTCTTCTGGCTTCCTGAAAAAGAACGTAAGTAGAACAAATGCAGTTTTATTTAACCTACACAGCATAGGTGGGTGGAAAATTATACAAAGAGTAGCACTCAGCACCAAAACTTTCTCAATAAGTTGGAGAAAACCAAGTATAACTTATTTCACGATCTTTTCTTTTACCATCTCCTAAGATTTTCAAGCTCCCAAGATTGACTTCTACAAAGGATGTTTTAATTTGTGGACAGATATAATTCCTCTTTTGCTCACATTTATAGAATGATTGTAATCTCCAGGGAACCATTTAGATCAGTCTTTTGTCAGCAAAGGGATTTGATGGGTGTGTGAGAAGCCTGGTCTTTCATAAAACATTTCACAATAAAACCAAAGCAAACAAAAGCACATCTTAGTCAATAGATTTTGCCTGCTGTCAGGAATATATTTGGTATATATTACCAAATATAGGAATTTCTTTCAAGTTTCTGTTAATGGTAAGACTACTTAGTGGGACCAAAGATACATCCAGTACTACTAGATGTATTAGTGAAAAGGACTGTAGATGCTTCAAAATAAGTCCCTGGAATACATTATCTAAATACCACAGTAAATTTCTATATGAACTATGCTAAATTATAATGTAAACCTGTAGGAGGGCAGAGTAGTGTTGAGAATACAGGAGGCTTTAGATTCAAACTGCCCTGAACTTGGCCACTTACCATTCATGTGACCTCATACAATTTAATGGCTTCAAATGGTTTGTCATTAAAATTAAATATATAAAAATACCTGCTCATTAGGGTTGTGTTTCTTCCTTATTATATATTCATTAAAACAAGCCCAAAGTGATTTTTTTTTGGATAATTGAGGACTCCCCCCACCCCCTTAAAAGGTAAACTCTTTGCATTGAATAATGAAGTATGCTGTGAGTTTCAAATTTAAATTTTGCTATGCATTACCAAGCATTTAACTATGCTCTTGGTAGATCAGGATCACAAAACTATTATCTAATAGCTACCCTTTTTGTTAGTACTATTACAGGGCAGACGTCTCCATTATTCCCAATGTCACAGTAAACTTGCAAGGTAGCTAATGTTATCCCTATATGTTACTGAAGAGACCAGGCGTTTTATAAGTTTGCCAAGTTTTCAGTCGTTGGTAGAGACATTTTTTCCAAGAGAGTACCAGTTAGTAATGCTGGGAAACAAACCACTTCAAAAGTTAGTGGTACAAAACAACAATCATTTTATTATGCTCATGACTTCTGTGGGTCAAGAATTCAGATAGGGCATAATGAGGATGGTTTATCTGGGGCTCCAGGATGTCTGGGGGACATAGCTGAGGGTGACTTGAATGGCTGGGGACTGGAACATCTGGAACTGCAGGATCTTCTTCCAAATGGTTTCACTGGGTTTGGCACCTTGGTGGAAATGGCTGGGAGACTGGAATCCGCTGGGACCGGCCTTACTGGAATGGTGGTCCCAGGGTAGTCGAACTTATTACAGAATGAGCGGTTTTCCCAGAAAGGGTCCTAAGAGAACCAGTCTCTGTCTTAACTAGCCTGGAAAATCACAGAGGAGCCATATGGAAGCTCAGATTCCAGGGGAGGAATTTGGACTCCACCTCTTGATGGAGGAACAGCAAGGTCCCATTATAGAAGAACATGTAGGATGGGAGATGCTGTTGGGCCACTTTTGAGGCCTAGAGTCTGACACTGGAGTCTAGCTGCCAGTCTGCATTCTTACTTTATTGCCTCTGAAGAACAAAGACAACTACATAGCTACTTTCTTTAAGAATTTTGAATCAGGGGCACCTGGGTGCCTTCGGCTCAAGTCATGATCCCAGGGTCCTGGGAACGAGGAGGGCCCCCCCCCTCCCATCTTGTCGGGCTCCCTGCTAGGCCAGGAGCCTGCTTCTCCTTCTCCCTCTCCCTCTGCTGCTCCCCCTGCTTGTGCTTGCTCACTCTCTCTCTCAGATAAAGAAATAAATAAAATCTTAATTAAAAAAAAAAAGAACTTTGAGTCAATTATATAAGTATAAAATTTGGCTTGGGCACAAACTGCCCTTAACACATGGCTTTAATGATTGGTCACTTTTATGGGGTTACTTTGGATTTGGAATCAAATGAACTCAAAAACCTAACCTGTCTACAAATAGAGAACTTCTGCCACTCTCTGTAGGTGACCTTAAGCCATTTTGGTTTGTAGTCTCAAATGACCAAGGCTCAAACTGATTAAGAATCTGGGGTCTAATCTGCTACTTCGTGTTGCTGATAAAATTTTAGTTTTTTTTTTTTAAGAAAGTTCTGTGTGAGTCTGAGGAGATAGATGCTTTGTACACGATCACTAAAATGTTAAAATTTCAGACACGAGCCAAGTTTTGTAGCACTAGAAAGGTGTTGGAGTTGCAGAATTATTTTTTGTTTGCTTATTTTTCCCTTAATAACAAAATTCTTTTCCTGACAATTGCCCATATATTGAATTGCAGAATCATAGCACATTTGGGGTAGAAAAGATTATAAAAGTATTCCTGCCCAGGCAAATTTCTTGCATGGATAAGAAAAAATGAGGAAGATGCAATGGTAGTGACTCAATAGGAATTGTACTTGGCTGAACTATTTTTGCAGGGTGCGTTTTCAAGCTTTCCTGTCACATTGCAGGTAACTATCTTTTGGTGTTTGAAGGTTTGTTGAGTACTCTCATGTATGGAACTTTGGATGCAGAGGTTAAGTACTACACATGAAATAGATGTCTACTTTTTTATAATCATCCAAGATTTGATTTCACATAGAATTTACGATCTTCAGATAGACTCATATGTCAGTAAGTCTGTGAAGTTTTAGATGTTTTCTATCATCAAATCTACATTGTTGGCATGACTAGTCCTTAAAAATCAACAAAACTTCTTTAAGTTTTGCCATGATAGGATGCTTTAAAACATGTTTAATTTTAAGTTGAATCATAATTGCAAGTATGTGGAAGGCATCCATTTAAGTTTTTTAAATTGATTAAATGAATATAAATTTCACTAGATCAAGTTATTACTGCATCCTGGCTTTTTTTTTAATTACATTTATTTATCAAAAGAGACTGATGTTTCCTTAAACAGAATTTCATCCTTATATGTCAAAGGTACTGGCAGTTAAATCTTACCAGTCTTTTCAAAGTATTGGATCATCTCCCTTGAAAATTAGACAAGGACACCTTTCCTTGCCCTTTTTGCTTCTATATTTGTCTGGGATTTTGAGACACTAGTAGACCATCAATTTTCTATTCTGTTGTAGTCTTCTTGCCTAAAGACTCCCATTAAAAAAAAAACAAAACAAAGCAAAAATAAAAAACGAGGCATCCATGGTTCCCAAAGAACCAAGGAAAAATACCTAGAGTCTTTTTGTCTCTAGCAGCTTATATTAACTATTGGGAGATTTTTGTGTTTCTTTTTTTTTTTTTTTTTAAACTATTGGGAGATTTTTAAATGATAGTTTAATGAGCCATGTTTCAACATAATGTCACCTATTGATTCTCTTTCCAAAATATATGTTTATTAGCAAAAAGATGTTTAAACGTAGAAGCTGGGACCCATGAGTGACATATCATCAATGTGTAAAAAGGCACACCCACAAAAGAACTCAAATTTCCATCAAAGGGGGTTTTATTGCTCTCGTGTTTTAAGGTTCCTAAACCAAAAGTTCATCAAAATGTTGCCATAGTACTTTGTGAATGCGACCTGGTGTCTATTCCTAGCACCACTAGGTGACTTAAAGAGAGAAATGACCTTTCCCCTTTCCTGTCTTCTCACGTGTGCCCAAGGAGTTAACTTCATTAAAACATATTCACTGACCTCATAGCAGGGCGTAGGCATTATCCTGGTACAGAATTAGCCAGTTTGCGTGCCAGCACTGTCCTAGTTAGGGACAGCAAGGTGATGAATGAAACACTTGCTTTTAAACAATGAAATCATATAAATGTACAAAGTAATGTAAAGGAGGAAATAAAAGTTTAAATTCTGCAGGGGGATAGAATAATCTCGTCTAAAGAAGTTTGCTAACAGGGAACTGCTATCTTGCCAGTTTTATCCCCCCCCCATATTTACTAAGAGGGTATCTCAATACAGATCGTGGGTGACTGGCTGTTTTCCGTCTACCCTTTGATTATTATTAGCTACTCTAAACCCATCACAGAAGATTTGTAGTTGAATAGAGGAAGGTCACCCACTCCTAGTCCTGGTGTGGGTTTTCTTCTTCCTGCTTTTCCAGATAACCACGTTTTCTAAATTGTAACCTTAGTTTTTTTCCCTAAGAGTGGGGAAGAAACAATGTTCAGTGTAACAAACTCATCACAACTTTATGGAAATAGTATGATTAGAAATTACTACTGAGAAATACCTGTACCCTTTAGATAATATTAGTTACCATCAAATGCTAACGAAAGCTTTCTAACATAGTGCGTGGTAGGAAACAGCCGTCATTAGCAGTGATGGTGTGTCTTTTTTTTTTTTTTTTTTTTTTTTGTCTAAGTTCTGCAACATGCTTTAAAAGCAGGGCTCTTTGCTAAGCACTGTATATAACGGTCTTATTTGGAGGCGAAGATACCATATGTTATGGTATTTGGATGATAAATTGCATTTTCACCAAATTTTCTAAGATAGAATCCTGTGAAGCAGGTAAAACACCCCTTGATTTGTTAAAGAAAAAGAGATGCGTATTCTTCTAACACCACACAAAATAATTCAAAAGGCTGGAATGAAATTGTCATGGATTGAAAATTAGTAACCTGTCTGGTACTTTTGGACAACCAGAATGTTCTAGAATTTTGGCAAAATTGACCTACATTTTGGTTATTAGAGTTGTTGCATCACTTATTTGCATGGTTTCCTAGTATCATATATGTGCTTAAAGGCAGGTCGGCACTGCACTTTTGACACATTTTTTATCCATAAATTGGCCTGAAGAGTAGGACTCTTAAGTTGTATCATTGCAACTTGATTAACAAGGTGGGTGCTTCTCTAATATTCCATTTCACTTTGTGCAGCACAGTGTCAGTGTCTATATTGTCATTTTGTAAAAGACACATAGTTATTTGCTTTAAATATTTGTTTGCACATGAAGAATGTTAGATTTGATATTAGTTGATTGAAAAGACGTGGTCATTTTAACTATTGAAATCAGAATCGGAATTCTTCTTTTGCCTGTCTTTGTGTCTATATCTCATGGAATAGTGGAAGATTAATGCAACACTGACGGATTTAGATCAGAATGCAACTTAGCCAAGAAAACAAAATTTAAACTCCCTCAGTAATGGTTTCAGTTTTCCACTTCATTTGTCACATGCAGATTAAAAAAGTGAAGTGTATCATTTGATACCTCTGGAAATATTTTGGCTATTAAGTCTACAGTTACCTTCCTTTTACACAAAATAACAGCACCATTTTGATTCATTCTTCATACATGAGGATATGGACTTACTGTCCAAATCCAGAAGTATGTAGCATTCATCTCAAATTCCTAAATTACAGTTGATGAAAATAATTCAATGCCATAATTTCTAATGAAATGAGCTAGGCAGTAAAAAGGCACGGTCTTCTGTGAAGAGGTGGATGTGTTGGAGAATTTGGGTTTGAAAAGTTATTCTGTAACTGGAGCTTGTTCTTCCCTCAACAAATATAAACCATCCCAGTATTTCCCATTCCTGATGATAAAATGGAATTGGCAATACTGAGTTCGCTTTCTGAGTTCTTACCAATATAATTAAAATAAATTTAAGTGTTTTGCTCTACATATGCCCAACAAGTGAATAAAAGTATTTAGAAGAACTGAAGGTGTTCTGGGGATGAGTGAAATGATCCAGCTTATGTGGGTGAGTTAGGGAGGATTTATGGATGACCTGTGAGGTGGTGTCAGGATGATAGGAAACCTCTTTACCCTGTCACCTCTTCAAGGTGGAACAGTAAATGATTTTAATTGCAGTTATGGATATCATTTTGGTTAATATAGCTGTCTTTTAGGGACTTCAAAGGTGAAAATAAAAGTGACCGGCAAATTTGAATGTGATTATAAAAGTTAATTAAAAATCAATATTTTACTTTGTGATGAGAATTCTAGAACAGTGATACTCTCGTATTAAAACATTAAAATACATTTAGGAAAATACTACCCACCCAAATTGTGGGAGTTGAATTTCTAAGGCTAAAAATCTGTTTCTTCATTGCTTTTTAATTTTATCTAATTTCCTAGAAGAAGTGGCAATTGTGTGCTCAGGGATTTACATACAGTAGAACTAATTTCAGTGTATAAACAGTACCTACAGAGGTAAATAAATTAGACAGTGTTTGACAAATTAAAGGTTTTGAAATGAGGTGGGTGGAGGAAAGCTTTAGGCACTGATGTGGTGCATTTGACTTTGGCTTAAAAGTGTGGAAAGTGTATTGTCATTAAGATTTTGCCTTTCCTGAAAATTGGAAGTTAACTTTGACCACGAATTCCCTAAAGGAATGTGAATTTCCAATTTGGCAATTATGATGTGGCTCATAGAATTTTCGTAATGCAGTGGCAATTTCAGACCAGTCTCATGTATTAGACTGTAAAGTAAGTCAGCACAATTCTGCAGATTACTAAAGCATTTATAGACATTGGAAACTCTGGCGCCAGCTAATAAAAATACCTTGAAAGAGGACTTGAATTTAGTTCCTGAGTTGCATATTAATGATGGACTTGATGTTATGATATAAAGACTGCCCAATTTTGATTCTGTAACTGCAGGGGAAAGTATAACATTATGTATATTCATTATATTCATTCCTGTTTTTTTTTTTTTTTTCTTAGAGAAAGCACTAGTAGATAGAGAAGCACACACTTATCTTGAGCCTTGGCTTCCATAGGTGCACTTTCAGTGCCTTCTGTGTGCCACTGTGTCAGTTCTGCCAAAATACAGTGCCCCCCCCCACCATATCTGTGAGGGATATATTCCAAGACCCCCCAGTGGATGCCTGAAACTGTGGGTAGTACCGAAACCTATATATACTATTTTCCTATTCACACATACCTGTGATAAAGTTTAATTTTTAAATTAGGCACAGTAAGATTAACAACAATAAGAATATAAAATAGAAGAGTTATAACAATATACTATAATAAAAGTTACATAAATGTGATCTCTCTCTTGGAATATTGTATTGTGCTATACTAATTCTTCTTGGGATGATGTGAGATGATCAAATGCCTACATGATGAAACAAAGTGAGGTGACTGATAGAGGCATTGTGACGAAGCCTTAGGCTACTACTATTGACCTTCTGGTGATCCGTCAGGAGGATCATTTGCTTCCAGACTGGACTGCGTTTGATCGCAGGTAACTGAAAGCATGGAAAGCGAAACTGCAGATAAGGGGGGACTGCTATACTCTTAAGCAGAATCTGCCATATACTACAGCAGCCTCATTTCACGTGTGAGTTCCAGATCCAAAACATTCTTTGCAGCCCATTTGAGTCCTCCCTGGCTCATGGACCAAGGATGTACATTTTTTCATCAAGACTGATTATCACTTGTTTTCAGAGCTCTTGGAAACCAAACTCAAATTTCAAATCAACTGGCCTGACATTGAACAATGGCCAGTTTTAATTGTGCAGAGCACTGCAGTTTGTAAAATAGCACCATGGCCATTGATGTTCTGCAGAGCTGGTTTATGTTCACTGCTCTGCTATGGTGTCAGTTTATCATTTATAGAAATGTGTAAAACTAATGCAGAGTAATAAATCTCTAAGGACTCTTACCACTTCATCTGACTAAATACTGTGAGGGCTATAAAACTGTGGAACTAAGATTGATGTAGAAATTAACCAATTATGAGAACTTAAAATAGATGATTTTATTTTAAGAAGTGGGGCTGAAAATTGAGAATTTTATGACATTTTAATTTGTTTTGCAAACACTGCATATGGGATAGCGAGTATTTGTGGCATGCAGACTTTCTAATGAAAAAACCATTAGTGTAGAGACAAGTTTTCTGGTCATTTATTGTAATATTACCATAAAATTGTTCAAGTTCTATAGTATATAACAAAACATTTTATATGTATATTTTGTTAAATGTACATTTGGTAGATAAGGAAGTATATGTGTATACATGAAGCCCAGCGTATATTGTTTTAATGGCTATTACTAGGTATCTGTAAAACTATTTTTCACTTTTTAAAAATTCTCCGTATTCTAGTCTTGTTCATCAAGGAAGAGGAAATGGTATCAGGCTGATCTACATGGTTCCTGACTTTAGCTTGCCCGTAAGGCAGGCAGGCCCTAATGTTTGGACAGTGGATTCTAACTCTTTCCTGCAAGAGGCATGATGCCACAAGCACTGTTCTCAGCTTCAGAACCGTGAAAAGTGCCCTGGGTCTCACTGACTATGGTAGCCTTATCGAACCACTTTTTTGGCTTCCTGATTGTTCAACTGATCAACGAGTTAAAGCTTTGGTCCTGGGCAACCTGCCTGAGTCAGTCATTCCAAATGGATATAATGACAGCAATCTCAAAACTTGGCACAGTCTACCAGAGATATGGGCTCAATACTTCAGTCTAAGCCCCAGCTTCTGGCCAGGACAGTGGCAGACATGGCCCAATTCTAGACTTTCATAAAATAAAATGGCTTCTCTGTGTGAACAGGCATTATCTATGGTTAAGGACCAAAGGGAAGGGTAGCAACATTACAGTGTGATATTGGTAACCTGCCTTTTTTACTTTATGTCTAGGATGACTTTCATTAGCCACAACCCTCAGTACTAAAAATAGATACAGGACTTTTAGAAGAAAATAGGGGAGTGCCTGGGTGGGTCAGTCGGTTGAGCGTCCGACTCTTGGTTTCGACTCAGGTCATGATCTCAGGGTTGTGAGATAGAGCCCCACACTAGGCTCCAAGCTCAGCACGGGGTCTGCTTGAGACCATCTCACCCTCTCCCTCTGCCCCCCACCTCAAATAAATAAGTAAATCTTAAAAAAAAAAAAAAAGAAGAAGAAAATCAGACTGGTTGTATTCACTTACTTTTTAGAACTACTTCCTATGCTGTAAGAGGTTCCCTTCCTAATTAGGTTCTAGTCCCTTTTAGTAAGTGTTATTCTGCTTGTGGTTTCTATTGCATTTTATTGGTTTTCCATATGACATGAAGTATTACTATTTTAAGGAAATCTAATTTAAGGAGATTTGGGTTTTCTGTACTTTTCAATTGCTAAATTGGATAAGCATCACTTTGCACTCCTTTATTACTCATTTATCAAACTGACTTTATTATGAAATTATTATTGTCTGAGAGACCTTTACATAGAAAAAAGTTCAGCATTGTTAAATGGTACATAAAGTACAAACCAGGGGTCAATAAATTTTAGCCAGAGGGTCAAAACCAGCCCTTTTGTAAAGTTTTATTGGGACACAGCCATGCTCATTCATTTACATATTGTCCATGGCTGTTTTCACACTACACAGCAGAGGTTGAGTAGTTGCAACATAGACCATGACCCACAAAGCTGAAAATATTTACTGTCTTGCCCTTTAAGGGAAAATTTTGCCAATTTTTTTTGTCTTAGTTTGTTTTTACAAAATGCAAATAAATACTTGTATTTTAGCTATTCTTTGAGGATATTTAAAATAGAGAAAAGTGATCAAAATTTTTTTATTTTGGGTTAAAAGTGGAAATAGTCAAATCTGTGGCATATATATTGGGCTGTGGAAATACACAAATCTGGGCAAATCATTATGCATATATATTGGGCTGTGTGAAAGCTTATCAGAAAAGCAATCTTTTAAGTTATTTTTTTAAGTGAGTGAATAGTTGTATATTGACTTAAAATCGATTCTGTAAAAATTCTTGTTTAATTTGGAGAAAGTTGCTAAAAGTAATCATTTTATAAAAATAATGGTCCAACTAGAAAGTATTCAACATAGTCTCTATTAAAGAATTTGATGGATGAATGGATGGATTTTTTTTTTGCACCCCACTTTGATACAATGAAAATTTTACTTATTCAGAAATTTCAACTTGAAAGTTTTTAGAAGAATTTCTATTATGGTAAAGTGAAAAATAATTGTGCTATGTATAAACTTTTTCAAAGAAATTTAGAGACTTCCAAATGTAAGGATTATTCTTTTGGTTTTTTTAAATTCAAAGCTACATGCTGTTATGGAATAAAAAATCCATAGTATGACTATCCTTTTAAACTCTAGTTGAAAGCCAGATATACTTTTGTTTGAAGTTATATGGCTTTGTTACAAATAGATGGCATAAAAAATGCTCTCCACTTTCTTGGGATTCACCTTTATATTTTAAAAGTGTGGATTTTTTCTGTTTTCCCCTTGTTTGTTTCCTGAATGCAGTGCAAGTTCTGGTTCAGTGCCAGTTATAAATCCAGAATTTATTAGAAGGCAAGGATGTGGAAGAGGACACTTGAGGCAGAGATATATAAGTATAAAGAAGAGAAAAAAACCCGAGGGTTTTATAGGTTCCTCCATTCATCCCTTATCCTAGAGTGGTAAAAGAGTGCACTTTGGAAGCTTTCTGGAGGGGTAATTTCAAAGTGCAGCATCAAAATATCATGAGTTCTTAACTTTGGATAAGACTACATTGCAGTTTAACCATGGATTAAAGTCTATTTTCATTTTCTGCACATACATTAAAGTGAGGGCCAGAAGAGACAGTCTGGGACTTCCAAAGGACCCCCAATGAAGAATGTTCTGCACAGTATCATTTTTTGTGATGCTTTCTAAACTGGATAGTGCTTTCATATATTCACTTTGCTGCTTCTTAGAGAACATTCTCCTCTTCTTATGGGATGGGAAATGGCCAATTTTCTGTCATGCTACTTCTGTATCTTTATAGGAAGTGACAGATGCATTTCAGTGAGGTTTACATTTCACTCAGCACATAGGAGACTCAAAGTATCCATGTACAGAGACTGGTACATAGCATGTGGTCAATATATGCTTGCTGTTTCCACGTATGAATGAAGAAAGGGGGCCAGCAGCTATTTAGAGTACATTCTGGCTCCCTGGGAATACTTAATTTCACAGACCATCCTTGTGGTAAATACCACAGTGAGATTAGAATGAAATGAAAGAGAGGAGGGAAAAACAAACAGTAACAAATTTTCCTGATGCCATTTTGCTGGGGGAGTTGTTTTAGAGAAGGGGAGGGAAAGACTGGCAAATAAAAACTTGGTTCCTTTGGGGGGTGCAGTACGGAGAAGGAAGGCTTTATAAGAAAGGACCGGAAAAAAAAAAAAAAATGAAAGAATGTGTTACTGCCACACAACATGGGTAGCTATCAGAGACATAAAGCCAGACACAAAATCAATATCACAGACTTAAAAGCCAGACACAAAAGAGTTCAGACCATTTACATAAAGTTTAAGAACAGGCAAAAATGAATCCGCAGTGATAGATGTCCCTTACTAGCCTGGGTGAGAGGGTGATTATTGACTGGGGAGGGGCACGAGGGAACCCCGGTGACGAAAATGTTCGATATCTTAATGTGGTTGGTGGTTATATGGGAGTATGAATATATATAAAAGTTCATCATATTCTCGACTTTCATATTTAAGGTTTGTGAACTTTATAGCTCAATAGAAAAAAACAATAATAATGAAAATAGGTTATGGAAAGGATACCCAATTTACCATGAAGGCTTAGTAGAGTCCTTGGAAAGCGTGGCAAACCCCTGGTCTAAAAACACTGCTGTGTTTAGGGGGTGCCTGGGTGGCTCAGTTGGTTGGGTGACTGCCTTCGGCTCAGGTCATGATCCTGGAGTCCCTGGATCGAGTCCCGCATCGGGCTCCCTGCTCGGCAGGGAGTCTGCTTCTCCCTCTGACCCTCCCCCCTCTCATGTGCTCTCTCATTCTCTCTCTGTCAAACAAATAAATAAAATCTTAAAAACACTGCTGAGCTTAGCCTAAGAGACTTTTCTGAATTAGGACGTTTATAGTAATTTTTGTTGCAAAACACTTCAGTTCCCAAAGGATGATTAGCATGCAGTAAGATCCCGTGTATTTAGCTGCAGCTAGATGCAGGCTGCTGAACATCATTCTGTTGATTCTTTGAGGACTGACTGCTTAAAAGCAATACTTTCTTGTTTTTCTTTACAGATTGGCAGATTGCTACTCTGGCTTTACTCTTGGGCGGTGCTGCCATCATTCTTATTGCATTCCTGGTGGGTTTGATTTCTATCTGCGTGGGATCTCGAAGGCGCTTCTACCGACCTGTTGCTGTCATGCTTTTTGCAGCAGGTAAATGTGTATTTATTATGTTCGAGCTGGTATTCAAGTTGCAGCAACCTTTCTACCATCCCTCCCTTCACATGCAGAAGCAGTATGAGGTTGCTGCATTACCTACAAATTGAGAGACATTTGATATATTTTAAGGTAAACTAAGGGTTTGTCTTATTACAGGTTTTCAGTATGTTAAGCATTTCACAGAGCAGAGTGGCAATTTCTAAACTTCTAACTAAAACATGAGTAAGTAATAGTTCTTGACAGGGCTATTGCCTTACGAATTGCAGCAGATGTGTTTACCAACTGTCTTCACATTCAGCTTTTTTCCCCTCCTTTTATTGCCCCCTTGGTGACCTTAAGGCAACAGTATTTTTTTCTGACGTGAAACTGGAAAAAATTCCAATATATGTAGGCTGAAAGGTCTAAATCTGTTTGGAAACAAACACGCTTATAATGAAAAATGATAATGTATAACTTGAACCATCAGACAATTCAGTTGTATGCGGTCAGTGGCATAGTCGTTAATCTAACAGCCATCGTTCTAGGAAGCACGCACAGCTGGGATGAAAACATGAAGCAAGGTAAGGTGGAGGTTTTGCTAAAATCAGGGAACTGTTTAGAAAGGGGGTTTATAAGACTAAAAGCCCAGTCCATTATTTAATGTATTTTAATTTTCATCTATAAGAATAGCCTTGAATATATTGTTTTTTTTTTATTCCAACTGAAATATTCTTGTGGTGCCTTCAATTTACCCTGTCACATCTGATTTGAAGACTGCAAAATAAGCCTCTGTGATTGTCAATAATGAAGACACTGACAGAACCATCTCAGATTAGATGGATTTTTTTTTTTTTTTATAGCTGTTTAAAGATGGGAACGGATGAAATTTCTCAGGATTTGAAGTGTAGTTTGATCTAAAAATATAAGATCAGAAGTAGTCTGCTGCCCCCTGCTGTTTGTGTTCATTTTTTATACCCAAGAAGACTGACTGGAATGTAGGTGTCATGAAAAGGAAGGTCCAGAGGGCTGAAGTACATCTAAGTCAAATCTCTCAAGTGACTTGCTCAAAATTCTATAGTAGTTACCAGCAGAGCCAGGGCTGGGAGGCTACTGAATTTTGAACTAGTGGTTCATTCGCTACTGACTCATTCATTCATTCAGCTGTTCATTAGGTGCCTCTTACAGACTGAACATGGCATTAAGAGACCCACGAAACCAGCTAAATAGCACCACAGATACTTTCTAATAGAATAGAAAACACTATTACAAAAAATAGTTTGAAATCTTAGGCAGTGGCCATACTATTCATTTTTCTGTTGATCTGTGTAATAAAGATCTCTATTGTGAATCATTTAGTACAACATGAAGATTCTCCTAAAGATTCCATCACAGTTCTCTAGTTTATATCTTGGTTCATGGATTTATCATGGATCTTTCTATTCTTAGAATGAAATAACTTAGGTATTTTAATTTTAGTATAAATTTGTCTTTGCAGCGAGGATTTATTAACATAGTGATAAGATAATTAATTGTAATAAAATTTTTTGATAAATTGTTCTGAAATTATATACCATTCCTTAAAACTGGAATTATGTTTTGAATAATCTTTAAAATACTCAGATATTTCTGATTTTACAAAGGTATAGAGGTACTCTAGACATTCTCTTATAAATATCCAGTATTATGGTGCTACCTAGTTACTGTCTCATTTAGATTTTAACTTACCACATAATAGCATGTGTAGAATCTATAAAGAAATCCATTGTTTATAGCACCTATTTTAAACATCCTTAGAAAAATAACTAGGAGTTTCTAGTTCTTTCTAAAAAAGCTCTGTATGTTTTCCCAAGTATAGGAAAATTTATGAAAATGTGAAAATAAGTACTGGTTGTAACAGAAAACATATTGTAAATGAACATAAGTTAGAGGTAATGGATTTGGTCAAAATAAAGATTCCAATTTAGCTCTAGCTACTACAAGTATTAGTAAAGTATAAAATAATGAGAGGAATCCCTACAGTAATAGTCATATATTCATATTCTACCTGCTGAGACCTAAAGCAAGCATTATACTGCTACATTTTTAAAATGTACATGTGCTGAGATTTAATTTTACTTACTCTCTTTTGACACTGTGCTTATGGAAGCTTTTTTTGAAATAACCATTAGTTTAGTGTTCATTTTGCTTATAAGCAAGGTAAAAACTTATTATTTGAAACATGTCATGAAAAGGTTTCTCTCTCCCATCTCAAAACCCATTAAAGAGTTGCCTGTCGCCGATTTCTGGAAAAGATACTCATTACACATAATAATCCATTATTGATTTGGGCATAAGATAAACAAATTTGGAAAATCTGCCCACTTGAAACAATGCTAGTGAAAATCATGGCTGTTTATTTTGCTTGCTTCATAGTAAACATACTTATTCTCTTGGTTGGCCTGTCTCACTTGTAATTCAGTTTAGTGATTCTTTCTAAATGTGTATTTGGAGCCATTTCCCCTTTTTGCTCATGTTGGTCTGCTTGAAAATAGTCTGTGTTTCTCTTCTTTTCTCAAAATGTTTTTTTCAAATAATACCCAGCCTTATCTTGGTGTTGACACACAGAGAATGTTATGTATTTTAGCAAAGAAATAATCTTTTCTTCTGCTGAAACATGCAGTACATAAAATCAAAACAAACATAGCATTACCACTTGGAAACATCTCTACACCGGACTACATAATTAATTAATTCAGCACCATGTGCTATGCCTGGCTTGTAACTTGACAGGGAGAAACAGGCATGTAAACAACTAGCTAACTCTAGCATAATTTTTCTTAAACCATTTCTCTTTTGACAGTTTATGAAGCAGCAAGTTTCATGTGAGCACAAAGCTCCAACCAAAACAGCTCAAGAAATTGATAGTTATAAAAATGATTTTTTTTCATTTATTGTTTTCATTCACTTATTTAACAAATAAACGTGGGGCACCTCTAGTATGTAGGTATACTGCCTTGGTGTTAGATTATATACTCCAAGGGTATTTACTAAAAGCTGATGATCAAATCTCATAAAGGCAGCCAAACATATTTTAAAGGTTTTGCATCTTCCCTTTATCCCTGAAGTCCCTAATTTGGGGGGGGGGGGGGGAGGCTTGTTACCCACCTGAATAGTTAGTAGAATGGCTAAGAGCTTGTCATCACTGCAGCCCGTCTAAAACATTGTCCCATGTTCCACAACTCTCTCACTCACTGGTCTTAGAAGTCCGTACTTCAGAATAAGATACTATCTGTAATAAAAAGGTTGACAACAATAATTAATCGAGCACCTACCACATGTAACACTGCTAGACACTTAGCATATACTATTTCTGATATAGCAATCTTGAGATTGGGTATTTATTTTCCCCATATTATCACTGAAGAAATAAGTTCAGAAAGGTTAAGTGACTCCCCAGGGTTATCCAGCTGGTCAGTTGCAGGGCAGGGTTTCAGTCCATCTTCACTTGGGTATGTATAACACATAGAAAAACAAGAGCAGAATCAGCCTTGAATTTTGAAATCAGCTGCCAACTGTGTACTGCAGTTGGAGTCCATCCTGTAACTCCATTTATTCCATCTCTTGGGGCAACACCTGAAAGAAATAAGCAACTTGAGAGGCCATAAAGACCACACATTGATCAGTGCAACATGACTGAATCATAGCGCATCATGAAAGTGTGCATTTTTCCAATACAGAGGACTATAGCATGTTTCTTATTGCATAACTGACAACGATAGGTAAAATATGATGGGATTGTAACTGGCATCTAGCTCTCACTAAAGAGTTGGTGAAATTAAAGGGGCTGCCTCTTTCTAGGTCCTCTTGTATTGTCTGGTTTTGCAGATCTTTTGTATGCCCCACTGGGACTTAGGATGATTTTTTCCATTTTTTAAAGGCTGTTAGTACAAATTGCAGAAGATTCTCAGTCTTCTAATTCAGATTTTAAATAACAGAATCCCCACTAATTTTATTAATGATACTTCCTTTCTGTTCTTTCTGCAAAAAGCCTTCTGTAAATGAATGTTTGTACAGAATGGTGATTGTTTTTCCCCCAGGGTCCTGCAACTGCTTTCCACCTCTGAGCTCTCTCTGATTAGAGGCTTGAATTTTGCAGCCCTCTTTACAATACTGGAGGTATTTTGAGTCTAGATTTTGGCAGAAAAACCAGTGTCCACCTTAGATTTCAAACTAAAAAGGAATTCTATTCACAGATCTTTATCAGTATCGAACTACCCTTTGGCTAGAACAATTTATCATATCAATGCCAATAATTAATTTCATATGTACTACAACTCTTGGTAGTTACAGATTAAATTTAAAAAGGAAAAGAAGGGGGCGCCTAGGTGGCTCAGTCGGTGAAGCATCTGCCTTCAGCTCAGGTCATGATCTCAGGGTCCTGGGATCAGCGGGGAGTCTGCTACTCTCTCCCTCCCTCTCATTCTGCCCCTCCCCCTGCTCGTGCTCTCTCTCCCTCTCTCTCCCAAATAAATAAGTAAAATCTTTAAAAAAAAATAAATAAAAAGGAAAAGAAGATCGCTTCATATTGACCCTTCATGGGCAAATGTTTTCAGAATTCTCCAGATTACCATTTTCTTTTTGTAAACATTCTCTATTTAGAGACTTGGTTGGTAAGTCCTATCAATTCTGTCTCTAAATTATCTTCTAAGTCTGTAGCTTCTTTTCATGACCCACCATTACTGCCTTAGTTGAGGGCATAGTGGAACACCTCCGTTCCCCGATTGGAACTTCCCCTACTTTATTTTTTGATGGTAATATCCGACTTAAAATATCTACGTGACTCCTTCCTTTCCCTTTCCTAGAATCCAGTTACTGCGTTTTTCTTTTTTCTTCACCTTCTCTCCTCTTTCTTTCCTGCTGGTGGAATCTCAGTCATCACTGCATACAGGTATCCATGCATTGACTAGCCTCCTTCCTAGGAGCCTCCCGTCTCTAGTCCCTCCTGCTTATAGTCTGTCTTGCACACAAACCCATGAGGTCTTGTTCTCAAATACACATTTGGTCTTGCCACTTGTCCCTTTGGTTTCTCCAGAGGCAGAACGTAAGACAAGGAAACAAGTGCAAGTACTTAGTCTGGGAGGCAAAAGCACGGATACAGAAAAGTGAGACAGAGAAGGGTAGGTAGGCAAGAAAGAGGACATTATCAAACCAGTTGTTGTTGAAGGCAGCTGGAGCTTAAACTTCCTGGAAAAATTCTGGAAACCGGTTTACAACACACACCTCAGAGTTATTTCATTGGAAGGACTAGGGAAGTGGGGTATTTAGAAGCCAGAATCTGAGAGTCACTGGTAAGGGCTGAGGTGATGGCAGGGGAGCCGGCAGCGTTCATTTCCCAGAGCACCAGGCCTGCCCCACAATCAGGCAAAGTAGCTTTCGTGGCCAGAGGAGAAGTCAGGCAAAGAAGTGCAGGTGTTGCAGACCGTTGGAAGTCAGGCTGACAAGTATTGGAGTGATGAAGATGAGAGCATATGGGTAGGGCACCAACAGCATCTACAATTCAGATAACCTCTGAGATGTCTCCCTGTAGAAACTGGTCTCTTATTTTTATGACACATAAGCCTTTTATAGTCTGAACCAAACCTTTCCATGGGAATGTACCCTTTATTCCAACCTCCTGACTTTTCTATAGATACACCCTCTTATACTGCTAAGCTCTATACAAGCTGCTGCTTTTTCCCAGAGGTCTTTTCATTTTTGTCTTCTGACGAAGTCCTGTCCATCCTTTGAGAACCAATTCAAATGGTGCTTCCTCTCGGAAGCCCTCCCTTCTTTGTCCAGGCAGAAATGGTGTTTGGGATATCGTTAGAGTTCAGAAAATGTGTAATGAATGGATCAGTGAACATGCCTCTGCTCTTACTGTTGAACACATTCATTTGTAATTATCTATGTGTCTGTTTTCACCATAGAGTATGAAATATGACCGGTCAAGGGCCATGTCCTGTCTGTCTGATCCCTTTCACCTGCCACATGGTCAACATCCAATAAGTTTTTGTTGAAATATCCCCTTAAATGAAAGTATTGGATATTTCAATATTGAATGTTTTCAATGGTTCAGCATTGAAAGCACTGAAAAATAGCCCCTTAAAACTAGACATAAGACAAAAATTAGTACCTCTAAGTTCTTGTCATGCCTCTCTCCACACAATTTCATGGTTACTAGTTTCGTTGCCTCTTTTCAAAAGAGTGGAGAGAGGTATAAAATGAACTTCAAATTCCCTTTAAATTCTAAAATGCTACACAACTTCACTAATGTTGCCCCTGAGGTAGAGCATAGAGAATACCACAGCCGATGCCTATTATGTTTCACTGATTGGTGGTAAAGTAGAAATGTAAGTGTGATGACGTTTTCTTGAGTTCTGGACTCGGTTTGTGTATGTATTTGTTTTTCCCTTCACAGCATCTACAAAAGGCAAGGAGGCATTTTTACCTGCCTCTGTGTATTTTTATTAAATGGAAAAAGTTATTTACAAATGCAGGCTTATATATGTTTTTTTCTCAGTTTTGCTATTACATGCATTTCTCTCAGTGATTCTAAAGAGAGTAAAATAATGCAGAGGCATAAAGCGTTTTAGGGTAATTTTCATCTGGCTACAACACAATAAAGCTTTATCTCTAAGAAAGCTGCTCAGGAGAATATGCCAGTGGAGCCTAATGGAGTTGTATTTCCACTTTTCCACTAGAGGGAAATTATGTCATTGTATTATACCAAGGAGGCCAAGTATTTGCTAAATAAAACACATTGAAATGAATATTAAAAGCAGCCTAGGTAAACAACTCACCCTAGGGACTGGCTCTTTCACAAAAGAACCCATATAATCCTTCTAGAATAGAATTCAGATCAGTTATTACTTCTCTGCTCAAACTCCTTTATCAGCTGTCCATCACACTAAGAAGAAAATCCAGACTCCCGCCCGTGGTTCACAGGTCCATCCCCGGATGGGCCCCTGCTTCTCTCTTCCGTCTTACGTCTCATGTCTTGCCCCACCCAGATTGCTCACTCCCCATTTGATTGACCTGCCCCCCCTCACTTCATTCAGGTCTGTCCTCAAATGACTCCTCCTCCCCTAAAAAGGCTTTCCCCAGCTTTTGATCTGAAAGAGCAGCCTGCATCCCTCTATCTGGTTTTCTGGCGTTCTTGTATTTTTCACGTCTCTTGGCAATACCTGCCATGTTCTGTGTCTGTTTCTTAATGGACGGCCTCCCCATGAGGGTAGCGACTTTTGTTACCCATGCCTTAAACTGTACAATTTGGTTCAAACTTTTATTGAATGAATGAATTTGTCGAATGAGTAAATGAATGACTATTCCTACTTCACATTTGTATTTCAATCACCTACTGGCAAGATCAGTCATGCTTTGACTAGTGACCAGAGTATAGGAGCCTGAGGAGAAATTGCCTTTTTATCTTTTAAACTTACTAACTTTGCAATGTTTTTCTGTAGTTCATGGTTGATAGTAATTAACTTCTTGTTAGTTTTAAGACATTTAATACATGAAACCACCCTTTCCCTCACAAAGTCACAGAGCCAGCTGACTTTATTTTTTTAATTAATACACATTTAGCACTTGCTGGAAGTAGAGGAAGTATGGGTTATATAATGAGCTGTCAGTTGTCCTAACAATGACTTAAAACCTTTTCTAAGACCTTTAAACTATAAACAAGATGTGATGTTCATTTTGGATGCCAAGAGATTCTCCTTTTATATGGACCTATTTATCCATCCACTCTCTATACTATGGAAGTGTGGTAGGTGCAGTGTTGAGCTACATGGCAAAAATGTTTCAAATTCTTATATCTGGCTCCAGAAAGGTTACTTGACCCCCTAGTCAGAACCTTACAGAATGGAATGATTTTGTGGAATCACACCCTCATGAATTTTCTGGAGTTCATCAATTTTACGCTAGAGAGAGGACCATTAATGTAGACTTTCTGGGAACATTAATCATATTGGCAATAAGGATCTTTTATAGGTACTGAGAATAGATGAGCATAGACTTTAAAGCACAAAACTCCAGTTTAATTAAATACGCTATCCATCCTACTGCTCTTTCTAAAAAAGGTAATAAACTGTATCTTTTTTTACTATATAAAATTTTATTCTTGTCTCCGTAATTGTTCATGTGTTTGTTGTTGTACATTTGGAATTTACAGTGTTTTTAAGATGAGTTAAATAATAATCATTTTGACTAAACATTTACTTTATGTAGCGGGTTGGCAAACTTTTTTTTATAAAGGGCCAGATAGTAAGCACTTCCGGCTTCGTGAGCTGCATGGTTTTTCTTGCAACTATCCAAGCTCTGCTGTTGTAACGTGGACAGTACATGAACGAGCCTGGCTGTGTTCCAAGAAAACTTATTTTCAAAAACAAACAGCGGACCAGATTTGGTAGTTTGCCAACCCCTGCCCCATAGTACATAGTACCCAGATTTTTTAAGATTGTTTCTTGAGGGTAGAAGCTGTCCTATAGTAGAGAATGAGGCAGATGCATCCCATAAATTCTAGTTAAGTTGATTGAAATAAAGTAGAAATTATACAATACATGCAATATGCAGTTATGATTTTGAATGGAAGACATCATCTTTTGTGTAATCCAGTGTCTCCCATATAGAGATATCAACAGGATAAGGACCACTTTAATTTTAGATATATAAGAAAAAACAACAACCCTTCCCTTTCCTGATGAATTTTTTTTTTTTTAAATCAGGTATGACTCATCACAGTTCCCCTTTAGCCCTGACTGACAACTGACTTAAGAACCAAGAGTTAGCTGAGAACAAAGAGCTGAGTTTTGTCTTGATGGTAGTAGCTAACATTAGCTGATGTTTTCAGTACCATTAGCTCCTATGCCTTCATTGATTTCATTCTTTTTTGAAAGTAGGTGAAGAATAAATATATAAATGTCATCTGTTATATCTAACACAAAGGTTTAATTGGATGTGGCTTCTTGACAAAGATGACTTTTGAGCCCCTTTTGAAGGATGAGAGGAAAGGAATGAAAATCGTTTTTGATCAGAGGAATATAAGCAAAGGCATCATGGTAGGAGTTGCTAGAATCATTGGCTGAGTTACGTGGTATGGAGAAGTAGCAGCAAGAAAAGCACGTCTTAAATCACAGCTTGACCACTTTCATCAGTACAAATGAATTTGAATTCCTCAGTTCCTCAAGAGCATAAATAAATAGCGAGGGTTTCGGGTATTTGCGGTCACTGTTCTCGGGGAACTATTTACAGGTTTTGTTTTGTTGAGCTTATAGTACTACTTGCATAATAGTGATGCTTATATATGTATGTCTATAAAGTGAGAATCACTACTTTGTATGCTCTTGTAAATTATTGCACTAATTATTTCATCAAGTACTATTATGGGGAGTTACT
Organism: Mirounga angustirostris; assembly: GCF_029215605.1. Lineage (NCBI taxonomy): Eukaryota > Metazoa > Chordata > Mammalia > Carnivora > Phocidae > Mirounga > Mirounga angustirostris. Next base: position 30,034,126 of record NW_026991719.1, on the reverse strand, counting down.
AATTGCTAGTAGAGTAATTCTTACTATATTGTGAAACAGTGTTAAAGACAAAATTGCTAATGTTTTAAGGTATACCATCTGGAATAAGCAATGCTTCAAATTTTTTGGCTTTTATGTTTGATTACAAAGCAATTCTCATACATATATATTTATATGTTGTATCCTTTTATTTCCTGCAAAGAACACTTTCCTAATTTCTATTTGCTTTTCTTTCAGTTGTTTTACAGGTTTGCAGCCTGGTCCTTTACCCAATCAAGTTCATTGAAACTGTGAGCTTGAAAATTTACCATGAGTTCAACTGGGGTTATGGCCTGGCCTGGGGTGCAACTATATTTTCATTTGGGGGTGCCATCCTTTATTGCCTGAACCCTAAGAACTACGAAGACTACTACTAGAACCAACAGTCTCACATTTTAAAAAACAACCAACCATCCAACAAAAGGATTACGTCTGTTATCTTTTCTAACTCACTGTTTTCTAAAACACATGTGGAGCATCAAGCAGTTTCCTCAGTTGATTTAATATCTTTTGCCTTTTGGCTGTCAACATCATAACCAGCGTTCACATCCATTTTAGGGACCTGCACAAATTAAGAGAGCTGATTAGACATAGGCAAATGCTGCAAACTTCCAATATGTTCATGTCATTTTTCTTGACAAGTGAAGGGTCTATATAGGCAATGCTTTGGCAATCAGCTTCTCCCCAGGAAGGGAGTCAAGACTTGGAGGCATGTGCTTTTCATTGTGCGGCTAGCAATTGTGCCTCAGCCATATCTAGAATGAGGAAAATTGAGAGTCTCTGCTTTCCCTGGGGCAACTAGAAAGAAATATGCATGAGTTGCTTTTGTCCGAAGTACCCTTTAAATCATTTACCAAACATTACTGCAAATAATTGTGCATATGTAACAAGCTTAAATATTTTTATAGAAGGTGAACCATTAGTATAAATGGTAATAAGTTGTTCCCTACTCCAATACATGCATTTGCCTATTACATATAAAAGTAATATTTGCTCTAGTGAAGTGATTTGAACACTAACCTTGTACACGTTAAGAGGCTTAGATTGGTATTCACACTTATTTACTGTACAAAAGTACATATACCTTAAAGCTTTTGCTCTGTGTTCTCTACTGTTTCACTGGAAAGTTTTAATAGAATTGTATAAGAAGAAAAATTGAAATGGTGTTAATCTGAAAATTCATGATTCTTCTGCAAGCACTGTAGTTCAAAAGAGAGTAGCAATTAGAATGATCATTTTGTTAAAAGTTCAGTAAAATAGAAGGCTGCTTTTTTTCAAGTACTTTAAATGTCTTTATTAAAAAATAAAAGAATAGTGATAGATTTATAGAAATGTCTAAATGTCTCAGTAGAGGAGTAGAATTCATCTGGTTATCACCTGGTCCTCTGAAGTTAACTAATGGGCTGATTTCTGCACACAATTATGATGGATTTATGTTAAGGGAATCATTTGTTGGCTGTTCAAATGGAAGGAAGGAAATATCAATGATAGGGAATAAGTTTGCAACTAATCTCACACTGCAAACTTGCATTAATCCTGTTTAATACACAAATTTGGATAGTTTAATTATAAACATATTTTTATATCAAATAATACAGTTCTAATATAAAAGTTATAGATAGTTATTTTTGTTAACAAAGACACTAAAACAGTATGTCCTGGTTTTGGCCCTTTTGCAGAAAGAAGCATTGGAAAAATCATTTAAAACCTACTTATGTTCTATTGTATTGCAAAATCTGTTAAGAGCAGGACCACATCAATAGTATTTAATAATTTGCTTTACCTCCCAGAGCAGAGTTCTGCTTTCAGCTTGTCTTAAGAACTGTTGCCAGAACAACAGGGGAAAAAAATCTATTTTATTATTCAAACGCTTAAAAAAAAAAAACCCTTCCATCTTTTGACTTCTCTATAGAATCACAAAGTAAATATGAAGAACCAGGCTTGATCTTACTTTAGCAATGACAGACAAAAGTAATTAAATGCATCCTAGAGGGGCACCTGGGTGGCTCAGTTGGTTAAGCGACTGCCTTCGGCTCAGGTCATGATCCTGGAGTCCCGGGATCGAGTCCCATATCGGGCTCCCTGCTCAGCAGGGAGTCTGCTTCTCCCTCTGACCCTCCCCCCTCTCATGCTCTCTATCTCATTCTCTCTCTCAAATAAATAAATAAAATCTTAAAAAAAAAAAATAAATGCATCCTAGAGAGAAACCTTTATAAAAGTATATGATTCTCTATAGACTCATAAGAAACTATGGGTGGAAGTTTTCCAGAAGGATATTAGTATCATAGAATCTTCTGAAGCAATTTTCTTGAAAAATAGTGAAATCTGGGCCAGACTGTCTTGCAGTTAATTGCATATTGTCAGAGCAGCATGAGAAATACAGTATTTGTTGGATAGGGATTTTGGCTATTAAACACTCTCTATTGTGAGAGAGTCTCTTTATTCCTGAATAATGGGAGAACAGTACTTTGGGGCTGACATCAGTGAGGCACTTTTCTTAGTCCTAGCAGAGGATGCAGTGTGCTGTTAGACCGGTATCACATCTCGAGTCGTACCAAGTTTTCATTCTCTGTCAATATGACAGGCTGGAAAATGACAGACTATGTTATAGGCTAAGGCACACATATTTGCAGTACACTCAAAGGTAGATTTCTTATATAAGTTTTCTCCCCTTCCCAGTGAAGAGCCCTATGTTGTATTTCTACCATCACTAATATTTGAAAGTATTTCATGACTAACAAGCTCAGTACAACACGAAAATTGTTGCTTATCCGAAATACTTTTTGTCTATCAGAATGAACACATGTGAATTTTCACCTACATTACGTCTTTGCAGCTTTAGGTTTGTTTGATGTTTTCTTACAAGCAAAACTGTTGACTATAAATCCATTGTTTATCTTAGAGCGATATATACGCATACACACATAGAGCATAAAGTACTCATCAGGGCTAGTTACTTGGATTTCTTGCACAACTATTTAGCTTTTTGTAAGTTCAACATGTAAATTTTAAAGACAAATATAGAGAGACCTATGTGTTTGAAATATAAATGATATATATGGATTAGCATGTACCTGTATATTATTAAACATGCAATGAACTGACTGGTAAGTGACGTCTAATTGTATGGCTAGCAATGTAATTTATTCAGACTGTATTTTTGTACAGAGCAGCGCACACTAACCTATGCCTCTGTGTCCTCTTTAATGCCTAAAACTGTGCCTAGAAATTTCATCTGTCTTAAAAAATAAAATTATACTTCATGCTGTTTATGCTATAGTTTCTCTACTGCTGTTCTATATTTATTATTTTTAAATATATGACATGTTTACTACTTAAATATGAATCCATGGTATTCTGGTTATTTTTTCTAACAGTCCTCTGGGGGAAACCTGTTTATCACTCCAGTGGTTTTGAGTTTGCAGTTTCGCGATCGGTTCTTCATTTCCTGATTTTTGTAGCTGACATGAAGTTATCTATGTGGAAAAAATAAAAATAAAAGTGGTTTCACTGATGTGGTTTGACTTGTGTCTTCTCTGCTGTGTAGACCCATTAACAGGTTCCCAAATTACACGTCTGCAAGTTCATGTTCTCCTTTATAATATATATTACCTAGAAAACAGAACCTGCCATGGCATGCTCATTTTATGTAAAACTTTTAAAACTAGTTTTGTTTCATATTCTCTCCCAAGATTCTTTCTGTCCCCTGCAGTTGAGTTATATAAACACTAAGAGAAAGAATGTTAAATGTCTCTTTAAACTTTATTTTGAAATGCACAGGAAGGAGATACAGCGCAGGCTACTGGTCTTCCTACTCTAATGACACAATTAGAAACAGGAGTAGCAAAAGGGTCGATACTCTGTTTTGGCTTTTGTTTAGTTTTCGGTGTTTGCAAGGTAAGTTAAAACAGCCCCTCCTGCATTATTTCTCACTTTTAATTACAGAGGCATGCTTCATTTTCCGTGCACACGCGCATGCGCATGTGAACAAATCCATAAAATTAAAGTCGAAATTTCGCATCACCTTTGTGTATATAAATGGTGAGTGTACTTGGAAAGAAATCTAAATGAGGCAATAAAATGCACTTGTATGGTTGCCAGAAATTTTTCTTGAAGATATAAATAGAACCACATGTAATCGAATAAACTTTCTTGTGTTGCTAAAATCAGTTTGAACATGAAGTACATATTTTTGTTAGGATATCCTTTCATGTCTCATACGAACCCTTCAGTCTTGAAAGGTTCACAGAACTCTTTTCTGCCAAAAAAATACTGTAAATCATCTGCAACTCTATGCTATATTTAATGTCAAACTTCCAGAAGTATGCATATTTGACAGCTATAAATTCAACATTTTCTATCATTTTGGAGATTTTCCTTTCCAACGGCCTTACTATATTCTAATTTGATGGGGGTAGCATCATTCATTTGATGTATTACGTTTTCAGTATAAAGTACTTTCATTTGTATACAGAATTCTCATGAGCAAAACACTTACAAACATGTCCTGCCTGATAATTATCCATGACCCACTTTCTCTGAATTTGGAAGACATGGAGACATAACTTCACTCTGATTTGACAAGGAAAAATCCTTGGCCTTCAGATTTCATTGTGAACATGAAACAGGAAAGTGTTTTCAATTTGCTCTGCCATAATGGCCATATAGCCTGTTAGCAGTTTCTTTTATTAAGTCGGGTCCATCCTATGTCAACACAGTGTCCCATTTTGAAGGTTTTTAAGTCGTCTGGGTTAGAAAATAAATTGGTAGTGAAATTATTTTCTGTTCTGTAGAATAATCCACTGAATACCTGAATTTCTGATTTATCAAATTCTTATAACCTGTTAATAGCTTTTCAGAAGTGCAACCTTAAATGGGATTAAAGGAGCAAATAAAAATTAGGATGATGTGCTTAGTATTTTCACTGGAAGCACTAATTTATTTGAATAACTTAACTTCTGTGTCAACTATTGGAATGTGGTATCATAGCTACTGAATGCTAAAGTTAAGATCAGACTAAGTAACAAAATGCCATCTAATAAAATGCCAACAATTTTTCTTGTATGAGGCAGGTCTTCAGACTATTCGAGAAGTCCTCAGATTTCTAACAACTACGTGTTGCTATGAGCAGAGAGTCCATATATCTATACTTGGAAAATCTGTTTTCAAAGAGTCACCAGCTGGGTGACTCAGACATTTATATTCCAGCAGTAAGTCTAATGGTTCCAAAGTATAACTAAGAGAACAGGAGCTGAACTGTTCAAGTGGGAAGAATAATATGTGGTGTTTCAAAGCCAAGATTAACAGCACACAAAGAATGGTGTTCTTTATAAAACTAAAGCTGTGTTGAGTGGTTCACCAGAGAAACTCCATTTTGGCAAGCAATTATTTCCAAGTTGAATGACTTCATAGGAATAATAATTATAAAAAACTTGGAACGAGTACTGGAAAATCATGTCATCAAACCAACAAAAACCTTGAATACTTCAATTTCTGCATGTGACAAGAATTAATGAAGAAAATAGTATCTAAACATATACTAATAAACATATATACTAATTATATATAATAATAATTACACATTACATACATGTGATGGTGGTACTGAAGACTGCTCCTTGGCTGCTTTGAATTTATCATTATAAAGGTAAAATAAGAAATAAACAGCCTATTTTTTTTTAAATATCGTTCACAAGAAAGGTTCCAAGAAATTGTTTTAAGTCTGAACAGATGAAATTATTATGAATGAGGGATTACACTGTTAAGGGATAAATGGAGGAGATACCTTGTGTTAACCGATACCTCGTGTTAACTCTTTGATACCATGTGTTAACTAAAAAAACATAATGCTCTTATGCTTGGGAAACTCTCCCACACACAAACTTCTCTATCGAAGTGTTTTTGGAGACTAAGTACCCCTTTGTGGCTATATCACTGCTCAGTGGGAATGTGGCAACTCCTGATGTCAAGAACAATTTTCCAATATTTAACATTTAGGTGATTCTTCTTAAGCATTATCTAGCTATTATGGTTGTGTTAATTATTTGCATAGTGATGTGTCTGAAAGAAGCAAAATGAGAAATTGTAATCATTGGGAAGGAAAAATTTTCCTCTACCATTCAAGTTTTTGTTTTTTGTTTTTTGGCTAGTCTTAAGAATTAAATTGATATGAGACAGATAAACAGGAAAAAATCAAATTTAATTATGTACATATGGGGACTCTATAAGATTATGAGGCCCACAGGCAGTCAGGCAGTTGAGCTAAGGAGAAGTGGGTAGGGGTCTGGGCCTACAAAGGGAAGGAAGGCAATTCCCAGGAATATGAAAAAATCAGTGTTTGGTAAACAATATTTGCTGAGCATTCCAGAAACAATGGGACACAGAGGATTTGGATCAAACAGGACTTGCTAGTTTCCTCCCTGTCCACTGCACCCAGTTCATATTATACTCTAGTTATCTGTGGTGATAGCTCTCCCCTGGAGCAGATCCTCTATCTAAATCCTTTCAGGCAGTTATGGAAGAAGCAAAAAAGAAAAACTCCTTGAGTCATCTGTTTCTTAAAAACAATCAGCCTAAAGTAATCCACAGGCCAAAAGACACATTTTGAGGAGGCAAATTTTGCTCCCCTAAATAATAAAACATTTAACACTTATGATAATGAAAATTGTTTCTCTTTCAACTCCACCCTCTGAATGCTGTTCACTGTTGGAACAAATTTGGCATAAATTTGACATAATATAGAAATCCTTATGGAGGTATAAGGTTTCACATAAAATTTCCAGTTATATTTTCTGAAGACCTTGATATTTTTAAATGCTGCTTAATGAAGCAGAATTTTGGAAAAATCTATTCTCAGGGTATTTCTGTGCAAGCCTCAATATTTAGCACATCTTTCTAGCCAATTTTCAAGACATGGAGTACTTTGAGTTACTTTCTCCCATTTCTTCAGGCCTGTATAAAATTATTTTTTCCCTATCTGTATCAAAAGTCAATAAATATTAGTACATATTTAGCCAGGTCTTTGAGCTTTAGCAAGTTCAGGTATGATCCTACACACCAGGATCCAACCTCCTGCTGTCAATGACTGCATAGCATTTTTGAATTAGAAATGTTCTAGAAGTTGAGGCAACCACTAAGACTTCTTATGCCCATTCAAACCAAAAGCACTGTTTGGCTTCAGTTAGGTTTCTTTGACTATTGTGCTGTTTGGACAGGGAAAACACATGTAATATGCTATTTTCCTAAACTAAGGCTGGTTTTGATTTATTATTATAAATATGTACAAATTTCATGCATTTATATGCTTAGAAGGGTTTACATATTATCTATTTTGGAACTGGAGCATTTTTAGATTTACAATTTAATGGAAATACAAAGTTACAGTCAGAGTAAGGACTGGGGGAAAATATCTACAGGAAAAGGAGATCAAACAGCTGCATCTTCCAAGTTTTACCATTTAGTCATAACTGTGTGGTATAAGACTGTGAAGGTATGAGAGCAGAAACCTGCCAGGTTGGTATAATTGATTAGCTTTGGAGTCTATGCTCCACCCATAATGATTTTTCTGAGAACAGTAGAGGACTTGGCAGGCATCCATATTTGCACCACATGACCCTGCACCCCTGGTCAGAGGTAATTACAGCAGAGATGGTTCCTGCCTTAAGCTAGCCTCCTCTGTTTCTCTTGCCCATTAATTTGGAATTGGTCTCTGCATGTAGCTAGTAATAAAATGCATAAACCATGGGGTATTGGGGGTGTGTGCAGGGATGCAAAGAAAAACTGCAGAGAATAAAGGAATGGAATAGATATGCAGAGAGAAGCAGTCAAGAAGGACCATGTAACATCCAGAGAGTGGGAAAGAGTACCAATTCCTAGTAAAGTCAAGCTGCCTGTGTTCCATGAAGTACTCCCGTGTCCTTCCAATAATTTCCTGTTTTGATTAAACCAGTTTTAGTTGGAACCAACAGAACCTTCTGTTAGACAAAGCACCCTTCATTAGAGGGTTCAATATTCAGGTTCTGCTAAAAGTCCAAAAAAGAACTGGGAAGATTTCTTGGCACACTTCCCATCCCAACCCAGGGTGCCCAACATTCCATTTCCCCATCAAAATTTACTCCCACTTGTCTCATTCACATTACAATGCCTCATTCACAGTACAATGTAGCTCAGTGAAAAGATTTTAATGTAAACTCTCCCTTCTCTGTGTATAGTTTTTCCAGGATCAAAGTCATATGCTAAGGGGGAAAGATCAATAATTATTAGATGGCATAAAAGCTGCCCTGGAATCTCAGAAGCCACTCATGGTAATTTCTCTTACATCTTACATCTAGAACGTACTGGCAATCTACATTAGCCCCTAAGAGCTGTTGCTCTGCACAACCCCAGAGAGCACCATTCACATGTGTTCTCCAAGAATGCCAGTCTTGCTGACTTTGCCTCTATCTTTGAATTTATGGCTTATCTTGAGGATTTCAGAGTAATACCTCACACACACACATATCTTTTTTTTTTTTTTTTGCCATCTTAAAAAAACTTTATTATTTTGAAATAATTTTGGATACCGAAAAAGTTACAAAACTGGTAGAATTTCTGTCTACTTTTCACCCAGCTTCCCCTTATCTTAACAGCATATATAAACATTGTATTTATCTGCTTGTCTGAAAAATACACTGCTCCTTCCAAAGATAACTATGAGTTTCGGGAAGAAGTCTTGGGCCTGGGGTCAGAGCTGCTCTTATGTGTGGATATGAGGATACTTGCTGACAGTAAAGCACAGTGAAAGATCAAATGAATGCACACACATATCTTTTTTAAAGATTTTTTTTTTAAGATTTTATTTATTTATTTGAGACAGAGAGAATGAGAGACAGAGAGCATGAGAGGGAGGAGGGTCAGAGGGAGAAGCAGACTCCCTGCTGAGCAGGGAGCCCCATGTGGGACTCGATCCTGGGACTCCAGGATCATGACCTGAGCCGAAGGCAGTCGCTTAACCAACCGAGCCACCCAGGCGCCCTTTTTTAAAGATTTTATTTATCTACTTGAGAGTGAGAGAGAGAGAGAGAGAGAGAGAGAGAGAGAGAAAATGAGCAGGGGAGAGGGGCAGAAGGAGAGAGAGAGAGAGAGAAGCAAACTCCCCGCTGAGCAGGGGCTGGATCCCAGGACTAGGAGATCATGACCTGAGCCGAAGGTAGACACTCAACCGACTGAGAAACCCAGGAGCCCCTCACACACACAATATTATTATCAACCAAAGTTTCCATTACTGTCACTCTAGTGCTGCTTTGGGCTCAAGTAAATCAAACCCAAGTAGAATCAAGCATTTTGGAGCAAACCCAGTAACTGCATATAGTAAAAGAGTCTACTCATCCAACTTCTCCAGAGATCTGATCTGCATGGCTGCTTAAGCAAGTCAACCTAATGGTTACAGTTATTCTTGGATCCTCTTTTGGCTACACAGTGGCTCCAACACATGACAAAGTAGTTATATACAAGCACAGACAACTAAACCCAAGGTCAAAGACTTAATCTCCCCTGCATTTGTGTTCCCAAATCATCCGAGGATTAAACAAGGGATGGGAAGTAAAACCTCCCCCATTCTTGCTATTGTGTCTGCCTAAATGCAAATCTGTGTGTGTGTGTGTGTTTTAAGAAAAGAACATTACTTGTTCATGAAAATCCACTGATGAAATATGTATTTCAATATCAGATGCACTACGACATAGATACTAACAACTTCAAGAGGAGGACTGTTCTTTCTTGCAATGAGACCAAAAAATATTTAGGTGTTTACATGACATACTAGGATGAATTTTTTACTTCTTGGTGCGAAGTATTACAGGCAGTCAAATTAACTGTCAACTCCACAGCTTTCATCCAGGGGCTAAGTCATCCACTTTGAGAGGTGTTTTGGGTTTTTTTCCTATTTAATTTCAAAATAAAGTTCTATTGATTCATGTGAATTTCAGCTTTGATGGACATTTTTTCTGTGACTCTGGATGACAGTGGATGGCCTCATGCCCTTAAGACAAACTGATTCATCACCACTGGTATAATACACGATCCCTTCTTTCTGTGAACAATATCTTCAAATTGCCCAGAGAAGCCACATGCACGCACAACGTGAGACAGAGTGGTTCTGATAGCTGGTACTATTGAGAAAAGGGTTCCTTAAGACTTAAGTGATAGAAGACTTCAGGGATATGGTGGGACTTTCTCTGGCCCATTTTAGCTGTTTCAGTATTTGATATCACTAAATACCCTACATCATCATTTTTCTCATTCGTTTACATTTCTCAGGCCTTCAAAAGATCCTTGAACACATTTAACAAAAAGTTTAATCCTTTAGCACATTCTTTTTCCTGTGGCCTGAGCAGCAAAGCCATTTGTTTTTTGAAATATCAGCAACTATCCCATTTCCTGGGTCAAGGGAAAATACATGCCTTGGTATTTTCCATTCTTATTTGGATCTAATAATGCAAGGCAAAACAATTTTGCATTCCTGACTCCTTCATCAGGAAAATGACATAAGAATCCACATAACAAACACAGCACAAGGCATTTAGGACTGCTGTATTTTACACACTATATTTAAATGCTTCAGGAATAAGAATAGAGTCTTAAAAATACATCCGGTCAGGACTTGCTTCCTCCTTTCTCCAGTCTTTAAATGCAAACACATGCATACTGACAAGTCTCAGAAAAATAGCCCTAATGAGAATTTCTCCCTTTCCCAAGGGGTGCCCTCTGCCACCATCTATTTATGGAATAATAGTGGGCTCCCTCCTTCATTCTCACATCCTACATTTAAAAGAGCAATTTCCATTTTTAAAGTATTGCTGAAAGGAAAGAAGTCATCTTTTATCACAGTCAGGAAAGGTCAGCAAGTCAGTAATCCTCCATTCACTTACTGACAGAAATATCCTTTCCTCCCACAGCAGACCAGAAAAGTGATTTATTTGAGATTGGCATTAATACATAAAATGTCCAGTACACCTAGCTATGCCTGGGCAATCCCTTACATGGTCCAGAGGCTTCTTTTATTACCTGCTAAGGCTGTGAATTGAATCTGTTGGAGCAAGCATTGTAGATAGGATTCCCAATCCCCTCCCAAGCACTCTTCCATAATATCTAATCCTGCCAAGGCCAAAATATTTTCATAACGAAGACCAACCAAGAAGCGCTCCTTGCTTCTGTGCCCAGATGTTGACCTTTCCTTTGCATTTGGGTGCCCACACTCACGGACGACCCTATTTACAGAAGTTTTCTTTGTTGCAAACTGCATGTTTGTTTCTCAGTCCTCCAAATATTCACTAAGTTTTACTGTGTCTTTAATATGGGCCCAATGTTGTACAAGGTCATGGGACATTATTAAAGGTATAATCTGAGACTTCACAGGTCTCCTAATTCAAGGAGGGAACACAAAGCATTGCACACAGAAACAAAAATTCTGCCCTATATTGTGGAATACTTGCAGTTCCCAAGGTAAGTCCACTAATTTTATTACAACCTGATACTTTAATGATACAGGGTATATAGCAAGATTTTGAACAAAATTAATACATGGTTAAACAAAATGATATATGTAAGAATCAATCTGGGTTTTCCTGTTCAACTGTAGGGTAAATACTTTCTTTTGGGGAAAAAAAAAAAAAAAGCAAATTTCTACCTGTGACCTGTATCTTGTATAATCTAAGACACCACTGATTGTAAGACTTTATGTACCAATAAGAAAGGAAAAAACAAGATTGGGTGGAGGAACGGTCTCCTCTGACTAAAATTGGATCACCAAAGGCTATAGCTTCAGTATAAAACTAAGCAACTCAATAGAGTGGCCACAGAGAAAGGGAACCTTAATATTTCAACCTTGACACTGGGTGGCAAATCTGAACAACTAGTCAGTACCCATGCAGGTTTGAGGTCTGAATTCACACTTCCAGTGTGGTCCAAGAAACCTCAAGCGGAGAATTTAATTTAAAATGGTCTCAGATGGGTAGTGCCTGAAGTTGGCTGGCAAAAGCAAATGAAAATTCTCTCTGGAAGACCTTAACTATGATCTAGGCTGACAAAGATTGAGGGTGCAGTTGATTATAAGATGCACTCTGATTTCACAGGTGTGAGAAAATATGTCTTAGGATTAATGAAATATGGTTATTACTTATTTGTAAGTGATTAAAAGACTTTCACCTCAGAATTAGCTCTTAGTTATTATTAAAACATCTGAGATTTAAGAAGAGTTGTCATATATCTTAGTTATTATTTTTCAGTGTCTTTAATATTGGGAGACTTATCTATTTATCTTCTATGTTTTCAGCCTAGCAATCCCAGGCTAATAACATGTCACTTATTCACAAAATAATAATGGTGAAAATATTGGATAAAACTTTAAGTAGTTTATTTGAAAGATTTGCTCTCTATAAAAGCAACCATTTAAAAAAAGCATGATGATTAATGGCAGCTTAGGCTAACAGAATTTAGATAAACCAGAAGATAATCATGTAGAGGTGCTTCCATACATGATGTTCCAATTAATATTGTTTGTTTTTAAATCTTTTTTATTGTGAAATAAAACACACATGAAAGTGTACAAATGCATATATAGAGCCCAGTAATTTATCATGGAGTGAACATCCATATAACATAACCAAGATCAAAAAACCGAAATTGTCATGCTTCTCTCATCACTGTCCTCCCATTTCCCCCACTCTAGAGATAATAATTTCCTTGCTTCCTTTTTTTTTTTTTTTAAATAGCCTCACCATATAACTATTCATCCTATACATTACAGTTTTGTTTAGTCTGGTTTCTGAACCCAGGAAAGTGGACTCATGCAGTAGTTTTGTTTCTGTCTTAGTTTGTTCAACATTATGTCCTTGAGATTTATCCCTATTGATGCATGTAAGCTGTAGTTTGTCCATCTCACTGCTCTATAGTATTCCATTATATGAAGATGCCACAATTTATTTATCCATTCTACTGTGGCTGGACGTATAGTCTGCTCTCAGTTTGGACTATTACAAATATTGATGGTATGATTATTCTTGTACAAATCCCCTGATAAGCTGTGATACACACAGTTCTGTTGTGTATTTATAATTTGGAATATAATTGACGGGTTCTTGGGGGAAATTCACATGTTCAACTTAATAAGTATTTCCAAGCAGTTTTCCAAAGCAGTAGTATCAATTTGTATGCCCAGCAGCCATGCAATTGAGTGCCAATTTTTTCAGGTTTTTTTGTTTGCTTGTTTGTTTGTTCTTAGTCATTTGGCCTATGAAAAATTTTTTCAATGACTTTTAAGAATACATAAAAATTTGCATATAGCATTGTAGGATTAAACTGTCAGGATTGAAAACTATTGACAGGCTCAGACAATGAAGCAATGACAATAAGGTAAAATTCAGCAAGAAGGATACAAAGCTACCTCCTCTGATCAAGTACAGTATGAGAAGACTAAGGGTCACAGAATTTCACATGAAAAGATGGTGGGAGCTTATGAAGGTGTCATGGTCAGGATAAAAGTGCTCTCCAAATCTGCACTAAGCAGGGTCAGTTTTCTCAAAGCAGAGCTTGTATATGCCCAGCCCCTAATGAGAAGTTATCATTTCTCTCAGGAGATGTTTTCTAGTTAATGAATAAGTTGAATGAAGGGATGACTGAATAGTTTGTGTTCAAAGCTGAATACTAGAGAAAGGCACTCCAGAGCAAAGCTCTTCTGAGCATTCTTCCTCTGTCCTATTTCAGAGGACAGAGACAATTAGGTGACAATTACCAGAGGATAAACAAATGATTAAAATAGGAAACAGTGAAATCAAGGCTAGGATCTTTTGGAGACATTGATGAAACAATAGGCTTTGTCTTAGTTATGCTTTCTGGAGAACTCCCTTTTCCTGTTCTGTTTCATCTTAGGTTCCTTTTTGTTTTTTCTTCCCTTTTCTTCAAAGTTCACTTTTTTTTCTTTCTTTCTCTCTAAAAGTGTCAGTTCTGTGTTTTATAAAAAAAGGACTCCTGCAGACAAAAGCCTCCCAAATCAAGAAGTCCCTCTTCTGGTCATGCCTTGCTTAGCTTAGGTGCACCCTTCTACAGAGAGTCCTGTTTCTCTTCAGTTCTCCCCATTATTCATTTCACCCAGTGTAGCATTCTAGTTTTATTTTTTATTTTTTTGAAGAAAATAATAAATTTGGGGGGGATGTTTGATATATATAAAAATGAAAAATCAAATGGAATTTAAAAAATTCATGCCCATAGAGAATATTCCATGTAAATAAAGTCACACCTCATAAACTTAATGCCTATTAGCATCTCCAGACTTTTCTTTTTTATGTTTATTCCAATTTCCAGGCATAATCAGCTTCTTGTTTTGCACCATTTGTATTTGCATGCCTCCTCAAAGCTGAGGAATAAACGCCTGTTTCATTGCTATTTCCCTAGGTTATTTTGGTTCAGCGGTCTGATGTGTGTAACGCTTCATAAAATTAAGAAATATCTTATTAATGCCTTCATTTCCCCTTCAGGTTTTTTATCTGTATGATCTATGCTACAGATTACACTTACTGTAAACTTAATCTATTTTTAATGACACTTGCCAAGAAAACCATGGCTTTATTTTTCTGTTTACTTGGTAGTTGCCGAGCAAATAGCAGCGGTCTATCACTGATTCGGAAGGAAGGTGACATGTTAAACTTCACCATTTATCAGTTTTCCCTATGTAACTGGCATATCAAAGAACAGTGCATTTTATATCATCTAGTGCTTGCCCGGGGTTTCTTTTTTTATGAGACAAAGAAAAAACTTAGTTGGAATTTTACAGCATCTTTGAAAAGGAGTTGCAGCTTCATAATAATGACTTATATTTTTAGAGTGCTTTAACATTGACAAAGCACTTTCAAAAAAATAATCTCATTTCATCTTCACAAGAACAAAGCCATTCAGTATACTGTTTAGAAGATGGCCTCTGAAGCCAGGCTTCCTAATTTCAAACCTCTCCTCTTTCATTTTTTGTCTATTAATATGACCCAGGGCAGTTCACTGAACTTTTCTCTGGGTCACAGTGTCTTCTTTTGTCCAGTGAGGATGATAATAGTGCCTATAGATTTGTTGTGTGCATGAAATGAGAGAATCATTTATATCTGTTAGTTATTGCCACAATAATATGTGTACTGATATAAATCTTCTAGGGTATACCACTAAAAGTTTATAGCTGGAGGTTGGCTATACTAATCACACCCGGTCTCCTGAACAGGTCTAGGAGTTGGCTGGATGCCAGTTGATCTAGGATGGCCTAGGCTGGAATGACTGGATGTCCTTAACTCCGTCTAGTTGTGTCTTATTCTCTAGCAGTCTATCCTGGACAAATTCCCATGGCAAAAGAGGGCAAGTCCCATTGCCGAAGTTCACTTCAAACCTCTGCACTCTCTCACCCATGCTAATGTTCCACTGACAAAAATAAGTCAAGTTGTTGAGCTCAGAATGGAAGGACAGGGTAGGTCAGCCCACTAGTGATGTGAGTACTGAAAATATATTATTGCAAAGGACACAGATACAGGGAGGGGTAAAAACTGTGAAGCTATCATTGTAATCTACTACAACATGTGGAACATAGCAAAGTGCCTATAAGACAGAAGATTCAATAAATGTGTAGCTCTTACTATTAGGTTGATCCAAATGAAATGATCATTTTTGTAGATAAAAATGATCGAATATCAGCAATTTTGTATGATTCAACCTCAAATTACCATTACAACTTCCTATAAAAAAGAATTACCATCTACAATTTTCAGTGGAAGAGACTGAAGCCTAAGTAATTTTCAAGGTTACTCAGCTCATAAATTTTAGCCTTTTATTTCAATGTAGTCTTCTGACTCTAAATCCAGTTGTCTTCTCTTATATTACAGTAGCATTATGAGATGCTTGGTGATAGATAAATGATTGTAAGTATGACATGACTTTATATATAACAAAGAGTCATAATTTTTTATTTTTTAACAGGCTTTAATTCACTTTATTTTTCTTGTATAAAACTATGTGGTGGCCGCACCTGGAGCCTGGGTTTTTTTATTTTTTAACAGGCTTTAATTCACTTTATTTTTCTTGTATAAAACTATGTGGTGGCCGCATCTGGAGCCTGGGTTCTCTGCACGGAGACTCTGGTGTGGGTCTTTGCAAGATGGTCAGTGAATTCCTGATAGGGAGACTTGGTGAACACAGTCTCTTTCCAGAGGTCTTAGGTGAGATAGCCATAGGTCTTGGAAATGGCATCAAAAGTGGCCTTGGTGAAGTCTGGGGGCAGGGATGAGGCGCACCAGCACAGAGCCACAGTGGCTAGTCACCTTGTATGGGATGGTACGGGGCTTGCTGATCTTGTTCCCCCAGTAGCTTTGCCCCACAGGGACGACGGAAAGCTTGGCCAGGAGGATGGCCCCACGGGTGGCAGTGGCTACCTCCTTTGGACTACTTAACACCCAGACCAGTGTGTCGATTATAATCTCCCATGGCAACAAATGCCTTGAACCTGGTCTGCTGGCCAGTACGGGTTTGCTTTTGCACAGGCATAACCTTTGAAACCTCATCCTGGAGGGATGGCGCCCAGGAAAAAGTCAATGATCTCAGAGTCCTTGATGGGCAGGGAGAAGAGATAGATCTCTCCTCGGGGACTTGATCGTCATGCCCTTGACCAGGCGGCCCAGCTTAGTGATCCACTCCTTGGTCTTGGCCTTGCCTCCGAGAGGCACCCCCCCACCCTGGCCCCCGACCACGGCCAGGACCAGCTCTGGGATGCCGCTGCCTAATCCTCCACTGAAGCCCTGGTGGCCTCCCATTCCAGGGCCCCTGAAGCACCGGCGTCATTCGCCATTTGGTGTTTTCTCAGCGAAGAAGCTAATTTCCCAGCTCTTTATCCTCATAAAACTTATGCCCTGCCAGTGAGTACAGACATCTGAAACACCTGCTCTTTTGCCAACACTAACCCTGTAGCATTCCATCTCCTGGTTACTAGCTCCTAGAAATAGAAATGAAGTTGATAGTAGCTAAATGCTATATTGGTACTCTCAGAAAAGCCACCTCAAAAGCAGTTGAGAATTTCTGAGTTATAGCTAAACACATTATTTCATGCTTATTTCACTTGTATTTTCCTAAACATGCTGGCTATGGTATTTTTTTCACATTTATTTCTTGTTTGTATATCTAATTATATTTAAGCCAGTTAAACAGATACATTCTGTATAAATATATATTTAGATTATTTTTACATATGTGCCTAATACATATTTAGCATTAAACTATGCATCACAGGTGCTCCTGGGTGGCTGTTGGTTAAGCATCTGCCTTTGGCTCAGGTCATGATCTCCAGGTCCTGGGATCGAGCCCCATGTCAGGCTCCCAGCTCAGCGGGGAGTCTGCTTCTCCCTCTCCCTCTGCTGCTCCCCCTGCTTGTGCTCTCTCTCTCTCCGTGTCAAGTAAATAAATAAAATCTTAAAACAAACAAAACTATGCATCACAATGTTTCTAGAGATGTTCTGTGTACTGTCTTTCACATGGCCTCTACTCAACAAATTGCCTTAGATTAGTAAACAGACATATAGTTACAATACAATTGATGTCCCTATGTGTGGATTTGGATGAATCAATTAAATGAACATCCAAATCAAATTATTCTTACATTTACAAATCATGTGTCATGTAGCTCAGAAGGAGAGAATATTTGTAAAGCGCAATAAGCTATTAAAGTTCCTCATTACCATATATTGCTGCTGAATTAAGTTTCCTTATCTGTCAGTTAGTATCTTATTTACAATAAATCTAATTTCATTCCCCCCTTTCTACTCCCACTAGGGTCAGGATCATGGAAGGATTCTTCATTCTCTGAAAAACTGGTAATTTCGAGACTCCAGAATTCTGTTACTTAATGCTTTTTAAATTAAATGATTGCAACGGATTTATTTTGTTGGTGTTGTCAGATCAAGAAGGACATATATTTATTACCAGTGTGAACAGCCACAGCATCTTATCAGGACTAGTGGTGCACTAAAGACTCTCACTTCTGAAGCATCCTGTTTTCTGCCTGGGGCCCTAAAAACGTGTGGGTGTGCCAGATGCCATCTAAAGGAAGTGTGAGAAGGGGACATGACATCACAGGGTCTTTAGTTGATTCCTATTTCTGTCTTGTACGGGTTGAGTGACTACGGGAAAGACATTTAAGTTCTATATTCCCTCTCTAATATTTGTATAAGCTCTAACTCACAGTGTTACTTGGCATCAAATGAGATCTTGTGCACACTTAAGTGCCACGCAGTAGTTGGTCAAGCTCTGAGCTGCAGAATCCAGAGAGTCATCTGAGAGGTAGATGCTGATACATCTAGTAAAGGAGAAGATGAAAAACAGCCCACACAGCCTCTAAAACTGAGGAAGTTACCCATCAAATCTTCCCGTTATGGTACTTTATTTTAGGGGGATTCTTTTTTTGCATATTATAATTACCACAGATTATTTTGATTTGAGAATGTAGACTGCAGTGTTTTTTAAACTTCTTTTTTACTGTGATACAGCAAGAAATGCATTTTTATTTTAGATCATTATGCACATTCTGCACACATACATACACATCTGAAAGAAAAGTTTCATGAACTCTTGCTACCTGTGTTGCTGTCTAATATTTTCTACTCTGCCTTGTTTCTACTGTAATTTTTAAAAATTTTTTAAAAAATGGTTGGTCAGTATCCCAGCAGGAATGTGTCACAACATATGTTTTAAAATACTTGGAAGTAGGACAGACCAGAATTTAAATCCCAAATCATCCACTCACTCACATGGTGACTGTGAACAAATTAAACTCTCAGATTCCTCATTTTGTAGAATAAGAATTATAATAGAAATAAACCTTATCTCATAGAGACATAATGAGGATTATATCAGATAATTAATATAAAGCACAAAGTATAGTAGATGCTCATTATTTGGGAGTTTCAAATCACTACCTTTAATTGCATTAAAGTTTTAAAAATGTATCTGACTGTATTCTATTAAATTCCGAAAGGTCAGACAATAATCTAGACAATTCAGATCTCAAATATATTACTCCCTTGACTATGTCATATAGAGAGAAATCAAATATTATTTTATTAGGTTTAATATCCATGAAGACACCAACTTAATATCTAAACACCACTGACCTAGTTTGGTGGGAAAGAGCATGAATGCTTTGGAAGCATCATTCTGGAACTTGACAAGTGCCTCACTGCACAAAGCCATTCAGGACACTGGCCTGGTATAATTTAGCTCTGTTCCCGAAAGCTCTAAATCCAGGCCAACATTTGTAAACACCATTGCACAACTGATTGCAGTGTCACCCTGTTCTCTCTTTTCCCTCCTTACCCTACTTCATTTCCCCAACATGACTCAAAGGTTAAATTTATCTGAACCTTCCAAGTGTGTTTAAGAAAAGTGTATCATTGTTAGTCACTTACCTCCCTTTGGGCTTAGAATACTTGGCCAAACCCAAATGTCATATTTCAAACCAGACCTCTCTCTGTTTACTCCTAGTGTGAGATGCAGAAATTCAACTTAATTTGTATTTTCTCCCTAATTTAGTAATGCAAATTATTATATTCTGCCTTGTAGATGATACAATGCACAATGCAACTGAGACCCTGTTGGCTAGCAACCCAGATGAGTGAATCAGTGGAGATGTTTACAGGGAAGCAAATGACATGCTTACTTAAAATTCATTTCTCTTTAATGACAAGAAAATTTAATTTCCAATTGCAATCTACAGGTGTTTGCTAACAGACCTTTCCAGCCATTATGGTGTTTCTTATCACCCACCCTCTTTTCCCATGCCTAGTACATATTGTTGACAATGGGTTTCAAAACATTTTGCTGGTATGTTATATTTCTAAGACCTATGGACTGCGTATCATATCCTCTTGATATCATCTGAAACATAATGTGTTTTTATGAGGAAACTGGATGATTACTTAATTGCAGTGTTTCTGTTTTCACTGTACGTGCCACTGAATAGAAATGAGAAGAATATGGTCTCCTACATAAAATTCCCTCGCTAAGCTAGAAATCTGATTTTCATATCTCACTCATCAGGTGAATATAAGCCAAAAAAATCCTCCATCTGAATGGAAATATTTCATGCCTAGTCTCTGATGGAAGGAGAAGCTTATTTTGATCCAACCTATTTCAGTCACTTTTCCATTAAAAAATCTTTAAAAATATTTTTGTGACCTGGAAAATGTTCAGGCAGCCTTAAAGATGGAACAACTTTAAACTAGCAGGAAATCTCATTAATAAAATCACGTGTTCTGTGTTTAATTACAAGCTCTTTGGAAAAAATATCACTGTGGAATGAGATATACTCAGAGATTTCAATGACAGAAATTTTAGGATTTGATATCTTAATAAATTGAACCTCAGGAAAAATACGGGAAAGGTTAATCAGTCATAAAATAGTGTCTTCATTCTGTGTAGGCATTCTATATTTTTTATTATTTTATTACATCTTTGTACGCTTATAAAAGGTGCTTAGTTCTAGGGTTTCTGGGTCAATGGTAATGACCTGTCTCTGCTTAGGTTCACTGCCTATTGTATTGGGTAAACTTTTGGGCCTGTCATTTCAGTGAGGCTGCGAGTATGCTGTTGAAATGTATGTGTAATCTTGGGTGCCTGGGTTGCTCAGTTGGTGCAGTGTCTGCCTTTGGCTCAGGTCATGGTCCCAGGGTCCTGGGATCGAGCCCCGCATCGGGCTCCCTGCTCGGCAGAGAGCCCGCTTCTCCCTCTCCCACTCCCCCTGCTTGTGTTCCCTCTCTCACTGTGTCTCTCTCTGTCAAATAAATAAATAAAATCTTCTAAAAAAAAAAAAGAAATACATGTGTAATCTTAAGATACTCCAGTTTGCCCAAATACAATGAAATTGGTCATATCAGGTGTAAGAACTAGAATTTGGACCAAAGGACCAACCAAACAAAAAGTCGTAAATGGATGAAAGGGATATGACCAGAGTCATGAACTCAAGTACTTATGTGCCTGCCAAAATAACATAAATGAATGAGACTGGTTGTATGAAAGACACATTGGAAAGTGGCAGGGTCTCTGTGCCACTGAGACTGTCAGAATTTATTTGGTCCTAAGCCCAACTGCTAGGCTTATTTGAAAATGTGGGTTCAATGTTTCCAGGTCTTCCCATTTTCTATAAAAAGTCAAAAACAGATTCCTTTTTTTTTTTAAGATTTTATTTATTTATTTGAGAGAGAGAGCACAAGCAGGGAGAGCGGGAGAGGGAGAGGGAGAAGCAGGCTCCTCGCTGAGCAGGGAGCCTGACGCGGGACTTGGTCCCAAGAGCCTGGGATCATGACTTGAGCCAAAGGCAGATGCTTAACCGATTGAGCCGCCCAGGCGCCCCAGAAACACAGACTTCTAAGTTGAAAATGTTGGCAGCCATTTTAAAAAATTACTTAAACAGGGGTACCTGGGTGGCTCAGATGATTAAGCCTCTGCCTTCAGCTCAGGTCATGATCCCAGGGTTCTGGGATCGAGCCCCACATCGCGCTCCCTGCTCCGTGGGAGGCCTGCTTCTCCCTCTCCCACTCCCCCTGCTTGTGTTCCCTCTCTCACTGTGTCTCTCTCTCTGTCAAATAAATAAAATCTTAAAAAAAATTAAACATTAATTTATAATAACTTTTGTTTGTTTGTTTTTTCTTCAAATTTTATTCTTTTCATTTTGGTAGTTTGATTCAGAATCCAAATAAGGTCCACAATCTGCACTTGTTTGATAGAGCTCTTAAGACTCTTTTTTTTTTTAAGATTTTATTTATTTATTTGAGAGAGAGAATGAGACAGAGAGAGAGAGCACGAGATGGGGGAGGGTCAGAGGGAGAAGCAGGCTCCCCGCCGAGCAGGGAGCCCGATGTGGGACTTGATCCCGGGACTCCAGGATCATGACCTGAGCCGAAAGCAGTCGCTTAACCAACTGAGCCACCCAGGCGCCCAGACTCTTTTTTTTTTAAAGTAGGATCCACACCCATCGTGGGTCTTGACCTCACGACCCTGAGATCAAGAGTCGCACACTCCCAACTGAGACAGCCAGACACCCCAAATTTTGTTAGTTTTTTAACTTAGAGTCATCATTCCTCCAAATTTTTAGATATAATTTACATAAAATTAATTACAGAGATTTTAAATATGTACTATGATAAATTTTGATAAATGCATATACTCATGTAACCTTCACCCCAAACAAGTTATAGAATGTTTCCATTACCCAAAAAAGATTCCCTTATTCTCAGTTCCAGTCAATTGCCCACCTTACAGGTAAGAACAGTTTTGATTTCTATCACCATAACTTAGATAGGCCTTTTCAAGTACTTAATATAAATGGAATGACACAGCCAAATTAGGTTTGGCTCTTTTTGCTCAATATAATGTTTTTGAGATTCATCCATGTTGTTATATTTATCAGTGGTTTGTTGCTTTGAGTTGCTTAGTAGTATTATGTTCTATTCATCTTAAAGCATTATGTGGACCAAGTCTCAAGATAGGCCTGGCCTGCAGGGAAATAGTAGGTTATTTCTGGATTGGAGAGAAGATAACGGGTGAAGGCAAAAAAAAAAACCAAAAAAAAAACAACTTAAATGTAGAAAGGATGAAAGAATAGATGATTATTGTGCTAGGAGAATGTTCAAATAAAACAATGTAAAATAGTGGAAAGAGAAGAACTGGAAGGCAGAATACAGCAAAGGACCCCGTAGGTAGGCATTTCAAGAATCTGGGTGTGAGAGGGACATAGATGTGACAAAAGAAGTGAAGAAAAGAGCTGATTCTGTGATGTGGGTATTTTCTTGTTCACCTAGTGTGTAGGAGTTGCTCAGCCAGTTTCCAGATTTCTTTTAGAGAGAATTGCTCTGTGTGTAGCTGTAGATTCTGTGTGTTCATTAGAGGAGGTGAATTCAGGAGGCTCCTATGTCACCATCTCATACTGGAATCCTTCTTATGGCTTCAAGAGTAATCTTGGTATTTTGCTACATGGATGACAAAGATTGTGCTTTTTTTTTTTTTTTTTTTAGGATTTTGTTTCTTTTCCATCTTCCTTTCTTCTGATCATCTCACAGTAGTCTGACTCTTTAATGATTTACCAATGATTATCGTTTTCCTAACTTGTGAAAGTTAAGTTCACATTGTAAAATTATCTTTGTATTGATGATAGTTTAAGCACAGGTCATATTTTTCCTATTTCTCACACTTAAGAGAAATAATCTCCATTCTGTTTTTCATCAGGATCTCATGCTCTGCAATGAAATTGAATCACAATCCCCTAACAGTGCAGATAACTTCAGCAAAGCCATTGCCATCTACGATCATTCAATAGTCATAGAGTAGATATAATAGAAATTACTTCTCCTTGAATCTCAATATTCTAAAATTAACATACTTCTGTCCAATCCCCTTTGGTTCATAATTGTTTGCCTCTGTGTTGTGAGTGTGTGTGTGTGTGTGTGTGTGTGTGTGTGTGTGTGTGTGACAATTTAATACTTGAGGCTTTTTTCTTTTCAGTTCTGAGGTGTTCCATAATTTAGAGGATTTTGGAGTCAGTCTCTCAGCTACCAACAATGCTATATTCTGATATTCCTAGAGATGGTTTGGTAAACCCCTTCTAAATTGGATTACACTATATGAACCAAAATGTATTCACTTATTTTCTGTTGCTTACAATGTAGACAAGAACCATTTTAGCCTAACAGTCCAACAACAAAATATTTTACTATGTATCAAAGCCAGAGTAGAGATAATGACATACTTCTTTGTTTAGAATAGTTTTCGATAAGAAATACTAAATTAAACTCTCCTAAACAATAAGGAAGTATATTTTCTTGCATACCAGGAAGACTAGAGGTAGTGCAGAGTCAAGTAGAGAAACATCAGTGATTCAACAATTCACTAAAATACCCATCTCAGGGCGCCTGGGTGGCTCAGTCATTAAGCGTCTGCCTTCGGCTCAGGTCATGGTCCCAGGGTCCTGGGATCGAGCCCTGCATCGGGCTCCCTGCTCGGTGGGGAGCCTGCTCTCCCTCTCCCGCTACCCCTGCTTGTGTTCCTCCTCTCGCTGTATCTCTCTCTGTCAAATAAATAAAATCTTTAAAAAAATAAAATAAAATACCCATCTCTTTGCTTAACAACTTCTTT
Source organism: Mirounga angustirostris (assembly GCF_029215605.1). Classification (NCBI taxonomy): domain Eukaryota; kingdom Metazoa; phylum Chordata; class Mammalia; order Carnivora; family Phocidae; genus Mirounga; species Mirounga angustirostris. Next base: position 30,009,931 of record NW_026991719.1, on the reverse strand, counting down.
TCAAGAAAATGCCAACAGAAACTGGGGGTACTTACTTTCTTGTTTAGTAAAACAAATAGAATAACTTCTCTTCAAAACATGGAATAAAATTTATTCTAATTAGTGTAACTTAGGTCACATGACCTTTGTGGAGCAAGAATAACCAGAAGAAATTCTATGCTCTTACTCCTTTGGCAAATTGGAACTTCCTCTGGAGCAGGAAATGGAGTACATACCTAAACAAAACTGAGTTTCTGTTAGGAAGGAGTTAAGGGTGGCTTCAGCTATTTCCCATTCTGCTTTATTTTCTATTCTAGTATCTCCTGAGATTTTATTTATAACACAAAGGCATTTAACAGCCATTCATGCCATTTAACGTGTGAAAAGGTGGGTACTGAAATTGCACTGGAGTCTAAGTACAAAGTGGCTCACAAAATGCAGACACCGAATTTTTATATTGAAGAAATTATTCATAACTTTCAGAAACAAAAATCTTTCCAAATTGTTTATTTTAATTGGGTGTGTTTCCTGGCTGCAGAAATAAATAAAAACTTCTTTTAAATTTGTGCAATATGTCTTCAAACACCAGATGTGCTGAGTCATTGATAAATAATTCACTTAGCCTGGCAACAGATGAACCAATTTCTGAAAGCTGCAGACATATAAGTGTCCTCATACTTTTTCTTGTTGAGATTAGCTAGAACAGATGAATGATGGCATTCTAATCAGGACAAAAAAGGGTATCCCCTTAAATTTTCAGCAACTTGCCATGGTGAATTACTGATGTCATGCCTAATCATATTATTTGGGTCAAGAGTCCTCTGGTCTGCTGCATCTAAGTGCTGCAAATAGTTGCAAATAGTTGATATTTCCTCCAGAAACAGCCCCATTTGCAAATTAACACAACTCTTAAGGGAGATGTGATAAGCAGGAAAGTGGGATAATTCTACTCCAAGGAATTTAAAAGTAAGTTTGAATTCATTTTATCCAGACCACTAATGTAGCTTGGGATTTTTCTCTAATTTTTATCCAACACGTCAGATTACAAGGTATTTTAGGGAGCATTTATTCAATAATCTGCCTGATGTATTCTCCAATTTCCCTGAGTAAAATAAATTAATCTCCCCTGACCCCCTGCCAAAGCTGATAACTTAAATTCACAGAAATAACAGTAGTTATATGGTTTATGTAGATTTGAGTTAAAAGCTAATGTTGACAGGGTGCCTGGGTGGCTCAGGCAGTTAAGCATCTGACTCTTGATATTAGCTCAGGTCTTGATCTCAGAGTTGTGAGTTCAAGCCCTGTGTCGGGCTCCACGCTGGGCATGGAGCCTACCTTAAAAAAAAAAAAAAAAAAAAAAACTAATGTTGACTGTGGAGTCAATAAATGTGCTTTGGTGACCTTGAATAACTTTTAAGAATAGAGCCACAGAACAAAAGATTGTTTTGACTGAGGTTCCAAGGGAAAATATCATAAAATATTTGTAGGTCAAACAAACTGGATCAGAAAAGAAAAACAATTACATGATGAGCCAATGTCCCCTTGTATTATTCAGCCTAAATATCTTTTCTCAAAGAATTAACTTATAAATTTTTTAAATTGCTGAATTAAATTTATATATAATAAAATAAGCATTAATGCAAATGCATTGTATATGTTTCAATGACATTTGATTGTATATGTGCCTTATTTTTTATTGCTAAATATTATTTCATTATATGAACATATCACTTTACTATCTTGTTAATAGACTTTGGGGTTATTTCCAGTTTTTAGTTATTATGAATAAGACTACTATAAACATTCTCATATAAGCCTTTGTGTGGCCAAAATTCTTAATTGCCTTTAACTAAATACCAAGGAGTGGGAAAAAAAATACCAAGGAGTGGAATCACTGGATTATAAGGGTGGTATATATTTAATTGTTTAAGAAATTGCCAACCAGTTTTCCAAGTGGTTGTACCACTGTGGTTTTAATTTTCATTTTCATGATGCCTAATGACATTGAGAATCTTTACATGTACTTATTGGCTATTCACATATCTTCTTTCCTGTAGTATTTAAGTATTTTGTCCATTTTTTATCAGGCATTTTTGAGAGATTTTTATATATTCTGGACACGAGTCCTTAGATATGTGTGTTGCTAATATTTTCAACCTCTTTGTTGCCTGCATTTTTGTTTTCATAAAGACAACTATTGAAAAACAGAATTCTTTTTTATTTCAAAGTCCAATTTATCTTTTTAAGTTCAATGTTTTTTGTGTGGCTGCTCTAAGAAATCTTTGCTGACTCCATACTTGCAAAGATATTCTGCAATCTTTTTTTAAGGCTTTTATGGTTTTAACTTTTACATTTAGATCTTAATCTGCCTCAAATTAATTTTTGTGTGCCATGTAAGGAAGGAGTCAAAGTTAATTTTTTCCCCATATGGTTATTAAACCCAACTTTTTGAAGATATTTTCCTTTCTCCTTTGAATTGCATTGAGCTCTTTCTTGAAAATCATTTGAGTGTGTAAGTGTTAGTCTTCTTCTGGTTGATGTATTCTGTTCCTCTGAGGTATTTGTACATCTATTTATAATACCACAATATCTCAAAATTGTGACATTATAGAGAGCCCTGAAATTAGGTAGTCTAAGGCCTTTAAAATAGAAATTTAGTCATTGATTTTAAATCTTATTTCTAAAATAAGCATGTTAAGGTATTAATTTCCCTCTGTGTATCACTTTAGTAGCACCCCACAAACTTTGGCATGCTGTTTTCATTTGAACTTAGTTTGATATATTTTCTAATTTCCTTTGTGATGTATTCTTTTACCCATGTATTATTTCAAAGTGTTGATTAATTTCCAAAGTTTGGGGCATCTTCTAAATATCTTACTATTACTGATTTCTAATATATTTCTGTTGAGTTCAAAGAACATACTCTGTGAGTGTGTAGTCTTTTCAAATTTATTGGTACATATTTACTGCCCAATATATGGTCTATCTTGATAGAAATTTTATGTGCACATGAAAAGTATGTTCAGTAATTGTTGAGGTGATCTATAAATGTCAATAAGGTTGAGTTGGCTGATAGTGTTGTTCAAATAGTCTACAGCCCTATGATCTTTTGTCCACTTGTTTTATCAATTACTGAGAGAGGGGTAATGAAATTGCCTACTATGTGGCCTTTCGTGTTTCTTATTTTAGTTCTGTCAGTTTTTACTTCATCTATTTTATGGTTCTGTTATTTGGTCCATTCACTTTTAGGATTGTGATGTCTTCCTAGTGAATTGACAGGTTTTTATATGGTTTAATTTAAATCTACCTTCTAAGATATTTCTTTTCTATTTGTCCCATACATTGTTTTTTTTTTTTTTGTCCTCATTTACTGCTTCTTTTGTGTTATTTGAATATTTGTAATCTTTTTTTTATGTCCTCTATTGGATTTTGATTGCTATATTTGTCCTACTTTTACTACTTCTTCTTGGGATTATAGTGTGTATACCTAATTTATCAGTTTACTTAGAATTAATATTATACCACTTCATGTAAAACTTGAAACATTTAAAAGAGTATGATTCACAGGGTGCCTGGGTGGCTCAGTTGGTTAAGTGTCTAACTCTTGATTTCGGCTCATGTCATGATCTCAGGGTTGTGAGACTGAGCCCTGTGTTGGGCTCCCTGCTGGGGGCATGGAGCCTGCTTAAGATTCTCTCTCTCTCTCTCCCTCTGCCCCTCCCCCATTCCTCCCTTAAAAAAAATAAATAAGATAGGGCGCCTGGGTGGCTTAGTTGGTTAAGCGACTGCCTTCGGCTCAGGTCATGATCCTGGAGTCCCTGGATCGAGTCCTGCATTGGGCTCCCTGCTTGGCAGGGAGTCTGCTTCTCCCTCTCCTGCTCCCCACTCTTGTGCTCTCTCTCTCTCACTCTCTCTCTCAAGTAAATAAAATCTTTAAAAAAAAAATTAAAAAAAAATAAATAAAATAAATAAAATAAGAGAGTATGATTTTATTTTCCCTCCTAAACTTTGTGCTATTTTGTTATATATTTAACTTCTACATACGTTAAAAATACCAAAATATATTATTTATGCTTTAAATATAAGTTTTTTCTTAAAGAAATATAGAAGCTAAAAGAAAAGGAGCCTTTATATTCAGCCACATATTTACCATTTCCATTACTTTTCATTTTTTGTTGTTGTTGTAGATTTGAGTTTTCTTCTAGTACCATTTCTCTTTAGCCTGAAGAACTTTCTTTATCATCTTTCAGAGGTCAGGTCTGCTGGCAACAAATTTCCTCAGCTTTTGTTTATCTGAAAATGGCCATTATACCCTACTATTTTTCACTTTTAAAGGTACAAATTATATACGGTAAAATTAATCTTTTTTTTTAAAGATTTATTTATTTTGCGAGAGAGAGAGTGGGGGGGGGGGCCAGAGGGAGAGGGAGAATCCCAAGCAGACTCCATGCTGAGCACAGAGCCTAATCCCACAACCCTGAGATCACTACCTGAGCTGAAACCGAGAGTTGGATGCCCAAGCAACTAGCCACCCAGGCGCCCCAAATCTTTTTTTCACATACAGTTCTGCTAGCTTTGACAAACTCATATAATCAAATATCTCCTTAATCAAGATATAGAACATTGTCATTACCCAAGACATATTCCCATGTGACCCTTTAAAGTCAACCCATCCACCTACTACCAGTCACAAGCAACCACTGAAGTAGGGACTACTTTCTGTCCCTATAGTTATGCCTTTTCCAGAAGATCATATAAATGAAATCATGCTCTATGTAGCTATTTGAGGCTAGCTTCTTTCACATAGCATAATACATTTGTGATATATCCAAGTCATTGCCTATATCAATAATTCATTCTTTTTATGCTGAGTAGTATTTCATCATGTGGACATACCACAATTTGTTTATCCATTCTGCATTTGAGGAACATTTGTGTTATTTCAAATTTTGGTGATTATGCATGCAGAAAGCCACTATAAACATATGTGAACAGATTTTTGTGTGAACATATATTTTCATTTTGTTTGTATAAATACCTGGCTTGCACATTTAACTGTATAAGAAACCACTAAACTGTTTTCCAAAGTGGCTGTAACATTTAGCATTCACACTAGTGATGTATTTCCAGCTGTTTCACATCATTGCCAGTACTTATCAGGATTCTTTCTTTGCCATTCTAATAGAGGAGTAGTGATATCTCATCATGATTTTAATATAGATTTCCCTAATGATTAATAATATTGAGCATCTTTTCATGTACTGATTTGCCATCTGTATATTTTCTTTGGTGAAGTGTCTGTTTAAAATGTTTTTCCATACTATTGATTTCGGTTAATATATTCTGGACATAAGTTCTTTCTCGAATATGTGACTTGCATATATTTTTCCCAGTCTTTGGTTTGCCATTTCATTGCCTCAACAGTGTCTTCTGAAGAGCAGACATTCCAATAACAACACCACACACACACACACACATACACACACACACACACCATCTTTGTTTCTGAAGATACCTAATCTAAAGTTTCACTTAAATTGCTAATCAAAACAAATTCAATGCTCTTCTTTCAGCACCACTTCTTATAAATATTTAAATTATCATATATAAAAAAGAGAGGTATAAAGAGAGATAGAGAAAGTGTGTGCAGTTAAAAAAATTTTGAAGTGGATACTTACATGAACTCATTCCAATATTATGCACTACCCTGACATAAGGTGAAAGTTGGAGAGCCTCAAATGGCCTGACTGTTGAGTTCTCTTTCCCACTCTGCTCCCATGGAAACAGCACCCCCTATCAGATGGATCAAGTGCAGTTCCCATTTATTTCAGTAATAAGGTTCAGTTCCCTGCCAAGTGGCAGAATTATTCAAACAAGTCAATGGCAAACAAGGGGCTGTCCATCCTTTTGATAATACAAAGCCTGTCTCCCACAGCTTCTGGTTTCTCACTCTATTTGCAAATGCAACCTCTTTGTGACTCTGTATAGCATATAAAATCCTCCTCCCCTTGCCTGTGAGTGCATGTGATAGTAATAAACTATTGTTCTCATTCTAAAAAAAAAAAAAAAAAAAGCAGCCATTCGTAATTTTGATAAAGTTCAACTTAACAGTTTTCTCTGTTTTGTACCATGCCTTTGGTATTATATCTGAGAAATCTTTGCCTATTCAGAGTCACAAATATTTTTCTTATGTTTTCTTCTATCCCCCTCTTTTTTGAAGGATATTGCCAATGGATATAGAATTCTGAATTTACAGGGTTTCTTTCTTCTCTTTTTCTTCCAGCATTTTATTTCATATTTTATTTACTTATTTTTTGAGTAAACTCTACTCTGACTTGGGGCTCAAACTCATGACCCTGAGATTAAGAGTCACATTCTCTACCAACTGAGCCAGCCAGGTACCCCTCTTCCAGCATTTTAAAGATGTTGTTCCATAATGTTACGGCATACATTGCTTTTGGTGAGAGGTCAATCACCATTTGTATTGTTTCTTCCCTGTTAGTCTACTTAGGTTCCAACTCCCTGTTCTACCTCCTGAAAGGGGCTCGAGACAAAAAGCCAGATTGAAAAGCGACTCACCTCATGTGTTTCTCTTCTCTTAAGTATCAAAGTTTTGAGCTATCTATGCTAAATATCCAGACACAGTTACCTCAAATAATTTGTGAAATGTTATAGTACTTCATGATAAGAGGGTAAGTCTGATACCAGTTACTGTATAATGGTTACATGGAGAATTCTAGCATGTTTAGTATTGTTAGTCTTATTTCTCCCATCCATGTATGAAGCAATCAACAATATATTTTTAGGTACCTACTATGAGAGTGTGCTTATTATTAAAGAGGCAAATACATGGTCCCAACCCTTAACTAGCTTATAATTTTGTAGGGTAATATATATATACATATATATACATATATATTTTAAAATTAGCTTATTTCATTTTCTTTTTTTAATTGAAGTAGCTTGACACACCATGTTATATTAGTTTCAGGTGTACAACATAGTGATTCAACAACTCTACACATTATGCTGTGCTCACCACAAGTGCAGCTACCTTCTGTCACCATACAATGTTATTACAATACCATTGACTATATTCCCTATGATGTACCTTTCATCCCTGTGACTTATTCATTCCCTATTGAAGGCTTATATTGAAGGAGAAAACAGAACAGAAAATACAAGTTTTTACAAATTGTTGTTAAAACTCAAATATATCAAGATTCCCAGAGTCGTAGGCTGATAACTCCATAATAAATACATGATTTCAAACCTCATTGTTGCTCAGTATTACTTTCTATTATCCCCAATTGAAACCCTCACCCATTTCTCACAATAATAATTCTTAAGTTTATCTCTCTAATGCTGGAACAATTAAAGGTCCTTACTATAGATCCACTCACAGGTAGTATGATTGAACACCTTCTCAGCTATCTTCTCTTGCTCAAATTCAACCCAAATGTGTATATTCAGACCTGCATAAAACTGGCCAATTGGGATCATTCTCCAATTCATAAGTATCAATGGAAAGAATGTACTTATTTGCTATTAGGTTGAAATCCTGCTAAAAGGATCTCCAGAATTTGTTGATATTTGTCTTCCTCCTGCTTTAGTCTTTGAAAAACTGTTTGAGCTTGGAAATAATTCTTGAACACCTGTTTGACCCTGGTAATGAATATTTCAAAGGAATTAACACTTGTATTTATGGCTTTAGTCACTCAAAGAGAATAATCAGGAAAAACCACTTTATTCTAGGTCATGTGCTAGACCCAAGGGGCAGAGCACAAACATGCATAAGACTCATTTTTAACCCATTAGGAGTACACAGCTTAGGATGAGAGAAGGACGCATTAACAAATTATGTGAATATAATTAAATTATAGTGCAATTATGTGTTCTTGTGTGAGAGAGAGGAAAAAGAAAGGGAGAGTGTTGGGGGTTTGGGGAGGTAGGAATACGTTCTCTGTCTTGGTGACATACTAACTTGCCTTTTAGGAGAACCCAACTCATTTAATTTAGGAAAAACTGTGGGCTGGGCATAAAACCTTGACAAAACCTCTTCAGGTCAACATTTGAACCTATAATATTGATTGGGACAGTGGCTCTGAAGTTCTGGAGCCGGAGGTTATAAATGTTGTTGCCAGCAGGACGCAATCTGCACTTTGACATGTGAGCACCTCCATCTCATGGCAGTGAGTGATTGATGGAAACTGCCTGATCTAGACTCAGACATGGCCCAATACAAACAGGTCAGAGACATGACGTGGATGTGCCCTATACCAAGAAATATGCAATTTGGGGTAAGATTCTTGAAGCAGCCAAAGCTGAAGATGGCAGGTGCTTTGTCAAACAAACCTGAGCTCAAGACCTGCAAAATCCAAGGCAAAGGTGGTAGCCAGGCAGCAAGGCAAGGTTTGAGGCAGAAACACCAGCAGGTTTGAAGTGAGGCGTGCCTTAGTGAGTGTGACACAAAGGGAAGCTGGAGGCCTCATGTGTCAGTCAGCAAAGGGAAGGACAGTCCTGTCATTGAACAGGACTGATATAACATTGTCAGTGTAAATACCAGTATTTTGTAGCTTATAAGATGATTGTGTCCACGGGAAAACCTCTAATCCCAACAGTTGTGTTGCAGTTTTAATGGAAGCAGGCCTGCCAGCACTGTTCCTAAAGAAAAGGCAAATTCTATTAAAAATTCAACTTGCTTCTCAGAAGAGTGACCAATGTTAAGAGAGGAAGGTCATACAAGGCCACACATTTTCAATGTAGATTTTATCATAACTTTGGATGCTTAAAGGAAAGCACTTAGTTTCTCAAATTACTGCACAAAGTAATCTGTGAAATGAAAATCCTTGCAAACACCAAGTGCACTCCGAGAGCACTTGAAGTACTTGGCAATCATTCTGAAGCTCTTTATTAAAACCCTAAAGCTCACTAAACCCCTCACTGAAGATGAAAAAAAAAAAGTCATTTTGAATTATTCGTGGAGGGCACAGGGATTGTTGCTTCAGTTGATACTTTAAAAGTTTTCCTCTCTTCTCCACTGCATTAATGACTATACTTGACAAATATGTTATTGCCCACAGACTGGTGTAAATGATTTGGTCTTAGCAAAATATTTCTGCTAAAGTAGTCTCATAGAATGCATGAACTTCTCAAACATATGGGCAAAGTTTTTGCTATCTCTCCAAGCTTCAGTGCCCTTCATATGTAAAATGAGGATACTGAGAGAAAAATCAGAAATCTATTCTAGTGACATAATCCTACACATGGACAAATGATTATACACTAAAAATGCCCATTGTCACTTAATATAAAATATTAGTATTTAGAAAAAATCTAAATATCCAAAACCAAATTAGTTATGGTATAGTTGTTCAATGCATTATCATGCAATTGTATAGAATCACATTCACAAAGGGCTCTAGTGGCATGTGAAAGTACCTGTGATACAGTGTGATTTTTTTTTAAATTAGGAAAGAATATTATGTTAATAGCATCATGTTAATTTTTTTTTACTTTTTTTATTGTTATGTTAGTCACCATACATTACATCATTAGTTTTTGATGTAGTGTTCCATGATTCACTGTTTGCATATAATACCCAGTGCTCCATGCAGAACATTCCCTCCTTAATACCCATCACCAGGCTAACCCATCCTCCCATCCCCCTCCCCTCTAGAACCCTCAGTTTGTTTTTCAGAGTCCATCGTCTCTCATGGTTCGTCTCCCGCTCCGATTTCCCCCCTTCATTCTTCCCCTCCTACTATCTTCTTTTTTTTTTCTTAACATGTTGCATTATTTGTTTCAGAGGTACAGATCTGTGATTCAACAGTCTTGCACAATTCACAGTGCTCACCATAGCACATACCCTCCCCAGTGTCTACCACCCAGCCACCCCATCCCTCCCACCCCAACCCCCACTCCAGCAACCCTCACTTTGTTTCCTGAGATTAAGAATTCCTCATATCAGTGAGGTCATATGATACATGTCTTTCTCTGATTGACTTACTTTGCTCAGCATAACACCCTCCCGTTCCATCCACGTCGTTGCAAATGGCAAGATCTCATTCCTTTTGATGGTGGCATAATATTTTTTAAAAGATTTTATTTATTTATTTGAGAGAGAGAGACAGTGCACGCAAGACAGCGAGCATGTGCATATGTATTTTTACAAATCTCCTCTCCTCCCCACAACCCTGCCCAAGACTGAGAATATATAATCAAATGCCTCATTCCTAAATCAATTGAATTGGTCCTTTCTTCCTTTCTCTTCAATGTGGATATGATAATCATTTGAAATAAAATTAATTTCATTTATTTCCATTTGCTTTCAATTTTAGATTTTTTTCCTTCCTCATTCTTATTGATTTAATTTCATTTTTTGAATATGTAAAACATTAGCATATGTTCAAAAGTCAAAAATATTAAGAAAGATACATTCAAAGAAGTGTCATTCATTCCCTTCTGTATTTTTCCCAACCTATTCCTCCATATGTGTAATGATTCATTGTTTTCTGTGTTTCTTTTTGCAAAGATAAGCAGACATATGCATGCTTTCTTATCTCTCCATCTTTCTATACACACAAATGCTTCTCCCTCTCCCTCTCCCTCTGCCCTACCCCCCCTTGTATGCAAAAAAAAAAAAAAAAAAAAAGAATTGAGCGTATGAGCAAAACTGATGATGTTGGGAACCAAGTGTTCTCACTGTGGAAGAAGGTACATAAAAGTATAGAATGTGAGGAAAAAAAGCATAAAATGTGGAAAAGGAACAGAAAACTCTGTGGAAATAGATTAGATTTGGAAGTGTCACTGAGAATTCATGATTTCTAAAAATCATATATGTGTGTGTGCTAATTTATGTGCATGTGCATATGTATGTGTATATGCATGTTTGGTTGTATATTTAGATACATGTGTATACATAGGCATATTTTCCTAGCTCTATCCTGTAAGAGGGCCACAGAGCAAAGTTACCCCAGGAGCAATGAGCACATATGACACCCAGATCTACGTCTCCCATACCATTTCTCATGGAAGAGTCACGACTCCTTGGAGAAATGGTTGATTCCAGGAATGAGGCAGGGTAGATATAAATAAGCCTGGAGCATCCTGTTCTGTCTGAAAGTAAGAAAGAGTAAAGAAAAAAATGATAGGTCAGTTCATAAGGGCATAGGAACTAACTTGACAGGGCTCCTACTGGCCAAATCGAGGACAATTTGAGCATCAAAATAATTAAGACCCATAATGAACCACTGATAAAATAGAAATTCAAGGGTCCACAGTCATAATAAATAGATAAATAAATGAATGGGTATGAGGTGGGGCAGGAGAGGCCTTGCTTAGAGTAGAATTCTTTTTTTTAAGATTTTGTTGATTTATTTGCCACAGGGAGAGACAGAGAGAGAGCACTAGCAGGGGGAGCGGCGGGCAGAGGGAGAAGCAGGCTCCCTACTGAGCAAGGAGCCAGACATAGGGCTTGATCCCAGGACCCTGGGATCATGACTTGAGCCGAAGGCAGACACTAAACCAACTGAGCCACCCAGGTGTCCCTTACAGTAGAATTCTGAGGATTGACTGGTAAATGTGAAGGGAATTACTGGAGTTGGAAAATCATTATTTTGCAACCATAATGATAAAAATTGGGTCATTTAAGAATCATTAATAGATGCTAAATCCAGGGTGAAGTTTTAATGAGGTACAGGATATCTTCACGGCCTTCAAGTGCCTACTCACAGATTGCTTGTGAGTTTTAAGGTAAGAAAAATAGTAATTACACACTGAAAAAATTGATAAACCTTTTACAGAGTGATCAAAATTAACATTCCCAATGTAGGGCAGATGGATAAGATATGATATCCTGTGAAGGCTGCAATTTGGAACCTAATCATGAGGAATATCAGACGAACCCCAGGTAAGGAAGAATTCATATAAAAAGATGCATGGACATGAACTTCATAACATCTTATTCATAACAGCCCTTAACTGGATATAACTGAAATGTTCAACAGTGAATGCATAAAGAGTGTGGTATAGCCATACAAAAGGAATACTACTCAGTGATAAAGAAAAGAACAAACTGCTGATATATTCAACAATGTGGATGAATCTAAAAAGTATTTTGCTGAGTAAAAGAAGTCAGACATAAAAGAGTACACACTATATAAGTCCATTTATATGAAATTTGAGAAGAGGAGATAGTTTATGGAGATAGAAAGTAGATGAGCATTGCCTGAGGCAGGAGTAGCTGTGGAAATTGTAAATGTACATAAAGAAACGAGGCGGATGTGATGGAAATACTCTCCATCTGGAGTGGCTGGTGGTTACGTGCATGTATATATTGGACAAATATATCGCACTGTTTACATAAAATTAATGTAGTCTATTGTGTCTAAATTATACCTCAATAAAGCTTATTTAAAAAAGGTAAAGGGAAGTTGTACTCAAGGGAAAAAATATGCAAGGAAATACAACAAAATAATCACACTGGTGACAGGGTGGTTTCTATTTTCACTTTTATGCTTTCCTGCATTTAATATATTTGTCTAATGAGAGAATCCTCAATATTTAAGATGAGGTTGTGTTTGTTTCAAGGCACTGTATTTTGTTTTGTATATGACAATAGTGTGTGGCATTTCAGTTTCTTCTCTGTGAGGTGTGCTGTAGTGCAAACCTATCACTCAACTGAGAGACCTGAGTTCTCATTCTGATTCTTCTGCTGACTGCTGGATGTATTAGGAAGGTCATTTGACCTCTCTCAGTTGGGTTTCTTTATAAAATGAAGGAAGTTGATCTACCTTAGCTCAAAATTTTCATGATACCTTTGGTACCAATTTAAGAACATAATGTGTGAATCCTCTTAATTGGAATCTCAATAGTATCGGCAATTCATTTGCATATTCAAAATCCTTTGAACTTTGCATGTGTTACATGTTTGTCCTGTAACCTATTACAACAGAAATACCCAGAGGCCAATTTAGAGGGCCTTCTAAATCCTTGACAGAAAGTATAACTTATAGTCATCCTCAGTTTATTGCTATATGAAGGTGCTACTGATTTTTTTTATTAAAGAAGAAAATGAGTCTTTTTCTTTAGTATTTTCTCTCAGCACTGAAAATATTGCAAGCCTGTGTTAGAGAGAGTAGTAAACCTTCATATGTATAATCACATTAACCACCTTTTTCCTTCTCCAGTGAAAGAATCATAGGCTATAAAAGTTACATATCCACTTTTTCTTTATTGAGTGAAATTGGCTTTTGATTCCTCTGATTACATGATAATTGAATCAGACGTCTGGTTCTAAGTGATATGTTTCCTTTGCTTTTCCATTTGTTTATTGTTGTTTGCATTGCTGCAAATACATTAAAACTGAATGCTGATGAAAAGAGTTGAATTCTGATTGTCAGATGGGAAGAACAAGTTTGCTGGCTGCAGATGCCATTTTAACTTTTGTCTTTCAAGTATAGATTCTTCTATTTGTCTATAGCTCTCTCTCTAAGACACGCTTTTCTCATCAAGTCAGATAACCCCTTTCAGAAGGTAGAAAATGATGAGAGAAAGCTTTTTTTCCCCCCATCTCTGCTTATTTCAGATGGCTGCATTAATGCCACAAAATAATAGGGAAGAGTTCTAAATTGGATCTAGCAGCACTTTATGTCACATAAAGTAGAGTTTTAGCTGGATTTTTATGATTTCATCAAGAACTATATAAATTTAGCCAATATTCTAGATACTGGTTCTATAAAATTCTACACTATATTTACATTTTACAGTTCTGGCTAAAGGGCTTGTTCTGCCAATTATTGAAGGAGCCAGGAAGAATATGGTTCAGTATTTTGTTATGTTATGTTTTCACAATATTCATATACAAGACCCAGGAATCTCATTGATGTAACAGGAAGTGACTTAATAAGTCCAACTCCTAATGACAATACATTCTGGGAAATGTACATTCAACTGTGATCTTTACCTCCAACAATTTACAAATGAGTTTAACATGCCCGAGAGTGCTGTTCTCTATTGACAATGTGTGAAGACATTGTTCAGTGTAAGAAAACGGAAGCAGCTGGTACTATTGTATATGCTTCAGATCACAAGAAAATAAGAGTATATCCTGTTTCCTCCTTATCCAGAAAAATCTCTATTGAATCTCACAAAACTGGGAATCAAATTATTTTGAGGGCTTTTTGTTTCTCCTTATTGTAATGAGATATAATACTTATGACTGAAATTTATTTCATTTCTAGAGATCCCTGCAATTTGGGAAAGCTAGTAAGAAAGCATTATTAAGATAAAAACAAAACAACATGGCAATGATTTGAGCTATAAACAGTCATGGTTCTCCTACCTTCTCTTTTAGTGAAATGCAGATGTTACATTTGCAACAGACCTTCTGGGGTAATGTGTTTGAGAATAAACAGCGCAGTTTCACTGAAACTAATTTACCTGCTTTTCATTAGTAATGCTTAGCATTTTAAGAGCTTGGGAGGAAACACGGGAAAAAGCAATCCTCCAATCACTGTTACTTCATGGACATAGCCAGGAAAATTACTTAAATTAAGGTCTATGCCCAAGTCTGTTCTCACACCTCCCAACAGATTTCTTAGTGAGGCCCTTCAACCCAGCTAAGGAAGTAACCCGGTGTTTTTGTTAAGCACTGACTATAAAGACCCAGAAAATCCACAAGAGTTGCTTGACAGCTGGTGAATTATTGAAAGAAGATGTAGAAAGAAAAAATAGCGTTAATATTTTAGCATCAGTTTCTTTTTTTAACTAACTCTATGCCCAACATGGGGCTTGAACTCACAACCCCCAGTTCTACCGACTAAGTCAGCCGGTCACCCCTAGCATCAGTTCTCGACAAAGTCCAACATATAGCTGCAGGCTGACTTTCTATACAATGAGTCAAAAAAGAGTAACAGCATCTAGCTTACTATTCCTAGGTCAGAAAGCTGGCAGAGAAGGTTAAAGAAAACATAGGTAGTGGGAACAAAGTTAGACTCTCTGAGTTACAGCACATAAAATAGAGTTACTCAATCCGAACTCCACATTTAGAATCACTAACATTGTTAGTAATGTCTGGACCTTGATACAGAAAAATAAATCCATATATCCAGAGGTGGTCATGGGCATGTGCAGCCATGGTTGAGAATCACTGATTTAAATGATCATAACTTTTTTCTAGCATATACTTGTGATAGGCAAATTTCAAATTGATAATATTTAACTGTTTAAAACTATTTTTCTTGGGGCACCTGGGGGGTGCAGTCAGTTAAGCATCCGACTCCCGGTTTCAGCTCAGGTCCTCCTCTGTGCTAAACAGAGTCTGCTTGGGACTCTCTCCCCTCTCCCTCTGTCCCTCCCCCCCCCACCCCTGTACTCTCTCGCTCTCTAAAATAAATAAATAAATCTTTAAAAAAAAACCCTATTTTTCTCTACTTAAAGAGCCTTTGCACAGTCTGAGGGTATTTAGTAGAGCAATACTATGCTAAAACATATTTAAAATATGATCATCTTGTTTGGTATATAAATATATGATATAAACTCAATAAATGTTAGTTTCTTTTTTGTTTTTCCAGTGAATCTATGTATTTATAAATATGTTCACATACACAAACAAACATACATGGTAGTTATAGGACACTAAATAAGTGTGACAATATTTTCATGGAAATATGGAATCAATCTTACTTTCTATTTTTAAAAAATATTTATTTATTTTGGACAGAGAAAGAGAGCACGCATGTATGCATGAGTGGGAGGAGGGGCAGAGGGAGAGAATCTCAAACAGACCACCCCTCCACCCCTGCTAAGCGTGGAGCCCCATGAGGGGCTCAATCTCACGACCCATGAGATCATGACCTGAGCCAAAACCAAGAGTCTGCTGCTCCACAGAGAGAGCCACCCAGGCACCCCTCACTTTCTATTATTATTTGAATGACAACCAATTGTTTTCCCACAAAGAAAAAATCCTGATTTGAGTTTTAGCAGTCTTTTCTAAAAGATTTTCTTATTTGCAGTTATAAAGAGTAAGACATCTGTATCAGAATATTTTTGGTTGCAAGTAACAAAAAATCTTTGACAAAGATGACATTTATTGGCTCAATTTTCTGAAAATCCCAAAGGTGTTTATACTGTAGGTTGGTGTGGATGGCTTCAAGTTAGAATTAATTCAGCAAAATAAAAGTGTCACCAAAAGCGAATCTCTCTCTACTCTGTCTTTCATGGGGTTGGCCTGTTCCGGGGGCTAGCTCCCCTAGCTCATTCAAGATGGTTTCCAACACAAGCTGTGCCACAGGCTTCCTAGTTCCTAGTCAGTGAGCGTGTATAAAATTCTCTTCTTCCAATCATAAAACAGAGTCCTGGTTAACACTTTACTTAGACCAACCAGGTCACACCACATGCTCATCCTTAACCAATAATTGGTCCACAAGGGATGGGGTTGTGTTGATTGGTTCGGGTAGGCCCAGAACTGGAACTAGGGGGATAGGTAGGGTGGGGTGGGGATGGCCAGCCTCGCTCAAATGACAAGGTTGCCTCCTGTGTGTGTGTGTGTGTGTATGTGTGTGTGATGGTAAGCAGGTAGATTCCAGAGAAAGTAATCATCCATGTCTACTACACTGCTCAAAATAACATAATTAAACAATTGATCAAATAAGCATTAATAAGTCAGAATTCATGAATGTATATAAATATTTTTGTTAACCAACATGTATGGTTATAATATTAGATGGGATTGAGATGCAACAAAATTTTTCCTTTTCGATTCATGAAGAATGTAAGGTATCCAGCACAATACTATCTTATATACATTTATAAATCCACATTATCTATAATTTTGAGTAAATTGAAAAAAATTTTCCACTATAACATCCCTTGTCTTATTCAAATATTACACTGGAAATAATATATATAGTTCATACATATATATGAACTTTCTTGCATCAAGATGCTCTTAGTGTTTTAGTAATATTTTCATGTGGGAGCCTAGGCCAAAATAAATATGTAAGAGTTCTGTTTATTGAATTGTTAGATCCAAACAACTTAACAGGTATTTCTGTACTAATGATTTAGTAACCATTTGGAAAAAAATAATACATATAAATTGAAAGAAAAAATGTAACTTTTATTTCATTCTTAAATAACCACAATATGTATTTGCCTGTTGGGCACAGCACGTCTCAAACCTTGGAATCAGTTTGGATACCATCACCCTCACTTCTTGTTCTATATTGATTTGTGTACAGTGCTTGCTTTTTATCATGGTAACTGCCAAAATCTAGCCTCACAAAGATACAATCTAATCAAAGGGAATTTCATATGATCCAATGGTGAAACTGTGAACTACTTTGCCCTAGTAGTGCATACCATGTCTGATGAATGTTGCTGGACTTTTTTTTGAAAATTTAAAACATCTCTTACTGTCCTAGGGTACCTTCGTACACAGTTTGCAAACTGCAGTGACAGTTTTAAAAGAAGACAAAGTAAAAGTCAGAATTGGAAAGCCAGGTTTCCAAATTAAAAATGTGAGGAGGTGACAGGTAGTATTAAAAACAGGAAGTTACCATATAAGTCTTTCAATAGTTTCTTAAAAAGTTAAATATTTGATTTGTATAACAAATTTTTTATTTACATACCTTTTCCCTCAAAACACATTAAAGGAAAAAAGTACATTATAAGGTATAAATTAATCTTTGGAATTTTAAAAACCACTTCAATAAGGTTAGCATTCTATATTCAATATTACCATGGAATTACAAACTCATTGTCATGAAAAATACAGAGAGGCCCGTCCAAGAAGAGATAGATACAACCTCGTATTAATATAGATTTGAAATTTTAGTACACTTCTAACTAAAACAGTACCAGTACCTGTGGCAATAATTGCTGGGACCGGTCAATGTTCTGAATCCATTGGCCTTATCAATTTAACTCACATTTATGCCTAGGGAGATATTAGAACATAAAAAATTCATCTGGATTTCTTTTTACAATGGCTGATTGTCACAGAATTAGGGCGGAAAGAGTGCTATCTTTTTTCCTCCTAAAAAAAAGAGCAGTAAAAACTCATAGGCTAATGTATCACAGTAAGATTTTAGAAGGAGAAAAATCAATTGTCAGTAAGATACTTTGTAATAAATCTTACAGTAGTGACCTTGTTTGGCGGCTATATACTGCAAAAAGAAGAGAAGCCAATCAAAATGGCATGAATGATTAATGCATTTCATACAAAACCCACAATATCCTTAGGATATATTTGCTAAGGGGCTGCAGTGATAAGAAGGCAAACAAATGATAGAGCCCAAGTAAGGAGCTTCAGAAGGAGTTCTTAACAAAGACACATGCAGTTAATTTCTTAGTTTCTGTTGACTGTATAAACCAAAGTACTAATACCAGAATACACGTTGTAAGGAAAAAATGACATTCAGATTCGAGGTTAAAGGTGTGAAACTGAGGCTATATAGTAGATTTTATTACTGAATAATCCTATAAGAGGATTATGTATTCTGCTCTGTCGCCATAAGGTTAGTCATAAGCTTTGGCCAAATGCAGTGTGTCACTTTTTAGCACAAAGTTTAAGACTGAATATGTGGTTCACCATATGTCCTTCCCTCTGCCACAATGACCAACACTATTCCAGGCTAAGGCTGCTCCCTCAGTGTAGAGCAGAGCTGCATCTAACCCTGGATGGGCATGTGGAATAACTGAGCCACTGAAATAGTCAGTGTTTGTCACTGCAACATAATCTAAACCATCCTGACTGATACAAGTTATTAGCCATTAGTATTAACAAAAACTAAATATGAGTACACAGGAAAAGAAGAATAACAAAAAAAGCAATTGCTTTCATAAAGGGTATATCAAGGTTTTATAAGCAGCTGAAAAAGTCAGGCCTTGGAAATGGAGAAAGGAGGAAAGAAATCCTTGGTGATAACCCCATTGTGAGAATCCATGGCCTGGGACTGTAGCGATCAGAGCTCTCATGACTATCCCGAACAGCCACTGTCATATATTTTCTCTAAGCTCAGAGGCTTTCAGTTGCTTTCTTGTGGTCACACAGCTAGTAAGGGACAGGCTTATAATGCATTGCTTTCAATTATATTACACTGTCGCCAGAGTACCTGGCTAGGTGTGGCAGCTATGGGGACTACAATAAACAGCGTCCAGGTGCAGTGCTTTCAGGATTCTGGATTTGCTGAAGGCATTTAAGCCTAGGATATACTCTCCCCAAGAAGCACCCCACCCCCCACCACCTGCCAATGACTGAGCATGATAAGGGTATTTGGGTCTGGCCATTTCCGCCCAATGCAACGTCTCCTCTATGGCTAATCTTCATTCTGGGGCTCCCTGTGGGAATGCTGAGGTTTTCTCAGAGCTGCACTGTGGTCTGAGGCTTTTCCAATCTCCTCCCCCTAGCCTCCCCTCTCCCTTCACAGGTGTCAGACCTGTATCATGGTCTGAAGGCTTTCCCTGCCTATTCCTGCTCTCTTAGCCCTTATCTTATATAGGTTTCACTGTGTAACAAAAATTAGTCTGACACTTGTTACAATGGTAAGGAAGACTTTATTTAGGACCTTTGTGATAGATGTCAACACTATCCTAATAGGGGAGAGAGCTCAGGCTCAACTTTTAATACAGCAAAGACAGTTGTCAATTAGAGCCAATGAACAGAACGAGGGAAGTCAGTGGATGCAAATTACTAAGACGAGACATCAAGGCTAGGAGGTTTCTTGCTAAATTGACTTAATGGGATTCTTGCTGAAGGCAGGCCAGGGTGATCAGATATCAAGGTGGGGAGGTGGGGGTTCTCACTAAACTGTCTTAGCAGGATTCTTACTAAAACTGGGATGGGCAGGCCAAAGTCAAGGCCCAAGGATGAGGTCTAGATGAAAAGTGGATTCAGAGGAGCCTATCTAAAGTTTGGTCAAGAAGAGTCTTTGTCACATCCCAATAAATCTCTAATACTTCTTACTCCATCTTCGCACCTACTTCCAGGAGGTTCTCAATTTTCACACTAGATGAACTGGGAAATCTGATCAGTACCCTGTTTTGTACCAAAATATGTAGACCTTTATGCCTAGATTACTATGGCTTGAAGGATAAAGTTCCTCCTGTTTAAAAAAAAAGAGAAAAAAAGAGGCTTGAGTGCTGGTAACGTGCTGCCATCTATGGGCTATTTTCTGTTTGTTAAGCACTGCAGGCAGGAGTTTATACAGATTGTCTCATTTAATGCTCATATAACATTGCCAGTTAGATATTATGACTATTTTTATTTTATACATGAAGAAACTAAAGCTTAGGTGAAATGACTTCTGTGAGATGTTCCTTGCAATGCACGGCAGAGGAAAAATTCAGGCCCAGACCTGTCATATTCTAAACTATCGCTATTTACCCACAGTTAAAATCTTAGTTGATAAATTACTGTTATGCAGGTTTACTCAGTATGGGGAAAGAGGTATAATATTTGGAGTTTGCTTTATGGTAGGAAGGAATTGAGAGGTATAAGAGGCTTTGTGAGTATAACATTTTATGCATATTGTTCCCATTGTTATGCATAGCCCCTAGAGAATAAAACCTGTTGGCAGAGTCACAATTTGGGTATATATCTTCTTGAATGGGGAGTTCTATGGCTAACATAAATCTGGAAGACTGTACAACAAAATAGAAAACAGAGAAGAAATAAATGACTCTAATTCATGTTACATTCAGCTCTTTTCACTTCTTCTGGATAAAAAGAATCTGAGAATACTTGGCCCTGGACCCAGATTGTGACTTTCAGCTCTCTAGATGAGGAAATGCTTGTGCCAAGTACTATTCCTTCTTCTGTACCTGCTCCTTTGCAACACCTGTTCTAGCCTAGTCAATAGTGGACAGCAGAGAGAACTGCTGATTATGTAATGGAAATTGAATAAGGAAGCAGCAGATTGAGAGAGATCAATGTCCATAGTCTAATTGGCATTGCTTCTTTCTCATCCATATCTAAACCATGACTTCTAGCCCATTGGTTCTTCATTCAACCTATTCCAAGTGCACCGCCTTGGCCCGAGTCAAGAATGGATCATTCATCCTTTAATTCATGAAACAAATATTGGGTACCATAGCTGATAATATCATTGCTGTGTCCAAATCCCTCTGATTCTGTTTTACCAGATACATATGTACCTTTGCACACTTTGATGTGCTTTTGCTTCCAACAGCCAGCAACTTTGGGTCCTTTCCACAGGATTGCCCTTGGGCTACTGGTGCCTCTTTGCTTTAGTTCACACATAGAGCTGGAAATACCTGGGGATTTACAATCTGTTTGACTGGCAGGGCAATTCCTTCTCTTGGATCAAGATAAGCATGAGACTTAACTCTCACTCGAGTTACCCTACGGGATCAGGTGAAGTTTTCCTTTCCACAGGAATTTCCCTGAAATCACATCCTTGCTTGACTTCCTCCCTTTGCCTGTCCTGCTTACCCCACTCCCCTAGCAGTTTCCTCTGAGTCAGACACACTACCTTAATAAATCATTTACACAGGATTCCTTGTCTCAGAGTCTTTTTCTAAATGTAAGAAAAGCACCTGCTAAGTCTAAGTCATGATGTGAAGCAATAACAGTAACTCTTGCCTTCAAAGATGTAATTGAATGATCACAATATTTTATGCTATAACACAGCCAACATATATTATAAAATGATACTACTAAGAAGGGAGTGGTTATCATTAGCAAGTCTTGCTAGAGAAATTAACACTTAAGCAAATTCTTGAAGGGTGAATGAATGAGTAGGTATCCACTAGAATAAAAAGAAATGAAGGGCATTTTAAGCAAAGGAGACAGACTCTACTGGAAGGGATTTGGTAGACTATTTTCTTGTGGGAGAAGAGCTCCACTGTCAACTCTGAGAAGGGAAGGACCCTTCCTGAATTACACAGGTTACATCACTAGCATCTAATATAGTACTTAAGACAGTGTTTAAAATATTTTTTTTTAACAAGTGAACCCATTTCCAAAATGCATGCTGGCCTTTCTCCATTTTCTCCCATCTGTCTCAAATTTAACAATAATAACAAGAGAATCCTTGACCCATTAAAAAAAAAGGACAGGAGTGATTTAAATTACCCAGCCTATCTGCATATAACAGGAAGCTACCCAAGAGACTAAGATGTTCTTTCTTTTTTAATGTACTAATTCATAAAAGTAGCATTTAATCATTCTCACTTAATATTCTAAAGTCCCTACTGTGTTTCATGCACTCAGCAGTGTTCTGATTATTAATCATAGTCATTAGGAACTTAGGATTTAGAATTTAGGTTTTAATACACACTCAGCTGCTTATTTATGTGACTTCAAGCAAGTTGCTTACCTTCATGAAAAAAAACAGAGTGCCCACCCTGTAGGGTGCTGTGAAGAGTCTATGAGTTAATGCACAGAAAATTCAAATCCCAGTGCCTGGCATATAGTAAGTGCTCAGTAAGTGTTAACTGTCACTAGTGTTGGTGTTATGGCTGCTGTTGTTGTTTCTGTTATTCTGTCATACACCAGATTTGCATAGGTTCTGTGACTTTTTTGATGTAGTCAAACTTTTGTGTTCCCTTCTTCTGAAAGATTAAGAAGAAAGGATGATTACAGCATACATTTACAGAAACCTTGACACACCAATCAGCTACAGAATGCTTAGTTTCCTCATTCATCTCAAAAACTAAATGATTAACTCTTCATCTTGGCAAGACAAATCCATGTGTAATCGGTTGGCTTCCATTTAGTGAATGACTACGTAGATTTTCAGCGTCACCAAAGGCACTACTGGGTGCGGAAACTTCTCCCCCAGCAAAGAAGGAAAACCAAATGCTTTTTCCACAGTAAAAAACCGCAACTTTAAAGATGTTCAGTTAAACAGTTGATAGATACTTAGATGTGCACCAGCCATTGTAAGCCAATTAGGAAAGATGAGAAGTTTTTGATTTCAAAGTTAGAATGTACACATTTTGGACATCAAATTTTGTTCTGTGATGCTAAAAATCATTGCTCAACTTATTTGAAATGAGTAATCAGTTATGGTTTTCCCACTGGTAATTTTTTTAGAAATACAACTCCCCACTTAATATGTTTCAATTATTTTCAGATTAAAATGTCTAATTTGACAAATTAAAATTAGGACCTCACAATCATTATTTATCTAAGACTTTAGTATTAAATACATGAACTAAGCATTTGTTTTATTTTATTTGGGATAACTGATATGTCAGTCACTTGCCAACCAATTCAATATAATTTTCTGCACATAATAGCTGGCAGAAGACACTGGGAATTTTAAAAAGATAATTTGAATATCAAGTCCAGTGAGGCCTGTCATTTCTCATTGCTTGGTTAAGTAAAACCTGCATAAAGACTCACCTGTAAAATATCATATGCTCCTTGACACCTATACTTCAGACATAATAAAGGCATCAAAAGAATGGTTATTAAACATGGGAGTTTTTGTCTCAACTCATTCCTTTGTATTTAAAGTTGAAAGAATATAATTAAAAACCAGGTTTGATATTTTACAGTACTTTTATGCACTTAGCTTATTCCAAAATAAAAATGATGTACAACACATAAAACTTTTATTCAGCTCCTCACTGTGGTGTAGGAAATGGTGTTTGTTTTTTAGTATAAACTTGACAAATGGCTCTGACAAGTTTCCAATACTGTTCACACACTGCTTTGAAAATTTTCTTTAAGGGTCTTCAAATCAATATTTTTTCATTTGGTTCCAGCAAAGATAGCCTTCCCTGCTATTTTGAAAATTACTTCCCTTTGCAAGTAGAATGGCAAAACCTAAATCATGAACATCAGAAGTTCATAAATTTCTAATTTATATCGAAAAGCCCTAAAATATTCTTTACACACTGAGAAAGCTTTGTAATTTAAACAGTATTTTTAACAAAGTTAAAATATCACCAAGATTATTCCTGGAATGCTTGGAAAAGTGTTATGTGAAATTGTACTCAATGCTTAGGTACTTTATTGAATTGTGTCCTCAAGAACCATTAATTTTTACAAGTCATCTGAATAATTTCTTACACTACCAAGAATACTTAGCAACAGATATTTATCGGACCCCAAATTTCTTTAAGTGTTGTATACAGTGCAAAATAAACAGAAGATATAGTTTTGACTTTTAGGAAACTTGGTTCTTATTTGGGAAGATACACTAAATGGAAATAATTGTATTAGAGAACTGTTAAGCAAAAATCTGTATGGTACCACTCTAAGTTTAATAGTTTATAAAAGAGGAAGATCATTAAAGTTTGACATTTATGGAAAAGACTCCAGGGGGAATTGAGGCTCACAACTGGATTAGAAGAATGACTAGGATTTAAGAATAAAATAAGAGACTATCACTGTACTCCTTAGGTTTTCATCTAAAAATATCTTTTTCATCTTTAGAGAAAATATTAGATTGTTAGTGAAGGAGAGCGGAATTTGCCACCCTAAAATATGCCTTTTTGGCATAAGGATTACCTTGAACTGGTTATTTTTGTAAAAGATTTGTTTGTTTATTTGGGAGGGGGAGGCACGGAGGGAGAGGGAGAGAGAGTCCCAAGCAGACTGTGCTGAGCACAGAGGCCAACAGGGGGCTCGATCTCACAACCCTGAGATCATGACCTGAGCCAGAACCAAGAGTCGGATGCTTAATTGACAGTGCTACCCAGGCACCCCTTGAGCTGGTTATTTTTAAGAAATGGCAGACAAAGGAGAAGCTCTGAAAACAGAGTAGAAGCTACCCTTTTGTAAGAGACACTTATATTTACAAGGGAAATCTGTAAGGGTGTCTTCCTCTCTGCTGCAGGAACAGGAGAATAACTAAATCTCTTGAAATTCTGATCAATAAAAAAGGCAAAACATAAATCTCCATAACCCTACCCTTGTTAAAGAGGCTTTTCATGGTAACCTCCCATAACTGGCACCCCACCCCCCAACATCTTCTTTTGTCTTTAGCTGGAGATAGTATTTAAGGTGGTGACTAGGGCCATTGCAGGGAGTTACTCAGTTTTCCTGGGTCTCTCCCATATTTACATGAGGTATACATGTTATTAAACTTCTGTTTTCTTCTGTTAATTTGTCTTTTATGGGACTGTGGGAGGGAATCTCAGCAAGAACCTAGAAGAGTAGAGGGAAAATTGTTTTTCCTTCCCTCTTTAGTGAGCAGTATAAATATTAATGAAAATATGTACCTTGGAAAACTGGAAGTATGTATAGACTTTCAATAAACATTATTAAAAATACAGAAAGATCATTTGTACATTGTATCTGTTTTTTCATATGGACTATAATTTTTTTTAGTGGTCTAAGGATTGGCTATGCAGTCAGATGATCTTGGTTTAAATCCTGGCTCTGCAGTTTAACAGATGTATGATTTGGGGCCAATTATGGATCTTAGTTTCTCCATCTATAAAATGGGGATAACATCTAAAATCTACTCCATGAGTTTCTAAGTAAATTTTTTAAAAAAATGTATACATGTACTACATCCCTAGGACCCTAGTAAATACTCTACTTATGTTAACTATTAGTATATTCTATTTTTATGTATTCTGCTTTATTTCACAAAGGATTTAGAATGGTAGCAATAATATATAGAATAAAATAATAATAATATATAAATTGAATGATTCCTTTAAAATTAAGTCAGGGAGGTAGGTGGGAGGATGGGGTAATTGGGTGATGGGCATTAAGGAGGGCACTTGATGTAATGACCACTGGGTGTTATATGCAAGTGATGAATCACTAAATTTTAGCTCTGAAACTAATAATACACTATATTTTAACTATCTTGAATTTAAATAAAATCTTAAGAAAATAAATTAATTAATTAAAAAATTAAGTCAGATTATTTCAACTCATCTTCTCAAACCCTTCAATGGGCTTCCATTTTAATCAGTAAAACCCAAATTTTTATAGGGGCTAATAACATCCTCTAATTTCTGGCCAGTAATTACTTTTGATCTCATCTCCTACTACTCTCCTCAGAATTCATTCCAATATAGTCCCACTGATCTCAGCAATGTTTTTTAAGTATGCCAGGCAAATTCTTACCTCAAGGTTTTGGCCTTTCAATGTCTCCTCTGCCTGGCCTATTCATCCTCCAGCTATCCACAAAATTCCCTCCCTCATCTTCCTTCTGTGTACTCTTCCCAGGCCAATCTATCTAAAATTGAAAAACTCACTCCTGGCTGAGTATATTTTATCCTTTTACTCTACTTTTTCTCTGTAGTACTTATCACTCTCTTATTATTATCTTGTTTACTTTTTCTTGTTTGACTTTACCACTAGAAGGTAAGCCCCATAAGGGCAAGAATTTTGCCCTTTTCATGTGTTGTTGTATGTACGGTACAAAGAACAGTCCTGTTGCTTAGTAGTTGCTCAATAAATATTATTTCTGTTCATCTAATTATGTCAATAAGCCTTTTGCTCAACTATAGACCCCAACAGTTGAAACCAGAAACAGATAAGACTGCTTAACTCATGCTCTAACTGAAAACCATTGTGCTTATTTCTTATTGTACTTTCTTGAGGCACTGATGATGTTTTGCAATGACCAGAACATTCCAACCACCAGGCCAGAAAAGCCCTGATAGCAAGAGAATGCCTAGAAGACCACACTCCACACATCCCCTTCCCTGCCCATGATGAACATGCCTGTGCTGAACACATACCGATCCCTACCTATGATCATACACTCTCTGCCTGCTCCCTTGCCTGTACCCCCCTGAAACTCTCCCTTTAAAATTCTAGGTTGTCCATCTTGCTGGCAGAGAGGTCAGTTAGTAAAGCTTGAGCCTGCCAGCTCCTCTAGCTGCTGGCACCTAAAATAAATTTCTCCCTTTCTCTTTTCCAAACTCATCGAGTTATTGGCTTCTCCTGACATGAGTTTATCTGAGTTTGTTTGGCAACAGTATTGGCAAACCGAGCCAGGAGCTATGCTTTTGATTTGTCCAGCCCCCTCAGGATTCTCTGGAATGGAGCAGTTGGCTGTGGCAGTGTGCCAGGGCTCACCTATTCGTTTCCAGAGTTAGGAGCTATGATAGATCAGTAACAATTACTTACAAATTTTATGAGATGCCATTTTGTTTCAAATAAAGTTTTTTTTTCGATACTGCCTTTTGTTGAATAAATAAATTGCACATTTATTATTGCATTTAATCTTCATAGCCACCTGGTAAACTGAGTAGGAATTAATATTCATTTTCTCACATAATAGGAAACTAAGAATCCAAAAGGGGAAATGACTGATTTAAAGTCATACCATTAGTAAGATGTAGAGCAAGGCCAAGAAGTTTTTTCCCTTGGCTAAGTTTCCTTCATTTGCTGTTTCCAGAGTTAGATAAATGAATGAAATAAAACTTAGGGTATACATCCATGCTGTTGAAGTTGATCTAACATTTTAGATTCACTGGGAATTAAGTATTTCAGGGCTTTCTTCAAGAATCCTTCAGTTAGTTGCAGAACTCTGTTTCTAAAGAGCTCATGAATTTTTTCACTTATTGCCTGAGAATATTTTATAGATTCATCCTCTTAAAGAAGTGTACATCTGCATAATAATTACTTATTGCCTGCCTAACATGCATAAAAATCCACTTGTTGCTGTACAGACTATTGCTGTTTGCTCATCCTGGAATGCTCTTTCCCAATCTGAGTCCTTATCCTTCCTTCTCATCACTTGGGTCTCTGCTCAAATGTCCTCTTCTTAGAAAGGCCTTTGTTTAATTCCTTACCAGAAAGATCCCACTTTTTCTCCCTTCCCACTCCTAATCTTTGTTAAAATTTCTTCATACCATCTGTCACATCATAAAAGGGTTATTTATTTAACAAATATTTATTTGTTAATTAATTATTGTAAGCCTTCCTTAATAGAATGCTGGCTGCAGGAAGGTAAATTTTTTGAGGTTATGCCTCCAGCATTTAGAATAGTGACTGGTACATAATTGTAATTTAATAATAAAGGGGAGCAGAATTTGCCACCCCAAAATATGTCTCTTTGACATACAGATTATCTTGAACTGGTTATTTTTTAAAGAAACAGCAGACATGGGAGAAGCTCTGAAAACCAAGTAGAAGTTACTCTTTTGTAGGGGATATTTACATTTATAGGGGAATCTCCATGTGATGGGTGTCTCCTTTTCTTTACCAAGAAGAGAAGAATGACTCTAAATCTCTAGAAATTCTTACCAATGGAGAAGACAAAACCTAAATCTGCAAAACAACCACACTCTTGTTTACTGTGCTTTTCCTGTAGCCTCCCATAATTGTCTCCCCCATCCCTCAACATCTTTTGTCTTTAGCTGGAGATGGTATTTAAGGTGGTGGCTTGGGTCATTTTGGAGAGTTACTCAGTTTTCCTGGGTCTCCCCCATCTATATGGGAGGTATACATGTTATTAAATTTTTGTTTGTTTTTTCTGTTAATATGTCTTTTATAACCGGGGGTCTCGGCCAAGAACCTAGAGCAGTAAAGGGAAAATCGTTTTTCCTCCCTTACAATAAAAACATGTTGATTGAAAGAATACTCATATTGCACTTTTATGCTCCAGAGCATCCATTACAATTGCAATTAAATAATAATTGTGGAGATAATTGTATACTTTTAACCATTCTCCCACTGGAATATAAAATTCATAGAACATGAATTGTATGTTTCTTGTTCATTGCATTTTGGTTAAATGGTTTGAATACCACACAAGTTCTATTGCTTACTCTCAAGGAATCTAATGATTTATTCTCTATGTGGAAAAAAATGAGGAAATGAAATGATAATAAAAAAGAATTTAACAGATCATGGTAACATAAAAGTAAGAAATCTGATACACGATTGGCACTGCAGTATAATATTAATCTATTACAAATGGTGTGAAATGAGATACTAAATAAATATTCAGCATATATGTTCTTAGAAGTGTTACAAAAACACTAAAGGGTGGAGAGACCAAAAAAAGAAAGAGAATTCAAATGTCAGATGTTTTAAAGCTAATGACTCTTACAAAGAAATAGAAAAGGTATGAGGAGAACATTGGGATAGATGCAGCTAAGGGTTGCCATTGCAGGTAAGTAGTGAGAGAAAAAGGCTGGAAATTAGGTTGCCAGAGGACTTGAAATACAGTTTTAGGACTTTAGACTGATAAAATTAATTTGTATATCAGGACCCACAAGATGGCGGTGCCCCCATTGGCCTGGCCTATATCACAAATCTAAACCTAAATCAGCCTGCATTTACAAGAAACACCTGTCGAGGAACCCAAATCTATACAAATCACAATCTTCCAGCTAAGCTTTAGTTAGCTTACCGTCTCCTAGAAAATAGGACCTGTTAGCCTTAGAAGGAAATCCCTGACCTCCTGGCCAGTTGTGCCCTTTTTCTGTGCTATCTCTTCTAATGCTCTATAAAACTCGGTCTTGCCCTAAATCCCTCAGAAACAGTGCTTCATTGCTTGTGAGACACTGTACTTCATCAAACCATGGGTTTTTCCCCTTAAATAAGGGGCATCAAACTTGTTACTAAGTTGTTTATTTTGTCATTTGAAAGGACTTAAACTTCTAACAATGAGTGGTAAGAGAGCAAGAAGGCTTTTAAGCAACTTAGTAAAAATATAAAAGTGATATTTTTGAGATAATTAAAGAGGTATATATAATAGAAATTGGAGGAAGGAAAATCGGATAGTAGGCTAGTGATGATGTAACTAGCAAACACTTCCAATAAAAACTTAAAGGCAAGTGATGAGGCAAACATATTTTCCAATCAAGATTGTGTCCCTAAGATATTTTCTGACCTGTGACACAGAGACAATAGCTGATCTGTTGTACTCAGGCAGGTATCTTTCATTTGCTTCTTCCAATTGAATCACTTGTCTATATATTCCCAAACTATTATATCCTATAAATTGCACAGGATTATCCAGATAGTTCTCTTAAAAAAAAAAAAAAAAGAAGTGGGGATATCAGAGCAACCACATCATTTATTAGAAATGAAGTTTCTGTTTATGCACTTCTTCTGGTCAGCAGCACTTATTTTACAAAAGCATGGTAAGCAGTGACCATCTACCTAGCTGTTTAAAACACTCTTGTTCCTACCTTTAGAAGGGAAAACTCCCTGATACATGTGCAAAACTCCAATTAGAGCTAAATGGGATTATATATGAAAAACACAGGAAAAATTATTCCCAAAGAATGAATAAACCTGCATACATTCATGACCATTTATCATCCTCTTTTAAAGGAAAAGAAAGCCAACCTTACATAATATAACTTACAAATATATTAGACTGTCTTCAAAAGAAAAGAGGCATTCAACCTCTCTCAGAGCAAAAAAGAAATATAATGGGAGGTCAAATAAAAGGGCTTGTTAAGATCCATTCAATTCCAAAAAGGTATCTTTTGGCTATAATTGATGGTATAAAATATATTTCATTAAACAGGAAAAACTTAGGAACAAATGATCCCAACTACTCTTCTAATTTATGTTAAAATTGGGCCCATGAATCTAAGGATATTACCTAAATTGTGATGTTTGCAGAGATTGAGGTTATGCTACATGGCAAACCACAGACTATTTCAGCCTTGTTACAGTATGATACTAAATGCCAATGGAACAAAAGGATGATTCACTTCTTGAGATAGAGTTTGTAATTCCACAGGAAGAATTTAGCAATTTAGCCTAAAATAATGTACTGCAATGCCTTTAATTATTATATGGTTGCATCTCTGCATGTCATAAATTTTGCTCTAAGGTAAAACATCCCAATGATCGCAATTATTTTGAGTAGTTTTGTTAAAATACTCTTTGGAAGGAAAAGGAAAAAAATCACACTGACAGTAAATGTTATTATATTAAAAGCAGTGGCTTTTTGCTAACTGCAAAATGGAAAGCTGAATCCCTTTGCTTTTAATTATTATGAAAATTATAACAGTTTCATTTTTGTAAAAAATTACTTTCTTCTTTTAAAATAATTAGTATTGTTTACTATTTTAGGAACACAGTAGAAAGGTCTCCTGCTTTATGAATTTATTACAAATTAATGAAACTTCAGTTCCAGAGGTTATGGAACAGCAAAATTATCTTAGGGAAAAGGAAAGTGCTAGAAGAAATTTAATTTCCTTTTGGTTTTCACCTGCTTCTTGCTACCCCATCCCACAATATTTGCTAATGGGAAACCAACCCCTTGTTGCTCTGAACGTCTAAAACTAGTTAAATGGCTTAGTTTAAAACTTATTTTATCATCTCAACTCTGAGGAGAAAATGAGTGAGTAAGAAACAGTTTTGACATCATTTTTCCTTGGTGCCGGATTAATATTTCTTTGAGAATTGTGTTTTTAATGTTGACAAACACATACAGATTTTCACATTTATTCCAAGAGATCATAGTTTTTTATAGCTCTATAAATCCTCCAGGCCAGCCTATTTTAATTATGCTTTTCGATTTTCGAGCCATTCCTCCTGCCTTTGTGAGTGGATAGGTGGCCACTGTTGACAGAGGCCAACACATTTCTGATTATTTAACAATACTTTCTCTACCTTATTAGGTTATAAATGATAAGGAAATTTTCATGAATGTGTAACACAGTATACAATATCACAGGAAATTGCAGGAAGCCTTACACAGCTGTTCATGAGACTCATGATCCAAGGTATTTGTCTCAGAAAGGGGAAAGGAATTTTTGTGGAATGTTCAGTACATTCCACAATAGCTGGATGAATCATTTCCTGTTTGCTCCCAGGACAACTATGACCTTTATTTCCTGTAACATAATAGGACATAGTTTTAGAATGTGCCTAAGAAAGGTGTAAGAAATACTATTAAGCAAGTTTGGTTAATTAACTTTATAAATTATTTATGTAACTCAACCTACACCCAATACCTCCATCCTTCTCCCTCCATCGCCCTGAACTGTTACTAAAAGCAGGTATTTCTATGCAATTCTTTATAGACTGCTAAATATTCTGAAGAAGTAGGTTATAGCTAATTATGGTATGTTTCTTTTTATCTTTTCTATACTGTGATTTGTGAAATTACATAGATGTTCTTTTTTTGTGTTGGGAAGCTCAGAGGTAGATTTCAGTTTGATCTGTGGCAAATACACAGGAGTCAATGATTTTTAATTACTCTTTTATTGAGATATAACTTCCATACAATAAAGGCCATAAATCTTAAGTGTATAGATGGAGGAATTTTTTTTTTAAGATTTTATTTATTTATTTGACAGAGAGAGCAAGAGAACAAGCAGGGGGAACAGTAGAGGGTGAGGGAGAAGCAGGCTCCCCGCTGAGCAGGGAGCACGATACAGGGCTCAATCCCAGGACCCTGAGATCATGACCTGAGCCTAAGGCAGAGGCTTAACCATCTGAGCCACCCAGGTGCCCCTAGGTGGAGGAATTTTAATGTTGTGTGAGTTTTTATGCACATGAATTCACCACCTAGTTCAAAAGAATCTTTTCAGCACCCCAGAATATTGCCTCCTTTCCCAAAAGTACTTCACATATGGTAACTGCTATATAATGCTACATTTTTATAAGACATGTCATACTACATGAATTATTCTTTTGCCTTTGTTTTTCTTTACCTACCTGTAAATTACATTTTCTTGACTTACTTTATTTATACCTAAAAGACATCTTGAATTCTTAACTTGGACCAAGATGGGTCATCAAATATCCTTACACAAGTGTTAAGTAATTTGCAAAACTACTCAGGAAGTGAGACTGGAATGAAAATGTAAGAACTTGGGAGTTAATTATTGATACACTTGTTCAAAAGAAAACCACAGGTCAAAAATGGAGTCATTTATGTTAAGAGCCCCATGTCAGTAAATCAAGACTTAATACCTAACCTAATTATAGTTTCAACTCCCCTAAGCATGTAACCTTTAGCCTGTCAATCAGGAATTTCCTGGTCAGCCCTAGGAAATTTACTGATAGAGCCATTCCATTCCCCTAAGGAAAATGACCTTCCCTAAAATAATGCACTCTTGCTAATAATTTCCTTTTCTCTATTCCCCCCTCTGACTTTAAAAATCTTTCCTTTCCTGCAACTCAACTGAGCTCCTTTCTATTTGTTAGATGGGTTGCTGCCCAATTCATGAATCATTTAATTTTTTTTATTTTATTATGTTATGTTAGTCACCATACATTACATCATTAGTTTTTGATGTAGTGTTCCATGATTCATTGTTTGCGTATACCACCCAGTGCTCCATGCAGTACGTGCCCTCCTTAATACCCATCACTGGGCTAACCCATTTATTAAGCAATAAATCATTAACAATAATTCATGTGAAAGACTTTTACTTCCAACCAAGATGGAGTAACAAAGATTAGACTTAACATCCTGTCTGAAAAAAATGATAAAACAGGCAATTATATTAGAAATATCCAATTTATTGGAAGCATCTAAAAATGGAAAATCTTGGAAATAATTTTAAAAACCTGGAAATAATGAAAACATAGTGTAGAGAGGGGAACCTAGGTAGAGTCCAGAAGACTCCCTGAGATGAAGAGACAAAGATAAGAATCTGGGGAAACCAAAGCAGCTAGAGTTCATAGGACAGATTACCCGAGAGGAGAGTTGAACAGAGAGAAGCCTGGAGATTCAGAGAGTGGCCTTCTCAACTATTTAGCTGAAGACTGATGTGCACATGTGTGAAGAAACTATACAAGGCCCTATATATTATGTTGCTCTCTTTGCTCTGATCTGGGCCCTAGAGAGATTCTCCTCACATACTATATTACCTAGTCTTCTTTGCCCTTGGCTTTGGTTGTATTTAAACAATAGGAGTAACTTCTAGAAGGTGGGCAGAGGAGAGAGAGAGACTGGTGTGTTCATTCTTTCCATTTCTCCCCTGCCTCCTTGAGGTTCTGTGGTGATTGAGTAGCGAGGCCCTTGTTATTTCCAGTAGACCATCAGCATCAGCATCACCTGGGAACTTGTTAGAAAACGAAGAATCTCTGGCTCACTCCAAGCTTACTGAATCAGAATCCGCATTTAAATAGAATCTCTAGGTGTTTTATATGCTTATAAAGGGCACCCCTTCTTCCAAGGCTCCAGATTTCACCAAGATAGCACTTTTCCTCCTCTTGCCTCTTCTGGCCCAGGAGCCATAATGGCTTTCTGTTGTCACTAGTCCTTGTTAGGTCCCTTAATTTTGTCCACATCTCCATAAATAGACTCTTCTAAAATCTATTTTCCAGTTAAATGCTTTTGAGTATACAATCTGTTTCCTGCTGTACCTTAATGATAGAGTAATATATTATCTATCTTGATATCTATATATGTGTTCATAACTATATACATACTACATGTCTATCTCTGTCTTTCTGTATCTCTGCCTTTATTGTCTCTATCTCTAAAATTTCTTCCTAAATATCTCTTCCTAAAATTCCAGTCTTCATGCTTTAAAAATGTAGATGGAATTTGGTAGCACCTTTTTCTTAGTTACAGCTCAGTGATATCAAATTATGTACATAATTTCCCAACAATGCAAATTCAGAGTTTATGAAGAAAAATATATTATTCCTAGTTTATTAGCAAATTTTGTGAATCTGGAGAGGAAAGTGTTAGTATGTTAGTGTGGTGAGTAGCCTCTAAATTTGTTCCCCAATGGGGTGCCTGGGTGGCTCAGTTGTTAAACGTCTGTCTTCGGCTCAGGTCATGATCCCAGGGTCCTGGGATCCAGCCCCGCATCGAGCCTGCTTCTCCCTCTCTCACTCCCCCTGCTTGTATTCCCTCTCTCGCTGTGTCTCTCTGTCAAATAAATAAAATCTTTAAAAAAAAATAAATTGGTTCCCCAAAATTCCTGCCTCCTGATATTTACTCTCTTGTGTAATCCTCTCTCCTTGAGACTTGCTGGACTTATTGACACACTTCTAATAAATAGAGTGTGGAAGAAGTGATAAAATGTGACTTCTGGTATTAGGTTATAAAAAGATGGCAGCTTTTGTCTTGGTGCTCTATCTCACTTTCTCTCTTGGTGCTATATCTCACTTTCTCTCTATCTCACTTGCTTACCCTTGAGGAAGCCAGCTACCATGTTGTGAGGAAGTCCCATGGGGAGACCTACCTGGAAAGGAACTAAGGCTTACCAATATCTACATGAGGGGATTTGGATATACATCCCAGCCCTCACACCATTTAACAATGCAGATGAGCAGCTCGAACCAAAAGCTTAACTGTAGCCTCTTAAGAAAACTAAAGCCAGAGGCAACTGGTGAAATTCTTTCTGTATTCCTGCCCCACAGAAACTCTGAGATTATAAATTTTGTTGTTTTTAGCTGCTAAATATAGGTACTAAATTACCTAATTTATTATATAATAATAGGTAACTATTGTAGCTAGATTCTTTTAAAGCATAAAAATAACTTGAGAATTTTGTTTGTTAACAAGAACAAGATATTTCATTTAGTGCTTTTTTTCTTTCAAAACTTACAGATTTCAAAACCTTAATTTTGAAATATATTTGGCATCACTTTTTAATCCAAATCAAGTTTTTCAATAAATTGAAGCCCTAGAAATGAGAATTTAAATATGAATAGTTTAAGAAGGGAAAAACTAACATAGTTTTAGTAAAGATAAGAATCTTCCAGAGAAACTGTTAATTTAACTGGAAACAGTATACGTCTCCAGGAAAATAGGGAATGACTTATGTGTCACATAAGTACAGAGAATGGAATTTTATAAACTGGTTTTCCACTTAGATGCCAAGATTTGTCTTTCACACTTTAAGAAAGTAGCTTGAGAGAAAAAAAATGTATATGAAAGAATCAAGAGAAAGCAAAAAAATGAGTGATACTAATGAGCTGATAAACATATATGGTTGCAAAGATAGCACACTCATATTTGCTTTAGTAGAAACAGTGAAGAATACAGCTTAATCCAGTGACCTTGAAGCTCAAGTTGAAAGAATTTCAAATATCTTTTTCAAATTCAAATAGTTTCCAAATAGTTCAAATAGCTTTTTTCAATACTTAAAAAACAAAACGGAAATGAAAATTCTATGTATGTAACGATAGGTATTCTCATTTGTGAGAACCATCGATTTTTCTTTCATTTTTAATTTCCTCTCTCCTGGCATCCACAATCCCCTTTTTAGGAGAAAGGAGAGCAGTGATTAAGATGTGGAAACAAAGTGTCATCTCCAGAATCATGTACTTTTAGAGGGCAAGATAGACCTTGGATATTTAGAGGTCTGGACTCCAATGTAAATAAACATTATTATTTTGAGGAAATCTCTTGATTTCTTCTTTTCTGGATGTGTGAAATGGTAAACTGGTATACATCATAACCAAAGAGGTAAAAATAGAGCCTTAGTGCTAAGTACTATCATGAGCACAAGTAACACTCCCCAGAACCACTGGCAAGAAAATGTATGAGGAGAAAGGAAAAATTATAAGAAAAGGCTTTCGGAAAATTACAAACACAAGTTTCTGATTCAGTAGAATCCCTAGTAACAAGACTGTCATTGAAAACATCTTGATTCATAGGAATTAGTGTAAATGCTTTTTAAAGAACAATTGGTTTACTAATATTATAAAATTGACACATGCTCAATAATGATTCAAACATCAGATGAAAATGAAAAAAGAAATATAAACCCAAATTCAACCATTCAGAAATAAACATTACCAGCATTTGGTAAATATCATAGCTTGTATTTCTATGTGAATTTTGGTAAAAATTTAGATATACATAACTTTAGAAATATTGGATAATTTAAAAATGCTGTTTTTAAGGATGTCTGGGAGGTTCAGTCGGTTAAGTGTCTGCCTTCAGCTCAGGTCATGATCCCAGGGTCCTGGGATCAAGTCCTGCATCAAGCTTCTTGCTCAGCAGGGAGCCTGCTTCTCTCTCTGCCTGCCACTCCTCCTGCTTATGCTCTCTCTCTCTGACAAATAAATAATAAAATTAAAAAATCTTTTTAAAATTGCTGTTTTTAGTTAAAAGCATTTCTGCAAGACATTTTTAACTGCCTAACATCTTTTCACCTTTTATTCCTTCTTGATACCAAAACCAGACGAAGACCCCACCAAAAAGGAGAATTAGAGACCAATATCCCTGATGAACATGGATGCAAAAATTTTCACCAAGATACTAGCTAATAGGTTCCAACAGTACATTGAAAGGATTATTTACCATGACCAAGTGGGATTTATTCCTGGGCTGCAAGGGTGATTCAACATCTGCAAATCCATCCACGTGATCCACCATATTAATAAAAGAAAGGACAAGAACCATATGATCCTCTCAATAGATGCCAAAAAAGCATTTGACAAAATACAGCATCCTTTCTTGATAAAAAAAACCTCAAGAAAGTAGTGACAGAAGGAACATAGCTCAATTTCATAAAAGCCACATACAAAAAACCCACAGCTAATTTCATCTGCAACAGGGAAAAGCAGAGCTTTTCCTCTAAGGTCAGGAACACAACAGGGATGTCCACTTTCACCACTGTTGTTCAACATAGTACTGGAAGTTCTAGCCTCAGCAATCAGACAACAAAAAGAAATAAAAGACTTTCAAATCAGCAAAGAAGAAGTCAAACTTTCACTCTTTACAGATGACATGATACTCAATGTAGAAAACCCAAAAGACTCCACCAAAAAATTGCTAGAGCTGATACAGGAATTCAGCAAAGTCACAGGATATAAAATCAATCCACAGAAGTCAGTTGCATTTCTATACACTAGCAATGAGGCAGAAGAAAGAGATATCAAAGAATTGATCCCATTTACAATTGTACCACAACTATAAGGTATCTAGGAATAACCCTAGCCAAAGAGGGAAAGGATCTGTACTCTGAAAACTATAGAACACTTATGAAAGAAATTGAGGAAGACAAAAAGAAATGGAAAATCATTTCATGCTCATGGATTGGAAGAACAAATATTATTAAAATGTATATACTACCCAAAGCAATCTACACATTCAATGCAATCCCTATCAAAATACCATCAACATTTTTCACAGAGCTGGAACAAACAATAAAATTTGTATGGAACCACAAAAGACCCTGAATAGCCAAAGCAACCTTGAAAAAGCAAAGCAAAGCTGGAGGCATCACAATTCTGGACTCCAAGGTATATTACAAAGCTGTAATCATCAAGGCAGTATGGTACTGGCATAAAACCAGATACATAGATCAATGGAACAGAATAGAGAACCTAGAAATGGACCCTCAACAATATGGTCAACTAATCTTCAAAAAAGGAAAGAATAGCCAATGGAAAAAAGACAATCTCTTCAACAAATGGTGTTGGGAAAATTGGACAGCCACATGCAGAAGAATGAAACTGGACCACTTTCTTACACCATATACAAAAGCAAATTCAAAATGGATGAAAGACCTAAATATGAGACAGGAATCCATCAAACTCCTATTGGAGAAAGTAGGCAGGCAACCTCTTTGATCTTGGCTGCAGCAACTTCTTCCTAGAAACATTTCCAGAGGGAATGGAAACAAAAGCAAAAATGAACTATTGGGACTTCATCAAGATAAAAAGCTTCTGCATAGCAAAGGAAACAGTTGACAAATCTAAAAGGCAACCTACAGAATGGGAGAAGGTAGTTGCAAATGTCATATCAGATAAAGGGCTAGTATCCAAAATCTATAAAGAACTTAAACTCAACACCCAAAAAACAAAAAAATCTGGTCAAGAAATGGGAAGAAGACATGAACAAACATTTCTCCAAAGAAGATATACAAAGGCCAAAAGACACATGAAAAATGCTCAACATCACTCAGCATCAGGGAAATACAAATCAAAACCACATTGAGCTACCATTTCACACCCATCAGAATGGCTAAAATTAACAACTTGGGAAACAACAGATGTCAGTGAGAATGTGGAGAAGGGGGAACCGCCTTACACTGTTGGTGGGAATGCAAACTGGTGTAGCCACTCTGGAAAAGAGTATAGAGGTTCCTCAAAAAGTTAAAAATAGAGCTACCCTATGACCCACAATTACACTACTAGGTATTTATCAGAGGATACAAACATATTGATTTGAAGGGGCACCTGCACCCCAATGTTTATAGCAACAATGTCCACAATAGCCAAACTATGGAAAGAGCCCAGATGTCCATTGACAGATGAATGGATAAAGATGTGGTATAGACACACACACACACACACACTATGGAGTATTTCTCAGTCATCAAAAAGAATGAAATCTTGCCATTTGCAATGATGTGGATGGAAGTAGAGGGCATTATGTTAAGTGAAATAAGTCAGTCAGAGAAAGACAAGTACCATATGATTTCACTCACATGTACAATTTAAGAAACAAAACAGATGAACATAGGGGAAGGGAAGGAAAAATAAAATAAGAGGAAAACAGAGAGGGAGGCAAACTGTAAAAGACTCTTAACTACAGGGAACAAACTGAGGGTTGCTGGAGGGGAGGTTGGGTGGGGGGAGGAGGTAACTGGGTGATGGGTGTTAAGGAGGGCACTTGAAGTAATGCACACTGGGTGTTGTATGCAACTGATGAATAAATGAATTCTACCTCTGAAACTAATAATATAGTATATGTTAATTAAATTGAATTTAAATTTTTTTTTAAAAACCTGGTGCTTTTTTGCAACTAGACTCAAAGAATGCTAGATACTAATTTTCTACTGTCCCTTTACTAGAATAATCTTTTGGATAATGAAATCCAAGACAATATTTCTATGAGCCTCTGAAAAAGATTTTTTTCTGCTGGGTAAAAGTTTTGTTTTCTCAGAGAAGGCTTTTTACACTTCTGCATTACTTTATGCTTGGGATGCTGTTATAAAACTATGATGCCTAGAGTTGCAACAGCCATATGTGACTGTAAAGTGGCAAATCTGCATATGGTGAAGGTGTTAGACTGGAAGGATGAAAAAGCCATTTTCTGTGGTAATGTGGTTGGTTAGCTAACAACTCCTATAACTAACTCCTTATAGCCAGACTTCTGGGTAAAAAAACAAAGAACCTTTTTTTTTAAAGATTTTTTTAAAAGATTTTTTATTTATTTTATTTGACAGAACGAGAGAGAAAGAGCACAAGCAGGGGGAGTGGCAGAGGGAGAGGGAGAGGGGGAAGCAGGCTCCCGGCTGAGCAGGAAGCCCGACGAGGAGCTCGATCCCAGGACCCTGGGATCATGACCTGAGCCGGAGGCAGATGCTTAATGACTGAGCCACCCAGGTGCCCCACAAAGAACCTTTCTTAATCAGGAAAACATTTCTAATTAATACAACCTTAAATTTAATTTACTTGAATTTAATGGAGGAGGAGGGACTAAAAAGCAGGTTGGAATAATTGTTAAATTTAAGATGATGTGTTTTTCACTATAAGGAGATGATACGTCTAAAAGATTTCTATAGAGGGGTTCCTGTGGGTGGCTCAGTCAGTTAAGCATCGGAGTCTTCATCTCAGCTCAGGTCTTGGTCTCAGGGTTGTGAGTTTGAGTCCGGCTCCACACTGGGCATGGAACCTACTTAAAAAAAAATCTATAGAGAGAATTGGAGGGAGAGAAAAGATTATGTCTTTTTAGGAAGTTTGCATCAGTATTAAAACATATAGTAAGTGTAATAAATCAGTTATAGAAGGACAAATGCTACACAATTCCACTTATATGAGGTATCTAAAGTAGCCAAACTCAAAGAAGCAGAAAGTAGAATGGTGGTTGCCAGGAACTAAGGGGAGAGGAAATGAGGGTTGCTGTTCAATGGGTATAAAATTTCAGTTATACAACATGAAAAAGTTCTAGAGATCTATTGTACAACATTGCACTTATAGTTTACTGTACAGTTAAGAATTTGTTAAGAGGACAGATCTCATGTTATACAGTCTTTTTTTCACCACAATAAAAAATAAACACTAGGGCGCCTGGGTGGCTCAGTTGGTTAAGCGACTGCCTTCGGCTCAGGTCATGATCCTGGAGTCCCGGGATCGAGTCCCACATCGGGCTCCTTGCTCAGCAGGGAGTCTGCTTCTCCCTCTGACCCTCCCCCCTCTCATGCTCTCTCTCTCTATCTCATTCTCTCTCAAATAAATAAATAAAATCTTAAAAAAAATAAACACTAAAAATTTTAGTTTTATCACGTACACTTAAATCTATGATCCACTTTGAGTTAATTTTTGTGTATGGTGTGAGATAAGAGCCTAACTTCTTTTTTTCTTTTTTCACTTGTGGATATCCCATCATCCCAACATCATTTCTTTCTTTTTTTTTTTTTCCTCTTTTTAAAAATTAAAGTATAATTCCACTACTGTGTATTTACCACCCAAAAGCAAAGTTGCCAATTCAAAAAGATATATGCACTCCTATATCTTTTGCAGAATTATTTACAATAGCCAAAATATCAGAGTAGCCCAAATGTCCATGGCCAGATGAATGGATAAAGAGATGTGGTATACACACACACACACACACACACACACACACACACACACAATGGAATATTACTCAGCCATAAAACAAGATGAGATCATGCCATTTGTGGCCACATGGACGAACCTAGAGGATATTATGCTAAGTGATATAAGTTAGTTAGACAAAGACAAATGCCATATGCTTTTACTTATATGTGAAATCTAAAAAACAAAACAAATGAATAAACAAACAAAAATCAGAGTTAGACCTATAGAGAAAAAACTGATGGTTGCCACAGGAGAGGGGTATGGGTAAAACGGGTAAAAGGGAGTGGGAGATACAGGCTTCCAGTCACAGAATGAAGAAGTCATGGGAATAAAAGGTACAGCACAGGGAATATGGTCAATATTATTATAATAGTGTTGTATGGTAACAGATGGTAGGTACATGTGTGTGAGCAGAGCATAACATATACAGTTGTTGAATCACTATGTTGTATAACTAAAAATAACGTAACTATGTGTGTCAAGTATACTCAAATATCAAAAAAAAGTATAATTGACATATAACATTATATTAGTTTCAGGTCAGTATCATTTCTTAAAAAGACTAACCTTTCCTCATTGCTTTCATTGCCACCTTTGTTGAAAATCAATTGACCATAAATGTAAAGCTTTATTTCTAGACTGTTAATTCTTTTTCATTGAACTATATGCTTATCCATGAAGTAATACCACACTGCCTTGATTACTATGGCTTTACATAAGTTTTGTAATTGAATAGTGTTTTATTCTTTTTCAATTGTTTTGGCTATTCTAGATCTTTTGCTTTTCCACATAAATTTTAGAATCAGCTTGCCAGTTCCTACATTAAAGCCTGCTAGAATCTTGAGAATATTAATCTAAAAAGTAAGAGAGCCAGCTATTTTACCAGCATAATGGAATTATTTCGGAATAGCAGAGGAATTACAATTTGGGACATGTAAGCTATTGAAAACCTCTGGCAAGTCCAGAGATCAAAGGAGAGGAACATTACTTTGTAGAGAAAAGGAAAAGTTGGGAGGTGCTGCTTTGAAAGAAAGTCCATTGGAGGAAAGCAAGAGTTCAAGGTGGTGATGTTTTCTCATTGGCTGACTTGTGGTATTTTCTTATCGGCTGAGCTTATTGCTGGGCAAGGAGAAACTCTTCCTTCCTCCCCCTGGAGGAGTAAAGTAGGCTTCTTTCTGTTGGTGTCTGCAATTGATGATGAGTGGTAGGGGGTAAGAGCTCCCCATTCTGGCCTCTCAACTCCATTTTAAATAAGGTTTTCTTTATTCAGTTTCACAAGAAGAATTGCCAGAAATTAATAGATCAATTTGGGGAGAATTACCATCTTGACAATATTGAGTCTTCTGATTTATGACTGTCTCCATTAATTTGTTCTTTAATTTATCTCAGAAATATTTTATAGTTTTCAATATACAAATCTTATACTGCTTTTGGTAAATTTACTTCTAAGTTTTTTATCCTCTTTGATACTATTGTGAATTAAATTGCTTCTTCATTTCACATTTGGAGCAATCATTGCTAATATATAGAAGTACAATTTATTTTCATAGTTTGATCTTATATGCTATGTGGGGGAGAAAAACAATTTTCCCTTTCCCTTTCTAGGTTTTTGGTTGAGATCCCTTATAATAAAAGATAGATTAAAAGGAAAAACAAACAAACAAACAGAAGTTTAATAACATATTAAACATGAGAGAGACCCAGGAAAACTGAGTAAC
Organism: Mirounga angustirostris; assembly: GCF_029215605.1. Taxonomy (NCBI): domain Eukaryota; kingdom Metazoa; phylum Chordata; class Mammalia; order Carnivora; family Phocidae; genus Mirounga; species Mirounga angustirostris. The sequence continues at coordinate 29,966,842 of NW_026991719.1, read as the reverse complement.
TCCCCAAAATGGCCCAAGCTACTACCTTAAATACCATCTCCAGCTAAACACAAAACAAGATGTTTGGGGGGAGGCAGCTAGTTATGAGAGATTATCAGGCAAAGCACAATAATGAAGGGTAAGGATATTATGCAGAAGTAAGTCCATGCCCTCTCCATTACCAAAGTTTCTAGAGACTTAGAGTCATTCTTCTCTTCCTGGTACAGAAAGGGAGACACCCTTACAAATAAGGATCTCCCTTATAAATGTAAATGTCCCTTACAAAAGGATAATTTCCACTTGGTTTTCAGAGTTTCTTCAGTGTCTGCTGTTTCTTAAAAAAAATAACCAGTTCAAGATAGTCCTTATGCCAGAGAGACATATTTTATAGTGGCAAATTCTGTTCCCCTTCTAAGAAAAATGGCTTATGGCCTGTAGGCAAACATGTTTTCCTTTAGCTCCCTTCCCCTGTGGTTCTGTATTATCATACTCTGCAGGGACCTCTTCAACCTTTCCTGTGACATCTCAGTGTGTTCTAACCAAAGGCACATTGGCAATACCTTTGAGGATATTAGTCCTTAACTTTTAATAGGTCTATTGTGGCACTGGTAACCTTCATCATTGTTTCAGTTCTGACTTCTCACTCTTGGTCATATGGGGTTGAGGAAATTATTTGTTGTATTGTTTATTCTCCAATTTGTTCTTTATATTTTCCTTTTGAAGAGATTTGAGAGAGGATATGTAGCAAAAATTCTCCTAGTTTATTACATGTTTAACCAGTAGTCCTAAAGTATGTTTTATTTTCACACTTGCTTTCTGAACTACTACCATTAGTAAGTTGGGAAATAAAGAATACAGAGATTAAATCATTTACCTAAGGTAATATAGTTAGCCATGCGGAAAGAAAAAAAAAAGAATCTTGCTCAAAGTCATTTTTGGCTAACCTACTAATTACTTTATAATCTTGGGAGTTAATTCTTATAGAAACGATTTCCACAACATGACAAGGAAGGCAAAGCAGAAAAAAGGAAGATGTTTAGTATCAAGAAAAATTTTTTCAACAGTCAAAACAGAAGCTGGGGAGAATGAGCCAAAAAGCACAGTTAACGTAAATTTATATCAAAGTTTAAACCAGTTTTTTAAAACTTAGATTTCATTTTCCAATCTTTTTCCTACACAGCACATATACTATTTAAACTGCTGGATGCTTAGCCTAAATGTATATCTAAGGTTGCCACTCTTAGGTGTGACTTCACAATCATAAGAAATGGCCCAAAAGAGGTAGCTAAAGTATAATAGCCCCAAAGCAATCAATGGGCTCTAGCATCTCAAGTATTTTCTTTCAGGTTAAATTGTATTGCAATGCTTTTTAAAGAAACAGTTGCCACGGTAACCTCAGTAACCCACCTTAGAGATTTACATGATTTTTTTTTATACTATTTCTCTGGTAAATTTATTGTTGCTATGGAACTGAGAGAGTGGAGGGAAGTTGGGGCTAAATGCTATGATTTTATATTCTTACTTGGTGGTTCCAAGTGAGACTAGAGGAAATTATTTTCTGCCATGTAGAGTTTGTTTTTTGGGGGAAAGGAGAAGGCTGCCCTTATACTCACACAGCTGCAGGCTATTAAAATCAAACAGAATGCAATCAAAATAAATTCTGACATCAGAATGAAACACTTTTAAGTTATTTGTTAGCTGTCCTACTCATATACAACTCTTGGAAAATCAAGCATGAGATAAATCTCTCTAACCAATAGTTTTAAAACAATATGTAAGTGATTGATTGACTATATTCTACTATTGGTTCAAAGTGACCTGTGTATACTGGCCTAGGTATTGCTAATAATTCAGAGAAAACAGAGAGGATTCCCTAGCTTTCTGAGTGGGTAGTTTTTAAATGAATTTTTTTTTTAAGATTTTATTTATTTATTTGACAGAGAGAGAGAGACACAGTGAGAGAGGAACACAAGTAGGGGGAGTGGGAGAGGGAGAAGCAGGCTTCCCGCGGAGCAGGGAGCCCGATGCGGGGCTCGATCCCAGGACCCTGGGATCATGACCTGAGCCGAAGGCAGACGCTTAATGACTGAGCCACCCAGGCGCCCCTTTAAATGAATTTTTAAAAACCTATGGAATTTCTCATGACTTTTATCCAGATGCTGCTTCATAAACGAATCTATGTTTCTCACCCTCTCTCTCTTCATCTCTCTTTTAAAAGGTTTGTACAGCTCTCTTTTTTGTTCCTCAAAATTTTTATGTTTAAATTCATTATTTATCTCCAAAGAGTTTAAAACTAAGCTTTCCTTTATGCCATATCTAAGTGTGAAGCCCCAAAAAGTTACAACAGGTAAAGCATGACTATGGAGTATACATATGCAGTGTTCACAAATGGAAAATGTCAGGAAATCGTAGACATTCAGGCAGTTGGATGTTTTCATGACATGTGGCATAACTATGTTCCCTTAAAATAGCACTTTTTTTCTCCAGTCTCTCTGTCCATACACAATCGTGATGGGAAATGAAAAATCTACCTCCCATTCCAACTACAGTAATGTATATGTCCATTTTTATATGATGTCCTTTGAGTGGATGATGTAGGGATCATTTTCACTTTTACTGCAAATAAACTATAGGTCCCAAACTTTTATACTTAGAAAACTAAAATCACATGCTTTATTTGGACTTGTGCACAGAGTCACTTGAATTTTTCTACATTTTTTTGAGATTTTTAAAAATTTTATTATGTTATGTTAATCACCATACATTAGATCATTAGCTTTTGATGTAGTGTTCCATGATTCATTGTTGGCATATAACACCCAGTGCTCCATTCAATATGTGCCCTTTTTAATACCCATCACCAGGCTAACCCATCCCCCCACCCCCCTCCCCTCTAGAACCCTCAGTTTGTTTCTACATTTTTTTTTAAAGATTTTATTTATTTATTTGAGAGAGAGAATGAGAGAGAGAGAGCATATGAGAGGGGGGAGGGTCAGAGGGAGAAGCAGACTCCCTGCCGAGCAGGGAGCCCGATGCGGGACTCGATCCCGGGACTCCAGGATCATGACCTGAGCCGAAGGCAGTCGCTCAACCAACTGAGCCACCCAGGCACCCTGTTTCTACATTTTTAACTATATTTTCGTAAGTTGATCTCACATTTTTATTAATATTAGAGTTTAATCTGAAAAGATGACCAATATCAAATTTGAAATATATGCTCATTTATATCGAAAATTTTGTTTTCAAATTCATTGGTAGCATGAAAGGAGGGAAGGAGGAGACTACCAAGATAAATACATGTCATATTAAAATCAGTTAAAAAATACTGGCATAAACTATGAACCATGAACTTGATCAATTTTCATTTTATAAAGTCACAATGCAGGACTTTTTCCAACTATTCACAAGAATGGTATTCTCATTCATTTACTATTTTTTATTAATAATGTTAAAAACATACTTATTGATATTGATTTTTAGTATTTTATTAATGCCCCACTTGATGTTTTTCTTTCTTCCCTTCTTTTTGAAGGTACATCCACCCTTTGATTAGGAGAACTATACAATTTTCCAATATTGCAAACTTTTGTTTATTCAAAATTTTAATAAACATTTGTAATTCTAAAATTTTCTATTAATATAAGTTCTTTTGTACGTGCAATCTATTCATAATTGATTCTTATTAAGATCATATTCACTTGTAAGCAATAAATGTTGATTTTCAAACAGGAACCAAACAACACTGCTTAATATAGGATTTTATAATCAGTTATTATAAATGTGCAGTAATGTTCTCTTCAAAATGACATTTCCTTTATGGTTTTGGTGGGAGCAAGGGTAAAATTACCTAATAAGAGATAGCAGCACTCACTAAACAATTACTGTTCTATACAACTCTGACCTAATTTGGATATTGGAAAATAAGGACAAATATTCCTACTTACAGGCTTTGTCTATTATAGTCAGAGCTCACTAAACATTGCTAAGAATGTAGGACATAGGCTTTCTGAAAAGGTAAAATTGATACTTTAATAAAGTGCTTTATAGCAAGATTTTACTCTGCTGAAAAAAATGCTTATGAGAGAGTTCTGAAAATACACATCTACAGTGAGCTTCAGAAAAGCAAATATGGGGATGTGTTATATTCTCAGAAGTGCTTTGCTTATCCATTATTTAGCATGTTTCAGCTGAAGTGTCAATATTTGCTAATTCAGTGAGCTATAGATATGTAAGGACTTATAAATTCTTTCCCTCTTCTGATTTTAGATGTGCCTGCATCTCTTTTCTCATCCATTATATCATGAAGAATATTAAATTACTGGTCTATCTACAAGGTGGAAAAAGAGGAAATTCACACAAACTTTTTGTTTTGTTTTTACATAGTTTTCTAGTTTGTTTCTTTCCCTTCCTCCCTCTCTCCTCCTCCTCCTCCTCTTCTTCTCTTCAAAAGTACATGTATATCAAGTTCTGTATTTTAGTGGGTTTTCCTTCCCTTTTGGATTAATGGTAGATGAAATTTTAGCTAAAATAAAGCCAATATAATTTTAGCATAAACTTTGGCAACTTCCCCATATCAAACACTGATATTTTATGTTAGTGTCATATATTATAGTATATATTGTAGTATTATTTGGTTATATCATTGGCAATATTTTCATCAAGGAAGAAAGAATTAGCAAAGTCATGACCTAAGCTTTTCTTTATACTTCCATTGGCATTTAGTCTCCTTTTTTTCCCATGAGGGACAATGGTCCGAAGTTTTGTTTTCTTTATTTAAAAATTTGAGTACAGTTGACACAAAATGTTACCTTAGTTTCAGATGTACAACTTAGTGATTTGACAAGTTTACACATTATGCTATGTTCACAAGTGTAGCTCCCATCTGTCCCATTACATCACTATTACAATATCATTGACTATATTCCTTATGTTGTGCCTTATTCATTCCATAAGTGAAAGCCTGAATCTCCTTCGTCCGTTTCGCCCAAATGCCAGCCCCTCCCCTCTGGCAACCATCAATGCTTTACTTGTTTCTTTCCAAATGCGTTTCTGGAATCTTACCAGCCAATGAAAATGCTGGTTTGACTATTTACTAGCTACGTGAATGTGGGCAAATCCCATAACCATTGAAAGCCATGGTTTCCGCATATATATAGTAGAGATAATCCTAGAAACAACATCAAACATTAGTAGAAAGATTCAATGAGATTAAATCTCACTGACAATGAAATACTGTAAGTATATTAGAAGCAACTGAGGAATGAGTGAACTGAAACTTAGTCCAGCAGATTATATCAAGAATTTAGCATGGAAAAGCAAAAAAGAAGATGGAAAAAAGAGTAAAAATCATAGAAGATACAATTAGAGAGTCTAATATATCTTTATTTGGAGTCCCAAAAGTTTAGGAGAAATAAGGTGACCAAAGCATTATTTCATGGGAGTATGTCTAAGAATTGTGCAGAATTCATGAAAGATCATAATCCATAAATTCAATAAATCCAATGAATCTCAAACAAGATAAAATTTTAAAAACCCCATGCATAGTAACATCATAGTGAAACTTCAGAATTACAAAGGCAAATATAGTAAAAAAAAAAAAAAAAAAGTAGAATGAAAGTTTGTCTTCAAATGAACAGCAGTTGCACTTACAGCTGATTTTTCAACAGTAATTAAAGTTGGGAAAGAATATAATAATATCATCAAAGTGCTGAAAAAATCTACTGCATATCAAAACCTTTAGAATGTTGTTAAAGGGCGCCTGGGTGGCTCAGTTGGTTAAGCGACTGCCTTTGGCTCAGGTCATGATCCTGGAGTCCCGGGATCGAGTCCCACATCGGGCTCCCTGCTCAGCAGGGAGTCTGCTTCTCCCTCTGACCCTCCTCCCTCTCCTGCTCTCTGTCTCTCATTCTCTCTCTCTCAAATAAATAAATAAAATCTTAAAAAAAAAAATAGAATGTTGTTAAAGCTGTAGTTAGATGGAAATTTAGAAACTTAAAAGCATGTATCAAAAAAGAAAGGTTAAAAACTAATAAACTAAATAACCACATCAATATTGTGGGGCAAAAATTAGCAAAATAAGCCTAAATGATTCAGAAGACAGTAAATAGTAATGATAAAATCATATATGAATAAATATAAAATAAATATATATCAGAGATCATGAACAAGCCAAAAGTTGACACTTTGAAATAACTAACACAATTTGAAAAAATTTAGTGAAGACTAATAAATTCCATATGTGAGACAACACAAATAATTAATCACAGAAATGAAAAAGGATGTGTCTCAACAAAGTCTGTAATTATTTTTTAATAATATTTGAAGATAAATAATAAAAGAGAATATTTGAATAACTTTATGCCAAAAATTTGAAAAAATTAAATAAAACTTCATTTAAATATAAAATTACAATCACCTAGGAATATATCTAAGCAAAAGGTATCTAATATGTCTACATGTAAAACCACATAGTTTCAAAACTCATTAAGGGAACAGACATAAATGGAGAGGTATACCATCTTTATGGATTGCAAAGTTCAGTAATATAAAGATACCAATTGTCCCCAAATTTATTTATAGACTCAATGTAATTCCAGTCAAAATCCGTAAAGAATTTTTATGGAATTTCATAAGCTGTTTCTGTAATGTACCTGGAATAAAAAGGGACATATACAGATAAGTGATTTTGGAAATAAAGTTAATTAAGTCTTTTGGACACAATGATATATTAACAGACCAAGGGAAGAGACTAGAAAGACCCAAAATGACTCTTGTATGTCAAATGGCCACTTAACTCATGACAGACATAGTTCTTGCATAAAAATGGCAAAAAATAGTCATTTAAATAAATGGTTTTAGGAAACTTGGTTATCCTTTATTAAATAAAAGCAAATTGGATTTCTACTTCACATAATACACAAAAATCAATTCCATATAGATTAGTGCTCTAAAATGTGAAGTGTAAAACAATAAAGCTTTTAAAAGATAATACAGTAGGATATTTTTCAGAATTCTGGAAAGGACATATATCTTAAATAAGACACAGTTGCACCAATGATTCAGAAATAGGACTGGTAAATTTGAAAATGTTAAAATTAAGAACTTTTTCAAAAAGATTTTATTTATTTGAGAGAGAGAGAGAGAATGCGAGAGAGAGAGCATGAGAGGGAGGAGGGTCAGAGGGAGAAGGAGACTCCCTGTCAAGCAGGGAGCCCTATGCGGGACTCGATCCCGGGACTCCAGGATCATGACCTGAGCCGAAGGCACGCGCTTAACCAACTGAGCCAACCAGGCGCCCAAAATTAAGAACTTTTGTTTATTAAAAGACAAACAGAGCAAAAAGATACCCTACAGAATAGGAAAATAGACTTATCATATATACAACTGGCAAGTGACTTAAAGAACTCTTAAAAATTAATTAGAAAAAGACAGACAGCCATCTTGATAGAAGAAAAGATGGGAAAAACATTGAACAGGAGTTAATGAAAGAGTTGCTAGAGAAATGGTAAACTTACAACATATTTCCATATTGCACAGTTTGTCGAAACAAAACTATGACATACCCAAGTGATGGGAATGATATAAAACAATGAAAACTCTCATAAACTGCTGTGTGGAATTTAAATTGTTACACCATTTTAGAACATAGTTTGTCATCATCTAGTAATTTTGAAGATGCATGTACCTGATGGTTTTGCAATTACATGCCAAACAAACACTTTAGAAAAATGTGCACATAAGCACCAGGACCTCTGTACAATATTTATTTCAGTGTTTGTATAATAGTCTGAAACTGAAAGTAATGCAAATGTACACCAAAAATAAAATGGATAAATTGTAGGCTATTCATATGAGAGAACATCATCAACAATAAAATCAAACAATTTACAACTGCATTCAACAAAATTTATATTAAGAGAAAGAAACCAAATATAAAAGAATATGAGTTATATGTTTTTTGCTTATATGAACTTCAAAAGTAGGTAAAAAAGAGAAGTATATTTTCTAGGAATATATGATCAAACTTTAAAAAAAAACAATGAAGTATGAGATTGATAAGGGAGCTTCTGGGAAACTGGTCATGTTATACTTGGTTCAGTCATTTATGTTTTCTATTTTCTGTATGTTTGTTGTATTTATCTTACAAAATATTTTTTTAAATATTAGTTAGAGGCCACATGATCTTTTTTTGGCAAAATCTTCAAAGCTACACTGCTGACATACATTTAAATATTACTTGCTAATAACAGAAGTAGATCTGCTAGCAGTAATGGAGAAATGAGAAGATTGTTTCTGCCCCAGTCAAGCTCAAATTTCTTTTCTAGCATTGAACTTGAGAGCAATCAGTCAACAAATTCCCTGCCTCCTTAGAAAGATGCAGACATTCTGATGATGACAACTTGGTGATTACTGTTATAACCTTCTTTTCTTGGAAAAATATATAAAAGAATGTAGTAATGGGGGCTTTTCTCAAAAACACTCAATAGAAGAACACAAAGAAAAGCTATTCAAAAAGAAAAGAGGTTGAGAAAACGGGGAAAAGAGAGACCATTCAGGAAATGTGAATCATGGAATTATTTTGAACTATACAAAGAAGTCAAATTGGTGGAATCAAAATTGGATATTTCTCAAATAATTTAGGAAGGGGAGCAATATGGTATGTATTTGCAGCATGAATATAATGTGTGTCAGTGAAAAAATTATACTCTGAATAGCCTACCCCAGATTTCTCTTAAAATCAATTATCCTATTTTAGGAAAACATTATGATAAGGGCCCTGATGTTAGCATCACCCATGAAAACAAAATAGATTTACTGCTTTACTTGCTAGTAAGGCAAATATGTGCATGTGTGTGTGTATGTCTTCTCAGAAAATAGTAGGAAGCTAAGGACTAGGTGGAGTGAGGTAACCAATCAAAATTCTGTGGTAGTGATAGGGTGAAGGACATTTTATAAATAAGGCCGATTAATGTTTAATGCATAGTGTGTTGCATTGATGTAATGCATTTATTTGGTCTCCTCATGCCCAGATCTGTCTCACTCATGGATACTTTGTGTGTGTGTGTTCACTAACTAAGGTCACTATGACCCAGGCCAACCACGAAAAGCTAGATTCATGGACACACTTGAACTAAAAACAACTTTAATATGTAATATTAATATGACTACCACGGCAGTGTGTGCCTTCTTCATAGTATAGTCCAGAGAAGTAAATCCACTTTCTCTCCCAAGTCCTGCTTGCCATGACGCACATTACGGTCACTGCCCTTTGACTATACGTCATCCAGTGTCAGGTGTTTCACCCCCTGCAAGATCCTATGAACCATACAAGTTATAGAACAGTTTTCTGTTCTTCCACAATTATTTTATAATGTGCAGTTCTTCATCAGTGAAGTGCATCAGAACTGCACACTCATATTGTCTAGGCATGTGCAGGCCTGCAGTTATTCGAAGCACACATATAAGGACAGAAATCCCAAATCTTCTAGGGCAGTTATTCTCAAAGTGTGGCTCCCAGACAGCAACATCAGCACCTGGCAACTTTTTAGAAATGCGATTTTTTTTGGCCCTACTCCAGACCTATTGAAGGAGAAACTCTCAGGAATGGAGACCAGGAATCTCTGTGTTACGAGCTCTTCAGGGGATTCTGATGTATACTTAAATTTGAGAACCACTGAGCTAGGTTGGTTGGTAATAATGATTAAATTTTCTGTTCGTTTCTGACAGCCACACATCTTTGAGACCTATTTCTCAAGAGCAGCTAAACAAAAACAAGAGCAGACTTGTGCTAGCACATTGCTTACATACCAGATCGTTCTCTGGTTAGGCTGCCATGACAATATAACTTAACAATAATAAAGACTTCATATTTTGTAAAGTGGTTCTGGACATTTTTTCAAAGCATAGACTATGAAGCTGGTCTATGTGGGTTTGTTTCCTAGTTCTGACTGTACTAATTGTGTTGCCTTGAGCAATTGACTTAACCTCTCTATGCCTCTCGGGCTCCCTGCTCAGTGGGGATAACAATAAAAAGTGGGGATAACAATATAACTTAATTTATTTATAGGATTATGTGAGATTAAATAATATAAACTTTTTAGAACAATATCTGGATTGACAGCTTTATATAAATACTTGACATTATTAATACTAAGGAGAATATATAAGAAAGAGCAGAGAGCTGACATAGGAGAAAACCAGGTAGGAAATTTGTTGAAAGAACAGACAGCAGTTAATCTGGACAAAGGAAGACTAAGAAAATACATTATAACTGTCTTTACAATGTGTTGCTCCCAATAACGATGTTATAAAAAAAGAGAAGTCATAAGAAGGTAATCTTTGGTTCAACATGAGTGTATGTCATATGTTAAAGTGTATTTCAGATGGTAAAATATTGAAATAGGGTAAAACTCAATGATCATGTGCACTGGATATAGCATGATTGGTGATTGCTGTCCCTGATCTCTGTCTTTTGTCCACAACCTGTTCTTAAATGTAACTCGGAAAAGTTCTTGTATTGGGAATGGGAGGGAGTGAGAGGATTAGGAAGTGATAACTACTGGATTCTTTGGGAGTTTCTGACTTCAGTGTACAGTCAGTTATGTAAAGTATAAGCTTCATTCTCTTTGCTTTTCTGCTTTTCACACCTCAGGCTGTTTGAAAAACATACTCTTTTCTTAAACTCACAATACAGTGACCCCACATTTTATGTGATTAAAATTTTGGATACCTCATAGCATGTTATAGTGCAGTTTTAAGGAAATCCCATTAAGATTACTACAGAGCCTCTATTCTAAGCCCCCTGAGTGGACCTTGGCTGCCCAGACTTCGGAACTTCACTCCTGGGACCCCTTAAACCTTTCCATGATCAAGAAACTGCCCAGCAGGTCACCTCGAAGATGCTGCTCCAAAACAAAGTCTGTTGTTCATTTGTCTAATCTGACTTGTCAATGAATTGTTAAAGATACTGAACAGTACCCAAACTCCCATGCACTTCTTTGTTTTTCTTCATGGCACTTACCAAAAGATACTTACCTACTTATTTATTCATTTAGCACCAAAAGGGCATGATCTTGTTCTGTTTGATTTATCACTGTAAACGCAGCACCAAGAAGAGATACAGTACAAAGAAGTATACTAAATAGGTGTTGAATTAATGGACAATAAATGAATATATGTATCTTCTAAGTACAGATGACCATGTTTTAAATAATGTACTATATCTAAAATCTGGCAGGGAATTACCAACAAAATTGAATATATACAATAACTTTAGTGTTGGGTACATTTAATAAACATCATGAACAGACTTAAGATATTAACATTTGCATTTCACTGATATTAAAATTCATGTCATTTTCCTCATAATAGATGAAAAGGCTCACTCCTTACTTTATCAATGTTAATTACAATGTAAGACACATCTTAATGTCATAATGGATGAGAAAATTAATCTCTGCAAACTGGTGAAGCATTATTTAAATTACTAATTGGATTTCAATAAGCATTTAGTAGATTATCAATGATTTTAAGCATGTGTAATGATTGGAAGCCTTATAGAATATGGCATATTAATAGCAAAGCATGTGAATAACAAAAAGAATTCAGAAGTATGAGATTTTAGGGATCTGTTAAGACATTCAAAGTTTAAGGACATGGAACTCATGTAAAACAACCAAAGTCTACTTATCTAACATGTAGATAAATATTTGATTATAATAATCACTTTTCAGAATGCCTAGAAATGCAGAAACCTAAGGAAAAGTATAACTTCATGGAGAGAGAGCAATAGAAGGAATAATTTGCTGTGGAAATGATACCAGTGATAGAAATTCTAGAGGCAGTATGGGTTAGTGATTTGGCATCAGACTTGAATTCATATTTGACTCTACCACTGACAAACTGAAAGACTTAGGCAAATTATAAAAACTTTCTAAGCCTGTCCACCCTTTTCAATACATATCTTCCTTGACTTATGATGGGGTTACATCCTGATAAACCCATTCTAAATTGAAAATAACATAAGTTGAAAATGCGTCTAATACATGAACCCACTAATAGCTTAGCTTAGCCTACCTTAAACCTGCTCAGAACACTTGCATTAGCCTACAATTGAGCAAAATCATCTAACAGGAAGTCTAATTTATAATAAAGTGTTGAATAACTCATGTAATTGATTGATCACTGTACTGAAAGTGAAAAACAGAATGGTTTAAGTCTATCAGTTGTTTACCCTTGTGATCACGTGGCTGACTGAAAGCTGGGGCTCACTACCACTGCCCAGCATAATGGGAGAATATTGTACAATACTCTAGCCCTAGGAAAGGATTAAAATTGAAAATCTGAAGTAAGGTTTCTACTGAATGCATATCATTTTCATACCATTGGTTGAAAAATCTGAAATTGAACCATTTTAAGTTGGGGATTGTCTGTTATTTCTCTTTCTTCATTTTTTCTTTCTCTTTTCCTCCTTTCCTGCCTCCCAGACTCCTCGGCAGCCACCTTCATTCATATGCCCACACACAGAATTTGTGTTTGAGAACTCCAAATTTCTTTCTTTATAAATGCAGTGCATTTTTTTAGCAGTATTATTACCATAGAATCTCATTGCTTAATCCATGCATGAGACCTATTTTCCTTCTGGGGGAGGGGAACATGTTCTCTATTAAAGGCTGGTAAGCATAAGGACAGATATAGTGAAGACCAAATTTAGTGCAGAGAAACATTTTACTCCTTAGCTCCCACTGATGTCTTCTGTGTCTGTTTTTGAGCTAATCTAGTTCAGAAGGTTTATTGATCAGATTCAACATTTTTTGATGTATTTAACTCACATCAACATCATTTAAGCTTGACAGACAGATTCTGTTTTTCTCTGCCAGCTCCTTTTGTTTCCTAGATTCCAGGAGCAGATTAGGGCTGGTAACAACTACCTGATAAAGACCTGCAAGGAAAATATATTTGAGGATAATTTCTTCTTCTAGTTCACTCTTTCTTTCAATAATTGTAATTTTTTGGTTGAAAATACCATCCTGGAGCCCAAAAGCATTCAAATATTTGCATTTTACATTTTATATGAGAGCATATGAAATATCTTTATTTATACCAAATGTGTGCCTGCTTATGGGATATGCAGTAATGGCAGGACATCCAAAATTGACCTTTTATAGGGTGGCACTACTGCATTGGAAAGAAAAACTGAAATAATGGACATAAATATTGTAATTTTTTTAGACTTTATTTATTTATTTATTTATTTATTTATTTATTTATTTATTTATTTATTAAGAGAGAGATACAGAGAGAGTGAGAGCAGGGTAAAAAGCAGAGGGGGAAAGAATCTCAAGCAGACTTTGTGTTGAGAGTGGAGCCCGACGTATGGCTCCATCTCATGACCCCGAGATCATGACCTGAGCTGAAATCAAGAGTTGGATGCTTGACCAAGTGAGCCACCCAGACACCCAGTAGTGTAATTAAAAGGTAATGGAATAAAGTATCTTGGGGTTCAACAACAAAAATTTCTGTAATGAATATGAATATAGTTAACAAGATGTAAGACACCTCAAGTTACAATTTAATGAAACATTTAACTCCTACAGTAGATTTATATAAAGTCTTCAGAGAATGACATGAAAGTTTTCAAAATTTATTTAAGTAACCTCCCTTCCTACCCCAACAATTATCACACAGTCCTAGCCAGATACTATTTTTGGCAAGGAGAGGGATAAAAACTGTTGTGTCTCAAGGGCCTTCAGTGCTTTTTTTTTTTTAAGATTTTATTTACTTATTTGACAGAGAGAGAAAGAGAGCACAAGCAGGGGGAGCGGCAGAGGGAGAGGGAGAAGCAGGCTCCCCCCTGAGCAGGGAGACCAATGCGGGGGCCCAGAACCCTGGGATCATGACCTGAGCCCAAGGCAGACGTTTAACTGACTGAGCCACCCAGGCGCCCTGGGCCTTCAATGCTTTAAAACAAGAATTAATTTCTTTAGAACACTATCACAGCAATAGGAGCAACACTTGGCTGTACTTTTCAAGGACCTATTTACTGTACTTATTCTTGTTAGAATGAGCCACAGGAATAATTTTAAACCCAAAACTGAGATCTGGTTTCCATTTTAGCATTGGGCAAATTAGCATTGGTGTAGGGGAGAGGAGTGGTTTTGTTGTTTTGTTTTTGTTTTTTATCATGTCAATCATCTTAGCTCTGTTTTACAAACTATTTCTGGAAGTACAGTGAAAATTCATGGGCTCAGACAGGCCAGAAATGTGAACTTAATCTAGGAAGATTTGACCAGTTGGTTGAAACTTAATAGTAATGAGATTAAATTATGTTATTGACCAATGGAGTATGTTCTATTCTACAGCCTTAGGCTAATTCTGAAATTTAGCCAACCATCTCAGCATTGTATATCAGACTGAACTGGATGAATCAGCAAAAAATATCTCCATGACTATTAAAATGTCTAAAATATAATCCCTACTCTTCTGAATTAGTATCATCATGTTCTGATTTGGAGAGAAGCAAATGGATTTGAATATAAATTAATAAACTTTAAGCCGAGCCCATCTCCCAAACTTCCTCTGATATCAATTATTTTCAAGTTTTAAATTACACCTGTAAGTCAGAGTCAGGTCCAGCACAAGAAAAAAAAAAAGGCAGGATAATACTTGATTAATAAGATCTCCATGTCTGGAAATGATTGATTCTAAGATGCAGCTCATACTAGACTGAGAGCTCATATTTATGATCAAGTTCCTCAAATCCCACTAGCATCCCTAGCATATGCCAAGCACAAAAGAGACATTTATTCAGTGACTAATACCATGTCAGAAGGCTTTGGTTGAGCATTTTGTCAAGGATCAACTCCCAAAAGACCACCAGAAATACCTGTTGATCAAGCAAGTCTAAGTTTACTAGATATACTGCAATTAGAATATCTTGACAGAAAGTTAGCAGCATCTCAAAGTGAGGAAATTAGGAAAACATATTTATAGGGTTTGGGGGCCTGGGATAGATGATTTTAAGGCAGGTCTTGCAATTTGGGAAATTGACCGGGAATGGGCAAAGTTTAAAACATAATAGCTTTCAATTAATTGGTAGGCACAGTGAAGCAAGGGCTAGAAATAGTTTAGATGTTAGTCTTCATAAAAAAGCTTATTAATTGGTTCATAGTTTTACCTTTGAGGAATTGGTACTTCTTGGTGCAACAGCCAAGGTATTTTTCCTTGCTATTGGTATAATTTAATATAGGGAAAGAACATATACCTGGTCCCCAGTTAACACAGAGACAGGAAATAATGATGGTTTTAGTTAATTAAAAATTAAATGAAAAGTAATTAAACCTTTATAGAACAACTTAATGACAAAAATCATCTTCATGAATTAGTCACATCTACCTAATTGCAAAGAAATTACTATCTCAGTGCAAAGAATTCAGTAGTATATTCTTAGTTAATTCTTTCCATGTTTACTCTATGTCTTCCTGAAAGTAAGTGAACAGCCTGGTAGAGTAATCACCCCTTTTCTGAGGTAGTCAATGTTTTGTATCAATTTTAATTAACTATTTTTGACACTCAAAACTTTTTGCATCTGTACATCTGCCTAACTTATTTTTCCATACTCCATGTGGGAGGCATCAAAGGATAAGAGAAGACTTTGAATTTTTTTCATCTTTCTGCTAATTAATATTTCTGGCATTTCAAATGTTGGTACTTTATCATGTATAGGTAAAAGTTTCACTTTTTGAGTTAATTATTTCATGTTTTGATTGGAAGATTAATCTCTCTTTGGCTATACATTACCTTCCATGCATATTCTAGATTTTTGCTTCCTCCACTTTGCTTCACTAGCCCATAGCATCCTATCCTGCAGGAAACTTGTAGAAATCCCTTTTCTTCCATTCTCTCTGTTGTTTTGGGTTTTTATATTTTTCTATTCCTTTACTGCTTTACCGTTGTTTAATGGGGTTTTAGGAGGAAAAGGAGAAAAGAGTGATACTTGGTCTGTAATTTTCACTGAAAGACTTTTTGGTTAATTTTGTGCACTGATTTGGATATTATAGTTGTTTTTAAATGGTTATTAGGTAATGAAATCTTACTATTCTAAAATATACATCTTAATGGAAAGCAACATAGAATGGTGAAAAATAAATGCAGATTGAGTTAATTCAGTTCTAGTTACAGTTTTGATGATTCTAGCTTTATGAAGTTGAACAAGTCACTTAACCTTTTTGATTTCAGTACCTTCATCTGTGAAACAGTTGGGTTGTTTTGAATGCCCTTCTAAGTTTCTTCCAATGCTAATATGCTGATTCTATTTAATCCCAAAACAAGATATCTAAATTAACTACATTGGAGTACAGAACAATTTGATTATTTTAGCACAAGTTTTATGACCACTAAATCTCAAATCCCAGCTTTTTGGTCTTAAGTCTCAGATCTTCATGCTTTAAAATATTTTAAAATATTTATTGATATAGATATAGGGCAACTAAATATACGATAATTCAACTCAATTCTGACACTATCTGATGTTAGTATCAGACTTCACAGGTATGAGGGCTCAGTCCCACAAGACTGCTTCCACTTCAGATGCCAGTCACAAGTATCAGGTCCCCAGGTTACCCTCATTTCTGTCAGACTTAGCTACTAAGTTTGAGGTTCTCACCATCCCCCTCAAGTTCGACAATTTGCTTGAATGACTCACATAACTCAAATAAAAGCTGTACTTACTATTATTGTTTGTTATGAAGGATACAAATGAACAGCCAGATAAGAGGTACACAGGGCAAGGTCTGGAGGTATCCTAAGTGCAGGAGCCTCTGTCTTTTGAAGTTGGGATATGCCATTCTCCCAGCACAGGGATGTGTTCACCAATTCAGAAGCTTCCCAAACTCCTTCATTTAGGGGTTGTTATGGAGGATTCATTGCATAGGCATAATTTTGGCCACTGGCGATTAACTCAATCTCCAGCCCCTCTCCACTCCCCAGAGGCTGTGCGTGGGGGTGAAATTTCCAAGGTTCTTTTCAAGGCTTGATCAGTCTGGGTCCAGTCCTCATCCTGTTTAACTAGCAGCCCATCAAGACTTGCCTCATTAGAACAAAAGATATTCCTATCGCCTTTATGACAGGAAATTCCAGTGGTTTTAGGAGCTATGTGCCAGGAAATGGGACGAAAGATCAAATATTTTTCTTATTATAATATATAATATGTATGTATATTTACATATACAGAGAGAAAATTAATGCATATTTCCTTCCCATTTTAAAAAATTGGTAAAAATATCTCTTTACTTAAAAGTCTCAGATTTTGATTCATTTCTTTGTTAAAGAAACTTTTACAAGAAACTGATTAGACTACATAAGCAAACAATATCTAGAATTTTACCCACATACACAATTGGTTTCATCAGGGGCATAACTACTCCCTTGTGGTATATTAGATACTTAAGGAAGCTATGTAAGCTCTTCAAGTCGCAAGGGTACCATTTAGTAAACTGCAACTTCAATGGATTATTAACTTTTTACATAATATATTTCAATTAAAACAAAATTGGATCTCAATGAAATCAAATGGTTGATGCTACGTTTAGTCTATGAGCAGGAGAGTAAGCACTAGAAATGTTGCTTGAAGACATATTACCTACAAGAAAGCCAATCACTTTGAAAGTGAGCCCACTCATATTTGACTGCAGGCAACTCCACATATAAAATGAGTGGATACATATCTTAACCCTTCATCTTCCTCAGATCTTATCTCCAATATGAAGTAATCCTCATCTGAATACTGCAAAAATAACCCTTTTAAAAATCCAACTTGAAAGGTCTTGGTAGTAATTTCCCCTCACATAGTTATTTTGAGTAAGTTAGAACTCTTCAAACCTACTATACTTTTAGAGCTAGATTGTCTCTGTGCACTTAAACTACACTCTGCTAATGACTGACTTATTTTTGAAAGTAGAATTAACTATTTCTTGTCCACTAAGGGCACATTTGAGTGCACTGAAGAACAGTTATTAAAAACCACATCATTGGGCGCCTGGGTGGCTCATGGCTCAGTTGGTTGAGCGACTGCCTTCGGCTCAGGTCATGATCCTGGAGTCCCTGGATGGAGTCCCGCATCTGGCTCCCTGCTCGGCGAGGAGCCTGCTTCTCCCTCTAACCCTCCCCCCTCTCATGTACTTTCTCGCTCTCTCAAATAAATAAATAAATCTTTAAAAAAAACAAAAAAACCAAAAAAACACATCATCTGCACTTTCATAAACTTGCTTATTTTTGAATTGTAATTTAAGGCCTTAGTAGAGTCACTGAATTCTGTAGAAAGAAGAGACATTTTTGCCATATTTATTTATAGTATTTTTGATTGATTGATTTTTGTTATACTATTTTGTATTGTTTTTCACTATCCACTCCTGTTAGTGTCCTGATTGGTCTGTATACACAACCCACTGAGAAATGAGTCCATTAAACTGTGCTCCTATTAGTATAATGCAAGTTCTGTATAGTGCCACCCTAGAGTAAATATTTGATGGAACATTCCTCTCTCTTTTGAGATCTTTTGACTTTATCCTCCACCCACACACATCTGTGCTTCTAATTTAAATAAGCTAGCTTAGTACTTGCTTATTCTGACTGAATTAAGTCTTTGGTGATACCTATTTTTAATGTAGCCAAGTTTATAATACCATCCTTTAAAAATATATCTCCCGGTTCTGTTTGTAAGCAAATCTTGATAGTAGGAATATTTCTAAGTTTTTTTTAAAAGATTTTATTTATTTATTTGACAGAGAGACACAGCGAGAGAGGGAACACAAGCAGGGGGAGTGGTAGAGGGAGAAGCAGGCTTCCCCGGGAGCAGGGAGCCTGATGCGGGGCTCCATCCCAGGACCCTGGGATCATGACCTGAGCCGAAGGCAGACGCTAAACAACTGAGCCACCCAGGTGCCCTTATTTATAAGTTTTAAAGGATAATATTCCCTCTTTCCTTCCTTTCTCCCTCCCTGTAAAAGAAAATACAAGTGAATTTTTACTTCCAAATTACTGTTTCATCATTTGACCATTGTGGGTATATTGTAATTTTCTTACTTCATAGAGTAAATGAACTAGTTTATAAAACATGATGAACTTGAAAAAATTCTAGTCAGTTTAATATAACTTTACTAGGGATGCCTGGGTGGCTCAGTGGATTAAGCATTTGCCTTCAGCTCAGGTCATGATCCCAGGGTCCTGGGATCGAGTCCCGCATTGGACTCCCTGCTCACCGGGGAGCCTGCTTTTCCCTCTGCCTGCCGCTCCCCCTGCTATGCTCTCTCTCTGTCTCTCTCTCTCTGACAAATAAAATCTTTAAAAAAATATATAACTTTACTAGATGAAAAAGGCCTTTAGGATATGGGATACCACCTGATCATCTGTAGCTAGCATCTCCTGTGGCATGGCTTTTCTAATATAAGGGAGAACATCCATGTTATATAAATGAGCCAAAGATGGCTTCTGTATATGTTGTTTATTTCTTCACTGTAGGTTGAGATCCATTAGCTTAAGGGCCCACTGACGCCCACCTCAAATATTTCCACATTCCAGTTATTTTTTTTAATTGGGATATAATTGACATATAACACTGCATATGTTTGAGGTATATGACATGTTAATTTAATACATTTACATATTACAATCCAAACAAGCAGATTTTCAATTTTTTAGAGCATGCTTGCTTTGAGTATCTCATAAAACCACACCCAACATATGCCAGCCATAGGTAAGGGAAGCCTTGTGGTTAAAAGATCCCAAGCTGCTGCTGTCCACTGGAGCTCTCTGACCCAGGGATTTCCTTGACACTTAGGCACATTTTCTGAGTCCCCTCTCTCCTGGGAGTTCTCATGATTTCTGCCCCTTCTGAGTAGGGACAATGTCAGTAGCCTTTGGATAGTCTTCTACTACGAGGGACTTCTCTGAAAGCAAACCTGTCAAAGCATTGCCCCATAAAGCTTGTATGCTACTGTCACCTTGTGGTCATACCTTTCCCTCTGATCAGCTGCCAAATCCCTCAAACCCAAGAGAAGTTTTATGATATTTTTCAATGCAGAGCATGCTTACCACAGAGACAATACTTTTTCTTTTCATTTATTAGATGGGACAAGCTAAGTAGATTTCATTATATTTATCTTGTTTTGAAGAATACTAAAAAATGGTTAAATACTGAGTATCTTTATGGAAAATAAACTTCTTCCTTTTCTTCCATCATTTTAATGTGTCCTGCTTTTCTTCTATTTTCTCTCTCTATGAAATTTGTTATGCATATTCTATGTAAGCAGAACTCTGCCAAGAGCCATGACATATACACAGATGATAAATATACAATTCACATTCTCAAAATTTCAGTATGCCATTTTAAAATCTTTTATTTACATGAGATATATGAGAGGATTATATTTTCATTTACTCAAATAGACATAATGGTTCTAAATAATTTCTTTTATTTTATTTGAAGCAGTAGCTTTTAAAAAAAAGATTTTATTTATTTATTTTTCAGAGAGAGAGAGAGCACAAGCAGGGGGAGTGGCAGGGCAGAAGGAGAAGCAGGCTCCCTGCCGAGCAAGGAGCCTGAGGTGGACTCCATCCCAGGACCCTGGGATCATGATCTGAGCCGAAGGCAGACGCTTAACTGACTGAGCCACCCAGGCATCCCTGAAGAAGTAGCTTTAAAAAGGCTTAACATTTTCATTATTTGGAGAAATATCTACCAAGCAAAGGGAAAAATGCCCATATACTTAATTTATAAAGAACAATGATTTTGGAAATTGAAAAGATGTTTGAAATTTACATTATTTTAGGGAAAAAAGGACAAAATAGAGAAGAACAAATAAAAATCCCTTCAATTCTATGTCAATTTTGGTTTACTTCTACACTTAGATTAACTTACACATTAATATATTGCAAAATATATATGTGCACACTGGCATTTGATTTTGTAAGTTGAAAACTTCTGCTACCTTCTGAAATTCAGATTCATCTTTAGCAACATTTGAGTGTCTCCCATGTGCCAAGCAGAGTTCTAGAAAGCAGCTTATGTTAAACCAGGGTAATGACAGTTTCGAACAGGTCTCCAAAGAAAACAAGATCGTGAAGTCAGCATCACGGAGTATCTGATACTCGTTGTATTTATCTTCCCCCCAAAAAATAAAACTTCAGCATCCATCCTCAGCATCCATTCAAAGTGCCTTGTGTGGGAGCTGTGGGATTCAACACCATACACCAAGGAACATGGGAGGAGGCCTGCCTACTTGTGTGTTGGGTAATAGGCGGACAGATCTCAGTCATAGCTGTAGAACTTGCAATGACTCATGAACTGGCACTGGCCCCTGTCAGCCAGAGTCTAGGAGCCCGTGGGAAACACTCTTAGACAATCTTAGACAAGAGAACCTTTGCAGAAATTCAGGTTTCCAGAAGAGAAGTCCCAGCACATTGCTGGAGGAAAAACATACAGATTTGGACACACTGGAATGGGTAAGTGAAATGGCTTGACTTTACCTGCATCACCCCTACCCCAAGGCAGCACAGCTTATGGCCAAGAAAGATCTCTTAGCCCATGATTTCTCCTGCAGAGGAAATGGAGAGTGTGTGCATGAACACCTGGCTTTACAGGATTCTGCCAAAGAAGCTCATTTCTCTCTCACCCCATCCAGAGTACTAAATTGTGAGCCATATGACTGGAAGGTGGAAAGAGGCTGTGAGAGCTGCAAATAGGACTCTCAGAAAACATTTAAAGTACACAGATCCTACTAAATGCATCACATATTTCATCAAGGAGCCCATCCATGGACAGGTAGGAATGCCTCACTTGCAGATTCCCCCCACCCCCCACCCCAGCTGGCCCACAGGGAACCCCCAGTGTGCAGTGTACCTCATGCACACACCACTCCATCCTGTGACTGGCTCTCTGTGCAAGCTCCTGATGGTGGTGCTGAGAAAAAGTTTTGGCAGATGGAAAAGCTGAAAGCTGGCCCAAATTTGCAGGCCAGGGAGAGACCATAAATGTGAGCTTTAGCTCCACCTTTGAGAAAACAAGAGAGGCTGTCAGCACTTGTCCTGGTGCCTTACAGAATCCTGAGAAAGCATACAAGCTTAAGGATTCTGCCACAAGAGGGAGCAAAAAGCACGAAGCAGGTGTGCCCATAGAAAGTTTGAGATAGCCCCAGAATCTCTAGAAGGGCTGACAGAAGTTATCTCTTTCCCAAAGGCAGATAGTAAAGACTTGAGGAGGTGACAGTTACTTCAAATGGAAAGAGTAACACACAACTTCAAGGATTATGAAAAATCAAGGTAATATGACACCACCTAAGATCACAATAAATTCTAGTAACTGAACCCAAAGACATGAAGAACTATAATTTACTTGATAAAGAATCCAAAATAGCTGGGGTTTTTTTCACCTTAAAAATATATATTTACAGGAACGATTCCCCATTCTCTAGGACTCTTAGAAAAAAAGGATCCATTTTGGGGAAAGAAAAACAAACAGTGGAAACAGATGTAGCACCATCCCCCAAATCACCAACCCCTAGGTCCCCAGGCCTGTGCTTGGCCAGTGCTGACAGGAGGTGAGCCCAGGAGTCCATTGAACCTACTCTCTCCAGCCTGGAATGCAGACAGGACAGGCTTTATGTCTCCCATTCCTCTCTCCAAACTCCAGAAACACTTAAAAGGGTCCTTCGTACCTGCCCATAGGAAATTAGAGAGCTGTGAAGTGGGGGGAGCTGAAAACACACATTTGGTATCAAAAATAACTGTTTTGGGGCACCTGGGTGGCTCAGTCATTAAGCGTCTGCCTTCGGCTCAGGTCATGATCCCAGGGTCCTGGAATCAACCCCACATTGGGCTCCCTGCTCGGCGGGAAGCCTGCTTCTCCCTCTTCCACTGCCCCTGCTTGTGTTCCTTCTCTCGCTGTCTCTCTCTGTCAAAAAATAAATAAAATCTTAAAAAAAAAATAGCTGTTTTAAGAAAACTCACCGAGCCACAAGAAAACACAGAAAGACAATGCAAGGAAACCAGGAAAACAATACACAAAAAGAGAAGTTAAGCAAAGAGATAAAAATCATATAAATTCTGGAGCTGAAGAATACAATGAAATAAATGAAAAATGCAACATAGACCATCAAGATCAGGATGAATAAAGCAAAGAAAGAATCTGTGAATTACAAGGAATTTTGAAATTATCCATTCAGAGGAGAACAAAGAAAAAAGATCTGTGGGATACCATCAAAAGTACCAATTTGCAAATTATTAGAGTTCCAGAAGGAGAAGAGAGGGAAAAGAGGGCAGAAAGGTTATTTAAATGAATAATGGCTGAGAACTTGCAAAATGTGGGGAGAGATTTGGATATCTAAGTTCATGAAGCTCATAGTCAACAAAAACAATCTGCCTAAGGAGATCCTCTTCAAGACACATTATAATAAAATTGTCCACCAGAAACTCACTTCAGCTTTAAGGACACACACAGGTTTAAAGAAAAGGGATGGAAAAAGATATTACAAGAAAATAGAAACCAAAGAGAGGAGGGTAAATTATACTTACATCAGTCAAAATAGACTTTAAGCTAAAAACCGTAACAAGAAACAAAGAAGGTCATTATATAATGATAAAGAGGTCAATTCATCAAGAAGATAAAACAATTGTAAATTTATATGCACCCAACATAGGAGCACCAGAATATATTAAGCAAATGTTAACAGATATGAAGAAAGAAATAGACAACTATATAATACTAGTAGGGGACTTTAATACCCCACTTTCAGCAATGGATAGATCATCCAGACAGAAAATCAATAAGGAAACATAGGACTTGAACTATACTTTAAACTAAATAAAACTAACAGATATAATATAGAATATTCCATACAACAGCACAGAATATACATCTCAAGTGCACATGGAATATTCTCAAGGATAGATCATATGATAAATCACAAAACAAGTCTTAATAAATTTAAGAAGACTGAAATCATATCACATTTTTTATTTTTTGGTTTTGGCCAAAATTTTTATTTAGTATTCTATAGTTGCTTAACACACAGTTAAATGGTCTTATTGGGGGAGGGGAAAGGTGAGGTTCCTGAAGATTCCAAGGAAATGTCAGAATGGCAAAATATGGCCATCATTATCCATTTGCTTTATTGGATTTACTGGGCAAATAGCACTTTCCTTACATAAGCATCTGATCTCAGGTTTTTCATACTGAGAACATTGAGATTTCAGTTTGAAGACACTCTGAAATCCTACCCCTACCACCCTCTAATAGCTAGCTTGTTTGTATAGGCAGAAGGATTTACCTCTCCATTTTCGATGGCTAGATGTTTGTGGAAGGTCTCAGAATTGCCTGCATCATTTACAGGGAAAAATCAGATATAGGAAGTGGCCTTTTGGGACACCTTTACCTTGAAAATTACAACACTAGTACACAAGTCAAGTCTTAACATATTTAACATTTGCTTATCGAAAGCAAAGTCATAAAGTCAAGTACGGTTAAACAGGTTTTACTCTTTTCCCTTACAAGAACATAAAAATTATGGTAGGGGAACTTAATAGGAAATTTTTAAAAGGTAATACAATTTTTCCTTTTAGTAGTCCTTGGGTGGTTCTGACAGGAAATGTTCCATTTTTTTGTTTGTTTCTTTGAATTGGGATTTTGGTCCAAAGTTTTGTTTGTTTTTAATATCTGCCTCTCTCTCCCCTCCATCAGATCAACTTCCCCCACAGGCTCCACATCTAGGTGCTCTGTGGCTTGAAGTATTATAGGAATCACATGGAGGAGGATACCTCCTTTTCCACAGAAGGGGGAAAACCTCTTCCTTGTCTGCCAACCAGATCATGACCACTTGAATAGAGATCACTTCCACTGCCTGAGTAATAAATGTCTTGACTTCCACCATAACCATTATATGAGCTGCTGTAACCATCACAGCAACTGCTTACACCATAAGATGGCAGGGGCCCTCATATAGGTAGAGCACTATATGAGCTACCATAAATCTCATATGAATCTCTGTAGGAACCTCCGCTTGGACGATCTGAATAGTTAAGATCAGGACCAAAGCCATTTCCATCACTGTAGCCTCTTGATGGGTAATCATCATGTGAACTGGAATGACCATAATCATGGTAAGTATAATCTTTTGGTGGTGGTGCTTAATCTCTTGTATCACAAGAATTTGGGTAATCTCTGCTTGAATAACTCTCTTTATTAGAATACCCATCATCTCTTGGAGACAAATAAACATCTCTATGAGAGGGCAGGGGTTCCTTTCAAGGTTTGCCTCCATAACTATCTCTTCCATGTTGCACAGGAGCTCTTCCTTCCATTCCATTGCTGCTGTGAACTGGTCCTGAAAGGGCAGATCTTTTAGGAGGAGGACAGCCACTTCGTGGTGGTGGTCCCCTTTTTATTGGAAGTGGTCCCTTGGAAGAATTTATGTTAAAATTCATGGAATAGTCACCATCATCCATGTGCCCTTTGCATGAAGGAGGTCTCCTGGTTCTTCCACTTCCTCCTCTTCCACTTCTAAGACCTCTTGGGGGGCCTCTGCTTCTTGGAGATGGAGGTGCTCCATATCTACCACTTTCAAATGATGGTTCAGTGGCTTGTTCTACCTTAATGGCTTTTCCATCTAAGGACTTTCTCTGGCTGTATCCTTAGCATCAGCTGGGCTTTTAAACATGACAAAAGCAAATCCTCTTGATTTGTTAGTTTCATGATCTTTCACCAATAGAGCTTCCACTATTTGTCCATATTTGTTAAATACAGCCTCAAGGGTTTTCTCATTTGTTTTTGTATTGAGGCCACCAATGAAGAGCTTTCCTGGGTGATCTGCTTCAACTATTTTCATCCCCTGATGAGAGTTGGAGGGGTGATGATGGTTTCATGCTCTTAGGAGCTTACCGGCAGGGGCATTGTAGCAACTCAGCATGAGGGAGAACTGCTGGTTCTAAGAACAGAAGAGGGAAGCTGCTACTGCTACTACACAAAGGCAAACCTGATATCAAATTTTAATTCAATAAGTTAATTGACTATCTATTTGACTTTATGACACTGCTTTCAATAAGCAAATGTTAAGTCTGTTAAGACTTGACTTGCGTACTAGTTTTGTAATTATCCAAGTAAAAGATGAAAACTCTCCTACAACAACATAGAAAAGTTCTTCTGTTATAACACAGGAGAAAACAAAAGCACTTTGGCTCCAAATACACTATTGAACTTTATAGTTTTACTATAGCTTATCTGATCAACAGGATATATATGGGTATGCAAAATTCCATTAACTTTGTTAACTCAATACTTACATCCATATTTCAAAGGAGAAAGAACAGTAATTTTACTGTTTTTGAAATAAATATAGAAAGAAGTTAAACATATCCTCTTGATACACAATAACTAAACATATTTTTAATTGTAATATTTCTTAAAGTTAAATTTATTAGAGTCTAGATATAAAGATAATTTACTTAATGTCATACTATCATTTTCTCATATGTACTGTAATGTATAGATGTAGATTATAGATGGAATGACCAAAATGCTCTTTAAAAATGATTGATTTTTATGTAGAAAAAAATATGTTCAAACCTCAAACAAAATACTGAAAATGAAAATGGTCTGTCATATTATGCCAGCATATGGCTATGTAAAGATATCAGGCTTTTCCTATTTTATCAAGGTACCCAATACTTTTAGGTAAATTTATTTTATAAAAGTTAGTCAGTGAGTAAATATTACATATAAGCCCTGTGGAATTTTTTCTTGTGGGTGAGGTTATGGCAGCCCTGGCTAACATCTGAACATCATGAGAGATCCTAAGCCGGATCCACCCCACTAAGCTGCTCTTGAATTTCTGCCTAGCTAAGATTTGAGGTAATGTGCACCACAGATAAATAATATACCATAAAGAAGAATATATATAACATATATATTATTATAAAACATAATAATAAAATAAACACCTGTGACACCACCCACCCCCCAAATTTGTAAAATCTGACATTATTAAATGGCTTCATCCATTTCCACTTGTGTGTTAGTATAGCACTTTTAAATAACTACTGATTGGTATTATCTCATTTTCTAGCAGAATATGTGCCCCCTCCTGCTTTTGTTTTCTCTTTTAAGAATGGCTTGGCTATTTCTTTTGCCATTTCCTATAAGTTTATTTTCAATTACCACAAGCTCAAGATCTCAGGATCCATGAAAGACAATTGAGATATTTGTTTGAATTGCATTTCGGACAACTGAATATTTGACACTGAATCCTCCAATCCATTACCTCTATTTATTTAGGTCTTTCAGTAAATTTTCATAATATTCCTCATACATGTTTCACACAAGTTTTGTTGGATTTTTTTCTTAGGCACCTTACATAGCCATAAAAGTCGCTCTTCATTAGCTTATTCCATTTAAATTTAATTCCTAATTTTCATTGGCTTAATTGCCCCAAAAGTAGGAACATAAATATCATTATTTAATTTTTTTAAGAAAAACAAAAGCATTTATTCAACATTGTATTTTCTTAGCCAAAACATATTCCATGTGACTCATGCTTTTTTTCTCCCCCTAGGTGAGCTTAAAATAATGTAATCTATGACCTTTCTGATACATTGCCAAATATGATGCTAAAAATGTAGTAATAAAACTACATAAGCTAGGGGTGTCTGGGTGGCTCAGTCAGTTAAGTATCTGCCTTTGGCTCAGGTGATGAGGGCAGGGTCCTGGGATGGAGCCCCACATTGGACTCCCTGCTCAGTGGAGAGCCTGCTTCTCTCTCTCCCTCTGCGGCTCCCCCTGCTTGTGCTCTCTCTCTGTCAAATAAAAAAATAAAAATCTTAAAAAAAACCTACATAATCTAAATCAGAAGGAATCAACCAAAGTAATATGTAAACATAATATGAGAAAACAGCATTTCAGTGGCTATGTTTGATATGCTTTATCATCTATTTCATTATTATCCTGTTACATTTAGTTATTTACTACTGAAAAGAGAGATAAATACCATTCAGTCAACTTATTGGATATTACCTGTAGAATATACATGTATCTGTATTTTGCTTAAGAAAAAAATGGTTCATTTATATAACAATTGCTCTGTGCAGAGTTAATAGTAGTCAACCTTCAGTTCAATTCTGTTTTCAGACCAACCATGAATCTTTCTATCAAAATACACATGAAATATTGTCTCATAGATGCCCTTCAACAGATGAATGGATAAAGAAGATGTGGTCCATATATATAATGGAATATTACTCAGCCATCAGAAAGGATGAATACCCAACTTTTATATCAACATGGATGGGACTGGAGGAGATTATGGTAAGTGAAATAAGTTCAAGCAGAGAAAGTCAATTATCATATTGTTTCACTTATTTGTGGAACATAAGGAATAGCATGGAGGACATTAGGGGAAGGAAGGGAAAACTGAAGGGGGGGAATCAGAGGGGGAGACTAACCATGAGAGACTCCCGGAAACAATCTGAGGGTTTTAGAAGGGAGGGGTGTGGGGGGATGGATTAGCCAGGTGATGGCTATTAAGGAGGGCACGTACTGCATGGAGCACTGGGTGTTATATGCAAACAGTGAATCATGGAACACTACATCAAAAACTAATGATGTATTGTATGGTGACTAACATAATAAAATTAAATTAAAAAAAGAAATATTGTCTCATAATCTTTAAATTTGTAATAAAGGATATTTTTTAACAATAAATATTATGAAACTGGTAAGAAGCTAAAGTAATTTCCTAAGACAAACCAGCTATGAAACCTGAACAAAAGATTCCTTAGTTTCTTACCTTTAAGGAAAAGCTTTATAAATGACTCATAAAATAAATCTAAAGGTAAGTTTAATAAACTTCATGTTCCCCCACTCTTTTTTTTGAAAGAGAGCATGCGCGCATGTGGGCATGTCTGTTCGAGCAGGGTGGGGGAGGAGGAGAGGGATAGAGAGAATCTTTTTTTTTTTTTTTTAAAGATTTTATTTATTTATTTGAGAGAGAGAGTGAGAGAGAGAAAGAGCACAAGAGGGGGAGCGGGAGAGGGAGAAGCAGACTCCCTGCCGAGCAGGGATCCCGATGCGGGGCTCGATCCTGGGACTCCAGGATCATGACCTGAGCCAAAGGCAGTCGCTTAACCAACTGAGCCACCCAGGCGCCCAGGGATAGAGAGAATCTTAAGTAGGCTCCATGAGTACGGAGCCTGGTGTGGGGCTCTATCTCACAACTGTGAGATCATG
This sequence comes from Mirounga angustirostris, assembly GCF_029215605.1. NCBI lineage: Eukaryota > Metazoa > Chordata > Mammalia > Carnivora > Phocidae > Mirounga > Mirounga angustirostris. The sequence goes on along the minus strand of NW_026991719.1, from coordinate 29,937,597 downwards.
ACCTGAGCTGAAATCAAGAGTCTGAGGCTTAACTGACTGAGCCACCCAGGTGCCCCTCCCCCATTCTTGAAGCCAGTCATTCTTGAGAAATAATCTAGCAACACCTGTCTTTTAATATTACAATAAAGGCTGAACTTGGTATTAAAGTCTTGATTCTGAATCAGTCTGGGAGTGATCAAGAGTCATTTCCTTTTCAGAATCCTCATTAGTGAATTTAAACAAGTATGTGTGAACACTACCTTCTCTTTCAGCTCTGTAGTCTTTTCCTGTAAAGAGGTCCATTGTGATTCTCCAACTCAGATGCACTTACTATGGCTTATGTTTTTAAGAACTAGCATACCAGAAGGAAGGTAGAAGTAAACTTTCAAAGCAACCAGGGAAGCACTGATGAATAAAAATGGAAACCAATGGGAAAGATTATACGTGCTGCCTCTGAGTGAATGTTCAACATCCTGTGGGGAAGGAAAAACAATTTTCCCTCTATCCTTCTAGGTTCTTGGCTGAGACCCTCCTGTAATAAAAAAAATTAACAGGAGAAAAACAAACAAAAGTTTAATAACATGTATACCTCATGTATACATGGTAGAGACCCAGAAAAACTGAGTAACTCCTTCAAATGGTCCAAGCCACCATCTTTTTTTTTAAGATTTTATTTATTTGTTTGAGAGAGAGAGAGATAATGAGAGCACAAGCCCGGGGAGGGGCAGAGGGAGAAGCAGGCTCCCTGCTGAGCAGGGAGCCTGATGTGGGGCTTTATCCCAGGACCTTGGGATCATGACCTGAGCCAAAGACAGATGCTTAACTGACTGAGCCACCCAGGCACCCCCAACCAAGCCACCATCTTAAATCTTGTCTCCAGCTAAAGACAAAAGATATTGTAGGTGGGGAGTCAATTATGAGAGGCTACCAGGAAAAGGATAGTAAACAGGAGTAAGGTTGATACACAGATTTAAGTCACTGCCTTCTGTATCAATCAGAGTTTCTAGAGATTTAGAGTTAATCTTTTCTTCCTGATACAGAGAGAGAGAGTTTGACCCTTATAAATGGAGATTTCCCTTATAAATGTAAATATATCTTATAAAAGAATAAGTTCTACTCAGTTTTCAGAGCTTCACCTGTGTCTGCTCCCTCTTAAAAATAACTAGCTTAAAATAATCAATATGCCAAAGAGGCATATTTGGGGATGGTATATTTTGCTCTATTTCAGTCCAATGTAAGGGGGTTTCCCAAAGGATGTTATCTCTTATTCTTCTTGGAATGCAGCCAAGGTTTTGAATCCTCAGCCTCCAGTACTGCAGGATCCAGTGGTGGGTATCTCTTTATCATCTGCTTGTCCCACTCCATGAATGTTATAAAAGAAAGTTTGACAATTACTTTCTTAGTCTCACCATCACAAAGTCACCCTGTTGCAACTTATCATAGCACCAAAAATAGTCTTTTGATGTCTGAAGAGGTACATTTTTATGTTTCTACATTTATTTTTTACTTATGCGTGAAGTAGAAAAATGAAGCTGTAAGCTCTCTTACTGCTGGGGTGTCCATTTGAGAAGAGCCTCTTGCAATCTGAAATATTTTCCTATCTCCAGAGGGTATTAATGAATTAGGTTATAGAGTCTCCAAAATTAATGGAGCTTTATTTTAATTGGTTTATAGAGATTTATAAATGTGTTTCTATATCTAGCATTTCTAAAGGTTTACAGGAAATAAAGAAGCTGAAACTTTAAATAAGCTAGTCTTTTAAGAGAAAAACATTTTTCTTTCTTTCTTTCTTTCTTTCTTTCTTTCTTTCTTTCTTTCTTTCTTTCTTTCTTCTTTATTTGACAGAGAGAGACACAGCAAGAGAGGGAACACAAGCAGGGGGAGTGGAGAGGGAGAAGCAGGCTTCCCACAGAGCAGGGAGCCTGATGCGGGGCTCCATCCCAGGACCCTGGGATCATGACCTGGGCCAAAGGCAGATGCTTAATGACTGAGCCACCCAGGCGCCCCAAAAAACATTTTTCCTACAGAAACTGTGAGCATGTTTATGTAAGAACCCAAGTTCACATTTTCAAAATGAATCTTTGTACAAATTAGACTGGTTTCAAAACAATTTTATGACTTTTCTCAAAATTTTATGTGTTAAATATAATACAATCAATGTATTTTATTTTTTATTATATTATTTTTTCATGAAGAGACTAATAATTCTGAAATTCACAAACTTTTTATATCGGCTTATTGATCAGATAGCAAATTTATTTCTATATACTGATTACAATTGTGAAAAATTTAAAACTATATTAATAATTCTGATAAAATTCTTATATAATAGTAATTATGTACAAAGTAGTATGGATGTCTGCACATAATTTTCCAAGATTCTTATATGGACTCATGAGTTTTGCTCATCTATTAATTATCTATTAATTATTTTGCATGATAGATGTTTACTTTGTGAAAAAGAAGTTAAGTTGGTTAAAAGTTACCGTGGGTAACTGAGACTCTATTAAATTAATAACAGAAGAAAAGCACAGAGGTGTGTGCAAGGTAATGGGATGCGTTTTAACAAAAAAAGAAAGAAAGAAAGAAAGAAAGGAAGGAAGGAAGGAAGGAAGGAAGGAAGGAAGGAAAGAAAGAAAGAAAGAAAGAAAGAAAGAAAGAAAGAAAGAAAGAAAAGAAAGAAAGAAAGAAAGAAAGAAAGAAAGAAAGAAAGAAAGAAAGAAAGAAAGAAAGAAAGAAAGAAGTTTGTAAAATAAGGTATGTGTTTCAAAAGATAAATCCTGGATACATAGAGAAAGTTGTGGAATTTTTTTTTTTAAAGATTGTATTTATTTATTTGAGAGAGAGAATGAGATAGAGAGAGCATGAGATGGGGGAGGGTCAGAGGGAGAAGCAGACTCCCTGCTGAGCAGGGAGCCCGATGCGGGACTCGATCCCAGGACTCCAGGATCATGACCTGAGCCGAAGGCAGTCGCTTAACCAACTGAGCCACCCAGGCGCCCAAAAGTTGTGGAATTTTTGCAGTAAGGAAATTTAGTCTTGGTTTATATAACTACAAATAATGGGACTGAAAAGAAGAGTTGAAATGTATTAACATTTTGACAAATTTTGCTCAATGCTGATGAGCTTATTCACAAGATAATTTATAAAGAAGGAGCTGTGAATCTTTTAGTTGGTTTTCTCTTTGTTAAAATGACAACTGATCTTAAAGTTTTAAGTTTTAACAAGGAGGAATAAAAATGTTACCCTTTGTGTAATCTGCTCAGAGAGCAGAATTCAGTATCTCACTCAAAAAATTTTCAGTGCTTTGTGTTGACTTTACTGAGTTCTAGAACAGTAGTCAGCAATTATTTTTTTCTGTAAAGGGCCATCTGTTAAATATTTTAGGCTTTGAGGACTATAAGGACTGTAAGATCTGTCACAACTACTGTGTCACTATAGTGGAAAAGCAGCCATTGACTATATCTGGAGGGGGGAAATTTGCCACCCTAAAATGTATCTCTTTGGCGTGTGGATTATTTTAGATTGATTATTTATTTATTTATCTATTTATTTATTTATAGAGAGGGAGAGAGAGAATCTTAAGCAGGTTCCATGCCCAGCACAGAGTCTGATGTGGGGCTCAATCTTACAACCCTGAGATCATGACTGTGCTGAAATCAAGAGTCAGAAACTTAACCAACTGAGTCACCCAGGCACCCCTTAGGTTGATTATTTTTAAGAAACAGAAGACTCAATAAGTTTTTCCTTTTTGCCTCTCCACTAACTGCCTGAAAGAACTTAGATAGAAGACCTGCTCCAGGAGAGAGCTACCACCATTGATAATGATGGTATAATATGAATTAGGTGTGGTAGACAGGGAGAAACATAGCAAAGGATGTTTGATAAAATTCCTCTCTGTGTCCCATTGTTTCTGTATAGCCCAGCAAACATTTGTTTACTAAACATTTACTCTTTTTCATTTTCCTTTGAGTTCTCTTACTTACCTTTGAATCCTCAGACCCATACCCCCTTTTCCTTAGCTCTGGATGGTGCATAAGTCTCAATTGCCTGATAGCCCATGGGCCTTTTATTCTTCTACAGCTCCCATATGTACAGAATTAAATTAGATTTTCTTCTTTGAATCTATCTTATGTCAATTTAATTCTTACACCAGCCAAAAAAATCTTAAAAGGTAGAGAAAAATTTTTCCTCCCCAATGTTATAAAGAATTAAGTGTAGTTGTATTCAGTAATATTTATGAGAATTGAATTTTCATATCTCACAAAATGTTGTCCCTATTTTAAATTTTTTCAAACATTTGAAAATACAAAAACTAATCTAAGTTTATGAACTGTACCCATGAACTCATGACTAGGCCTATGGGCATGGTTTGCTAACCTCTGTTTATAGATTATTAAAGGCTAAAAGAACAAAGAGTCCTCATTTTTAAAGAGCTAAAATTCTTACAACCATATGTCTCCTTCTTCTAGTTTATTTTAAAACATTCTATTGCCACTTAGATTAAATAGATAAGCAAATATTGTTTCCCAGGTGCCCATCATCCTATCTTAATCAAGTATCTAAATCTCCTTTGATAACTGTTTTGATTTTGTCTTTCCAAGATCAGACCCTTAATTAAAAAAAATTAAGCTATCTTTACACCCGAAAGTATTTTTGAGATTTCCCAGCAGGCCCTAAAAAATCACAAAGATTTCTTCTTTCTCCTTATTAACAAGAAAAAAGATACTATAAAAATTAAGGTTATTTGGTCTGCTTCACATTTATTAATTAGCTCAATACTATTATAAGATGAATAAAAAGAATAACTAAAAAAATAAAGAAACTCATCCTTACCTAAGTTACTTTTGCACATAAAATGATATTATATATAAAAATTTAAGAGATTTTACACTTCACAGCAAGGCCCTGGGTATTTATCAATGTGTTCATTATTTATAATATTCAGTTATTATCCTCAAATGACAATGGATTAGAATCTTATGAAGTAGTATTCGGTTGTACACCCTAATAGCTCACTTCCATTTTGATACTCTTGATTACTGTAATAAATTAACAACACCCATTTATTCTCATCTGTAGGTGAACTTTATTTTCCTCTGATTTTTACTTGAAGAACCAAAGGTTAGAACTCCTGTATTCAACAAAGAAGGTCGGTCTCTATGACTTAAGGAAAGGACTCTACTAAATATCTTAACTATTGATATATGAAAGAAAAGACTCTTTTTTTTTTTTTTTTAAAGATTTTATTTATTTCTTTGACAGAGAGAGACACAGCGAGAGAGGGAACACAAGCAGGGGGAGAGGGAGAGGGAGAAGCAGGCTTCCCGCGGAGCAGGGAGCCCGATGCGGGGCTCGATCCCAGGACTCTGGGATCATGACCTGAGCCGAAGGCAGACGCTTAACGACTGAGCCACCCAGGTGCCCCAGAAAGAAAAGACTCTTGACCGAAGATTGTCAAGCTTATATCACTTAGAAATCTTTCCAAGAGGAAATCTTTGCTAGAGGGCTGAATTAGGCTTCCTAAGACTATTTCACAAGAAGATGACTTCATGGAGGCAGACTGCAGATCCAAGGTCCAAGGGAACAAGAATTAATTACATAGGACTGAATAAACTGATGAGAAAGTTTTATTAGTGGTTATTTGTTTAGAATATTGTTGATGTTGTTTTAATACTCTATTTACTGATGAATATATAAAGAATCGCTTTTTTTTCCTTCTAGATCTCTTACCCTCAATTTAGAATTGTTTTATCCTTTTATAAATAGAAATGAAGCATTTTAAAATGCAATCTAATTCTCAATGAAGTCTCATAATTCAGAAACAAATATTTTTAGAGTTTTCTTATTTTTGTGGTAATAGTTATCATCATAAGAACCTGCCTCCATTTTACCTTAAATTGGAAAATTTGATTGTGCAACCAAAAACATACTGGGGTGTTATATTTGGGAATGAATCACTTTTAATCAGGTACATCAGGCTCACCATTAAAGAACAAAGACACCAATGCCTACAAAACCTTCATAGGAAACTGGCCTGGTACCTAGCTTATAGGGTTTCAACCTTACAAGTGATAAAATCACTTCCTGGCAGGCCAGGAACCAGAGCATATTTCGGGGACCTTGAGCAAAGAGAAATTTGCTATTTCTATGGATACAATAGTAAAATCTAGGAGAGAGATTTTCTTGGCCTTGACTTCCTAGCCTAGACTACAGAATCCTTTAAATGGTTCAGTCTTGGATTCTTTAATAAAATTTACAAACAAAAGGTAACAATTTTACTTCAGTATCTATTAAATACTACATGATCAAGAAAGCTTATGGGGTTATTTAACATCTCATAGCATTTGTGAAAATAAACAGTCTAAACTATAAACCAACCTTTTTTTTCTGATCAATATTTGGAGATTATTTATGGCCAAAACAGGGAATGCTATGGACTGAATGTTTGTGTCCTCCCAAAATTCATATGTTGAAAGCCTAATCTCAATGTGATGGTATTTGGAGATGAGACTTTTGGAACTCAATTAGATCATGAAGGTGGAGCATTCATGAATGGAATTAGAGCCTTTATAAGAAGAAACATGAGGGAGATAATCTCTCTCTTTCTGCCACATGAAGACACAGCAAGAAGATGGCCAACGGCAAACTAGGAAAGGGTCCTCATGAGAACTGCTGACACCTTGATGTTGGTCTTCCCAACCTTCAGAACTGTGAGAAATAAATGTTTAAGCTATCCAGTCTTTTATTTGTTATACTGGCCTGAACTAAGATAGGGAGATTGTTAAGAAAATTATTAAAACTGGAAAAAAGGCAGAAAAGGTGGGCGGCATGTCTTTTCAATGTTATTCTGACATTGTTTAATAAACTCAACCTAAGATTATACAATTTTCTAGGGGAATGTATCTGTGTCTGAGTTTGCTATTTACTATTTGATTAGAACCCAGACACTATGAAGTTACTTGCTAAAATGTAAGTTTCTCTCTGATAGAAAAGACAGTCCTGATGGTTATGGTTTGATTGCCCCATAGGACAATAATAAGTTTTGTATCTAACCTAGCAGCCCTACTTTAACAAATTTTAGATGGTTTTCTTGTTAGACTATATAAACCCCTTTTCATGAAATGCTCTTGGAGCCAGTTTTACCATCTTAGTGGTTTTCTTCATTAGTTAATGAGTTGAATAAAATGTTTATTTTATATCTGTATAAGTCATTTTTAACTTTTTAAAAGTCATAATTTGACCCATATAAGGTATTCATGATTACAGAAACTGGCATTTTAATATAAATATAAGAATTCATATGGGTATTCTCATAAGGCTTCAATACCATAGAGAAGAAAATAAGGCCAAAATTTAGTTTCCTTTTACCTTGGGTTATATTTAAATTTTCTGATGCAGACTTTAAATTAATTAGATGTGTATCTTGTAATAGCAAAGAGGATGACAGGCATTCTGGACATAGATTAAATGGTCTTAATGTCATGAACCAGAAATTGTCTCGAGAAATAACTGATCCTATTTTCCAATTATTTTCAGAAATGACAGAATAATAGTAAATCTGCCAAAACCAAAATTGTTTTTGGTAGATATTTTCCAGAGGTCATATTGTGAATACTAATGAAGCCAATGCAGCAATTTGTTTAGTTATTTCAATATATATTTAGTAGCTGACTCAAACCCCACAGGCCACTGAGAAATGGTGCTGCACAAAAATCAGAATTTTTTACCCCCACAGGAGCAATACTGAAATTTTCCCCTGGCCAAGGTGAATCACTAAATACACTTGTACTTAAAACTTTCCTGTGTAAAGTATGTATACTGTATTCCATAAGATGGAACTCTGGGGTCTTCATCAACCATTTGCTAAGGCATGTGAACTAATGCAAATGTGAACTAATGGTTATAAGAAAAAAGCTGACCTTGTCTACAGGTGAAATCATTTGGAGGTGAGAAAGTATTTTGTCACTTGTCTGGGTGAGAATAAAGTTCTCTGCTGTCATAATTTAAACACTCACACTCCCCCCACCCCAACCTGTAGTCCTTAAACTGACCAACAATATCAACATATAACATATATCTTACTTTTTTCTTAATTTTCTCTTTTCCTTACTAAAGTATAAACTTCATGATGTCAGAGATTTTTCTTTTTAAGATTTTATTTATTTATTTATTTGACACAGAGAGAGAGAGAGAGACAGCAACAGAGGGAACACAAGCAAGAGGAGAGGGAGAGGGAGAAGCAGGCTTCCCGCCGAGCAGAGAGCCCAATGCGGGGCTTGATCCCAGGACCCTGGGATCATGACCCGAGCCGAAGGCAGCCACTTAACGACTGAGCCACCCAGGCACCTGATTGTCAGAGTTTTGTCTGTATTCTATTTTCCTGCTATAACCTATAAGTTAATAAATGTGCCTGGTGCATAGTAACGGCTCAATACATATATATTTAATAAACTGAATGAAGTAGTTGAATGAATGAATGGATGGGACTTATTTAAGTCCATTTAACGCTATGATAATATAAGAAATTTTTTTTTCTTAGAGAGGGAGAGATGGGGTGGATGGGGGGGCAAAGGGAGAGGGAGACAGAGAATCTTAAGCAGGCTCCATGTCCAGGGCATTCATATATTCTGAATCTTACTATTTTTATGTTAGATTCACCTTAGAGTTTATGCTTTTATTTTGCTTTAGCAAAGCTTAATGTTTAATAAATGACAGAAACTGTTACCCCCGTCATTATTATATGTTACCTTCTTACAAATTCAGTAATTTATAAAGTTTTTTCTTTCCATTTTGGTACTTTTCTTGTGTATTTTTATAGGTCCTCTCAAATTCTGTTGTTAATCAGATAAAGTATAAATTAAAAATAAATATCATTTACGTCTAACCCAAGAAAAATCTATTTTTAAAAACTCTACACTGATTGCTAAAATATTATTCATATACCTATTCTATCAAAACCCTCCAGAAAACAAAATAAGTTTGTAAGAAATACTTCTTTCTACTTTGTATCAGTGAACAATTATGAATTTTGAATAATTAAATAATTCCCACAAAACTGTTGCATAAAGTTATTTATTATAGTAATGGGAGTTTTGTTTTAGGATATGTGCTGTAACAACATTGGTAAGAGAAGTGCAACATTTTCTATTGAGAAAAATATAGTCAAAGGTAGTTAGTGCAGAAAAATCATTAAACATATGTAAAAATTACATTCTAATTTCTGGGAGGCTTTGCACAAAAATAAGTTATTAGGTTGTATTACTTCACCATCAATTTACATTGATCAAACATACTCATTTTCCCACAAATGCTAACTAATCAGTGTACAGTTGATTAAATGAAACAAAAGATCTGATATTGCCTATGAATATATATTTTGTCTTCTATAATACATGTTAACATTCTTTTTTTTTTTTTTGTTAAAGATTTTATTTATTTATTCATGAGAGACAGAGAGAGAGAGGCAGAGGGAGAAGCAGGCTCCCAAGGAGCAGGGAGCCTGATGTGGGACTCGATCCCAGGACCCTGAGATCATGACCTGAGCCGAAGGCAGACGCTTAACCATCTGAGCCACCCAGGCGCCCATATAGTACATGTTAACATTCTAATTGCTATTTTGAACTGTAAATATAAACACAAAAATATTATTGGAGTTTAAAATTTAGTTGAAAGTACAAAAAAAGACAAAAATTCAAACACTGATAGGTGGTCTAAACATGACATTTATTTGTGTACCAAAAGAGTCTTTGTCAGTTAGTCTTTAGAATCTGTAATAATGTTCTCCTTAAGAATGCTGCAGATTTAAGTAGGGATTTTCAAGTTATAATGGCAGATAATGACAACTAGCTTGCTCTCTCCAACAACTAGTTGGGAGAGCAAAATGTGTATTTAATACACATTAAATATTCCAAAAAGTTTCAAACTTTTAGCAGCATTGGAAACTAAGAATCTTTAGTCTGCAAGGTTCAAAGAAGTATTTTTATTTACTAAAGCATAAGTGAGCTCATGAGGCAGAATGTAGTAGACAACAGAGATAAGGAGGGACCATAAAAACTTCCATTCATCTATCTGTTAAACTGATTCACTCTCCCCCTCAGAAAGAGAGAACTGTATCATCTTTCCCCCCCAATCTGCCTCATTCATGCCTCTCATTTTACAATCAGTTCCATTCTGAGTTGAGAGAACTATAGAAATAGTGCCCTTTGGAGAATGGTGTTATTTACAATCTCTGCTAATGAAAGAAAAAAAGAAGTTCTAAGAATATCCAGAAACAGATATCTACCTCATGGGCATACCAGGCAGTGAAACCAAGATATCCTTCCTTAGACCAGAAAACTTAAACATTACAAACAGCATTAGACTACAAAAACAAAACTTACAATTACAAAACAGCAACAATAAAAACTATTTTGCACCAGCTGCTGGATGGGCTAATCAGTTATCTCTTTGTTTTACAAATTAAGAAAATAATTCTAATAGTAATCTCATGGTTATTCTAAGAAAGAAGAATTTACTGATTTAGACCTGAAACTGATATAACAGCAGATGAAGCTTTATATCTTATGTTTCATAGATGTCACAAGTCACAAAACAACAACAATCACAAAACAAACCAAAAACCCAATCTTTAGGAGAAAGATGTACCACATGAGTAGAAATTAGTTTTAAGAAACATACTATATTATGTTCTCAGTAAGAGCGTTGAAAGCTATGTGAAAACACAAGAAACCATGATCAAAACTGAGTCGATTTCAAAGTCAGGAAGAAAGGAATAGAGTTCAGCGAGACTAGGCAATACCGCAATGATTTAATACTGCAGACTAAAATTCAGTTTTGAAAACAATGGAGCATAGTCATGGTGTTGGAGAAACTGATCCATCCCATGGAGGACAAACCTAGTGCACTTTCCCTGAACACAGAATAACAAAAAAGGGGAGGACAATCACAAACTACAGGGTAAGACATGGGGAAGATAGAATGAGAAAATTTATCTTCCCAAGGAGGAAATCAAAACCAAAGGGTAATGAAAGAAAATCAATATAAGATATAATTTAAGAAAACATTATACAACTGAAGAAAGATTTGACTTATAAGACAAAGTGCTTACCAAGAAAAATACCCATCTTATCCTAATGAATTTGTAAAACATTTCAAGAAAAAATTAGTAATTCTAAAATCAAGGAGGCTGAAAATCAGTCTTACTCCAAGGAATAAAAAAATGACCTTTGAAACTTCTGTAATAATAAATGCAGAAGAGAGTAGAGTAAAATCCACAGTATTTTGAGAGAGAAAGAAAGTAAAAAATACTTAATATGCCAGATGGTTTGTCAGTCATGTTATGTGCGTAGAGCAGAGAAAGTGAACCACCTATGTTCTCTTAGAAGAAACACGTGAAGATATATTCTAGCCAGCACAAACATAGATTAATTTAGTCATCAAATATTTAATGATTGCTATGTGTAGTACCATTATTACAGTAGACACTATATTAGGCACTAAGGATAAAAATTTCACATAGTACTAGAAGGCGATACTTGTACCTACACATTGCTAGAGAGAAAACCAGGAGCTGTGACCCAGAGAGAGAATCAAAAAAGATCCCGGAGAATGCTTTCATTGTGTTGAGAACTAAAGAATGAATAGTAGTAATCAGAGTCATTGGGATGAAGGAGAAAGTATTTTCAAAGATCCTGGGAAGAAAGTAACCATGACATAGCTCTGGAACTGAAAGAAGCCACTGTGGCTATAGAGGAGAAAAGATGATAGTGCCACATGATGCATGGGAAGTAGTAGGGACCAGAACATGCATGGCCTTACAGGCCATATTAACACTTTTGATCTTTATCTGAAAATCATGGGAAACCATTGACTGATTTACGGTAAGTGTGTGTGTGTGTGTGTGTGTATTTTGTTTGCATATGAGGTACATGTTCAAATTTACATTTTTAAAAGTTCACACTGGTTGAAGTATTTAGGAATAGATTAAACGGGGACAATTTGGATATAGGGAAACCATCTATGACACCATTTTATTTGTGCACCTCCAGAGATGATGAATTAGAGTAGTGGTGATGAATACAGAGAAAGTATACATTGTAAAGATATACCAGACTGAAAACTAGGTTTTGGATGTGTGCAATTGATTGGATATTAATATCTTTTCACTAAGATAAAACATGTTAGAAGAGGTGGGTTTGGTGTTAGGGAGAAGGTTACATGAATAGGGTCAGGAAATTCTAAGTGTGTGTATCCTTTGAGACATTTAATTGAAAATTTCAGATTTCAAGGAAGCAGTTGGGTCTGGATTTCTGAAGAGAGTTCTCAGACAGAAATACAAGTCTGTGAGTCATCACGTGTGGGATTTATTAAAAACTTTGGAACTGGATAAGACAGAGAAAAGAGCTCACAAATATACAAGCCTGGTAAAGATGAACTGATACTAAGCCCTGAAAGAAGTTAAAATTAAACTGAGAATAAATATTTTGCAAACATAATTTTTAAAAAGGATTCCTAAGAGAACATATATAATAAATGGCTTTAATAAGACAGAGGTTTATTTCTTTCTCATCCAAAATAAGATTCACGTGTAGCAATCCAGGCCTTAATTGGTACTGCCAAGGTTATCATCCTCAGCAAGTAATTTTGATTCTCAGGTTCTCCTTTGGCTCCAAGATTCCTGCTATAGCCCTACTTTATGTCCTTATTCCAAGCAGGAAAAGGAGGAAGAATGTAGAAAATCCGGAAGGCTTACCTGATTTATACTTCAACTCATTGCTCACTCTTGGGTGCAATGTCACTGGGAAATGTAGTTTTGGGTTGAACACATTGCCATCTGGAATGAAATGTGCTTTCTGTTAGTAAAGAAGAGAATAGGTACTTGGGAAGGCAACTGTGGGAAATCACTCTTATACACTACTATTTATGGTATATATTATTACAGACTTTCTGAATGAAATTTTGGCAAACTTTATTCAAATATTTAAATTTGTATACACTTCGGATGGAGTGTTTTCACTTTTAGGAAGCTATTCTAACGAAACAGAGAAATTCTGTCTCACCAAGCAGATTTGGGAAGTTTACAGCTATGGTCATCCTGGTATTTAAATTGGAAACAATCCAAATGTCAAGAAAAGCAGTCAAAGTTGTAGGTTCTGGATATCACCTAATTAATTCTTGAGTGGGGCATGGGATATAGTTGTGCCCCTTAAGATAATTGAAATTGGAGTTCCTGGTCCCATTATTTTAATAATAAAGCTTCAGCAACCATATCAAACTTAAGTCTTTCTCTTAAGTTTTGATATCTTATACTCTGGTCAGCTTTCCCAAAGTAATCTCCTCTTTCATTCTCACTTGTCCAATGCTCTATAGCGTGGTGCCAATTAAACACTGTATGTTGCTCTAGTCTGTTATCAGTATTGGAAACAGGTAAGCTTTATCATCATCTAATTATATTTGGTTTTGTCATTGGGAGATTTCATGTCCTAGTCGGTGAGAAATATGATATTTGGTCCATTCTTCATCTTTCAAAAACTATGTGAAATTTCTTTCTTCCTATCTATGGTGGGAGACCACCAGCTATATTCAGTTTGTTTCCATAGGACCTTAATTTTCCTAAACAATTTGGCTTGCATAACAAATACTGAGAAAGATACAAATTTATTCTTTATAAAAAGATAATTACTTAACAGAAAAAAGAATATTATATACATTACACTTATATCATTAAAATTAACTACTAAATTAAGTTAAAATTACTAAATCACCTTTCATATGTATTATAACTTTGTTAAACTTCATATTAAATTTTCGTCTTATGATTATAACTAAAGAGTTATGCTTTTATTTACAGACTCAACTTGTTCAAAATAATTATATTTTCTCTGTTATGCACATATCATCAAAATGTAGACAATGAGAATTTTTTTAACTGAGTTCATATAATCCTTGCACTATCCCAGCTATCTTTGAAATCTTCCTCGTTTGGGGGCAGTCATAATATGTTCCAGGTCAAAAGATGAGCTATTATCTAAGAAGTGCTAGTTCTTTTTTTAAAAAAGAAGAGAAAAATTTTAGAAAGTAAATTCTCGGCATTGGGGGCTGTGCATCACATTTTTGCACATGAGAAAGTCTGGTAGATAGGATGAGATTAATGGTGGGTCAAATTCAAGCTAGGACTAAAAAAGTTACTACTTTTAAAAAGGCCACAAGTTCACAATATTTCTAGCTTCATGTTATTAAATTTTTTTTATGTGAAGTTGAGTTTATCAGTGACATGCACACTTAAATTATTAATCCTTCCCTAAAGTTTTAAATGTGCCCTTTTTCTTTAGTAATTCTTATGCTTCATTTACTTCTATTTTAGAGTCACTTCATTGTCTTTCACAATGTTCAGAAATGTTCCCTAATGTGTTTATTCTCTTTAGTCATCTTATTGATAGGTAGTGAAATAAAATACATAGAAATAAAAGTTCATTTTATTTTCATATTGTAGAAATGAAGTTGTAGATAATCAGAGATTGAAATAATTATTTTTAAAATAAAATGTTAAAGTGTGTGCTGTTAAAATTATGTTTTGTGACATATACAACAATGTAGATTTTAAGTTAAAAAAACTCATTCTATGTAGTTATTTTTAGCAAATAATTAATGATACCTTTTTGTGTGCTGTTATGAAGGACAGCATTTGTTATTTTGTAGGTCTCAGTAATCCTTGTGCAAATATGAAATGCAAATACATAATTAGCTAATTTATTAATCATTCATTTAAGATATTATGTACTCTGTGTCAAACATTCTTCAAGGTCTAGGGATATGATAATAAATAAGATACTTATATCTCTCTCCTCCCCTAAGTTACAAAAACAGTTGAGAAAACATCCAGTTAAATAAATGATTATAATGCAGCTTGATGAATGTTATGGTAGGAGAAACTAGAATTTTATGGGAGCCTATTGCAATGGTACAGACCTGTCTTAGTGATGGTCTTCCTCTGAATGCCACATTTAGGTTAAGAAATAGAGAATGAATAGGACTTAGCCAGACAGAGAGTAAAGGTTGCATAGTGGAAGTGATGGCCTTTCAGAGTGAATGTCATCTATATTTAGGAGTCAGACATTATCTAAAGGGCAAAACTAAGTCATTGAAGGGACTTAGGTAGTGAATAATTAGATTTGCATTTTTAGAAATATTATTTAGACTGGAAATTTGGAACTGTAAAGGGACAGGGTGAGAGGAAACAGAACAATTAGGAAGCTGTTTCAGAACTTCAGGAAGGGATGATAATGGTCTAGAACAGAGTGGGACAAAGTGATGATAGACAGAAGGATAGAAAATAACCCATATCCAAACCATCAAAAAAACCTGTTGAATTTATTATCAAATGTTTCCAGAATCTGATCACTGTTCACCATCTGACTTGCCACCATCCTGGTACAAGCCAACAACACATCTCATTTCAATTATTGCAATAGTCTCTTAACTAGAGCCAGATTTAGCCAATAAAAATTTTATCTGGCAACCCTACTCCTAGCTGCTCTCCCACCTCTGCTTCTTCTCCCTTGTCAGTCTCTTCTCAACATGGCAGCCAGAGTACTGTTACGAAAACACAATCTTGAAAAGCTCTAAAAACCAAAACTGGGCACAATGTACTATATATTTTTACAGTGCTTGGTTTAATTTGCTAATATTGTGTTTAGGATCTTTGCATTTATGTTAATGAGTGCTTTGGTTTCCAGTTTCTCTCTTTCTCAGTCTACCACGGTCAGGTTTTGCTATTGATGTTAACGTCTCATCATTAAATGAATTAGGGAGTAATCTATTTTTTTTCTGTATTCTCTGAAAATGTGTTTATAAGATTAGATTTATCTTTTCTTTGCAATTTGGTAGAATTTGGCTGAAAACCACTTAGGCCTTGTGTTTGTTATTGTTCTACATTTTAAAATACGATTCAATTTATTTGTGATAAGACAATATTGTGATAAGTCAATTTTTATAACATTATTTTCCAGAAAATTGACTATTTTGTCTACATTTTCAAGCTCATTGTCATAAAATTCTTCATTGCTTTTTCTTCCTGTAATCTGAGTTTTATCTGTACTTACTGTTTTCCCCCTTTTACATCCCTCATATTATTTATATGTGTTGCTGTTCTTAATTTTACCAGTGGTTTTTATTTATAGTTTAAAAATAATCAACTTTTATCTTGTTGATTTTCTCCGTTGTGTATTTGTTTTGAATTTCACAAATTTTTTTTTGAATTTCATAAATTTCTGATCTTGTATTTATTATTTCCTAACTTCCATATTCTTTGGTTTATCGTATTTTCATATACTATCCTGTTTTTTGTATTTAAAATTCTCATGTATTTTTTTAATCAAATTTCATGTAACTGTTAGATCTAGATGTCCAATTGATTCAGTTTATTTTATTTCATTTTATTTTATTTTATTTTGGCAAGAATATTTCATAAGTAGTGCTATGCAAGTCTCGTTGATTGTTTTACCTTATGTATGAATTTCCTGAATAATGAGCTGCTTGCCTAAGTAAAATATCAAGAGATGAACAATGAAGGATTAAGTATAATTGTTAAGTGTAATGACCAATTTTAATAGATTTGTTACATCTCAGTATTTAGTCTTCTTTGTGAACCTCAAATTGTCCTATCTTCGGCTAATGGGGGTCTCTTTACCTTGCCTCCTGTGTCCTTTTCTAGTCTGTGATAGCATTTAGGTATAGGATTTCAGAAATGACAAGATGACTAGGCTCACCTTGGATATTTTTGATCACAGCTTAGAATCAGATATATCTTCAAGGGGCCCTGGTAGTTCCTTTTGGTGGAAAATAATATTTGGAAATTATATCTGGGTGGTAAGTTTCCATTTTCTACTGGGCTATCAGTTTTTTGAGCATTTTAGTAGAGACCTAAGAGATATGCATTTAATTTATTTTAAAAAGAAAAAAAATAAATTCTACCTTTTCCTGCTACTTAGGAGTCCATACAGCATTGTCCTAGGTTCCTGTCAGAAAGGGAAACGTTCACTATGTCTGGACCTCGTGGCGTCCTGAAAATTAAGACGAAGGATGTCCTTAAAGTCCTTGCAGGAGGAGCCCACTTAGGTGTCACCAACCTTGACTTCCAAATGAAACAGGCCATCTACAAAAGGAAAAGTGATGGCATCTATATCATAAATCTGAAGAGAACTGGGGAGAATCTTCTTTTGGCAGTTCATGCCACTGTTGCTATTGAAAATCCAGCTGATGTCTGTATCATATCCTTCAAGAATACTGGCCAGCGGGCTGTGCTTTAAGTTGTAGTTGCCAGCGGGGCCACTTCTATTGCCGGCCACTTCACTCCTGGAAACTTTACTAATCAGATCCAGGCAGCGTTCCGGGAACTGCGACTTCCAGAAGTTACTCTATCCCAGGGCTGACCGCTAGCCTCTTACAGAGGCGTCTTAAGTTAACTTGCCTACCACTGGTCTGTGTAACGCAGATTCTCCTCTGTGCTATGTGAGCTTGGTCACCTCACACAACAACAGTAAGCACCCGCTCGGTGGGTCAGATGCGGTGGATTCTGGGCCCGGAGATTCTGCGCATGCGCGGCACCATTTCCCGTGAGCACTCTCCGTCGGTCCTGTCTGATCTGTACTTCCACAGAAATCCTGAAGAAATTGAAGAGTATACTGCTGCTAAAAAGGCTGCGAACCAGGAGGAATTTCACGGTGAACGGATCTCTCTAGCACCTGAATTTACTGCTACTAAACTTGAGGTCGCAGCTGTGTCTGCAGGCAGGCAGGTGCCCTCTGTGCCTGCCAGTGGTTCCCTACCGAAGACTGGAGCAAGCAGCCCCCTACCCCCACTGAAGACTGGTCTGCAGCCCCGCCTCTGCTCATGCCACTGAATGAACAGTCACTGAGTGGTCTTAAGCTGTTCTTCCACTAGCTCTTAAATAGAAAATGGAATATAAAGTTGGCAGAAAAAAAAGTTTCTAAAGAAGTAAGTAAATAAACTACAAATTCATAAAATTGATTTCCCAAATTTAAATGACAATCATAGGATTTTATTTGTTTGATTTATATCTTTATCTTGTCTTTTTTACTGAAAATCTTCGTTCCTAATGATATTAGTATAATAACGTATATGCTGTAATCTATTTTGTGTGTGGTGGAGTGTGTGTATATGCTTATAATAGTTTTAAAATTATACTAACATTAAACTTAATAACAAGCCCAGTAGCTGCAATTTAAGATTTAGTGATCTTTATTTTTGGTTCCACTTAGGAGTATATTCAGTCAAAATTCTATTTTTAAATTAACAGATAAATAGCCTTGCCATTATGCTACCAATTTGATATAAAGTAACATTAGTGAGTTTCAATTTGGTTTTTATTTTAGGGATTGCCTCACTTTTTAAAATTTAATGTTATCTTTTAAATACATAAAACATGAGCAAGGTTCTAAGGTCAAAACTATAAACAAGGCACATTAAAAAAATACCTAGCTTTCATTCTTGTACTTTCCACCACCTCTCTTTTGTCTTCTTCCTATCTAAAGTTTACTATTTCTTCTAAGTAATACTTGGTTTATCCCTTCACTGTTTCTTTTAGAAAGTATTAGCACATATGTATGTATATGTGGATGAGTGTGTGTATGAATTCTTACACCTTTGTTACCCAAAAGGTACCCAAAGAGGTATAATGTTTTTTTCATTCTTTTGTATAACCTTTGTGCTTTTGCAAATAGTAAGGGTGTAAATAGACTTGTGCATTAGTCACTTAATATTTCTGTGAGTGTATCTTAGGGGCAGATCCCAGAAGTGAAATTTCTGGGTCAGAGGGTAAATGTCTATTTAATTTAGCTAATTAATAATTTGCTAATATCAAATCTTAGAAGGGGTATGGTTTTGAATTTCTACTAGCAGTGTATGAAAGTGATTGTTGGGCGCCTGGGTGGCTCAGTTGGTTAAGCGTCTGCCTTCGGTTCAGGTCATGATCCCCGGGGTCCTGGGATGGAGCCCCACATCGGGCTCCTTGCTCAGCGGGGAGTCTGCTTCTCCCTCTGCCCCTCCCTGCTGCTCTTGCTCACTTTCTCTCTCGCTCTCTTGCATAAATAAATAAATAAATAAATAAATAAATAAATAAATAAATAAATAAATAAAATCTTAAAAAAAAAGTGATTGTTTTCTCACAGCCTTAACAACAGAGTATGTTTTCAAAATGTTTATCTGTTTTTAGGTATCATGCCTCACTGTAGTTTCAATTTGTATTTCTCTTATTATATATATGTGATTAGGGGCCATTGCTGGTTCTTTTCTGTGAACTATTTTACATGTCATTTACCAATTTTTTTTCCTAAAGCTTTTGGACTTTTTCTGCTTATTTCTTAGATTTTTTTTTTTTATTTAATAGCAATGTTTACTCTCTGTATGTGATTTAAGATGCAAATATTATATTCAATTTTGTCATTTATCCTTCTCTCTCCTACCCTCCCTGCCTCCCTTCCTTTCTCTTCTTTATTCATACCATGCACATTTTTAGTATCAAAATGATCAGGAATTTCCTTTTTGATTGTAGATTTTGAATCACAGCAAGGAATTTTTACCTTTCCTAGATAATAAAGGAATTCATCTGTATAATTCACTAGTACAATTTTATTTTAGCATTTAGATATCTGATAGTATTTTAAAAAATTCTCATGGTCTGCAATGCATCTTTTGATATACAGAATTTTATTATTGGTTAATCGTAAATATTTTTTAAATTTCTCTTATGATTTTTTTTTTGATGAATGAGTTATTTAAAAATAGTCTGTATAGGGGCGCCTGGGTGACTCAGTCAGTTAAGCGTCCAACTGTTGAGCTCAGGGTTGTGAGTTCAAGCCTTGCATTGAGCTCCGTGCTGGGTATGGAGCCTACTTAAAAAAAAATAAATAAATAAAATTAAAAGTAGTCCGTGTAATACCACTTCTCTGACAATTTTTGAGACTTGCTTTATGAATTAGGTGGTCATTTTTCTAAATGTTCAGTATGTACTTAAGTATCCTCCACATGTTGCTCCAGAGTTCTGCATATGACCACTAAGTAAATTGTGTAGACATTTTGTTCAAATTTTCTGTATCTTACTATTTGTCTGCTTGGCTTGTAAGAAACTGAGTTATGTCAAAATCTTCTATGTTGTTGGATTTGTCTATTTCAGCTTATAGTTCTGGCCAGTTCAGCTTCACATATTATAAGAGTGTTTTACCACATACAAGAATTAGCATTTTTACATATTTTTAGAGAAATGACACTTTTCTCTATGTAAATATAGTATATGTATTTAATATACACTAAATCCATCCTGCTTAGGTCTGTTTTTTCTGATGTTTGAATAATAGACTTAACTGTAATTTCATTAACGTTTTCTTGGAATATACTTATTAATTATTTTAATTTCTATTTTTACTTGACCTTGGGTTTTGGGTGCATGTATTATAAAGACCATAGAGCAGAAATTTGGTATTTTTATATAACCTGAAAATATGTGTCTTAGTAAGTTTAGTTCATATATTACTGAGAAGTAAGGGTTAGTTTATCCCAGATTGGTGTACTACTGCAGGTTGGGCTCCAGAAAGATTTGAGTTCATACATTCCTATAAAGCTCTATGGGGATGAGTTTATGGTCTGGTGACTAAGAAAACCACTCCTGGTACATGTTAAGGTTGGAGCCCCAACCCCAGGATATATGAAGAGAACATGTCAAATCTTGCTGCTAGGTTGACAAATCAAATGGCTGCAGTCACATGGCTTGAACCAGAAGGGGCAGATAATGCCACCTATCTACTGCAAATGCCAAGATTGCAGGTCAGGATTAAAGCCAAGGTTCTGCCTTGTCAAATTGCTGATTAGTCTGGCTCCTGATCTAACCATGGAGAGATTTAATGCTTTCCATGGATTAATGATACTTAAAAGCTCCACAGCTTATATCTGAGGACCTTTTTCCAGTCTGAAACCTACCCTGAAATTCTCTTCATTGCCCTAGAATTGAAAGGGTAATGCAGGATATGCACACCAGTCATTGCTTCTATTTTTATGGGTTTTCCCCAAAAAACACTACTCTAGAAATGTTTGGTGTCTGGGCTTCTAGCCATATAAACTTTATATATGACAACACATAAAATAAATATTGAATGCCTGATTAGTTTCTATACATTTACTTTTCCTTTTAAGTTTGTTTTATATTCTCTGAACTACTTTTCTCTCTTTTTTTTTATTTGGGGACTATTTGAGCTGCTTTTGTTTGCTTTCACATATCATTTTTCCTTCTAATGGTTTTGAATGTATATAACAATTTTATTTATAATTGTTATTTTATCCTGAATATTTATTTAACACAATTTAAAGTTAATAATTCAAACATCTACTGACCAATGCGAAGACCCTAGAACTCTTTAACTTTTATCATCCCAATGTTTACATGTATTATATTAAGTATGTTTTATTTGCCCTCTTTTGAGCTCCACAGATTACAACTTGTTGTTATTGTTATTATTCTTATTTTACACAGAAAATACTTGTTAGATATGCTTACTTTTTTTCTCACTGTTAAGCATTTTCATCAGTAAGTAGATTACTTAGAAGTCTCTTCAAAAAAAAAAAAAAGAAGTGTCTTCAATGTAGACTTACTTATGGTAAAATCTCTCCATTATTATATATCTTAAATTTTTTTTTTTGTCTGTTTTTCTCTCCCTGTTGAAAGACAGCTTTGGTAGGCACACACTATTAGGTTAACAACAATTTTTCTGAACAGTTAGAAAATAATATTCCACCATCTTTTGGCTTCCATGCTTGCCATTGAGTTTTTATTTGTTTTTCTAAGTGCTTTTTAAGTTTTTCTATTCATCTTTGGGATTCTTTAACATTACTCTTAATATAAATGGGAATTGATTTTTCTTGACTATGCTGTATGTAGTGTCTGTGCTTTCCAGTTACCCTTTCATTCTTCATTTCCTTGCAATTCCATCATTCTTTCCATACTCTCTTTAATTCCATCACTGCCAAATTAGCCCACTCAAAAGTCACCATTCTCTACCAGATTGACAACACAGTGTCTTTTACATAGTTCTTGACCTCCCTTAGCCTGCCATAGTTATATATACTTGATTTATCCATTTGTTAAAATCTTTTTTCTTGGGCTATTGGATGTGGTAGGCAAAATTCTAAAGATGCCTCCACCCCAAGATTCCTGCTCTTTGATATTCAATTAAACACTAATCTGGGGACTGTTGTGAAGGGATCTTGCAGATATAATCAGAGTTCCAAGTCAGTTACCGTTAAAATATGGAGATTATCCACGTGGCCTGACCCAATCAAGTGAGCCCTTTTAAAGTAGGGTTTTCTCCAGTTGGTTACAGAAAGGGAAGTCAGAGAGATTTCAAGTGCAAGAAGGAACTCGCTCACCAATACTGGTTTAAAGATTGAGTGGAGAGTAAAGTAGTATGTGTGAAGGAATGTGGACAGCCTTTACTTGCTGAGAGAAACCCCTGACCGACAGCCAGCAAGAAAACGTGGGCCTCAGTCCTACAGTCCTGTAGCTATGGGTGAATTCGTCCAACAACTTCAGTGGGTTTGGATATAGATTCTTCTCCACAGTCTCCAGATAATAGACCAATTTGGCTGATACTTTGATTTTAGTCTGTGAGAACTTGTGCCCAGACCAAGATAACTGTGATAGAATAAATAGATATTGGTTTAAGATGCTAAACTTGTGGTAATTTGTTATGCAGCACTTGTATGCATAAAAATTTGCTAAGAGGACAGATCTTATATTAAGTGCTTTTATAACAAAAACAGAGGTATTTTGAAAACAACAGAAAATTAATATCTTGGGCCTCCATACTCCTGGCTCTTCTCTAATCATTATGACCACTCTGTCTCTGGCTTATTTTCTGGATTTTCTTCCTCTGTCCAATCCTTAAAAGCTGGGCTTTTCTATTGATCTTCAATCAGTCACTACCTTTATAATTTTGTCACCCAAAACAAGAGTCTATCAGTCTATGCAAAAGTTCTCTCTTTCTCTTTCCTTCTTCTTTATGAGGGAATTGATCTCATGTTTTTGTGTTTAAATAGCATTTGCAAATCTTGAGTATTCTCTCAATTCTTCAGCTTAAAGAAAAAGTTAAGGATAAATATAAAGAAAACAACCCTATACAACATTTTAAATTTGACACTAAAACTTCACTTAAAATTTAATTGAATCCATAATTTTTTAAACTATTCTGTTTTCTCTGATTTCTTTTCCAATCCTATTCTGCCCTTATTGTCTATGTAATAACATGTAGAATTTAATATTTTTATTAGGATTGTTTGCTAGTTATTTCAAGTATATGTGTCTCCTCTCCCTAAAGGTGAGGAATTGTTAGGTTTTTGAAAGTAGGGACTGTACCCTATTTTGGAACTCCACCCCCAAAGAGAGCACAATTATGGGAACATTAAATATGTTTAATGCAAATTTTCAGACTTACAGAGAAAATGAGAACTAAAAAGGGGACTTCTATAATAAAGGGAGAAATGGGGATGTGTTTGCATTAGTTCCTACCACCACATTATCTTGAATTTCTCTCCACTGTCAACATTTTAACTCAGAAATACCAAGACCACAGTGCAACCACAGAGAAAGATGAGGACCATATTCTACTTTTTTACTTTCCTTACCAAAAAATGCATAAATTTATGTCTAGCATCTTCCGTATGTATCTATTCTAGCTATTTTCTTTTTGGCCGTATTAAGACACAAAGTTTTTCAAAGCAGAGCCCTTGATTTGTTTTGACAGAGACAGCACAAGGGACATTTGACAAATGCTAAGTAATCAACACCTAAAGATGCCTGACAGAGCTAGCAGATTTTGCCCGTTTAACTTGCTTTCTTTAATGCCTAGCCTAGTCTTGTGCACAGCTGAGATCTAATAAACTCTTTATCATGATAGATAAGAATACCCTGAGGGCCATGGACTGTAGAGACCTCAGGTCATATTTGGCCACTATGCTTCTCCTTGTCCCAAATATGAATTTATTCATGATTAGTTCTGCTTGCTACTGCAATCAGAAAAGCTAAGGAGGTCGTATGGAGACTAGAGGGAAAAGATGTGATGAATGCAGAAACAGTAGGAAATGATGAATGGTCCTACAGCCTCTCTGGGCAAGAGGTTTCAAAAGAATGTATACAAAAGAATAGATTTTCCTGTGCTCTGAATGTATTGTCAAGAAATAAACTACTTAAAATGCACCTTTTTTAATGTACTCATTTGTCTTTTCTACATATCTCAACACAGTCTTTTGCAAAAGCAAAATACCACAGCCTGATTAAATATTAAAAATCCCCACACAGAGTCTGTGATAAAATGTTATAAGTGTCATCAAAGGCATTTCAGAATATTATAATACAAGTTAAGTGAAAATAAAGGTGAAGAACTATAGCAATGCAATGATTATTGATAATAAGATAATACTAGCTACTATTTATTAAACATTTTCCACCTGCTAGGCGCACTGCTAAGCAGTTTATATAAATTAGCTCATTCAGTATTTCTCAAAAGTATGGTTATGTAGACAAATGATAAAATGGAGTAAAAACTTGTCAAAAGTTATATAGCAAATAGTCAGGATTTTTACTCATTGGTGTCTTGCTCAAATTCTTAAAATCTATGATATACTGCCTCTCAAAAAGATTTACCTTGATTTTGAATGTATTTTTAGAAATTGAGGGGTTTTTGTTAAAGATTTATATTTTATTTCATAGTATTTTCCTAGTGTCATCCTAAAAATCAGTGTTTCAGAAAGAGAGATGTGCTTCTGAACTACATTATTATGCATTTGCCTCCCATATCTTATGTCAAATGATACTAATGGATAAATTTTGAGAGGATAATGTGAAGTATACTTAAGCAAGTAATGTGTCTTCATCAGGTTAGATTATAAGTGAAGATGACATAGATTAGGGGAATTAGTGTGAAAAAAGGCTTCATTTTTCTAGACAAAAATATGTTCAAGCACAAATTGAAAATGTGAATCAAATTCAACTTAACCCTAATTTTTAAAATCTATTGATGTTGAAAGAAGCAAGTACAAAATCATACTTTTTCCTCTCTAATTCTGATGGTTTTTTCTTTGTCTCTGTAG
Organism: Mirounga angustirostris; assembly: GCF_029215605.1. NCBI lineage: Eukaryota > Metazoa > Chordata > Mammalia > Carnivora > Phocidae > Mirounga > Mirounga angustirostris. The sequence goes on along the minus strand of NW_026991719.1, from coordinate 29,912,463 downwards.
TTCATGTACTAATTTGAATGTCATGTTAATGGAGGTACTAGTTTTGTGGTGTTTAAATTGCTATCTTTTACATGACAAGCTTATAATGACTTGTTTAAATAAGTAACATGTTTTAATAGATTAAACAGAAATGTTACTATACTTTTTCTGATAGATACATTTTACATGTGGTAAAATAAAGAGATAGTTTTAAAGAATGTGCATATTTTATCTAAATTTTTGTAGCTCTTATGTCTACTGGATTTTGGAGATGTGATTCTGTAATTTTCAGAGAGAAGAAAAGATTTGCAGAAAGTTCTGATTAAATATCTAGTATATAATATTAAATGTTGTGATAACCATCTTCAAAGAGATCTTGGAGCAGGTAGTTTTAGCCAGCATGGAAGATTTCAGTTTTCTCTGTAGAATAGTTCTCCACAGAAGGTTTGATTGCAAGACAGGGGGCCAGTCCTAGAGAGTTTGGACCTGGAACTAGATGTACTCACCAGAGAAGTTGCTAGTGAGGTGAGGATGTCCGGCCAGACAAGAAAAGTCAGTTATCTTGAGAAAAACTGACAAGTAACTGGTCAGTCTGAGGAACTACCGTAATAGCTGGTGTACAAGGCAAAAACCAGGAATCTACAGGGAAGTAATATATTAAGATGTGGTAAGCAGACAGGCCAGTTACTTGTCAACAGATGTGAGGAAACAGGCTAGCCCTAAGGCATGGAGTTTGAGGTTCAGAATCAGGTCTCGAGTGACAAGGATGGGGGCATGAGAAAATCGGAATCTCAATCCTGAAGAATCCCTTGCTGTGCTGGTTTGCTTATCAAGATCAGGACAAATTACAGAGTTCAGATAGGAGACAGAATCCCCCTGGAAGGAATCAATTTACTAGAACTGAAACATAAAGTAGAACTACAGGAGCAACCAGATCAACCGAGTATTGATCACAATCATGACTTCCCTCTTCAGCAAGGCTTGAAATCTTTCTAAAATTGAGACAGGGCCTGTATGTTGGCATTAGGGACTATAGGCAGAAGATTACATGAGACATTTCCCAAATCTTCTGATTATAATAAACCAGAGCGATTAGGGTAAGTTTTCACTTTAGGACTGATACTTAAGGCAATAGACACATCATTCACTTTGGTTTAGGTTGAAATGGTTGAGCAATCATTTTTACTATTAGCAACATATATTCGATAGAAGGAAAACATGGATAGAAAGAGCTACAGCTCAACAAACTAAATTGGAGGGCTTGTAAAGAGGAGAGGTACAAGAAGGTCCAAAAGGTCACACTGAAACACCCTTCAAAAATTATGCTCCGGACTCAGCCTGATAGTTTGCTGCTTTAAGAAAAACATTTGTCAACTTTGTATTGAAGAACTTACTTGGCTGGGGGAAGGGAGATTTTACTTTTACATCTGATTTATTCACTGTCTAGATATGAGAATTATCTGGGCCTTTAGTTGCTTCCTGAACAATAAATGAAAGAAATGAGATCTCTTAGAAATACTTGATTAAGTAGTTCTCTATTTAAGGAAAATTTTTGTAATAATACACACTTGCTAATAGAACAGAACTTTGAAAATGTTAAGTTAGTTAAAAAGTTAAATTACCACCTTAAAATTCTGATCACATATTTGCTTCTCAATCACACCCACACACAAAGATTATGATCACCATCAGAAGAGACAACTTTGAACATGAAGTCTGGTGACAAATAGCTGTAATTTCACAAATATCACTCCATTCTTCAAACTGTAATAATAATTTCAGTTCCCACTATGGACTTTAGATTCTAATTTATATTTTATGTTAAATATATTAGTCTCTTCCAACAAAAATGAGATAAGCATATTATCACAAAGTAAGAGCAATGACATAAATTTGCACATTTTGTAACTTTAATGTACAAACCAACTCATTTTGTTTGATAAGCACGTGTGGATTTTTTTTTTTTTTTTACTTCAACCAATCCAGAATTTTATGTCCCTTTAAAAAAGAAAAATAAATATATCAGTAGCCCTTGGGGATTTTGTACAGCTGGGGAAAGAAACGCTGACCCAGCAAGCATTGAGAATTTGGTGCTGAGATAATGTTTGCACAAATATACATCTCTTTCTTTTCACCACTCAGAGCCATGGAATTGCTGCTTGGCCTGGCAGCTCGATTATTTCCCATGCTGCACCTGCTGTTCTATACTTTGATGGACTTAACCACCCAAGACAAAAGTATACATTTGTTCTCCAAATGACTTCATGGAGTCTTTTGAAGGCAAGTGAGGACCAATTCCCGAACTTCTTGCTTTCTTTAAATAACTCCTAAAACATTGTATATACTTCCTTTATTCTTTTTCTCTCAGGCCCCAAATCAACTAAATCATGTGTGTTTTGTTTTGTTTTGTTTTGTTAATAAACACACTTTAAACTGGCTTTGCTCAAACCTAAGATACATGCTCACAGTCAAATTTTCCAGTTCTAAAAATATCTTAACACCTTACTATCTAACACCTTGACCTCCTCATCTTTCACATTCTTAAGATGTTTTGGCATACATGTCTATTCTAACACCAGCAGAAGTCTAGGGTTTTACCTCTGAAGAGGCCTCTGAATTGCAAAATACCAGGCACATAACCTAATACTTACCTAAACCTAGCCCCAACCCCTAACTCTAAATCTAAATTTAACCCTAACCCTAACCCTCTGAAGAGGTCTCGGAATGGCAAAATACCAGGCACATACACTGTCCCTAACCCTAGATCTGAAGAAAGTGGCTTCCTGAACACATGATAAGAAAAGCTGAGAAACAGCCAAAAAAAAAAAAAAAAAAGTTTTGGCATAGAAGGCAAAATGTCTGAATGAATTTTGCAGTTATAATAACAAAGGGCTCTATGTGAGGTGAAAATTAGAAAAAGTGACCACCATGATATCACATTATCAAGTGCTATGGAAATGTAATTTTTTTCATTATTTTAAGGTCTTGGCATCCTGCAGACATGAAATTCAGAACACAAAGCAGATCACCTAGATGAACAGAAAAGAGCCCATGTTGATGCTGGTGACACTTTTGATAGCCTCTTTGCTCAGTTCCTAGACCTTATTAACTCCAGTAACCTTCACTTTTCTCCCTTCTATTCATGATCAGGTTCACACTTTTCTGACAGCAGAGCACCACCTCTGAAGTCTCAGTGAATCTTTTTTACCTCTCCATCTTTCTTGTTCTTCACTCCCTTCATCCTCTCTAGTCTCTTATCTTTCAGGACAGTCCTAGAAACACACTCTGCCTTGTCTGAACCTGAAACAGTTTCAGCGATCTCTTCAGTGACATCCTAGATTTGTTCACCCACTTCACCTGGCTTGCCAATTCCCTTTTTTTAAGTACAGACTTGTTTTCTCTGGCAGAAAACAAAAGGTTTAGGTGCATTCTTAAAGAAAGTACTTTAACTATGTGGATGTATCCTATCATAAATTCATCCTCTCCTTCTTGGCTAATAATGACTCTTGGGACCTGCTATTCCCACTCTTTCTATGATGTTTAGAATCAGAAAAGCAAACTTTGGGGGAATATAGCAAAAAGAGGTGCCATTTTCTAGTACTTTATGAGAGGCTTCTAGAGGAAAGGGATTGAAAATCTTTTTTCAAAATGTGAGATTCAGATTGGTAGCAATAGAGTAATTATACTCTGTTACCACAAAATGTTGGATTGGGGGGCATCTGGGCGGCGCAGTTGGTTAAGCATCCAACTCTTGGTTTTGCTCAGGTTGTGATCTCAGTGTTGTGAGATCAAGCCCCATGTTGGGCTCCATGCTCAGCGCTGGGAGTCTGCTTGTGACTCTCTCTGTCCCTCTCCCTCTACCCTTCCCCCACCCCCACTTGCACATGCTCTCTCTCTAAAAAATAAATTTAGAAAAATGTTGGATTGGAAAATCAATGCTCATTCATGTAATTTTTATTTCTCACTAAGCATTATATTGATTGATTAAATATGCTCACTCTACTAGCCATTTAAAATAATCTTTCTATTTGCATTTAATCTTTCTATTTTTATTTCCTATCTCCAATGAATTTCTTTAGAAAATCCCAGCAATTGACTTCTGCCCAATCACAGCCAGGGTTCACTTTTTTTGGGTTTGTGCAGTTATATTAATACAAAGGGGAAGGCTCTGTGTCCAAATTTACTACCCTTTGAATAATTCTAGAAGTCTCTTTGACTTTTTAGACCAGAGGCTGTGTCAGTTTGTATTATTGGTACTTACCTGATTAATCTGTTACAAGTATGTCCTGCTGGATTGAGATTTCTGTAAGTACAATCAGGCTTGTAGTATCTCTTCCCTACTAATTTCTCACAGCAAACTTTGTCACATTATCATAACTCATATGACTTGTGAGATTCTCATTTAGTTATTACCATATAAACTAATGGTTAAGTGCCTAGGGTTCAAGTTAGACTATGTGTGTTCAATTCAAGTTCAGCCATTTATTGTGAGCCATTAGAGAATTAATGTATCTCTGAGTTCACTGTGATCATCTATAAAATGGGGATAACAATAGCACTACCTCTTGTGTGGTTGTGAAGCAGAAATGAGGTATTTCATATAAATATCATAACCTGATGCCTGATAAATGGCAAACTCAATAAGTATAAGCAGTGTTTATTAATGGATGCAAGTAATGCTGTAAAAGCCTTCAACAAGTATGTGTATTTTTTTCTTATGTAAAGACCTGCCATTAAGGCTGCCCTAATTTTTTTTTTAGGTTATCTTTACCTATAGATTTCTCACAGATTCAAATCTACGGTGGAAATGAGTTTTTTCTTTACCTTTGAAGATGTTTTTGAAGCAGTCCTTAAGAAGACTCCTGTTTGATCCACACGAGTAACATAGACCTTCAAGTGTCTCCTCTCTCTCTCTCCAGGCAACAACAGCATAAAATACGTAAACAAATGAGTAACCTTATTTGCTGAAATTTAATCGATTATTCATGTTACATTATTGTTCTTCCTCAAAGTTTCTGTCCCCCTCAGGTAACATCCCTCATTATCAGAAAGAGGAAATTTCTCAACATGTTATTTTGACAGCATAATTTACCTAGATTATTGTCATTATGATGATGCTTTAGATTTGTTTAGTCCACTGTCCTGAGCAGAAGAATAGTTGGCTTCTATTCTTTTTCATACATTATTGAAAAATGCTACATTCCCATTGGTGAAATTTTATTGAATGATTGTGTAGCATACCTCTTTGTGAAGTGGAGAGTGATAAATGAAAACACTCTCTGCCTACACTCCTTTAATTGGTTATTAAAATAATCTCATACTGGACTTGTATTTTACTCTTAGAAAATTAGCAAAATGCTAATACATTTGGTTTAACTAGGCCACGTTCATGTCTTATTTAACTTTGATTCCCTCGCATGAACTCATTTATTAAGAATAAATGCTTGCTGGGCGCCTGGGTAGCTCAGTCGTTGAGCGTCTGCCTTTGGCTCAGGTCATGATCCCGGGGTCCTGGGATCGAGTCCCACATCAGGCTCCCTGCTCGGCGGGAAGCCTGCTTCTCCCTCTCCCACTCCCCCTGCTTGTGTTCCTGCTCTCGCGCTCTCTCTCTCTCTGTCAAATAAATAAATAAAATCTTTAAAAAAAAAAAAAGAATAAATGCTTGCTAAATCAAATTAAGTAGCCAAACAGTAGACAAATGAAAGTTGTGGTTAATAAGATGGGCCAGACTGAGATACTGTTCTTGTTGAGAAGCTTACTTTAATCACCTTGTTATTTTCTAGCATAATATAATCATTTATTAACATGATAGAATATTTTCCATATATAGAAGATGATAGTTTAGTTTATTGTTGATATCTGCCTGAGAATAAAATAGGCACTTTATCGAATTCATTGGAGGTGTCATGAGAATTGATATCTAAAACTAGTTGTGAGGACAAATTTAAATTCAAAGATCTGGAAGAGTTCACATTTAGATATTTCCTCATGCCCACTATTGTTTGGGAATAATGCAGTTTCAATTTATAGAACTGCATCGTGTCCTTTAGGACTGGAGAGAAACTTGATAGGTCCTCCATTGAACCTAGAGAGGAACACACTGCAATAGGGTGCTCATCCAAAATCAAATAATGATATAGATAATGTTGATGATCTCTATTGGAGGAAAAAGGTGGTGGTGTAAGATGCTGCACACTAAGCACATTATTCATTATATATGTATTTAATAATTCTGGACTTGACTAATAAAATGCTTTGTAGCATATATGCCTTTTTTCCCCTCAGAATTAAATGTCTGAATTTTGAGGAATTTTAGTGTGCTTTGGTGAGAGGAATAGGCAACTCATTTCCAGAAAATTCAGGCACTAACTGCTTTTCATCAAAAGGTACATTATTGACCCAAATTTGGCAGTCTAATCTGGAAAATCAAAATGAAGACTTCTGCCACTGGTGAGAGAAATACATAGGTAGAGAGAGGTGAAGAATATAAGTTACTTAGCAGCTTTGGACCTTCTCTCAACTTCGATTTAAATATTGGAAAAATATCAGTGCTATCATTTCCAGAAGCCATTCTTTTAGAAATGGAAATTAGAATATGATGGAAAAATACAGTGTTGGGAGTTATCTATCAGGAAACCAAACGAAAGGTGTGTAACATTTATCCGCCCTCACGGTGAGGGCTGTGTATACACGTCTGCCTTAAAACTTATTGTGCTGGAAACTTCACCGCAAAGATTCCAGTTTTTCATAATGACTTTTTAGTGAAAGTGAGTGAAGTTTAGCTGCCAGGTATGTGCTTCTCAAACAACAGACAATGAGATCTTTTAACATTTCCAAAGCTATTTTCTTTGGAATGCTGTTCTGTGAGATTTGGTAGAAAAGGGATCCTATGACAGAATGTTTGGGAAACAATGAATATTTTATCCCCTTATTATAAATTCACTGTATATATATTTTTTTATGTTAAAGACTTAAAATTCCTAGAGTAAACAAAAACTGAAAAATAAAACAAAAAATCCTGCTAATTCAATGAATACAAACGTTATATATATATATATAAAATGTGTAATGTAAAAAAATATATATATATATATCATGCATATATATACATATGTGTGTTTATAAATATCCTTGAATCCATTTTTCCCTGAACATCTGCTAATATTTTGTGGCACTGGCTGATACTGAACACAGTCTTGGAAAGGCTGATCTAAGGAATTAAAACCTGTAAATTATAAAGGAAATACTTTCAGGTGAAAGGGATGCCTGTGGTAGCAGTCTTCAATTACTTTGTATTTCCATCCAGGTAACTTCAAAATTTTATTCCTTTCAGTAGACTCCGTCCTAGGGATAAAGAAAAAAATGCCACTTACTACTCCAGAGGAGCTATTTACTGCAAATAATTACAGTGGGGCCTGGTAAAGGTGTAATGATAATAAGAAGACATATTAGCTTAGGTTTTCTTGGTAGCAAATAACAAAAGCTAAATCACAGTTGGATTCATGAAACCCAGAGGCAGAAATATAACCAGGCTCAGGAAAGGTCTAGAAAGTAGCTATATCATTTCCAATAATGCAGTGCTTTTTAACAAAGAGTGTCTTCCTAAGCAAACATTCAGGATCTTGTCTGGAGATTCACAATGAACTCTGCTGCTGGTTGGAGTGTATACATATACATGTACAGATATACATATGATACATATTAAAGAAAACATACATAAGTGGTTGTTTTGTAACTGCAACATGTATGCCAGGCATTGGTAACCACAGGAAGTTAACTGCCAGTGTCTATGTTTAAGCTGGCCTAAGACTTGTTTCCTATTATCACTGTTGCCCAGCATGAGTTTGTCAGAAATACTGTCACATTCTGACTTCCAAGATCTCTCTCTTGCTATGCAGACTTAACCATTAGTATTTGCAGAATTTAATGAACATAAACATTTCAGATAAAGCCAAGATCCCCTTTAATTTAATCCCTGCCCAATGCCATTCCCTTTCCTTCTTGCCCAGATGCAACTGCAGTCATGATCTTCAGGCCATATTTCTTTTTCTTTTTTTTTTTTTATTCTTATGTTAATCCCCATACATTACATCATTAGTTTTAGATGAAGTGTTCCATGATTCATTGTTTGTGCATAACACCCAGTGCTCCATGCAGAATGTGCCCTCCTCAATACCCACCACCAGGCTAACCCATCCTCCCACACCCCTCCCCTCTAGAACCCTGTTAGTTTTTCAGAGTCCATCGTCTCTCATGGTTCGTCTACCCCTCCAATTTCTCCCGCTTCATTCTTCCCCTCCCACTACCTTCTTCTTCTTCTTCTTTTTTTTCTTAACATATATTGCATTATTTGTTTCAGAGGTACAGATCTGAGATTCAACAGTCTTGCACAATTCACAGTGCTCACCAGAGCACATACCCTCCCCAGTGTCTATCACCCAGTCACCCCATCCCTCCCACCCCACCCCCCACTCCAACAACACTCAGTTTGTTTCCTGCAATTAAGAATTCCTTATATCAGTGAGATCATATGATACATGTCTTTCTCTGTTTGACTTATTTCACTCAACATAATACCCTCCAGTTCCATCCACGTCGTTGCAAATGGCAAGATCTCATTCCTTTTGATGGCTGCATATTTCCATACTTTTACTATTCAATGCACTTAACATTCACCAGGGTCCCACCTCCCCCCACCCCACCCCCCAACCTCATATACCCACATCGGTTATAAGGGGAAAATATTTCCCCTTATATTAATAAATATTACAGTATCAACTGTATTTTCCAGGGTCCCATGGAATACCTTCTCCCTCCATCTCCCGAGATCCTGAGCTGCATGTGGATGGGGCATGGGTGGGTAGAGGGACTCCTGGTTACCTATTTTAAAACTTAAAAGGTGAGAGATTTGCACACATGAATCAACCAGAGACCTTTATTTATTTAAGAGCCAAATAACTTTATTGAAACCAAACAACTTTATTTATTTATGGCAGAACTGGAAGAAAAAAACTGGAACGTTTCGCAAAGGCGATGCTGCAGTATGCGTGCTCGGCATGGTGATCAGGGAAAGTCGCCACGCACCCTGGGCTATAGGGGAACAGTCCCACCTCAGTTCTTTTCGTCGCCGTCGCCCAGGGTGAGCTTGTCAAAGAGGTACTCCGCCATGCCGTCTTCGGGAGCCCGCATCCTGCGCAGGCTGGTGACATAGCCCCCCAGCTCTTTGATGGACTTGACTTGCTCGTGCAGGTAGTGGCGCTCCAGGAAGTCGCACAGGTGGGCGTCGTTCTTGGCGGCGGCCAGCTGGTGCAGGTCGAGCAGGCACTGGTTCACGCTCTTCTCCAGGTGCAGGGCGCACTCCATGGCCCTCAGGCCGCTCTCCCAGTCGTCGCGGTCCGGCTTCTTGACGTCGCGCAGGCGGAGGCGGCCGCCGCGCTGGTTCTGCAGCTGCATCAGCTTCTCGGCGTGCTCGGTCTCCTCGCGGGCCTGGCGCAGGAAGAACTGGGCGAAGTTCTTCAAGGCCACGTCGTCGCGGTCGAAGTAGCAGGCCATGGACAGGTACACGCAGGAGGCGTAGAGCTCCAGGTTGATCTGGCTGTTGATGGCGGCCTCGCAGTCGGGGTGGTAGTTCTGGCGCACTTGGGAGAGCGGCGCGGTGGCCATGGCTGGCGGCCCGGGCACCGAGGCGAAGGCAAGGACGGCGCGGAAGCGAGGGCCGCGGAGCAGGCAGCGGCGGGGCCGAGGGCGGTGGCGGCCTCGGAGATTTCCCAGCCTGAGTGGCGAGGGAGGCAGGAGGCAGAACCAGTGGCGGCTGGAAGACCTCAGGGAAGTGTCCGTTGGGATGTTGCCCGAGCTCTGGGATGGGACCGGAAATGGGGTCCAGGGAAGGGGGGGCGAGCTTCCGGTTGGGGGGGTGGGCAACAAGGGCAGTGTTCCAGGTTCTATTGGAGCCTAAGCGAGACAGGGCAGCCCTGTGCTGTGTACTTGGTGTTTTATTAAGTTTTTAATTTGGGGATAATATGTCTATTTTCCAAGTACTTTCCTTCCTGCAGCCTGTTTTTATTTTATAAAACCATTGTCTCCCAAAATTCTGAGCATGTGAATTTGAATTTTTGGTAAATTTCTCTTCTGTTTCCTGTAAAATATAAATATATCTGTTTATCATCTTCTCTTTTACTTTCCTGAAATACTTAAAACTGCACATTCATATTTAGTAATGAAGAACTCATCTGATTAGTCTAGGTAATTAGCATGGATCTGATTTACAGTTGTGATGTTCATTTCACTAATAGGTTTCTCCTCTGAATGGGGAGGATGGAATGTATCAATTAAGGAGTGGTCTTCTCCTTTGGGAGTACATATCATGGAGCTTGCAGGTAGGAAATGTGCCATCCCAAAAGCCAAAAGCATGGCATTTCTCTGACACTGAAAGACTTCAGTAGATCTCTCTTCCAGGTAGATGTGTTCTGTTTTGTTTCTCTTCTGCTTTGCAATTCCCCTGCTCTTCCCATATAAACTCATTGTGCTGGTAAAATAACTGGACATTTTATTTTAAGGTTGACAATTTTAACTAACATAATTTCACTAAATATATTTTCCCTAAACATAATTGCTATGTAGGAAAAGGTATGAGAACTTCTGTAGCAATTTCTATATCTGTGACAACAGAAGTAAAGATTTGAAACAAAATATTTTTAAATACATGTGAATATTTCAAAGTAAATAAATTAATATATATTCTATTAATTATCAACTCATTAGCAACTAATTTTATATTGACCAAATAAAAAATAATAATAAAAATAAAAATTAGGGACTGTTAATGTGAAAAAGAAAAAAAGAATTAAGGGAGAAGGGCCACATTGGGAAAATTGTATTTCTCTGCAGCATAATTAAGGAATACATTTGATTAAGGACCAAAGTAATAATTTGGGAGGGAATAAAAGCATTGATAATTGACAGAGACATGGTAAAATAGGGAAGGAAGCGTTGTAAGTACATTATTTTGGACATGGAACTGATATTTCTAGTTATCATTAATGTTTTTAGTCTTTGGTGGTTTGTTAGGCTCTAAGGAGTGCTAAGGAATGTATGAATAGCAGCAGATAAAAGAAAATAATATTCAGTGCCACCAGAAGCTGCTCTCGGCTCAGCTTTCCCCTTCTACTCCAAGCCAGGGACTTTACCACATACAGAGTCAAAGTGTTATCCCTCAGGAATTATTTTCAATAGATTTCTCCCACTCAATTTCCAGTTTCAACAGCCTCTATCCTTTCAAGAGGGCTGCCTTGAGCCTCACCTTCCTTCCCAAATCCACCAGTTCCTCCACAGCACATCCTTAATTCATGTCCTGAAAAGGAATGCTAGGTTTTGTCTTTGCACTCAACCCTTCTTCCAACACACACACACACACACACACACGCGCGTGCGCACCCAAAACACAAACACGTGCTATATAAATTCATATCACTGCCAATGATTTCAAAGAATCAACACTTTTCTGGCAGGAGAAAATCAAGGGGTAACATTACTAATGGACAACTGAGTCATAAAGGCAATAGCATTTGGCAGATTATTAATGAGCCTTTCCTCAAGAGTTGTTTGTCATGCAAGAAATCATAACTTAAGAGCACCATCTGTATAAGCAAAAGTGAAACATTAAATAATCTTTCTTATCTAAAGAATATATCCCAACCCATTGATTCATATTGAAATAAATGAAGTTTAAGATCATTTTGGCAGAAAGCTACTAAGTATCAGATATTTCCTAGGAATTTGAAATTCCCTAAATAGGCTGACATGACCTTAAATATTCAGAGATGTTTTTGGAATATGGCAAAAGTCTTCAGAAAATAAGTCAAAAGGACATTGTTTATTTTCCTGTACAAGCAAGAATTGAAGAATTAAAAACTCAAAGGGAAGATAATAAATGTAAATAATACACAGGAAGCTCTTTACAAAAAAACTTCTGCTTTTGTAAGTTGTGTTTTTCACTGAGTTTTAATATTTGCTGGTTGAGGTAATTACATTTTTATGAAAGAGGAAAACATCAAATAAGCCATTCAGAATGTGGAAGAAAAGTTTAGAAAATTAAAAAATGAGAGTAAATTGGTTATTTGTGTCAAATTACAAAGAATAATGATCACATTAAATTTAAGCTTATCCTATTAACACTCCGGGTTAATATTAGAGTAAGGTATGGAATCACAGGAAAATTTTGAAAGTATTATGTTTTTTCCCTAACTAGTTTGGAAAAACATACATTTGTGTTTAATGAACAAAATACCTACAGCTTCAACCAAGACATTCTGGATCTTTAGGTTGGGAAACAAATAAAGGAAATCTCATCTAAAATGGAGTTGGAAAGCCCTGAAGGGGGAACTCTCAGACACGACCACTCACTGTGGATTGCAAACCCCAACTGGAAGAATCTGACCTCAGCAGGAAGAAACTTAGTTTACTGCCCCAGTAAGAAGAAGGAAAATTTTCTTCTTGCCCATCAACAGCAACAGCCAATGAGAAACTCCCACACTAAGCCAATTAGAAGTCTGAACTCTCACCTTCCTATAATGGACTTTTGTTCTACACCACCCCTCCCAATTTCCTTCTTTCATCAATAAAAGCAAGTCCTCTCCTTTGCTCTCCAGAATTGCCAATGGTTTGTCATAGTTTGCCTGTCTCGAATTGCAATTCCCCTGCTATTCCCATATAAACTCATTGTGCTGGTAGAATAACTGGACATTTTATTTTAAGGTTGACAATTTTAACTAACATAATTTCACTAAATATATTTTCCCTAAACATAATTGCTATGTAGGAAAAGGTATGAGAACTTCTGTAGCAATTTCCATATCTGTGACAACAGAAGTAAAGATTTGAAACAAAATATTTTTAAATACATGTGAATATTTCAAAGTAAATAAATTAATATATATTCTATTAATTATCAACTCATTAGCAACTAATTTTATATTGGCCATATTTGCATTTTACTGGTGAAAAAAGTGAACTGAAACAAACTCTTAGGCTATGAGATTAAAGTCAGTGTCTATTGCAATCATTCAGCATACAGCACAAAGCTGGACATTTATTAAATCCTAAATACTTACTGATTAGATATATGGTGTGTTCATGCCATTCTAACTCAGTGTTCTCTAGCTGTATTTGTGAATTCCATGGATCTGTTCTTGTGTTTACATCTAAATTAAAAATTGCTAGAACCATTTTCAGGATCATCTTGATTTCTTCATAGCTCAATACAGCCACACAAACTCCATGTCCACATTTGCATGTGTGCTCTGAATCATGTTGAATGTGACTTCTGTATGACTAGCATATCCTAGTGTAAAAATGACAACTGTCCCATGTCCACCTTTATGGTCATGTTGACTTGTTTTACCAACTGCAAAGGCTAAAACTTCCTTTTAAAGTGATGACTGGGAAATGCACAATAGTTTAATAGAATGGAACTTCAGCACCTTCAGTTATTGAAGTTATTGAGACTTTTAATACTTCATGAAATAAGCTACATCAGAATAAAGTATCACCTTATTTTATACAAGTTAATAAAAAAAGAACACGGACAGACAATATTTAAGTGATGACTTCCACAAACTGAAAGCAAATGTCAATCATTTCAGTAAAGAAGAGTAGTCAAGAACTGAGATGATGAATGTATATCAGGGCATAGAGGCATGGCACACTCAAAAGAAAACTTGCATCTTGGCAACTAAATTTAGTATCAGTGAAAAGTGATTGTACTTAAGACAAAAAGCATAATGTGATACATAATTGGAATTTCTTAATTTTATTAGTTTTATAGTTTTATCTGTATATATTTATGATAATAAATATAAGTAAACCAATATAAAAATATTAAATAAATATAAATATTTATTTGTATACATTTACAGTTATAAAAGCATACCTTTAAGCACAGAGATTTTTATACCTAGTTTTGTGTTTATGCATACCAAATTAAAATTATAATAGTGAATTGCCACCATTGGGTATCTCTGATTTTGTTTCCTTCTAAAAGAAACACAGTTTAAATACATATTCGATATCCATTCCCACTCATTGTTTTAATTTAGAAAAATAATGAGACTAAAGCTTTTAATAGACCTCTCAATCTTTTAATTTTTTTTAAAGATTTTATTTATTTATTTGCGAGAGAGAGAATGAGAGAGAGCACATGAGAGGGGGGAGGGTCAGAGGGAGAAGCAGACTCCCTGCCGAGCAGGGAGCCCGATGTGGGACTCGACCCCGGGACTCCAGGATCATGACCTGAGCCGAAGGCAGTCGCTTAACCAACTGAGCCACCCAGGCGCCCAACAGTCCCTAATTTTTAGAAAAAAAAAAAGTTTATAAATGGATCAAGGTACACAATTCCCCAAATTACGATAATCAATTCTTACATTATTACAGATTGGTAAATACATTGATCATATCAGAGTATTTCAGTTAATCATTTTGTCTACAGAGATTATAGCTACAAGATGAAAAAAACATTCAGTTTATTCAGTTGTTACAAATGTAGGGGGGAAATGGAGATAGGAATAATAAGATTCTATGCAGAACCAAAAGTCTACTTTCTTTTCTCTCAGAGACACTGTTTTATAAACCATGGTGGTGATTCTCCTAGCCATCCTGTTAAATATATTTGGTTAGGTTACATTCTAAATTAAACCAGTTCATTGGAGTAAGTCTGTATGGGACACATGGTTTTATAAAACTGTTTCATAGCTGAATGATGTAGAGCATCTCTCAGACTATCTTCTTGCAAAGGAGTGTTGTTAGGTCAAGTGAACAAGAGAAAACAGGTAATATAATAGACTATTTTTGTAAAATAGCAATTCATTTAAAAACTTGTGGTAGGTTCAATAACATCTTAGAAAATCATGGTGTGTATGTGTGTACTGAATGCATATATTTGTGTGTACATATTATGATTTAATAGCTAATGTTAATGTTAGCTAAAATTTGGACCTTAATGTGGATTGTGGTATGAATATGTGTTATTCTAAAGAGATATGATTAACATGAATTAATAGCCTGTATTTCATAATTTGGGTTAGAGTGATCTAATGTATAAATAATAATAATAATATAGAATATTTTTGCCCACTCTTCCAAAGTTGGACATTAGCCAGGTAAAGTTGAATTAGCAGGAACATGCATTTTAGCTGATTATAAGTGTGTTTTTTTGTGAACTTTTAATTATTTAAAAGATACAAATGTTGCTTTAGAAGCCATGGAGTAAGATTAAGCCAATAGAGAACTAAGTTTATTGATTATTCTGCATTTTTCGTATCCATAATATGAAGTGATTCTGAAAAATATTTTTGCTAGCTACTAGAAAATAAGCTAAGATTTATGATAGTTCTTTGAATGCTTCCATCAAAGTTCCATCAATAGGAATGTGCGGTCAGCCTTCCTTTGATTAAATCAGTGGACATAACGTAGTAACATTTACATGTCCTCAGACAGTTTTATTACTTTAACACAATAAATGGTCCAGATTTTAGACACTTGAGAGATCTTCTAACTACATACCAGAGAATTTCATGTGAACCTGGCATGAACTGACTTATAAAATAGAACTTCATCTGCTTATTACCTAAATCTATCTATATTAGTGAAATGGAGCTGTGGTTCAGGTAATCAAATATGTATACACTGAGATAGGAACAACCTTCATATTTTTTTCTGGAATTTATCTATGTAAGAAAATAAATGGAACCTATTACAAATATGAAAAAAATTAGCCTGATGTTCATTCTTATTAAGAATTTGAGTAAGCCATTTGTTCTCCCTTAGCCTCAAGTTCTTTAAAAAAAGTGGTCTTGGACTATATTCTGCCTGAGATATTGTGGTCAAATGATTATATGCCTAGGGATTTTAACCCTTGGCTGTGAATCAAAATCAATTGAGGGAATTTCAATTGAGCAGATTCAGGATAGAAGTTTGGCATATGTACTTTTAAGAAGTGCCACAAGTGATTCTGATACTCAGCCAGGATGTGGAATGGTGATTCTGTGCTATTTGGTGCAAAGAACAAAATGGGACTCTCTAAGTCTACATATTGCTTATAATTTATCTAAATTTCATATCTTGTGGAAAAATGTCAGTGGGTATAGCATTGGTAAAATAGCAGTGTATCTCATTAAAAGAAAAGATGGTCACAGTGTTATTGGCAGAAAAAATTATTAGAATGGACAGTGTACTAGTCAGGGTTCTCTAAAGAAACAGAACTAATATATATTTGTGCTTATGTGTATATATACATATACACATATGTATATATAAATCTATATATACACACACACCACACACACAAACACATATGACTTATAGACGATGTTTCTTTTTCCTTCCTGCATATACTGAATTTTAACTTTCTCCAGATTTGGTTACCTTAGGTAATACCATTACTACTTTGTTTTTTTAAAGTCTTTGAAAGTCTCTTGGGCCTATAAAAGCCACAGGGCTCTCAAAAAGTAATACTCAGGTTTTGATGTGCATAAGAATAATCTAAAGACCGTGTAAAATGCAGATTTTCGGCTTCATTTCTAGAAAATTCTGATGCAGTTTATATGGGGAGAGGGTGCCCACAAATCTGCATTTTAAAGAAGCTGCAGTTTCTCTCTAGTTTGCTCAATAACTATTCTATATTGATGCATCATAATGCAATATGCACTTTAAAAAAACCTAAACCTGGGGTGCCTGGGTGGCTTAGTTGGTTAACTGGCTGACTCTTGATTTCAGCTCAGGTCATCATCTCAGGGTTGTAAAATTGAGCCCCGCATCGGGCTCTGTGAGCATGGAGCCTGCTTAAGATTCTCTCTCTCCCCAGCCACTCTGGAAAACAGTATGGAGGTTCCTCAAAAAGTTGAAAATAGAGCTACCATATGATCCAGCAATTACACTACTGGGTATTTACCCCAAAGATACAAAAGTAGGGATCCGAAAGGGTACGTGCACCCCGATGTTTATAGCAGCAATGTCCACAATAGCCAAACTGTGGAAAGAGCCAAGATGTGCATCGACAGATGACTGGATAAAGAAGGTGTGGTATATATAAACAATGGAATATTATGCAGCCATCAAAAGGAATGAGATCTTGCCATTTGCAACGACGTGGGTGGAACTGGAGGGTATTATGTTGAGTGAAATAAGTCAAACAGAGAAAGACATGTATCATATGATCTCACTGATATGAGGAATTCTTTTTTTTTTTTAAAGATTTTATTTATTTATTTGAGAGAGAA
Organism: Mirounga angustirostris; assembly: GCF_029215605.1. Taxonomy (NCBI): domain Eukaryota; kingdom Metazoa; phylum Chordata; class Mammalia; order Carnivora; family Phocidae; genus Mirounga; species Mirounga angustirostris. The sequence continues at coordinate 29,895,214 of NW_026991719.1, read as the reverse complement.
TGAGAGAGAGCACATGAGAGGGGTGAGGGTCAGAGGGAGAAGCAGACTCCCCGCCGAGCAGGGAGCCCGATGCGGGACTCGATCCCGGGACTCCAGGATCATGACCTGAGCCGAAGGCCGTCGCTTAACCAACTGAGCCACCCAGGCGCCCGATATGAGGAATTCTTAATTGCAGGAAACAAACTGAGGGTTGCTGGAGTGGGGGGGTGGGGTGGGAGGGATGGGGTGACTGGGTGATAGACACTGGGGAGGGTATGTGCTCTGGTGAGCGCTGTGAATTGTGTGAGACTGTTGAATCACAGATCTGTACCTCTGAAACAAATAATGCAATATATGTTAAGAAAAAAAAAGAAGAAGAAGAAGGTAGCGGGAGGGGAAGAATGAAGGGGGGGAATCGGAGGGGTAGACGAACCATGAGAGATGATGGACTCTGAAAAACAAACTGAGGGTTCTAGAGGGGAGGAGGGTGGGAGGATGGGTTAGCCTGGTGGTGGGTATTGAGGAGGGCACATTCTGCATGGAGCACTGGGTGTTATGCACAAACAATGAATCATGGAACACTACATCTAAAACTAATGATGTAATGTATGGGGATTAACATAAGAAAAAATAATAATAATTAGATTAAATTTGTTACTATTTTGTTAACATTTTTACATCTGTGTTCATGAGAGATTGACCAATAGATTTCTTTTCTTATAAAAAAAAAAAAAAGATTCTCTCTCTCCCTCTGCCCCTCCTCGCTGACCCCCGCTAGTGCACTTGCTCACTCTCAAAAAAAAAACCCCCCAAAACTAAACCTTTTATTTTGGAATATTAGATTTATAAAACACTTGCAGAGATTGTATGGAGAGTTCCCATGTATTCTCTTCACCCAGCTTTCCCTAATGTTAATATTTTATGTAACACATATGTTAAAACTTTAAAAAATTGGTAATTGCTGGGGTGCCTGGGTGGCTCAGTCAGTTAAGCATCCTACTCTTGGTTTTGGCTCAGATCATGATCTCAGGGTCATGAGATGGAGCCCCATGTCAGGGTTGTGAGATCGAGTTCTGTGTCGGGCTTGCACTCAGCGTGGAGTCTGCTTGAGATTCTTTCCCCCTCTCTTTCCCTCCACCTCTGCTCCTCTCCCCCTTTCTCTCTCTAAAATAAATAAATTAAATCTTTAAAAAAATGGTATATTGCTTTTAGCTTCTCTCAAGACTTTATTCAGATTTATAGATTTTTTTTACAGTAATATACTTTTTCTGTTTCAGAATCCAATCTAGTATATCACATTGAATTAACTTGTCATCATTTATCTTCAATGGTCTTTGACAGGTTCTTAGGCTTTCCTTGTTTCCCCATGACCTTTGAGAAGAATGATTTTGAGAAGTATTGGGTCAAGTATTTTGTAGAGTGATCCTGAATTTGGGTTTGTTAGGTGTTTTTCTCATGATTGACCAGGATTCTGGGTTTTAGGGAAGAATACCGTAAAAGTGAAATGTCTTTCTTATCATGTTGTTTTGGGGGGTACATGATACTAGCATGACTTATAACTGGTGATATTAACCTTGATTACTTAGTTAAGGTGAAGTCTGCCAGATTTCTTCACTGTAAAGAAAGTTAGTATTGTTCCCTTTACTTTTTTTTTTTTCTAAGATTTTATTTATTTGACACACAGAGTGAGAGCACAAGCAGGGGGAGCAGTAGGGGGAGAGGGAGAAGCAGACTCCCCGCTGAGCAGGGAGCCTGTTGTGGGGCTCAGTCCCAGGACCCTAGGATTATGACCTGAGCACAAGGCAGATGCTTAACCAACTGAGTGACCCAGGCACCCCAGTATTGTTCCCTTTTCATACTCTATCTTTTTGAATCAAGTCCATACTATGAGGATGGTGTTTAAGACCCACATCCTAAAGGGAGGAGTATCTACATGAATTATTTTGAATTCTTTCTAAAAAAGATTAGTACCTTCTTCCCCATTTATTTATGTATTCATTTATGTATATCAATTTGGACTCCTGGACATTTATTTTGTATTGTGCAATAATTTTAAAATTTAGTTAATTATATTGCTCAAATTGTTCTAACTTAGGCTATCTGGTTCTCCTTTAGTTGGCTCCCGTGTTCTTTGATCTGCCTCTATTCTTTTGCTTTTTGAGCATTTCCTGTTTTTTGGCACTACGTAATGCTCCAGGTTCATCTTGTATTTTCATTGCCCCAGTCCTAGAATTAGTCATTTCTCCAAGGATGTCTTGGATGTTTTTGTTTTCTGTTATTTTGGAGAATGCTATTTAGAAACCAGTGTCTGGATGCTGGATGTGCTTCTTGCTCCTTGGGGGTCATTGTTTCTAGTCTCTTGGCAGACAGAGATGAAATATATGCATGTATACTAACTGATATGTACACACATATCTATAATCATTTCTTTAGGTATCTATCTCTATACATACTAAACATGAGTTTATACTGATGTCTATGACTCTAATCCAGCATCATACAGTTCATTCTAGCCTTCTCTCTTTGCTTATTTGTAACTTCTTTTACTAATAGTGAGGAACTTGACTCACTTCATTTACCATTTATTTACTTATTTGTTTAGTCTTAGCTTGAATGTAATTTCATATTTTTTCTAAAGATTTTATATATTTATTTATTTGTCAGAGAGAGAGAGAGAGAGAGCACGTAAGCAGGGGGAGTGGCAGGCAGAGGGAGAAGCAGGCTCCCCGCTGAGCAGGGAGCCCGATGCGGGACTTGATCCCAGAACCCTGGGATCATGACCTGAGCTGAAGGCAGACGCTTAACTGACTGAACCACCCAGGCATCCCTGTAGTTTCATATTTTTAAACCATACCCCTGTGAGAAACAAATTTACCAACTAAGATTGTGTTTATGTGCAGTTATTTTTGTGTTTAGTCTTACATTTCCCGATCAAAACATCATTTTCCAAAGTCACTATGTCAGCTCTTTTTTCTCAGTGCAGTTGTATCATATATAGGTAATGCAGTTAGATTTATTTGGCACAGGCTACATTCTATCCTGGGATACTATGATTTTTTTTTAATTGCATACATTAAACTTTACCCTGTGATATACTGTTCTGTAGGTTTTGACAAATGCATAGAACCATGTATTTTCCACCTAGTAATGTAAAGAACAGTTGCATCACCCTAAAAATTTCCCTGAGTCCCCTTTGTAGTCAGTCAGTTCCTCCCAACCCCTGACAAATACTGATTTGTTTTCCATCCCTATAATTTATTTTTTTCCAGAATATTAAATAAATAGAATCATACAATATGTAGGCTTTTGGAATTGGTATCTTTGACTTAGCAATATTTAAGATGCATCTGGTGTGAATCAGTTGTTTCTTTTTATCACTGAATAGTATCCATTGTTTCCAAATCCAGATCTGTTTATCCATTCATTTGTTGAAGGACAATTTGATTATTTCCAGTTTGGGACAATTATGAATAAAGCTGCTCTAAATATTTGTGTAGGTTTTTGTGTGAATATACATTTTCAATTAACTGGGGAGTATGGATGTTGGATCCTATAGCAAGACAGTTTTGCTCTATAAGAAATTGCCAAACTGTTTCCAAGTAAATGTATTATTTTACATTCCCACTAGCAATGAACGTGAGTTTCTGTTGTATTAAATCTTCATCACCATTTGGGATTGCCAGTTTTTAGATTTTAGCTATTCTACTAGGTGTGTACTGATAGCTCATAGTGGCATTATTTGTATTACCCTAATGACAAATGATGAGCATCTTTTCATATATTTACTTGCTATATGTATATTTTCCTTGGTGAATACATATATTCACTAGGTTGTTTGATTTCTTATTGTTGACCTTTTAAGAGTACTTTATGTATCCTGGATATGAGTCCTTTATACATTATATTCTTGAAAGGTGGAAAAAGATGAAGTGGCCATAAGGTACAAAAATTGTTTTTAATGAACAGTCGTATGAAAAATTTTGAAGATACCCAATTCAACTTTAGTGTATTTTATTTTTAAAATTTTAATCTATTTTTTAAGTTTTTATTTAAATTCCAGTTAGTTAACATACAGCATAATATTAGTTTTAGGTATACAGTATACTGATTCAACACTTCCATACAACACTTGCTGCTTATCACAAGTACATTCCTTAATCCTGGTTACCTATTTAACCTGTCCCCCTCCCCCCAACCTTCCCTCTGCAAACCATCAGTTTGTTCTCTATAGTTAAGAGTCTCTTTTCATGGTTTACCTCTTTCTCTCTTTTCCCCTCTGCTTGTTTCTTAAATTCTACGTATGAGTGAAATCATATGGTATTTGTCTTTCTCTGACTGACATATTTCACTTAGCGTAATACTCTCTAGCTCCATCCACGTTGTTGCAAATGGAAAGATTTCATTCTTTATTTTGGCTAAGTAATATTCCATTATATATATACATAACATCTTCTTTATCCATTCATCAGTTGAAGGACACTTGGGCAGTTTCCATGGTCTGGCTATTGTAGATAATGCTGCTATAAACATTGGGGTGCATGTATCCCTTTGAAATGGTATTTTTGTGTTTTTTGGGTAAATACCTAGTAGTAAGAATACCTAGTACCCTAGTAGATCATAGGGTAGTTCTATTTTTAACTTTTTGTGGATCCGCCATACTGTTTTCCACAGTGGCTGCAACAGTTTGCATTCTTACCAACAATGCAGGAGGGTTCCCCCTTCTCCACATCCTCACCAACACCTGTTGTTTCTTGTGTTGTTGATTTTGGCCACTCTGACTTGTGGGAGGTGATACCTCATTGAAGTTTTGATTTGTAGGTCTCTGATGATCAGTGATGTTGAGCATCTTTTCGTGTGTCTGTTTGCCATCTGCATGTCTTCTTTGGAAAAATGACTATTCATGTTTTCTGCCCATTTTTAATTGGATTATTCATTTTTGGGGTATTGAATTTTATAAGTTCTTTATATATTTTGGATACTAACCTTTTAACAGGTCATTTGCAAATATCTTCTCCCATTTCATAGGTTACCTTTTAGTTTTGTTGATTGTTTCCTTTGCTGTGCAGAAGGTTTTTATCTTGATGAAGTCCCAAAAGTTTATTTTTACTTTTGTTTCCCTTGCCTCAGGAGACATGTAGAAGTTGCTGCCTGTGTTCTCCACTAGGATATTTATGGTTCCATGCCTCACATTTAGATCTTTAGTCCATTTTGAATTTGCTTTTGTGTATGGTGTAAGAAAGTGGTCCAGTTTTGTTCTTCTTCATGTTGCTGTCCAGTTTTCCCGACACCATTTGTTGAAGAGACTGTCTTTTTCCCATTGGATATACTTTCCTACTTTGTCGAAGATTAACTGACTCTAGTTGTGGGTTCATTTGTGGGTTTTCTATTATGCTCCATGGATTTACGTGTCTATTTTTGTGCCAGTACCGTACTGTGTTGATCACGACAGCTTTGTAATGTACCTTGAGGTCCGGAATTGTGATGCTTCCAGCTCAGCTTTTCTTTTTCTAGGTTTCTTTGGCTATTCAAGGTCTTTGTAGTTTCACATAAATTTTAGGATTGTTTGTTCTAGCTCTGTGAAAAATGCTGGTGGTATTTTGATAGGGATTGCCTTAAATGTGTAGATTGCTTTGGGTTGTATAGACATTTTAACAATATTTGTTCTTTCAATCCATGAGCATGGAATGTCTTTCCATTTCTTTGTGTCACCTTCAATTTCTTTCATCTATCAGTGTTTGATAGTTTAGGTTTCTTCCTAGGTATCTTATTATTTTTTTTTACAATTGTAAATGGGATTGCTTCCTTGAATTCTCTTTCTGCTGCTTCATTATTGGTGTATAGAAATCCAACAGATTTCTGTATGTTGATTTGGTATCCTGACTTTACTGAATTCATGTATCAGTTCTAGCAGTTTTTTGGTGGAGTCCTGTGGGTTTTCTATATTAGAGTATCATGTCATCTGTGAATAGTGAAAGTTTGTATTCCTTGCTGATTTGGATGCCTTTTATTTCATTTTGTTGTCTGATTGCTGAGGCTAGGACTTGCAGTATTATGTTACAAAACAGTGATGAGAGTGGACATTTCTGTCTTGCTACTGACCTTAGAAGAAAAGCTCTCAGTTTTTCTCTACTGAGGATGCTATTACCTGTGCGATTTTCATAGATGGCTTTATTATGTTGAGGTATGTTCCCTCTAAACCTACTTTATTGAGGGTTTTTATCGTGAATGGATGTTGTACTTTGTCAAGTGCTTTTTCTGCATCTATTGAGAGGATCATATGGTTTTCATCCTTTCTTTTATAAATGTGGCATATCATATTGATTGATAAGTGAATATTGAACCACCCTTGCAACCCAGGAATAAATCCCACCTGATCATGGTGAATGACTTTATTAATGTATTGTTGGATTTGGTTTGCTAGTATTTTATTGAGAATTTTTGCATCCATGTTCATCAGGGATATTGGCCAGTCTTTTTTAATGGAGACCTTCTCTGGTTTTGGTATCAGGGTAATGCTGGCCTCATAGAATGAGTTTGGAAGTTTTCCTTCCTTTTATATTTTTTGGAATAGTTTGAGAAACATAGGTATTAACTCTTCTTTAAATGTTTGGTTGAATTTGCCTGTGAAGCTATCTGGCCCTGGACTTTTGTTTCTTGGGAGTTTTTTTGATAACTGATTCAGATTCCTTACTGGTTATCCGTCTGTTCAAGCTTTCTATTTCGTCCTGTTTCAGTTTTGCTAGTTTAAATGTTTCTCAGAATTTATCCATTTCTTCCAGGTTGTCCAATTTGTTGGTATATCATTTTTTATAATATTCTCTTATAATTTTTTGCATTTCTGTGGTGTTGGTTGCTATTTCTCCTTTCTCATTTGTGATTTTGTTTATTTGGGTCATTTTTCTTTTTGATGGGTCTGGCTAGGGGTTTGTCAGTTTAATTCTTTCAAAGACCCAGCTCCCAGACGCTCCCTGGTGGTCTAGTGGTTAGGATTTGGCTCTCTCAAAGAAGCAGCTCCTAGTTTCATTGATCTGTTCTATTGTGTTTTTTAGTTTTTATATCATTTACTTCTGCTCTGACCTTTATTATTTCCTTCCTTCTGCTAGCTTTAGGCTTCTTTTTTTGACCTTTTTCTAGCTCCTACAGGTGTAATGGTAGGTTGTTTATTTGAGATTTTTCTTCCTTCTTGAGGTAGGCCTGTATTGGTATATATTTCCCTCTTAGGACCACTCTTAGGGCATCCCAAAGGTTTTGGACTGTTATGTTTCCTTTTTCCCTCTGAGCAGGGAGCCTGATGAAGGGCTCGATCCCAGGACCCCATGATCATGACCTGAGGCAAAGGCAGACACTTAACTGACTGAGCCACCCAGATGCCCCTAGACTGTCATGTTTTTATTTTCATTTGTTTCCATGTATTTTTAAAATTTCTTCTTTGATTTCCTGGTTGACTCATACATTGTTTAGTAGCATGTTGTTTAACCTCCATGTATTTCTTTTCTTTCAAAAGTTTTTCTTGTGGTGACTTCTAGTTTCATAGCGATGCATGGTATGATTTTAATCTTTTCGTATTTGTTGAGGCTTGATTTGTGACCTAATATGTGATCTATTCTGGAGAATGTCCCATGTGCACTTGACAAGGATGTGTGTTCTACTCGTTTTAGGATAGACTGTCCTGAATATATGTGTCAAGTCCATTTGGTCCAGTGTGTCATTCAAAGGCACTGTTTCTTTGTTGATTTTCTGTTTAGATCATCTGTCCATTGATGTAAGTGGGGTGTTAAAGTCCCCTACTATTTTTGTATTATTGTAAATGAGTTCCTTTATGTTTTTTTTTTAACTGATAGTGTTACATATTTTTGTGTTTCCATGTTGGGTTCATTAATATTTACAATTGTTAGATATTTTTGTTGGATTGTCCCCTTTATTATGATATAGTGCCCTTCTTTACCTCTTGTTATAGTCTTTCTTTTAAGTCTAGCTTCTCCAATATAAATATTGGTACTCTGGCTTTCTTTTGACATCTGTTCATTTGATAAATGTTTTTCCATCCCCTCACTTTCAATCTGCATGTGTCTTTAGGTCTAAAATGAGTCTCTTGTAGGCAACATGCAGATAGGTCTTGTTTTTTATCCATTCTGACACCCTACGTTGATTGGAGTGTTAAGTCCATTTACATTCAAAGTAATTATTGATAGATATGTATCTAGTTCCATTTTCTTACTTGTTGGTGTTTCTGGAGATGTTTCCTGATTCTCTCTTATCTTTGTCACTTTTGGTCTCTCCTTTGCACTCAAAGAGTCCCCTTTAATATTTCTTGCAGGACTGGCTTATTGGTTACGAACTCCTTTCACTTTTGTTTGTTTGGGAAATTCTCTCTCTCCTTTTACTCTGAATGATAGCCTTGCTAAATACAGTATTGTTGGCTGCAGATTTTTCCCATTCAGCACTTTGAATATATCCTGCCACTTTCTTCTGGCTTGCCAAGTTTCTGTTGAGAAGTTTCCAGCTAGCCTTATGGGTCTTGTAAGTTAAGGACTTCTTTTGTCTTTTTGCTTTTAAGACTTTTTCTTCATCACTATATTTTGCAAATTTAATTACAATATGTCTTGTTGTTGACCTGCTTTTGTTGATTTTGATGGGAGTTCTCTATGCCACCTGGATTTGGAGGTCTGTTTCCTTCCCCTGATTAGGAAAGTTGTCAGCTATATTTCCTGAAAAAAAGTTTCTTCCCCCTTTTCTCTCTCTTCCTCTTCTGGGACTCCTGGAATATGAATGTCATTATATTTGATGGAGTCACTGAGTTCCCTAAGTCTGTTCTCAGGTTGCATAATTCTTCTTTGTCTCTTTTGTTCAGCTTCATTATTTTTCATTATTTTGTCTTCTAGGTCACTGATTTATTCCTCTGCTTCTTCCAGCCTGGTGTTCATTGCATCAAGCCTGTTTTCAGTCTCATTTATTGTATTCTTCATCTCTTATTAATTCTCTTCTCTTTAATCTCTGTGGTAAGGGTCTCCCTGAAGTCTTCTATTCTTTTCTCAAGCCCAGTGAGTAGCCTTATGATTGTTGGTTTAAATTCTCCATCAGGCATGTTACTTATATCTGTTTTGCTTAGATCTCTGGCTGTGGCCTTATCTTGTTCTTTCATTTGGATAAATTCCTGTGTCTTGGAGTTTTGTTTAAGTCTCTGACTTCTTCTCCATGTTAGAAAAGCCAGTTATGTTTCCTGCTCCTGAAAGTAATGGCTTTACGAAGAGGTCATGTATTGTCCCGGGCCTGGCGCTTCAGGGAGTGTCTCCCATGTGTGCTGCCTGCATTTTGCTATTGTGTTTTGGCTGCTCTATCCTTTAGGGCAGTTATCTTCAGAGGCTCTCCTTGCCTGCAGTGGGCAGTGTTTGGTCCTTAGCATGAATGTGGTGAGTTTTAACTAAGTGTGCTCTGGTGTGCTTGTGAAATGAACCTGATACTACTTTCATGAGAACTGAGGCTCTGCAGAATGCTCTGGTTGGGAGACATGGTGTGGTCAGGGAGTTGTGATGGTCTTCTGAAGGAGAGACCTACTGTGTTGGGACTGAGACAAGCTTGATTGAGAGAGGCAGTCCCAACAAAGTGCAGGCAGGTGGTACTTGGTATCAGCAAGTTAGGCAGCCAGTATGAAGCACTACACTGCCTCCCTCAGGTGGCTCTGTGTTTGTGCTGAGGGGTGGGGAAGGGAAATGGCACCGGCCTGTCAACGTCTAGTGCGTTGGGGTCCCTGGGTAAGGGTCTACGAAATCACCAGGACACAGGGGATGCAGAGCAAAGGCAGCACTTGCAACTGCATACTGCCGTTTATTTCTCACATAGCTATATACTCGCAGAGATCAGATAAACATAACAATGTATCAAGCCAACATCTGTGAAGTGAAATATACACGAAATGCAATAAGAACAAAATACATCCTGTTTATGCTTGCAGAATAAAGAATTCTCTTAGCCATCCTTCCTTTGGAGACAACATGTTCTTTGTCTTTAGTAAGAACACTTCTGATTAGAAAGATACACTTTAAGCTAGGCAAGAGCCACTTCCTGCTGATCCAGGCATTTAGAACTTGCAACATGAGATAAGGGGAAGAGAACGTTTTCTCCTCCTGGCCTAGGCCTGCCTGGCCGTCCTTAACCTCAGTGCAGTCCTCAAATGATCTTGGCCTGCAAGGGGCCTGCAAGGGGCCTACAAGCCTACACCATCTTACCGGCCAACATAGAGAAAGGTGTCTCCATGAATGCTGCCTTTTAGGGAAGCCCTCCTAGAAGAGTGAATAATCTTCCCTGTGAGCATCAGGCACTCTTCAGATCACTGTTTCCATGCTGTCTGCCTCTGGGTTTTTTTGCCTGCCTTGAGCAGTGCAGTGCCCATAGGTTGTATCCCAGCTAAGCCCACTGACCTTCAAAACTCCAGACTCTTAAGTCCCACTGGTTGCAAAAACTCAGAGAATTCAGCCCCTCTCATTTTTCAAGCCAGCAGCTTTGGGGAAGTATTTTCTTTGTACATTCCCCTGTATGCTGTTCTCTGCTATTCTTTCTTGCCCTTTTCTGTGACCACAGCTCCCTCCCCTCTGCAGCACCTATAATTCCCTTCTCCCCTAAATCATGTCTACACACTTCCTAGCTTCTTTGATGTGGCTTCTTCTCTCCATTTACCTGTGGAGTTCTGTCAGTCTTCAGGTGGATTTCAGGGGTATTTAGGATGATTTGATAGTTATCTAGTTGTGTTCTTAGAACGAGAAGAGGGGAGGGATCCTCCTACTCTGCTGCCATCTTCCCTCTCTCCAACTTTATTATATTTTAGATAAATACTCCCACTAGCGACTAGTTAGAGTATTGTTATAGGAAATAGTTAAAGCATTGCCTCTTGAATTTAACACAAAGTGTATAGAATTTCTCCAAATAAGAGGGTTAAAGTATACCTATTTCAAAATCTGCCTTACCAATTTAACATTATGAAATCTACTAAATGTATTGAGACTTTAAAGAACATTCTGAAAATCAAATGAAAATATTTGTGAGCTATAATTAGATCTCTAAGGTTTTTCTTCCCCTTTGTGCATTGACTATAGCTTAGTTCTGATTATAATTATACTATATAAAATAGCAATATTATACTGAGTGCTTATTCTGTGCCTGACACTATGCAAAATCATGTTATGTAGATTATCTTGATTTATACATAAGCCATTTGTTTGATTTCATGAAAAACTTAATAAATATTGTGTCTAGTTTACAGAGGAGGAGCCAGAGGCAAAGAGGCAATTATCATGCCTTATTTACAAGAAGGGCTAAGGCATACTTGCTAGTAATGCTAGAAAACATTTCATCTATATCCAACAAGGGAAATGAAAAACATTCCCTTGATAAGATAAATACATTCAAAACAATTTATTCTGTCAAGAAAAAGATGGAAAAAGAATAATCCAAAATGAATTTGTCTATATTTAAAATCTTAAAAAAAAAAAAGCTTCTTCATAGGCATTGTTATAAGCATCATAAAAGAGATAAAAATTTAACTGATATCATTCATGGAAAAATTAAGGTCTGCAATTGGATCTATAGAGTGAGAAATATAACTCCATGACATTAATTGCCTACTGCTTAAAGTAAAGTCTTAATTTTCAGGGTCTAATGTATTTATTTTTATTTCCTGGGAACTTTCTTTTCTTCTTATAGATCATATTGTGCTACCAGTGTTTAAAATTCTCATATCATTCCTTCATTAAAAAAGTAATTTTGTTAAAGCCCTTCTTATAGAATTTTAAAAATATGATTGCATGATGGGAAAGCTTCCTTAGCATTTGCTTATTTGTCTTATTTCATAGAATTAATCATCTGAGTGGGTATGAATAGTCAGGACAAAATAGATTTTATCAAGCATTATTTTATTAACACATAGTATCCAGCATTTCTGGTAAAGGGTTTGATGCACATCTGATTCTTATTCCTTAGTAGGTAAGTTGTTTTCTGTTCTGAAATCGTTTTTGAAAAGGCTTATTTTTGACATTCTGAAATTTCATTAGCATATATTTCTTTTTTTTTTAAAGGGTTCCCAAGTCTTTTTTTTTTTTTTTAAGATTTTATTTATTTATTTGACAGAGAGATAGAGAGCACAAGTAGGCACAGCGGCAGGCAGAGGGAGAGGGAGGAGCAGGCTCTCCGCTGAGCAGGGAGTTGGATGTGGGGCTTGATCCCAGGACCCTGAGATCATGACCTGAGCCGAAGGCAGACGCTTAATGACTGAGCCACCCAGGCGCCCCTCATCAGCATATATTTCAATATAGGTTATTTTTTAAATCTTTTTAATTCAGTACTTTATTTCAGAGACCTATTTCATTTTGTAAACTCAGATCTTTCTTCAACTCAGGGATATTTGTTAATGTCTCTTTGATGATTGTTTATGTTCTCTGATTTTAGGACATCTCTTAGTATTGTGTTGGACTTAATCACCAAACTTCTTAATTATCTCTCATATGATCACTTTACCTTTTGCTCAATATTTTTTAGTATTTCCTAGATTTTATTTCCCTTTTGCCTGATCCATTGCATTGCTTAGTTCATATACTGAAGATTTAAATTCCAGAAACAGTATTTTATTTTTTTGTTTTAACATATAAATATAATATATTAATTTCAAAATATTAAGTTACATTACTTGCTTAAACTAAATTGTAAATACAGATAAAACACTCTTTTTTCTGAAGGATGTTTCACTTGATCTGTGAAAGTTTAGTACATATTGCTTGAAAAAAAAATGTTCTGAGGTCAAATGAGTTTCGGGAACCCTATGTTTGACAAATATCAAACTTATTTCTTGAATCCATCATTTTTATTTTATTTTATTTTATTTTACAGATTTTGTTTATTTGTCAGAGAGAGAGAGGAAAGCACAAACAGGGGGAGTGACAAGCAAAGGGAGCAGCAGGCTCCCTGCTGAGCAGGAAGCCCAATGCAGGGCTTGATCCTAGGACCCTGGGATCATAACCTGAGCTGAAGGCAGACCCTTAACTGACTGAGCCACCCAGGTGCCCCAAATCCATTATTTTAAATAGCATTTAATAAACTCATGGGCATTAGAAACTCTAAGAAGCTGTTTTATACAGAGAATTTTTGAGATTAATTTTACTAAAAATATTTATAAATCAAGAAACAACTTAAGGCACAGGGCAGTCTAAGAAATGGAAAAGTACCACTTTAGAATATATGTCATCGGAAATATATTTTTTACAGTGAGATTTAAAAAAATTAATGTGTATTGCTAGAAATTTCTAATATCTTTGTATTAAATACATACATAAGAGCTATTTCTGAGTACAAGAGTAAGGGAATATCACTTATTCCTCCATGCCCCTTTCCATTTCCTCCTGCAGGATTTCAGAACTAATTTTTTTATATTTTTACTTTGATGAGAGTTTGGAAGTTTGGTTGTATTTTTCTAGATGATGTAATGATATAAATGGGGTAATTCAAGGATTACTGAAAGGTTTCCCTAAGTTTATTTCAGCTTTCCTCCTTAATACTACTAAGAGAGCAGTATTCAGTCAAGATCTGTCTTTATGAAGAGTAACTGTCAACAGGGTCTAAAAGAAGCACAGTGTGAGATTTTTCTTCTATAAAATTTATTATAATCAGATCAACAGTGGTCCATAGAAATAGCTTTGTAAAAGTAGAACTAGTCAACATACATATTGATTGACTGCCTTTGTAATAAGGTGAGCTATATGGGATACTGTTTGTTTTGTAGCTAAATTCTAGAAAAATGGCATTTGTTTATAGTGGTGACTTTTCTCCCCCCAACAGGAAGGGCAGAATATTCTCAGAAACATTAGAAATATTTCAGTGTAGTCAATTTTGGGGTTGTAAATGTATTTATTTTAATTGATTTAACTCATATGGTTACATGTTTGCAAGCCCCTTTATATGTAAATCTTTGGTGCATTATAGTGCATTATTGAATACAGTTCATTAGATAATGGAATTTTATGAACTTTATTAATTTTTTTTCCTTTTCTTACCCAGGAGTAAATAAATAAGGTGCTCATTCTAAATAATAAATTTTGTAAGCTATTGGTAAGATGGCTTTGCTAAAAAAAAAAAAAACAAAAAAAAACCACAATCAAAAATAAATGAAAAGCTTGTTGCTATCTTCTGCCATCATCATCTTGCAGAACACAAGTTTCATATTCACATTAAAAAGACATATTGCTCATGTTGATCATTAACCAGGAAAATGAGCCATGGGGGATACATTATGCTAAAGAACAGTTAAATGAGACATATTCCCAAGACATTAGCTTCTGGAAAACAGACTATAACTAAAATCTTTTAAAACAGCATTCTGTTTTCTTATAAACTGTTACACTGAAAAAGTAAAAGTCAATACCCAAATTTGAGATGTAACCATACCTCCACATTGTGTAACCTTATATATCTGTAAATTGAAATCCTCCTTTTACATTAATTTTAGTTTTAATAGTATTCTGATAGTTGGCAAAAAAGTTATAAATAATAGCTTTATTATATAATAGCAGACTTGGGAATTGAGATAATTCATGATCTATATTCTCAGTGTACTGCTACTTCATTTAAGATACATAGATGCAGAATGAATGCAATAATCATTCTTTATTCCCTTCCTAGGAGGTGATTTTGTCAAATAGCCCTCAGTTGAAAGTCTGACTCCACCCTTTCCAAGCTGTGTGAACTTTTGTATAGTGATTTACTCATCAGAAAAATAGGACTAATAGTACCAGATATTATAAATATTAGGTGATATATTTAAAATGACACTAATAATTCACTTATTGGTTTCAGTCGATATGTGGTAGTAATTATTTAAAAGGCTGACTTTGAGGGCGCCTGGGTGGCTCAGTTGGTTAAGCGACTGCCTTCGGCTCAGGTCATGATCCTGGAGTCCCTGGATCGAGTCCCGCATCGGGCTCCCTGCTCGGCGGGGAGTCTGCTTCTCCCTCTCCCACTCCCCATTTGTGTTCCCTCTCTCGCTGTGTCTTTCTCTGTCAAATAAATAAATAAAATCTTAAAAAAAAAAAAGAAATCAAATAAAAGGCTGACTTTGAGAAAGTAGTCTAATTACATAAAAACTCAAGTTAATTTTTTCACTTTAGATTTTTGGTTTTTTTAAAAGATTTATTTATTTATTTTAAAGAGAGAGGGGGAGAGAGAGAGAGAGAGTGAGTACATGAGCTGCAGAAGAGAGAGAGAGAAAGTGGACTCCTCCTGAGTGTGGAGCCCTACATGGAACCCAGGACACTGAGATCATGACCTGAGCCTAAACCAAGAATTGTATGCTTAACTGACTGAGCCATCCAGGTACCCCTCACTTTAGATTTTTCTAAGTTTGCAAGGCTAATATAATACTTTTTCTCTTCCCTTTCACCTTTTTTTTTTCTTTTCTGGGTAGTCACTGAAATATCATTTATATTTTTTTCTGGTAGAAATATTAGTAGGTAATACATTTCCAACATATAAATAGCTTTTGGAATCAATAAATCCCAAAGATTACTATAAAACAGGAACTAGACTTAAAAAATTAACTTAAAAAGGCTTCAGACATTCATATAGGCTTTAGACATTTCTTACGTTATTGTCCTGAATTGCTTAATTTTAAGAATTTCTGTCTTGCCTGTACCCCTGAAACAAATAATACATTATATGTTAATAAAAAAAGAAAAAGAAAAGAATATCTGTCTTGTCTAACAACAGCAAAAAAAGGAACCTTAGGATTTGTTTCCATTACAGAATTTTTTCTCCTGCAGGCTCAATAATAACTGTGTAAGGAGTAGTAGATCTTGTAAAGTTATTTTAGTCCATTGACTACAGATACCCTAAATACTGGTATTGATATTCTGTATTGTGTTATGAAAATTTTCATAGTTTATAATGATGAATTTGCTTTTTCTTAAGAAAATGAAGGAAAGATTGCAAATATGCAACATATAGTAGATTTTAGTGATTTTTACTTATTTTTTTTTTGTTAAAGATTTTATTTATTTATTTGACAGAGACATAGCGAGAGAGGGAACACAAGCAGAGGGACTGGTAGAGGGAGAAACAGGCTTCCCACAGAGCAGGGAGCCCAATGTGGGGTTTGATCCCAGGATCGTGGGATCATGACCTGAGCCGAAGGCAGACGCTTAATGACTGAGCCACCCAGGTGCCCCGATTTTTACTTTTTAATTAAAATATTTGGGGCGCCTGGGTGGCTCAGTCGTTAAGTGTCTGCCTTCGGCTCAGGTCATGATCTCGAGGTCCTGGGATCGAGCCCTGTGTTGGGCTCCCTGCTCAGCAGGGAGCCTACTTCTCGCTCTCCCTCTGCCTCCCCCCCTACTTGTGTACTTTCTCTGTCAAATAAAATAATAAAATCTTAAAAAAAAGAGAAAGTCATTGATAGTAATGCAGTAATAGCAGGGGACTTTAACACCCCACTCACAGCAATGGACAGATGATCTAAGCAGAAGATCAATAAGGAAACAATGCCCTTGAATGACACACTGGACCAGATGGACTAAACAGTTATATTCAGAGTATTTCATCCTAAAGCAGCAAAATACACATACTTTTCTAGTGCACATGGAACATTCTCCAGAATAGATCACATACTGGGACACAAATCAGGCCTCAACCAGTAAAAAAGATGAGATCCTACCATGCATCTTTTCAGGACACAATGCTATGAAACTTGAAGTCAACCACAAGAAAAAATTTGGAAAGATCACAAATACATGGATATTAAAGAACATCCTACTAAATAATGAATGGGTTAACCAAGAAATTAAAGAATTAAAAAAATACATGGAAGCAAATGAAAATGAATACACAAGAGTCCAAAACCTTTGGGATGCAGCAAAGACAGTCATAAGAGGGAAGTATACAGTAATACAGGCCTTTCTCAAGAAATTAAAAAAGTCTCAAATATATAACCTAAACTTACACCTAAAGGGGCTGGAAAAATAACAGCGAATAAAGCTTAAAACCAGAAGAAGAAGGGAAGTAATAAAGATTAGAGCAGTAAAAAATGATATAGAAATAAAAAAAATCAATAGATCAACAAAACTAGGAGCTGGTTCTTTGAAAGAATTAATGAAACTGATAAACCCACAGCCAGACTTACCAAAAAGAAAAGAGAAAGAACCCAAATAAATAAAATCACAAATGTAAGAGGAGAGATCACAACCAACACTAAAGAAATACAATCATAAGAGAATATTATGAGCAATTATATGCCAACAAATTGGGCAATCTGGAAGAAATGGGTTAATTCCTAGAAACATATAAACTACCAAAACTGAAACAGGAAGAAATAGAAAACCTAAGCAGACCCATAACCAGCAAAGAAATTAAATCAGTAATCAAAAACTCCCAACAAATAAGAGACCAAGGCCAGATGGCTTCCCAGGGGAATTCTACCAAACATTTAAAGAATTAATATCTATTGTTCTGAAGCTGTTCAATAAAACAGGAATGGAAGGAAAACTTCCAGACTCATTCTATGAGGCCAGCATTACCTTGATTCCAAAACCAGACAAAGACCTCACTAAAAAGGAGACCTACAGGTCAATATCCCTGATGAACATAGATGCAAAAATTCTCAACAAGATACTAGCAAATTGAATCCAACAGTACATCAAAAGGATTATTCACCATAATCAAGTAGGATTTATTGCTAGACTGCAGGGGTGGTTGAATATCTGCAAATCAATCAAAGTGATACACCACATTAATAAAAGAAAGGATAAGAATCATATGATCATCTCAATAGATGCAGAAAGAGCATTTGACAAAATACAGCATCCTTTCTTGATAAAAACCCTCAACAAATTGGGGATAGAAGGAACATACCTCAACATCACAAAGACCATACACAAAAGACCCCCAGCTAATATCCTCAATGGGGAAAAACTGGAACTTTTCCTCTAAGGCCAGGAACATGACAGGAATGCCCACTCTCACCACTGTTGTTTAACATAATCCTAGAAGTCTTACCCTCAGCAATCAGACAACAAAATGAAATAAAAGGCATCCAAATTGGCAAGGAAGAAGTTAAATTTTCAGTAATCAAAGGGGACACAATACTCTATGTAGAATACGTGAAAGACTCCACCAAAAAAATTGCTAGAACTGATACATGAACTCAGCAATGTCGGAGGATATAAAATCAACATACAGAAATCTGTTGCATTTCTATATACCAATAATGAAGCAGCAGAAAGAGAAATCAAGGAATTGATCCCATTTATAATTGCACCAAAAACCATAAGATACCTAGGAATAAACCTAACCAGAGGTGAAAGATCTGTATGCTGAAAACTATAGAACACTTACAAAAAAAATTGAAGAAGACACAAAGAAATGGAAGAACATCCCATGTTCATGGATTGGAAGAATAAATATTGTTAAAATGTCTATACTACCCAAAGCAATCTACACATCCAAAGCAATCCTGATCAAAATAATACCAGCATTTTTCACAGATCTGGAACAAATAATCCTAAAATTTGAATGGAACCAGAAAAGACCATGAATACCCAAAGTAAAACAAAGCAGGATGCATCACAGTCTCAGACTTCAAGCTGTATTGCAAAGCTGTAATCATGAGGACAGCATGGTACTGGCACAAAAGCAGACATATGGATCAATGGAACAGAATAGAGAACCCAGAATTGGACCCACAGCTATTTGGTCAACTAATCATCAACATAGCAGGAAAGACTATCCAGTGGGAAAAAGACAGTCTCTTTAACAAATGGTGTTGGGAAGACTAGACAGCAACATGCAGAAGAATGAAACTGGACCACTTTCTTATACCATAAACAAAAATAAATTCAAAATGAATGGAAGACCTAAATGAGAGACAAGAATCCATCAGAATCCTAGAGGAGAACACAGGCAGCAACCTCTCTGACCTTGGCTGTAGTAACTTCGTACTGGACACGTCTCCAGTGACAAGGGAAACAAAAGCAAAAATGAACTACTGGGACTTCATCAAGATAAATGCTTCTGCACTGTGAAGGAAACAATCAACAAAACTAAAAGGCAACCTACCGAATGGGAGAAGATATTTGCTAGTATCCAGTACTTATAAAGAACTCATCAAACTCAACACCTAAAAAACAAATAATCCAATCAAGAAATGGGCAGAAGACATGAACAGACATTTCTGCCAGGAAGACATACAAATGGCCAACAGACACATGACAAAATGCTCCACATCACTTGGCATCAGGGAAATACAAATCAAAACCACAATGAGATACCACCTCACACCTATCAGAATGGCTAAAATTAACAAGTCAGGAAACAACAGAAGTTGGCGAGGATGCAGAGAAAGGGGAACCCTTTTGCACTGTTCATGGGAATGCAAACTGGTGCAGCCACTCTGGAGAACAGTATGGAAGTTCCTCAAAAAGTTAAAAATAGAACTACCCTACTAGTCAGCAATTGCACTACTGGGTTATCCCAAGAATACAAAAATTCTGATTCTATGGGGCACACGCACCCCAAAGTTTATAGCAGCAGTATCAACAATAGCCAAATTATGGAAAGAACCCAAATGTCCCACTGACTGGTGAATGGATAAAGAAGAAGGGGTGTGTGTGTGTGTGTGTGTGTGTGTGTGTGTGTGTGTGTACAAAGGAATATTACTCAGGCATCAAAAAGAATGAAATCTTTACATTTGCAAGAATGTGGGTGGAACTAGAGGGTATTATGTTAAGTGAAATAAGTCAGAGAAAGACAAATATACCATTTCACCCATATGTCTCCCATGTGTGCCGCATACATTCTGCCATTGTGTTTTGGCTGCTCTATCCTTTAGTTATCTTCAGAGGTTCTCCTTGCTTGCAGTGGGCAGTGTTTGGTCCTTAGCACGAATATGGTGAGTTTTAACTAAGTGTGCTTTGGTGTGCTTGTGAAATGAGACCTGATACTACTTGCATGAGAACTGAGTTCCTGTAGAACTCTCTGGTTGGGAGACATGGTGTGGTCAGGGAGTTGTGATGGTCTTTTCGGAGAGAGGTCTACCATGCTGAGACCAATACATGCTTGTCTGAGAGAGGCAGTCCCCACAGAGTGCAGGCGGGTGGTGCTTGGTGTCAGCAAGTTAGGCAGCCAGTGTGCGCAGTGCACTGCTTCCCACTGGTGGCTTTGTGCTGAGGGGCAAGGGGAGGGAAATGGTGCCAGCCAGCTCCTTTGTTCAAAGAGAGGCATCTCCCTGAATGACGCCAGTCACAGACGCTCTATGAGAAGAGCGAATAATCTCCCCACTATGAGCCCAAGACATTTTTCAGATCACCATATCCATGCTGCCTGCCTCTGCGTGGTTTGCCCGCCTTGTCTCCAGGAGCAGTGCAGTGCCCTCAGAGCTCTATCCCAGCCAAACCTGCCGACCTTTAAAACGCCAGGCTTTAAGCACCACTGGTTATAAGAACTAATGAAATTCAGCCCCTCTCGTTTTCCAAGCTACTGGCTGTGGGGAAACATTCTCCTTATATGTTCCCCCATGTGCTTCTTTCTGTCTCACCCTTCTCCATGACCCTGGCTCCCTCCCTTCCACAGTCCTCATGATCCCTTTCTCCCCTACTCCAGTGTCTGCACTTCCTACCTTCTTGGCATTGGTCCATCTTCTCCCTTTAGCTGTGGAGTTTGTTCTCTCTTCAGGTCAATTTCTGGGATCTTCTAAATTTTTTAAATTTAAAGGCCCTACAGAGCAAAAAAAAAAAAAAAAAAAGCAACAACAACACCTCTGTAAAAAAAGAATGGAGTTGGAGGACTAATGTAGCCCAATTTCAAGACTTAATAGAAAGCTAAAGTAATCAACACAGCATGGACGTGGTATAAAGACAGAAAATATCAATGGATCAGAAAAGAGTGTTGAGATATGTATGGCCAGAAATATGACAACTGGTTTTCTACCATTTTACAAAAATAATTCAGTGGGAAAAAAACTCGTGCTTTCAAAAACCAGTTCTGGAATTACTGGATATTCATAGGCAAAAAAAATTAAAATAAAAACTTTGATCCAAATATTGCCTTGTTTACTAAAAATTTAATTAAAAAAATGACAGATCTAAATGAAAAAAACTTTTGTGACCTTTGGAAAGGCAAGCATTTCTTAGATGCAACACAAAAATTACAAGGCACAAAAGAAAAAATTGATAAACTGGACTTCATCAAATTTTAAAACTTGTGATCTTTGAAAGACAATGTTGAGATGATGAAAAAATGAGCCATAAATGGAGAGAAAAAAAAATTCAAATCGTTTATCTGATAAAGGACTTACATCCAGAATACACAAAGAACTCTCAAAATTCAACAAGATATCAAGCAATTTTAAAATGTGCAAAAAATTTGGACAGACACTTCACCACAGAGAGATATAAATGGCAAATAAGCACATGAACAGATGTGTAACAACAGTACTTATTACGGAAATGCAAATTTAAAACTATGAGATATCACTACACACCTATCAGAATAACCAAATTTAACATGACTAACCATGCCAAGTGTTGGGGAGTATGTGGAGGCAGTGCAATTCTTATACACTACTAGAAGGAATATTAAGTAGTACAACCACTTTGAGAAAGCTGGTGGTTTCTTAAAATGTTAAATAAACACCCTGGACATAAACTGCAAGCCCTCGTACAAGATAGGTTACCTTCCAAGTGTTTCACAAAGCACAGTAACAAGCTTCTGAAGTTCTGGACAACTGACGGTGAATATTTGTGAAAGGGGCTGGACGACTCCAGGAGGAAGTACCACTTTGTGAAGATCTGATCATTCACAGCCCTAAGGAGCACATTCTCCCCATGAATGCTCACAGAGACCCCCAACCTGCCCCCACAAAGTCAGAAAAAACTGACCAAGAGCAGACCTATTTTCCACACTCTCACCAGCCCAGCTAGCACAGAGGGCATTCATAGAGGACATTGAAGCCCACATGACTGAGCATCCCTTGGCTCTCTACCCAAGTCTGGAGAACAATCTATCTACCTGCAGACCTCTTATAAAGGTGCTAGAAGTGGGGCGCCTGGGTGGCTCAGTTGGTTGACTGGCTGCCTTCGGCTCAGGTCTTGGTCCCGGGATCCTGGGATCGAGCCCCTCATCAGGCTCCCTGCTTGGCGGGAAGTTTGCTTCTCCCTCTCCCATTCCCCCTACTTGTGTTCCCTCTCTCTCTGTGTCTCTCTCTGTCGAATAAATAAAAGTAAAATTAAAAAAAAAAAAGGGGGGTGCTGGAAGTGCTCAATCCTGACAGGAAGCTGGAGGACACACAGGCTTATTGTCAGAATAGTGAAAAAAGAATGAAGTCCCCCCTATAAAGCTTTGTGAGAAACATCCTGCCAAAGTCAACCTGGAACTTCCCAAGAAGACTCCTGTATCACATCCAGATAAATTGCCTCATGAGGAAAAGAGGTCAAGCACAAAGGCTTTGCTCAAAAATCCTCCTCTTCATAGAAAAATACCCAGAGGAATTCGTAAATTCTGCAAATGGGTTGCCACTTTTGGAGACTTGGGCACTGACAAGAAGTTCATCATGAAATAGTTTGATGTTGGCTATGAGTGCAAACCAACTGATGACATGGTCTGCATGAAGAAAGTAAACCAGGTTCTTTCAGAGCTGAAGTACAGAATGGGGCTAAATAAAATGGAGGAAATAAAATTATCCTTACAGGAACAAAACTGGGAGAGGAAACCCCAGACACCACAGAAACCTTATAAACCCAACTGGATGAAAGATGAGGTATGGAGCATGGTACCTGAATCCCAAGTTGTGGAAAAAGCTAATAAATAATGAACCTTTAATTGACCCCAAGATCTTACTTAAAGCTCAAGAGGGGAGTTTTGGAACAGGATATTATTCCTCAACAGAATATTCTTGAAGGTCTTTATGGAACAATTGCCTTTAAAGATTTCATTCTAAGCAAGGGCTACAGGATGCCGGGCTTCCTTGAGAAGTTGTTCACAAGGAAGGGGTGGAAGGAAATGATTCTAAGACTCCTATATACCAAGTAATAAAAATCAACTAAAATGTAGAAGATGCACAGGAAGATAGTTAAACATTTCTCTTTTTCTACTTATTTTGCAATTTCTCTCTTTCATTTTAATGTCAATCAGAATTCATGATGAGTGTCCCACCATGTTTTTACAACTGTAATTCCACAACATTCATCAGTTTAACACCTAATGCTTATAAACATTCCTCAGTGACTTTCTGCTTAGTTCATCAATATTTTATATTTTATTAACTATGAAATCAATATTCACATATACTCTTCACATTTTTGTAGCATTGTGAATATTATATTGTTATATTGATTATTTGTAAAAAAAAAGACATAATTAAAAGCAGAATTACTCTTAAAAACAGAAATGATCTAGTTATATCATCTGTAATATGAGAGGAATCTTAAAATAATTGTACTAAAAGGAGACTTGTATAGCTCCACTTATATTAACTGTAACAAAATAATTATGACAAGTATTTTGTTAACTAAAAATTGAAATCTTTTTTTTAATATATATATTTAAGATTTTATTTATTTTTTTGAGAGAGAGAAAGCACAAGCAGGGGGAGCTGCAGAGAGGGAGAAACAGGCTCCCCACTGAGCAGGGAGCCCAACACGGGGCTCGATCCCAGGACCCTGGGATCATGACCTGAGCTGAAGGCAGACGCTTAACTCTTGAGCCACCCAGGCGCTCCCCAAAATTTAAATCTATAATCAAAATAATGTTTGGTTTCTTTAACAATGAAATTATTATCTCCCCTTTTAAGATTCCATCAAGCCCCCAAAACCAGTTTGAAAACTACTTACCTAAATTACAGGTAAAACTTGAGTTAAGCCATTGTATCATATCTCCCTATTCAATGTTTTTTAAGTTTCACAATGTGCATAAAAATTCACCACCAAGGAATATTTCCATATCATATAACACAGGTGCAAAATAGCAGAGATCTTCAAGTCCCTGACAAATCTAGTGTACACAGTAGATCTGTGTGAGCAAAGTTACAGAGCAATATCAAAAATCCTCACATATCTATTCAAGTGAAATTAATCTTTGCATTTCTTGAATAGCAATTTAAAATAAGAAATCAAGCAACTTCTTTACATTTACAAAATAACAGCTAAAACTGTCTGGGACAGGAAAATTTGTAGCTTGAATGATTTGTAGTGCAGATCTAGAGGACACTTCTGTTTCCATTAAGGAAGGAATTCATCTGTAAATGGAAGCATATGTATATATTTCATCCTAATAGGATTGGATAAATATCTGTTTATGTGCAAATTTCCTATTTTAAATAAAGGTTGTCTGTGACCATCTCATGCCTGAAGAAGTAGATCTTTTCTATGTATTTTTGTAAGTGAAGGCCTAGAATTCCTCACCATAACCTTAGGTCCATGTCAGCACTGTATCTTCTGCAATGGTTTCCAAAGTAGTCTCTCTTCTCCTTACATTTATTTTTCTAAAATATAACTCTAGTCAAATTAACTTGCTTGTTAATTCTCCAGGTTCATCTAAACTTACTTATACACATAAACACACCTCCCACATACATACAGCCACACAAACATGCTCCTGCATTCCAGGTCCAGTCAATACATCCTTTCATACCTCTATTGGCCTTCCCTATTGATAGGACTTCACTCAGGCCACTGTGATCCCATTTCAGTGCTCTCCCCTTTAAGGCCAATTTTATGATTGCTTTTTTAAAATACCTTATGTTTTTAGACAAGGACTCTCCTTTTCTAATTACCTTTTACTAAAGAACTCACTCTAGTATCCTAGAGAAGTGAGTCACTAATGCCTTCAAAATCTGGGAAATTCCTGTACTTACTTATTCAGACATCAAAGAAGCCATTATTATGCTCTCTGGCCTAAAATTATCTGGTTTCTGTGGCTGTCCCTTCAAGCCTTGGGCTTCATGCGGCAGCATTCACCCTTACACATTTGTTGTTCAGGTCCATAAAATCTACTTTTCCACATTTTGGTTATGTGACCTTGCATTTCATAGAACATGTCTCCTCATCTATAAAATGGAAACAATATCATCAAACTCAGATTTGGGTGACAATTAAGGGAGTACTTTACATAAATGCTTAATACCAGAAGCATCACAGAACAATACTCAGCATATATCTATGGAAGATAGGAGGGAGAGGGAAAGGAAGAAGAGTACTAAAAAAGCACAGAGAAGCCAAGAAAAAGTAGCTTTAATGGTATTTATCCTGTGTGATAGTCTTCAACTAAATCCCACTCAATCTTATTTGATTAAAATGAAAAGGTATATTTGCAAAATAAGAGTCACTAGTAAAGCTTCCTATTGCTTACTGGTGATGGCTACTTTCAGCAAAATAAACTTTGTTTGGAGAAATTATGTGGGTTTTTCCAATGCCATAATTACCTGCATTGGTATTAGTTGTCATACAGAAATAAACAGAAGCAGTGTTGGATCTTTTTGGGTTTTAAGCACCAGTGAGACTTCAAAAAATAACCTGACC
Source organism: Mirounga angustirostris (assembly GCF_029215605.1). NCBI lineage: Eukaryota > Metazoa > Chordata > Mammalia > Carnivora > Phocidae > Mirounga > Mirounga angustirostris. Next base: position 29,869,697 of record NW_026991719.1, on the reverse strand, counting down.
TCAAATCTGAAGTTTTTAGGAGAGGAAAATGAGGAGAGCTTGATATATAATTATGTTAGTATAGCCTCTTAAAGTTCTCAAAGCCCATTCATAATCTTCATTTTTCTTCTTGAGGTTTACAACATAGACAAACCCAAAAGTATTATTATCTACATTTTATAACTAAGAAAATTCCAGATAACTTGAGTTATCTTAAGTGTGGGATCCAAGTCAAAATCTCATTATGTGTATTATTTTCACACTGACATGTAGCAATATCATGGACAATGAAACAATCACCTTGAAACCCTGGACTCCAACTAGCATGCAAACTAAGGTATGGTAAGAACATATGCACCTGGGACTCTAATAAAAAAAAAAAAAAGGAAGACATTAAAATATACTTTCATTTTCTGGAGCCACTTGTACCTTGCTCTTCCATCTTGACTGTTAGAGCAGCTAGAGCTTTGTCATTTATGTGGGAGGAACGGAGATAAATTCTACTCTGGAAAGATATAAAGCCACAAACCAAATGGAATTTGATTGAATGGCTGGTAACACTCATGCCATGTTCTCCTGATCTCATCATTTAAGCAGAGGTTAAGGATATTGTCCTCTTGTCAATATATCATTAGAGTAAATAAGGAATCTTTATTGTGTATAATAAAAACTATGCCTTTAAGAAAACTATTTAGCATAATTTCTTCAACAGACATTTGCATCATGAGGAAGAAATTGACTTCACATAGAAGAACTGAAAGATAATGAAATAACCATTCCTGTTGTTTAATATTTTATAAAATGGGAAACCTCTGATTTCTTATTTATCCTTTTACTATTTATTTTTTTGCCCAAGCACACAGTACACAACTTTTTGAATCAAACTGCAAAAAAGAAAAATTATTGTAACCTATCCGTTCTATTTAAAAAACATTTTTTTTCTATTTGTAAAACCCTTTGTGAAAACAAGCATTGTATAATTATCAAACAGTGCTAACCAGGTTATGTTCATATTAAAGTTGTTTTTAAGTAAGCATTTGCTTAGGCTAGGAAAATACACTACATTGCAGAAAATTTTCTGTTAAAACTTCCTTTGATGATATATATGCCCATGTAAGCCTCTGCTTTAAGCCAGCCATGCCCCTGAAGTTGATGGTACATTATACAAATATTACAATAATCAGTTGTATTACAGTGTCACATAAGGGATAACAAAGCCTTTGGAGAATTTGGCTCTAGGAATATATACGTTGATAAAAAAGAAAATTATTTTTCATTTCTGAGACTTTGCATGAAAGAGTATTAAGATGAGGTGCAACCAAAAATGGGGGCGCTAACTGCTAGAATAAATGAGGCAGAAGAGAGACTCAGTAATATAGAAGATGAAATGATGGAAAATAAAGAAGCTGAGAAAAAGAGAGATAAACAACTACTGGATCATGAGGGCAGAATTCGAGAGATAAGTGATACCATAAGACGAAACAACATTAGAATAATTGGGATCCCAGAAGAAGAAGAAAGAGAGAGAGGGCCAGAAGGTATAATGGAGCAAATTATAGCAGAGAACTTCCCTAATTTGGAGAAAGAAACAGGCATGAAAATCCAGGAAGCACAGAGAACCCCTCTCAAAATCAATAAAAACAGGTCAACTCCCCGACATCTAATAGTAAAACTTACGAGTCTCATAGACAAAGAGAAAATCCTGAAAGCAGCTCGGGAGAAGAGATATGTAACCTACAATGGTAGAAACATTAGATTGGCAACAGACCTATCCACAGAGACCTGGCAGGCCAGAAAGGACTGGCAGGATATATTCAGAGCACTAAATGAGAAAAATATGCAGCCAAGAATACTCTATCCAGCTAGGCTATCATTGAAAATTGAAGGAGAGATAAAAAGCTTCCAGGACAAACAAAAACTAAAGGAATTTGCAAACACAAAACCAGCCCTACAGGAAATCTTGAAAGGGGTCCTCTAAGCAAAGAGAGACCCTAAAAGCAACATAGACCAGAAAGGAACACAGACAATATACAGTAACAGTCACCTTACAGGCAATACAATGGCACTAAATTCCTATCTTTCAATAGTTACCTTGAATGTAAATGGGCTAAATGCCCCAATCAAAAGACACAAGCTAACAGACTGGATTAAAAAACAAGATCCATCGATATGCTGTCTGCAAGAGACTCATTTTAGACCCAAAGACACCCCCAGATTGAAAGTGAGGGGGTGGAAAACCATTTACCATGCTAATGGACACCAAAAGAAAGCTGGGGTGGCAATCCTTATATCAGACAAATTAGATTTTAAGCCAAAGACTGTAGTAAGAGATGAGGAAGGACACTATATCGTACTTAAAGGATCTATCCAACAAGAAGATCTAACAATTGTAAATATCTATGCCCCTAACATGGGAGCAGCCAATTATATAAGGCAATTAATAACAAAAGCAAAGAAACACATCGACAACAATACAATAATAGTGGGGGACTTTAACATCCCCCTCACTGAAATGGACAGATCGTCTAAGCAAAAGATCAACAAGGAAATAAAGACTTTAAATGACACACTGGACCAAATGGACTTCACAGACATATTCAGAACATTCCACCCCAAAGCAACGGAATACACATTCTTCTCTAGTGCCCATGGAACATTCTCCAGAATAGATCACATCCTAGGTCATAAATCAGGTCTCAACTGGTACCAAAAGATTGGGATCATTCCCTGCCTATTTTCAGACCACAATGCTTTGAAACTAGAACTCAATCACAAGAGGAAAGTTGGAAAGAACTCAAATACATGGAGGCTAAAGAGCATCCTACTGAAGAATTAATGGGTCAACCAGGAAATTAAAGAAGAATTAAAAAAATACATGGAAACCAATGAAAATGAAAACACAACTGTTCAAAATCTTTGGGATGCAGCAAAGGCAGTCCTAAGAGGAAAGTATATAGCAATACAAGCCTTTCTCAAGAAACAAGAAAGGTCTCAAGTACACAACCTAACCCTACACCTAAAGGAGCTGGAGAAAGAACAGCAAGTAAAGCCTAAACCCAGCAGGAGAAGAGAAATAATAAAGATCAGAGCAGAAATCAATGAAATAGAAACTAAAAGAACAGTAGAACAGATCAACGAAACCAGGAGCTGGTTCTTTGAAAGAATTAACAAGATTGATAAACCCCTGGCCAGACTTATCAAAAAGAAAAGAGAAATGACCCAAATCAACAAAATCACGAATGAAAGAGGAGAGATCACAACCAACACCAAAGAAATACAAACAATTATAGGAACATATTATGAGCAACTCTATGCCAGCAAATTAGATAACCTGGAAGAGATGGATGCATTCCTAGAGATGTATCAACTACCAAAACTGAACCAGGATGAAATAGAAAACCTGAACAGACCTATAACCACTAAGGAAATTGAAGCAGTCATCAAAAATCTCCCAAAAAACAAAAGCCCAGGGCCAGATGGCTTCCCAGGGGAATTCTACCAAACATTTCAAAAGAATTAATACCTATTCTTCTGAAACTGTTCCAAAAAATAGAAATGGAAGGAAAACTTCCAAACTCATTTTATGAGGCCAGCATTACCTTGATCCCAAAACCAGACAAAGACCCCATCAAAAAGGAGAATTACAGACCAATATCCTTGATGAACATGGATGCAAAAATTCTCACCAAAATACTAGCCAATAGGATCCAACAGTACATTAAAAGGATTATTCACCATGACCAAGTGGGATTTATCCCTGGGCTGCAAGGTTGGTTCAACATCCGCAAATCAATCAATGTGATACAGTACATTAACAAAAGAAAGAACAAGAATCATATGATCCTCTCAATAGATGCAGAAAAAGCTTTTGACAAAGTACAGCATCCTTTCTTGATCAAAACTCTTCAGAGCATAGGGATAGAGGGTACATACCTCAATATCATAAAAGCCATCTATGAAAAACCTACAGCAAATATTATTCTCAATGGGGAAAACCTGAGAGCTTTCCCCCTAAGGTCAGGAACGCAGCAGGGATGTCCACTATCACCACTGCTATTCAACATAGTATTGGAAGTCCTAGCCACAGCAATCAGACAACAAAAAGAAATCAAAGGCATCCAAATTGGCAAAGAAGAAGTCAAACTCTCACTCTTTGCAGATGATATGATACTTTATGTGGAAAACCCAAAAGACTCCACCCCAAAACTGCTAGAACTCATACAGGAATTCAGTAAAGTGGCAGGATATAAAATCAATGCACAGAAGTCAGTGGCATTCCTATACACCAACAACAAGACAGAAGAAAGAGAAATTAAGGAGTCGATCCCATTTACAATTGCACCCAAAACCATAAGATACCTAGGAATAAATCTAACCAAAGAGATAAAAGATCTGTACTCAGAAAACTATAAAATACTCATGAAAGAAATTGAGGAAGACACAAAGAAATGGAAAAATGTTCCATGCTCATGGATTGGAAGAACAAATATTGTGAAGATGTCAATGCTACCTAGAGCAATCTACACATTCAATGCAATCCCCATCAAAATACCATCCACTTTTTTCAAAGAAATGGAACAAATAATCCTAAAATTTGTATGGAACCAGAAAAGACCCCGCATAGCCAGAGGAATATTGAAAAAGAAAAGCAAAGCCGGTGGCATCACAATTCCGGACTTCCAGCTCTATTACAAAGCTGTCATCATCAGGACAGCATGGTACTGGCACAAAAACAGACACATAGATCAATGGAACAGAATAGAGAGCCCAGAAATGGACCCTCAAGTCTATGGTCAACTAATCTTCGACAAAGCAGGAAAGAATGTCCAATGGAACAAAGACAGTCTCTTCAACAAATGGTGTTGGGAAAATTGGATAGCCACATGCAGAAGAATGAAACTGGACCATTTCCTTACACCACACACAAAAATAGACTCCAAATGGTTGAAAGACCTCAATGTGAGACAGGAGTCCATCAAAATCCTAAAGGAGAACACAGGCAGCAACCTCTTTGACCTCAGCCGAAGCAACTTCTTCCTAGAAACATCGCTGAAGGCAAGGGAAGCAAGGGCAAAAATGAACTATTGGGACTTCATCAAGATAAAAAGCTTTTGCAAAGCAAAGGAAACAGTTAACAAAACCAAAAGACAACCGACAGAATGGGAGAAGATATTTGCAATGACATATCAGATAAAGGGCTAGTATCCAAAATCTATAAAGAACTCATCAAACTCAACACCCAAAGAACAAAGAATCCAATCAAGAAATGGGCAGAAGACATGAACAGACATTTTTCCAAAGAAGACATCCAAATGGCCAACAGACACATGAAAAAGTGCTCAATATCGCTCCGCATCAGGGAAATCCAAATCAAAACCTCAATGAGATACCACCTCACACCAGTCAGAATGGCTAAAATTAACAAGTCAGGAAACGACAGATGTTGGCGGGGATGCGGAGAAAGGGGAACCCTCCTACACTGTTGGTGGGAATGCAAACTGGTGCAGCCACTCTGGAAAACTGTATGGAGGTTCCTCAAAAAGTTGAAAATAGAGCTACCCTATGATCCAGCAATTGCACTACTGGGTATTTACCCCAAAGATACAAAAGTAGGGATCTGAAGGGGTACGTGCACCCCGATGTTTATAGCAGCAATGTCCACAATAGCCAAACTGTGGAAAGAGCCAAGATGTCCATCGACAGATGAATGGATAAAGAAGATGTGGTATATATATACAATGGAATATTATGCAGCCATCAAAAGGAATGAGATCTTGCCATTTGCAACGACGTGGATGGAACTGGAGTGTATTATGTTGAGTGAAATAAGTCAAACAGAGAAAGACATGTATCATATGATCTCACTGATATGAGGAATTCTTAATCGCAGGAAACAAACTGAGTGTTGTTGGAGTGGGGGGTGGGGTGGAGGGATGGGGGGACTGGGTGATAGACACTGGGGAGGGTATGTGCTCTGGTAAGCGCTGTGAATTGTGCAAGACTGTTGAATCTCAGATCTGTACCTCTGAAACAAATGATGCAATATATGTTAAGAAAAAAAAAAAAGAAGAAGAAGAAGAAGACGGTAGCGGGAGGGGAAGAATGAAGCGGGGGAAATCGGAGGGGTAGACGAACCATGAGAGACGATGGACTCTGAAAAACAAACTGAGGGTTCTAGAGGGGAGGGGGGTGGGAGGATGGGTTAGCCTGGTGGTGGGTATTGAGGAGGGCACATTCTGCATGGAGCACTGGGTGTTATGCACAAACAATGAATCATGGAACACTTTATTTAAAACTAATGTTGTAATGTATGGGGATTAACATAAGAATAAAAAAAAAAAAGAGTATTAAGAGCACAACCTTTGGAGGTAGGCAAAAATGAATTCATATTCCAGCACTGCCATGTTCTAATCCTGTGGCTATAGGCAAGTTGTTCTGCAGAATGATATCTCATCTCAAGCTTGGAACAACACCACCTATTTCACTTGGATTTTTGAAGATAAATGAGGTTGTGAGTGCTTATAAAAATCTTGATTGTCAATTAAATTTCCCCTTTTATCACTTTGTAATGAGGGATGTTGTGCTAAACATGAAATATCTCTTTGCTTTAAATTCCCAAAGCATAAAGAGGAAACTTAAGGAAACATCAGATCAAGCTTGATTAATTTCTCTAATTCTAGTGTTTAGACCCACGTACATGACCAAAGAACCACAGGAGCAAATTAGAATATTCTACCAATATGCCTTCCCTACCCATTCAGTCATTAAATAAAATAAGACTAAACTTTATAGAAAATTTTGAGAAATGAAATTGTTCTCAAGCACCATAGAGAAGTATACTACTTTTCTATGTAACATAAGTTTTGAGCTCAATAAGAGCTGTGTGAAGTGTGCCTTATTGAACATCAGAAGATAAATGATATCAGAAATATGTCCCTTACTAATATTCAAAAACACATATTTTCAAGCATTGGCTGGAGAATTTAAAAAATTAATCATGATCTTGTACCACTGTAATTTAAAAACTGACCACTTACTTTTTCATTTTCAAATTCTTCCTGACAGGGGTGAGTATGAAGGAAAATAAGAACACATTGTGAATATCATAAATTATAAAACGGTGAGTGATTATTGAGCGTCATAAAAATAAAGAACTAAAAATCTCCCCATTAAGGATAATTCTGATCTAAATGTATGTGAAAACACATCCACTGTGTAGTATCAGAGAAGCACAGTTCAACCTGACTTCTTTCAACCTTAAAATACATTCTTAGCCAGAGAAAATAAAGGGTTAGATCATTTAATACAATGAAAATAGTTGGATTTTTATTAGCTTTCAGTAGCTGGCCCCCATATATTTGTAGCAGTTGAAGAGTTCCTTATGATGGCACATTACCTACATCAAAGGCAGCAGTGATAGGCTTCATTTCTCAAAAAACACTTGGAGAAAGAGGGCCAATTCTCATTAACAAATTTGATAAAGAGGTCAGAATATTATCATAGGCACCTGGTGAAATGGGGTAAGGTTGGGAAGGTAGCAGAGCAAATTCCTAGACAGCAGAGGAAAAATATTTAGTAGATGTATTGGTCCTTAAATTCATATTGTGGGCTCTAGCTTGCAAATGGAGTATTGGTTTAGAAAGAGCCATTCTGAGTCCTTAATTTCCAGTCTTTTGTCATGTGAGCAGTTGAATGCTACATATGGTTCTAATTATACTAATTATACCTCATCTACCACATTCTTTCTTGTGTCCAGGGAGAAGTGAATAACATCTAAAAAGCATTCAGAAAAGACATGGAAACAATCTAAGTGTCCCTTAATGGATGAATGGATAAATAAAATGAAAAAAAAAAAAAAAAGAGCCAAAGGCAGATGCTTAACTGACTGAGCCTCCCAGGCACTCCTGTCAATGAGTTTCTTTAAGTTTGTTATTGACTTATATATTTGGCTGCTCTCAAGTTGGGAGCATAAATATTTATAATTGCCAGATTTTCTTTTTGGATAGACCCCTTTATTATGATATAGTGCTCTTCTTCATCACTTATGACAGTCTTTGTTTTAAAATCTAGTTTGTCTAAGTATGGGTACTCCAGCCTTCTTTTGATGTCCATTACCATGATAGATGTTTCTCCACCCCCTCACTTTCAATCTGGAGGTGTCTTTGGGTCTAAAATGAGTCTCTTGTAAGCAGCATATCGATGGGTCTTGTTTGTTTGTTTTGTTTTTATCCATTCTGATACCCTATGTCTTTTGATTGGAGCATTGAGTTCATTTACATTCAGAGTAATTATTGATAGATATGAATTTAATGCCATTGTATTACCTGTAAACTCGCTGTTCCTATAGATTGTCTCTGTTCCTTTCTAGTCTTTGTTGCTTTTAGTCTCTTTCCCACTCATATGGTCCACTTTAATATTTCTTACAGAACTGATTTAGTGTTCACAAACTCCTTTAGTTTTTGTTTGTCTTGGAAACTCTTTATCTCTCCTTATTCTGAATGATAGCCTTGGTAGATATAGTATTCCTGGATGTATATTTTTCCCATTTAGCATGTTGAATATATCATGGCCCTCTCATCTGGCTGCCAAGTTTCTGTGTACAGGTCTGCTGCTAACCTTATGTGTCTACCCTTGTAGGTTAAGGACCTTTGTTCCTAACTCCTTTCAGAATTCTCTATCGTATTTTTGCAAGTTTCATTATGATATGTCTTGGTGTTGACCTGTTTTTGTTGATTTTGAGAGGAGTTCTCTGTGCCTCTTGGACTTGATTTCCTGTTTCCTTCCCCAGATTAGGGAAGTTCTCACTACAATTTGTTCAGATAAAACTGCCACTTTTCCCACTCTTCTTCTTCTGGGACTGCTGTGATTTGGATATTATTGAGCCTTGTGGAATCGCTGTGTTCCTTAAATCTATATTCATAATCTAGTAGTTTTCTTTCCCTCTTCTTTTTAGCTTCATTATTTTCCATAATTTTATCTTCTGTAACACCTATTCATTCCTCTGCTTCTTCCATCTTTGTTGTGATTATATCAGTCAGTTTTGCATCTCAGGTATAGCATTTTTTTATTTCAGCCTGACTAGGTTTTAGGTCTTTTCTCTCTGTAGCAAGGGTTTCTCTAGTGTTTTCTATGCCCAGGTAGTATCCCTACGACTATGATATGCTATGTCTTTCAAGCCCAGGTAGTATCCTTATGACTATTGTTCTAAATTCTTGTTCAGACACATTGCTCATATCTGTTTTGAGCAAATCCAGGGCTGTGATTTCTTTTTGATCTTTCTTTTGGGAAGAACTCCTCCATCTTATTATTATGTCTAGGTTTCTGTATTTTGTGTGTTATCAAAGCTTGTTTGTTTCCTGCTCCTGAGAGTAATACTATATTAAGAAGGGGTCATACACTGTCCAGGGCCTGGCACTTATGGAATTGTTTCTGGTGTATGCCATGTGCACTACTCTGTTGTGTTTTGGCTGCTCTCTCCCACAGGTCAGTCTTCTGCAGAGTTCCTACTTGCTTATAGTGGGGAATGTTTGGACCTTTAACTCGGTGTGCTTTGATTTGTTAAGATGTGCCTGATTTTTTTTTTTTTGTAAAGCCTAATCCAAGAAAAGAGAAAAGGAAAAGGAACAATAAGCAAGCAAACAAACAAAAAACTATAAGCCTGTTTCCAGAAAAAAAGAAAGGAAGAAGGAAAAAGGAAAAGAAAAAAAAAATGAGATAAGGGAACAAACCAACAATTGAACAAAAAACTGTAAGCCTGATTACAAAGTAAATAAATAAAAAATAAATAAATAAAATAAAGCCAGAACTGAAGCTGACACTCTGGAGCACTCTATGATCAGGAGACTTGGTACTTGTGGCGGCCCGTGCTGGTCTTCTGAGGGAGAGGCCCACTATGCTGGCTCACAGTCAGACCTGCCCTAGTAAAGATTCTCCTGCCATGCTCAGGGAGGGTGGGGATATGGTGTAAGTGACTCCAGCCTCCACTGGGGATGCTGTGTTTTTGAAATCTGAGCCTGCTGATAAGTGGGGGTGGGTGGGGTTGAGTGGGGGGAGGGGGAATGGCAGAAGATGACATTACCCTGTCTCCTCATTCCTAGGGAGGGAAACTACTGGCCGCCACTGTTCAGGAGGCCCTCATAGAAAACCGAACTATGTCCCTTCCTGTGTCCCAGGCTTTGGTCGGATCCCTGCCCTTACCCTGTCTATGCCTGGGCCATTGGCACTGCCAGTGCCACAGTTATCTTGTGTTTTACCTTTGGTTGGCAGTTAGGATTCAAAATTCCAAATCTTTTAAGATTTATTTATTCTAGAGAGGGGTAGAGAGAGAGAGAATGAGCAGGAGGGGCAAAGGGAGAGGGAGACAGAATCTCAAGCAGACTCTGTGCTGAGCATGGAGGCTGATGAGGGGCTCGATCCCAGGACCCTGAGATCATGACCTGAGTTGAAACCAAGAGTTGGACATTTAACCGACTGAGCCACCCACGCACCTCTCAAAACTCCAAGTCTTAAAGGACCTAACAAGGTGCAGACTTGTTCCCCTCCCCTGAAGGAGTGCCTTGCAGCACTGCATCTGGCACTATTCTGTCCCAGAAAAACAGTCGCATGGCCATACAGGTGCCTGGAGTCTATGGTGAAGCAGAGCCATCAAAAGGAATGAGATCTTGCCATTTGCAACGACGTGGATGGAACTGGAGGGTATTATGTTGAGTGAAATAAGTCAAACAGAGAAAGACATGTATCATATGATCTCACTGATATGAGGAATTCTTAATTTCAGGAAACAAACTGGAGTGGGGGGTGGAGTGGGAGGGATGGGGTGACTGGGTGATAGACACTGGGGAGGGTATGTGCTCTGGTAAGCACTGTGAATTGTGCAAGACATTGAATCTCAGATCTGTACCTCTGAAACAAATAATGCAATATATGTTAAGAAAAAAAAAAGAAGAAGAAGGTAGCGGGAGGGGAAGAATGAAGCGGGGGAAATCGGAGGGGTAGACGAACCATGAGAGACGATGGACTCTGAAAAACAAACTGAGGGTTCTAGAGGGGAGGGGGGTGGGAGGATGGGGTAGCCTGGTGATGGGTATTGAGGTGGGCACATTCTGCATGGAGCACTGGGTGTTGTGTACAAACAATGAATCATGGAACACTTCATCTAAAACTAATGATGTAATGTATGGGGATTAACATAAGAATAAAAAAAAATTTTTTTAAGTTAAAAAAAAAAAATGCTGCAACCAGGTTATCTGCCCTCTGGATAGGCCTCAGTCCCCTGCTGTTTAACGGCTTCTCAGTGGTGCCCAGTGGGCCTTTTGTCCTTAGAGAGGCAATATATCCTCTTCCAAATGTATTCCAGGAGGGGGAACATTCTCTCCCAGTCCGACCCAGGGGTCCCCACTCCATGGCATCTTGTACAAACACTAAGAGCTGCTCTCTCCCCCAGTCTCTCCCTCTCTCCCTGACTTCTCTCTGTGAAAAGGGCTCCCTCCCTTCCATGGCACCATGGCTTTTCTCACCCCCAGTTCATTCTCCAAACCTTGCATCTGCCATGTTCTCCCTCTCCAATTGTGCAGACTGAGATTCTTAATTCTCAGATTGATTTCCTAGTTGTTCAAAAGGATTTTATGTTGATCTATATCTGTTTGAGGGATGAGGCAAAATCAGGGTCCCCCTACTGCTTCACCATCTTAACTCCTCCCCTTGCCCCGATGTTTTACAATTTTGATGCAGCATAGCTTTTCTTTTGTCATAACCAATAATACTGTAATACACAAATTACAGATTAGGTGTAATTCTCCAACTGTGGGTACATCTTCTGTCTTTTCTTAAAATCAATTTTTTCATTCATTCATTCATTTAACACATACTTGTTAAGTTCCATTTTGTGTCAGGCCGTGTGCTGGATCCTCAAATTAGTGCAGTTAAAGATACAAACACTATGTGTTCTTTATAATCAGATCCCCATCAGTTCTTTGCCAGATGAAATAATTTTTTCATATGAATTATTTAAAATATTTTGTTCGAACTTCATCCTTGAAGTACGTCCTTTCTGAGTAAGTGTTGAGTGAGGCAGGTGGAGATTGCAAATCAATGAAGTATAATTAAATATATCAATACAACTAAGATGACCAAAGATTGGTGTCGGAAGCTGAAGTATGAAGCAAAAAAGTAAAAATTCATATTATCATTCAGTGAGGACTTGGTTTAGTCTAGCAATTATTGTTTGTAACTGTTTTTACTACTCTTGTTATCTTTCTCTGCAGTTTGAAGCACAGGCAGAACATCTCTGCTTAAGGTCTAGCACAAAGTGACATTTTCATATAAAGAAGAAAAAATGATTAGCAAATTGCCTAAAGTTAATGGCCAGTATAGGAAAACATCTGATATTCCAACATCTTTGAAGGTTCCCTATCTTCCCACTTCATCAAAAGGCATGTACTTTTTCCATATAGGAAAGATAGATAGACAACAGAAATTATACACACCCGTTATTACAATTATTAAGTGAAATCTCATGAATAAGCATTATGTGTTCCAAGTAATGCTTCCAGAGCTCACTTCACTCTTAAATGAAAGGGATTACATTAGTGTATGAAAATCAGTATCTTCCATATCTGGGCTATTATAAATAATGATAGAGTAAACAGAGGGGTGCATTTATCCTTCTGAATTAGTGTTTTTGTTTGCTTTGAATAAATACCCAGTGTTCAGTGATAGATGAATAGATAAAGAAGATGTGGTAAATATATACAATGCAATATTACTCAGCCATAAAAAAGAATGGAATCTTACCATCTGTGGCAATGTGGATGGGCCTGAAGGGTATTACGCTAAGTGAAATAAGCCAGAGACAAATACCATATGATTTCACTTATATGTTGAATCTGACAAACAAAACAAATGAACAAATAATAACAACAAAGAGAAACAGACTCATAGAGAACAAACTGGTGGTTGCCAGAGGGGAGGGGGTTGGAAGATGGGTAAAAAGGGGGATTAAGAAGTACATACTTCTAGTAAAATAAGTCATGGGGATAGAAAGTACAGTATAGGGAGTGGCACCTGAGTGGTTCAGTTGGTTAAGCATCTGACTCTTGATCTCAGCTCAGTTCTTGATCTCAGGGTTGTAAGTTCAAGCCCCATGTTGAGTTCCACCCTGAGTGTGGAGCCTACTTAAAAGGAAAAAAATAAGTACAGCATAGGGAATATAGTCAATAATATTGTAATATGCTTATTGTGGTGAGCCTTTTGTAGTGTATATAATTGTTGAATCATTTTGTTGTATGCCTGAAACTAATTTAATATTGTAGGTCAGCTGTACTTCAATTAAAAATAAAACATGGAAAAAGAAAAAAATCAACATCTTCCAATTATCCATCCTACTCTAGCCATGGAATTCAGTGTTAGGAGATATGGCTATTGAAAATTAGCGTACTGAGGTTGTTTAACATCTCCCAAAGTCATATTTCTGAAAAGTGATTATTGATATATAATGCCCATCTCTTTGCTCAATTGCCCCATTTTTTTTGCTTCTTAAAGTAATAGGAAGCATGGTAATGTTGTGTCTAAAGGTGAATGTTACATAACTTTGGTCTTTTATACCAACACACAATAAAAAACATATTTGACATCTTGGAATCTAGCAAAAAATTTCAATATCAGATTATTTCATTAGTTTCCCCTTTTAGTTTTCTTTTTAGTTTTTTTTTTTTTTTAATCAGCATGACATTGTTAATTCTCTATACTCGTGGCTTCTACATGTCACTTCTCTCTCCTTTGACATCTATCAAATATTCATATATAATTATGCTTCTAGTTCGGCGTCTGCTTTTCCACGTTTTCCAAATTTAGTTTCCCTTGTTTAATAATTTTTCATAAATCATTCCAGGTATGCATCATCTTGTTCATCTTCTCTGAACTTCAATTTCATCTAATTTTGCCCTTAATTTTCACTCTGGAAACATTGCAAAGTTCATTCTTGCTAAAATCTCAAGAAAGTTCATATTTTATTACTTGAATAATCAAATGAAAAGAACGTGGAATTTTAGATTTATATTTGGACTTGCAAAAGGAAACACAATCAAAATGCTGTGTTGTGTAATGTACGACTGTATAGGTAAAAAGAATCAGCAAAGTATTATATAAGACTGATGAATCATGGACCTGTACCTCTGAAACCAATAATACATTATATGTTAATTAATTGAATTAAAATTAAAAAAAGAATCAGCAAAATTGCAAGCAGAATTCAGTAATCACCAAAACTTTGTGAATTTTAGAAATTAAGTAAAAATAAAGTTCAGCTTTCAACTATTATGAGAAGCACAGATTCTTTTCTTTAATAACACAATATTTTGTATAGGAGAAATATCAAAGTACAAACTCATTTTTGATTTCTCAAAAGGGAAACATCTTTTGTCTTTTCAAAAATATGCTAAGTCTAGGGGCGCCTGGGTGGCTTAGTCGGTTAAGTGTCTGCCTTTGGCTCAGGTCATGATCCTGGAGTCCCTGGATCGAGTCCCGCATCGGGCTCCCTGCTCGGCAGGGAGTCTGCTTCTCCCTCTGACCCTCCCCCGTCTCATGCTCTCTCTCTCTATCTCATTGTCTCTCTCAAATAAATAAATAAAATCTTTAAAAAAAAATAACAGCTTTATTTTGACATCATTCATATACCATACAGTTAACCCATTTCAAGTGAATAATTCAATAGTTTTTAGTATATTCACACGGTTGTACAACAATCACCACAACCAATTTGAGAGCATAATGTTGTCATCCCCAGAGAAAACATCATACCTATTAATGCTACTACCTATTTCCCCCAGCTCCTTTAACTCTTGGCAACCAGAAATCTACTTTTTGTCTATAGATTTGCCTATTCTGGACATTTCATATAAATATAATTATAGAATATGTCTTTCGTGACTTGTTTAGTTAGCAAAATGTTTTCAAGGCTCATTCATGTTGTGGCATGTGTCAATTTTCATTTCTTTTTATTGCCAAATAGTTTTCCATTGCATAGATATTCAATATTTTTTGTGTGTGTGAATAATGCTACTGTAAACATTTACATGCAAATAATTTTTTTGTGTGACATGTTTTTTCATTTTCTCTTGGTTATATACCTAGGAATGAAATTTCTGGGTCATATGCTAACTCTGTATTTAATATTTAGAGGAACTGTGAGACTGTTTCAAAGGAGCTGCACCATTTTACATTCTCAGTAGCAGTGAGTTAGGTAGGGTTCTAATTTCTTCAGATCCTTACCAGCATTTGCTATTATGTGTCTTTTTGATGATAGCCATGCCATTGTGTGTGAATTGATATCTCATTGGGGTTTCAATTTGCATTTCCCTTATGGTTAATAACATTAAGTATTTTTCATGTGCTTATAGGCCATTTTGTATGTCTCCTTCGGAGAAATGTTTATTTAGACATAATTTTGCCCATTTTTAATTGGGTTATTTGTGTATTATTGATCTGTAAGAATTCTTTATATATTCGAGATACAAGCTATATATGATTAGCAAATATTTTTTTCCCATTCTGTGGGTTGTCTTTTCATTTCTTTGATGGTGTCCTTTGAAGCACAGAACCTTTTATTTGTGTTGAAGTCCAATTTATCTATTTTTTTCTTTTGTTGCTTGTGCTTTAATTTGGTGTCATTTTTTTAATCTCTTTTTTCTTTTTTTTTTTTAGATTTTATTTATTTACTTTTGACAGAGAAAACACAGGGGGAGTGGCAGGCAGAAGGAGAAGCAGGCTCCCTGCTGAGCAAGGAGCCCAATGTGGGACTCGATCCCAGGGACCCTGGGATCATGACCTGAGTCCAAGGCAGATGCTTAACCAACTGAGCCACCCAGGCGTCCCAATTTTGGTGTCCTATTTAAGATACCATTGCCTAGTCCAAGTACACAGTTATTTATCCCTATCTTTCCTTCTAAGTGATTAATAGCTTTATCTTTACCCTTCCATTTTGAGTTAATTTTTGTCTATGATATGAGAGATGGGTCCAACTTCATTCTTTTGAATGTGGATATTCAGTCATCTTAGCTCCATTTGTTGAAAAGACTATTCTTCCTCCATTGAATTGTCTTGGCAGCCCTGTTGAAAATCAGTTAACTTTAAATGTGAAGGTTTATTTCTGGACTCTCCATTATATTCCATTAATTCATGTGTCTAGCCTTATACCAATACCAAACTCTAATTTATCATAGCTTTGTTTTAAGTTTTGAAATATAGAAGTGAAGTCTAAGTTTTATACTTCTTTCATTAAATTTATTACTGAATATTTCATTCTTTTTGATGCTATTGAAAAATATTTTACAAATTTCATTTTAAATTGGTTTATTGCTAGTATATAGAAATACAATTGACGTTTCTATATTGATCTTGTACCCTGCTACCTTAATGGACTCATTTATTAGTTCTAACCTTTTTTTAGTGGATTCTGTAGGATTTTCTAATATATAAGATTGTATCGTCTGCATATATTTAATTCTTTGCTCACTTGGATGCCTTTTATTTCATTATTTTTCCTAAGTAACCTGACTAGAACCTGTAGTATAATGTTTAATAGAAGTAGTAAGAGTGGCCATCCTTGTCTTGCCATTCTCATCTTGTGGGCAAACCATTCATTCAGTCTTTCACAATTAAGTATACTGTGATACTTTCATAGCTATTATATATCTAGTTTTTTGAGTGTTTTTATCATGAAGGGGTGTTGAATATTGTCAAATTCTTTCCCTGTATTTATTGAAATATGTGGTTTTTGTCTTTTATTCTTTTGATAAAGGTGTATTATATAAGTTGTGTTTTGGATGTTAGTTCAACTTTGCTTTCATGACATATATCTTACATGGTCATGGTGTATATTACTTTTTACATGTTGCAGAATGTGGTTTGCTAGTATTTTATTGACTTTTTTTTTTTTTTTTACAATACCCAAGTAATTTAAGAACATTTGCAGGGGTGGTTTTTGAGGCCAGTCCTTGAGGTTTGTTCTGACTCTAGGAGGGATCTTCTTAGGTGTCTCTTTTCCTGCTAGTAAACTAGTTTGCATATGGTTTAGTTTGAAGTTCTTATTTAGTTACAAGCTTCCTCTTGTTTGTTTACTACCAAAATCTCCCATTATTGTCAAGAACACCCATAGGCTTGAACTTTCTCAATCTGTCAGTTCCTTTGGGGAGAGCTTTGAATATCTCTGTTTTTACAACCTCTTCCCATTGGGCAAAATCTCTGCACCACTGCTCTGGAGTGGGGACTGGCATAATGGCCCTGCTTTACAAGCAAAGCACTGGATGGAGCAGTAGGCTTTGATCTTCTCTACTTTTTTTCCTGGTGTGGAACTTCCACCCAATGAATGAACTGGGGCAAGTGTCTCTAGGACCCCAGGATTTTTAGCCTGCTATGCTTAGGTTAGAGCCTCTGCCTATGAGTAGCAGATACATATATATTGTTGTGATTGTTTTGCTGGAGGAATTGGTCCACTTTTCATATCACCATTCCATAAATGCTAGTGTGAGAATAATCTTGAGCTTGATTCTGACCATATAACTTTCTTCCTTGAATAATATTGCTTTCTTCTTACTCTATACAAAATTCTCATTTTCTAAATAGGATGATGTGATAGTTGCCTTCCAAGCCTTGTTTTCCATTTTTCCCCATGATAATCTGGGCACAGAGAATGACTATGTTTTGAAAACACCTGTACCTTTTAGTATATATACATTTAAAATGAATCTTTCTGCATTGCTCTTTTATCCACCTCTGTCAAAAAGTTGTCCGTCTTTCAGGGATCCCTCAAATACCACCTTCTCCTTCATGAATCATTTTATAATCTCAGGAGGTAAAAGAAGTATTTCCATCACTGCCTATATTAGCAGTTTGGAAGTCTTCTATAACCATATCCCATTAAACTTTGCTTTAGAGTTATTTTATGTATGCTTTTCTAATGTACTATTCCTTGGGCTCTTTGCAGGCAGGATTTCTTTTTTATTGATACATTTCCACAGTACTTAGCACAATTCCTTGCATATAATAGGATCTTAAATTTTTGTTGAATTCAAGTGAATACGTGTTCTGTCCCAAAGTACACATACTTTGTGTCCCTTAAAGAATTCTAAAACATAAAACATTCAGAACTGACCATGGGGTAATTTAAATTTGCTTTTCATTCATTCTTTTATTGGATCATTGAAACACTATATTTTATCTTCTAATTATCTAACAAAATGAGCAAAGCTGATCTTTCAGTCTTCACTATGACTGAAGCAACAGCATGGGGTTGCAGGGTAGGTTACATTGATTTACTGCTAAGTAAATGGAGACTTGTGGACTAGTCATGTTAGGTTGCGATATTGCTTCTATTTGGAATAGATTCACTTAGTTAAGGGGAAAATAAAATATTTTCCTTCTAGGAGCTTTAACAGATTATATTTATTTCTACTTTGGTTAAAATGAATACTTATGAAACAGTAAAATTTTCAAGGAATAGGTAGCATTAATAAACACTGATTTGCATTGATTCAATAATTTAGAGTATGAAATGTGGTCTGAGAAATGTTATGAATATTCATAGTCATTTAGAGATTTTTGCCAGAGCTATTTGGAAATGTGAAATAGAAAACAGATGAGATTTGGACCTGATGGTAAACAGTCCTTAGATTTGCCATGAGGCAGCATAGGATCTATTTTCTTCTATAATATAAAAGATAATGGGCAATTGGGGTATCATTTTTGCACACTCTTATAGACTTGTTTCCTGATCTGTACATTTTGTTTCTGTGGTAAGGCATGATTCATTTCAAATTTATGTTATACTTTGTGATGGGTTTTAAAAAATTGGTTCATATTGTTTTGGTTGTTTTGTTTTTTTCCCCCATCTACTAGAATATATTGGCATAGAGTTATGACAAGGGACTATAAGCACATACATACACACAGACACACACCCACAGAAACACAAATAGAACATAAAATAAGAAAAACCCTTAGGGTCTTTCTAATATTATTCTAAAGCCATTTTTCACATTTTAACCTAAAGCTGTGCTTGAACAAATTCATCAAATAAGAGAATAGTTCTTTATGATGAGATCATATTTTTTTTCTGATTTCATGTCTGATGATAAAAATATTGCTCTTACATTCCCAGGATTGCCTTCCTAAAATTGATAATTTTTATTAGTGATATCTAATTGAGTTTTAAAAATGATTAAAACTGTGACTTTATAAATCAGGTGAAATTGCTACAACACATGGTATATATGTAATCCATAAATAAAAGGTAACAAAAATTTGGGGCTCAGGTAAAGCTCAGATTCACTTTAAAACAATTAATAGTTCATCTTCTAAGAGAATTTCTGCATATCTTTAGCCTAATTGACACAGTGCTAATAAATTCTGTTGTTTGTCTTTGTATTTGTATATGTGTATGTATTTACTTATTTTTTACAAGAGAACTAGAAGTGATACAACGTTGGTGGGCTTGTTCCTCTTTGAACCTCCTAGCATCTAATATATGGGAAATTCTGCTTGTTGCCTGAATTACCTCTTAATTTTCTAGATTTATTTGACTGAACATCCTGGCTAGATACTGTTGTGCTTTTTCACTGTTTACTTGTATTCTTCTTGAAGCTGAGATCTAATTAGAAGATTTAGCAACATGAACAAAGCTGGCCTTTCAGTCTTTGCAGTTGTTCAAATAATCATTAATTCAATTAAGATAGAATTATCATCTTAAACGTCCTCATCACAAGAAAAAAATTTTTTGTAACTATCTATAGTGATGGATGTTAATTACACTTATGGGGTGATCATTTTGCAGTATATACAAATATCAAATTGTAACAAAACCCAAGTTCATCTGCCTGATGTGCAGGGAAGACAATCACTGAGACATTGAGTATGCAGCAAGGAAAGGGTTTATTCAAAAGGCAGCCAAATGAGGAGATGGGAGGGCAAGCCTCAAATCTGCCTCCCTACAGAAGGTCAGCGAAATTTAAAGGCAAATGAAAAGGCCTGGGTAAAAAGTTGCAGCTGTGCTTTTAGCCTACAGCTGCACTTAGTGGTCCCATTAACCTTTTGGTTACCAGTTTCAAAATCGTTGTATACCTGAAACTAATATAATGTTATATGTCAATTATACCTCAATAAAAAAAATTAAGGCATATACAAAGAAAAACCTGGACCTCAATACCCTCTGACACCAAGTAACTTTTCTTTTTTTAATACTTTTTGTGTCCCTGAAGCTGCCTTTCAAAGTGGCTAATGTCCCTTCCCCTCTAAGGGTCTGGGAAACTGCTGGAGACACTCTGGATGCTGGAAGGAGAAAAGCTGATGAAGTTCAAAATTGGCTAGACTGTGTCACAGTGGTCGTGGAATATCCGACAAGCTAAAGGAAGAAAAGATTCCAAATAACCAACACCTTATCTTCCATAGCAAGCTTCCCTCCTTCCTCAGTGCTGACAATGGATCTAGAGCAGATTGATCTGTACTCAGGGGCCTGTTTCTTAAGAAGTCATTGTGCACATTCATGGATAAGAATATGGGTACTAAGCACTTAAATAAGAGTTTCAACAGTCTCTTTCTTAATCTTTCACTTAGCAATAAATGGCTTTGACAAACATCTCTGAGCGCTGGTGCATGTGCGCATGCACACACACACACAATGAGAGCAAGATGGAGAGCAAGCATATGTTTTAATGCTTCTCTGTCCTTATTCAGAAGAATGTAAGAAAACCATGTTTTCCTCAGCCCTTAGTCTGTCCAAAGAACCAGGCTTCAGGTTATCTGCTGAAGAATTTAGTATTTAATCACATTTAGTCAACCAGTGTAGTCAAATGTCTATTGAGTGCTCACTACATTCAAGGGATTTTTGATACAACTTCTGGGTTGAATATTAAATTTCCATTTTTAAGCTTTCTTCTTCCTATATCTTGCATTCATTACTCAAAATTGATCCTTTCAGTATTGCTTACATTTTGAGTTATCTCTATTGCAAATTTTCTTGACTTTTCTTTCCCACCTCTAACCTACCTGCTTCTAATTTTTTTTTAAAGATTTTATTTATTTATTCATGAGAGACAGAGAGAGAGAGAGAGGGGCAGAGGGAGAAGCAGACTTCCCGCGGAGCAGGGAGCCTGATGCGGGACTCGATCCCAGGACTCTGGGATCATGACCTGAGCCGAAGGCAGACGCTTAACCATCTGAGCCACCCAGGCGCCCCCTCATTTTCTTTACATAAATCCATTCTGCAAAAGTTTTGTCAGGAAGCAAGTGGAATTTAGAATTCTAGAGGTCTATTTCAAAATTATTATTAAAATTCACATGTTAATATTATTTTTACTGTATTTTCTTGAGCTTATGCTGGTGCCATTCTAAAATATGCTCTAATATATTAGCTCAGATAATCTCCATGAGAAAAAATTTATCAAAGGGGAGTTATTTTTATTTTACCATCATTCACAAAAATATATTTCTCTAAATCTTTATTTACTCATCAACTTAGTAAACAGTCTGTCCATTTTGTATAAAGGAATGTATAAGTTACTGTTGGTTTTTTTTTTTAAAGATTGATTGATGATTGATTGATTTGACAGAGAGACAGAGAGAGCACAAGCAAAGTGACAGGCAGAGGGAGAGGGAGAAGCAGGCTCCTTGCTGAGCAGAGAGCTCCCTGCTGAGCAGAGAGCTGGATGCAGGGCTCAGTCCCAGGACCCCGAGATCATGACCTGAGCTGACAGCAGACACTTAACCAACTGAGCCACCCAGGCATCCCTAATTTGCTGTTCTTAAACAGTGATTGGCCTCGTGATCTTTTTCTTAATAAGGATAACAAATAAGCAAAAAAAATACCATTATAATAGCTGGTAATAAGTACAGTGGTAGAGATATACTTGACATCTCATAAGATAAAGGTAAGGATGTCAGAAGAGTGTTTTGGAGAAGGTAATATGTATTCCTTCTTGAAAGAGGAGTTAACTAAATAGACATAGTTGGTATGGATGTGGCCATGGGGAGAGTATCCCAAGTGAATGGAAAAGAATGTTAAAGGTCTTGGAGACATAAAACATATGACATTTTCAGGAAATTCAAAGGAAGTCAATGAAAGAACAGAAGACACTGGCTAACAGCATTTTCCCCTTCTCCCTCTAGCTTTTTTTTAAATTTTTAAAAAATGTTTTATTTATTTATTCATGAGAGTCAGAGAGAGAGAGAGAGAGAGGCAGAGGCAGAGGGAGAAGCAGGCTCCCCACCCAGGAGAGCCCGAGGCGGGACTCGATCCCAGGACCCTGAGATCATGACCTGAGCCGAAGGCAGACGCCTAGCCATCTGAGCCACCCAGGTGCCCTCCCTCTAGCTTTATTGAAGTATAAATCAACAAAAAACATTGTGTAAATTTAAGGTGTACAGTGCGATGATTTGATAAACATATATTTTGTGAAATGATTACCACATTAAGTTAGTTAACAGGTTTCTGAAGTTGTATAGCCTTGGTACAAATCCAAGTTCTATCCATTGTTATCTGTTACTGAATCTTTTTGTGCCTCAAATTTATATCTGTGTAATTGAGATAATTATAGTACTTCCCTTATAAAGGTTTGTTAAGGATTAAATGAATTAATAGCTTCAGAGTTTTTTACAGTAGCCCCTACCGTGTAGCAAATACTATTTGAGTGTTGACTGCTATTATGCTCTACCAAAGAGACTGAAGGGATATGTTCAGATTTTTATTTAACAGAATCTGTGGAATAACCAAGAATAATAGACAGTGGGATTCATAACTGTTCTCAATGAGAC
The DNA here is from genome assembly GCF_029215605.1 of Mirounga angustirostris. Lineage (NCBI taxonomy): Eukaryota > Metazoa > Chordata > Mammalia > Carnivora > Phocidae > Mirounga > Mirounga angustirostris. Next base: position 29,846,918 of record NW_026991719.1, on the reverse strand, counting down.
CAGACCAGTATAGTACATAGGTTAGGAATGTTGCATGCACCAATGAAGATGGTAGATGTGTGTATGGGGAAGAGGGAATAGGTGTAGTTTGGGCCTGAATCAGGACCTTTATTATATAGAGAAGAAAAATCTGTTCTGAAAAACTGGCTGTGCTATGGCTCTGCTTACAGAAATAGGAAAAAAGTAGGAAAAGGTTTTCTATTTGAACATCTTGATTTTAGTTGCCTATGGTACATAGTGTTGGAGCTATTTGGTAAGCAGTTGAAAATATGTCTGGAGCTCAAGAGCTAAATCTAAGTAGGACATTTAGATTTGGGAGAGAGTCATCATGAGAAAAAAAAAGGTAAATGTTTTTTGAAGTATGGTTTACAGAAAAATGGGTGAATCATAAGTACAGCACAACTTAATGAGTTTTTACAAATGAAATACTCATCACTGTATTGTAATCTGCAGGTAGTTCAGTTGAATACATGAAACATACATTCTAGTCTGAGGGTGGAGTTTTATTATAAAAAACAGAGACTATAAAACAAATGAACTTTAAAATAATTGAAGTTCTTGTGTTTATCAAACTTTGGCAAAGATATATGTAGTTTAGAGAAACCATTATTAAGATGCCATTTTTCCCCTTTCACTTCATTTTCACCAAATAAAATTTCTCAGCTTATTTCTCCCAAAATTTTCAATAGAACCCCAACCCTCTTTACAATCCTATTTTAAAACTCTGCTAAAAGATCTATTTTCTACTTCTTGTAATTTAATGTACCACGAAACTCAGAGAACTAGGCTGTGAATATCCAAACCCTTTCAGAGAATGAATATCATCAAAAACACTAATAAAGAAGCATCAGGGGGCGCCTGGGTGGCTCAGTTGTTAAGCATCTGCCTTTGGCTCAGGTCATGATCCCGGGGTCCTAGAATAGAGCCCCACATCAGGCTCCCTGCTCGGCGGGAAGCCTGCTTCTTCCTCTCCCACTCCCCCTACATGTGTTCCCTCTCTCGCTATGTCTCTGTCAAATAAATAAATGAAATCTTTTTTTTTTTTTAAGAAAAAGAAGAATCAGAACCTCTTTAATAGGAAGAGAGAAGAGAAAAGAATGGGAACACTCATGGAACAGTATTTCTTTTTCAAATATGCATATATTTAAAAAGCTTTGAGAAGGAATCTCTGCAGCAGGGAAAAGATACATAAGGGAGATCTGGGGAGGAGTCATAGACTTCAAGGGAGAAATGAATTTTGGGGAAATGGAGATGGCCGTGATTAGAGTAGGTTTCAGAGATAATATACGATCATTGGAAGTTTTTGGTGATTATAGTGATCATATTTGTTACTGGTGTGACCAGAGAAGAAGCTAAATTCCAGTGGTTTGGGAGATACATGGGGATTGAGAAGTAGAGGTAGAGAATTTAGATAGCTTTTTAAAAGAAATTAAGGTAGGAGGACCTTAAAAGAAATAGTAAGATTGCTGATGGTGATGGTGGTGATGATGGGGGAGATGCAGAATAGATGGGGAATTGCTTTAGAAAATCTGAGTGGTTTAAATGAATATTTTCTTAAATGCTGAGAGGAGAAGAATAGAGGATGAGAAGATAATGATATATAAATCATTGCTTGAAGAAGTGAGAACATATGGAATCTAGAACACAGATGGAAGGATTGTCACAGTCATGAGGAAGAATACTTCCTTCATTGGGACAGGAAGGAAAAATGGGTGTGACTGCAGACATTTTAGGGAGACTCACTAATGACACAGTAGTCATTAGTTAGAGAGGTAAGCAATGCCTCCAGATGTTTCTGGCTGGAAAATCATGTACTTGAAATCTGGTATGTTGCTTCCCTGAGAAATAATTCAAGGCCACTCGCTAACCCTTTCCTAATTCCGTATATAACACCTCCAAAAGGAGGAGGATAGTTTATGAATAGGTTAGAGTAAATAAGCCTTGCTTACTTTTAAAGGTAAATGAGGGATTACAATTTTAGTTTATCAGAGTGTTTTTTTTTTCTCTTTTACTCATATAGCTAGAACATTCAGCAAACCAACAGCATACTCTTAGATAAGGCCTATTTTTTTTTTTTCTTCTGCCTTTTCTTGCCGCTCAGCTAGAATCTAGAAAGTAAGGAGGCTTGAGTTTGGACACCTGCCATATCATCTACATTTTTGCTTACTTGGTCTGCCCTGGTAGCTTCCTGTGGTTAACTCCTATTGTCAGGACCATGCAAAAATGTCCCTTCTTCAAAGAGATCTTCTAGTCTTTTTTTTTTTTTTTTAAGATTTTATTTATTTATTTGCGAGAAAGAATGAGAGACAGAGAGCACGAGAGGGAGGAGGGTCAGAGGGAGAAGCAGACTCCCTGACGAGCAGGGAGCCCGATGCGGGACTCGATCCCGGGACTCCAGGATCATGACCTGAGCCGAAGGCAGTCGCTTAACCGACTGAGCCACCCAGGCGCCCCAGAGATCTTCTAGTCTTACAACTGAATCATGACTAGTGTTTTATTTGTGTGTCTCAAAATAGGCCATTTTTTTGTGTGTGTCAAACAATTATCAGTATTTATGATTGCATGTTGTTGGTATTGTTATTGTTTCAGTGTTGCTTTCCCACAAGACTATAAACTTTGGAAAGATAGGTACAGAGTATATTTTATGTAAGAATATATATTTAGCTTAGAGCATATAACTGGTCACATTTTAAACTTTCAGTAAAATGTGTGTTGAATAAATTAGAGAAGGATTAAAACAGTATGGTCTGCTTTGACATGAAGCTATTTAGGCCTACTTTAGGAAAAATGGAACATTTTTTTATGTGGTCCATTTTAGTTTACCAGACCTCACTGCATTGGGAAAAGGGACTAGGGATTCAAGTTGATAAGAATCTTACTGTATAGGAGCGCCTGGGTGGCTCAGTTGGTTAAGCGACTGCCTTCGGCTCAAGTCATGATCCTGGAGTCCCTGGATCGAGTCCCACATCGCGCTCCCTGCTCGGCAGGGAGTCTGCTTCATCCTCTGACCCTATCCCCTCTCATGTGTTCTCTCTCTCTCATTCTCTCTCTCTCAAATAAATAAATAAAATCTTAAAAAAAAAGAAAGAATCTTACTATATGGGCTCTCTCCATAGTTTGGCTATTGTTGATACTGCTGCTATAAACATCAGGGTGCATGTATCCCTTCCAATCAGTATTTTTGTATCCTTTGGGTAAATATCTAGTACTGCAGTTGGATCGTAGGGTAGTTCTATTTTTAACGTTTTCAGAAACCTCCATACTGTTCTCCAGAGTGGCTGCATCAGTTTGCATTCCCACCAACCGTGCAAGCAGGTTCTCTTTCTCCGCATCCTCACCAATATCTGTTGTTTCTTGTGTTATTAATTTTAGCCATTCTGACAGGTGTGAGATGGTATCTCATCGTGGTTTTGATTTGTATTTTCCTGATGATGAGTGATGTTGAGCATCTTTTCATGTGTCTGTTAGCCACCTGGGTGTCTTTTTTGGAAAAGTGTCTATTCATGTCTTCTGCCCATTTCTTTAGTGGGTTGTTTTTTAGGTGTTGAGTTTGATAAGTTCTTTATAATTTTGGATACAAACCCTTTATCAGATATGTTGTTTGCAAATATCTTCTCCCATTGTGTCAGTTGTCTTTTAGTTTTGTTGATTGTTTCCTTTGCTCTGCAGAAGCTTTTTATCTTGAAGTGCTAATAGTTCGTTTTTGCTTTTGTTTCCCTTGCCTATGGTGACATGTTTAGTAAGAAGTTGCTCTGGTCAAGATCAGAGAGGTTGCTGCCTGTGTTCTTCTCTAGTATTTTGATGGTTTCCTGACTCACATTAAGGTCTTTTATCCATTTTGAATTTATTTTTGTTTATGGTGTAAGGAAATGGTCCAATTTCATTCTTCTGCATGTGGCTGACCAGTTTTCCCAACACCACTGGTTGAAGAGACTGTTTTTTTTCCATTGGATAGTCTTTCCTGCTTTGCTGGAGATTAGTTGCCCATAGTTGTGGGTCCATTTCTGGGTTTTGTATTCTGTTCCATTGATCTATGTGTCTGTTTTTATGCCAGTACCATGCTGTCTTGATGAATACAGCTTTGTGATATAGCTTGAAATCCGGAATGGTGATGCCTCCAGTTTTGTTTTTCTTTTTCAGAATTGCTTTGGCTATTCACGGTCTTTTGTGGTTCCATACAGATTTTCTTTTCTTTTCTTTTTTTAAATTTCCTGAGTTTGATTACTATATTGGTTTTATTTTTTTTAATATTTTATTTATTTGACACAGAGAGAGAGAGCAGAAGCAGGAGGAGAGGCAGGCAGAGGGAGAGGGAGAAGCAGGCTCGCCACTGAGCAGAGAGCCCAATTTGGGACTCGATCCCAGGACCCTGGGATCATGATCTGAGCCAAAGGCAGACACTTAACCCACTAAACTACCCAGGCGCCCCCCATACAAATTTTAGGGTTGTTTGTTCTAGCTTTGTGAAAAATGCTGTTGGTATTTTGATGGGTATTGCATTAAATGTATAGATTGCTTTGGGTAGTATAGACATTTTAAGAATGTTTGTTCTTCCATGCACCCTGATGTTTATAGCAGCATTATCAACTATAGCAAACTATGGAGAGAGTCCAAATGTCCATCGACTGATGAATGGATAAAGAAGATGTGGTATATATACAACAGAATATTACTTAGCCATCAGAAAGAATGAAATCTTGCCATTTGCAATGACATGGATAGAGCTAGTGTGTATTATGTTAAGTGAAATAAGTCAGAGAAAGATAAATACCGTATGATCTCACTCATGTGGAATTTAAGAAAGAAAACAGATGAACATATGGGATGGGGAAAAGAAAAAAAGGAGAGAGGGAAACAAACCATAAGAGACTCTTATCAATAGAGAACAAACTGAGGGTTGATGGAGGGAGGTGGGTGGGGGATGGGCTAGATGGGGGATGGGGATTAAGGAGGGCACTTGTGATGAGCACTGGGTGTTGTGTGTAATTCTACTCCAGAAATCAATATTGCACTGTGTGTTAACTACCTAAAGTTTAAATTAAAAAAGATAATAATAAATGTTTTACCAAAAAAAGTCTTACTGCAACTTTAAAATCTCATGGTTTGTTTTATATTTATCTTTTTAGAGCACAAAATTCCCCCTGCCCCCCAAAAATACAGCTGTGGTCCACAGCAGGATTAAGATGATTTTGATTCCTCTTTTTGTAATTCTACCAATAAGCACTGCAATATCACTGTAGGTTGTAAACCAGTTGTGGAAAAGGAACTGTTAATGATTTGGCTGACATAATGTAAAACATACTCATTAAACTTTAGGAGGACATTGGCAATGTCTGGTCAGGAAATTTAAATGACTTTAATAAGCTCCTAGGTTTTATTCTATTCAATTGGATGTTCTCAGCATTTCCCAATGTCGTTTGTTTCCTTTCTGTACTCTAACTTGATTTACTGTTTCTTAGTTAAAAAGAATGTGTAGGGGGGCAAAATTTGCCACCCCAAAATGTGTATCTTTGGCATGTGGATTATTTTAGGCTGATTACCTTTAAGAAACAGAAGACTCAAAAAGTTGTTTTTGTTTTTTGTTTTGTTTTGGTTTTGCCTCGTCCATAATTGCCTAAAAGGATTTAGATAGAGGACCTGCTCCAGGAAGGGAGCTATCACTGTAGATAACTATAGTATAGTATAAGCTAAATGTAGGTAGACAGGGAGGAACTGAGCAAGGCCTGTTTGATCAGAGTCAGCTCTGTGTCCCATTGTTTCTGTATGGCCCAGCAAACATTTGTTTACCAAACATTTATTCTTTCCATTCTTCCTGTGAATTGCCTTCCTTTCTTTTGAAGCTGCAGACCCTTACCCCTTCTCCTTAGTCCAGAATGACCTATATGCCTCATTTTTCCTTTATTTGAAATTTCTCATGTTTATGTAGATTCCTTGTATACATGTAGTGAAATGTGATTTTTCTCCTGTTAATCTGTTTCATTTCAATTTAGTTCTTAAGACCAGCCAAAAGAACCTCAAAGGTTAGAGGAAAATTTTTCCTCTGCAACAAATGCAATCATCTGATTGCAAATAGCCTAACCAACTGAACACCAGACCCACAGGAAAAGAATTGAGCAACAGATTAAAATTAATTTTTGATGTCTAACACATCATTAGTCAGTAGGCACAAAAGCAAGCGATTATTTTTTTAGTTAATTGGAGTGCTCGACTGAAGAAGAACACAAAATACTTTGTTTTTATATTTAAAACTTTCATAGCAGTGCAAGTAAACCTCAAAAATGATAAGGAACTTGGTTTAGAGTCATCAACCCTGCTAGAATTCAGTCTAAAATTACTGAGAATCTTATAGCAAAATTATGTTGCATGTGTTTTTTAAGCCCTTCCCCTTTATGAACAAGGAATAACTCAGAAGGCACAGCAAGATTTGTTTACATAAAACATAAAAATAATTTCAAGCATACAGGGATTATTTCAGACCTTTGAGTTTCTATGCAGTAATAGCAGCTTCTTAAGTCCTAATTTTCCAAACATGCTGTAAAATCCATAGAGATCAACAAAGAAAGAAAATAAAACCACATAAAACTTATGTCAACAGCATAACTAGAAGTTAAAGAATACTATAATTTGAGATTACATTTAATAGGAAAACCCCTGAATCCAACACAACTAGGCTTTGAAGCCCAGGCTGAAGAGAAGATTCAGATGAGACTGCTTGAAAATCATGAGCATGCAGCAGGATAATGCTGGTGCCAGAACACAGATACATTTCTCTTGGAAAAATGAGGTCTTCACTCTGAGTGGGAAAATACTAAGAACAGGAACGAAACAAGAAGGATTAGAAGACTTGCTAGTGAGAATCCAAAGGAAGGGACCTAAAAGTATGGGACCAGTGATGACAATCATAGGAAGGTACTGCTTTGGGGGAAATGGAAGCAAATTGTAAAGGAGTGAGTATCCCTTGGACTTTTGAAAATGAAGAGAAAGAACAAAGTAAATAAAGGGGATTAGAGATCGTACAGGAAAAAAATAATAATGCAGAATCCAAATATATGATCCTGCCTTAATTGTGTCATTCATTAAAGAAACTACACTTCACTTTAGCAATTATATTCTAACTCTAGAACATAATTAGGAAAATAGGAGTTATAAATGATTGTAGAGTTTTGACATGTTGATAAGCTAGTAACAAAGAACATAAATAACACTGAGATCTTGGTTTCTTTTTTTTTTTTAAGATTTTTATTTTTTATTTTTTGATAGAGACAGCGAGAGAGGGAACACAAGCAGGGCAAGTGGGAGAGGGAGAACAGTGAGAGAGAGGGAACACAAGCAGGGTGAGTGGAAGAGTGAGAAGCAGGCTACCCGCTGAGCAGGGAGCCCAATGCAGTGTTTGATCCTAGGACCCTGGGATCATGACCTGAGCCCTGAGCCGAAGGCAGACGCTTAACGATAGTAATTTATTATGTTTAAGTGATTGTGTACATGTTCTCTATTTATGACTACAATTATTTTAAACAACACATACCTAAAATTCTATCACAGAGATCAATAGTGGCCTTTGTGCAGTTTAACAAATCTGACTGACATTCCATTCTCTAGTAGTATTTTTCCTAGACATTTTCAGATTTCCCTAATAAATGTAAATATCCCTTACCAAAAGGGTAACTTCTACTTGGTTTTCAGAGCTTCTTCTGTGTCTGCTGTTCCTAAAAAATAACCAGCCTAAAATAATACATATGCCAAAAAGGTAAATTTTGGGGTGGCAAATTCTCCTTCCCTTCAGTATAATGGTTAATAGAATTGAATTAATGTTAATTTTCTTAAGTGTGGTAATATGGGTTTCCTTAATACAGGGAGAGGCATGACGAAGCATTTAGAGGTGAAATATGATACTCTCAGGCTAATTTCAGATTGTTTGGATGAAAGAGGTTTGTATGGGCATGTGTGTGTGTGGAGACAGAGAGATGGAACTGGCATGGTGATACATTAATAATTAGTATATTTATTCATTATACTGGCCTCTCAACTTTTCTTTGGGTTTGATACTTATACCCCTAAAATGTGAAAAATAAAATATAAATTGAAGATTTGGTTTAAATGCTTAGAGACATTGTTAACTGTATATTTACGAAACATAGAGTTTAAAAATTTTATCTCTTTTCCATAAATAATCCTATATTGGGGATCCATGGAGCATCAGTTTGAAGGAAACACTGTATACATGAATACCAAGAGTGTTGTGTATAGTGACCATCAGCTTGTGATATTTTTTTATGCATATAGGCTATTCTCAAGGAGTCTCTCCAGGCACTCAGGATATTCTGATATCAGCACTCAGTTCTTCCCTTTTATCCACAAAATAAGTGTATGGAAATCATAGTTGACTATTTTTGAGGAGGAAATATTTTACTTCTACCCTTTTAGTTCCTTTGGCTGTTCTAATAATCAAATTAACATAAGACAGATTAATAGAACAACAAATTTAATTACATATGTATGGGGGCCTCCATAAGAATATGCCATCTAAAGACAAGCTGGACAGTTGAGGTTTATATGCCATTTTGAGCTAAAGAATGGGACAGAGGCCTGAGGCTTCAAAGGGCAGAGAAGAAGATCACATGTGGTAATTAGATGTTTGCCCTGCACATAGGTCATTTAGATAAAAAAGTTATCTTTTGGTGATAACTCTTTCTGTACCAGGCCCCCTATCGGAATTCTTTTAGGTAGTTAAGGAAGAGGTAAAAATCTTTCTTTAGTCTGCTGGGTCTTGATTGCCTTCAGCTCAAATTAGCCATATACCAAAGTGGCACATTTTGGGGGAGACTTGTTCTGAACCCCTGGACTACGATAGAAGTTTGACTTAGAATAGACTTTTAAAAAGGGTTGACATTATTTTTAAGGGAGGGTAGTAAAATTAGTGCTGGAATAGATTAATGCCTATAAATTTGGATTTTCTTTTTGTCTTGAGACCATTAATCTTTTATGAATGTCAAGGGATTGTTGTATAATGTGTTACTCAAGTTGAACTAGCTATAGCATGTCGATGTTCATGTTATTTCATTTCTGTTTTGTTCCCTATATACTATGAAATCTCATTATGAGGATATTTGATAATGCTAGATTTTACTCAATTTCACCATAATATTGGGCTTAATATTCTATGCTTATATTGTGTGAAATACTGGTTTATAAATAAAGTATATTACTTTTAGAAATCATAACCAAATTGGATATACAGAATGCAGTGAAATGAGGATTAAATGATCAGTTAGGACTCTAGCAAGACCTAGTAACCAGAAAGAAAAAAAATTCAATGAAAACTATTGTGTTGTATTTTCAGTTTCATTGCTAATGCATGTATTTCCTACTTTTCTATGAAAAAGAAGCTAAAATGTCCATTATTCTTTTTAGGCCTTGCATACTTGAGAAATCTATTTTTCTATGCCATTCTGTGGCCTATTTTATAATGGTATCTCAAGTGCAATTCTGAAAGCATATATGCTGTCATAACAATTGTGCATCTACTCTCATCTCTTACAAATTATACTCTTAGATTAATAGACTGCCTTTGCATGCTACATACTTAATAGTTTCCCACATAAGTTATATATAATTGTTCACTACTAGTTACTTTATTCATAAATGCTTGGCTTTCACCAGTGTTCTATGATGGCAAGTTCACTTATAGAAGTGTTTATTTGCAAAAATATATCTACAGGAATCATGTGTGGGGGAGGAAAAATAATTTTCCTTCTACCCTTCTAGTTTCTTTGGCTGGTCTAATAATAAAATTGACAAGACAGATTAACAGGAGAAAAGCAAACAAAAGTTTAATAAAATGTATACCGTTTGTATACAAGGGAGAGACCCCGAAAACTCACTCCCCAAAATGGCCAAATCCATAGCTTAAATACTATCATCAGTTAAGACAAAAGATGTTTGGGGTGGGGAGCCACTTGGGAGAGTTCTAGAAAACACGGTAAACGAGAGTAAGGTTGTTATGTAGATTTAAATCCTTGTCTTCTCCATTGATAGGAGTTTCTAGGGATTGAGTCATCCCCCTCTTCCTGGTACAGCAAAGGAGACACCCTTACAAATGAAAATTTCCCTTATACATGTAAATGTCTCTTTTAAGGATAACTTCTATTCCATTTTCAGAGCTTCTCTCATGTCTCTAGTTTCTTAAAAATAAGTAATAAAGGATAGTTGGAAGAAAGGCAGGGATAAGGGTCCCGCCCCCTCCCCGCCCCCCTAAGAGGAAACCACCCTTAAAAGTATTTTATACCACCCTGGAAGGAGCCCTCCACCCTTTCCCATATGAATGAACAAAAACCTGATTGGGTGACAGGCGCATGGAGGGTTAATCAGATTAAAACAGCCCACACCAAAGAGCACATAAAAAACCCCTAGATTTAACTCCCAAATCAGCAACCCCCTCGGGTCCCTTCCCTCTTTGGGAGCTTTGTACTATCGCTCAATAAACTTTGCTTTACTATCATTCAATAAACTTTGATTTGCTTCCCACCACTCTTCATCTGGTCTACCTCTTCATTCTTAGAAGAGGCATGGCCAAGAACTGCGGGCACTAAAGGAAAAGAAAACCTGCAACATAACCAGCTTAAAGTAATCAATATGACGGAGAGGCATATCTTGGGGTGGCAAAATTTGATCCCCTTAAGTTTGTACATATTGTTTTACATCTTTTAATTTTGAGGTACTCTGTAGAATGTTACAGTTTGTAGTGGTTCATTTCTTGGAAGGAAAATACGCGTTTTTGTGAGAAGCTTATATTTATGATAATGGCTTTAGTTTGCAAAGTATATTCATGTGCACTATTCATGTCAACAAATGTTTAAATGTGTACTTAACTATGTTCCATATACAAGGTTATATACTAGAGAGAAATTAGAAAAAGGAGGAGGAAGAGAGGAGAAAGCATGATCCAAGACTCAGGAGGTAATAAAGGACAGATCCATGACAATTTTAACTTTTACTAATTACAAATTATTCCAGTCTTACAAAAAATAACAAAGAATCACTAGTCTATCCAAAACCCAGATTCAAGGTGTGATTTTTTTTTCGTATTTGATTGGTATCCTTTTGTTTTAGAAATAAAGTGCTGGCAATATACTGAGAGGCCTCAAATTTGATGGCATTTTCCTTCCTGCTCAGAGTTATACACTATATAAAGTTTGACTATACTCTACCATCCATATTTTTATAAATCTAGGTATTTGTTTCCAGTTAGAAACAATATTCTAGTTTTGTGTATTTTGCCTTTGCATAAATTGTGTATTTTTTTTAACTTTCATTTTTCATTGTATTAGGTTTTTCCTCTCAATAGGTTTAGAGGTTATCTATTCTAATTTTAGATTTTTAGTAGTTAAACTGCTAAATTCTTACCTGAATGATCACATTCTTATGTTTAATATCTCTACCCCTTTCAGAAAAAAATTCAGAAGTTTCAAAGTATTTGTTCTGATCATATTTTTATCCTCTTCCATGTAATTATTGTCTAGATTTTAATTGCACTTCATTTTTGACTCAGCTCCCAAATTAGTCACATAGTCACAATGTTTAATAGTTAATTTTTCTTGGGTTTATCTACATGTGTATTAATTCCTTTACCTGGTATTGGTCTTTATCCCAGTTCTTCATGTGGGATTAATTCCCTTCAGTAAGAAACCTATTCCTTAGAAGTTCTCCCAGTGAGGGTATGTAGGTAGAAATCTCTACCTTTGTCTGAAAATGTCATATTTTTTATTTGTTAATATGGTTAGTTGAATATTGCATTCTAGAGTGATTTCTCCATTAGCACTTTAAGGATAGTTATTTTTTCAGTTATCTTTTGGAGTCTATTGTTACTGATGGGAAAATGGCTACCAGTCTAATTGTTCTTCTTATTTGGTATTCTTTCTTCCAGATTGCTTTTTAGATTTTCCTCTTTGTCATTAATACACTGTAGTTTACCAGCTGTTTTTAGCCTTGCTTCCCCAGAAAGCAGAACCTTAGGCCAAGGGTTTGTGTGTTCTTATTTAATTAGAGAGTACAATCCAAGTGAACAGGATGGCAGGGCAGAAACAGAGAAGGAGGGTGATCCAATATGAGAATGCATGATCAAGCTGTAACTCGATCCCTAGAAGTCCTATAAACTAGGTCTCGGAAGTCATGGGGAAGGGAGTGTGAGGAAAGGAGAAAGAATTCACCATGGGCTCAGCATGTAGAAGCCCTGAGCAGGTTGCTTTGATAGTATCCTCACCTGCTGGAATGAGGAGAGAGGTTTGAAGTAGATTTAGTGGAATCATGAATAACAAGACTGTCAGGTTGTGTATATAAGTGACCTACCAGAGTTGCACATTCTTTTAATGGGGAATGAGGAAAGGGTAAGGCTGAGGTGAGGTGTCTGGTACAGATGTACAGTTGTATATATGTTTTCATTCATTTTACTGGTGGTTCCATGTACTTCTTCAATTTGAGGATTTATTTCTAATTTCCTCTCTGAAAAGTCCTCACCAAGTATTTTTTAAATAATTACTACATTCACTCTAGTCTCACCTTCTACAAATACTATTAGATGAATGTGGGTTTTCCATTTTATCATTTATTCCTTTATCATTCATGTTTTCATTTAGTCTCATTATAATTTTCTCTGATTTATTTTCAGTTTATGAAATTCAGCTTCAGTTTTATCTGTTATTTAAACTTTCTCTGGGGTGCCTGGGTGGCTCAGTCACTTAAGCATCTACCTTGGGCTCAGGTCATGATCCCAGAGATGGAGCCCTGCTGCAGGCTCCCTGCTCAGCAGGGAGTCTGCTTCTCCCTCTCCTGCTTCCCCTGCTTGTGCTTTCTCTCTGTCAAACAAATAAATAAATAAAATCTTTATAAATAAACAAACTTTATATGAAGTTTTGAACACCAGTGAACACACTTTATGCCTTTCTTCTGCACTAATTAACATGGTTATGTGTTTTTTGTCATTTATTCTGTTAATGTGGTATATTACATTGATTGGTTGTCATATGTTGAACCATCCTTGGATTTTAGGAATAAATCCTATTTGGTCATGGTATATAATCCTTTTGATGTGATGTTCAGTTCATTTTGCTGGTTAATTTACAGTCCATCTTTGCTGGTTCCAGCTTGTCCTTGACCTCCCCACTTCAATCATCTCCCATTCCTGACTGCCAGCTCTGCTGACTTCAGGACTGGCCTCAGAGTCAGGGGCAATAGACTTATGTAGACTGCTTAACCAATTCCCACTATCACATAAGATTTAATCCTTATAATATAGTCCTTTATTTCACTCTAGTGGTTATAGTTTTCTGATCAAACACTAATATAGAGATTATGTGATATCCTTAGATACTCCAATCAAGGAAAAAGGAGAAAACCAAAATATAAAATATAAGAAAAGACAGAAAATTTAAAAAATACAAAGGACAATATATTAATTTTAAGCTGATGTGTTGAACATAAATACGCTATAGAAATCTAAAACCCTAGATGAAATGGATCACTATCTAGTAAAATATGTAATACCAGAACTGACTCAAGGAGAATGTGAAAAACAAAAGAGAACCATATCTGTTAGAGGACATTCATTTCTACTTCTGGTAAATTGCCCACTTTTCCATCTAATTTGGCTTGGAGATTCCACCTCCATATTCTAGTATTGGACATGCGGCCAAGGTTTAGATAGCTAGGATCCCCTGGACTGGACGTTTGAACAGAAATCCCAACCTGGGTCAATCTTTTATATAAAGATTCTCTCCTTGTTTGGAATAAGTAAATTGGTAATATATATAAATGGAGTTGCAATTAGTCATCTGTCCTTGCCACCCTTTGGAGAAAGCTTTCCCCAAAATGAAAATTAAAACAAAAAACACATTAGTATCTGATTTTGTTAATACAAGAATTAAAATTGGAGGCCAAGCCCAAAGTCTAGAAAAATAAGTCCAAACAGGGTTTATTCTGTTCATTCAGTGGTAGTAAAAATAATGCTACTAATAATTTAATCAGCTCATTATATTCTGAAAAGTCATTTTACAAAATTCAACATCGATTCTAAGTTTTAAGCTGGAAATGATTAACACTTTCTTTTTTAACATGATGGAGAGTATCTTCTTGAAAAAATAAGGAATTTTACCTTTAATGTTAGAACATTGGTGAACTTCCTATTTAATTATAAGCATTAAGGTGGTACTAGATATAAGTCTCAATATTATGTAGTGTTAACTAGAAAAGTTTTATGTGAAAATATATATATTTCAGGAGGATTAAAGAGTTAACATAGTAAAAATAAAAATAAACATGAATATTTGTCTGATTTTAAAATGAGGAATTACCTTTTATGTATGTGAGAAACAGAAGAAAAAAATGAAAAAAATGACAGGCTTAATATTATGTTGTATTACTTGGAACCTTGACAAAATCATTAGCTTAGAAAGGCAGGTAACAAACTGCAACATACGAGCAAACTCTATGATAAAATGGTAACAGTATATATATATATTATGAATGCATATATATAATATAAAATATATTTAAAATTGATATACTCTCATACAAAATAAGAAAAAATATCATATCATTTAATAAGATGACAAATATAACCAGACAATTCACCAATTCCAATGTGATATGACAAATAAATTAACCTCACTAGTAATCAGATAAATTAAAATTAAAGAAATAAATATTTTTGCCTATCATTTGACAAAGGGCTGTTTCCGTTTCTCTCTTTCTCTTTTGATTTTCTGGACAAAGAATTGTTTTCCCTTTTGTAGTAAGAAAAGACAATGTTGGTAATAATATACTGCTTGGTAACTGGCAAATTGTTGGAGAGAATGTAAATAGCTACAAGTTTTTGATGTTTTGGCATTATAGAGCAGTGGCCTTAAAATGGCTTATCCCCTTATGACCTGATAATTTTCACATCTATAAATTTTTTAAAGTAAGTATACAGATATGCCTATGAAGTTTTTTTGATATTGCTTACGATAACAAAAATATGTAAACATTTCAATTGTTCAACACTTTTCTAATTTCTAATAAGTTATATTCATTACCCATATGTTAGAGTACTAGGCTTTTATCTAAAATCATGTTTTTAAATAGAATATTTTAATTTTTTAAAATGTATATTTAAGCTAGAGAAATTTCTTCAAATGGACTCTTGGCATTCCCTTCTAGAAATTTTCTGTCATCTTGGCTTGTGTCACATTTTAGTTTTATGATTACCATTTTACCTCTCTTTTTTCTGTCTTGACTATCTTTGTTATCTCCTTTATGTCTGTCTATAATTGCTCCTTTTCCAAGGGATTCCATCCATTTCCCTTCTCTATTATTACTAAACATACTTTTACAGACAATACCTTGTACTTCTTTGACTTCAGTTACCATCTTTGTTTTAATTTTAGAAGCTTACTTGATATCCATAGTAGCCAGATAAACATTGCCACTAAAATATGACTCTGACATCTCAAATCTCAGAGATCCCAGCTGAATTGTCTTCTATTCCTCTACCATGACAAACCAGTTATAATACATTTCTTATATCAGTGGAACTTCCCACTGTCCACTGAGTCACCTAAATGAGAAATTGGAGGTCATCTCTAAGTTATCCAAACAGTCACCAAATATCATTCTGCTTCTTTAATACTGTGTACTTGAATCTATATATTTCCACATCTCATTTGCCACACCATTATTTCAGGACTTTATACTTTTTTCATCCAATTAATGCCATAACTCTATAAGTGGGACAATCTAACTTTTCCACAATCTGTTCTGCGCTTCCCTCTGGCGTGACTGATCTAGAAATTGAATAATTTTATTCCTTACTAAAATCACATCAACTGTGCACTGCTTAGAGGATCTAGTTCAGCTCTTCAGCATGATATACTGAAGCCATTTGTTACCTCTTTGGCCTCATCTCTTCATATTTTGCTAATGTGTTTATACCTTTTCCTCTTCTACCCCAGAGTATGATGATTTAGTCACAGTGTACTGTTTACTGATCCCTGAATTTTCAGTGTTCTGTTATGCATCTCTACTCTTGCATGCAGTGTTCATTTTGCTTAGAATAAAATTAATGACCTCATTTCATTGGTTAATTACTACTAGTACTACTAGGTACAACTCAGATAGCACCTAACTTTGGGAGTTTTGACTTATTATGTAGATTGCTCCTTCTAGGCCATTCCATTATGCCTTGTATCCAGAAGATATTAGGGCATCCATCTATAACAGTATCCATCACACAGAGTGTCGACATATGTTTATTTATCTGCCTTCTTTAAAATTCAGTACATTTCTTAATGATAAGTGCTATATTTCTTAACTATAATTCTACCATCCAGCATCAGGCATGGCACATTCTGGATAAGTATATATGTGTTGAATGCATGAAATAATGGTTTGGAAAAGGTTTGGCAGATATTAAAACTTAACAGGCAAGAAATACTGCACAAATATGTTAACTAAGTGAAAGAAGTCTAGGCTGGAATAGATCAAATCCAGGGTGCTGGGTAACAATATTAAAATAAGTTTTCTCTGGAGAAAAAAGGGTGAAAAATAAGTCTGGGATGCTGATATTAGCCAAAAATATGAAACTGAACCAAGAACTTTCTTTGGTAAAATTTTTGTTTGTTTGATGTGTTTTAACTGAGTATATGCTATACCCACACACACATATAGATACGCACATACTCACTGAGTATGGTGTATATATATATACACACTGATGCCATAACTATGTTAGTCTTTAGAAATGTAGCAATAATAATAAAAAGAAAGCTCTTCTGGAGCTTCTATTTTGGAGTAGGAGTGGGGAAGAAAACAGGTTCAAGATAAAGAAAAAATATGTTTTAGAGATAAGTGCCATAACAACAACAAAAAATACGCTTCCAGCATAAATGACAAGGGCAGAGGTGGTGGATAGCTGTGGTGTGATGTCAGAATGGATAACCCAGAACCCAGAGTTGTCTGATAATTAGTGTCTGTCCTATATGAATGGTGGATGAGAGAAAAAGGAATTTCCTGAAAATACTTTTCCAAGCCCCCACATTTTTGCGGTGATGTTAAAGATGCTGGTTTCATAACTAAAAATGGGGAGTTTCAACTGTCATACAAAAGGAGTCTCTTATTATTTCACAGTGAAAAAGCCCAAGTTAGGATGGGAAAGAATTTTCAAATCTTAAAGTTACAAAAAATGTAGTTCAGATTTCCATTCAAAATTCTCATACTAGAACATTTCTCATAGAACAGATTATACATTTACCTCTCATATAATAAAAAGATGTAAAATGTTTGGTTAACTATTGTAAAGATACTGCAGATGAAGATACTGAGATCTCAAAGCTAGTTGATGACGGGTAATATTACTCAACAGAAACATTACATTTCTTTGTGAAATTTTCAGTACATGCAGTGTTTTGATGTTCATATTGTTATGTGCTCTAACTTGTTTGCGCTTATGGAAGAATTTTTATACTTCATGGAAGATTGAGAGCTCAACTTATTTTTATGGTTAGCCAAAAAAGATACACTTTATGTTGCTGTCAAAGACCTATCCACTGGCTATAACTGCTTTCAAAAAGAATTTATTATTCAGATAAGGTTTTCTTTTTTTAAGTAGGCCAGAATAAACAAACAAACAACTAGAAAGAAAATAAAGGAGAAATTTGTTAAGAAGGAATTATTTATGTTCATACTCATGAGTATAATTGATGCTGTGGATTTAAACTAATAAATTATAATGTAAAAAACAGATCAAGTGGAGATTAGAAAATTCAGGTACAAATCTTCCCAATTTCTGATATTTGGCAGAGTAGATATAGAGGAATATAATTTGGGAGCTCAGTCTAATACTCAGCAATTATTTTGAGACAAAAATAAACTTTATAATTTGAAAATCGGTATTAAGTTGTGCTTATGATATAAGCAGCATACACTGGTAGAGTGGGATCAGTTGATGTGAAGTAAAGTTAAACTGTTAAGATATTGGCAGTTTTTCAAACAGGAAGGATATTGTCATCTTGAAGCTTCGATAGCAAGAATTAGTTAGGGATTCCATTCTAGGGAAAAATGGTGCCCAAAGGTCAAGAATTGTATTTTTTGCAGGACTAAGAATATAATAAATTTATAGTAGGCCTAGAAGTAAGACATTGAGCCATTTAGGACTCATTATAATATTTTTCTAGGCATAGGGTGGATCACAGATGAGAAGTTGATTAGTTTTCTGTTCTGCAAAAGAAATTGGCACAAATGTAGTGACTTAAAATAACATCCCTTTATTAGTTCACAGGTCTATAAGTCAGGATACTGGCATGATGTGACTTGGGTTCCCTGTTAAAGGTCTTAAAGGCCTGAAATCAGTATTAAAAACCTTGTCAGATAATTTGAACATCTAATTCATTTTGGGATTGGCATCATTCATCATTTCTCATTCAAGTTGTCATGTATCTGGGTCTTGGTATGAAAGGTGTTTTATTGTCTCTTGAACACTTTGGCTATTATGTTAGGATGCTTTGGTTCCTGTTTAAAGTTTGTTTTTTGTTTGTTTTGTTTAAATTTTAGCAGGTATTTTGTTTAGGTTTGGTACACAGTGCCTCTTCTACTTTTGTGGACTGTGGTTCCATGACACTCTAATTTTCAGAACCTTTGTGGTACTATCTTGTCTACTTGATTTATCTTGTGCAGGTGGGGTTAGTACAGATCTGTGCTTGTGCTGCTTCAGCGGGCAGAAAAAGCTTTCCAGGCCAGGGCACCTGGTGCTTCTAGATGGGGGAAGGGAAACTCTGGTCGACTTGGATGAAGAGCACTTCCTGGGCCAGGCACTTGTGTCAGGATCTCCCTTGTCTGTAAGGTATGGTGGTACTTACCAAGTTGAGAGCTTTTTGTGGTGTTGGTAGGTATAGGCAAGTTGCCTGGTATCTCTGGATATGGGAGAGGAGTCTCAGGCCCAGCTAAAGAGAAGACCATTTTCCAGGTGGGAGCTTTATAAGGTGGGATCACTTTTGCTGGTACCCTTGATCACCAGTATGTCTGAGTGGGGAAAGGGGGCCTCAGGCCCAGTGGGTAAGGAAAGCACTTTTCCAGGTCACTTATTGTCAGCTGGGCTTCCAATTGTTTCTCTTTACAGCTTCTGCAGAGCTCTCCTGGTGATTTCAGTGGGACTCCCATTTGATCTGGTGGAGGAACAGCCTATTTGAACTGCTTTCTGTTACTCAGTTGGGAGTTAGGAGGGACTGAGCCTGGGTCACCTTTTTCTTTTGGGAGGGGGTCATAAGATGTCCTGCCATGAAGTTGTTCATCCATTCCAAGGGTCCCTAGCCAGTTCACTTTCTCCTTTAGAACTTTCAGAGTTCTCCTTTGGTTGTCTCATGTTATTTCTAGGATATATAGTTGTACTTATAGGGGCACCTGGGTGGCTCAGTCGTTAAGTGTCTGCCTTCGGCTCAGGTCATGATCTCAGGATCCTGGGATTGAGCCCCGCATCGGGCTCCCTGCTCGGCGGGAAGCCTGCTTCTCCCTCTCCCACTCGCCCTGCTTGTGTTCCCTCTCTCGCTGTGTCTCTTTCTGTCAAATAAGTAACTAAAATCTTTATAGTTATACTTATAGAGGGGGGAGCAGGAAGAGAGGGGTATAAACCATCTTATCTGGACTAGAAACCCTGTGACTTTTAAGGGCTCACATGATTAGGTCAGGCTCATTCTGGATAATCTCCCAATCATCTGTACCATACATCATAACCTAGGAATAGGAATGATATTCCATCACATAAACAGGTGATATTCCAGGGGAGGAGCTACTCTAAAAGTCATTGGGGGCCATTTTAGAATTCTACCACCAAGGCATATATGAATGTTACTGAAACATTGATAAGGCAGTTATTATCCTCCGGAAAGTTGGAACACGTTAGGATAGCAAGAAGACAAGTACTGCTATAATTATTCTACTCACTTTAAATGAAATAGATGTAGTATCGGGCGCCTGGGTGGCTCAGTTGGTTAAGCGACTGCCTTCGGCTCAGGTCATGATCCTGGAGTCCCTGGATTGAGTCCCGCATCAGGCTCCCTGCTCGGCAGGGAGTCTGCTTCTCCCTCTGACCCTCCCCCCTCTCATGTGCTCTCTCTCAAATAAATAAATAAAATCTTAAAAAAAAAAAGAAATAGATGTAGTATCTGAAATACTTAGTAATAATCAGAATATACAAACAACTTTCAGAATTTAATGTGAATTTCAGAGGTTCATGCAAATACCTTCTGTGTGAAAAATATTCTAGCTCAAAGATGTATTAAAAGACTTCACCAGCACACCCTGTTTATATTTATGTTTCTGTGTAATTACTGTGACTGCCAGCAATTCACATAGAAAATAAAGTCAGGGGTGCCTGGGTGTCTCAGTTGGTTAAGCATCTGCCTTGGGCTAGGTCATGATCTCAGGGTCCTGGGATTGAGCCCCACATCAGGCCCCCTGCTCAGCGGGGAGTCTGCTTCTCCCTCTTCCTCTGCCCCTCCCCCTAGTTCGTTCTCTCTCTCAAATAAATAAATAAAATCTTAAAAAAAAAAAAAAGAAAAAGCCAATGATGATTCTGACTTTAAATTTTTAGAGAAAGTGTATACTTAATACTGACCGTATTTATATAGGTTGCACACTGTACAAAATTTATGACTGTTGCTTTGGTTATAATACCATGTATTCTCACCTAAACCAGGATTGAAAATTTTGAGCAAAATTTGCTTGTTTGGCCAATATACAAAAAATGAAAACAAAAACAAAAAATTAAAAAACTCCAGAGTTTCCAGGCTGAATTAGGAGAAAAATCCTTCACTCTGTTTGGATTGGAAAGGAAGCATGACCTAAAATGTGATTTTAAAGTGTCATGGTTTTGGGTGTGATACTTTGATGGGGACAATTAGAGTTGAATTAGGTAGGCATGTTTTTGAACTCCAGTTTTTCAGATTACAACTTGGGAGGCTCTAAGCAGTAATTGGGTGCTTTGGATCATTCACATAAAGATTAAGATATATAAACCATAAGACACTTTATAAGAATAAAGGATATGTTTTTAAAAATCATATGAACTAAACTTATAAATGAAGAGAAATTCGGGGCACCTGGGTGACTCAGTCGGTTAAGCGTCAGATTGTTGGTTTCGGCTCAGGTCATGATCTCAGGGTCCTGGGATCAAGCCTGAGTCCGGCTCTGTGCTCAGCACAGAGTCTGCTTGAGTTTTTCTCCCTTCACCGCTTTTCCCCGCCCACCCACCCCCACTCTAAAATACATCTTTAAAAAAAAAAAGAGAGAAATTGAGACTTGAATGTACTTATAAAGCAAAAATTGAAGAAATACCTATACTCGCTTTTTTCCTTAGTTGTTTACCATCACAGCAAACCAAAGTGTGACATGTTTAAGAGCAAGGTAATTAAATTCTATGGGTTTCTCATCTCATCACTTCTAAAGATAGTGTACTTGTTCTCTTCTTCATGGTACCAGCTCTGAGTAGATGAAAGGAAAATTAAAAGAGGGCTGTTAAAGAGCTGAGTCAAAGAGCGGAATGGAGGGCAAGGGGAAGAGGCAACTACTACCTCCCTATACCCCTTCAAGCCTAGTGGTGATGATACTGGTTTCTCACAGTTGCTAGCCTCAGGGTACTTCATCATCTCTTGGTTTCCTTTCATTCTTTATACATTTTTAGTAAATAGTCTCTTCATTAAGCCCTATTTCATCACCCTTTTCAAGTGTGCCATCAATTTTTGCCCAGGACCCTAACTGATACATTAGTAGTGGAAAATGGGAGAAACTTTAAGGTAGTATTAAGGGTTGGGATAAACTGCTGGGAAGAAAGGTAGGAAGACAAAGTTTTTTTGTGTTTTTTTGTTGTTGTTCAAAAGACTGATTTTTATTTTAGGCTAAGCTAATAAGAAACGGTTGTTTTCCCACAATGTGTATGAAAACTTCAAGCATTACTTGAAGAAGGCAGATTTGAATCCTCTGGTCTACCTCAGATCCTTTGGGATAAAGAAGGTTCTAGTATTGGAAGACAAAGTTTTTAAAGCTTTTTACAGCATTCTATGAATGTAATGACTTTTTTATGTGAGCGACTCTCATAAATTCTTAACTTGCTTAATTATTTTGTGTTCCTGTTTCTTTGCATGCACATCTAAGATGAGACACGGCTATGAGATGTCTGGGATTTGCATGACTAGATAATACTACTAGGCTCTATCTGGATTGATTATATATTAAGACATTCCTCTCATGGAATCAGGAACATCCCACCCTAGTGTACCTGCTAAGTTTCTTTTGAAATTTGGTGATCCCTTATGGTGTGAAATTTGTTTTTGCTCTCAGATAGGACAATATTGTTTGGTTTTTTAATATTTCCTTTTATTTTGGAACAGAAATTGAGGAAAGTCCAATCATTCCCTCAGGAACCAATGATCCAATTCAGATTGTTACACTGGGATTCAATTTTAGATTAGATTCAGATTGTTATATTTAAGAATCACTCCAAAAGTAGATGTTAGGCAGGTCACTACTGTTTGTCCATCACTATAAAAGTTTATATAGCTGAGAATTCAGATCTCAGAATTTTCTCTTTCACCAGAATCTACTGCTTTCCTACGACAGATAGGACAGGTAGAGTTCTCCAACAGCCAGCGATCAATACAGTGGACATGAAATTCATGGGAGCAAGGTAGGATACGAAGTCTGTTGCCTTCTGTGTACTCTGTGATGCAAATGGTACAGGCTTTTAATGCACCACTTTTACCAAAAGATGTTACAGCCAAGTTGTCAATTTGTGCTTTGGTAAGTCCTGTAGGTTGGTCATGATGGTCTTCATTCAAGAGGAAAAAATGGTCCAGATTAAGGGAGGTCCAAGAGTCACTTTCATCAAATATTATTGGGCTCAAAAGTCTACTTTCTTGCCTGATTTCTGATGGTGAGCCTGGTGGTAAGCTTATTTCATTACTGCCTTCAAACATCAGTGATCTAATTTCTGAATTTTCATCACTGGAGCTGGAACTGGAAATAGGACTAGAATTGAAACTAGATATGTAGCTGGAATTTGAACTAGAAATCAATGGAAAATTTGAATGGAAATCAGGACTAGGATTTGAATTGGAACCAGAACTAGTCCTACCACCAGAACCATCTCTTTCATTTGGTGACTCTGCCCTTTCCATGTTTTGACTTGAGGGTGACACACTGTGCACTGAATCACTGTCACTGTCAATGAGGTCCCTTGACTCACTGAATCTTGTCACTGTCTGTGTTAATGTGCTCTGAATTGTAATAGATGTTGCATCATATAAATCAGTATTTAAAATTCTGTGACTGGGAATACTGATGGTACTGACATAAGCTGTTGTATCTGTCTGCTCAAAAGGTGGAAACATATGCCTAAGTCCTCCTTGTTCACTTTCTAAAGTGACAGTGTTGTTTAGTGTCTCAGATGTTAACAGAGTTCTGCTAGCTATGCTATCACTATAAGAATATGCCCCAAGATGAACTTGTCCTACTTCAAGATCGAACGTTACGGTTGAACTTATCTGTTCCACTTCCCAAGATTCACCATCACTGATTGTGTCTGAAGAACTTTCTTCTTGAACAGCATTCCTTGTTCCAGAAGTTGAAAAAAGACCCCTATTTTGCAGCTCAGGTTCAGTTATTTGCTGTCTTGATGTTTCTTGGTGCTGAATTCTAGAAAATAACTCAGCCTCCTCTACTCGAAGCTGCTCAAAAGTCTCAGGTGCTATATTCTGATGAAATCTTAGTAAAAGTTCATTCAGTGAATTTGGAGCTGAACTACTTTCAATTCGTGCTCTGGTTCTCCGATGCTCTGGGCTCCTGCTTCTTGCTCTTCGCTGACCTCTGGTAACTGGCACTTCTGTTAATGCTTCAGTTGTACTTTGTTCTGATGTAGGTGGTCTTAAAAGTGTTGATTCAGATTGTGTATTTTCCACTTGCCTTTGGATGTTTTCCATATTGTCTCCTCTGGGAAGTCTTGTAGATGGTACATATTCGTTCTCTGGATTTGGGCTCCCATTATTAACATTAAAATTCATTTCTAAACCAAATCTGGAATTATTGCTATTTGAATTAATTTGGCTCAGTTCTTCCCAAGATTGGTTTTCTGTTTGCCCACTTGTCACATTTTCAGTTTGTCCAAAAGAGTTATTAATCCAGTCTAGTAGAGAGTCGCCACTAGATGTATTGTCAGAAGAATCTCCTCCACCTGTTAACAAAAAAAAGTGGGGGCTGAAAGGAACTACCAAAATTAGAACCATCATAAAATAGCACTCTGAAACCTTGTTTCAAAAGCAAACAAAAAATTAGAACTTTAAGACTCAGATGTTTTAAACTTATTTCACATTTATAGAGTTAATATTTTGTAAACTACATTTTCTAGATTTACAAGTAAAGGCAGGAAAGTTTGAGTTCCTTTTGAAAAGAGCTAGCTAATCCTAGATAAATTTAGAGAATTGTTTTTTTTTTTTTAAAGGAATCTGGAAGAAGTCTGTTTTCAATATTTCATCATATATATGGCTTGTGTACCACCGTGGGAGGACAGTCGAGACAACATTTTTTTTACTCCACTGTCAAAACACTAATGCAATTAAACAAGGTTAGGGTACAGTGCTAGTATTTTAGTTCAGTTTACATTACAGCCTAATTCTCATTAGCCTACAACATGACTTCTTCCAGGCTCTTAAGTGCTTATGGTAATATATAAAGTTGTTTTAAAATATAAGACTATTGTAGCCTTGCCCAAATTTAAATTAAGTTTATAGCTTTAAAAGTTTTTGAATACTTCTTAATGTTACCAAGATTTTGAGTTGACGTGAAATTGAAGGTCAGATCAAATGAATAGACTGTATTTAAGAACCAAAGTATTATATATCGTTTTCATTCGATAGTAAAATTCTCTACTTCACACTAGGAGAGAAGCACCAGACCTGATTAGAGCAGGATTTCTCAACCTTAGCACTGTTGACATTTTGGTGCTGGATGATTCTTAGTTTTGGGGAGCTATCCTATACATTGTGAGGCGTTTGGCAGTATCCTTGGCCTCTGCGCACTATTTGCCAGTCATCATTTTTGACAACCAAAAATATCTCCAGACATTGTCAAATGTCCCTTGGGGACTGGGGGCAAAATTACCCCCAGTTGAATAGAGTATATATATTTTTTTGCTGGAGAGGAATTCCCTGTCTTTATAGAAAAAATAATTCAGGAAGTAGGAGGAACTTTTAGTTGAGATAGAAAACCAAGAAAAATATCAATAGGGTATTTCACACTGTTTCCCAATTAAAGTAACGCAAATGTGAACTGGGGGGAAAAATATACCTTGACATTCTTACCAAAAATCAAGTAAATACCAGTTCTTTTTAATGAGAAGTTACTTAGCACCAAATTAATGTGTGTCACTTCTGTATCATCTTTGGTTGATTCTACTATGAAGTTCCTTACCCATCCCATTCTATTCTCCCTAAAAGTGAAATATACCTGTATTTTCGTCTAAATTTTGTGGTGGGTTTTCTTTAATTCGTTGAAGTCTCCTCTGCAACTCTTCTAATGTAGTTTCACCTGGGATGCCCAGCAAATTGTTATCCCTCATTAGCTTGTAATCTTCTTCACTCAGGTTATTTACAAATTGATAGAAATCTTCTTCCCGGAACAACCGGTCCATCTGACTTCTGCGCAGGGCCGCAGATTTATCTTCTTTGTCATCGGAACCTGAATTTTCCATCCTGATGAATGAGTGGAAAGATATTTGACTTTTATGACATGCTGTTGAAAAACAATAACTGGGTCTTAATTTATATACGAGTATATCTATATAATATATGAAATAAACTAACTGGATTCCCTTTCTGCTTCAGTTGGAGTGTCAGAACCCGACGCGGTTGGATCTGCCTCCGCGTAGGTTTCTCCTCCCTCCCTGACCACAGTACTGCAGTTCCTGATGAGTCCCTCCTTAAGAAAAGCCGTTATCTGAGAGCTTGCTAGGCACCGTTGCCTAGGTAACCACTGCACTCCTCATTGTTACCAACTAGGGACTATATTCAAGGTAGGTTTCATTTCATTCAAAACCAGCAGATACTGCCGAGGCTTATTGTGTGCCAAGCACTGTCCTTCACCTCCTTTTACCTGCATGAGCCTATTCTCCAGCTTTCAGGAGGCTTTTCCAGGTTCTGCTATGCTCTAGTTATTTGTTTGTTAAAGAACCCAAATACAGCTAGTTATATTACATATGACTGCCTTCTTCAAAATGTCACAGCAAAGTCATTCTAGTCAAATGTAACAATTCTCATTTTCAGGTGCCCAGGGAACTAACTCTTTCTTTTCTCCTCATGAATTCCTCAAATCATCAATACTCACTAAGAAAGCCCATGGTTTTTGATAATTTACCAGAGCCATAGCTGAATTTCTTTAGTTGGGTCTTTTCCTTTTCAATCTTTTATTATCATTTTTATTATTATTATTTTTAAATATTTTTATCCTTCTCACTCTTACTGGCCTCATCTTTTATTCTACAGTCCCTCAAGCTTCTATGAAAGCAAAACAAAACAAAACAAAAACAAAAACTTTGGCAGGTTTTCTGGTCAATTCCTTAAGGAAATTTCCACAAAACATAGTTTCATTTTTGTTCTCCTTTCTCATAAATATTATAAATAATCCTTAAATCTAGCCAGAACATCACAGGCACTTTTAAAACAGATCTAAAATAGCTATTTTGCCTGCTGTAATGTGTACTGATTTTCCTGATTTTGTTCCATGTATGTTAGTGCAGCCAGGATGGCATAGTGAGAATAACGCTCATTTGCAGTGCTATCTGAAGGAGACCTCTAAGAGTTTTTGGACTCATTAATATTACCAGTCCCACTTAACACTTGTTTTGGAATCCTTCAACTTGTTCATGTAAAGACAAGATTTGGCTATGGAATTTGAAACACTGTTCAGTTGGACTTATTTAACAATGAATCTGTCCAGCATAAACAATCACTTAGTGTCCACTAGAGATATGTCAAATATTGCAGAAATCTGTACTCCCAAGTAATTTATTTTCCAGGTGATGGAAACGTCACACAGAAACTGCGAAAATACAATATATTATATGCGATAAGAGATTTATATCTATAATACTGTATAAGTACAAGTGTGATGATTATTTAATGGGAATTGGGGAATATTTCACAGATAGTACATTTAAATCTGGATCTTTATAATTATGAGTTTCTACTGATGGAAAGTGTCAGTTGGGTATGTGTTGGTGAAGAGAGAATATGTCAGACTAAAGGAATAGACTTGAAAGACCTTGGCTTCTTTGGGGAACTGTGGCCACAATTTTGGAGTTGGGGTGGAAATGATGTGAAATTTATCCCAGAAGGAATAATTGACACAAACTATAAATTGAGTTTTGAGTTTTTCCTGTAAGAAATAGGACATAGATTAAGATGTTTTATTATTTTTTGAGAACAGATAATGGATTTTGTTTTTGCCGCTTAGTGTCCACTTAATGATAATAGCACCCTGATTTTCTTGAAGGAAAAACCCATTTTTCAATCTTAGTCCAGTTGGTTTAGGTTCAGCTGAATTCACTGTCACAGATAAAGGAAAGGACACATGATACAGCCATGTCTAATCAACAGATTTCAAATTGCTGATTATGGTAGCTGGTTTAAGCATGGGCATGTGACCAAAAGTGTATTTAAAAGTTAAATCTGGGGCGCCTAGGTGGCGCAGTTGGTTGTGTATCTGACTCTTGGTTTCGGCTCAGGTCCTGATCTCAGGGTCATGGAATCAAGCCCTTGCTCAGCAAGGAGTCTGCTTGGGTTTCTCTGTTCCTCTACTCCTCCCCCCGCCCCCCCGTGCTCTCTCTCTCTCTCACACAAATAAATAAGTCTTTAAAAATTTTTTTTAAAAAGTTAAATCTGAGATGTTATCTATAACTATTGAAAATGAAAAATTATTTTTTAATGTGGTTGCTAAGCTGGTAGGATGTAAACCTGAAGATGAGGAAAATCAACATAAAGAGACAAACAGATGGAGAAAGGGCCAGATACCTAAGAAAAAATTTGAGAAATACCTGAAGCTAGATGTGCCTTAGGATCTTTAGCTCTAGTAAACCAATGTATTTCTTCTTCTTTTTTTTAATGTAAGGTTTGTGTAGAATTTCTGTCACTTAAAACTGGAAGGTTCCTAATAGTTGTAACAAGAGAGTGATATGATCAGTGATCTAGTCAGATGTCAAAAGGTAATTTTTAATAAATTTACCACCTAAAACTTATTTGCTATTGTCCATTTTATAAAGCTAACTTGTTTATATAAGTTTAATTGGGTTTAGTCTTTTATGAAAATATAAGAATACAGATTTCTTTTCTGTCATTTATTTAATAAGTATCAGACACTGAAATTGTATATAATTAAGTTGAAATAAATGAGCAATTATTTTCATTTGATTATGAATCAAATCTGGTTAAGCATATAATGTTAATCTGTTAGGTAAATTTCCTACTTCTCTGTACCATGAGATCCTTTTAAAGTGTCCCTATTTTCGTATGTGTTTCACATATTATACAATGTTTTCTGATACCTTGGCCCAGTAATGCTCATTTAATTGTCAAATGAAGAGAAAATATCCTGAAGTAAATTACCACTGAGCATTTGGTTTATATTAAGAAACGGAATGGTTCTGGTGGGAACTAAAATGTCTTTCACTGATACCTTAATAAAGAGTGAGATAATGTTATGTGACCAATTAGCTCCCTGGTGGGATTTTTAGGATGCCTAAGTTTAGCAAAGTCTTAATTAGTGTGAGTAGGTATGTGCTTGTGTGTGCACATACGCATATAGGTGTGATGTGTTTAAAAATTTTAAACAGATGTTTGGTTAGGTTAATAACCACTGGCTCAAGTGTAGTTTCTGGGTACTAGTAATAAGTCTATTTCAGTTAAGTCTTGAAGTTTCCTTTGCCATGTGAATGTACTTCATCTCAAACATGGAGTTCCTACAGCATTATCATTATTGTCTGCTTTAAAGTCTTGTTTTTGATATTTGTTATCAAACACCACAGTTGATGTTTCCAAACATTATTTGAATTCAGTGTATTTAAAAGCAATATGCTTGAGGCAGTTCAGTATATAAGAAAGAGTATTGAGGGTGCCTGGGTGGCTCAGTCGGTTAAGCGACTGCCTTTGGCTCAGGTCAAGATCCTGGAGTCCCAGGATCGAGTCCCGCATTGGGCTCCCTGCTCAGCAGGGAGTCTGCTTCTCCCTCTGACCCTCCCCCCCTCTCATGTGCTCTCTCTCTCTTCTCATCCTCTCTCTCAAATAAATAAATAAAATCTTTAAAAAAAAAAAAAAGAAAAAAAAAGAGTATTGAGAATTTAGAGACCCAGGTTGAAGACTAATCATTAATTCGTTATTTGCCCAGTCATTTAAACTCTCTAGACTCCCATTTCTGAAACTTTAATATGACAAAGTTGAATCTGTTTTTCAAAGTTTGATTTAGTCAGTTGCTTAGACAGAGAACTGGGCAGTGGGAATTGAAAAGAGTACCTGAACCATAGTGGTGCTGGATTGGCAAGCGTGAAGTAGAGAGGAAAGGTTGAATGGGGATTAAGTTAGTGCAGCAGCGCTGAGCTAACAGAGAAGCAAGAGAATCAGAACAAGTCCAAATTCCAATATCAAGCTAGGAATAACTGTCTCCCAGAACATTAATTCAAAGCCAATAAGTTGAAATGGAGTATTAAGCCATAGAAGGCTATTCTAGATGGCCATAGATGAAATGGAGTATTAAGCCATAGATGGCTATTCTAGAGTCAGGGCAAGGTCATGACAAGCTGGGGGATCAAAGCCATGAGGTAGTAGCATATGTGTATGACTTTGATTTTAGCTTGCTAAGTTAAAATATTTATACTTTGGATCTCTGAAGGTTGGTCCTTGGTTGTCTTAATATTTTTGTTTATAAGACATTTGAGATGAATGACCTCAATATTTTTTTGTTTCACAATTTTATGAATGAGAATATAATCACAACAAATTTTAATTTTTAAGACACCAGGAAAAACATTTTAAATTTTAGAAGGTAGTTACAGTACAGTATAAGCATAAGCAAAAAGATACAGCATGTTATTAGTACTTACAAAGTTACAAGTTACTTCCTTCTTAACATTTTTCATATTTAAATTCATAAATGAAGATAAGATTTACCATTTTGGGGGTGAGGGGAAAAATAAAGGCATATTTATCATCTGCTAAATGTGCTCACTGTATGCTTTGTTATATATACATGCAAGGCCTAGGTGACTGGAAGTGCAATTGTTAGACTTTTTAATAAACTGGATAGCCCTTAGTTTCTTTGTAGCACATCATCTTTACATAGGAGCAATCAGGACATAACATGAAATATTTAAGCATTCTACACTAGGAAATAGCACCTTAATAGCTAACCGGCATTACTCAGCTGCTATACAACTATGTCTAGGGCACAAAAATACATAAAAGATTAGAGCTGTGTTTGATAACCCTTTAAAAAATCAATTCTTTTAACCTTAAATGTTTTTTATTTTTTAAAAGATTTTATTTATTTGAGAGAGAGTGAGAGAGTGAGAAAACGTGCAAGCTAGGGAGGGGCACAGGGAGAGGGAGAGGGAAGATCTCAAGCAGACTCCCCTTTGACGGAGTGGGAGCCCCTGATGTGGGGCTCCATCCCACAACCCTGAGATCATGACCTGAGCCGAAATCAAGAGTCGGCTGCTTAACTGACTGAGCCACCCAGTGCCCTTAGGAGGCCTTTCTTTCTTTCTGGGTCTTTTTTTTTTTTTTTTTTTTGAGTAGGTCTTTCTTTGGAAAGGATGATGGCAATGATGAAATGATGAGTCAATTACTAGACAGTTTTTAACTACTCAACAAAAAAAGGCTGCATGTATTTCCTTAAATCAGGAGGCCACAAATTAGATCAACCATCTGTTTATTTCAAGCACAAAGTCAGCAGTATATAAAGAAAAATAAAACTTTCCCTGAAATATCCAAATCCATAATAACTTTAAGTTGCTCACCTCACTAACTTATAAGATATTTGAATAAGAGCAAGGGCAAAAAGAAGTTTACCACTTGAGGCAAAAGTAGAATTTAGGCAACATGTTAAAGAATGGACTTCTCAAGCTCTAGTGGCTGGTTCTAAGGACCTTTTGATCAAATAAGTATGTTGTTCTCCTTCCCTCCCCTTCCATGAGTCCTCAGTTAGGTTGCTTGCTGACTCATAACCTAAGAGTGCACCACTCCTTCCTCTTCAGGATACCTGAAGAGATTCTTAGATTGCAGTCTGGACTTGGGTTTCCTTTCTGGTGGAAGGCTTTTGGATCTAGACCTGGACCTGGTTGGGAAGGAAGAACTGGACACTGAGGGCGACTTGGACTTCGATTGTTGGGTAGATCTAGATGTAGAGGTTGATGGTGATCTACTGTAAGAGCAAGAGCAAGACTTTATATGGCCAAAGCCAGATCTTCCCTGAAATCAGGATTGGCTTCTACTGTTGGAACAGCACTGATGCTTGGGGCTTTGGCTCTGGCATTTGTGCCTGTGGGGAGGAGCTCTCTGGCAGCAGTGGCCACAATGGAAATCTAGTGGGCGACCATCGTGTGCCATCTGTACCCACAGTTTGTGGCTGTCCAGCACAATCCCGTGAAGGGCAACCATGGTGATGTGGCACTTGTAGAAGCAAACGAAGGCAAAGTCACAGAACTCTAGTGAAGTGGCCCTGTAGGATGTACACATTGCTGATGTGCCCATATTTCTCAAAGACTTGCCACAGGGTGTTGGCTGAGGTGTGGTAAGTCAGGTTGTTCACCTTCAGAGAGATCATGGCCTTTGAGAGCTCAACCTGGGCACTGCAAACTGAGCCCCAGGAACTGAAAATCTGGGAAGACTGACTGCAAGTTGGCCCAGGTGGCTGCAATGGTTTTCTCAAGTTTGTTCTACTTGAGGCTCCTTTTTTGTGCCTGTGTCACTTGCCTTCTGCATGTGGGTGCTTAAAGACACTAGAATGTTTGACACAGCTCTGCCTATCTTCAGAGCTGAGACTGCCTGAGAAACAACTTCTTACAAATTTTTTTTTTCATGAATGTTCAGGATTATAACACGTCTTTTTGTGAGGTTTTCGGTGTATTTCTAAACACCCAGTTGCAATTACAGATAAAAGTATATACATATAGGTAAAATTATGTGATGTGAAATACATTGCAGTGCTGACTCATATAAGCTAGAAACATTTGTTGACTTAGAGACAAAAACAAAAAAGAAACAAAGTACCAAAACAAATCATGGACAGGTAAGATGATTCAGTTGTAATAACAGGCAAAGAGAGATTGAGAACTACTCGCAGGATGTGAACTGCAATCAGAAACTCAATATAGGCCCCCTTTTCTGCCTGAAAAGTAGAATTAAAGGAGTCAAAGGCACTATGATCTGTGATTCCAAATTATATAATTGAATATAATCCAGTTTATTAGAATTTACTGCTTCCTCATTAATTGACCCAATATACTGTCTGATAGAGTAAGCTCCTTTGACATGACTTTCATTTTAAAAATTGTTTCTAGGGGCGCCTGGATGGCTTAGTCAGTTGAATGTCCGACTCTTGATTTCACCTCAGGTCATGATCTCAGGGTTGTAGGATCAAGCTCCTTGTCCGTCTGGCTCCACACTCAGCAGGGAGTCTGCTTTTTTCTCTCTCTCTCTCCCTCTGCCCCCCCCCACTCTCTCTCAAATAAATAAATCTTTCAAAAAAATAAAAATTGTTTTTAGAACTAATAATTATATTTCATCAAATTATTGACAAGACATCTTTTCTCATGAATCATGTCCATTGCACTCCAATAAATGAGCTTCATAATCCCAGGGAGTAGAAAATAATATTTTATTAAGTATTTCTCATCTTCAATGATTTTGTGTGCTCTTTGCAAGCCTAGGCATGAGATCTCATGAGATTTCACCAATGACATAGTGAGATTAGGCGAGATCCCATGAGATATGGACTGAGGGATTTCAAAGACTTGATTGTACCTGGTGGGATTAGGCTTTGTATCTTGCCTGAGCTCCATGAGATCTTACAAGATTTTGCCAAAGACAGGGTGAGATTTGCGGAAGATCTCATGAGATTTGGAGAGGGAGGGTTTGGAGGATTGTATGTGTGCTTGCAGGATTTGGTTGGAAATCTCGCCGGAGATCCATGAGATGTCGAGATATTTTGCCCAAGACAGGGTGAGATTTTGGCCAGATCTCACGAGATTTGGACAGTGAGGTCTTGATAATTGCATGCAAGCTGGTGGGATTGGGCCCAAAATCTTGACTGAGCTCCATCAGATGCCAGGAGATTTCGCACAAGTCGGGGAGAGAATTTTGGTGAGATCTCACAAGACCTGGACTGCTTGGATTCAGAGGATTGAATGTACCTGACCATCGTTGGTGGGAAATCTCACTGCAGTAATGTGAGATTTCATGAGATTTTGCCGAAGGCAGGGCAAGATTAGGTGAGATTGCAGGAGATATAGACTGCAAGGTCTCAAGGTTTGAATGCACTTGGCGGGATTGGGTTTTATATCTTGCCCAAGGTCCCTGAGATCTCGTGACATTTTGCACAAGACGGGGTGAGATTTGGGTGAGATCTGGGTGAGATCTCACGAGATTTGGACAGCGAGATCTCGGAGGAGTGGATGGGAACTGGCAGGATTTGCCAGGAAATCGCGCTTGAGCTCCCTGAGATCTCACGAGATTTTGCCCAAGATGGGGCGAGATTTGGGTGAGATCTCACGAGATTTGGACAGCGAGATTTCGGAGGAGTGGATGGGAACTGGCAGGATTTGCCAGGAAATTGTGCTTGAGCTCCCTGAGACCTCACGAGATTTTGCCCAAGATGGGGCGAGATTTGGGTGAGATCTCATGAGATTTGGACAGCGAGGTCTTGATAATTCCATGCAAGCTGGCGGGATGTGGCCCAAAATCTTGACTGAGCTCCATGAGATCCGACGAGGTTTCGTAAAAGACCGGGCGAGGTTTGGGAGATAACCCTCGAGATTTGGACCTTGATGTTTCAGAGGCTTGATGAGAGCTGGCAAGATGTGGCGCAAAATCTCTCCCAGCTCCATGATATCTCATGAGACTTCCCCAAGACAGGGTGAGATTTGGGTGAGATCTCATGAGATTTGGCCTGAAATGGTTCAGAGGAATGGATGCACCTGGTACGTTTGGCAGGGTAACTCAAACAGGCTCTGTAAGATCAGGAGATTTTCCCAAGATGGGGCTAGATTTGGGTGAGTACTCACGAGATTTGGACAGCGAGGTCTTGATAATTGGATGCAAGCTGGCGGGATTGGGCCCAAAATCTTGACCAAGCTCCATGAGATCCCAGGAGATTTCAAACAAGTTGGGGCGAGATTGTTGTGTGCTCTTTGCAATTGTTATTTTATAGATATGTGCTCTGGTTATCCATTGTTGCATAATAACTTACATCAAAACTTAGTGGCTAAAACCAATGATTTATCATTATTTTATCACACAATTATAAGGCACTGGAATTCAGTCACAGTATAGTAGGCCTTGTTTCTTTTCCAATATATCAGCTAAATTAGCTAGGATGACTGGGATAGCTTCTCTGGAACTAGTGGGTAACAGCTGGTTCCCAACACTCTCCACCACCCTACCTCATCTCCTTTTCTAGAGCCACTCCATGTAGCTAGCCTAGCAATTCTAATCTTACTAGATTTTTTACATAGCAACCCAGGTTTATAAGAAACCATAGTAGAAGCATCGGCCTTTTATTTTTTTTTTGAAGCATCGGCCTTCTTAAAGTCTAGGCCCAGGGCAGTATATAGTATCCATTTTGCATTACTTCTAGGATATTCCATTGGTCAAAGCAACTATAGGCCAGACCAGCTTCAAAGGAAGAGAAAAAGAATCTCTCATTGAAAGAAGTGTTAAGGATTTACAGCCATCTTTAATCTACCATAATCAATCCTCCGGACAGATAATATTTACATTCTTCTCACATGAAAAAATAGATTCACCCCCTTTCAAGACCACCAAAGTGTGAATATCCAGGACCTTGTCATATTAATTGGGCCTAGGTTAGAAGAGACTCTTCAGGTACAATTTCTTGAGTCACTCCTCTCAATCAGACCTGTGAAATAAAGAGGCAAGTGATTTGCCCTCCTCCCATGTAATGTACACTTTTGAGCTAGACATAAGATAGCCTTAATAGATAATTCTGTTCAACAGGAGTACTAGTCCACAGTAATTCTAAAATTCAACTGGGCACACGTTTCCAGGTCCTTGGTTAAGGCCTCGTCCCATTCCCTGAGTCACTAATTGGTCCTTTGGTATCTTAGTTCAGCCTTCTGAGTCATCCTATCTTCCTTCAAATAAGTAGTCCATGTTAGTAGCAGAGTACCTTTCTTAGTGTTTTCCTGTGTGTACAAGGTTGAGAGTACCAAGAATTTTTCTCATTCTGAACTGTTTCTGTCCCTTTTAGTCTAAGCTCACAGTGCTTCTAATAGCACAAATTCTCTGTCAGGTTGCTTATGATTCTTATTGGATGTTCACTCCATTAAACAAAATCCACACCCACATTTCTCTCTGAGACAAGCCCTTATTTACCTTTGGCCATGTGAGGCTGATGTGAGTTGCCTAGCAAAGAATAAGTGAGGGATGTCCTAAAATCTTTCTGAGAACTTTAAAGGGATTGGATAGCTACACCCTTTTCTTCTTTACACTGAGACTGTGTTTTACTGTCCAGGTTTTGTTCTATCCTCTGAGGCCATTGTTTACCTTTGGATCTTTTCTTAGCTGGAAATGCTGTCCTAGGCAGCCTTTTTTATCTACATTTTTGTTCTAAAATTGAACAATTTCTTCTCTAGTTCATCTTCGGTCTTCTCATATATCATCAGAGGCATTTAAAGAAGTCAATTGAATTTTCTTTTTACTCTTTCTAGACATATCCTTAGATTTATGAATTTATTAGGTACACTTGGCTATTTTCCACAATACTCCAGATGATGGTTTTGCTAATCATTTTGCAGTAGATAATTTAGGTGTCCAGTTCTCCAGGTACTCCTTTACTTTCTTTCAGTTCTTTCAAATTTTAACAATTATGTCATGGCCTACTAAGGGACACAGGATAAGCAATTTTTAGTTGTTCAAGCTCCTTTATCACTGTCTCAATAAAAAAGATTTTAGCTCTTGATTACATGACTTAAGAGAAACCATTCCAAGGGGCGCCTGGGTGGCTCAGTCGTTAAGCGTCTGCCTTCGGCTCAGGTCATGATCCCAGGGTCCTGGGATCGAGTCCCACATCGGGCTCCCTGCTCGGCGGGAAGCCTGCTTCTCCCTCTCCCACTCCCCCTGCTTGTGTTCCTGCTCTCGCTGTCTCTCTCTGTCAAATAAATAAATAAAATCTTAAAAAAAAAAAAGGGAAGAAACCATTCCAAGGTAAAGGTGAATTGATGGATATTTTGTCTCAATTAACAAAAATAACAGTATACATGTCAGAAGTGTTAAAAATTATATGGGCTTTTATCCATTTTAAGGACTCTGCCTTTGTATAAATTGGTTTTATGAGAACAAGTCATAGATTCTTCATGAAAATCAGATTTGACTTATGTCAGAGAGTAGAGAGCACTGAATTAGCATTTGGGGACTTAGATTCCTATCCTGGCTTCACTATAAATAAGCCACAATACCTGAGGCAGTCAAACCCTGGGTTTAGGTTTTAATCTTTCTTAAATGAGGGAGTTAGACCAGGTGATCTTTGTTCTATCCCAGCTGTAAAACATCACTTACCTAAAATTGTTGAAATGTTCTTTTTAAAAACTTTGACAAAAATTCAAACAAATTTATTGAAACTAATATTACAATTAAAATGCTAAAAGTTCTTTTCAAAATGATAGTTTGCAGGCTGTGCTGGATTCAATTCTCTGGTAACAATTTACTCATTTAAAATGATTATCACTGTATGATTTGGATCAATTAAAGAATGACTTCAGAAACTTTAAATGTTTGTTATCTAAGGCATATATCCCTGATTTAAAAGTCAGGAAAAATGTGTTCCTGTTTTACTGTCCCCTTTCATTGCCTATAATTTGAGGCAATAATTTTTTTTTTAAGATTTTATTTATTTATTTGACAGAGAGAGAGAGAGCGAGAGCAGGAACACAAACAGGGGGAGTGGGAGAGGGAGAAGCAGGTTTCCCGCCGAGCAGGGAGCCTGATGGAGGGCTCGATCCGAGGACCCTGGGATCATGACCTGAGCTGAGGGCAGACGCTTAACGACTGAGCCACCCAGGCGCCCATTGAGGCAGTAATTCTTAACAAATTGTAACACCTGTTGTAGTTAACAGGGTCCTGTATTTTGTGAGGTGATTTGAGATTTTCTAAATTCAGCATCAACTTTGCCCTTGCAACTCAAATAATTGGAAGTCTAATAGAAACTTTTCTCCATGGAATTTATCCTCCTTTCTCAATATTCCTATTTCTTTATTGTCCACAAATATTTCTAGATTTACTACTACAGACCTTTTCTAGATGCCATATGTTTCTCTATTTATCTATTAGATGAAAGCATTAAAATGAATTGGTTAAATACACTCAGTGGGGGGCGCCTGGGTGGCTCAGTTGTTGAGCGTCTGCCTTCGGCTCAGGTCATGATCCCTGGGTCCTGGGGTCGAGCCCTGCATCGGGGTCCCTGCTCCCCGGGGAGCCCGCATCTCCCTCCCTTCTCCCTACCACTCCCCCTGCTTGTGCTCTCTCTCTCTGTCAAATAAATAAATAAAATCTTTATTAAAAAAAATACTCGGTGGCTCCTCTAAACCTCTTTATTTGATATAAAGGATTGTAAACCTGAGCCACTAGAAGAAAGCCATACGGTACATTGTAGTGGCTTCCCAAGTAGATCTCCTGGGATAAAGTGTGTGGATCCAAATGTGTAAGTAGTGGAAATCCATTTTAAAGCAATATTTATAAATATAACTCAGTAAATTAATTTTTTGAGTTTCATTCCCAAATTTCTTGATTTCAGAGTTGTGATCCAGGATTCTAAAACCAATAACCTCTGAGTTTAGTAGCTAGTAAGTAATATAACCTAAAAACCCTGCATATAATCCTGGAACATGGTGACCCAGTCAAGGTCTTTTCACTTTCTAGTCCTGTGTGAGAGGCTGATTAGCCTTTCCTAGTCAAAGCTCCCTTACTGTCTTGTTGCCATACTGAAAATACAATACTCAGCATAAACTGGGTGGAAGATATCTTAAGGCAGGGCTGTGATTTGCTTGACAAGGCCCTGAAAAAAACTGTATGTCTCACAATGGAATATTATTCTGCCTTAAAAAAGGAAATCCTGCCATTTGCAACAATATGTTTGAATCTGGAGGATATTATATTAAGTCAAATAAGCCAGTCACAGAGGGACAAATATTACATTCCATTTATATGAGCTGCCTAAAATAGTCAAACTCATAGAAATAGGGAATAGAATGATGGTTGCTAGGGGCTGGGTAGGGGAAGGGGGAAAAGGGGAGTTCAACAGGTATAAAGTTTCAATTATGCAGGATGAATAAGATCTAGAGATATCTCTGTTGTACAATATAGTGCCTATAGTTAACAGTAATGTATTGTGTACTTAAAAATATGTTAAATGGGTGGATCTCCTGTTAAGTTTTCTTATCACAAAACAAAATGAAACAGAACAAAAAAACCCAAAGAGACTCAAGGAAACTTTTGGGGATGAGGTATATGTTTATTACCTTGATATAATGATTTCATGGCTGTATGCATGTGTACAAAGTCACCAAATTGTATACATTAAATATGTAATGAATATTCTATATTAAATATGTATTACATTATATATATTAAATGTATGTGATTTTAATGTATACATTAAATATGTGCAGTTGTATATAAATATACATTTATATGTTAAACATAAATTATATACATTAAACATGTAGAATTCTACCTCAGTGATGCTGTTTTAAAAAAAATAACAAAAAATGATGGTTGGTATTCAGAGGAGCAACAGCATGAAGCTTTTACCACCTTTAGAGATGAAAGGCAAGAGTTGGAAAAACTGTTGCCAAAATTTATGAGAACTTGGAAGTGGGCCTGCCCAAGAGGAGAGCTAGTCATCCTGGGATTCAGAAATTACCCAAGATGTGGCTCTGGAGCAAGGAAGGAATGGAGGAGATATCCCCAACCTTTCTTCTCCTCACTTATATCCGGTTAATATTTCTCTTCTACTGAATTCAAAATGCAGCTAAGAGAGTCTGGGAGCTGCAATGTGAATGGGACAACCTCCCAAGGCACAGAACAATTAAAGAGCAGAAAATAAAGCAGAATATGTGAACAAACAGAATGACTAGCATATCCTGTATGTTAGTCCTGCCTTCCTAGGATCATGAATGCCTTGAGTTAGGCAGATACCTGTTTTACACTAAAATATCCACAACAAAAGGCCATAAGTAACCCCTTGTGTTTCCCTGCTTGATAAAATAAGTGCTTCATTTTGCAAGAGGGATCTCTCAGAATATTTTTGTTCTTGGTTTTTCGGCTTAGTTTTGTCTTGTTTTCCTCCTTGAAGTCCCATGTTCTTATTGAATTAACTGTCTACCTCTGAGTCAACTGAGTTTGTAGTTTTATTTTAAAGAGTTAGTGAAGAAAACTTTCAGAATAAATCTGATGAGTGGCATTATAATAATGCAATCTTGAGGATCCTTCTCAGTCTTTTTTGAATCCTTCTGATTTTGTTCAGGCTTCTACTTTCTACATTTATCCTCAAGCTGAAATGAAGATTTAGGCCCTGCCTTAGTGGCTCCTACTGGTAAATAAGCTGAATTTGCCTATTTATCAGGGTCAGCTCCATGGCCAGAGTTGATTTTGGTCTCATGTGCCTTACTTTTGAACTGTAGTTTATGTCTTATTCTATTTGTCATCATCTCTCAAAAGCTTTACCAGAAAAAAATATAAATCTCATCCACTAAGGCAGAAAAATGGGTTGAACTTTCCCATTTGATGTTTTATGCATTGATGTTCCTTATGTTGTCCCAATTTTCTCTTCATGAGAGACTTGATAGAAAGCAAAAACTTGAGTCCCAACTTAGTTCATAGTGCGATCAAAATAGCATGGAGCTGGGCGCCTGGGTGGCTCAGTTGGTTAAGCGACTGCCTTTGGCTCAGGTCATGATCCTGGAGTCCTGGGATCGAGTCCCACATCGGGCTCCCTGCTCAGCGGGGAGTCTGCATCTCCCTCTGACCCTCCTCCCTCTCATGCTCTCTGTCTCTCATTCTCTCTCTTGCAAATAAATAAAAAAATTAAAAAAAAATAGCATGGAGCTGACATCTGCATTTTTAGGTCTGATTCAGCGATCAGTGGTGTGATTATAGGAGAGGTACTTTATTCTTCTATGTCTCAGATGATGGCATCGATAAAATAAGAGAATTGAACTATTTTATATTTAATATTACATTCAGCTTCTAATATTCTTAATCAGGACCTGAAGGTTATCAAAGGCTTTTTCTTCCAGTCAGTACCCTATAATATGAACAATGAAAAAAGGAGGTGACATTGCATTATTAAATGATTTTTATTTCCAGATAAAAAGTTGTTTACTCATTCTGTTCAAACACTGTTCTCTTACCTGATTTTAAAAATAAATAAATAAAACGTGTTGAGCAATAGGTCATTGAACTTCTGATTTTTCCTTTTCCTGTAATTTCTTAAAGTTTGTTCATCCTCCCTGTCCAGCTGAACCAAGTCAGTTTATTATCTCTTTTAGCTAAGTACCAACATTTTATTTCAGTGACTGTGATGATCACTGTCATAAGTTTGACTGATGCTCTCATTATAAATGATGATGTAAATATCCACCAAAAGTTCAGGAATGATGCAAAGAAACTCTTTGTGCCACTTGGCATCAAAAGATCTTAAAAGCAGATGAAGTACTGGGATCAGGAAAAAATGGCAGTAAGAAAGAGAAGAGAATGGAGAGTAATGAGAGATGAGAGATCCTCAGGCATGCAGTAGGATTCTTGCTTTTTAAAATAACTTAATATGAAAGAGAAAAGAATTCCTAGCCCATTATACTTAACTGTTTTTCCATTTTTCTGATTACTTAGAACTATTAAGATTGTATTAAAAATTATTTTTAAGTAATATTCTTTTCAGTAAAAATCTCTCATTGAAAGGATCTTATTTGGTCATTAAGTATTTTAGGCATTTCAAAAACAAACATAAATCATAGCCAGACATGGCTATTTGGAACTGACCTTAATAAACTGTCAAGAGAATTTGGTCTGGAGGCTGATGTTTAAACTTACTTTTGCTTTCTTTGGCTCCTCATTTCCCTCAAGAAACTTTCTAAGGGCTATGGGGCATGTCTTCCTAGAATCTATTCATTTTTCTCCCCAAATTTTAATTTATTTCTTTATATTCTTGGAGTTTATTATTAGAACCAAGCTCTCCCATGGGGATGGAGAGTAACACATTAGTTTTAATGAAAGGGCTAAGACCAGTAGCCCTTTCTTATTATATGAAATGGATAATTCTCAAATGCTGTGGGCTTTCCTTTTTTTCAGTCAATCTCTGGAGGGATCAATGAGAGGTTAAGCAATATTGGAGGATCTTGGCATCTACTTTCCTAAGAAAGCAGTAGAACAATTTCAGTTGTAGTTGTGGAAGAGTTTTCCCTTCTTCCCTTCTAGGTTCTTTGGCTGGTCTAATTAAATTGATATAAAATAGATTAACAGAAGAAAAACACAGAAGATTAATAACACGTATACCTCCTGTATACATGTGAGAGACCCAGGAAAACTGAGTAACTCCCCCAAATGGCCAAAGCCATCACCTTAAATACAATCTTCCACTAAAGAGAAAAGATGTGGGAGGTGGGGAGTCAGTTATGGGAGGTCACCAGGAAAAACACAGTAAACAAGGGTAAGGTTGTTAACTCAGATTTGAGTCCTGGTCTTCTCCATTGATAAGCGTTCCTAGGGATTTAATCCTCCTTTCTTACTGGTACAGAGAGGGAGATACAATTTCAAATGGAGATTTTCCTTATACATGTAAATGTTTTTTAGAGAAGGGTAACTAACATCTCACTTTTCACAGTTCCACCTGTGTCTGCTGCTGCTTAAAAATGACCAATTTAAAATAATCCCATGCCAAAATACACATTTTGAAGTGGCAAATTCTGCTCCCCTTCCTATGAAACTTTAAATATGAATTTTTCATAATCAAGAAGCTGAGTTGCTGTATCTCATTGAACCAGTCTGTTAGTTCTGAGAATTGGTCCGTTTAGTTGAATAGTTGTGTCTCATTTCAGGAGGTGGTCTTGCAGGTGGGCCCCCGAAGTTAGGCCTATATTGTACACGCAATTAGAAAATGAATAAGAGGTGTTTCTAGAGGTGCCTGGCTGGTTGGTTGGAAAGAACATGCACACTCTTGATTTCGAGGTTGTGAGTTTGAGCCCCATGTTGGGTGGAGAGATGACTTAAAAATAAAATCTTTTTTTTAAAAGCATTTCTATGGAAACAAAAGTAAAACAAAGGTTAATGGTTGGAGTAAATGATAAATCCAGTGTCTGAGTCTCGAGAGCTGCCAGTTGAGAAGATTTCTAGATGTCAGGCTCAAAGCACCTTCAGACGGATTAATGGTAGGCAATGGCAATCAGACAGATTTTCCTGGTTTGCAGTTTGAATGCCTCTGATGATGTCATTGGGTATACCAGTAAATTATCTGAGTGGCTCACAGAGCAACAGGAAAGAAGTAGATTGTCTAAATATGAGCTATTGTGATTTCTCTGAAGTTTATATCAAATCATCTTTCTTCACTTAGCAGGGCTTCAGGAAAAAGGGCAATTTTTGTTCTCAGTGATTCAAAGGAGGGGAGAAAATTGGAAGTGTTAGTTTGGAGAAGAGGAAACTTTAAGAATTTAGGAATTTAGGATCTAGTCCAGTTTGCACATAAATAACAAAACCTCGAAGACAATTAACATGACTTGAAGTAACAGGACTGGAATCTAATATCCAAACAAGTATTAGAGTTTCTAGGGAAGCATAATTTTTCTATGATCATCTTCATTTTTACCAAAGATAATTATGGAAAAACTAATTTGTCAAATAAGTCTAGTCTCAATAGATTTGGCTTGATTATTTACATAAATGTAGTAAGAATAGCAAGTGACCATAAAATTGCAGGCTCTTTTAAATTATGCTTTACTGGGACTTTTCATAAAAAATCTCAGATTGGACTTCTAAAAGCCCCTTGAGGTCAGGAAACCACATAAAGGACTTGCCATCAGACTTGCCCGTAATACCTGTAGATGTGGGTGAATTCCTCTTTTCTAGGTCTCTCAAATATCCTGGGGTTACTGTACCTCCAAAGAAGAGACCTTCCTTACTCA
Source organism: Mirounga angustirostris (assembly GCF_029215605.1). NCBI lineage: Eukaryota > Metazoa > Chordata > Mammalia > Carnivora > Phocidae > Mirounga > Mirounga angustirostris. The sequence continues at coordinate 29,803,453 of NW_026991719.1, read as the reverse complement.
CCTGGTTAGGTTATTGGGAACCTTGTAATAAACAAGGTACCAGGCTATTTTTTTCTGAGGGGTTTTATTGCCTGCTTAAAATCAACCATAGTTCCTTAAAACTGTCAGGCATATCTGATTCTCTGCACATCCACAAATTTGACATTCTAGTGCAAAGCCTTGATAATATAACCAGCTTCCAATTGTGTCCTCTTACAAGAAGAATGGATTCCTATTGAACTTACATAAATAACTATATTGCTGTGAACGTAACAGTAGTCATGGAGAAGTTCCAAATTCTGGTGGGATCAGGTAGGGAGAAAAAGATAAATGTTTCATCTTTGTTCACAAAAGTATATCTTACACCAAATTGTTCCAAGTCATAGATACCTTAAGAGAAAAGATAAAATGTTTTAAACAAAATGTCATAAAAATGATAATCATCTCATCAGTTCATTCAGTCCCATGTAATTAATTCTTGTTCGGCTTGAATCCAGTTTTTCTGTCAGTTCTTGAAATTCTTACCCAGTTCAATGGTGTGATCTTAAAGTTATCCTAAACCTGTACTCGGAGTTTTTTCTGTGAGTCTCAAGGAAGATGAAGCGGTTTTGCAGAAGCTTTAGAGGAAAACAAAAACAGTAAATGACAAAAGGCTTAAAAATGGCCATGATTAAATATCTGATAAGAGTCCATTATAATGCAGTTGACAAGGAAATTTACTTATTTCTGTGACAAATAACACTTCAAGACAATAACTAGAATTATAAGTGTAACATGCCAGGACATACAAGATTTCTAGGAGTTTCATACAGTTTCTAGAACATTACATTAAGAATATATATCCATGGGGCGCCTGGGTGGCTCAGATGGTTAAGCATCCGCCTTTGGCCCAGGTCATGATCTCAGGGTCCTGGGATCGAGTCCCGCATCGGGCTCCCTGCTCCTTGGGAGCCTGCTTCTCCCTCTGCCTCTCTCTCTCTCTCTGTCTGTCATGAATAAATAAATAAAATCTTTAAAAAAAAAGAATATATATCCACACAAATAAATTCTAAAAAGGTTTAGTATCACTTATTTGACAGTGTTCTTCATGTAATTTAACATACCAAATGAGCCTAAGTAGTGTAACATCTTTCTTTCTGTAAGGAGAGAGAGCAAATCTTTTGAGATGTTCCAGGGAACATTTATAAAATCCCAAAGTTAGTTCAAGGTGAAAAAAAACTTCATTTAGAATTTGATTTGGGGGAATTTGTCAAAAATATCAAAAGGTTTGGATACTTGATGAAAGAAAATCACAGATCATTATGAAATAATACTTAATATCCATTTAACCAAAGTGACAATAAAAGATTTCAAAGGCAAATACAGAAAATTATGTAACTGTCAGCAAAACTTAGGTCTTTTAATGTTATGAAGACTCAGTTTTCCTAATAATCAAAGACCTGATGATAAAGAGATACAGGAAATCATTTTGATGAAGCACAAGATCTTTGCTTTCTGAGCAGATTACTTAAGAAAAACCTTTTGCAATCTCTTATCATGAGAGATCAGTAGTTCAAGAAAACTTTGTGCTTTTAGTAGATGAAAGGAAATTTTTAGTTTTACATAAATACACTACTGATCTTAACGTTTATTTTTAAAAGCCTTATAATAACAATTCAATTTTAGCCACCTTGAATGCACAAGGTAAAAGTTTTCTTTCTTCCCAACTTCCTGTTTAATTTGTCCTTTATTTTCCCCTTTCCCAGTTTGAAATTACCAGTTTTACTTTGGGACAAACTTACTTTCTTTTCCCCTAACAAAAATGCATCTCTATACCTCATACCTTTTCTTATCCAAATAGAAATTCTATTTATCTTGCCCAGTTGTTTCCCTCATTATTTCTGCTGGCTTTAATCATATATTTTAGAAATTTTATTCCTTATTAACCTTAATTTCTTTTTTTTAAGAAGGATTTTATTTATTTATTTATTTGAAAGAGAGAGAGAGAGAGAGAGAGGACACGCAGGGAGAGGGAGAAGCAGGCTCCCTGCTGAGCAGGGAGCCTAATGTGGGGCTTGATTCCAGGACCCCAAGATCATGACCTGAGCTGAAGGAAGACGCTTAACCATCTGAGCTACCCAGGCGTTCTCTTAGTAACCTTAATTTCTAGTGAAAACTAAATAGTAAGCAATTGTGAACTGTCACACCAGTATTCTTTTAGATTGGCAAGTTTATGAATATATTTTATAATTTTTAGAAGAATATGCTTTTCAATAGTGCAGTCTTTTAATGTGACATTAGACCTGTGTACTAGTTGACTCAAATTTATCTTCAGTTTCTCTGCAGTAAGCCAAAAGTAGATAAACCTGTGTTCAGTAATTAATGTTTCACTATTTTATCTTATTTGGAAATGATCTAGATAGTCAATAAATTTCCATCATTTAACTTAGCAGAACTCTATTACTGAAAAGATTTTGGAAGCTATTTTTACGTACACGAACCATAAAATATAGTTATTGCTAAATAGTTGACCTAAAAACTCTTATCTCATTTATATCTATCTAAGCCACTTGCTCCCAACTATAATATTTAGACCACAGCCAAAAGCTTCAAGATATTAGACAAAGTCAGTCATTTCAAGCTGTTTTTCTTGCTGACAAGTGTTGTGAGATATTAACATGAGCTTATTTGACTAATAAATTCAGGCAGAATTAAAGTTTATGTCTGCTTTATATTCGGTGTTGATAACTCTAAACCAGTGAACTTACAGAAGCTTTAAACTGAGTGTTTTTCTAGATCACATGAAACCAAAACGCATTTGGGTTAGTTTCTATTGTATTTCTGAGAACTTTAGGAATAATTTATAAGCATTTAATTTTAAGCCAATTGAATAGAGTTTTTACAAATTAATTGTGGCAATACCATGTGGAGGTAGAAAAATGTCACACATCTATAAAATAAATATATAGGTATACATAAACTTACAGATACAAACAGATCTTATACTTTCATTTCAAAATTTTAGCCAGAAAAAAATAAAATAAAATTTAGGCCAGAAGATGGGTATAATAATGCAAAACTCATTAGTTTATAAAAGAGCCTTTGGATCCAAACTGTGTTTTTGGCAGATGGAATAAATTAATGGCACCTGCTTAGATGGCTGAAGTTTATTCTCATATTTGTGGAGAAGACATTTGAGGTTCTTCATTACCCCAATTTCCAAATATCCCCCCCCCTTCTTTCTTCTGATGAGAAACATGTCCCTAAAGTTTGGCTGTTAGGTCCTCAAGTAGGTGGGAGTAAATATCTATGTGACAGAGACACAGAGAAAACATCCAAGTTTTCTCCAAAGAGTTTTGGGGTGTATTTGCCTATTATCCAAGGTTTAGAATAATTAATACTAAAATTCTTCCTTTCCTAAGTGCAAGAAAATTCTGTTTCCAATGTCCTGATGCTTTACAGTATCTACAAAGCATTTAGAGAAAAATAGGGGAGGTTTTGGGATTGGTAAGGAGAGATAGGTAAGCTTTGAATTGCTTTTAGAGACACACTTCTGGTTCTGTAGAGATTTCCAAAACAAAGAGTTTTTTGCAATTTCCCAAAGAACTGGATTGCAGTCTGCACATCAAGGAGCTGACCTGCCCATCCAATTAAATTATCTTCAATTTGCTTTTTTAGATCAGGGAGAAGACTTTCATTCCAACCAAAGTAGGAATTAAAAGATTTCTATGCTCTAGAATTTCAGGGCTTAATGCATTGTCTTTTTTTTTTTTTTTAAAGATTTTATTTATTTATTTGACAGAGAGGGACACAGCGAGAGAGGGAACAAAAGCAGGGGGAGTGGGAGAGGGAGAAGCAGGCTTCCTGCAGAGCAAGGAGCTCGATGCAGGGCTCGATGCAGGGCTCGATGCAGGGCTCGATGCCAGGACCCCGAGATCATGACCTGAGCCGAAGGCTTAACGACTGAGCCACCCAGGCGCCCCAATGCATCATGTCTTCAAGAAGTCTATACAAGGCATTTAACAAAGGCTTTCAGATGCTCTCCTTTATGAATGCATAGTTCAACTTTATACCTAATCACTTCAGGGATAAAGCCTCTACTACTGCTTCCATCAAGCCCTTGAATATCAGCCTCTATCTGAGCCATTTCCTGGTCATTTGTTGCATGGCCTGAGAGAGATTCTGGCTATTTGTTTACTCTGTGTGGGGAGTTTTTTCCAGGGGGCTCTCTGGTTTGTCTGAAAGCTTGAGGATAATCATGGGAGAGAAGAGCATCCCTTAACAGCCAGTTGCAGTCCCTTTGAGTGGGGCTGTGAATGACCACTGATCTTTCCTACACCTCTCTAAATTTAGTAGAATCTTTTGAATGTAGAAGTAAAAGGGTTTTATAGCTCAGAAGATTTGTTGCTGTCCAGGGGATATGAATTCTTTGTGGTGGAGGTCCAGGATACTTACCTAAAAAATATTGTATAGGAAGGCCTGAAGCTGGCAGAGCCGGATTATAGGGTCCTGGAAAGTAAGAGGAATTATAAAGGATAGCAAAGAAAGCCCCACTGCCCATTTTGGGTGTTCCTACTAAATTCACTTCCTGGATTTTAGTATTTACATGAGTAACCTCCATACCCCAGAAGTGGAGAGCAGCCTGGAGCGCTCTCTGTAAATCTTGTAAAGAAAGGGAAGTCAGAACAGGCAACTGGGTGTTTAAAGGATTTTCTGGGGAATTTGGAGGAGTTCTGGGATGTAAGGGAATTTGCTGGGGTGATGGGGCTGGATTTTGAGAGGGAGGTTTTGACCAGGGACCCAGAGACCCAAAAGATCTTCTGCAGGGCCAGGGCCAGGGAGTTGGTGATAAAGCAATGTATGAGGGTAGAGAAGGGGAATTTACATTAGATGTGGACTCTAATTTTTGCCCTAAGTCTAATTTCTGTTCTGCCATTTTGTTAAGGTAGCCCCTAAAGTTAGCCATTTTACTCCTTTGTATCTACTTTTCAATTTGGTCTTTCAGTTAGGTATCAAAAAAACCAATTTAGGGTGAGAGCTCTCAAAAATTTTTTTTAAAGATTTTATTTATTTATTTGACAGAGAGAGACAGCGAGAGAGGGAACACAAGCGGGGGGAGTGGGAAAGGGAGAAGCAGGCTCTCCGCTGAGCAGAGAGCCCGATGTGGGGCTCGATCCCAGGACCCTGGGATCATGACCTGAGCTGAAGGCAGATGCTTAACGACTGAGCCACCCAGGCGCCCCCCCCAAAATTATTTTAATATCGAAGTTTGTCCAATTCAAAGGATCTATCATCTGCCCATTGACAAGGAGGATCTTATTTTAATCTCAATAGTGAGTCAAGAACCATGGATACAAGAGGCATCCCCAAAAGAGAATGCAAAAGATGTGGCCCTCACAAGATCTAGAAAGTGCACTTCCAGAGTTAGCCTCAGAAAGCAAAGGCTTTGTTGTCACTGGTGGGAAGAATAGTGTAGTGCAAACAGTGTCCTCTGTTTCCTACAAGATCGTGAGACTCCTCTAGTCACAGACTTGCTAATCTGTGACCCTTAGGCAGGCACTACTAGAATGGGACTTTTCTAGCACTAACAAGAGAGTGCAAGTTGAGACAATCTTATGGACTAGGACCCTTATGACAAACTCTCCTGTGATCTGGCAGTTGGACAAATTTAAATGTCTCTTACAAAAGAGTAACTTCTCACTTTTGAGAGCTTCTTCTGTGTCTGCTCTTTCTTAAAAATAATGAGCTTTAAATAATCCTTATGCCAAAGAGACATATTTTGGGGTGGCAAATTCTCCCCTTCACAAGTATTCCAGGGATTTAAGACATAGGAGAGAGATTGGTGAGGAATGAGGAAGAGGAGAAAAGAAGAATGAAGTGATCTTAATTTACCCATTATTATTTTTTTTAATATTTTATTTATTTGAGATAGAAAGCACACGAGTGAGAGAGAGCACGAGCGGGACAGAGCATGGGGGTGGGGAGGAGAGGGGCAGAGGGAGAGGGAGAAGTAGACTCCCTGCTGAGCAGGGAGCCCCATGTGGAGCTCTATCCCAGGAACCCAGGAACATGACCCGAGCTACCCAGGTGCATCCATTATTATTTTTTTTAATTGGAGAGTTTATTTTGTATTCTAAGACAGATAGTCAAGTGCAGCTTTAAGTCCCTGAAAAACAAGGGCTCCTCTTTATCACAGTTTCTATAGATAATACCTTATAGAGTGTTATGTAAAGAAGAACTTCCTGAATATTTCATTATTATGAATACTGGTGGCACACTAGTTGCATATTTCCAAAAGTTTCATATTCTAACTAATTTTAAAGCAAATATGGGTGACATAAAATTATTGTTCTGAATTTAAGACTCATTTTGGGCCTAATATGATGCTTGAGCTACCAGTTAGTTTATATCTCTTGGATAACTAAATTTAATAACATAATGAGCTCCACATGAGGACAGGTACTCTACACATTTATAACAGTGTTTCTCAAATTTTAATGTGCTTAAAAATCACCCATGGTACTTATTTGTTTATTTGTTCATTCATTCTTGTGATGAGAACTTTCAAGATTTATTTTTTTAGCAACTTTCTAGTATGCAATATGGTATTATTAACTATAGTCACCATGCTATATATTATATCTTCATGATTTATTTATTTTATAACTGAAAGTTTATACCTTTTGATTCCCTTTACCCAATGGCAACCACCAGTTTGTTCTGTATCTATGAGCTTATTTTTTTTTAAGATTCCGCATATAAATGAGATCATATGATATTTGTCTTTCTCTGTCTCACTTATTTCCCTTAGCATGTTTTCAAAGTCCATCCATGGTGTTGCATCAGGCAAGATCTCATTCTTTTTTATGGTTGAGTAATATTGCATTGTACATCTGTGCTGCATTTTCTTTATCCATTCATCCCTCAATGGACACTAAGGTTGTTTTCGTATCTTGGCTATTTTAAGTAATGCTGCAGTGAACATGGAAATATACACATCTTTTTAAGTTAGTGTTATTTTTTTCAAATAAATATCTGGTAGTAGAAGTACTGGATCATGTGGTAATTCTATTTTTAATTTTTTGAGGAAACTCCATACTGTTTTCCACAGTGGCTGTGTAACTGAACCAATGTGAGTTCACTCCTTCGTGAGTCACAGATACACCAGGTGAAGTTTTGTACAAAGTACACTTTACTTTGCAGCAAAGAAGGAGATCATGGGCAATGACTGCCAAAGCCATGACTCCCCGAGCAAGGGTGAATGGGTCCCTTTCATTTAGGGTTCGGATGAATATTTGGAAAAGGAAGCCTTGTCACAGTATATAGAGGCAGGCAGAAGGCTGTGCATGCTCCTTAAGGAAACATGCCTATACATATATTGTATGTTATGTAAATGAAGCTTGTGCTCCTCCTTGGGCAGAGATTTTAGTATTAGCATGAGGTAAAGGTAGTTGTCGGTCATTCTAGAAGTTACCCCGTGGTCCATTTGCACAGGCATGAGTCAGGGGTTAAGCTCAAAAACTGGTCTGGGTGGTCTGGGCCAGCTAGAGGTCCTGTCAGGGCAGTCACTATCACTTATGGGTAGTTTTGCTTTCCCTTTGCCTGAGTTAGGAGATAACCTGGAAAGAAGAGTTTAAGGAAAAATGTGGGACAAAGGTTGGTGAGTATAAGCAGGTGGGCAGTAAAGGTCAGGTGTCAGGGTCTAGCTAGTGACCCCTGCACCCATGTACAGTCCCACCTACAGTGCATGAGGGTTTCCTTTTCTTCACATTTTCACCAACACTTATCTCTTGTCTTTTTGATAAAAGGCACTCTAACAGGTATGAGGCGATATCTCATTGTTGTTTTGATTTGCAAAATCAATGATTTAAATCTGATGATTTAATGATGGCGAGCATCTTTTCATGTATCTGTTGGCCACCTGTATGTTTTCTTTGGAAAACTTTCCGTTGATGTCCTCTACCCATTTTTTAATTGGGTTGTTTGCTTTTTTGCTATTGAGCTGTGCCAGGAGACTTGTTAAAATGCAGATTCTGATGTAGTAGGTTTTGAGTGGGGCCAGATACCCTGTATTTCTAACACGTTCCCAGGTAAGATTGATTAGGCTAAACCTACAAACATGTTACCAATAATAATAGGTTATTGCTTCGGGTTTGGAGTCAGGCAGATCAGGATTTGAATCAAGACTTATCTATTTAGTGACATTTCATTTTGACTAATTTAAGTTCCTAAACTTTAGTTTTCTAATCTGTAAAACTTAAAGAAAAGTACCTCTCAGTGGCAATTTTGTGGCTATTAAATATTGTGGGCACTAGATCATTTATGTACGCCCTTATTATTGTGACTAATACATGGTAAGTTCTTTTTAATTAGTTGTTACTTTTATTTTTAGGTAAAATGTTTCTTATATTTAACACAGCTTTCTGTCTACATTTTAGGATGCTAGGTAGTATAAAGTTAATGTTTTTTTTTTCTTCTGACAGGATTTCAGAACTTATAATGTATTCATTTTTATTCTTTTATCTAAAGCAAAGAAGATAGAAGTACTAGAAAGGGTTAGAAACTCCTCACAAATGGATGAGTGCCCTTGAAACACTCAGCTCTCAGAAAATGGTCTGCTTTCATCCTATCAAATGACATTAAGCTTGTCAGATCAAAACAAGTGCAGGGCATAGCAAAGATGGAAAAAAATGCTGATGCCAAGAAGGTACAATTGGGCTTTTCTTTCTCTCTCTTTCTTTCTTTCTTTCTTTCTTTCTTTCTTTCTTTCTTTCTTTCTTTCTTTCTTTCTTTCTTTCTTTCTTTCTTCTTTCTTTCTTTCTTTCTTTCCTTTCTTTTTTAAGGAACACCGCTACAAAAACCTAGAGGCTTAATTGTGAATAAAATGGTACTATATCACAGGATGGAAAATTAGAAGAGCACTCGTTATTTCCTAAGACAATATGCCCTGACAGACACATTGCTTTTTTTTTTTTTTCCTTTTCCTGTTTGCTCTATCTTTTCAAATCTCATAGCTCCCTCCTGTGTTTATAGTGGGTCTAGAGTTTTCTCATCTGCCTGTGGTGTATTTCCCGATTAGCTCTATAGACTCTACCTAAGGACCCTCATTATATGCATTTCCCAGTCATCAAGTTGAAATTAAAATATTTTACAGTCCCTGACAAGTGGCAGGAGAGCATTTGGCAGGAATTTTCAGGAGTAAAGTGCTGGTATTTATTCAAAATCAAGTGCACATTCATTTATCTCTCTCTCTTTTTAAATCTGGTATTTTCAGTTTTAAAACTACTTGTGTCAAGTAATGCGATTTTTATTAACTTGTTTGGAAGCTACTGACATAGAGTTTGCAGTTTATATTCCTAAAATTAATGTAGCACAGGGGTGCCTGGGTGGCTCAGTCATTAAGCGTCTGCCTTCGGCTCAGGTCATGATCCCAGGGTCCTGGGATCGAGCCCCGCATCAGGCTCCCTGCTCAGCGGGAAGCCCGCTTCTACCTCTCCCACTCCCCCTGCTTGCTTTCCCTCTCGCTGTGTCTCTGTCAAATAAATAAATAAAATCTTAAAAAAATTAATGTAGCACACATTTCTCAAGTGGTTATATGTAACTTTTTATGCAAAATACCACAGGGTGGGTGGTAGGTGGAAACAAGGACCCAGTTACTCTCTCAAAGGCTTGTAATTCTGGATGGGATTTGTATGTCATGGAAAGGGCACTTGACCTTACTTAGCCTTGAGTTTGACTCTGCCTTTAACTACCCATATGATCTCTGGGCGTGGTGCTTATCTTTAGGCAGGGGATTACCCTTACCTCATCTGTTTAATGACGGGAATAATCTGAACCAATGTTTCCCAAATTTGGGTGTTTATAAATTAAGCTGGGACATTGTTAAAAATACAGATACCCAGGCTCTGAAGATTCTGATTACATTTGGAGCGGCATCCTGGAAAATATATTTTTAGTAAGCATCCTCCCTGGTGATTCTGTGTGTGTGTGTGTGTGTGTGTGTATTCACTCCATTAAAGTTTTTGAGTAGATAAATTTTTATATTGGATGAGGAATATATTAGAAATAGGAGAGGGGCACCTGGGTGGCTCAGTCGGTTGAGCATCTGCCTTCAGCTCAGGTCATGATCCTGGTATCCTGGGATTGAGCCCTTTGTCAGGCTCCCTGCTCAGTGGGCAGTCTGCTTCTCCCTCTGCCCCTAACCCCAGTCTCATGCTCTCTCTCTCTCACTCAAATAAATAAATAAAATCTTAAAAAAAAGAAAGAAATAGGAGAAATGAGGGGTGCCTGGGTGGCTCAGTCAGTTAAGCGTCTGCCTTCGGCTCAGGTCATGATCCCAGGCTCCTGGGATCAAGTCCTACATTGGGCTCCCTGCTTAGTGGGAAGCCTGCTTCTCCCTCTGCCTGCCACTTCCCCTGCTTGTGCTCTTTCTCTGACAAATAAATAAATAAAAATCTTAAAAAAAAAAGAAATAGGAGAAATGAAGGTAGAACAGGGATACCACTAATAAGAGTTTTAATTGTTGAAGGTGAGAAATGAGTCACTAACATGTACACTAAAAGTAAAGAACATGATTATGGTTAAGGGAAAGGAGAAGACAGGGTTGTGGGTGGGGAGAAGTTCCCTGAGTAGAGAAAACTATGACCTAGGTAGAATTTGTCCTTTCCCTCTTAAAATTCCAGGCGGTGGCAGATTTTATTTTAAATATTTTTGGATCACATATCCCTTTCAAATATTAACATATATTTTGTAGAAGCATTGCATTTATATTTCTAACACTCTCTGACATTGCTTTCTTTATCAGTGTTCATGATATTGGACAGTCCTGTCAACATCCTTTTATCTAGTTTTGCATGGATAGGGATTGTTTAGAAGTCCTCCTTTTAAAAGACTGCCAAAGGGCACCTGGGTTAAGCATCTCCCTTCAGCTCAGGTTATGATCCCAGTGTCCTGGGATCGAGTCCTGCATCAGGCTCCCGGCTCTGCCTCTGCCTCTGTCTCTCTCTCTCTCTCTGTCATGAATAAATAAATAAAATATTTAAAAAAAAAAAGATTGCCAAAGAAGCCCAAAATGTTTCCTTTTCTCTTTCCTTCTTGGCTTAGTCTACAATATCTATGGCTCAAGTGTAGTAAAAGTCTTTCACAGATAGTTTTTATCCCTTCCCTACAAACTTGCTCTGACTAGGAATTGTCCCTCTTGTATCTGCTTTCTCCTACATATCTTGGCCTATTATATTTTTTAGGAAGTGCTTAGATGTAGGGACTACAATCATTGCCAGCCCTTCCTATAACTCTTGGCCCTCATTTTAGTCCTGAAATGTCTGAATAGGCAGGTATGAATAGGACCATTTATGAGCTGTCATTAAGTAGCACCAGGCATGAGTCACCTTGAGCATGGCAATCCCAAAGCATCAGCAATGACAAAAGAAGAAATACTAGAAGGAAGGCCAAAGGAATCTGTGGTATAATCATTTTGGAATACTTTTTATTAAGGGTGATATTTACTTGTTCTGCCTGCTGCAGGTTTTAGGATTTTGTAAAATGCATGGGATCCACCTAATAGTTTTTCTACTCCGTTTGTGAGATGAATTTGAAGTCAAATTATTCTTGGTATCTGTATTAATTTCCCAAATCATTGCAAACTTGGTGGTTTGAAACAAAAAACAATTTCTCTTTCACAATTCATTCAGAAGACCAGAAGTCCAAAATGAAGGTGTTGGCAGGGTTGAGTCCTTCTGGAAGTTCTGAGAAAGAATCTTATGACTCTCTCTTAGCTTCTGGTGATTTACTGAAATACTTGGTGTCCTTTGGTTTGTGACAGCAAAGGTTGGTGAATCTCACCCTTCATCTTCACATGGCCTTTTTCTTTGTGTCTCTGTCTCTTCTTTGTGTCCAAATTTACTTCTCCTTTAAACTTAAAAAGACATTAGTCATTGGATTTAGTATCTACCCTAAATCCAGGGTGATTTCATTTCAAAATCTTTAATTACATCTACAAAGACCCTATTTCCACATTCTGAGGTTATGGATGGACATGAATTTTGAGGGGGTGACACTATTTAAGTCACTATAGTATCTATAACTGTTGTTTTCAAAACCTTTTTTTCTTTGGTAAAATCCTATGCAAAATTCCACTACATAAAATTTGTAAATATTCAGTTGAAATTAGTCCTAGAAACTTCAAATGCTGGGCTGGGCCTTACCCTCACTTCTGTTAAAAAGAAAACCACATGCCCAAAATGGTGTCACTTAGGTCAGGCCAAGTCATCAAATCAGGTCTTAATGTATTTATATATTGGGGTACCAATATTAAACTTAAGGGCAACATAGGGATACATTTGGAAATTAATGAATAGCAACAACATCTAGAAGGATTTTTTCTCTTAAAAATGACTGAACCTGCCTTTTTTAAAAAAAGATTTTATTTATTTATTTGTCAGAGAGAGAGAGCACAAGCAGGGAGGGGGCAGAGGGAGAAGCAGGCTCCTCACTGAGCAAGGAGCTGATGCCAGACTCGATCCCAGGACCCTGAGATCATGACTTGAGCTGAAGGCAGGTGCTTAACCAACTGAGCCACCCAGGCGTCCCCAACCTGCATTTTTTAAAAAAGATTTATTTATTTATTTTGGGGGAGGCAGAGGGAGAGAGAATCTCAAGCAGACGCCCCCCCTGAGCGCTGAGCCCCACATGGGGCCCAATCTCATGACACTGAGATCATGACCTGAGCTGAAATCAGGAGTTGGACGCTTCACTGATTGAGCCACCCAGGCACCCCTGAACCTGCATTTTTGATGAAAACTGCAATAAATAACTAGATAGAGGTGCAATATGGATTCAAAACAGAAGTTTCTACTGCTAGGCATTTCCTGGTGGCACAGAGTAAGACCTCAGTATACTTCAAAATAATACATTTTAGGGTCCCCTTTGGTATAATTTATTGGGGGACCACCACATCTATAGCTAGTGTAAGTGTATTGAGGATGAGAGTAACATTGGGGGGGAGGAAAAATAATTTTCCTCCTATATTACCAGGTTCTTGGCTCAGACCCTCCTGTAATAAAAGATTGACAGGAGAAAAACAAACAGAAGTTTAGTAACAGTAATGCCTTCTGTATACGTGGGAGAGACCCAGGAAAACCGAGTAACTACCTGAAAAGTGCAAAGCCATCACCTTAAATCCTGCCTTCAGCTAAAGACAAAAGAAGATGTTGGTTGTGTGTGTGGTGGGGGAGGGGGGAGGGGGCAGACAAAGCACAGTAAACACGGAAAGGGTTATTATGCAGATTTAAGTCCTTGCCTTCTCCACTGATCAGTTTCTAGAGATTTAGAGTCACATTCCTCTTCCTGGTACTGAGAGGGAGACACCCTTACAAATGGAGATTTCCCTTATACATTGTAAAGGTCCCCTTACAAAAGGGTCAACTTGTACTAGGTTTTCAGAACTTTTCATGTGTCTGCTGTTTATTAAAAAAGAACCAGCTCAAGATAATCCTTATGCCAAAGAGGCATATTTTGGGGTGGCAAATTCTCCCTTTACTTTCGTGTAACTGTCTTAATTGTGGCTATATCTCCAAAGTCTGATGTAATATAGTGCTTGAATTAAAAGATCAATAAATATAAGTGAACTAAGGAAAGGATGGTGAATTAAAATATTAAACTCCATGTTTTCACAGTAGCAGTTAGTAAAACACCTTAACTAAGTCTTAGCCAGGTATAGTTATATTATTTCTTTTATAATTCAGTATATGTCCTGCTGCTTTTGATTTTCTCCCATGTTTACAGTGATCTTGCTTCCACATTGTCTATGCTGGGGTTGAAGATTTCTTAAGGAAGTGAATAACAGAAAAGATTAAATCTTTTTTACTGCCTTTTTTTTTTTTTTTAAAGATTTTATTTATTTATTTGACACACAGAGAGAGATTGAGCACACACAAGCAGGGGGAGCAGCAGAGGGAGAGGGAGAAGCAGGCTCTCCGCGGAGCAGGGAGCCCAATGCGGGGTTGGATCCCGGGACCCTGGGATCATGACCTGAGCCGAAGGCAGACGCTCAGCCAACTGAGCCACCCAGGCGCTCCTTTACTGCTTTTTTAATTGCTTAAAATTCAGGCATTAAACACAGAAACAGTGTCGAAGACTGTGCTCCTCCAGTGACCTCTCCAGTTCACTTTAGCTTTCTAGACCTGTTCTGATTGGTCTTACTCTGTCCTGTCCCTTTCTTAATCATCAATTTTTCTTTCCTGAAATCATGGAAAGAGTCTTGTAAACCTAGTCCTTTGACTACACAGATTCCAGTTCTGAATGTGAACTGAAAATGCATCCTATTCCCCTTTGAGCAGATATATGGATGCCATGTAGCACTATTAAATACACTTAACTAGTGGTAGTAGTTTAGTGTAGGGATTTTGTAATTTAGCCATTTTACTCCCAGATCCATGTGGGCTATCCCAGTAAGACTAACACCCCAAAGATACAACCTTTAGTTATATTTTTATTACTAGGTACCTAGTTCTTTTTGTATATGTTGGATGTGGAACACTTACCTCTTCAGCATGAGTGGTACTGAACCTCAAACGTAATAGTGTAGAGGCACAAAAATTTTCTCTTCCTCTCCCTCTAGGTTCTTTGGCTGGTCTAATAATTAAATTGATATAAGACAGATTAGCAGGAGGAAACCAAACAGAAGTTTAATAACATGTATACTTCCTGGATATGTGGGAGAAACCCAGGAAAACTGAGTAACTCCCCAAAATGGCCCAAGCCGCCCCCTTAAATATCATTTATAGCTAAAGAGAAAAGATGTTGGGGATGGGGAGTCAGTTACAGGGCTGGAGTGGTGGGGATGGTGACCAGGAAAAGCAGAGTTAACAAGGGTAAGGTTGTTATGCAGATTTAAGTCCTAGCCTTCTGTATTGATTAGGGTTTCTAGAGATTTAGTCATTCTTGTCTTCCTGGTACAGAGAGGGAGACACCCTTATAAATGGAGATTTTCCTCACATATGTAAATGTGCCTTACAAAAAGGCTAACTTTTACTTGGCTTTCAGAGTTTTCCTGTATTTGCAGTTTGTTAAAAATAATCAGCCTAAAATAGTCTTTATGCCAAAGAGACATATTTTGAAGTGGCAAATTCTGCTCCAGTACAGTAGCTAATATTATACTCAGGTATCCTTTTCTCTCATATTAACAGTCCCCCAACCCCGTCCAACCACCCCCTTCTAAAAGGTTGTTAAATGCTCTATGGTCTCTAGATAAATTTTGGTCTTTAGTAGTATGAAGTTACTGAATTGTGGAATATCCATTGTGTACTCTGAGCCCCACCTAGTGGCAACAGCATATATCGGGAATTATGTTTCTGTTCTTTTGAGGTTGGCTGTCTTGAAGCCTGGAGGAAGAACAGAGGGAGATGCTGAGATCCAACTGTTATTGATTTGGTGCTAAAATTGTCACAGAGTACTTGAAAACAGGTTCTCAAAATCTATATTCTTAAGTTCCATCAGTGAGGCAAAAGAGCCTCTCTCTTTAGCAAAGAGAGATCGGCAAGAAAGAAGGTAAAATGAAGAAGAAGGTGAATAAAAAAAGTAAAACATATGTGAGGTGGGGGCGCCTGGGTGGCTCAGTCGTTGGGCGTCTGCCTTCGGCTGGGGTCATGATCCCAGGGTCCTGGGATCGAGTCCCGCATCGGGCTCCCTGCTCGGCGGGAAGCCTGCTTCTCCCTCTCCCACTCTGCCTGCTTGTGTTCTCTCTCTCGCTGTGTCTCGCTCTGTCAAATAAATAAATAAAATCTTAAAAAAAAAAATATGTGAGGAGCCCTAAGTGAGGTTTAAAGGCAGAACAAGAAAAAAAAAAAAAGAGAAAAGACAACAAATTAGGTAGAAATTTAATGGATCCCGTGTCATGAGTGGCAGTCTAAACTTATGGAGAGGAGAAAAAGAACTACGTTTTGAATAACTTTTTCAAATACCTTAAGCTTAATTTAAGCCTCATAGATACCTAATGGGGCATGTATCATCATCCTTCAAAGACCAAGAAAGAAGCATGAAGGAATTAAGGAAGATGCTTATGGTACCTAAGACATTTTGATCTGTTTCTAAAACTCAATCTCATTCTTTAGCCTGTACCAGGAAATCTCTAAAGGAAATCCTATTTTCTGTACTAAAACACTGGTTCTCAAACTCAGCTGCACATTGGAATCACCTAGGAAGTTCTCAAACATACTAAATGCCTGAGTCTCACTGTAGGGATTTCAATTTAATTGGTCTGAGGAGTGTGGCCTGATAATCTGGATTTTTAAAGCTCCCTGAGTGATTCTAATGTGTATTAAAGTTTGAGGGTGACTCTAGTCAAGTCTTGACTTTCTTATCAGTTACATAGTTCAGTAGGTTCCTAAGAAATTTTAATAATTTTATCAGCATTGGACCTTTTAATTTTTCTTTCTTTTTTTTTTTTTTTAAAGATATTATTTATTTGAGAGAGAGAGAGAGCACGCACAAGCAGGGGGAGCAGCAGGCAGAGGGAGAAGCAGACTCCCCTATGAGCAGGGAGCCTGCCTCGGTGCTGGATCCCAGGACCCAGAGATTATGACCTGAGTCCAAGTCAGACGCTTAACTGAGCCACCTTGGCGCCCCGTATCTTTTAATATTTCAAATGCAAGTCATTTAGTGACTTTAGGAAAGAAGAGGTTTTGTTCCCGATCATTCGTGTCGGAGAGTTTGTAGTTTTGAAAATTAATAAGAGTTAATAGGAATGCCAGTTCTCTTTCCTTTTCTCATATCCAGAGCCCACTCCTGTTTTAAATTTTCTCTGGTAAAGCGACTTGTGTATCTCTGTCATCACAAGGAGCAGAAGACACCACGTATGGTTCTCTTAGGACAGTTTTCTGTCCGGTGACCTGGCATTTATCTGAAGCTGCCACCTTGACAGCAGTTTCCTCTTCAAGCTTCCAGGCTTTTCACAAACCCGTGGCAGTCTCTCTATCAGAGAGTACCATTGCCCTCTTCTGTTGAAATGTAAGGTGAAAAAAAATGTTTCTTCAACCATTCCCTATACACAGCTATTTTGTATCAAATCAGTTTTGTCCTCAGAAGACTTATTGAGATACAAAATAGAGTGGGATTATTTAGAAATTGTGGCCTACTTTCAGAGTGTCATCCTCTGGTGAGCTATTTAATGTCAAACACATGTGTGTTTCTTGAGGCCCAAATTTGGTCAAGTTGTTTGTTGAGCCTACATCTGTATTTAGTTTCATATATATATATAGTGTTTTAAACAAACTGATTCATGTCCTAAGCCTCAGCGATTTGTTTTCCATATATACAAGACTTTTAAGTGCTGGGCTTTCAGTTAGGATTGCCACTTATTCTCTTTGCTATACTCTGCTGACTCCCACAGAGAGTACCACATACCTCATACAACAAAATGATTTTATACAAGAAAAACCTATTTCAAAATTTCAGGAACAGGAGTCAAAGAGTTTTTGTACAGCCTTAAAATATTATATGAGCATGAGTATTCCTACAAGTTATCAAAGCAACAATGAAAAGGTTATAAAGTTGTATTTAGCATATTTCACTTTAGTAGTATCTTTACAAGGATTTTGGTTGGTATGGTCAAGCAGTAAGTAAAAATAAATCCTTTTATAAAATAAAAACTAAATCCTCCAGATCCCATTTCTTAATAATCACTATTTCTTTTTTTTTTTTTTAAAGATATTATTTATTTATTTTAGGGATAAAGAGAGCATGAGTGGGGGTAGGAGCAGAGGGAGAGGGACAAGCAGACCCTGTACTGAGCACAGAGCCCGAGGCAGGCCTCAATCCCACAACCCTGAGATCATGACCTGAGCCGAAATAAAGAGTCAGATGCTTAACTGACTAGATGCCCCTAATAATAATTATTTCAAAAGCAATGTTTATATTTTTATTTCAAGAAGGTAATCAAATATTCAAGATATATGTATTACATATCTTTGTATTTCTTTTACTGCTATTAGATACAAATTGAATACTATACAAGGTGTGTGTGTGTTTTGTTGCCATCATAACTGTTGTGGAAAAACATATACACACATACACATACACATAAGAAAGCCAGCAAAAGAGCTATTAGTGACTGTATGAGTACATGGGAGGAGCTATACTATCATGATATTGTCTTTAAAGTGTCTCATAGCTAGCATTTATGAGCACATTCTAGTCATTAAATTATTATTCATTTTTCCCTAAGTGGAAGTGTAGATTTTCTCTTAGAATTGAAATCATTTTCTGGTATTTAACCAATGACTTTATATTAACCAGTCAATTCATTCCTTCACTCATTACATATTTATTGTTAATTTTCAACACGACTCTTTGATTTATTTCTGCCCTTCCTCCTTCAATAAAGGCTTTGACGTGAATGTACGTAAAATGCATGTGTATTTTTGAAGGGTAATTTGGAAAGCTGTATTGATTTGGAGGGGGCAAATAAGAACGATGGGAAGTGACTCAAAGCACTTAAAAAAGTAAGTTGAAGATGAGAAAACAAATGCCTTTTATTTAATAAAATAAGAAATAAGTCTAATGAAAGTAAAAACTGCCAGTACCCACATTTCCATTGCACAGTGGTTTATGTGATACAATATTGTATTATGAGTTTCTAAATTGGGTTTTAGGCTAATCCTGCTACCATATTGCACTTTGACTTTGGGAAACTCAATAAACCTTTTTTTGTCCTGTTTTTCCCTTAGATATAATAAGTTTACATTAGATAAGTATTTTTGAAACTGAAGAAGTGACATCCTCTAAATGGGAAAGAACACAGACCCTGGAGTCAGAGGGCCTAGGCTGGAATCTCATCCCTGAAATTCGCTAGTTGTGTGATCCTGTGCTTCTGTTTTCTATAAAATGGAGATAGTAATAGTACTTTCCTCATGTAGTTGTGAAAGAGATTAAATGTGTTAAGATATGTTAGGTCCTTAGGGTAGTGTCTAGAACCTAATAATGGCTACATTAGCTACTATCATTGTGATCATTTCAGACTGTACTCAGCTGAGCCAAATGGCTCCTTAGAGCTCCCTCAGGGGCTCCATTGGGTGAGCAGGGAGAAAAAAAGGTGTTTTTAAGAATATGAGCATACAAAATTAAAGTTTTAAAATAAAATAATGTGATTATATTAGCATAAAGTGTATTCTAAAAATCTGTGGGTTTTGTTGATTCTCACATTTTGAGGACAAGGACCATTTTTCAATGCCTTGAATTTTAAAATGCCATCCTCTACAAGAGAGTAGTTAAATTTTTAGCATAAATTCATTAAAACAATACAATGATTTCAGTAAAAACTTACAATAAATTTGCATGTATTTGGATAACTGGTAGGAATTTGCTATTTTTTTTCCCCAAGACAAGCTGTTGATTGGAAGGACTTAAAATATTTTGGAGAGGGTATGACAAATTCTGTTATGGTAATTAGTAGACTTCTTGAAGGGAAAGAGCTGAGATCCCAAACCTTTCTTTTCCATAAGATTCACAGTTAAAAAAACTTGTTATAGTAAGCATGGTTATCCCTGTCCGAGACCCTTAAAGTAACATTTCCACAGGCTTGTATATTAGTTAAAATTTCAGTAGATGTGTAACAGATAAATACCAAAATCTCAGCAGTTTAAAACAATGAAATCTATTCTTCATTCACATAATAAGCAATGTGGGTATTTCTGATCATATAAGCTCCTATAACTTGTGATTCAGGATCCAGCCTCCTGCAATTATATGGCTTCCTTATCTTTAAAATGTGAATTCCAAGTCCACCTTGGGTACCAATATCCAGACAACACAAAGATGAAAGAGAGAAGGTGTAGGACCACAAGGGGCATATATCATGTCTTCTGATACTCCATTGGCCAGAAACCACTTAGATGGCCAAATTTACATTTACAGGAATCAGGGGAAAAGGAGAATAGGGCTTAGTAAACAGCCATCCAATGTCTACTAGAAGATAAATGTTTTGTTTGTTATGATTTTGGTGGTAATACAGGAAGAATGGGAATCATGGTTTAGTGAAGTGATAGAAAGTATCCCATCATAGATCTCCTAGGGGAAAGGATTGCACTCTGGTGAAAGGGTTGTGTGAATTCATTTAAAGAGCTGAAACTTTGAGTCCTTAGGTCAGTTTTGGTGTAGAATACCTACCCCGTGACTGAGCTTATTCTCAGTGATGCTGGACTTGAACAAACTTGGAAGGCCCAGTCAGTAATGATAGGGAAAAGTCTTAAGGCAAAGGACCTCTTTGGATCTCCCAGATGTTCACTAGACTCTAAGTCTTCCCTCTGGCTAACCAGCTGCCAGTGGTCATCACAGAGTGTTTCTGTCAAATCTGAGTTTTTACTCCAGTAATGGGTGAGAGCCACCAATATTTACCCTTTGACACGAATCAAAGCTCTCTGGAAACTTCTTGGTTTTATCATGGTGTTCAGGGGAAGCAATATAGACATTCTCGTGATAATGAGAAAGGATGTTGTTTACTAAGCATTTAAATGATTATGTGCTTTTGTTTTTTTTCCTACTGTGGGCAAAGTGGAACATATCAAATACAGTTATTTTATTAGTCACAAAATCATCTGCAGATATTTGAACACTTTGTTTATTTGTATAGATATAGAATTTAGGAGCAGATATGGGCTAACATAGTCATTGCACTAATTCCAAAGCACTCATGGATTTCTTGGGATTAAAATGGAGATTGCTGGGATGGTGAAATCATATTAAATTATGTCATGGTTCCTCTGTGTAAAAATTTTTCTCATAAGGTAGAAAAGCCTAAAGTTGTGATGAAATGATGAAAATAGATGAGAAAGCGGACTGTGATTCTAATGGCTCTTCTAATTTTCACATATGAAAGGCTAGCTTAGATGAAGTCAAATTCCAGGAATGTGGGGAGATTGCATTGAGACCAATTTGAGCAATTTCAGTTGGGTTACTGAGGTCTTTTTGGTACAGTGGATTCCAAGGAGAAAGTGGCAATATTTTAGGTACTTCTAGAAGAAGTTTGTTGTGTTCATTAGAAAGTTTTGTCCTTTCATTGCTTTTCTTATTTCAATCTTAAATTATGTACAATAGATTGTTACCTTCACTGATGTAGAGCTAGAATAAAGATTTCACAGAAAGACAAATACTGTATGATCTCACTTATATGTGGAAAATGAAAGAGTCACTCTTGTATAAGCAGAGCAGAATGGTGGTTGCCAAGGACTGGGGCAGGGGTAAGGGGAGGAGGAAGTGGGGAGGTGATGTAAGATAAAGTTTCAGTTATGTAAGATAAATAAGTTCTGGAAATCTATACAGCATAGTGCCTATAGCTAACAACACTGTATTGTACACTTAAAATTTGTGAAGAGGGTAGACTTTATGTTGAATGTTCTTAACACATACAAAAAATTGTAATAAAGGGGGTAGAAGGAAACTTTGGGAGGTGATAAATGTTTATGTTTGTGGCTTTGATGGTAGTGATGGTTTCATGGGTTGATACCTATCCTTATACTCATTGAATTGTATACATTACATATGTACAGGTTTTTTTATGTCAATTATACATCAATAAAGTGGGTTTTATTTTTTTTTAAGACTAGTCAAGTGCAGTAGTAAGAAGGGGGAAGAGTAGAACAAGTAGTTTGATCTATAACTGACCGTGAACTATCAGTTGACATAACTCATTACCTTTGGACCAGTCAATAAACTGGTTTTTTTTTTGTTTTTTTTAAGATTTCACATACCCTTTAAATTTTGTGCCATATTTTGCATTTTTACCTTTGAAGTCCTAGAAGTTTAGTGTGGAGTGATATTAATGTATCCTTTTAACTTTACAAAGAGTTACCTTAATACTATAATTTAAGGTTTTCTAATATCATTCTTTTTTAAAAAAAGATTTTATTTATTTATTTGTCAGAGAGAGAGAGAGAAGAGTGGATAAGTAGGGGGAGTGGCAGGCAGAGGGAGAAGCAGGCTCCCCGCCGAGCAAGGAGCCTGATGCAGGGCTTAATCCCAGGACCCTGGGGCTCGATCTCAGGACCTTGGGATCATGACCTGCACTGAAGGCAGATACTTAACTGACTGAGCCACCCAGGTGCCCCTCTAATATCACTCTTAATAATAAAATGTTAATACTTAAACATCTTTCAGGTATTCTAAATTCTAGAATAAAAAAAACAATACTTCTCTTAAAAAATAAAACTATAATCGACAAAACCCTCTGTCTACATATGTCTTTTTAATGATGGGGTATAAGTTCACTTTTAGTGCACAGTTTGGAAGTTTAAGAAATCATGTAAATTCACAATTGCTATTTTGTTCAGGGTCCACAGCAGGCTTTCTTGCATTTGTTCTAAAGGAGATGGAAGGGTGGTAACTTTATTGGTGTGACAGTGAAGAATCTAAGTCTATGTCATGCTTTTGACATCTGTTCGATGTTTCGTTTAACTTAAGCTGGAAAATCAATCTTCCCCTGCAGAATTGAATCTCAGCAAGTCTAGACAAGAACCGAATCACTAGACCACCCCATCTTCTTTATAGACTTCTGAGTGTATTTGTTATCTTTTACTGCATTTATTTTCTTCACCGGGGGTTGTCTGTTACAAACTTTATGGTCCCCATTCCTCAATCAAAACTAACAGTGTTATGAAAATTCAGCATGGATTTGTACTCTTGGTACAGGAAACTCTAACAATTATTAGTGTTCTTGAGAGTAGTCAATTCAATTCAGTTCAATCAATCAATTCAACTTAAGTGTCAATGCAAGTGTTTAGTGTTTATTAAGTGTCAGACATATTAATAGATGATGAAGATATAAAATATATATATTTTAAAGAATCTATGTGTCATTGGAGCATAAGAAACATTTGAGCTACACAGGTAATGTGTAGTTACAGTTTTGAAGAGAAAGTTATTTTAATTTGAGTGGGAAAGAAAATAGGTTTCAGTGATGAGGCCATTTATGTATTTGGGTTTCAAAGGATGAAGAGGAGTTTTCTAAGTGAATGAGAGGGGAAAATATTTTCAATAGTGAGAACAGAGACTGCTAAAAGTTGTAAAACAGCAAAGATAATAGATTTTAATTACTGATTTATAGGGTGAAGAAGAGATGAGCTAAATTGACAGATAAAGGCTGGAAAATGGAGACATTTTATAACATGTACAGGAGTAGGACTTTATCTTCAGAGCAATGGAAAGACATTGAAATTTTTAGGCAGATAATTGATGATCAAATTTGCAATTTAGAAATAATATTGGTAGTATTGTTGAGAATGAATATGAGGGGCAAGTGTCGAAATGGGAGGGGCAGATATGAATGGAAGGCAGCCTAGATTAATGATGACAAAGATTTGAATCAAGGCAATGAATTTGACTAAAATGAAGGACTTCAAGAGATATCCAGGAAGCAGAACTGACTGACCCGGGGATATATTGGGTAGAGGGAGAAGTAGGAAGGGGGAGGATGTGAGGTAAAGGCAGGTGTCAGGATTACTCCTGCATTTCTGTCTTTGCTTACTGGACAAAGGTACCAACAATAAATAACATCTGATTTTGAAGCCATATGATTTATCCTAAGAGAGGGCATGACTGCTTATGATTAGAACAGTAGACAAGTTAACTTGAGGATTCAGATAGTCTTATAGTCTTTGTAAATTTACATACAGAAACACATGAACTTATAGCCCCAGAAGTTTGGTGTTCCCTGACTTGGGCTCAGTGTCCAGTGATTCTGGGTTCCTGGACTATTTTGGCCTTATTTACATACCAACTCTGAAACAGGTAACATGCTATAGGTCTCATCATTACAGAAATCTATATATTGGTCTTGATGGTTCAAATAGGAGTCATTAATATAAATGCTTTACACTTAGTTCTTTCACATTTTGGCTTTCCTTCTGAATGTTGCAGTGTAGGCCCATTAGTTTTTCCTCTGGATAGTAATCTTGCTGCTTTGGTCTTTGATCACTTGTTTGCTTAATATCTGAAGACTTCTGAAGATGTTTCTTCTTCACTCCTCATTTAGGAGATAGGAAGTGTCTCAGAAAGTCTGGAGGTTGACTAGAGTATCACTCTAAGTTGAGTTGGAGGGGAAGGGGTGGAAGATGAAAAGTTGCTTACTTTTAATCAGTTAGACTCAAGCGCTTGAAAATTTGGCCCATCTGTTGTTTATGACTTTGTGAAAAAATGGGGTGTGTCTGAGCAGATTTGGCTGTTCAAGAATTTCTTTTACTGACTCAGTCTAAGGAAGCTTCTGGACAGATTCTATGACTCAAAAGGAGAATTAAAATAAACAAGGGATTGCATTCCCCATGAATATGGGTAGAAGGAGTTCTGTGGCTTTAGAACTATAAGAAATGATCAAGGCATATGCTTCAGTTGCAGTGTAACAAACCACTCCAAAACTCAGTGGTAGAAATAACAGAAACCATGATGTTACAGTAAGGATTTTGTACGTTAAGAATAAAAATAAAGCATCCTGGGGAAGGCTTATCTCTGTTCCATAATGACTGGAGCCTTGTCTATGGTGGCTTGAATGGTTGGGGATTAGATGACTTGATGGGACCATATGTCTGGGGGCCATGATTCTGGCTAAGTTATTCATTATGTCACATCTTTTGGGGATGGAATGTCCAAGATGGCATCTTCATTTACTATCTGGGGTCTAGGCTGGTCCGGACTAGCTGGAAAAGTTGGGGTTGGTTCTCTCTCTTTCTCTGTGTATCTCTATGAAACGATTCCATGTAGTTTAGGATTCTTCATAACCTGGAAATCTCAAAGTAGTTGAAATTCTTACCTAATGAGTGGCTTCACCTAGAGTGAACATTCCAAGAGGCTTGGTTAGAACCATCTAAGGTTTCCTATGATCCAGCCTCAGAAATGCAGAAACACTTTTGTGTTGTACTCTGTTGATTAAATAAGTCACTAGGTTAGTCCAAATTCAAAAAGAGGGACATCAGACTCTACCTTTCAATGGGAGGAGTAGTGAGGATTTTATGGTTATAGTTAATGTGCTATATAAGCACATGATGAAAAAGTCTTATGATGATGACTTTTGAATTGAAGTAGAAATTAACCTCTCCTGTTGTCTGAGGTGCAGTTCTCTCTGACTGAGAATAAAAAAGGGAGGGCATACAAGTTGAAGTTCTTTGCATTCAACCTGATTTTTAAGATAATGGATTAAGGATTTTTTTTTATTATGCAATAGTTTACCCACAGCAGAGACTAATAATAGCATTAATAGCTATTTACTGGGCAACTATAATTGCTAGACACTCTGCTTGTGCTTTATTTATTTGATCTCAAGTCCTGTGCAAGATAGGTATTATTCTCATATTGCAGATGAAGACATTGAAGCTGAGGCAAATTAAGTCATTTTCTCAAAGTTATAGTAATAAAGAATATATTTAGATTCGAACAAGGTCTATAAGGTTGCTTTTGCTGTTCCCACTATACTCTATGTTTAATGAAAACAGTTTCAGTTATCATTACACAGAGGTAGTAAAAACTCAGTGAACCAAGATGCTTGAATGATGTTTGATGATTTTTATGCAAAATATTTTAGGTTCCATTTTGTGTGCCATTTCAGTTTTGCTTTGGAGTTAGTCTAGAATATTGTTGTTTTAACTATTAATAAAAAAGAGTAACTTTTATTCAAGAAGTAAACATAATTAAAGTCTGATAAGATATTTAAGTTTTTTTCCCCACCAGAAGGATGGGTTAAAAGGTTGAAATCATTGATGTAGAAAATGAAGATAAATATGCATGTCTCATGGAATCCGCTGGAATTGGTTCTTTAATACAAGTACTTGTTTTGAATCTAAATGTGAAACTGATCAACTGAAATCAAAACTTTTCCATGTACATAGGCTTGACAGTTGGGAATTATTTTCCTCTCTTCCTTATGCTTATGTCTAATTATGGAAATAAAAATGTGTCTATTTAGCAAGATCTCATACTTCAGATTTCCTTTTTTCCTGATTCTGTCCAGATTTAGACCTTTCCTTGCTTTTCTATTACTACTGCATCAGTGGTTAATTTGCTTCTAGGCTTCCTCCAATTTTGAGTTATCTTACACTGTTCTCTGAGTCATGGTCTAGCTCTGCTATTCACAAGCATGCTACTTCATGTATCTGAAAATTTATAAATTTATTTTATTTATAAAATTCCTTTATTTTATAAAATCTCACCTTCTAGTATTGTTGTAAGAAATAAAATTACATATACAAGTAACTTTCTGCTTGTTGCCTATATTGATATAATTTAAGATGAATTTTGTGGCTTCAGTGATGAAACTAATATCAGGTTTATTTCTCAAAATGAATGAACAGGGAGAACACAAAATGAGCGAGCAACACAAAGGTTTACAATATATGTAAAACCAAATCAAACAGGTCTTCCATATACAGATTCATAGGTTGTACATTATAAAAACCCAGGGGGCACCATTTATGTAAATAATAAAGTGAATGATACTTCTAGATATATGTAGTGCATAGCCTGTACAACTGTATGTGTAGGCCCTGAAAGCAAGCTTCAATGTGATCTGCCACTTTCCTTAGACCCATTAGGGAGAACAGAAAAGGATAATGAGCTCAGGGGAGCTGCAGTCCAGGAATAAATCCCACTCGACTGTGGTGAATAATTCTTTTAATGTACTGTTGGATTCGATTTGCTAGTATCTTGAGAATTTTTGCATCCATGTTCATCAGGGATATTGGCCTGTAATTCTCCTTTTTAGTGGGGTCTTTGTCTAATTTTGGAATTAAGGTGATGCCTCGTAGAAGTGTAAGGAGTTTAGAAGTTTTCCTTCCATTTCTATTTTTTGGAACAAGTTGAGAAGAATTGGTATTAACTCTTCTTTAAATGTCTGGTAAAATTCCCCTGTGGAGCCGTCGGGTCCAGGACTTTTGTCTGTTGAGAGATTTTTGATTACTGATTCAATTTCTTTGCTGGTTATGTGTCTGTTCAAATTTTCTACTTCTTCCTGTTTCACTTTTGGTAGTTGTATGTTTCTGGGAATTTATCTATTTCTTCCAGATTGCCCAATGTGTTGGCATATAGTTTTTCATAATCATCTCTTATAATTGCTTGTATTTCTGTGGTGTTGGTTGTGATCTCTCCTCTCTCATTTGTGATTTTATTTATTTGGGTCCTTTCTCTTTTCTTTTTTATAAGTCTGGCTAGGGGTTTATCAATTTTATTAATTCTTTCAAGGAACCAGCTCTTAGTTTCTTTGATCTGTTCTACTTTTTTGTTGTTGTTGTTTCTGTATCATTTATTTCTGCTCTAATCGTTACTATTTCCCTTCTGCTGGCTTTAGGTATTATTTGCTCTTCCTTTTCTAACTCCTTTAGGTATAAGGTTAGGTTATGTATTTGAGACTTCTTACTTCTTGAGGTATACCTGTATTGCCCTGTTCCCCCCTCTTAGACAACTTTGCTGCATCCCAAAGGTTTTAGACTGTCGTGTTTTCATTTTCAGTTGCTTCCATGTGCTTTTTAAAATTTCTTCTTTAATTTCCTGGTTAACCCATTCATTCTTTAGTAGGATGTTCTTTAACCTCCATGTATTTGTGGTCTTTCCAAATTTTTTCTTGTAGTTGACTTCAAGTTTCATAGCATTGTGGTCTGAGAATGTGCATGGTATGATCTCAGTCTTTTTGTACTTGTTGAGGGTTGATTTGTGACCCAGTATGTGATCTATTCTGGAGAATGTTCCATGTGCACTCAAAAAGAATGTGTTTTCTGCTGCTTTAGGATGAAATGTTCTGAATATATCTGTTAAGTCCATCTGGTCCAGTGTGTCTGAATGAAAGTAATTTTAAACCAAAAATTAAATTTAATCTTCATTTCTTAAATTGAGTTAAAACATTACTTTTTGTTATTTTTTAAGGATTTAACTCAGTTATGCAAAAATATATCTACAGCTTATATTGATAATGACATCCACTCCAGCCCACCTTCCTCACTTTTATTTCCATATATCCTGGGTGAGTCAGTCTCCTTTTAGGGTTTTCCAAGAAATCTGGATGTTTCTTAGTTAACAGTCATCTTATTATGCACATGTGAACTGTTTCTATGGTTTCTTTCTAAGTTTATTATTAGAGGAGTTTAAAATAAGTTCATAGCAACATAGAAAGTGAATGTAGACAAACTTTATTCCAACTATAGACCCTCCTTATCCTCCCACCACCCAATACTCATAGACTGAGAAGTCATCAGAGATGAACTCATCCATGGGGAGTTGATAAGCAGAAAACCAAGAAAGGAAGGAAATCATGGAACTAATTCAGTTGGGGATGAAGGGGTAGGTAAATGCCCTTTGCTTGGAGAAAAGATAAATTTCCTATTAGAAGAGAAATCTCTTTAAAATATTTAGCTGTGGGGCACCTGGCTGGCTCAATCGGTAGAGCATGTGACTCTTGATGTCAGGGTTAAAAGTTCAAGTCAGTCTCACATTGGGTATAGAGATTACTTAAAAATAAAATCTTAGAAATAAATAAATAAATAAAAAATGTTTGTCTGTGCTAATGATTTTTAACTCCTTATCGCAAATTCTGTTGCATTAGTCAGGTACTGCAAGAAACAACTAGGGTCTTTGTCTTCCTGTAGTAAAAAAATTACCGTAGACATAATATTCCATTTATCTAGTTACAGAATACCTGAAGATAGAACAGCTGAATGCTAATTGTGATTTGTGTGTTTGTGCACACGTGAGCAAAGCTGTCATTAACACTAACATACATGTTCTCTGACTCAAAACAATAGTTTAATAGATAAGCATGGTTGAAAGAACTGATTGACACCTGGCAGAAAGTTCTCAGATTGATTACATGTAAATCATCTGAGAGGAGATGGGACTGATAGTAACCATCAGTAATTTTCAGAACTCAAACAAGAATCTTGTAGACAGCAGGGTGTTCAGTATAGAAAATAGTTTCAGCACTGGCACTATCTTCTAAGGTTCAGTTTATACCAAATATCTGTGGCAAGACAGTGTAATGTGGTGCAATGAAAACTGAACTTGTAATCTGGACATGTACATTAGGTTCCAGGTGAGTTCTTACTACTGGTACTGTCTTGGACTGTAGATTCTTTGTCTTTAAGCTCTGGGACTAAGATTCTTTGTCTTTAAATGATCTCTAAATATCTTTTGGGCTCGAAATTTCTGTGATACTCTGATCCTATTTTATCACTGTAGGGATACCATATATAGGAAGATAGATTTAATTTATTTTTAAAAGATTTTATTTATTTATTTGACAGAGAGAGAGAGAGCACAAGCAGGGGAAGCAGCAGTCAAAGGCAGAGGGAGAAGCAGACACCCTGCTGAGCAGGGAGCCCGATGCAGGACTCCATCCCAGGAGCCTGGGATCATGACCTGAGCTGAAGGCAGACACTTAACTGACTGAGCCACCCAGGTGCCCCAGGAAGATAGACAGATTTTTTTTTTTTTAAGATTTTATTTATTTGTCAGAGAGAGAGAGAGAGAGCAAGCAAGTATAAGCAGGGGGGCAGTGGCAGGCAGAGGGAGATGCAGGCTTCCTGCTGAGCGAGGAGCCCAATGCGGGACTCGATCCCAGGACTCTGGGATCATGACCTGAGCCGAAGGCAGATGCTTAACCAACTGAGCCACCCAGGTGTCCAAGATAGACAGATTTAATGTATGTATCAATGGGTGGGTGGAAAGATGAATGTGGGTATGTATATATACAGACATACATATATACATAAAATATACATGTATATATATATGAATATTTATGTGTATATGTGTGTGTGTATATACACACATGCAGTTATTTCCATGCATATGTGTGTATATAGAGTGGCATCACAGATTCTTCTGGTCATAATTTTCCTTTGCCAGCATGAAACATTTTGGTTTATTAAAATGACAGTAAATTATCTATCCTCTATTATTGAAGAGGTAAGTCCTCTTTTTTTTAAGATTTTATTCATTTATTTGAGAAAGAGAGAGAGAGAGAGCACAAGCAGGGGAGAAGGAGGAGCAGACTCCCCCCCGAGCAGGGAACCTGATGCGGGGCTCGATCCTAGGACCCTGGAATCATGACCTAAGCCCAAGGCAGACGCTTAACCGACTGAGCCACCCAGGCTCCCTGAGGTAAGGCCTCTTAACAACAAATAAGACTTGAAACAGACTTTTAGGTTATGAAAAATACTATTAAAATAATTCACAAATATTCATATGCATGTATTGTGAAAATGCTTCTTAGTGGATGCAAATATAAAGGGTGAATAATAAAAGTATCATGAATATATCCACAAAGAATTCTAATATTGGAAATATACTCAGCACTGCTAACTGACTATCAGAAATCCAGCATTGATAAAATAATAACTTTCAGTTTTATTATGTAGTGTATATAATTCAACATAGTACTAGAAGTCCTAGCCACAGCAATCGACAACAAAAAGAAATAACAGGCATCCAAATTGGCAAGGAAGAAGTAAAACTTTAACTATTTGCAGATTACACGATACTCTATGTAGAAAACCCAAAAAACTCCAACATAAACGGTGCTAGAACTGGTGAATGAATTCATTAAAGTTGCGGGATAGAACATCAATGTACAGAAATCTGTTGCATTTCTATACACCAATAATGAGCCCCAGAAAGAGAAATTAAGGAATCAATCCCATTTATAATTGCACAAAAACAATAAGATACCTAGGAATAAACTTAACCAAAGAGGTGAAAGACCTGTACTCTGAAAACTATCAAACATTGATGAAAGAAATTGAAGAAGACACAAAGAAATGGAAAGACATTCCGTGCTCATAGATTGGGAGAACAAATATTGTTAATATTTCTATCTACCCAAAGCGATCTACATGTTTAATGCAACCCCTCTACCAGCAGCATTTTTCACAGAGCTGGAACAAACAACCTTAAAATTTGTGTGGAACCACAAAGGACCCCAAATAGTTAGATCAACCTTGAAAAAGAAAAAGCTGGAGGCATCACAATTCCAGACTTCAAGTTATATTGCAGAGCTGTAGTGATTAAGACAGTATTGTACTGGCACAAAAATCAACTCATAGGTCAATGGAACAGAATAGAAAACCCAGAAATGAACCCACAGCTATGTGGTCAACTAGTCTTTGACAAAGCAAGAAAGAAAAAGGAATAATCCAATTAAAAAATGGGCAGAAGACATGAATAGATATTTTTCCAAAGAAGACAACAAATGGCTAACAGATACATGAAAAGATGCTTAACATCACTTATCATCCGGGACATACAAATCAAATCTACAAGGAGATATAACCTCACACTTGTCAGAATGGCTAAAATCAACAACATAAGAAACAACAGGTATTGGCAAAGATGTGGAAAAAGGGGAACATTCTTACACTGTTGGTGGGAATGAAAACTGGTGAGGTCACTGTGAAAAACAGCATGGAGGTTCCTCAAAATGTTAAAATAGAACTACCCTATGATCTAGTAATTACACTACTAGGTATTTACCCAAAGAATAAAAAAATGCACACCCATATGTTTATAGTAGCATTATCTACAATAGCCAAATTATGGAAACAGCCCAAGTGTCCATTGTCTGATGAATGGATGAAGAAGAAGTGGTGTGTGTGTACACACAC
This sequence comes from Mirounga angustirostris, assembly GCF_029215605.1. Taxonomy (NCBI): domain Eukaryota; kingdom Metazoa; phylum Chordata; class Mammalia; order Carnivora; family Phocidae; genus Mirounga; species Mirounga angustirostris. Next base: position 29,771,876 of record NW_026991719.1, on the reverse strand, counting down.
ACACACATATGCATGCATGCAATGGAGTACTACTCAGCCATAAAAAAGAATGAAATCTTGCCATTTGCAACTACGTGGATGGAGCTGGAGAGTATTATGCTAAGTGAGATAAGTCACTCAGAGAAAGACACATACTATATGATTTCACTCATATGTGGAATTTAAGAAACAAATGAACAAAGGGGGGATAAAAGAGAGAGAGAGGTAAACTAAGAAAGAGTCTCTTAGCTATAGAGAACAAACTGATGGTTACCAGAGAGGAGGCTGGTGGGGGGTGGTGGTGGACAGTGAGTGAAATAGGTGATGGGGAGTAAGGAGTTCACTTGTTGTGATGAGCACTGGGTGTTGTATGGAAGTGGTGAATCAGTATATTGTACACCTGAAACTAATATTACACTGTATTTTCACTAACTGGAATTTTAATAAAAACTTAAAAAAAGGAGGTAAAAGTGATTAGAAAGAAATCATGATTTCAGATTATTATTTTTTTAATCTAGTATATTTTGAGGATTGCTATAGAAGGAGAGGCTGTTAAATACTTTGAAAATTTGTAAAGTGTGTTTTCATTAGCTCATCAGCTGAAATGTGGTGTCCCCCTAGCTTCTCATCTTTCACATTTTTCTTAAGTGACAACTTCTTGCTGTTGAAATTGTTTCTGAAACTAACTTTTTTCTTTATCTTTTAGATTCTACTGAAATTAATTATGGTGATTTACCACTAAGCACTTCAAGATGTATTAAGTTATTTAGGCATCCATAATAAATTTGAGAGAGAATGTAGCACAGTTTTAGCATGGACATGCGTTTTAAAAAGCACAGTTAGCTGTCCAAATCAATTTAGAAAAAAATTCCTAATTTTAACCATTTCTCATAAAAAAAAATTCAAGGGAACTTAGTTCCCTTAAAAAATGAACATTCTTCAAATCTGTATCCCCCTACCCAATTTTCTTTTATTCCATAGTATTGCAGAATTTCTCACACAGGAGTCCCCAGTTATATACAGTACTGTTACCTTGGCTTTTTCCTTATTCTTTACTACAAATCTTCCATTATTTTCTTATGAAGACAGTCTTCATGCCTCTCCTCCCAAGCATTTCATTTATATTTCAGAAAGGAAGACAGGATAAACCGAATCAGAAATGACACAATTTTGGGGGCAAGTTTGGAAGTCAGTACACTTCCAGATTAATTTTTTTCATGTTCTATAAAGTGTTATGATGATTTTATGCTATATTTTGGCCTTATCTACTACATTTTAACTTCACTGAGGATAGGGATTATGAATTTTGTAACTTTGTAGCTGCCACCTCATCTAGTTATGGAGGAAATGGCCAATTATTTAGACATGACAAAGACTTGAGATCCTTCAAGGCCTTTCCATCCCTAAGAACAGAGGTTTTTGACAAACTAAGACCAGTAGGATGGCCATCAATTTTGTAAATTAAGTGTTATTGGAATACAGCCAAGCCCACTGATTTAGTGCACGGCTGATTTCAAAGGCAAAGTTGATTAGTTGCCACAGAGACCAGAAGGCCAGCAAGCCTAAAATATTTGTTATTTGGCCTTTAAGAAAAAGTTTGCCAACCTCTGCCTTAGAAAACAAATTCCAAACTCCCCAGCTTGTTTTAAAAATATTTTTTTTAATTTGTCCAGTATCTCATTCCTCTTTAGTATTTTGAGGATAATCTCTACGTTTGCATGGTCATTGCAATGAGAAGACCCCAGCTCATGCTTGATCAAAGCTTCTCACCTAGAAGATTGAATATGGAGCAAAATGCTGGAATGATGAGAGATGTCTCGGATTATTTCACAACAGTTATGTTGGTAGTATCCTGCCTCTTGGTCAGTAACATTCTGGCCATATTGTTCCTGTTTAAGGAAGGCTCTCTAACTTCCTGCTCTGTCATCTGCCAAAATGTTCTGGTTTTCTTCTAGCTCCACAGCAGTACTATGAACCCTGATATTCTTCCCCAAGTTCCCTTGAAGCTAAGGACAGACAGATTTGGTTTCCATTATTTGCTACCAGAAGCATCCTCACATATACACTTCGTATAAAAATACTAATCTGATACCTGCTCACAGCCATTGTTCAGGGCTATACACAACTCTGGGAACTGCCATTCACATTGATGTCATTATGAATGGCACTTTTTGGAGTTGTGCAGTGCCTAACCATCATAGCTGTAAAAGATTGCCTTGTATCTGCTTTTCTTTCCAGCTCTTCTTCAGTTGTCTTACATCTATGCTCTACAACTGAGTCAATTCCAACTACTTTTACTGTCCAGACAGGCCGTGGTATGACTTGGTCTTTTTGTGATCACTTACTTCTCATTGCAAATGCAGACTCTTTGTAGCTTGTTCATCTGACAAAGTCCTACATCCTTTAATGCCCTTTTCAGGTATCACCTCTACTGTAAAACTTTTCCCGTCACATCATTTTCCTGCCCCTCACCCTAGGCATTTATAATAAATGACTTTATCAAATGTATGCATAACACTTTGTGTACATTTCTATCAAGTCATCTCATGATGGTTTTATGTTAGTCTTCTGTACTAACCTGCATGCACTTTGAGCAAATGAGTTTGTCTAATTGTGGCCTAGTAGAGCAGACCCTAGCATATAGCAGATGCTTAAATGGCTATCTCTTTGTGGACTTTTTTTTTTTTTTAATTCTTATGTTAATCCCCATACATTACATCATTAGTTTTAGATGAAGTGTTCCATGATTCATTGTTTGTGCATAACACCCAGTGCTCCATGCAGAATGTGCTCTCCTCAATACCCACCACCAGGCTACCCCATCCTCCCACCCCCCTACCCTCTAGAACCCTCAGTTTGTTTTTCAGAGTCCATCGTCTCTCATGGTTCGTCTACCCCTCCGATTTCCCCCGCTTCATTCTTCCCCTCCCGCTACCTTCTTCTTTTTTTTTTTCTTTTTTTAAAGATTTTATTTATTTACTTGAGAGAGAGAATGAGATAGAGAGAGAGAGCATGAGAGGGGGGAGGATCAGAGGGAGAAGCAGACTCCCTGCTGAGCAGGGAGCACGATGTGGGACTCGATCCCGGGACTCCAGGATCATGACCTGAGCCGAAGGCAGTCGCTTAACCAACTGAGCCACCCAGGCGCCCCTCTTTTTTTTTTTTTCATAACATATATTGCATTATTTGTTTCAGAGGTACAGATCTGAGATTCAACAGTCTTGCACAATTCACAGCGCTTACCAGAGCACATACCCTCCCTAGTGTCTATCACCCAGTCACCCCATCCCTCCCACCCCACTCCCCACTCCAGGAACCCTCAGTTTGTTTCCTGCAATTAAGAATTCCTCATATCAGTGAGATCATATGATACATGTCTTTCTCTGTTTGACTTATTTCACTCAACATAATACCCTCCAGTTCCATCCACGTCGTTGCAAATGGCAAGATCTCATTCGTTTTGATGGCTGCATAATATTCCATTGTATATATATACCACCTCTTCTTTATCCACTCATCTGTCGATGGACATGTTGGCTCTTTCCACGGTTTGGCTATTGTGGACATTGCTGCTATAAACATCGGGGTGCACATACCCCTTCAGATCCCTACTTTTGTATCTTTGGGGTAAATACCCAGTAGTGCAATTGCTGGATCATAGGGTAGCTCTATTTTCAACTTTTTGAGGAACCTCCATACTGTTTTCCAGAGTGGCTGCACCAGCTTGCATTCCCACCAACAGTGTAGGAGGGTTCCCCTTTCTCCGCATCCCCGCCAACATCTGTCGTTTCCTGACTTGTTAATTTTAGCCATTCTGACTGGTGTGAGGTGGTATCTCATTGAGGTTTTGATTTGGATTTCCCTGATGCCGAGCGATATTGAGCACTTTTTCATGTGTCTGTTGGCCATTTGGATGTCTTCTTTGGAAAAATGTCTGTTCATGTCTTCTGCCCATTTCTTGATTAGATTCTTTGTTCTTTGGGTGTTGAGTTTGATGAGTTCTTTATAGATTTTGGATACTAGCCCTTTATCGGATATGTCATTTGCAAATATCTTCTCCCATTCTGTCAGTTGTCTTTTGGTTTTGTTGACTGTTTCCTTTGCTGTGCAAAAGCTTTTGATCTTGATGAAGTCCCAATAGTTCATTTTTGCCCTTGCTTCCCTTGCCTTTGGCGATGTTTCTAGGAAGAAGTTGCTTTGGCTGAGGTCAAAGAGGTTGCTGCCTATGTTCTCCTTTGGGATTTTGATGGACTTCTGTCTCACATTGAGGTCTTTCAACCATTTGGAGTCTATTTTTGTGTGTGGTGTAAGGAAATGGTCCAGTTTCATTCTTCTGCATGTGGCTATCCAATTTTCCCAACACCATTTGTTGAAGAGACTGTCTTTGTTCCACTGGACATTCTTTCCTGCTTTGTCGAAGATGAGTTGACCATAGAGTTGAGGGTCCATTTCTGGGCTCTCTATTCTGTTCCATTGATCTATGTGTCTGTTTTTGTGCCAGTACCATGCTGTCTTGATGATGACAGCTTTGTAATAGAGCTGGAAGTCCGGAATTGTGATGCCGCCGGCTTTGCTTTTCTTTTTCAATATTCCTCTGGCTATGCGGGGTCTTTTCTGGTTCCATACAAATTTTAGGATGATTTGTTCCATTTCTTTGAAAAAAGTGGATGGTATTTTGATGGGGATTGCATTGAATGTGTAGATTGCTCTAGGTAGCATTGACATCTTCACAATATTTGTTCTTCCAATCCATGAGCATGGAACGTTTTTCCATTTCTTTGTGTCTTCCTCAATTTCTTTCATGAGTATTTTATAGTTTTCTGAGTACAGATCCTTTGTCTCTTTGGTTAGATTTATTCCTAGGTATCTTATGGTTTTGGGTGCAATTGTAAATGGGATTGACTCCTTAATTTCTCTTTCTTCTGTCTTGTTGTTGGTGTATAGGAATGCCACTGACTTCTGTGCATTGATTTTATATCCTGCCACTTTACTGAATTCCTGTATGAGTTCTAGCAGTTTTGGGGTGGAGTCTTTGGGGTTTTCCACATAAAGTATCGTATCATCTGCAAAGAGTAAGAGTTTGACTCCTTCTTTGCCGATTTGGATGCCTTTGATTTCTTTTTGTTGTCTGATTGCTGTGGCTAGGACTTCCAATACTATGTTGAATAGCAGTGGTGATAGTGGACATCCCTGCCGCGTTCCTGACCTTAGGGGGAAAGCTCTCAGGTTTTCCCCATTGAGAATGATATTCGCTGTAGGTTTTTCATAGATGGCTTTTATGATATTGAGGTATGTACCCTCTATGCCTATACTCTGAAGAATTTTGATCAAGAAAGGATGCTGTACTTTGTCAAAAGCTTTTTCTGCATCTATTGAGAGGATCATATGATTCTTGTTCTTTCTTTTGTTAATGTATTGTATCACATTGATTGATTTGCGGATGTTGAACCAACCTTGCAGCCCAGGGATAAATCCCACTTGGTCGTGGTGAATAATCCTTTTAATGTACTGTTGGATCTTACTGGCTAGTATTTTGGTGAGAATTTTTGCATCCATGTTCATCAGGGATATTGGTCTGTAATTCTCCTTTTTGATGGGGTCTTTGTCTGGTTTTGGGATCAAGGTAATGCTGGCCTCATAAAATGAGTTTGGAAGTTTTCCTCCCGTTTCTATTTCTTAGAACAGTTTCAGAAGAATAGGTATTAATTCTTCTTGAAATGTTTGGTAGAATTCCCCTGGGAAGCCATCTGGCCCTGGGCTTTTGTTTTTTGGGAGATTTTTGATGACTGCTTCAATTTCCTTAGTGGTTATAGGTCTGTTCAGGTTTTCTATTTCATCCTGGTTCAGTTTTGGTAGTTGATACATCTCTAGGAATGCCTCCATTTCTTCCAGGTTATCTAATTTGCTGGCGTAGAGTTGCTCATATGTTCTTATAATTGTTTGTATTTCTTTGGTGTTGGTTGTGATCTCTCCTCTTTCATTCATGATTTTGTTGATTTGGGTCATTTCTCTTTTCTTTTTGATAAGTCTGGCCAGGGGTTTATCAATCTTGTTAATTCTTTCAAAGAACCAGCTCCTGGTTTCGTTGATCTGTTCTACTGTTCTTTTAGTTTCTATTTCATTGATTTCTGCTCTGATCTTTATGATTTCTCTTCTCCTGCTGGGTTTAGGCTTTATTTGCTGTTCTTTTTCCAGCTCCTTTAGGTGGAGGGTTAGGTTGTGTACTTGAGACCTTTCTTGTTTCTTGAGAAAGGCTTGTATTGCTATATACTTTCCTCTTAGGACTGCCTTTGCTGCATCCCAAAGATTTTGAACAGTTGTGTTTTCATTTTCATTGGTTTCCATGTATTTTTTTAATTCTTCTTTAATTTCCTGGTTGACCCATTCATTCTTCAGTAGGATGCTCTTTAGCCTCCATGTATTTGAGTTCTTTCCGACTTTCCTCTTGTGATTGAGTTCTAGTTTCAAAGCATTGTGGTCTGAAAATAGGCAGGGAGTGATCCCAATCTTTTGGTACCAGTTGAGACCTGATTTATGACCTAGGATGTGATCTATTCTGGAGAATGTTCCATGGGCACTAGAGAAGAATGTGTATTCCGTTGCTTTGGGGTGGAATGTTCTGAATATGTCTGTGAAGTCCATTTGGTCCAGTGTGTCATTTAAAGTCTTTATTTCCTTGTTGATCTTTTGCTTAGATGATCTGTCCATTTCAGTGAGGGGGGTGTTAAAGTACCCCACTATTATTGTATTGTTGTCAATGTGTTTCTTTGCTTTTGTTATTAATTGCCTTATATAATTGGCTGCTCCCATGTTAAGGGCATAGATATTTACAATTGTTAGATCTTCTTGTTGGATAGATCCTTTAAGTAGGATATAATGTCCTTCCTCATCTCTTATTACAGTCTTTGGTTTAAAATCTAATTTTTCTGATATAAAGATTGCCACCCCAGCTTTCTTTTGGTGTCCATTAGCATGGTAAATGGTTTTCCACCCCCTCACTTTCAATCTGGGGATGTCTTTGGTTCTAAAATGAGTCTCTTGCAGACAGCATATCGATGGGTCTTGTTTTTTAATCCAGTCTGATAGCCTGTGTCTTTTGATTGGGGCATTTAGCCCATTTACATTCAGCGTAACTATTGAAAGATAGGAATTTAGTGCCATTGTATTGCCTATAAGGTGACTGTTACCGTATATTGTCTATGTTCCTTTCTGGTCTATGTTGCTTTTAGGGTCTCTCTGCTTAGAGGACCCCTTTCAAGATTTCCTGTAGGGCTGGTTTTGTGTTTGCAAATTCCTTTAGTTTTTGTTTGTCCTGGAAGCTTTTTCCTCTCTCCTTCAATTTTCAATGACAGCCTAGCTGGATAGAGTATTCTTGGCTGCATATTTTTCTCATTTAGTGCTCTGAATATATCCTGCCAGTCCTTTCTAGCCTGCCAGGTCTCTGTGGATAGGTCTGTTGCCAATCTAATGTTTCTACCCTTGTAGGTTACATATCTCTTCTCCCGAGCTGCTTTCAGGATTTTCTCTTTGTCTATGAGACTCGTAAGTTTTACTATTAGATGTCAGGGTGTTGACCTATTTTTATTGATTTTGAGAGGGGTTCTCTGTGCTTCCTGGATTTTCGTGCCTGTTTCCTTCCCTAAATTAGGGAAGTTCTCTGCTATAATTTGCTCCATTATACCTTCTGCCCCTCTCTCTCTTTCTTCTTCTTCTGGGATCCCAATTATTCTAATGTTATTTCGTCTTATGGTATCGCTTATCTCTCGAATTCTGCCCTCGTGATCCAGCAGTTGTTTATCTCTCTTTTTCTCAGCTTCTTTATTTTCCATCATTTCATCTTCTATATTACTGATTCTCTCTTCTGCCTCATTTATTCTAGCAGTTAGCACCCCCATTTTTTATTGCACCTCATTAATAGCCTTTTTGATTTCTACTTGGTTGGATTTTAGTTCTTTTACTTCTCCAGAAAGGGTTTCTCTGATAACTTCCATATTTTTTTCAAGCCCAGCTAGTATCTTTAAAGTGATGATTCTGAACTCTAGATCTGACATCGTACTAATGTCCGTATTGAGTAGGTCCCTGGCAGTCGGTACTACCTCTTGTTCTTTTTGTTGAGGTGATTTTTTCCATCTTGTCATTTTGTGCAGAGGAGAATAGATTAATGAGAGAACAAAATGCTAGCAGAGTAACAACGTCCCCAGAAAATATACTCTAAACAAATCAGAAAAGACCTGAATCAGTGGGAAAAGAAAGGGAAAGAGAGAAAAAAGAAAGGGAAAAAAAAGAAAAAGAAAAAGATAAAAACAAAAACAAAAACAAACAAAACAAAACAACTACAACAACAAACCAGAATGTGATCAAATATGATCAGGCTGGTATATACATCAGTGCCACACACTAGATTTGGGGTGTATTTTGGTCTTTTAGAAGAAAGTGCCTCCCAAAATTTTAAAGAAAGAAAAACTTATATATGTACAAAAATAAGGGTTGATATGATGAAGGGATGGAATATGATTGTAAAGATGGAAATTATAAAAAATTTTATAAAAGGAATTGATAAAAAGTTGTTTGAAAAAAGAAAGAAGAGGATTTAAAAAAAGAAAAAAAAAGGGAGGGAATGTGATCAGGCAGGGGAATAGAAAACACCATATACTAGAGATTTAGGGTATATTTTAATCTGTTAGAAGAAACTATCTCAAAATTTTAAAGAGAGAACAACTTATATATATAAGCCAAAAATACGGGTAACTACTCTGAAGGGATAGAATATGACTCTAAAAATGAAAAAAAAAAATTTTTTTTTAAAAAAAAGGGATTGATAAGATGTTGGTTGAAAAAGGGGAAAAGAAAAATTCAAAAAGAAAAAAAAAGAAAAAAGACAGTTAAAAAAAAAATTAACTTTGAAAGACTAAAGAATCATGGTAAAAAAGCCATGGATTCTATGTGCAGTATTCCCCTAGCGCTGGAGTTCTGCCGTTTTCATTGATGGGTAAACTTGGTCTTGGCTGGCTGTTCTCGCTGATCTTCTGGGGAGGGGCCTGTTGCCGTGGTTTCCAAATGTCTCTGCCGGAGGCGGAATTGCCCCGCCCTTGCCCCCTCCTGGCTAAGTAATCTGCTCGGGTTTGCTCTCCGCGGCTTTTGTTCCCTGCGAGCTTTCCGTACAGCTTTGGAGGCGGAGAGCGAAAATGGCAGCCTCCCAATCTCCGCCCCAGTGAAGCCGAGAACTCGGGCCCCGCTCCTCAGTGAGCCCCCAGAGAAAAGCCGTCAGTCACTCCCGTCTCCCCGGTCTCCGGCCGCACTCCGTGCTCACCCGGCCTGTGACCGCGCGTTTCTATCTCTGGCACCCGACCCCGGGTGGAGTCTCCAAACCCAGCAGATGCCTGCAGTGCGCTCCCGCGCGGCTCCTCCCGGGGGAGGAAGGTGAGTCTCCCCGGATCTGCTGCTTGTTGGGTCCCTGCTGGAGGAGCAGGGGCCCGACTGTGCCGCGGATCACGGTTTATGGCCACCCCGAGCTGAGAGCCCGCGCCTGGGCTCCGTCTCTGCAGCCGGCTTCCCTGCTCGTTACCTGGGAGCTCTGCCACCCTCAGGCACCCCCGGTCTTTCTGTGACCCCGAGGGTCCTGAGACCACACTGTCCCGGAGGGTTCCACCCCCCGCTTAGCCACCAGAGTGATGTCCCTCGGCGGAGCAGACTCTTAAAAGTTCCGATTTTGTGCTCCGCGGCTCTATCACTTGCCAGAAGCGGCCAACGGAGGCCCCTCCCCCGCCGTCTATCCTCCCGAATATCGCCTCGGATTCACTTCTCCGCACGTCCTACCTTCCAGAAAGTGGTCGCTTTTCTGATGAGAGAGTTGTTGCTCTTCTTTTCTTCGATCTCCTGTTGAGTTTGTAGGTGTTCAGAATGGTTTGATCCCTATCCAGCTGAATTCCTGAGAGGAGACGAAATCCAGGTCTCCTACTCCTCCACCATCTTGCTCCGCCCCCTCTTTGTGGACTCTTGATTGTATTCTTTAACACTCATAATTCCCTGAATGAGTCAAGTTATTTAATACTTTGAGTTTTCAATCCCCCATTATCACATATATCCAAATGCAGCAATAGTCACTTCTTTCCACCATTTACCAATGTCAAGTAAAAATCCCAACTTAGTAAGGAGGGACTTTATTCAAAAAGATAATTGCAAGGAGAGGTCTATTGCAATAGAGAGAGAGGACTTTGCCAAAGGGAGAACATTGTGACCCTAAGATCTGCAAATCTCTCAAAGGTTGGGCAAAAAGGGGTTTTCTTTTATTGGGAGGAGAAATAAGGTTAGAAAGAAGAGGATGTGGGGAAGTGGGACAAGAGTGGCTTGATTGGATAGTAGATTAGAGAATATTTTACCCAGCCTGTTCTCAGGAGAGATTATATGTTGACTCAGGTGGACAGTGAGTCAGAGTTCTGGAGCCTGAAGAAAGGAGTGAGATTTTAACTGAAGTTTGAGTAACAAACATTTTGTCCTAATTGATTAGTGGGAACAACAGTTCAGCTGGTAATTTAGGAGGCAAAAAAATAGGAATTTGGAGGATCATTGTCTGGCCTTGCTATAGATAAACAAGAGGAGGCATCTGTGAGTCTTACTAAATCAAATGGGGAAGGGTGGTTCTTTGCAATAAGCTGTTTTCCACAGCACATAGGACAGAGGAATATTTTAACTTTTGCTGTTTTCCAGGATTACAGGGCTCAGGTAAAATTCAACATTGTCACCAATGATAAAGTTTTCAGTATTGAAGGACAAAATTAGATCTACATAAAACTTTGTTTTCTTTTCCAGTGGTCATCACAAAGCTAGTAATGTGTCCACTTGCTAAATTCAGTTAGTGCTTATCTTAGAAAGTTCCCCAAATTAAATGAGTCAAGGACATTATTATAAAAAGCAAAATATTGCTTTCCTGTGTAAATCAGAGTGTGGGCTGTGTACCAGAGAATATCAAATTCCTTTCAAGCTAAAGTTACCTTCATTCACTTGATAAGACTGTAGAGGGCACAATTATACTGGAACAAAGCTTGCATGAAAGACTGGGAACTTTATTTAGTCTTGAATGAAAGACCAAGAACACACCTAGGTAATAACCTGAATGTGGGCTGTCAGTGATTCATATATGCCTTTCAGAACAAAGATTTTTTAAAATCTTTTTAAAAGAAGGTTTTCTTATTTGTCACTCTGCTTTCTTTTTAATTAATTCTAATTGCATTTCATGTGGGAAATGTGTTTGAAGAGGTGGAATTATAATTGAGTCCAGCATTATTGTTATATTCCCCTGCACTAAGATGTCATTGTAAGGCTAAGGCAAGGAAGTAAAAGATAATAGATTAAGAGAAAACTGCTGGGAAAATGAGCAAACCGTGTAAAAAAACAAGTGACAGGTTTCTGCCATTCTCCTGGAAGTAGCATATATTAGTGGAAAGACTAGGAATTAGTTGGGACGTCCATAAGCTATATGAAGCACAGCTTTTACAAAGCTAAGTAAAGTTTTCCCTAATGATCAGCTCATTTGTGGTTTCAGAATCTTTTATTGTTCTTGATGCTATTACTACCAAAATGAAGGCTGGCCTTTTCCCTAATAATTTGCTCCTTCCCTTGTGCTATGATATGTGTTAAACAAGTGGCATATATGCACTGTTTAACTTTTCTCCTCACCCTGCTTTCATTTCACATTCCACCAAGTTTTTATTTTCATCAGTAATGACTCTAGAATTCCCCAATTCACAGGTTTTTCTTTTGTCTCATTTATTTTAAAATCTCAACTGCCTTTGGTAATTTGCTGTCCACAGTTGCCTATCCTTTCCCTTGAATTGTGACTCTATACTACCTTGTTACTCTTCTTACACATTTGACAAATCAGTTTACCTTGAGTGCTTCTTTTTGATTCTTCCCATTACATTATTTTGGGAATTCTGCAAACTTCTATATTTTGCCTGCTGGTTCTCCTTCTCCATCAGGGTATTGATTCAATTTTATGGTTCCAACTAAAACTTGCCATTGGATTGGATATTACCTCAATGGCAAATGGCTCTGGTATTTATATAGTTTAGTCTCACTAAAGCTTCAGTTTTATATTGCTTACTGCCTTGTAAATATTTACAAATGGATGTTTGCTTTTCCTTCAAAGAGAGCTATTCAAAATCATTTTTTTTTCTCCAAAACTCATCCCCCTTTCTGTTTTTCATCATTCTACCTCTGCTGTAACCTTAGATAGAAAAACTTCTTTGAATATTTTTTAACTTATTCTTTACTCTGCAGGCTCATTGTTACCCTCCTAGGCCATGCCCTTAAGTCCAGGTAACTACTCTAGTCTGAGTTCATTAGAATGTTCAAGAGGGCAGACTTTTTTATATTTAAGTATAAATTAACATACAGTGTTATATTAGTTTCAGGTATACAGTGTACCTGCTCATCACAATAAGTGCTTATCACAATGGAGTACTTAGTGCTCATCACAGTAAGTGTACTCTTATCACAATAATGTTCTTAGTGCTCATCACAGTAAGTGTACTCTTTTATTTTTTTAATTTTATTTTATTATGTTATGTTAGTCACCATACAGTACATCATTATTTTTTGATGTAGTGTTCCACGATTCATTGTTTGCATATAACACCCAGTGCTCCATTCAATATGTGCCCTCTTTAATATCCATCACCAGGCTAACCCATCCCCCCACCCCCTCCCCTCTAAAACCCTCAGTTTGTTTCTCAGAGTCCATAGTCTTTCATGGTTCGTCTCCCCCTCCGATTCCCCCCCTTCATTTTTCCCTTCCTACTATTTTCTTTTTTTTTTTTTTAACATATAATGTATTATTATTATTTTTTTTCAGAGGTACAGGTCTGTGATTCATCACTTTTACACAATTCACAGCACTCACCATAGCACAAACCCTCCCCAATGTCCATCACTCAGCCACCCCATCCCTCTCACCCCCCACCACTCCAACAACCTTCATTTTGTTTCCTGAGATTCAGAATTCCTCATATCAGTGAGATCATATGATACTTCTGATTGACTTAGTTCGCTTAGCATAATACCCTTTAGTTCCATCCACATCGTTGCAAATGGCAAGATTTCATTTTCTTTCTTTCTTTTTGATGGCTGCATAATATTCCATTGTATATATATACCACCTCTTCTTTATCCAGTCATCTGTTGATGGACATCTTGGCTCTTTCCACAGTTTGGCTATTGTGGACATTGCTGCTATAAACATCGGGGTGCATGTACCCCTTTGGATCCCTACATTCGTATCTTTGGGGTAAATACCCAGTAGTGCAATTGCTGGGTCATAGGGTAGCTCTATTTTCAACTTTTTGAGGAATCTTCATACTGTTTTCCAGAGTGGCTGCACCAGCTTGCATTCCCACCTACAATGTAGGAGGGTTCCCCTTTCTCCATATCCCTGTCAACATCTGTCGTTTCCTGACTTGTTAATTTTAGCCATTCTGACTGGTGTGAGGTGGTATCTCATTGAGGTTTTGATTTGGATTTCCCTGATGCCGAGTGATGTTGAGCACTTTTTCACGTGTCTGTTAGCCATTTGGATGTCTTCTTTGGAAAAATGTCTGTTCATGTCTTCTGCCCATTTCTTGATTGGATACAGTAAGTGTACTCTTAATCCCCTTTACCTATTTCACCCATCCCCCCACCAACCTTCCCCCTGGCAACCACCAATTTGTTCTCTATATTTAAGAGTCTACTTTTTTGTTTGTCTCTTTTTTCTTTGTTTATTTGTTTTGCTTCTTAAATTCCATATATGGGTGACTGACTTATTTCACTTAGCGTTAAGTCCTCTATGTCCATCAATATTGTTGCTAATGGTAAAATTTCATTCTTTTTTATGGCTGAGTAATATTTCACTGTATACATACACACACACATATATATATAATACACCATATCCTCTTTATCTATTCATCTATGGATAGACACTTGGGTTTCTTCCATAATTTGACTATTGTAAATCATGGTGCATATATCTTTTTGAATTAGTGTTTTTGTTGTCTTTGGGTAAGTTCCTAGTAGTAGAATTGTATGGATCGTATGGTAATTCTTTTTTTTTTTTTAACTTTTCATTATGTTCAGTTAGATTTTGTTGTAGTGTTCAACAAGATTGTGTGGTAATTCTATTTTTAATTTTTTTTTGTGGAATCTCCATACTGTTTTCTACAGTGACTACATCAGTTTGTATTCCCATCAATAGTGCATGAAGATTCCTTTTTCTCCACATTTTCACCAACATTTGTTATTTCTTGTTTTTTTGATTTTAGTCATTCTTATAGGTGTAAGGTGATATCTGATTGTTGTTTTGATTTGCATTTCCCTGATAATTAGTAATGTTGAGCATCTTTTCATGTGTCTATTGGCCACCTGTCTGTCTTCTTTGGAAAAATGTCTATTCATGTCTTCTGGCCATTTTTAAATTGGATTATTTGTTTTTTTTTTTTTTTGGTGTTGACTTGTGTAACTATATATTTTGGTTATTAACCCCTTATTGGGTATATCATTTGCAAATACCTTCTCCCATTCAATAGGTTGCCCTTTTGTTTTGTTGATGGTTTCTTTTGCTGTGCAAAAGCTTTTTCTTTTGGTGTAGTCCCAATAGTTTATTTTTGCTTTTGTTTCCCTTGCCAGAGGAGACAAATCTAGAAAAATGTTCCTATGGTTGATGTCAAAGGAATTACTGCCTATGTTTTCTTCTAGGAATTTTATGGTTTCAAGACTCAAATTTAGGTATTTAATCCATTCTGAGCTTATGTTTGTGTATGATGTTAGAAAGTGGTCCAGTGTCATTCCTTTGCATGTAGCTGTCCAGTTTTCCCAGCACCATTTGTTGAAGAGACTGTCTTTTTCCTATTGGATATTGTTGCCTCCTTTGTTGTAAATTAATTGACCTTAAAGCATGGGTTTATTTCTGGACTTTCTATTATTTTCCATGATCTATGTGTCTACTTTTGTGCCAGTAACATACTGTTTTGATTACCTCAGCTTTGTAGTATATCTTGGAATCTGGGATTGTGATACCTCTAGCTTTGATCTCTTTTTTAAGATTTCCATGGCTATTCAGGGTCTTTTGTGGTTCCATACAAATTTTAGGATTATTGTTTTAATTCTGTAAAACATGCCACTGTTATTTTGTTAGAGATGGGATTAAATCTGCAGATTGCTTTGGGTATGGACATTTAAACAGTATTGTTTCTTCAAATCCATGAGCAGGGGATATCTTTCCATTTGTTCGTGTCATCTTCAATTGCTTTCATTGATGATTTATAGTTTTTGAAGTCCAAATCTTTCACCTTCTTGGTTAAGTTTATTCCTAGGTATTAGAAACTTAAAAAAAAAAGATTTTATTTATTTATGAGAGAGAGAAAGAGAAAGAGAGAGAGGGTTGGGGGAGGAGCAGAGGGAGGGGGGCAAGCAGACTCCATGCTGAGCATGGATCCCCACACGGGGCTTGAGCTCAGGACACTGAGTTCATGACCTGAGCCAAAACCAGGAGTTAGACACTTAACCAGCTGAGCCACCCAGGTACCACCCCCCCAGGTATTTTATTATTGTTTTGGTGCAATTGTGGATGGGATTGTTTTCTTAATTTCTCTTTCTGTTACTTCACTATTCATGCATAGTAATGCAGTAGATTTATGTATATTAATTTTGTATCCTGTAATTTTACTGAATTCATTTATCATTTCTAGTAGTTTTTTGGGGGAGTCTTTAGGGTTTGCTATATATAGTATCATGTCTTTTGCAAATAGTGAAAGTTTTACTTCTTTTTTTTTTTTTAAAGATTTTTTATTTATTTGATAGAGAGAGACACAGTGAGAGAGGGAACACAAACGGGGGAGTGGGAAAGGGAGAAGCAGGCTTCCCACTGAGCAAGGAGCCTGATGCGGGGCTCGATCCCAGGACCCTGGGATCATGACCTGAGCCGAAGGCAGATGCTCAATGACTGAGCCACCCAGGCCCCACAGTTTTACTTTTTTCTTACCAATTTGGATGATTTTATTTCTTTTTCTTGTATGATTCCTGTGGTTAGAACTTCTAGTATTATGTTGAATAAAAGTGATGAGAGTGGACATCCTTGTCTTGTTACTGATCTTAAAGGAAAAGTCTTCAGTTTTTTACCACTGAGTATATTATTTGTGGCTTTTTCATATATGGCCTTTATTATGTTGTTATAAGTTCCCTCCAAGCCTACTTTGTTGAAGGTTTTTGTCGTGAATGGATGTTGTATTTTGACAAATGCTTTTTCTGCATCTGTTGGGAGGATCATATAGTTTTTAATCTTTCTCTTGTTAATGCGATGTATCATGTTGATTGATTTGCAAAATTGAACCACCCTTGCATCCCAGGAATAAATCCCACTTGATCCCACTTGAATAATTCTTTTAATGTATTGTTGGATTCAGTTTGCTAATATTTTGTTAAGGATTTTTACACCTATGTTCATCAGAGATATTGGCCTGAAGTTTTCTTTACCTTTAGTTTCTTTATCTAGTTTTGGTGTCAGGGTAATGCTGGCCTCATAGAATGCATTTGGAATCTTTCCTTCAAGAGGGTCACCTTTTCTATATGCTTTGTTCATTAATGTAGCATGAGCACAAAGGATGGTGACTAGCTTAGTGAATATTTGTTAAACGAATGAGTCCAAATATTCAAACCTAGGCTCTGCTGTTATTTAACTTATTTTACATTAATTACCAGATGAATATTTTTTTAATGCCAATTTTATTGCTGCTTTTCTGATTAGAAATTCCATCTAGTCTACTTTGTCTCTTTTCTGTAGCTTTCAAGATTGCCCGTTATCCTGTCCTAAAGAGGTCCTAAAAAGTGAATTAATGTTTTGTATATAAGAGTGAGCACCCCAGGGCGCCTGGGTGGCTCAGTTGGTTAAGCAACTGCCTTCAGCTCAGGTCATGATCCTGAAGTCCCGGGATCGAGTCCCACATCAGGCTCCCTGCTGAGCAGAGAGTCTGCTTCTCCCTCTGACCCTCTTCCCTCTCGTGATTTCTCTCTCAAATAAATAAATAAAATCTAAAAAAAAAAAAAAAAAAGAGTGAGCACCCTGGAGTTATATAGTCTGAATTTGATTGTGGTTTCTTAATTTACTAATCAGGACAGTTATTTAGTTTTTCTGTGCCTTGATTTCTACATTTGTAAAATGAAGATAATGATAATTGGATTGATTTTAGGATGAAATGAGTTAGTGGATCTGAAGCACTCAAACAGTACCCAGTATTTAATAAATGCTGAATATGCATTATTTATTATTATTATTATTACTTTTTTAACCTCTACATTTCAAAGTATTTTTTAGGCACAAGTCTGGTATACAAATATTTAAAACAACATATCCCATTTTCAAACAAAATTCTATGTGTAATCCCAATAAATTTACAAAATATAAAATCAGTGGTGCTTGACTATTTGTACCCTCCCCTCTTTCATAAACCTATAAGTTTCCTTATCCAAAATCCCCAAATTCCAAGTACTATAATTTAAAATCATTGGTCTAAGTAACTTTTGAAAAATTGAGCAAATCATATCTAAAATCATCAGATTGTAAAGACAGCAGGCATTTTAATTATTCATCTACTTATTTGCCTGTCTCAAGTGAGGTTATTCTAGCACAAGGGAGTTATATCTTAAAAGATTATCCAGCACAGGGACGCCTGGATGACTCAGTTGTTAAGCGTCTGCCTTTGCTCAGGTCATGATCCCAGGGTCCTGGGATCAAGCCCCACATCGGGCTGCCTGCTCCGCAGGAAGCCTGCTTCTCCCTCTCCCACTAACCCTGCTTGTATTCCCTCTCTCGCTGTGACTCTGTCAAATAAATAAATAAAATCTTAAAAAAAATAAATAAAAGATTATCCAGCACACAAAAAAAGATTATCCAGCACAGACAATTTACATCTCTTTTGGCAAATTAATTTAGATCAAAGGAATAAACCTCATTTTTTCCAGAAAAAATGAGGGAGAAGTTTGAATTGGAAATCGTATTTAAGGAATCAAAGTATTGTGTTATTAAAACTGTCATGTTCAGAATAATTTGTTTGCCCTTTGAGTATTTGTGGATGATTTAAAACATTATTATTTTCTGAACTGAAACTGTGAGATTTAAAGTGTATTTTCTAAATAATAATATTGGTATTAATATTTGCTTTTCAACTCTAAGCCTAGTGAAACTTTTCACTTTACTGATATCACCATTCTAGCAAAATATATATTTATCTCTAATCCTTACTGGAAATTTTTAAGAGAAAATTCACTGGAATCATTAAATGAAAGATGTTATCTAAAGCTATCCTGTCTTATTCTTAGATTTTCCCAAATCATCAAATGAACATCTAATCTAAGACTCATGTGCTCTTAAAAGTGTGGAGGTTAACAAATTCATGAGATATTTTAGTGTCTTTATTTTACAAATGAGAAAAATATGAGCCTGCTGAGCTAAACAATTCATCAAAAATAAATGATTAAATATTAGATATTAAGAAGTATTAAAATTTCTGTTCCCAATCTAATACTCTTTCCAACATTTGGCCTATAGTCCCAATTCAAAACATTTTTTTTCCTGTGTCCCAAAGGGAACAGAATGTTATGTTTTGGAATCCAGATGACATAACAACTTAAAAACAACGTAAAAGGCAACTTTATTTTTTAAAATTTTTGCTCCACTTTCATTTGATTTTTATTTGTTTTTTTTTGTTTCAAGTTTTTATTTAAATTCTAATTAGTTAACATATAGTGTAATATTGGTTTCAGGAGTAGAATTTAGTGATTCATCACTTACATATAACACCCAGTGCATATCACAAGGACCCTCCTTAATACCCATCACCCAAGAGCCCATCTGCTTCCCACCTTCCCTACATCAATCCTCAGTTTGTTCTCTGTAGTTAAGAGTCATTTATGGTTTGTCTCCGTCTCTTTTTTCCCCCTTCCCCTATGTTCATCTGTTCTGTTTCTTAAATTCCAAATATGAGTGAAATCATGTGGTATTTTTCTTTCTTTAACTAACTTATTTCGCCTAGCATAATACACTGCAGTTTCATCCACATCCTTGTAAATGGGAAGATTTCATTCTTTTTGATGGCTGAGTAATATTCCATTACACACACACACACACACACCCCCCACTTCTTCTTTATCCATTCATCAGTTGATAGACATTTGGTCTCTTTGCATAATTGGCTATTGTTGATAGTGCTGCTATAAACATTGGGGTGCATGTGCCCCTTCCAATCGGTATTTTTGTATCCATTGGATGAATACCCAGTAGTGCAATTGCTGGATTGTAGGGTAGTTCTATTTTTACCTTTTGGAGGAAACTCCATACTGTTTTCCAGAGTGGCTGCACCAGTTTGCATCCCACAAACAGTGTAAAAGGGTACCCCTTTCTCTGCATCCTCACCAACATCTTTTGTTTCTTGAGTTGTTAATTTTAGCCATTCTGACAGGTGTGAGGTGGTATCTCATTTGTTTTGATTTGTATTTTCCTGATGATGGGTGATGTTGAGCATTTTCCCATGTGTCTGTTAGCCATTTGTATGTATTCCTTGGAGAAATGTCTGTTCATGTCTTCTTCCCATTTCTTGACTGGACTTTTTGTTTTATGGGTGTTGAGTTTGATAAGTTCTTTATAGAATTTGGGTACTAGCCCTTTATCTGATATGTTATTTGCAACTATCTTCTCCCATTCCATAGGTTGTCTTTTAGTTTTTTTTGATTGTTTTCTTCACTGTGCAGAAACTTTTTATCTTGATGAAATCCCAATAGTTCATTTTTGTTTTTGTTTCCCTTGCCTGGGAAGACGTGTCTAGTAAGAAGTTGCTAGGACCGAGGTCAAAAAGGTTGTTGCCCTATGTTCTCCTCTAGGATTCTGATGGATTCCTGTCTCATATTTAGGTCTTTCATCCATTTTGCATTTATATTTGTGTATGGTGTAAGAAAGTGGTCCAGTTTCATTCTTTTTTTTTTTTTTGTAGAATTTTTTGTTCAAATATTCTTAATTTAATTTTTTTTCATAATTCATCAGTTGCTTATAACACCCAGTGCTCTTCACATCACGTGCCCTCCTTAATGCTCATCACCCATCACCCCGCCCACCTCCCCTCTAGCAACCCTCAGTTCATTTCCTACAGTTAAGAGTCTCTCATGGTTTTTCTCCCTCTCTGATGACTTCTCATTCAGTTTTACCTCCCTTCCCCTATGATCCTCTGTGCTGTTTCTTATATTCCCCATATGAGTGAAGCCATATGATAATTGTCTTTCTTTGATTGACTTATTTCGCTCAGCATAATACCCTCCAGTTCCATCCACGTCATTGTAAATTGTAAATATTCATCCAGTTTCATTCCTCTGCATGTCACTGTCTAGTTTTCCCAACACCATTTGTTGAAGAGATTGTCTTTTTCCCACTGAATAGTCTTTCCTGCTTTGTTGAAGATTAGTTGACCATAGAGTTGTGGGTCCATTTCTGGGTTCTCTATTCTGTTCCATTGATCTATGTGTCTCTTTTTGTGCTAGTACCATACTGTCTTGATGATTACAGCTTTGTAATACAGCTTGAAGTCCAGAATTGTGATGCCTCAAGCTTTGTTTTTTTTTTTTTTTTTCAACATTGCTTTGGCTATTCAGGGTCTTTTGAGGTTCCATACAAATTTTGTGATTTTTTCTTCTAGCTCTGTGAAAAACGTCAGTGGTATTTTGATAGGGATTGCATTGAATCTATAGATTGCTTTGGGTAGTATAGACATTTTAACAATATTTGTTCTTCCAATCCATGAGCATGAAATGTTTTTCCATTTCTTTGTGTCTTCTTCAATTTCTTTTATAAGTATTCTATAGTTTTCAGAGTACAGATCTCTTACCTCTTTGGTTAGGTTTTTCCTAGGTATCTTATGGTTTTGGTGCAATTGTAAATGCAATAAATTCCTTGATTTCTCTTTTTGCTGCTTCATTATTGGTGTATAGAAATGCAACAGATTTCTGTATGTTGATTTCATATCCTGTAACTTTGCTGAATTCCTGTATCAGTTCTAGCAATTTTTTGGTGGAGTCTTTCAGGTATTATACATAGAATATCATGTCATCTGTGAAGAGTGAAAATTTGACTTCTTCCTTGCCAATTTGGATGCCTTTTATTTCTTTTTGTTGTCTGATTGCTGAGACTAGAACTTCCAGTACTGCATTGAAAAACAGTGGTGAGAATGGACATCCCTGTCATGTTCCTTACCTTAGGGGAAAAGCTGTCAGTTTTCCCCCACTGAGGATAATAATAGCTGTGGGTCTTTCATATATGGCCTTTATGATGTTGAGGTATGGTATGTTCCTTCTTCCCTACTTTATTAAGGGTTTTTATCAAGAAAGAAGGCTATATTTTGTCAAATGCTTTTTATGCATCTATTCAGAGGATCATATTGTTCTTGTCCTTTCTTTTATTAATGTGGCATATCACATTGATTCATTTGCGGATATTGAACCACCCCTGCAGTCCAGCAATAAATCCTACTTGGTTATGGTGACTAATCCTTTGAATGTACTGTTGGATTCGATTTGTTGAGAAATTTTGCTTGTTGAGAAATTTTGCGTCCATGTTCATCAGGGAAATTGGCCTGTAGTTCTCCTTTTTAGTGGGGTCTTTGTCTGATTTTGGAATCAAAGTAATGCTGGCCTCATAGAATGAGTTTGGAAGTTTTCCTTCCATTTCTGTTTTTTGGAACAGCTTCAGAACAAGAGGTATTAATTCTTCTTTAAATGTTTGGTAGAATTCCCCTGGGAAGCCATCTGGCCCTTGCTGAAGGTATCCACTTTCTGATTTCAAAATATATTACAAAGTTACGTATTCAAAACAGTATGGTAGTAGCAAAAAATAAATTATCCTTGAAGTCTCCTGGGATGTAGTGTCCATTAATGACCTCAGTATGGAAAATCATAAAGACCTGACATACCTATAGGACAGTGGAACAGAATAGAAAATCCAGAAATAAACCCACACATACAAAGTCAATCTTTGACATGGGAGCCAAGAATATGGGAAAGGATAATCTCCCAGTGCCTTTAGAAGCAACCATGCCACCCTACAGATTTGGAGTACTCATGACCTTCATACTTTTTAAGTGAGTTACTACTTGATTTTCCGTAGTCAGGTCATTAATGAGCAGTAAATCCCAGGAGACTCTAAGCATAATTTCTTTTTTTTTTTTTTAAGATTCTATCTATTTATTTGAGAGAGAGAATGAGAGACAGAGAGCATGAGAGAGAGGAAGGTCAGAGGGAGAAGCAGACTCCCTGACGAGCAGGGAGCCCGATGCGGGACTCGATCCCGGGACTCCAGGATCATGACCCGAGCCGAAGGCAGTCGCCTAACCAACTGAGCCACTCAGGCGCCCCTGCATAATTTCTTGAATTACTTTCTGTGCTATGAGATACTAGAGTCTTGTTCCTTATTGCCAAATGGAGATTTATTGCCTTCACTGCCAACCAGGCTAGATATATGATGGAAGTTTTTCCTATTTTCTCAATGATATGTTGTCTCTGATCTCTCCTGGTATTAATTTTTTTTTTTTAAGATTTTATTTATTTGACAGAGATACAGCGAGAGAGGGAACACAAGCAGGGGGAGTGGGAGAGGGAGAAGCAGGCTTCCCGCCGAGCAGGGAGCCCGATGCGGAGCTCGATCCCAGGACCCTGGGACCATGACCTGAGCTGAAGGCAGACGCTTAACGACTGAGCCACCCAGGCGCCCAAGTAAAATTTTTTTTATAATGTAATGTATAAGAACAGATTTTTTTCAACAAAACTTCTAATTGTGTATTCTCACATATTATAATCAGTATTTAGTTAGTGTTAAGTGGAAACCCTGGGTTAGAATAGTAATTTGTTACAGAGTTGGTGGTAAGAAAATTATTATTTTTTGTTTTTTGGTTTTTTTTCGTACAGTATTCTAATTTATTTTTTAGTTTTTTAAAAGATTTTATTCATTTATTTGACACAGAGAGAGGGAGAGGCAGGCAGAGGGAGAGGGAGAAGCAGGCTCCCAACTGAGCAGGGAGCCCAATACAGGGCTCGATCCCAGGACTCCACGGGGCTCAATCCCAGGACCCTGGGATCACGATTGCAGCTGAAGGCAGACGCTTAACCTACTGAGCCACCCAGGTGCCCCCAGTATTCTAATTTATATGGAAGATATTTTTGAGGGAATGTTCATCGGCTAATAAGTGAGTTAATTAAAAACAGGAAATTTGGGGTACCTGGCTGGCTCAGTTGATAGAGCATATGACTATTGACCTCGGGGCTCTGAGTTCAAGCCCCACATTCGGTGTGGAGCCTAAACATTAAAAACAAACAAACAAAAAAACCATAGGAAATTTATGAAGAGTGGCACCATGATATCTTTAGAATCAGATGTATGTAAATTCAAATTATTAGTGATAATTTTTGAGAACCTACCACATCCAGGTATATGGCTTTTACATTTTCTCTGGGAAGTCAATTTTCATCATCTAAAAAGTAAATGTAAAAAACACTTAATGAAGGTTTTTTTAGAAGATTTTATTTATTTATTTGAGAGAGAGTGAGAGAGAGCACAAGCAGGGTGAGGGGCAGAGGGAGAAGCAGACTCTCAGTTAAGTGGAGAGCCTGATGTGGGGCTCTATCCTGGGACTCCAGGATCATGACCTGAGCCGAGGGCAGACGCTTAACTGACTGAGCCACTCAGGCGTCCCCTTAACAAAGTTTTTAAGAGCAAAACAAATCTTAAGGGCCAGACCCCAAAAGATGAAAACCTTTCCGAGTAACTTAACTATGTTTCAGAACACAGCTCAACAATATTTATAGAAATACAAGAATATTCATCACCACCACAAGGTAAAATTAATAATTTATGGCATCCAACCAAAGATTACTGGGCACACAAGGAGACAGGAAAGGATGAGAACAATCACTTGAAAGTGACCCAGGACTGGGGTGCCTGGGTGGCTTAGTTGGTTAAGTGTCTGACTCTTGATTTCAGCTCAGGTCATAATGTCCAGGTTGTGAGATAGAGCTCCATGTCAGGCTCCACGCTGGGTATGGAGACTGTTTAAGATTGTCTCTCTCTCTCTCTCCCTCTGCCCCTCCACCCCCCATTCACATGTGCTCTCTCTCTAAAACAAAACAAAATAAAAACCAAAAAAACAAAGTGACCCAGGACTGACACAAATGTTAGAATTAGAAGACCAAGAAATCAAAATAGCTATTATAATTGTACCTCACGTGTTCAAAAAGTTACACAGAAATATGGAAAATGTGAAAGAATTAACTTCTAGAGATGAAAGCTACAGTGTTTGAGATTAAAATAAGCAAATCTCTAATCACTGCATGGGGTTAACAGCAGTTTACATCTGTCAGAATAAACAGTGTTTCTGGATAAGAGATGACAGAAGTACCAATCCTTCAGTTTACTGTCACTTTCAGAGAGCTTAAAAGAGGGCTCTGTGTTATATAACAGTAACCCAGAGAAAGAGTAGGAGGGGGCTTTTGCTAACAGTAGCTAAAGTGAGGCATGGCTTCCACTTTCGGGGTCTTCTGGGGTAAAAGAGGCAAGAATGAGGATGAACCATAAACTCTTCCCATGCTGAAGCCACAGAGCAAACCCATCCCATACTATTAGAGACTACTGACATCAGAGGAATGAGATCAGGATCATATTCTGATGACCAATGAATAGCCAGTTATGCCATAATTCGAGGAGTAGGGTCTCCCCTTTTTCTCCTTTGATTATAAATTCAGGTTTATAATCAAATAGAATAAGGACTTAGAGAGCATGTGACTACTTGGTATTGTTGCCTTGAACAAATATTCCCCAAATGATAACAACAGCATAACAATAATAGTACAAGAAATGTCTGTATATTTACTTAAGTGAATTCTTTTTTTTTTTTTTTTTTTTTTAGTGACAAAATATTTATCTAGTTCAACTTTACAGGGAGCACGAAAATCTCTCAATATCGTCTAATTCAGTTTCAGAGTCTACCTTGGATGATAAGTAGCAAGTTTGGCCACTTAGTTAGGCAGCAGACCAAGGTCTAAAGGAGTAGATTGGGACTCAGATTCAGACTCTCAGCTCACTACTCCTGCATACTGAGTATGCTGACATCATCTTTCCCACCTGACTGATTTAGCAAATAGCGAAAAGCCCCTCTGAATGGGGATTTTCTAATTTGTTGTGACCATGACTCATTTTGAAAGAAACCAATCAGTTGTCCCAGGCTTGGTGTTGAGCAAGTGGTGGAGCAAAAAGCAAGCTGCCTTCTATTTGTTAGTCCAAGAGTATGATCTGAATGACCCTGCAGAGTTCATCCAGTACCCCATGGGGAATTGTCCTGTGTGGCGAGGTTATCTTCTCAAGCGTGACCAGCAGCCATTCTTGGAGATTGAGAACAAATCTCAGTATCAGGTGATCCGGCTTCTAGTCCCAGCTACACTAGCAGGGTGACCTTGGACATGTTTACTTTTGCATTTGCATTTTCTCCTCTGAAAGGGAGGGAGAGTGATGCGTGGTAAGGATTTAATGATATGATATAAGACAAAAGGTACCCCACACAGTTCCTAAAGCATGCTTGTGGAATTGGGATCTGAATATAGGGCCAGCGTTAATCATCCCATGTGGTGACAGGCCTAGGAAAATCTCCTAGTCCCCCGAATCTCCCTCATAGCTGGCCTGATTTCCACTGATACTTGGGATGAGGTGGTGATTTTCAAGATCTTTTTTTTAAGATTTTACTTATTTATTTGAGAGAGAGAGCATGAGCAGGGGCAGAGGGAGAGCAATAAGCAGACTCCTCACTGAGCAGGGACCCCAACGTGGGACTCAAACCTAGGTCCCTGGGATCATGACCTGAGCTGAAGGCAGACACTGAACTGACTGAGCCACCCTGGCACCCCTATTTTCAAGATTTTAAATAAATTCTTGAAAATTAGTGGTAATTGAACAGGTTTTGGTCGAGACTGGAATGGTGTTAAATTCCTTCATGGCAGTTACTGAAAAAAATTAAACATTTAGTTTTTTCACTTTCTTAAGTTTGAATTTCCCAGTCAAACCACATATGATAACCTGGGCATTGTGACTATCTAAATTATTTTTAATGACATGTGTGGTATAACAGAGGAACACTCCCCCATAATTTTATTTTGATGGAACATATAGTTTAGATGGAAAATAGAGCCTTGTGGACTTTAAAAAAGTATCTTTGGAAATGAATGATAATGGAACTGAAGGACTGTTTAAAAGTTAGGGACTATAGGGCTTTAATTTACTTGAAACAGTCTTTAAATTGTGCTTCTGGTTAATAAACTGGCTTTAGACTTTGGAGAAAGGTCTATATATTCTACAATCTGCTAGTTTAAGTGCTACTAAGAAACAGTGCCTGAATGGCTTTAGATCCCAAAAGTTAAGACACAAGAGAAGTCAGATCATAAATATCCTCTATTAAAATTTTTTTTAGGGGTGCCTGGGTGGCTCAGTGGGTTAGGCGTCTGCCTTTGGCTCAGGTCATGATCTCAGGGTCCTGGGATTAAGCCCTATGTCAGGCTTCCCGCTCAGCGGGGAGTCTGCTTCTCCCTCTCCCTGCCCCTGCCACCACCAGCTTGTGCTCGCTCTCTCTCACTCTCAAGTAAATAAAATCTCAGTTTTTTTTAAATCTCACTTTTCTTATTAGAATTCTACAGTGCATTGTCATCACTTCCTCAAGGATAAGTGTCATGTGGTTCTGTTCAATCTTTTCAATTTTATGCAGTACGACAAGATTTGCTTTCTCCTTCAACTTTTTTTCTTCTCATTTCCTCTTCCTAGAAGAGACCCTTAATTTAATTGAGAAATGAGAAAGTTTCTGTTATCATAACATCAAATAAAGGCTATCAACATTTGCAGGACAATTTTGGTTGTAGATATTAACTGAGAGATCTAAAGATATTTCTAGAGGATCCTCAAGATACCTGACCTCTCCCATAGCCTGCCTACCTATATACCTAGCTTGCTGATAAGAAAGATGAAAGGAACCTATTGACTGATAGTCAAATTTGAAGAGTGGGAAGGGGCCTGAAGAAACCAAGGTCTGGTGGAAGAGGAAGAAAGTTAGGGAGAACCTATAGAAATGCACATTTAAGCAAAAACCTGAATGAACTTTAATGGAAACTTTATCTGTGCCATTCACTGTTCTCTAGGTGTTTTGTATTGTGAAGTAGGGTTTTCTTCTAGTAACAGACATACTTTCATGCTCTTCCAGACATTGAAATCTATGTAAATGAAGATTTACATACTTGTGGGTTTGTCTGAGGTTGTACTGTGGCATAACATATGGCTGTGCTTCCATCTAGAATAACATAAAAATCAGCCAGGAAACACTCCACCATTCATTTAAACTATTTACCAGATTGTTGCTGAGGAAGGGGAGTGCTCACAGCCTCTGCAAACGATGTAATGAATACTTTTTTCAGCAGGAGGGTAACATGAGAAAAGTAGTCATCTTGGCATGGAAGCACTGGCTGAGTGTCAAGTTTGCGAATGCATGGTTTAACATGAATGCCCAGAATGATGCTTTCTTGCAAGTTTATTAGTTTCCCATAGGAAATTTCCACTAGATGTTATTGGGCAAAGTATGAAACAGAAGGAAGAAGTTTAGAGAAGATAGTTTGCATATCTGCATTATCCAAAATCATGACAAAAGGGAAATTAGATTGTTTACAAAGAAGGAGGAAAGGTCCCTGAACGATATGGCAAAATTGGTAGGGGCTATGCAGTTGATATATTACTTGGTTCCAGGTACATTGGAAATCTGGCTTGAAACCAGTGAAAAGACAGACATTAGGTATTTGAGAAGGAGAATGCATTGTTTAGGAATTCATGATTCTCTGCCATTCTCAAGTAATTCATTGACTAATTAATAGGATGGGCAAGGGAAATTGAATAAAGAAGCTTTAGAGAAAATGATAAAAATTATACAGTGAGCACTATATATGATGATTGATTTAAGAGAGGTTTTCAAGGGTGATTTTAACTTAACTCACTTAAGAAAATATTTCCCACTGATTTTAGTATGTAATCAAATATCAGGGTATGATTTGACTGCTCTTTATGGGCAGATTTGAATTTACAAAATCTCAAGTAATCTAGGAAGGGTAGGGCAGTTTAAAGAGAAGTTATACATTATAACTAAAAAATTATTTTTTCCACAGTCGAGGTAGGAGCTGTGCAAAAGAGGAACTATATGTATAGAACCTTAGAGTTTGTGGAGATTTTCAGTATGATTGAAACAGCAGGGAACAATGGTTTATGGTGCCATAGTAGGAAATCTGGTATCATGATATCATAATATAAAAGTTAATAGGTTTATTCAATTGAGATGATGCTTTATTTTCTTTTTTAAAGATTTTATTTTAAATTAATCTCTACACCCAATGTGGGACTCAAATTTACAACCCTAAGATAAAGGGTCATATGCTCTACCGACTGAGTCAGCCAGGCACCCCAAGATGATGTTTTGAAACACTGAGAAGGAACGCTTGGGTGGCTTAGTCAGTTAAGCACCTGCCTTTGGCTCAGGTCATGATCCCAGGGTCCTGGGATAGAGCTCTGCACTGGGCTCCCTGCTCAGTGGGGAATCTGCTTCTCCCTCTGCCTGCCACTCCCCCTGCTTGTGCTCTCTCTCTCTCAAATAAATAAATAAATAAAATCTTTAAAAAAACAAATAAAACACCGAGAAAATTAGCCTGTGTGTATGTGTATGTGTATTATAGGATGTTGAAGAAGAAACTATTATTCATTAATTCACCATGTCCCAAATGTAGGATTCAGAAACTGGCATGGCATAGAGTTAGGGATTTTATTTTTTTGTGTTAGATTTAAAGAAGGAGTGAATATTATTTCATACCCATAGGAAGACTAAGCCTAAGAATACAAATTCTTTTTTTTTCCAATGAGATTCTTTTTTCTTTTTTTCTTTTGAGAAAATGCCTCAGGGCAACACTTAAAACTCTTACCAACGATTAATGGGGAGAGTGGCTATTAATAGCAGTATTTGGAAGTAGAGGTGTATGTAAATAATAAATTGGGTTTGAGACTTATGGGCTCTGAAAAGGCAAGAAAAATCACTGTTCTAAGGTCAAGATCACCTTAATGAAGTCAATTTGAAAATAACATTTAACAAGTGGGAGTTTTGGCACACTTCAGTGAATATGTACATCATATTGTTTATTGACAAGGGGAAAAATGATTAGTTATCACATTAAGAAACCCATTTCTTACCAATCTTAAAGAACTAAAGATGTTTGGAGAGTTCAGATGGTATTATAATTGATTCATCCAAGATCACTCCTAGAGTGGAATAAGTGGGTTGGCCTTCACCATCTATTTGGTCTCTTTTCTAGTGTGCTTTCTTAAACTGCAGAGGCTAGAAAGTTTAAAAACAATCTCAGACACTCTTTCAACTTGGGATCTTGTTATGAAAGAAGTTCCACAAAGTCAGTGCATTCATGTGAGATTTGGAAAGGCAATCATCCTAGTAATTTAGCTGTTGCAGCTAATAAGTATCACTGTGGGGACATAAGGATTCTTCTGTAGCAGAATTCTTGTGTGCTTTAGATCCCTAGGCAGTAGGTATAATAGTTGTTCTGTTTGGTGAGTTTACATAAAAGATGAATACAATATATGTACATTTAATGAATAATTATGAAGCAAAAATGAATGTCATGATCACAAAGGTCAAGAAATAGAATATTGCCAACACCCAAGAATTCCCTCTATGCCTTGCATCATCACAGAATTCTCTCTTAGCACAAGAAATAACCACTCACATAACTTTTATGTTAATCCATTAATCATTTTTTCTTTGTAGATTCAATACTTATGTGTACATTTCTATAATACTGTTGATGGATATTTTTGTTATTTTCTTTTTTTTCAAGTTTTTATTTAAATTCCAGTTAGTAAACATACAGTGTAATATTAGTTTCAGGTGTAGAATCTAGTGTTTCATCACTTACAGACAATACCCAGTGCTCATCACAAGTGCTGTCCTTAATCCCCATTACCTATTTAACCCATCCCTACACCCATCTACCCTCCAGTAGCCCTCAGTTTCTTTTTTATAGTTAAGAGTCTGTTTCTTGGTTTGCCCCCCTCTTTTTTCCCTTTTACTCATTTGTTTTGTTTCTTAAATTCCACATATGTGTGAAATCGTATGGTATTTGTCTTTCTCTGACTGGCTTATTTCACTTTAACATTATACTCTCTAGCTCCATCCATGTCCTTGCAAATGTCAAGATTTTGTTCTTTTGTATGGTTGGGTAATATTACACACACACACACACACACACACACCCCACTTCTTTATCTATTCATCAGCTCATAATTTGGCTATTGTTGATAATGCTGCTATAAACATAGGGGTTCCTTCAAATCAGCTTTTTTTTTTTTTTTTTATTCTTTGGGTAAATACCCAGTAGTGCAATTGCTGGATAATGGGGTAGTTCTATTTTTAACTTTTGGAGGAACTTCCATATTGTTTTCCAGAATGGCAGCACCAGTTTGCATTCCCATCAACAGTGTAGAAAGGGGTCCCCTTTCTACATCCTCATGAACATCTTTTGTTTCCTGTATTGTTAATTTTAGCTATTCTGACAGGTGTGAGGTGATATCTCATTGTACTTTTGATTTGTATTTACCTGATGATGAGTGATTTCTAGCATCTTTTCATGGGCCTATTAGCCATCTGTATGTCTTCTTTGGAAAAATGTCTATTTGTGTCTTCTGCCCATTTTTAAACTGGATTATTCATTTTTTGGGTGTTGAGTTGTAGAAGTTCTTTATAGATTTTGGATACGAACCCTTTATCAGATATGTCATTTGCAAATACCTTCTCCCATCCCAGAGATTGCCTTTTGGTGTTGATTGTTTCCTTTGCTGTGCAGAATGTGTTATTTTCAAGTTGTGGCTGTCATGAACAGTGCTGCTATGTATGTGTATATATATCCATTTATCTATATCTATCATTTCCTGGTACAGAGAATACATTTATCCAGGGAGTGGAATGCTGGGTGACAGGGAAGTTTCAGGAATGAAATGCTGGGTCACAGGGAAAAAAATATCTTTAAACCACAAGATAATAGAAGTAGTCAAATTAGTTTATACTTCCAACAATAGTAGTGAGTCTCTCATATTTAAATTCTTTGACATTAGTTATTATCACTTATTTAAATATTTCTTATCTAATAGGTGTGTAGTGTTATCTCCTTATGGTGTGACTTTTAGTTTTCATGATTACTGGTGAGATTACAGTTTAAGTATAGTTACTCACTTTTGGAATTTGCTGTTTTTCAAAGAATATTTTGAAATTTTTTGCCCATTTTTCTACAGGTTATCTGTTTTCCTCTTTTTACTTTATAAGTATTCTTTTCATTTTTTTTGAATGGTAGTCCTTTATTGGTTTTATACGTTGCAGCTGTATTTTCAAACTCTGTGGCACGGCTTGTCTTTTAATTATGTTTTCTTTTGGTGGAAAATATTTCTTAATTTAATATGGGTAAATACTTCAATCCTTTCCTTTAAAGCTTATACTTTCTCTGTCCTAAAAATACCTTTTACTTTGTGGCAAAAAGATATCTGCCTATATTGTCTTTTAAAATAATGTCACACTGTCTTCTAAAGGAGAATATGCCTACTTTATGACTGAACTATTTCATTCCTAAAGAAAGACTCAATGGAAACTCTTGCTTATGTATATGAACAAGTATGTATGAAATATAACAAAAATTTTTATTGTTCGCAATAGCAAAATAAACAAAAAATGTCTATCAACAATAAAATAGATAAGTAAACAGTGGGATAATCATGCAGTGGAATATTAAATAGTAAAAATGAATTAAAAATATATATATATTTGAGCATTCTACATTTAGGTCATTAATCCATTTGGAAATAATTTTATTTATGGTATGATCCACTTTTAATTATTTTCCATATGGATACCCTATTGCTCAACATTTTTTAATTGAAAAGTTTGTTACCTCTTTGTCAATATGCTGTGAGACCTCTGCCATACAGAATGTGGCAAGGGTGTGTGTATCTATATATTATATAATTTTATTTTAATGTATGTTTTGGTCTGTTTTTTGGGTTTCTATACTTTTGGTCCATTTGGTGGTCTCTATATTAGTACTGCACCATCTTATTTACTCTAGCTTTATAAGCTTTATAAGAAATCTAAATATTCAGTAGAATGAGTCCTCCCACATTTATCTTATTCTTCAAGTGTGTGGTGGTTATTCTTGGGCTTTTGTAATTCTGTATAAATTTTTGAAGATGTTCTTCAGGTCCACAACAAAATCTTTGGTGTTTTTACTCAGATTTTGCTGACTCTGTAAATTAAATTTTAGAGAATTAACATCTTTTCAGTATTAAGACATCCAATTTATAAACATAGAATATATCTCTATTAATTTTTTATTTCTTCAAGGTCTTTTTTTTAATTAATTAATTTTTTTTAAGATTTTATTTATTTATTTGAGAGAGAGAATGAGATAGAGAGCATTCTTCAAGGTCTTTGAGAAAGTATTATAATATTGTCTGTAGAGACTTTGCACATCTTGTTACATTTATTACTACTTCAGCTTTTTGTGCTATCTGAAAGGATTTCTCTCTTTTTAATAGCATTTTCTGTTTGTTGCTATTATATAAAAATACAATTTATTTTTATTGATTTTTATCTAGAAATCCTATTAAACTTTCTTACAAATTCTAGCAATTTCCTGTACATTATTTTGTGTTTTTCTTTACACAACAATATTATATATGAATAGCAGAAGCTGTGTTTTTTCCTTTCTAATCCTTAGGCATTTTGATAATTCTATTTCTTGATTTCTGCACTGGCTAAGACTTCCAGTGTAATAATGAATAGAAGTGGTCACAACAGGTATCTTGGTTTTGTGCCTGATTTTAAATTAAATCTTTAATTATCTCAATATTATCTATGATGTTACTGTTTGATAGGTACTTTTCAATTAATAATTTCTATTTCTACTTTGATAAGATTTACTGAGGTTTTTTAAAAATTTTTAAGTATTTATTTTAATTCCAGCTAGTTAACATACAGTGTAATATTAGTTTCAGGTGTACAGTACTGATTTAACACTTCCATATATCACCCAGTGCTCATCACAAGTGCACTCCTTAATGACCATCACCTATTTCATCCATCCCCCCACACACCTCCTTTCTGGTAACCATCAGTTTGTTCTCTAGAGTTAAGAGTCTGTTTCTGGATTTGTCTCTTATTTTTTTCCCTTTGCTTATTTGTTTTGTTTCTTAAATTCCACATATGAGTGGATAGCAACATGCAAAAGAATGAAACTGGACCACTTTCTTGCACCATACACAAAAATAAATTCAAAATAATTTAAAGACCTATGTGTGAGACCTGAAACCATAAGTATCCTAGGAGAGAACACAGGCAGTAACTTTTCTGACATAGGCCATAGCTGCTTCTTTCTAGATATGTCTCCTGAGACAAGGGAAACAAAAGCAAAAATGAACCATTGGGACGCCATCAGAATAAAAAGCTTCTACACAGCAAAGGAAAGAATCAACAAAACTAAAAGCTAACCTGCTGAGGGTTTTTTAAAATCATGAATGTTGAAATTATAAGACACTTTTTATTTAATTTTTTGTAAGGTTAATTTTATTAATTTTGTTGTGCAAAATAACTTTGCTTGCATGACATAAACTTAGCTTTTCATGCTGGATTCAATTTGGTTATATTATGTTTATCATCTATTTTCCAGGGTAAGAGTGCCTCTAATTATGTTTTCTTTTCTTTTTTTTTTTTTTAAGATTTTATTTATTTATTTGACAGAGAGATAGACAGAAGAGCACAAGCAGAGGGAGTGGCAGAGAGAGAGGGAGAAGCAGGCTCTGCACTGAGTAGGGAACCCGATGCGGGACTCGATCCCAGGACCCTGAGATCATGACCCCAGCCGAAGGCAGACGCTCAACCATCTGAGCCACCCAGGCGCCCCCTAATTATGTTTTCTTATACTGTACTTTCCTTTCTTGAAATAAAGAAGATTAAAAAAAATAATTGAATAGTGTTAACCTCTCTTTCTAGTCTCAGAAGCATTTATGTAGGATTAAAATTATTTCTTTCTAGAATGTTTATAAGAATACCTAGTGAAATTCTTTTGGATTTAAACTCTCTTCATGGTAAGAGTAGTGAATATTGATTTAATTTCTATAATGTATATGTATATCTATACATTTCTATTTTTTCTTTTAATCTGTTTTGACATTATATTTTTCTAGAGGACTGTGATTTTTCTAAAATTTAAAATTTATTAAAAAAATTTTTCTGGGGGGTGCCTGGGGGCTCAGTTGGTTAAGTGAATGCCTTCGGCTCAGGTCATGATCCTGGGGTCCTGCGATCAAGCCCCACATCGGGCTCTCTGCTAAGCAGGGAGCCTGCTTCTCCCTCTCTCTCTGCCTGCCACTCCCCCTGCTGTGCTCTCTCTCTCTCTCTCTGTCAAATAAATAAATAAATAAATCTTTAAAAAATTTTTTTCTGGGGTGCGCCTGGGTGGCTCAGTCAGTTGAGTGTCTGCCTTCAGCTCCAGTCATGATCCCAGGGTCCTGGGATCAAGCACTGTGTTGGGTTCCCTGCTCAAGGGGGAGTCTGCTTCTTCCTCTGCCCCTCCCCCTACTCATGGTCTCTCTCTCTCTCTCTCAAATAAATAAAATCTTAAAAAAAATTTTCTGCATTTTTTCCTTTGTAAAATCTGTAATGTATATGTAATATTTGACCCATTTACATTCCTGATATTTGTTCTTTGTACTTTTTCTGTCTTGAGAAGACTCTCAAGTAGAATTGTCATTTTCATTAATCTTTTAAAAGAGCCAAATGTCAGCTTTTTGACCCGTGTTGTTTATTTTCTATGTTATTAATTTCAGCTCTTGTATTTATTATTTATTTCTGCTTTCTTTGGGTATGTCTTTGAAGGTAGTGCATAGTTATGTGTACTTTTACACAGTCTGACACTTCTTTTTACTTGGAGCAGCTAATCCATGTACATTTAATTTAGTTACTGATTTCTTTTGGTTTAAATCTCCCTTTTTTTCTTTCTATTTGTCTTGTCTATATTCTTTCATATTTTTCTTTTCCTTCCTTTGGATTCATGAAATATTTATAGCAGTCCATTTTTACTCTATTTCTTTTTCAGGGGGGAGGGGCAGAGGGAGAGGGAGAGAGAGAATCTTAAGCAGGCTCCATGCCCAGCGTAGAGCCTGATGCAGGGCTCCATGTGGGCTTTACCTCACAGCCCTGAGATCATGACCTGAGCCGAAACCAAGAGTCAGACACTTAACTGAGCCACCCAGGCACCCCCATTTTTACTCTATGAATTCTGAAGCTGTAAACTCTGTTTTCATTATTTAATGAGAAATTCAGTATTTACTAAATATTTGGTACTGAAAAGAAAACTCACCTTGCTGGAAACCTGTAAATCAATACCTGCAGTCCATATCTATATATGTATACTTGAAAGGAAGCATATTAAAATTTAATGAACTAAGTTTGCAACACAAGACTTAAATAAATTGGGCCGTGGAAGAAGGAATAATTAATAAAACAAATAGGAAAACAGGAAGTAAACAATAGGGAGTATTAACAATCTCCAACTTGGAAGATGCCTCACACTTACCTATTTAAAAACTTAGTATGGGAGAATGATCAAGGCAATATGGTACTGAGAAAGGATAGCCTTAGAGATCAATAAAATAGAATTGAAAGTCTAGAAAGAAAACCACATGTCTATGTTCAACTGATTTCTGTTAAGTGTGCCAGTGCCATTCAGTGATGGAAAGAAAAATCTTTTCAGCAAATGGTGCTGGGACAACTGGATAACCACAGGTGAAAGAGTGAAAT
This sequence comes from Mirounga angustirostris, assembly GCF_029215605.1. Classification (NCBI taxonomy): domain Eukaryota; kingdom Metazoa; phylum Chordata; class Mammalia; order Carnivora; family Phocidae; genus Mirounga; species Mirounga angustirostris. Next base: position 29,735,919 of record NW_026991719.1, on the reverse strand, counting down.
TGTACCCTTATTTTACACCTAAAACAAAAATTAACTCAAAACGGATTACAGACCTAAATATTTGAGCTAACATATAAAACTCTTAGAATAAAACATAGGAGTAAATCTTCATGACTTTAGATTTGGGAAAGGATTCTTAGATATGATACAGAAAGTATGAGCAACAAAATAAAAAAAATAATATGGACTTCATCAACATTAAAAATGTTTTTGTTTTAAAGGACACCGTGAAAGGACAACCCACAGAATGGGAGAAATTTACAAATCATATATTTGATAAAAGACATATCCAAATTTATAAAGATCTCTTATAACTCAATAATAAAAAGACAAATAACCCATTAAAAATGGGTGAAGGATATGAATAGATGATTCTCCAAGGAAGATGTAGAAGTGGAAAATAAGCACATGAAAAGATGCTCTATAACATTTGTCATCAGGGAAATGCTTATCAAAATCACAATGAAATCTCATTTTACATGTTCTAAGATGGCTAGAATAAAAAAGTCAGATAACAAAAAGTGTTGGTGAGTATAAGGAGGAATTAGAAGTCTCTTACTGCTTATGGGAATGTAGAATAGTATAGCTAGCTGCTTTGAAAACCATCTAGCGGTTTTTCCAACAATTAAACATAAAATTGACCCAGAAATAGCACTTATAGAGAAATGAAAACATATATCCACACAACAACTTGCACAAGAATGCTGATAGCAGGGCGCCTGGGTGGCTCAGTTGGTTAAGCGACTGCCTTCGGCTCAGGTCATGATCCTGGAGTCCCGGGATCGAGTCCCGCATCGGGCTCCCTGCTCAGCAGGGAGTCTGCTTCTCCCTCTGACCCTCCCCCCTCTCATGTGCTCTCTCTCTCCTCTCATCCTCTCTCTCAAATAAATAAATAAAATAAAATAAAATGCTGATAGCAGAACACCTGGGTGGCTCAGTTAGTTGAGTGTCTGCCTCTTGATTTCAGCTCAAGTCATGATCTCAGGATAGTGAGATTGAGCCCTGCATCAGGCTCCATGCTCAGTGGGCAGTCTGCTTGCGATTCTCTCTCCCTCTGCCCCTCCCCCCACTCGCTCTCTGAATAAATAAATTATAAATAAATAAATAAAATCTTAAAAAAAAGAATGCTACTAGCAACATTTTTCATAATAGCCAGCAGGTGAAAACAACCCAAATGCCCATCAACTGATGAATGGATAAACAAATGTGGTATGTCCATACAATGAAGTATTACTTGGCCATAAAAAGACATCGAGTACTGATACATCCTACCACATAGATGTGCCTTCAAAGCATTATGCTAAGTCAAAGTCAGTTACAAAAGACCTATAAGGCCCCATCTCCTAATACAATCACATTGAAGGTTAGGATGGCAACATACAAATTTTGGTGGGACACCTTCATTCATTCCATAATAATTTTATTCTCAGTTTGTGCAACTTTCCTCCCATTTACTTTCTTCTAGCCACTTAGATTTTCTGTCAGTTCTTAGAACATGAATATCCCAACCTTATTCTTACCTCAGGACCTTTGCAGTTGTTTCCCCTGCCTGGATTGTTCTTCATATATATCTCTATATGGCTGGATCCTACTTACTCAGTTTTAGTTCTAAGATACATTCCTTGGAGAGATCTTTCCTGATCATATTATCTATAGTATAACTATCCCCTTCCCCTGATCTGTGCCACTCTATCATGCACATTCTCTTTTATTAGATTTATGACTCATCATTATCTAACTTTTGTTTAATTTACTCAGTCTCCCTTTATCCAATCTAGACAATATACAGTAAATTCCATGAGAACAGGGATCTTGTCTGTATTGTTCATTACTCTCTCCTTACTACTTAGCAAGGCCACCATACATGGCTGTATATTTGTGTACTGTACAACTCAAAGGTCACCAATGACATAGATGATATTATGAATGACAATTGAACTTGGCAATGACTCAAACAAATGCTCACTGACTTCTTGAGTGCTTAAAACAATGCTTGACATATAGTCACTAACTAGAAAACACTTCTGAATGCTTTAATTCATTCTAGTGGTCTGTACTTAGAGCAGATCATACAGATTCAAGGTAAGGGAGATTGCTTCTGCTGGTTGCTTCTTTTTTATCCTGTTCTACAATGTAAATACTTTTTATAAAGACTACATAGCAGGAATTTTTGATCAGAATAAAGATTCTCAGAATTTTATTGGTGTGATAAGCTCTACCCCTAACACTGAAGAAGAACTGGCAGAATTTATTTTTTCCAGTTGAACTCATAGATCTCAGACCACATACTGCTTCTTTATGAATTCCTTTTTCCCAGCAAGACTTCCCTTGAGGTTTATTTTAACCAACTTTCACCAATATGAATATGGACTCAAAAGCCAGGAAGGTCAGCATCCTCAGCATCAAATAGCTATGTACAAGCACCAGGCACTGGCACTACACATAACCACAATGATCTCACATCAGGAAATGTATTTCTTTTTCCATGGTGCTCTCTAAACTAGTGATTTGCAGCTCTGTTGGAAATATCACTCTTCTTGCAATGGGTTAGCAACAGCATCACTAACATATAATAGAAAGGTTTTAAAGGTCATGGTAGATTACTTTTCTGTCAAACAGCCTCAACTATGGATGAAGAATCAAAACAACTGTCTTTTATTCTCTTATAGGGGCCACTGATCTGACTCTGGCCATATACAGTCTCGTTCTAGAAATCTATTCTTTCTCCCTCTGGTTCATTTAATTCACTTCTCCCATTTATATTTTTCCCTGGTTCTACTTTACACTGTTTGGTTCTTTCTCTATCTTATTTCCTTTCATGAGAATTTGGTTGAACTACAGCATTCAGTAAACTTTGAAAATACGGAGTTTCAACACAAACCTAAAAACATATTACTCACAGATCCAATCTTGCTGACTTTTTTTTTTCATTTCTGAAGAGGGAAAGTTTGATAAGAAAAACATTTGCCTTTTTAAAGCCTCACTCTTGTAGATCTGGGTTGCAAAATGTAGGAAGAAAATGTTAATTTCTTTGGAAACAAGGATGCATTCATATATTTCTCCCTTTTAAAATTTTATATTATTGTGCCCTATAGGGAAGAAGATACAGACTTCGTAGGAATGTCATCTTGATGTCTGACACGTCTTGGAGCTCTTCCTAAGGAGAACAGGTAGATGATTTCCTTTTAATATGATTTAATGTGATTGATTTAAAGATGAACCATTCGCCAAAATCTCTTCCAGAGTTATTTCAAGGATGAGAAAAGGTATAACAAACTGTCAGATTTTACCAAGTAGAGGTCAGGTTAGCATCTTCCGTATCTGCAGATACTGCAGAAAGTGCTTATTGTATGTTTTGGAAATTCTAGAAGCCATTTACCCATTTTTAAAAGAGATTATTTATTTAGTTAGTTGAGAGAGAGAGAGAGAGAGTGGGAGCAGAGCAAGTGAGAGAGAATCCGAGTGGGGGAGAGGGGCAGAGGGAGAGGGAGAGGCAGGCTCCCCGCTGAGCAGGGAGTCCATGTGGAGCTCCATCCTTGACCCTGGGATCATGACCTGAGCTGAAGGCAGATGCTTAACTGACTGAGCCACCCAGGCGCCCCCATTTACCCATTTTTTAAAAAGGGTACAATGACAATATCCTCTTGCTTCAAAATTAGCTTCATGAAGTACAGCCTGCAAACTAATTATGTGCATTTGATGAAAAGCTATTTTTCCAATAATTTATTATGAGAAATTTAAAACATAATTGTTGAAATAATTGTCTAGTGAACATTTATATATCCATTTTTACGTACTGCAATTAACATTTTTCTATCTTTTCTTTATCACATATTTACTCATCTACACATCTCTCTCCCCTTCCATCAATCCCTCTTATGTTTTTGATATATTTCTTTTCTTTCTTTCTTTTCTTTTTTTTAAAGATTTTATTTATTTATTTGAGAGAGAGAACACCTGAGAGGGGATAGGGTCAGAGGACGAAGCAGACTCCCTGCCGAGCAGGGAGCCTGATGTGGGACTCGATCCCGGGACTCCAGGATCATGACCTGAGCCAAAGGCAGTTGCTTAACCAACTGAGCCACTCAGGCGCCCTGTTTCTGATATATTTCAAAGTCAGTTTACTTTCTCCCAAATACCACTTATTAAGTTCTAAGAGTGTCTTATATATTCTGGATACCAGTCTCTGTCAGATATATATATTTCATGAATATTTTCTTCAGTCTGTGACTTGTGTTTTCATTTTTTTTTTTTAAGATTTTATTTATTTATTTGAGAGAGAGAATGAGAGAGAGCACATGAGAGGGGGGAGGATCGGAGGGAGAAGCAGACTCCCTGCAGAGCAGGGAGCCCAATGCGGGACTCGATCCAGGGACTCCAGGATCATGACCTGAGCTGAAGGCAGTCGCTTAACCAACTGAGCCACCCAGGCGCCCGTGTTTTCATTTTTTAATTGTGTCTTTAAAAGTGCAGAAATTTTAAATTTTAATGCAGTTTCATTTATCATTTTTAAATAATTACCAAAATGGTATTTTTAAACCCTGTGATAAGACATGATTGTTATTGTAAATTGAAAAGCCAGATAGTATGGGTATGTGATTTGGCATGTCATGTCGAATTTGGCCCTCTGGTAGATTGTGAATATTTTCAGTTTGTACTATTACTGCATGTATGAATTCATTATAATATATACTTATGTGATACATATATTCTCTAATATTTAATATGTGATACATATATTCTCTAATATTTAAATTGTCAAGATTTTCTATTTACTTGAAACCTTACCCCTTTCAGTATATTGAGAAGTAGAGATAGTTGCTTTCTTAACTAGCATAAGGCCTTTGTTGGAGAGTGTGTCAGGTAGGAGAGAGAGGCTGATATAAAGAATGAGAAAGGATGAGGGAAGGCAGATGAGTAAGAAGGATGGGGAACCACAAAGGGAAGGGTGAGGACATGAGAGAAGAGTTCAAAGGAAAAAGCAGTAATTATCAGGAATGGGATTTGGGAAAGGGAATGCATAAAAAATCTTTTGGAAGCCTAGCTGTGTGCTGTGTGATGCCCCTACCTTTAAGGCTACTCAACATGATCTTCAGTGCTTTTTGAAGATTGGTTTCAGTTTGCTTGTGTTATCATACTGAGAGTGTGATATGTTTGACACTCTAAATTTTTATGGAATTTATTTCCTACTCTTTGACTTCTGTGTATCTTACTGACATAACTTGAGCATTTCCTACCTTTGTCTCATCACATCCAGTCACCATAATCTCATCTATATAATGGACTATCATAATATTTTTGTTATATCTAGACTATGGAATATAATGTTATAGACATCAGGAGACTTGGCATAGCACTCGATTAAGACAAAGTTTAAGTGTACTTCTATCTCTGTTAGGTAAAAGTGAACTGCCTTATCATCCTTGCTGTTTAATGTGGAGCCAAAAAAGCATTTTCTGGATCAATAGCTGTCTGTGAGGAGTTAGAGATTTTTGGTTTGCTCCAGGAAAAAAACCAAAAACGTAAAGTCCAGCAGCTTTGATTAGAGTCACCACCTCATTATTTTATGATAATCAGTGGTCATTGTTCATGATCCATTTGCCTTTTTCACAAGCCAAACAGATTACTTAAATGGGGGCAGGTAACAGAGATTACCATCTGCATGGTTATCTTAGTCTCTGCAAATTCCTCAGATATGTATTATTGCCATTTTTTGGTATTTTCAGTTAGAGGGCCAATTCCAGCAGCTTCCACTTGGCCCTTCTTATGTATTTTTTCAATTGTGGTAAATAAACATGACATAAAATTTACCATTTTAACCATTTTTAGGTCATCTCCAGAACTTTTTCATCTTCCCAAACTAAAATTCTTCCCATTAAAACAACTTTCCATTCATCACTCCTCCCAGCCCTTGGCAACCACCATTCTATTTTCTGTCTCTATAAATTTGACTGCTCTAGGTAGCTCATGTAGGTGGAGTTACTATATTTGTCCTTTTGGTTCTGGTTTATTTTGCTTACTGTAATGTTTTTAAGGTTCATCCATATCGGAGCTTGTGCCAGAATTTCTTACCTTTTTAAGAGTGATTATATTCTATTGTATGCATAGGCTACATTTTGTATATCTGTTCCTCTTTCAATGGACAGTTGGGTTGTTTCCAACTTCTAGCTATTGTGACTAATACTGCTAAGAACATGAATATACAAACATCTTGAAGTGGGGTAGCTGAGTCATATGGTAATGTATAATTTTTTTTGGAAGAACTGTCATATTTTTCCACAATGGCTGTACCATTTTACATTCCTACCAGTCATGCACAAGGATTTAAATTTCTACGTATCCATGCCAACACTTGTTATTTATTATTATTTTTAATAATAGCCATCCTAATGGGTATGAAGTGGTGGGCCCTTCTTATCTTACATAATAGCTTTTATCTTGGTTGAGAATTCTGTCATTTTGCAAGTATGTCTATTCCAAAAATAGATTCAGATATAGGGAAATAAATATAGTGTAGGTTACTGATCCCACAGAGGTCCTAGTGAGGTGAACTTGTGCCAAGACTAATTATCACATATCCTCTACAAGCAATATTATGACCTGAAGACCATTTGGATCCTCAAGTGTACAAATTTAGCTTAATAATCTCTGAAAAATTCTGAGTTTTTTCCTTTTCTTTCTAAACATTGTCCCTGAAAATTATAAGCCCCTTTGAGGTAGACCTGGAGAAAAACTTAAGACTATGTACTTTTGAGTGTTGTGAGAATCTTTCTGAAGATGTTGTAGCTACCTGATCTCTGGTTTAGGTCTGGGTGAGACCATAATTTTCTCTCCTGCCAAATTGATGCAGGTTTCTACTCATTGTGCTTGAATTTTATTTTCATTTATGTAGTTCAAGCTTGCTCACCAGTTTAATTCCCAGTGCAAATGTGATTGATCAGTTACAGCTAGAAATCACTTTGGGTCAAAATACTCTGCCACTTTCCCCTGCTGACTTTTATGGTAATTGCACTTACCTTGTTTTTCATGTTAAATGCTGTCACCTAACCTCAGCTACTCTGTAATCCTATCATTCCTATTAAAAATGGGGGGACCATTTCAGTGGCATTCCCCATTGTCATCTTCAGCCCACTGAAGACAGATGCCACAGAGGTTTTCATCAAAAAATGTCTTAATGTCTTGAAGAATAATGTCATCTGGGACCTCTACAGGGACATAACTATGAAATGGTTGAGGGGGTTGTACATAATTAATCCACTCCAGCATTCTTATTTTGAGTACATGGATTCCTTCCTCCACATTCTGTCAGATAAATTATGGCATCTTGCCTTCATTGAATGTTGATCATTGAACCCATATTTTAGTCAGCCAAACAAGCCAATGATTAGAGCCAATTTCATCAGCTAGAGCTAATATTTTAAATCTGAAATCTCAGGTGACTTCTCCATAATAAATTCAACCCCTTCCAACTTGATATTTCATCTTCCTAGGTCTAACAGTCATAAAATATATGCCACACACACATTCTAAAGGGTTCTGCTGATACAAATTAACAAGATATTGCATTTCTTTTGGTGTATATGCGAACTCTTAACAGGATGGACATTGTATTTTTCTCCTGAGGTCTGCTAGAATCTGACGATAGTTATGGCTTGGGTTGTAATAATGCTGATGTGGGTAGGTCTTGAGAAAAGTAGAAATTTCCTGGAAAACTAACCACTTCAGATGAGGTCTTTAGAGAGATGTTAAGCAGGGGAAAGTTAGTTTCCTCAAATGGGGAGGAAAAAGGGTAGCTTCCATTGGCAAGGAAACCATAGGAAGATTTGGGTTAAAAGTTTTATGTTAATTTGAATATCCAATGGGAAAAAGACAGTATCTTCAACAAATGGTGTTGGGAAAGCAAGACAGCAACATGCGAAAGAATGAAACTGGACCACTTTCTTCTTTTTTTTTCTTTTTAAAGATTTTATTTATTTGACAGAGCGATAGTGAGAGCAGGAACACAAGCAGGGGGAGTGGGAGAGGTAGAAGCTGGCTTCCCACTGAGCAGGGAGCCTGATGTGGGGCTTGATCCCAGGGCCCTGGGATCATGACCTGAGCCAAAGGCGGATGCTTGATGACTGAGCACCCAGGGGCCTTAAACTGGACCACTTTCTTACACCATACACAATAATAAACTCAAACTGGATCAAAGACCTAAATGTGAGACCTGAAACCATAAAAATCCTAGAAGAGAACACAGGCAGTAACTTCTTTGACATAGGCCATAGTAACTTATTTCTAGTTATGTCTCCTGAGGCAATGGAAACAAAAGCCAAAATAAACTATGGAGACCACATCAAAATAAAAACCTTCTGCACAGCAAAGGAAACAATCAACAAAACTAAGAGGCAACCTATGGAATGGAAGAAGATATTTGCAAATGACATATGTGATAAAAGGTTACTATCCAAAACCTATACAGAGGGGCACCTGGGTGGCTCAGTCATTAAGCGTCTGCCTTTGGCTCAGGTCATGATCCCAGGGTCCTGGGATCGAGCCCCGCATCAGACTCCCTGCTCAGCGGGGAGCCTGCTTCTCCCTCTCCCACTCCCCCCTGCTTGTGTTCCCTCTCTCGCTGTGTCTCTCTCTGTCAAATAAAATAAAATCTTAAAAAAAAACCTATATAGAACTTATCAAACATAACACCCCAAAAATGAATAATCCAATTAAAAATGGGCAGAAGACATGAATAGACATTTTTCGAAAGAAGATATACAGATGGCCAACAAACACATGGAAAGATGCTCATCATTACTGACCATCAGGAAAATGCAAATCAAAACTACAATGAGATATCACCTCACAACTGTCAGAATGGCTAAAATCAACAACACAAGAAACAACAGGTGTTGACAGGGATGTGGAGAAATGGGAGCCCTCCTGCCATGTTGGTGGCAATGCAGCCACTGAGGAAAACAATAAGGAGGTTCCTCAAAAAGTTAAAAATAGGACTACCCTCCAATCCAGCAATTACACTATTAGATATTTACCAAAAAAAATACAAAAATACTAATATTCAAAGGGATACATGCACCCTGATGTTTAGTGCAGCATTATTTACAGTAGTCAAACTGTGAAAGCAGCCCAAGTGTCCATTGATTGGTGAATAGATAAAGAAGATGTGGGGAGGGGGGAAAGATGGCAGAGGAGCAGGGGACCCTATTTCAACTGGTCCCCGGAATTGAGCTGGGTATCTACCAGACCACTCTGAGCACCCACGAAACCAGCCTGAGATGTAAGAAGATCTGGATCTCTACAAACAGAATATTGCAGGCGGTTGGTTTTGAGGTACGAAGCAGGGAGCCGTGATTCTGCGGGCAGATATGGAGGATAAATGGCAGCAGGAGGGTGCCTGGCCATGGGGATCCTGTACCACTGGTGAGTGACAGCCTCGCGCGCTGGGGACTGGGCACAGACTCGCAGACTGGTCCGAAGTGGTGGGAAAAGGACTTTAGGGCAGCCCCCGGGGCGGAAACCCGGGGCGGCGGGGTCATGCGCCGCGAACTGGGAGCGGCTGGCAGTTTTAGAAGCACAAAGGGCAGAGACGTGCCCTGACCTGGAGGCAGGACTGGGAACGCTGTGGAGGGGCGCACAACCCAGGATGCTGCAGTTTATAGCAGCATGGACAGAAACAGAGATGGTGTGGCCTGGAGAGCTCACTGAAGAACAGACTGGGATCTCTCTGCTCTGAGGCAGAGGGTTGGAAACGGTCTCTTCTGCTCTGACTCGTGGAAGAAATGTGGAAAGCCGCCAGGGAAAGGCGCCAGAGAACAAAAGCCCCCAAAACTGATTCCCACTGAGCCCATCCCCTACCACAGGGGAGGAGGGCAACTCTGCCCAAACAGGGTTGCTTGAGTAACAGCGTGGCAGGCCCCTCCTGCAGAATACAGGCTGGGAAAACAAGAGGCCAGCAACCCTAAGGTCCCGAGAAAACAGGTGCATCTTGCTTGGATTCTGGTCAATAATTTGGACTCTATACATTCCCTCAAACACCCATCAACAGAATGATTAGGAGGAGGAACCCCCATATAGAAAAGACTCAGAGATTATGACTTATGCTGCAGATTTACAAATGGATGCACATATAACCAAGAAGTCGGAGATGGAATTCAGGCTAGCAATTGTGAAGACAATGGCTAGAATGGAGAAATCAATTAATGGCAACATAGAGTCTCTAAGGGCAGAAATGAAAGCTGAATTGGCAGAACTTAAAAATGCTATCAATGAGATCCAATCCAATCTAGATAATCTAACAGCTAGGGTAAGTGAGGCAGAAGAATGAATAAGCGACCTGGAAGACAATATAATAGATTAAAAAGGGAAAAGAGGAGGCCAGGGAAAAACAACTCAGAATCCATGAAAATAGAATCAGAGAAATAAGTGACACCATGAAGCGTTCCAATGTGAGAATAATTGGAATCCCAGAAAGAGTGGAGAAAGAGAGGACTAGAAGACGTATTTGAGCAAATCGTAGCTGAGAACTTCCCTAATCTGGGGAATGAAACAAACATTCGAGTCCTAGAGGCAGAGAGGACCCCTCCCAAATCAAGGAAAACAGGCCAACACCCCGGCATGTAATAGTAAAACTTGCAAATCTTAGAACCAAGGAAACCATCTTAAGGGCAGTTAGGGGGAAGAGATTCCTTACGTACAGAGGGAGGAACATCAGAATAATGTCAGACCTATCCACAGAGACCTGGCAAGCCAGAAAGGCCTGGTAAGACATATTCAGGGTACTAAATGAGAAGAACATGCAGCCAAGAATACTTTATGCGGCAAGGCTGTCATTTAGAAAGGATGGAGAGATGCAGAGCTTCCAAGACTGGCAGAAACTGAAAGAATATGTGACCACTAAGCCGGCCCTGCAAGAATATTAAGGGGGGTTCTATAAAAGGAGAAAGACCCCAAGAGTGATATACAACAGAAATTTACAGGGACAATCTATAAAAACAACGTCTTCACAGGCAACATGATGACAATTAATTCATATCTTTCAATAATCACTCTCAATGTGAATGGCCTAAACGCTCCCATAAAACAGCACAGGGTTGCAGATTGGATAAAAAGACAGGACCCATCTATATGCTGCCTACAAGAGACTCATTTTGAACCTAAAGATATATCCAGACTGAAAGTGAAGGGATGGAGATACATCTTCCATGCCAATGGACCTCAAAAGAAAGCTGGGGTAGCAATTCTTATATCAGACAAATTAGATTTTAAACTAAAGTCTGTAATTAGAGACACAGAAGGACACTATATCATTCTTAAAGGGTCTATCCAACAAGAAGATCTAACAATTGTAAATATCTATGCCCCCCAACATGGGAGCAGCCATCTACATAAGCCAACTGTTAACCAAAATGAAGAGTCATATTGATAACAATATGTTAATTGTAGGAGACCTCAATAATCCACTCTCAGCAATGGACAGATCATCTAAGCAGAAAATCCACAAGGAAACAAGAGTTTTGAATGACACACTGGACCAGATGGACCTCATAGATTTATACAGAACATTCTGCCCTAAAACAACAGAATACTCATTCTTCTCGAGCGCACATGGAACTTTCTCCAGAATAGACCACATACTAGGTCACAAATCAGGTCTCAACCGATACCAAAAGATTGAGATTATTCCCTGCATTTCTCAGACCACAATGCTTTAAAACTGGAACTCAATCACAAGAAAAAATTTGGCAGAAATTCAAACACTTGGAAACTAAAGACCACTCTGCTCAAGAATGTTTGGGTCAACCAGGAAATCAAAGAAGAACTTAAACAATTCATGGAAACCAATGAGAATGAAAACACATCAGTCCAAAACCTATGGGATACTGTAAAGGCGGTCCTAAGGGGGAAATACATAGCCATCCAAGCCTCACTCAAAAAAATAGAAAAATCCCAAATTCACCAACTAACTCTACACCTTAAAGAACTAGAGAAAAAGCAACAAATGATGCCTAAGCCATGCATGAGAAGAGAAATAATTAAAATTAGAGCAGAGATCAATGAATTAGAAACCAGAAACACAGTAGATCAGATCAATGAAACTAGAAGTTGGTTCTTTGAAAGAATTAATAAGATCGATAAACCACTGGGCAGACTTAATCCAAAAGAAAAGAGAAAGGACCCAAATTAATAAAATTATGAATGAAAGGGGAGAGATCACGACTAACACCAAGGAAATAGAAACAATTATTAGAAATTATTATCAACAACTATATGCCAATAAACTGAGCAATCTGGATGCAATAGAGGCCTTCCTGGAAACTGCCAAGACTGAAACAGGAAGAAATTGACAACCTGAATAGGCCAATTACCAGTAATGAGATTGAAACAGTGATCAAAAACCTCCCAAAAAACAAGAGTTCAGGGCCTGATGGATTCCCTGGGGAATTCTATCAAACATTTCAAAGAAGAAATAATACCTATTCTATTGAAGCTTTTTCAAAAAATAGAAACAGAAGGAAAACTTCCAGACTCGTTCTCTGAGGCCAGCATTACCTTAATCCCCAAACCAGCCAAAGACCCCATCAAAAAGGAGAATTTCAGACCGATATCCCTGAGGAATATGGATTCCAAAATCCTCAACAAAATCCTAGCTAATAGGATCCAACAATACATTAAAAGGATCATCCACCACGACCAAGTGGGATTTATCCCGGGGATGCAAGGGTGGTTCAACATTTGCCAATCAATCAGTGTGATAGAACACATTAATAAGAGGAGGGAGAAGAACCATATGGTCCTCTCAATTGATGCAGAAAAAGCATTTGACAAAATACAACATCCTTTCCTGATTAAAACTCTTCAGAGTATAGGGATAGAGGGAACATACCTCAAGTTCATAAAATCCATCTATGAAAAACCCACAGCGAATATCATCCTCAATGGGGAAAAGCTGAGAGCCTTTCCCTTAAGATCAGGAACACGTCAAGGATGCCCACTCTCGCCACTATTGTTCAACATAGTACTAGAAGTCCTAGCAACAGCAATCAGACAACACAAAGAAATAAAAGGTATTCAAATTGGCAAAGAAGAAGTCAAACTCTCTCTTTTCGCAGATGACATGATACTTTATGTGGAAAACCCAAAAGACTCCACCCCCAAATTACTAGAACTCATACAGCAATTCAGTAATGTGGCAGGATACAAAATCAATGCACAGAAATCAGTTGCTTTCTTATACACTAACAACGCAACTGTAGAAAGAGAAATTAGAGAAACGATTCCATTTACAATAGCACCAAAAAGCATAAGATACTTCAGAATAAACCTAACGAAAGAGGTAAAGGATCTATACTCTAGGAACTACAGAACACTCATGAAAGAAATTGAAGAAGACACAAGAAGATGGAAAAATATTCCATGCTCATGGATCGGAAGAATAAACATTGTTAAAATGTCTATGCTACCCAGAGCAATCTATCCCTTCAATGCCATCCCGATCAAAATTCCAATGACATTTTTCGAAGTGCTGGAACAAACAATCCTCAGATTTGTATGGAATTAGAAAAGACCCTGAATCACCAAGGAAATGTGGAAAAAGAAAAAGCCGGGGGGCATCACGTTGCCTGATTTCAAGCTATATTATAAAGCTGTGATCACCAAGACAGCATGGTACTGGCACAAAAACAGACATATAGACCAATGGAACAGAATAGAGAACCCAGATATGGACCCTCAACTCTGTGGTCAAATAATCTTTGACAAAGCAGGAAAAAACATGCAATGGAAAAAAGACAGTCTCTTCAATAAATGGTGCTGGGAAAATTGGACAGCCACATGCAGAAGAATGAAACTCAACCATTTTCTAACACCATTCACAAAGATAAAGTGGATGAAAGACCTCAATGTGAGACAGGAATCCATCAAAATCCTACAGGACAACATAGGCAGTAACCTCTTTGACATCACCCACAGCAACTTCTTTCAAGATACATCTCCAAAGGCTAGTGAAGCAAAAGCAAAAATGAACTTTTGGGACTTCATCAAGATAAAAAGCTTCTGTACAGCAAAGGAAACGGTCAACAAAACAAAGAGGCAACCCACAGAATGGGAGAAGATATTTGCAAATGACACTACAGATAAAGGGTTGGTATCCAAGATCTATAAAGAAGTTCTCAAACTCAACACCCAAAAAACAAATAATCAAGTCAAAAAGTGGGCAGAAGATATGAAAAGACACTTCTCTGAAGAAGACATACAAATGGCTAACAGACACATGAAAAAATGTTCATCATCATTAGCCATCAGGGAAATCCAAATCCAAACCACACTGAGATACCACCTTACACCAGTTAGAATGGCAAAAATGGACAGGGAAAGAAACAACAAATGTTGGAGAGGTTGTGGAGAAAGGGGAACCCTCTTGCACTGTTGGTGGGAATGCAAGTTGGTACAGCCACTTTGAAAACCAGTGTGGAGGTTCCTCAAAAAATTAAAAATAGAGCTACCCTATGACCCAGCAATTGCACTTCTGGGTATTTACCCCAAAGACACAGATATAGTGAAAAGAAGGGCCATATGCACCCCAATGTTCATAGCAGCAAAGTCCGCAATAGCCAAACTGTGGAAAGAGCCGAGATGCCCTTCAACAGATGAATGGATAAAGAGGATGTGGTCCACAATGGAATATTACTCAGCCATCAGAAATAATGAATACCCAACTTTTACATCAACATGGATGGGAGTGGAGGAGGTTATGTTAAGTGAACTAAGTCAAGCAGAGAAAGTCAATTATCATATGGTTTCACTTATTTGTGGAACATAAGGAATAGCATGGTGGACATTAGGAGAAGGAAGGGAAAAATGGGGGGGTAGAATTGGAGGGAGAAATGAACCATGAGAGACTATGGACTCTGAGAAACAAACAGGATTTTAGAGGGGAGGGGAGAGGGGGGATTGGTTAGCCCGGTGATGGGTATTAAGGAGGGCACATACTGCATGGAGCACTGGGTGTTATACGAAAACAATGGATCGTGGATCACCACATCCAAAACCAATGATGTATTGTATGGCGACTAACATAACATAATAAAATTAAAAAAAAAAAGTAGATGTGGAATGTTTTCCAGCCATAAATAAGAATGAAATCCTGCCTTTTGCAATGACATGGATGGAATGAGAGAGTATAATACTAAGCAAAATAAGTCAGAGAAAGACAAATGCCATATGGTTTCACTCATATGTGGAATTAAGAAACAAAACAAATGAGTAAAGGGGAAAAAGAGAGAGAGGGGGGCAAACCAGGAAACAGACTCTTAACTATAGAGCAAAAGTTATGGTTACCAGAGGGGAGTTAGGTGAGGGGATGGGTGAAATAGGTGATGGGGATTAAGGAGGGCACTTGTGATGAGCACTGGGTGTTGTATGGAAGTGTTGAATCACTTTATTGTACACCTGAAATTACTATTACACCTATGTTAACTAACTGAAATTTAAGTAAAAACTTCAAAACAAAACAAAAAATTTTTATATTAATTTGAGTCTGCCTACCTGTATTTATCCTAAATACTCAATTTATCCTATTCTTAAATGTCAAATTCTTCCTCATCAGTGCCCTGATATTAACCTGTAAGACTCAGCACAGATGCGCACTGAACTTGAATTTTAATTCTGCAACCCACCTTTTTAGATCTGAAGCTGATCCTTAGCCATGTCTGCTTTGTGGCTATATGACATGAGAAACTTTTAAGGCCCTCGGAGTGGCTTTCCTTATCTTCTCATGCCTTAATCTGAGAGTTTAAACACCTGTCATCATTTTTATTTTGTAAGCTCTCTGGGGCTATCAGAAGTAATTAATGGTCCCCATATTGCTTAGTAGTTATTACTACCATAATAGATAAAAGAAGCAGCCCCTTGACCTCTAAAGTATTATCTTCAATTAGCAATTTATGCAAGGCAAACCCTGGTGGTAATTTAAATAATTATGTTGCCACTGCTTGGAAGAAGCACTTGTCTTTTTTACATTGGCAATGAAGTCACTACTACATTCAAGCTCAAATGGATGAACAACCTAATTCCAGAGTTCCATCTTGAAGGTCTGCTTCCTGGGACTACTCAATCAGAGTTCAGACAGAACAGAAAATCTGCTTCAGGAAGTTTAGAAAGTAGATTTTAATATAAGGCTCTTGTTTCAAAAGTTAGAAAAGCTAGAGTCAAGCAGGATAGGGAGGCAATCTAGTTTGGTAAGAGAAAATCTCCTAAGCAGAACTGGAATGAATGAAGAGTCCACTGGTGGATGCTGGGAACATGGAAGGAGAAGATCTTGAGCAGGACTTGGACCCATGAAGGAGACAAAGCCTCAGTTATATATACTACTCAAAGAGGGCATTCTGGGTTCTCCTCTATTCCCTTCTTCCAATATCTCACCAGTCCTTCCTTTGCTGAAAATTAATGGAAAGCTAGTTATTAGTGGATACTGGGAAGCAAGTTTTTAGGTTAGTCCTCTACAATAAAAATCAGAGCAGGAAAAAGATGTAGAAATGGTCTTTAAAAACTGACAGCATACTATATATTAACCACATATTCTTTATCCATTCATCTGTTGACCTCTGTCAACATGCTGAGGAATGTTATGGCTGAGTATGGAGGTTCCTCAAGATGTTAAAAATAGAGCTACCCTATGACCCAGCAATTGCACTATTGGGGGGTATTTAACCCAAAGATACAGATGTAGTGAAAAGGAGGGGCACCTGCACCCCAATGTTCATAGCAGGAACGTCCACAGTAGCCAAACTGTAGAAGGAACTGAGATGTCCTTCAACAGATGAATGGATATAGATGTGATTCATATATACAATGGAATATTACTCAGCCATCAGAAAGGATAAATACCTACCATTTGCATCAACATTGATGGAACTGGAGGGTATTATGCTCATGAAATCAGAGAAAGACAATTATCATATGGTTTCACTCATATGTGGAACATAAGGAATAGCACAGAGGATGACAGGGGAAGGGAGGGAAAACTGAATGGGAAGAAATCAGAGAGGGAGACAAACCATGAGAGACTCTGGACTTTGGGGAAAAAACTGAGGGTTACAGAAGGGAGGGGTGTGGGGGGATGGGGTAACTGAGTGATGGGTATTAAGGAGGGCACGTGATGTAATAAGCACTGGGTGTTACGCAGCTAATGAATCATTGAACACTCCATCAAAAACTAATGATGTACTGTATGTTGGTAATTGAATTTAAATTTAAAAAATAAATTCAGACATTTATAAACGTAAAAAAAAACCAACCTGACAGCATACTGTTTCACTTCTAAAATTATTTTATTTTATTTTATTTTTTAAAGATTTTATTTATTTATTTGACAGAGAGAGACACAGCGAGAGAGGGAACACAAGCAGGGGCAGTGGGAGAGGGAGAAGCAGGCTCCCCGCAGAGCAGGGAGCCCGATGCGGGACTCGATCCCAGGACCGTGGGATCATGACCTGAGCCGAAGGCAGTCGCTTAACCAACTGAGCCACCCAGGCGCCCTCACTTCTAAAATTATTAAAAAGGATGCTTCCCTCACATTCTAATATAATTATTCAAATACTCCCTCACCATGATTGTACTTTGAAACAGATCTGTTTACTCCTTTGCTTTTTCCTAATATTGCATTTGCATCCCTCCTTATTCTCTTAGATACTGGTGTCCAGTATCTAATAGTATACTTGTCCATACCTCAAATTCCTTTGCTCCATTGTCTTCTTTTAAAAAGATTTATTTATTTGAGAGAGAGAGAGAGAGTGCCCAGTGGGCAGGGGTTTGTGGGGAAAGGCAGGGGGAGAAGGAGAGAGTGAGTTTTAAGCGGACTCCACGCTGAGTGCAGAGCCCAACATGGGGTTTGATCCCAGGACCCTGAGATCATGACCTGAACTGAAACCAAGAGTTGGATGCTCAACCAACTGTGCCACTGAGGCACAGCTCAATGTCTTTTAATTATACCTAGTACTGGATGACTGCTTTCTTTTTTCTTGATCTCCATCTTTCTTTTTTGGTTGTTGTTTCAAGGTTTTATTTAAATTCTAGTTGATCTCCAACTTTCAAAGTCTCCCCAAGAAATGTATATAATAGTTCAGACTGTTTACTTTATGAATTCATGATTACTAACCTAAAAGTTCCTTAAATATTGTCCTGTAATTCTGTTACATTAATCTGGACCAATCATTCTCCCACTCTCTACAATGTGTTTTTCTGTTCTTCTGTACTATCCTTAGATGGTCATGTCCCTACTGTTTGCTGTAATATCAGGAGATAATCGCTTCTAATTCACAGTAAAGAAAATAAAAGACATTAGAGGGGAACTTTCCTGTTAATGAACATAATAGAATTACTACATCTGCTCCCATCTTTATCTCCTTTGGCAGTTTAACAGAACAGAAGCTCTGTTCCTACTAAGGACAATTTCCTTACTCCTGATTTGGATTGCATCACCTTCAAACCTCTCAGTATTCTTATATAGATCAATATCTTCTCTTATCTGGATCTTTTCCATTAGCTTGTAAACATTCTAGCATCTTCCGTATTGGGAAAAAATAATGAAGAAAAGTAAAACAAAAAAGAAAAGCAAAACCAAACTCAACATTTCTCTACCCATTCCTCCAACTTTTTCACTAATTACCACCCTTCCCATTTTTTTCTTCAAAGCCACACTTTTAAAAATAATTCTTAAAAATGTTTTTCTGTCTCTTGGCAGTTATGAATAATGCTTCAGTGAACATGGAAATACAATCTCTTTGACATCCTGATTTCAATTTATTTTTGATATATATACCCAGAAGTGGCATTGCTGGATCATTTCATAATTCTATTTTTAATGTTTTGAGGAACTTCCATACTGTTTCCCATAGTGATTATACCATTTTACATTCCCACCAGTAATATACAAGAGTTCCCATGTCTCCATATTCTCATCAACATTGGTTACTTTTGTTTTTTTGGTGATAGACATTTTAACAGGTGTGAGGTGATACCTCATTGTGATTATGATTTGTATTTCCCTGGTGATTAGTGATTTTGAGCACCATTTTATATATGTTTTGTCCATTTGTATATCTTCTTTGGAGAAATGTCTGTTCAAGTCCTTTGCCCATTTTTTTTGATTTAGTTACTTGTTTTTTGCTATCAAGTTGCATGAGTTCCTTTTTGGATATTAATCTTTTATCAGATACATGATCTGCAAATATTTTTTACCATTCCAATGGTTGATTTTCCATTCTGCTGGTTATTTCCTTTGTTGTGCAGAATCTTTTTCATTTGATATAGTTCTATTTGCTTATTTTTGATTTTGTGCCTTGTGCTTTTGGTGTCATATTAAGAAATTATTGCCAAGATCAATATCAAGGAGCTTTTCCCCAAATGTCTGTTGACAGATAAATGGATTAAAAAATGTATATATTTACAATGGAATATTAATCAGCCTTTAAAAAAAGGAAATTGTACTATTTGTGGCAACATGGATGAAACTGGAAGACAAATATGTTAAGTGAAATAAGCCAGTCACAGAAGGACAAATACTACATTATTCTATTTATATGATGTTTCTTAAATAATCAGACTCATAGAAGCAGAGAATAGAATGATGGTTGCCAGAGGCTGGGGGAATGAAGAAATAGGGAGCTGTTGTTCAACAGGTATACATTTTCAATTATGCAAGGTGAAGAAGTTCTAGAGACTTGTTATACAACAGAGTGCCTATAGTTAATATTGTATTGTGCAGTTAGAAATTAGTTAGGAGGGTAGATTTCACCTTAAGTGTTCTTACAACATATACAAGCAAAGGAACACAAGA
The DNA here is from genome assembly GCF_029215605.1 of Mirounga angustirostris. NCBI lineage: Eukaryota > Metazoa > Chordata > Mammalia > Carnivora > Phocidae > Mirounga > Mirounga angustirostris. The sequence continues at coordinate 29,716,085 of NW_026991719.1, read as the reverse complement.
AACACACTCTTGTAGGTGATGAATATGGCTATTACTTTGATTGTTTTGATGGTTTTGTGGGTGTATGCATATGTCCAAATTCATCAAATTGTATACATTAAATATGTACTGTTTATCAGTTATACCTCAATAAAGCTGTTTAAATAGAATCCATCCTTTATGACTCCAATAAAAATTAATTTATGTTATTTCCAAGTTCATAGATGTAATGGAAAGATTTTATCTTTTAATTACTTTGACCTGTAAGTAGGATTTGCTTCCATCTTTGAAACTTGATTTCCTTTGGCCCAAAACTCCGTTTTCCTCTAATCTCTGCGGCAACTCGTTGTCTATCTTCTTTGCATGTACATCTTCTCCCCAGACATTAATTGTTGAAATTCTTCAAAATTGAATTCTAGGCCATTATGTTCTCTCACTCCAGAACTCAGAATATGATTTCATAGAAACATAATTACTAACTCTGTGAAGTTTGGAAATGTATTTGAGACATCTAATCTGATTCTGGAAATTCAGTTGCCTATTTAATGTCTAGATCTGTTCTTTTAAAATACACTTAAACTCAAAATGCTCATGGTCTCCCTAAAACCCCAAATTTGTCCTCCTTCATTTTTGTTTGCTTAGTGTTTGTGGCAGTATTCATCCCATTTCATAAGCCAGTTACCTACTAATAATCCTTGACTTCACTCTCTCTCATGATCTACCATATCGTATCCATCAACAATCCATCAACAACATTTTACCTCCTAGATACTTCCTTAATCTTATTACAGTACTCTATCTATTCAACATTGTAAGTGGTAAACTAATTCATGAATCTAAATTTCCCTGCTTGCTTTGTATGATTGTTTTTGTGGCAGAAAAATTTATTAAAAATTTTTTTCTCTTAGTCTTCCCTGTATTTTTCCTTCTGAAACTTCATCCTCCCCTTCCCATTTCAAGCAAGTATCTGGGACTCCCTAAAAATCTTTTCCCCAGGAAATGTGCCATTCATAGGCATCAAGGTGTGAAGGAGGAGATTTACAAGGTAGTTGGAGGATTAAGGGCCAGTGGGTACAACAAGCAGTGCCTGACACTAGCCTTGTTACTGGATAGAGCTCTTGAGCTGCACCAAGTCATTAGAAGGACATAACTGGAGGGAGATATAGGGAAGTCAGGTGATAAGCATGATATATCTATCTCACTATTTCAGCATTGCACAGAAACCAGTGGGATGGGAAGGTACCGGTGATCCTTAGAAGACCAGAGGGACCTCTGTAACACCTTTGTATTTTTTTTTAATTTTTTATTGTTATATTAATCCCCATACATTACATCATTAGTTTTAGATGTAGTGTTCCATGATTCATTGTTTGTTCATAACACCCAGAGCTCCATGCAGAACGTGCCCTCTTTAATACCCAACACCAGGCTAACCCATCCTCCTACCCTCCCTCCCCTCTAGAACCCTCAGTTTGTTTTTCAGAGTCCATCATCTCTCATGGTTCGTCTACCCCTCCGATTCCCCCCCTTCATTCTTCCCCTCCTGCTATCTTCTTCTTTTTTTTTTTCTTAACATATATTGCATTATTTGTTTCAGAGGTACAGATCTGAGATTCAACAGTCTTGCACAATTCACAGCACTTACCAGAGCACATACCCTCCCAATGTCTATCACCCAGTCAGCCCATCCCCCCACCCCACCCCCCACTCCAGCAATCCTCAGTTTGTTTCCTGAGATTAAGAATTCCTCATATCAGTGCTCGCTTCGGCAGCACATATACTAAAATTGGAAGAATTCCTCATATCAGTGAGGTCATATGATACATGTCTTTCTCTGTTTGACTTATTTCGCTCAGCATAATACCCTCCAGTTCCATCCACGTCATCGCAAATGGCAAGATCTCATTCCTTTTGATGGCTGCATAATATTCCATTGTATATATATACCACACCTTCTTTATCCATTCATCTGTCGATGGACATCTTGGCTCTTTCCACAGTTTGGCTATTGTGGACATTGCTGCTATAAACATCGGGGTGCACGTACCCCTTCGGATCCCTACATTTGTATCTTTGGGGTAAATACCCAGTAGTGTGTACCTCAAATAATGGCTAAGTCTGAATTCTCGACCTGTTCAGTTAAAGATTTAAATTCATTTAAATCAAATAAAGAACTACTGGTTTTACAGCAGCAACCCACAGCTGCTTACTTTGTGTGGAAGATTTATAACTAAATCATGGCAACTCTCACCAATATATGGCAAACCCTTGGCTTATATAATTTTAACTACCTGGAATAATTCACATTCCACAAGAAAACTGAAAAAGAATGAACTAAGGAATAAAACATTTTTATCCATTCAGGCATTCTCTTTATAAGGATTCTTGTAAGGTTGACATTTTATTTCTGGGAAAAGGAAAAAAAATAAAAACAATCTGAAAATTTAGAAATTGGTTTCTTTACCTAAAACTAAAGATCTTAGTACAGAGTGTAGAGTATTATATCGTATGCTTTATTATTCAATATATAGAATTAATTGTTCATGTGCTCCTAATGGGGAAGGAAAAGTGATAGTTTTAGTCCCAGGAGATACTACATGATAAAAGGGGAATAATGACCATTTCTATTTCCAAAGGAAGGGAGGGAATTCAAAAATGCTGTGGCATAAAATGTTAAATTCAACAATTTAATATATTTTGATCATTTTGAACTCAATGTTTTTGAAACTTTTTATAAGTATAGCATATATACATAATTTTTACATGTTTCAAATGAGTTGTTGAATTAAGACTTTTCTTAAAGATATGCTATACAGACCTAAGAATTGCCTCCAGAGGGCGACCAAGTTACATCGCTGCAAAAAATTGCATCAAAATTTAACTTTGCTTCCAACAAAAGCATGGGCTTTTCTAAAGTTAGTTTGAAAGAACAGTAATGATAGATAATCCTTGAAAACAAATACGATCAAATGAAGTCTGAATAGCTCTGCAAATATTGGATATTTAAGGGGGAGACCAGCTGTAATTTGATCTTTAGCAGAGCAAGGACCTTTGAATCTAGCCAGATCTCACAAATTTACTCCTAGATCAGCAAAACTTGTCATTACTTCATTCATTCTCCAATTTTCCTGTTCACTGAAGTCTACCTATTCCAAACATCTTGAATTAGCAGAGTTTGGCTTTTGCATTTCAAAAGACTTAGATTCAAAGGTCAGCTCTGCAATTGGTTGATATATTACCTTGTAAACAGAATTTCATCTAAAGAATGGGGTAAAAAATATCTTCCTCATGTATCATGGTTTTGTGAGAATTAAATGAGATAAATATGGAAAACACTTACCACAATGACTGGTGGATAAATATTATCTTTTGTCCATTTCTTTTGTCCCTTTTTTCTCCCTCCTTCACATTGAGAATGAAAAATAGGATCTAATTAGGTCATTCACTTCAATGTTTTAGTGACATATCAGTCTTCCATTACTTGTTCCCAAAGTATGTTTTAAAAAATCTCTTAGAAATAAAGTAGTGATTAAGTTGAAGTAATTGATATTTCTCACCCCAGACAAATTTTGTAGGTTTGTTATTCCTTGACTGGGTAATGACTGGAATCAATAAAGAACTATTTCTAGTTGGGGAATCCATCCAGTTGGCTCTTACCTTGTACCAATGGATTATTATCTCTACTTACTTCATCCTTATTAAAGCAACATCCCTGAGAACATTAGTTGAATTTACCTTGTAACAGCCCTTTCTTGTTATTCCTGACCTATATCTAACCAGCAAATAATTACTTTTGATTCTTCTTATAAACTTTCTCAAAAGAAACTACATGATCTACTCCCATATATTATACTTTTATAAAATAACCTTCCTGTGGGTGTCCCTAATTTTAGTCATGAACCAAGATGGCCTTAATGTTTGCATCAACTTGACTGAATTTTAGACAAGTTTCCTCTTGACTGTAGGGCCCTGACTTCCCTTTCCTGAATATATTTACTTTTAAAAATTTGGAATTGTAAATTCTTTCTCTGCCCCTTTGGGATGCAGATTTTCTTCCAGTAACTTGATACTTGTACAACCCAGGAATATCTTTCTTAAGGACCTGGGAGCCAACTTGTTGAAACATAATCTTTGAGAAAGATAGATTACCTACTTCCTGGTATCTATGGGGAGTATGGGAGCCTAACTTTGGTAAGAGCCAATTAGCAAACACAGATAGTCTTATCACACTGACCACCCCTCTCTCCCCCAACATTGTCTAGTACTTTCCCTATAGCTTGCCGTGGCACTTAAAATCTTTCCTGTTTTTTGTTTCAGCAGAGTTGAGTTCAGTCTCTCTCCCTTACTGCAGTAGTCTTGATCCCTATTGCAATAGTCTTGAATACAATCTTTTTGCCTGTTCAACCATCTGGTACAATTTTTCTTTGAAATAACTCCATCACCAACTCTAAACTGCCTAACAATTTCAGATTAATCTATTTATTATTTTATTTTTTCATCATAATAAGTATATTCTTTAATCCCTATCACCTATTTCATCCATCCTCCCACCCCCTCCCCTCTAGTAACCATGTTTGTTCTCTATAGTTAAGAGTCTGTTTCTTGGTTTGCCTCTCTTTTTTCTTTGCTCACTTGTTTTGTTTCTTTAATTCCACATATGGGTGAGATCATATGGTATTTGTCTTTCTCTGACTTACTTTGCTTAACATTATACTCTCTAGCTCTGTCCATATTGTTGCAAATGGCAGGATTTCCTTTTTTAAAAGATTTTATTTATTTATTAGAGAGAGAGTGCACGCACAAGTGGGGGGAGCAGCAGGCAGAGGGAGAGGGAGAAGCAGGCTCCCCACTGAGCAAGGAGCCTGATGCGGGGCTCGATCCCAAGACCCTAGGATCATGACCTGAGTTGAAGGCAGCCCCTTAACCGACTGAGCCACCCAGGCACCCCTCATTCTTTTTTTATGGCTGGATAATATTCCACATCTTCTTCTTCTTCTTTTTTTTAAAGATTTTATTTATTTATTTGAGACAGAGAGAATGAGAGACAGAGAGCATGAGAGGGAGGAGGGTCAGAGGGAGAAGCAGACTCCCTGCCGAGCAGGGAGCCCAATGCGGGACTCGATCCCAGGACTCCAGGATCATGACCTGAGCCGAAGGCAGTCGCTTAACCAACTGAGCCACCCAGGCGCCCTCCACATCTTCTTTATCTATTCATCAATCGATGGGCACTTGGGCTGCTTTCATAGCTTAACTATTGTAAATAATGCTGCACTAAACATCAGAGTGCACGTATCCCTTTGGATTAGTGTTTTTGTAATTTTTGGGTAAATACCCAGTAGTGTGATTACTGGATCATAGGGTAGTTCTATTTTTATTTTTTTTGAGGAACTTCCATACTGTTTTCCAAATTGGCTGTACCAGTTTGCATTCCCACCAACAGTGCACTGGTGTTCCTTTTTCTCCTCATCCTCACCAACACTTGTTTCTTGTGTTTTTTATTTTAGCCATTCTGATTATGAAACTTTGAATCACTCTATATTTCCTATCACATAAAGCTTACCACTGAAACTCCTCCACAGTCTTGGAACTTCCAAATGCATAAGTCTTACCTTCTAATTCCTGACTTCCCTCCTTTAATAAAATTAGTGTATTGCCTTTCTAAATGTGGCTAATATTTCCCCAATATGAGATTTTGTTTATGTATTTTCTAACTTTTTTTTTACTTATTTGAACATTTTATTTTATAGTATCTGCCCATATATAACAAATAAAACAGAAATCACCTCAACTCTTTGCAAAGAAGAAATTTAATATAGGGAATTAATGACACCAGTGATGAAGTAAAGAAGGACCAGTGAGATAATGAGGTGATTAGCAGGAACAGGAACCTACTTCTACTGGAAAGGCAAAATCAAGGAGTAGGTTGAATGAATGAATGTTTATTTGAGATCTTTCTTTTTTCTTAAGGAAGGTGTTTATCACTATAAACTTTCCTCTTAGAATTGTTTTTGGTACATCCCGTAAGTTTTGGTGTGTTGTATTTTTATTGTCATTTATTCAATATATTTTTTGATTTTCTTTATTTTTTGACATATTGTTCAGAAGTGTGTTGTTTAATTTCCACATATTTGTATTTTCCAGTTTTCCTCCTGGTATTGATTTCTAGTTTCATACCATTGTGTTTAGAAAAGACACTTGGTATGATTTCAATTTTCTTAAATTTGGAAAGACTTACTTGTTTTATGACCTGTCATATGTTCTGTCCTGGAGAATGTTCTGTGTGTGTTTGAGAAGAATGTGTATCCTGCTGCTCTTGGGTGGAATGTTGTGTATATGTCTCTTAGATCCATTTGGTCTGAAGTTCAAGTCTAATGTTTTTTTACTGATTTTCCATCTGGATGATTTATCTATTTCTGAAAGTGGGGTATTGAAGTTCCCTGCTATTATTGTGTTGTCTCTTTCCTCCTTCTGATCGGTTAGTATTTGCTTAATATATTTAGATGTGGTGATGTTGGGTTTATATATATTTGAGTGTTATATCCTGTTGATGAACTGATTCCTTTATCATTATATAATGACCTTCATCACTTGTTACTGTTTTTTGCTTCAAGTCTAATTTGTCTGATGTAAGTATAGCTACCCCTGCTCTCTTTTGGTTGCCACTTCCATGGAATATCTTTTTCCATCCCTTTACTTCGAGCTTATATGTTTCCTTAAAGCTGTCTCCTCTAGGCAGCACAGAGTTAGGTCATGTGTGTGTGTGTGTGTGTGTGTGTGTGTGTGTGTGTTTAATCTGCCTAGCCACCCTATGCCTTTTTATTGGAGAATTTAGTTCATTTACATGTAGACTAATTATTCACAGGTGAGGACTTCTAAGGCCATTTTATTGGTTTCTGACTGTTTTGTAGTTCCCCTGTTCCCTTTTTCTTCTCTTGCTCATTTCCTTTGTGAATTGATGATTTTCTGTAAGTGCAATGCTTTGTTTCCTTTCTCTTTTCCTTTTGTGAAACTACTATAGGTTTTTGCTTTGTAGTTACCATGAAGCTTACATAAAACATCGTAAAGATATAGCAGTCTATTTTATGATGATAACAAAGGATTCACCCTTTATTCCCCCTCTTATGTTTTTGATGTCACTGTTACCTCTTTTTGTATTGTGTATTCATTGACAAGTTATTGTAGCTATAGTTCTTTTAATAATCTTGTCCTTTAACCTTTATACTAGATTTAATTGGTTAACCCAACACCATATCTCAGTATTGGAGTAGTCTGAATTGTCTATATACTTACCTTTACCAGTGTGTTGTATATATTCATATGTTTTCATATTACTAATTAATGTCCTTTGATTTCAGCTTAAAGAACTCTTTTCAGTATTTCTTATAAGGCAAGTCTAGTGGTGATGATCTCTCTCAGCATTTATTTGGGAAAGTTTTTAGCTCTCCTTTATTTCTGGAAGACAGCTTTTCTGGATAGAGTAGTCTTAATTGGTAGGTTTTTGTTTTTTTTTTTCCCCCAAGCACTTTGAATATATCATTCCATTTTTCCTGGCCTGTAAAGTTTTGGCTAAAAAATCCTCTGATGGCCTTATGAGAGTTCTCTTGTAAGTCACAAGCCTTTTTTCTCTTGCTGCTTTTAAGATTTTTCTTTTTCTTTGATTTTTTGATAGTTTTATTATAAAGTGTCTTACAGAGAAACTCTTTAAATTGATTTTGTTTGTTGACCTATGAGCTCTATGAACGTGGATATCTGTATCTCTTTCCAGATTTGTTAAGTTTTCAGACATAATTTTTGTTAAATAAGCTTTCTGCCCCTATCTCCCTCTCTTTTCCTTTTAGAACTCCAATAATTTGAAAATTATTTCTTTGATGATATCTCACGGATCACATAGACTTTCTTTACTCTTCATTCTTTTGTTGTTGTTATTGATCTTCCCTCACTGGGTAATTTTAAAGCTCCTGTCTTCTTTTGTTTTTTAAGATTTTATTTATTTATTTGAGAGAGAGAGCATAAGCAGGGGGAGTGGCAGAGGGAGAGGGAGAAGCAGGCTCTCCATTGAGCAGGGAACTTGATGTGGGGCTTGATTCCAGGACCCTGAGATCATGACCTAAGCTGAAGGCTCAGCCAGCTGAGCCACCCAGGCGCCCCTGCAGCTCCTGTCTTCTAATACAGATTATTTCTTCTGCTCTATCCATTCTCCTATTGCATTTTTAATTTCATTCATTTTATTCATTACCTCCAGAATTTCTGTTTGGTTGTTTTTATTATTTCTACTCAAGTTCTCATTTTGTTCATGTATTATTTTCCTGATTTCATTAGATTGTCTTTCTGGTTTTTTTTTTTTTTTTTTTTAAAGATTTTATTTATTTGACAGAGAGAGATACAGCGAGAGAGGGAACACAAGCAGGGGGAGTGGGAGAGGGAGAAGCAGGCTTCCAGCTGAGCGGGGAGCCCGATGTGGGGCTCGATCCCAGACCCTGGGATCATGACCTGAGCCGAAGGCAGACAGACGCTTAACGACTGAGCCACCCAGGCGCCCCTTTCTGGGTTTTCTTGTAGCTCATTGGGTTTCTTTAAAATAGCTATTTTGAATTCCTTATTAGGTAAATCACAAATCTCCATGTGTTTGGGATCAGGTACTGGAAGATTTTTGTAATTTTCTTTTTTTTAAGATTTTATTTATTTATTTGACAGAGAGAGACACAGCGAGAGAGGGAACACAAGCAGGGGGAGTGGGAGAGGGAGAAGCAGGTTTCCCACAGAGTGGGGAGCCTGATGCGGGGCTCAATCCCAGGACCCTGGGATCATGACCTGAGCCGAAGGCAGACGCTTAACAACTGAGCCACCCAGGCGCCCAGATTTTGTAATCTTTTGGTGATGTCATGTTACCTTGATTTTTCAAGTTTCTTGAACTTTTTATGTGACTTGCATTGTTGCCTTTGCAACTGAAATAGCAACCACCTTTTCTAGTCTTTACTAACTGCCTAGGGAGAGAAATACCTTCCATCAGCCCTGTTAGGGGTTCTGAGGCTATCTTAGACTTTCTATGGGTACATCGGCTCCATGCTTATTGCTCCCTCTTGTGGCAGAATTGTTAAGCTTGTATGCCTTTTCTGGATCTTGCAAGGTACCAGCCCAAATGCTGACAGCCTCCTTTTTGTTTTTCCAACTGTGGGCCTAATGCTCAAATTTGTGGTCCCTTCCTTGCCCATAGATTCTGACCAGCTTTCTATATGTGCTTGCTAGCCATCTGCCAAAGCTTTCTCTCACCACTGCCATTGGGGGTACACATAGATAGCCAGAGTGGGTGTGTGTGTGTGTGGGGGGGGCGAAGCACATGGAATACTGGGGGTGCCCATAGGCCAGTTGGGGGGAATATGTGGGCAAGGCATCCCCGGAGGCTCTTGGGTAGGCTTCCTCCTGGAGTCTAAAATGCATTTAGTAGGATTTACTTTCCTTTACTAATGCCCCCTGAGCATCCTATATGCCATCCTCACAGTCTCTCCTCATCCCCTAGTCATACAGCTCATGATTCAGTACTCTGGATGTGGTGAGAGAGAAATGGGCTTCTTTGGCAGCATCCTGCACATCTGGGGAAGCTGGGTGACAATAGCCTATATTCAAACTACAGTCTTCCCATTTATTTTCTCTCTAGTCTCTTCCAATTGCTTTATTTCCCTAAGCCCTAATTTCCTCATCTCTCAAATAAATGTAGATAGTACCTATCTCACTGGGTTGTTTTGAAGATTAAATGAAATAACACAGATTAAATGGTTCAAATAATACTTGATATATAGAGTGTACTCCAAACATGAAAACCATCATCATGATTGTTTTTATTATTATTATTAAAGTAACTGTTATTATTATTATCATTACCTTTCAATTTTCTTAGAAGTAGGACCTTATTTCAATGTCCAGCTCAAATGTTATCAGTTCTATATAAACTTCTCTGATAATTTTCCCTAAAAGAGATTATTTTTTCCTACTCTAAATTCTTATAATATACATTATCTGATTTATTTATTTGACATTCATCTTTCAGTTTATTTGACTATATGTCATCTCTCTAACTAGGCTATAAAGTTATATAAGGATTGTTTTTTATATATTTGTGTACCTCTCATGGGAATTAGTATAGTGTGCTATCCAAAAAAAGCATTTCATGAAAATGTGTTGAATGATTAAAAGATTGAATTAATCACCAACTCTACTGTAGCTTTGCTGACAAATGGACAAAGCTCATAACTGTGTTTGGACATGCTGTGAAATTCTAGGTTTTATAATGTTCAGAATGTATGAATTTTCACATTGGCTCTTGGTTAAAAAGATACTATAAAAATAACTTGGACAATTTTTTAGCTTGAAGACATTAATAAGTGTTTTTTTCATTTATCACAGTTTATGAATATTCAGAATTGCCTCTGGAACTTTCAGTATCCTGGCATGTGTAGCTACAGGAAGCTGCTTAGCTGAATGTAGATACCTGTTATTTATGAGTCCTACCTATAGTTGAAAACAAAAAGGTGGTTATAATAATAATGCCATGCATTTTTATAGTGCCCTATCATTATTTCAGAGAGCTCAATTGTCTTCATGTAGTCATATAACACAGCAAGGAAATTCATATTATATATGCAGTCCCCAGGGGTATTTTTTATCACTCTGAATTTTACCAACCTTATTATTCATGACTGATTAATAAAAACCTGTGTTGGGGGATGGTCCTGGGTTTGGCTTCTAGCATCAGGGACAAGGATTGGGAGGGATAAAAGTAGGTTTCATGAGTGAGGAGAAAGGACTCTAGAATAGGGTTGTCTGAGGAGGAAAAGCCAGGATAGAGAAGAGAAATCACAATATAGGAAAGAGAGTATTATAGAAGCAACTTTTTTTTTCTTACTTATATCTGTTTTTCTTTCTTTGACTGTTCCTCCCAACTTATTTCTTAAACTGCATATTAGTAATGGTGGATCAGAAGGATACCTCCAGAGGAAGCACAGTTGTACTTTCATTCACTTCTGTACTGAGTTTACTGCACTCTTGCCCTCTCTGCACCTTAACACATTAGGCACAAAAACCCAAAACAAATTTGAGAATGGTGAGGATAGGCAGAGGACTGCTGCTGAGTGCTGAGGGAGGAGGATGAAGTCAGAGGCAACAAATTCCAGAGTGAGAAGAAAAGGTGAGCACCTGTGGCTGCTCCACACTGGAAGGTCATTCATATTACAACAAAACAAAACAACACACAAAAAAATGGTATATATGTAAGATCATATATATATATATATATATACATATATATATATATATGTAAGGAGACTGTAAATTAAGGATAGTTTTGCTTCATTTCTTGATGCCTTTATTGCTCTTCTGGAATTTCTCATGATGCCCCAGAAGACGCAATAAAAATTGGGAACTACAGGTACATAATGGATCACAGCAGGTAAATTCAATATAATGTGCTCAGTCTTTACTCTTAAGTTTTGTCCTATTTAATTTCTAGAAATGTGTTTTATTGCCCTTCTCATTTCCTAGATTTTGAAAATAAATATAACATAAATCTAGACTTAACCAAACTCTCATTTGTGGCTTTGAAATCCAGTTCTCTAATTCTTATTTTAGCCAGCCCCCTGATCCTTCTTTACCCTCATAAATACTGCTCTTCCTTTCTCTAGGTAAATAAAAAAATCTAAATTTAATTTATTTTATAATAATAATACATTTAGTATGGACAAAAGATATAAAATTTTATGTATATGATTATATATTTTTTAAAAGTTACACTTGTATAAAGCTTTTTGGGCAGTGAGTTGGTCCAAAATGAACTCAATAGTCTAGTTACCTTTTTAAGAATACACTGGAACAAAGCTAGAATAGTAAGTCTTTCTCACTATTCATATCTTGACTCCATAGTGTAAACTTCAAACAATAATAAACTACTTTTGCCAAGGCCACATAGAGGAGATTAAAAGTCACTTCTTTTGGGGCACCTGGAAGGCTCAGTTGGTTAAATGTATGACTCTTTGTCTCAGCTCAGGTCTTGATCTCAGGCTTGTGAGTTCAAGCCCCACATTGGGCTCCACTCTGGGTGTGGAGATTACCTAAAAAAAAATCACTTCTCTTATAAAGAGTCACTCTGCTATTGTACAATTTGAACAAATGGCAAAGAGCAAGTTTACTAACTCCCCATTCCTCTAATTCTCCCTGCTTCATCCATTTTAAAGGAACCAATCTTCAGCCATATTATAGTAATAATAAGTGATTTACAGGTTTAGGTGGCAGAGGAAGTCACCTCTCCATGGAGAGTGAAACAATTTCTTTCTTTTTTTTTAAAGATTTATTTATTTATTTGAGAGAGAGAGAGAGCATGGTGGGGAGGGACAGAGGGAGAAGGAGAGAGTGTCTTAAGCAGATTCCATGCTGAGTGTGAAACATGATGTGGGGCTTGATCCCATGACCCTGAGATCATGAGCTGAGCTGAAACCAAGAGTCAGACATTTAACCAGGTGCCTTCCCACTTTTAAAAGATTTTATTTATTTATTTGAGAGAGGGAGAGAGCACGTGAACATGAGCAGGGAGAGGAGCAAAGGGAGAGGGGGAAGGAGACTCTGCTAATGGGGAGCCTGATGTGGGGCTCGATCCCAGGACCCTGAGATCATGACCTGAGCCGAAGTCAGAGGCTTAACTGACTGAGGCACCCAAGCACCCTGAAAAAAATTTCATTAACAAATTTCTTTATGTCCTTTTTTGGTCTTTAACTGATTTTGATACTTCACTAAAGTTACCTGCCCTCCAATTTTGTAAACACTACATGCCAGACACTGCACTCAGTGCTTTCCAAATATTTTAAATGGGTTTTCACAATAATCATGTGAAATATGTTTTAATATTCTCTTTTTACAGATAAGAAAATTAAAGCACAGACTTGGTAACTGGTGGAGCTGGAATTTAAACCCATCCAAATTGATCTAACTTTAATTGTTTGGTTCTTACACTTTTTAAGTACACCCTTTATAAAGTATGGAAACAATTTTCAGTACAATATTAAATATGGTGAAATATTACTTACTTATGCTTTTTAATGACATAGTACCAAAACCACAAGCTTCAACAGTACAAAATGCCAGAAAAGCACATTTAATGGCACAATGCAACCGTGATGTAGAATGTAGATGGAAGGAAGATTAATGAAGACTATAGTTGCCCTTACTCTTCACCCACATGGCTAAACTGTGCTTGTTCTGAATTATGCTGGCACCTTTAGGGACACTATGCAAGCCATGAGACATTATGTCTCAGAATTTTTAAACAGGGTTGTCATTACTGGTGGACTCAATCATGGAAGTTTACACTGGAGAAGAAAGCTGAAAACAGAAGTTAGGAAAACTAGCCGAAAATTGGGAGCTAGGAGATATCAAAGAAAACCATAGAAGTTAATAGAAATAAAATAGGATCAGTGAGGATGAGGTAAGCATAGTTGAGCATGAGAAAAAGCATGATTCATGATTCAGGCTGCAAAATTTGCCATGTTCTTAAGGCAACAATTTCTGTGGACGCAACATGTAAAGAACACATTCTTTAGGGATTACATTTTATTCATGTAAATATTGCACTGAAAATTGTAGCCTTTCACAACTGAAATTAGAAAGGCTAAAATTTTGCTGAGCTGAGTTTTCCTGCTCAGATCTGGTTATATTGCCAAACAAAGGCCGGTTTGCAATGTGAATACACATTTGTGTTCAGTTTCCTCATCTATAGCTACCATAATGATCAATTATAAGCCAGAACTACTCTTTCTTTACAGTGATAAAATCCATAACTCCTTGAGCCACCTTTAATTCTCCTGTTGGTACAGTTACAATAGGCTTGGAAGTACAGAGAGCAAAATAATACTCAGATAGACTAACTGTGCAAATGGTGGTATAATAGGTTGGAGGCACAAGAAGAGGGCAAAGCCTCTGGGTTTGTGACACTAATTTCTCAGGTTGAAACCAGTAACCTGTGTCAGAAGGGCTGAGTAGTGGAAATATATCAGACAGAAAGTTACATTTGGTCCTCGATACAGATGGACTTTCCTTGTTTATGGTATATTAGATGTCACTTTGTCTCTTTTTAAATAGTTCTGTGTTTTATAGGATTCTTACCTGAGGCTGCTGGTGGGAGTATAAAAATATTTCAGGAGATAATAGAATTTTTGAATTATATTGCAACTGGTATCAAGTGGTGTTATTTTGTATGGAAGGATGGAAAAAGTTTATGAATCAATGTCACTCTATTCAAGTGGGGATCCTAGTTGCCCTAATTATAGGAAAGATAACATATGCATATGATGGATTTGCATGTTAACTTGTAGAGATGGGGATGAAGAAAATCACATGAAATAAAAGCTAAGTTTGGAAATTCCTTAAATAATCTATAAAGTAAAGTATTCGTGGCTTTGTATTTATAGTCCTGAATGGCAGTTTTAATGCCAGACCATAAGAAACATTGAATTAGACCAAAGAAAGCAGCCAGCCACGGGATGTGTACAACCAGAGATCTTGGTTTTCAAATGATTCTGTCTTTACAATAATTATTAAACACTTAGCAGTGGTGAATAATTCTAAAGTGTTTCTGCTTTTTTCTAAGATTTATCTTACATTCTTTTAATATTAAACTTCTATATTCTTAATATAAAGCATTAGATTTTTTTATTGCTGTGAAGATTAAACGAGATAGGAAATGTGGATACTCCCAACACAAGGTCTGACACACAATATATACTAAAATATATTGCTGGATTTGAATAAAAATTTTCCTTGATCAGACATGACATAATCTGTTATTCAAAAAATCGAAGGCAAAAATGTGGCCACCCATTTCCTTGTGTTCCAAACTGATTATTATTATTTTCCCATGGAAGAGCTTTCATTCTCAAGCCTTTGCGTATTGGTCTTACAACCCTCCATAGAGCAGCTTTTTATAATGTGACCCCATTGTAAAGTGAAGAAACTTTCCAGCGCCTACTTTGTATGTCCCTACTGTCTATTGAGCTGCAGTAATAGTAGAAGGGAGATCTGAAAATATAGATTAAGGAATCATCAATGTACAAGAGGTAATTAAATACATGAAAATTGGTGAGATCTATAGGAGTGGTAGTGCAGAGAGTAGAACATAGGGTTATTACAGTATTTGGGGGCCTTTTGAGTAGGGAGAAGAGTGAAATAGACAGAAAGTGGAATATCATGAGAATTAAGTACTAAAGAAGCCAAAGAGAGAAAATAATTTTTAAAAAAGGCATGAGATTAATTATACTACTTACCAGCTATTTCTGGCTACTTTCTGAGTACACGAGAGATTTCATTTCTTGAATTATCTTTGGATTGGTGGGACATGTAATTTTGGTCAGTGATGTATGAGTGGACTTAACATATGTCACTTTTAAGGTGGAACAATTAACCAGTGTGAGACATTGCAGAGTTCTGCTTTCCATCTAGTTTGGCAAATGGCAATGTTCATGATGGTGGCTCTTCCTCCATCTTGAGTCCCTGAGAGAGATAAGAGAACCTCTCTCCCTCATTCCCCAACTAACTCATGATGGTCTACTTCACGAGAAGGAAATAAATTTGCTGTTTTAAGTAATTAGAGATTTTAAGTTAGTTGTAAGTGCACACATCTTAGCTTATTTACTTATTCTACTGATCACAGTCGATGGTGGAAAATGGCTCATTTAGCAAGAATGAAAGATACGTGACAAAGGAGGCAAGGACGTTGAATTTAGCTCATTAGATATATTAATATCTATCTGCTTACCTATACATATATACATATATATGTGTGTGTATATATATGCATATGTATTATATATAACTCTATGTAAAGAGGCATATAAAACTATATATATATAAAGTGACATGTATAAAACTAAAATATATGTATTATATAACTATAATATATATTATAAACTATTATAAAACTATTATATATATATAACTATATATAAAGAGAGACAGAGGGAGAGAGAGGGAGGGGGGAACATTTTGTGCATTTTTTGTATTGTGAGGAAAGCATAAATAAGAAGCATGTTATAGAGGAAATGAGTGATGAAGAGATTCCTAGACTTTGATCTGAAATGTTTGGCGATAAAAGGAAGGAGAAGAATAACAGAACATTAGAGGAAGCATCAGAAGGGGGTAAGACTTCCATTTTTTTTTTTCTTAAGAATGAGAAGACAAGTAAATATGCATCATAAATGAGGGAGAGATATGGGGGATGGTGGGTGGGTGGTGCTAGAATACCTGGGATGAGAGAGTGGGCCAGGGTTCTAAGATTCAGGATTGGATGGGATGGGATTGAATTCAGAGATGGGTTACTTAGGTTTATTCAGGATGAGGGATGCCCCTTTCTTTGTAAGTAGAAGGAAAATAAGAAATAGAGAAGCAAGAATGTGTTCAGTATTAACATCTAAACTGCATTTTACATTTTATCAGGAAAAGGTGGCGGATCTTAAATTCCACTATTTTAAATCCCATGATATAATTGAGAATCGCTGTCATTATTCTGGCATAATGCATACTGTGGATAGCACCCCTTCTGTGCTCACCATGTTCAGAGCCTCCCACACAGCACTTCTCAACTTTTGAAGCAAGCTTTCTCAGAGACATTCGCCATGTGTACTTCATGCTCTGAGTTTTAAAAACCACAAGATTATATTCAGAGCAGCTAACAATTTGCAAAGGGTCTATCACCTTGAAAATAATAATTTGTCATTAGTGCAAAATTTACCTAATAAACAGATTTCTACTGTGAGAGGAATAATATGTTGGAGCAAAATTATAGAGGGCAAAATCACTTAAGTCTATCTTATACCTTGATGTGGAAACTAGACCAGTGTGTAACTCAGAAATTACATATAAATGCCAAGGTCTAAACCAACGGTTCTCAAATTTTGGTGGGCATCAGGATCAACCGGTAAGCTTGTTAAAATTGCAGGTTTGCGGGATCATGCTGAAATTTCCTCTGTCAGAATATTGAAGGGACAGGTCCAAACTTTTTGTCCAAGTGTTGTCTGGTTCTGAGTAGAGGGCCTGTACTACTTAGGGACCAAAAAAGCCAGGATCATAGACAAGAGAATGTTAAAATCTGAGAAGATCTTTGTGTTTGTCTTGTCAAATCTTCACATTTTATCCTTGTGGAGACTGTGGCTTAAAAGGCATATGAATCCTTTTTATGGTCACAAAGTGGCACACAAGGCCTGACAATTGGAGATTTTGACTTCATCTCCTGTGTTTAACATTAAATGTACTCGTATGACTTTTATCTGCTGAAATTATTCTACCATCTTCCTGGAAAATGTTATTTCTTGTATTTCTAGACACTCTGCTTTTCTCTAAGTGTTTTAATTTACAAGGGGAAGGGAAAGCTACCTATAGTTTGTGGGTTGATTTCCTGAATTGTATATATTTGTGAAAGGGGCAAATTACACATGTATGTGGAATGGTTTGAAGTGCTACTCTCTGAAACATATGTATTTGCTGTCTGCCCTGTGTTCCCACCCAACCCCATGAACAGAGTTTCTCTATTTCCTCCAGAAGAAATTAATTTGGGGGTTTAAGTAATTTCTTTTTATTGCGGTTCTTTAAAAGATTGCTATGTTGGAAAGAGCTAACTCATTATCTTACCAATAGCTTCACAAAACAAATAGGTTTTTGTTTCCTTCTGTGATTAGAAGGCTTCAGGGCAGAAAGAAACAGCTAGAGACCTTTTGTTTGAGGGAAAAAAAATATATTGATACTACAAAAAGGGGGATTGAGAGGCAATTAAAGATAGGCAGTTTATTGAACAATATTTCTGGGGATTGGCCCAGGACGTGCTTCACAAAACAATATTGAGGAGTCGATGAGAGGGGCCTACCATTGATTATTTTCCACCTTTTTCACCATCAAATGAGAAGTTAAACCTAAGTCGACATGTTTATAAACAATTCCATATATCAAATCCCTTCTATTTGAAATACCTAACATAATTTTGTTTTTGCTTGCTTGGAACCCATACTGCTATAATAACTCTAGTAGGGGATCCATTCCAAACTTCAGTAAAGAGAAAAAAATATTTGGTTATTATTTATTATTATTATTTTTTTAAAGATTTTATTTATTTCTTTGACAGAGAGAGACACAGCGAGAAAAGGAACACAAGCAGGGGGAATGGGAGAGGGAGAAGCAGGTTTCCCGCTGAGCAGGGAGCCCGATGCGGGGCTCGATCCCAGGACCCTGGGATCCTGACCTGAGCCAAAGGCAGATGCTTAACGACTGAGCCACCCAGGCACCCCAGTTATTATTTATTATTGCTCCTGTTTGATTCGTTGATATTTTTGTATTGGAGTATTTAACTTATTGTTGTTTTAAAAAATTTCTCATGGAATACAATGCTATAAACAAAAATTAAAATATAAACTATTGACTAGAAGAAAATCCAAGATTTAGTTAACAGCTTTAAATAAAGCCTGCATATTAAGAAAAAAATTAGGGAACTGGGGCATTTCACATTAAAGCATCAATGACACACTGTTTTTTTTATTTTCCATTGCATTGACAAAAATGAAAAAGAATGTCACATTCAGTCTTGGCAAAGCTGTGGAGAAATATGCATTGTCATATACTTTTTGAGAGCATGTGGATTGACCTATCATCTTTTAAAGGGGGTTAGCATCATGTACTACGATTTAAAATGTCCACATCTTCGATACGGAAATGCCATCTCTGGAAATGCATGCTTAAAAACCCTTGCATTTGCACAAACCTAAATAATTAGAGTTAAATAAATTTATGGTATATTGGTACTATGGAATACTAAGCAATTGTTTAAAAGAGTTTCATATACTAAAATAGAGAGCCTTAACACTTATTTTATAAAAAGCTAGTAAAACAATAATAAGCATAATGGGTCTATTTATGATTTTGCCAATTTATATTTTGCTAATATATTGTATTACACCATATGATACTAGAAAATATATAGATAGGATGTTTAGGATGGCACTATAATGAATGCTGTTACACATTGCCCAGCATCCTGCTTAAAATGGAAGGACTTTCCCCCACTTCTCAGCTTCTCAGTGGGTGGGCTGCCTGCCAACAGCTATAGCCTCTCAGTCTTTTCTAGAAATTACTCCTGTTCAGAGTCCTGCTTCACTCAAGATCACAGGGCCTGCATGTAATGACTAGTCATTGCCAGGGTAGAAATGCCCAGGCTCCTTAATGCAATTCATGACAACTCTGAAGGTTCATTCCAGATTTCTCCATGGGTTTAGCTGCAGCCTTGATTGAGACTGCATTGTAGCCCACCTTCCCCCTCTGACCACTCCTGCATTCTTCATTCCCTTTTACAGATGTTGATCATGGGAGCACTTCCTAATAAACCTCTTACACAGCAGTCTCTGTTTCGGGATCTGCTTCCCAGAGAACCCAATCTGTAACACTCATAATTTATTAATAACGTGCATTTCTGCTGAGGTAAATTTATTTTGGTTTTTTAAAGTCTTTATTTAAATTACAGTTAACATACAGTGTAATATTAGTTTCAGGTGTACAATATAGTGATTCAGCATTTCCATACATCACCCAGTGCTCTTCACAGGTGCACTCCTTAATCCCCTTCACCTATTTAACCCATCCCCTCCTCCTACCTCCCCTCTGTTAACCATCATTTTGTTCTTGGTTTCTCTCTCTCTCTTATTTTTTCCCATTGGGTATTTGTTTTGTTTCTTAAATTCCACATATGAGTGAAATCATATGGTATTTGTCTTTCTCTGACTTATTTTGCTTTGCTTAATACTCTAGCTCCATCCATGTCATTGCAAATGGCAAGATTTCATTCTTTTTTATGGCTGAGTAATATTCCATTGTATATATACCACATCTTCATCCATTCATCTATTGGTGGACACTTGGGCTGTTCCATAGTTTGGCTATTGTTGATAATGCTGCTATAAATATCAGTATGCATGTATCTCTTTGAGTCAGTATTTTAGTATCCTTTGGGTAAATACCTAGTAGTGCCATTGCTGGATCACAGGGTAGTTCTACTTTTAACTTTTTGAAGAACCTCTGTACTGTTTTCCTTTCTACTGAGGTATATTTAAATGAATGGGAAAAAGAAGGCTTACAATTTTTGTTATTTTATTGGCACCTGACCTTGAGCTTCTTTGTATTCATGTAAGGTATGTCATACTCTGAGTATATGTCACAATCTTTGTATCAGTATAAAAGCCATCTTTTTCTAATTTTAAAAATAATCCAGTAAATGAATTCGACTCCATTTATTTGAGATTTTATTTAAGCAATAACCCTTTACCTTATTTTTTTTTTTTACCCTGAATTTGGAACTTGAGAGTCTTCCTCAAGATTTTTTTAAACTTGCATGGATTTTTAAGTTCTCCTTGACATTTAATTTCTGCTCACCCAAAAGCTTTGGTTCCTGAACATTCCCCTACCACTACTGACTCAACCACTCTTTGCTCTTTCCACTCAAGATAGTCCACTTTCACCACTTCACCAGCCTCCTTCTTATCTCAAAGCAGCACCAACACAAACTGTTATGTGGAATAGACTTTGTGGTAATGGAGAATATAGAATAGCATGGAATAGGAATTCACTTACATTTAAAGGTAAGAAATCGTTGTTCTCTATTTCTGCTACTGATACAGCTCCATGGCCATTTTTCTTCCTTAAACTGTATTTTGATTACCTTTTCTCTTCTTTTCTATATGTTCTAAGGCTCTCCAAACCCTAGACCTTAGTTTGTTAAGAATAGATTCTAAAGCCTACTACTTGATTGTTAAAGTAATCTAGCTCTCAACCTCTACTCTAGGATATTTTGGAAATTTCAGTCTCCTTCAGTGTATCTCAGATAAGCTTTTGGGCAGTATAATGCATATTATTTAAGAGCATAAGACATTACTTTTTTTTTTGTTACATGAGATTAACATTTTCCAGTCCATCTTTCAAATTCAATCTGACGAACTCCATAAATAAATAATTTTCATACAAGTATAAATATAAACGTTTGACTTAAGGGGTCTTTTACATGTCTACATAATCCTAGCCTAAAGCTCTCTCTTCCACATTTCTGGATCACCCATTATAGATAGATACCATAACCTTGTTGCTTAAAGTATAAAAGCCAACTACTCTCCATTAAAATAAATAATTTCTTTAGTGAATTCTAGAGCTGTCATCTCTTTAAAACAGCTCTAATTTACCCTCCTTGTTCCTAGTGATTTTATTCCCTATGTATCCTAATGATCTTTGAAAAGCACACTATTGATTAATAGAGCCATTCCCCCAAACACTTACTGAGTCCCTGCTATATGCCAGGCACATGATGTCGAAGTGTTTGGAGCACGGTGTGAAACAAAACATAAAGAGTTCCCTTTTTATCCTGGAATTTAGGTTCTGGCAGAGGGTTAAAGCTTATGATGTTCTATCTATTTATCTACTTATTTACTACTTTACTTAACAATACAGTAAATTATATATGTATGGTAGAAAGTATTAAGTTCTATGGTAAAAAACATTTTGAGTATATTTGTCAGAAGAAGATAGGTTTTGCTGATATAACTACCTCCAAGTATTAATGGCTTTAGCAACACATATTTTATTTCTTACTCCATCATCTGGAGTGTGGCTGGTTCCTATGGCAGTGAAGAGAGAAAGTGGCAAATTAAGTGTGGCTCCTGAAGCCTTCCATGATACATGTCATTTATGCTCATTTCATTAGCCAAAGTAAATCAGATGGACGAGTTGATTATATGTGTGAAGTATAGTTTTATTATGCTCCTGAATAGAGGAAAAATAGAATCTCTATAAACTATTCTAATGACTTTTTGTGTAAGAACTGGGGCATCTGATGAGGACAGGTTGCATCTGTAAATAAGTTTGTAAAGATAGGTTTCATGGAGAAAATATGATTTGATCTAAGACAGGGGAGGCAAGAGTGTTGGCCACGGATATAACTGGGTGTTGGAAACCCTCAGTCTTTTTAAAAAATAATTTTCCAGATTTAGAAAACAGCCAGTGTAAAATCATCAGGCAAGGGCATGCTCAGACTATGTGAGGAACAATAAAGCCAGTGTGGCTGAAGTAGAATGAGCAAGATGGAGGGCAGTAGGAGGTTATATCAGAGAGAAAAAGAATAAGCAATAATATTTAGGGCCTTTACGTCATAATAAGGACCCTGGCCTTTACTTCAAGTGAAATGGGGAGTCATTCATTGTGAGATTTTGACTTTCTTGCAGAGTGGGCCTCATTCTCATCTATCAGGTCTTCACTACTCCTATTATGAAAGTATTTTACCTCTTTCCTTTTCCCTGATCTCTCTGGCAAACCCACTCATATTCCATCATCAACTCACAGTCTCCACGTTTGTTCAGGACCCCTCTGTGGCTGAGTGCAGAAACATTTCTGCCTTGCCAGGACTCCGTTCACCTCACTCCATTACTTAACCACTGGTACCCTCCTCTCCTTATCTTGTTATTACATGCCAAATCGTTTACGCTTACTGTCCCTCATACTTTCCAAAGCCTCTGAACTCAGTAATGCTGCCCTTCAAAATCAGTTTTGTTTGAAAAGACCAGAGGGCAATTTGGCATTTTCCATGTAGTTTTCCTATGTTTTCTCTACTAGGACACAGTCCATATGCCTGAGATATGTATAGGAGCTATGGCATTGAAAGAATTCCACAATTCCTTTCATTAGCGTGTGGCACAATGTAATGGATACCGATTGTGTTCAGAATAAAAAAGTCTTTGCTTAATATGGCAATGTAACTTTTCTGAAGCAAGACACACTAATTAATGTTTGCAGAGAGTGTTCTTATTGCTATACCAGAAGCATACAGCTTCAAATAAAAACAGAAAGCCCTCTCAAGTATTCTCAGGAGATAACCTTGATGAATACATCTGTTTGTATTCATCAAGGTTTGGTGTTTGGGCTATAGCTGTTTGGGCTGCTGTAACAAAAGTATCCTAGGGGCGCCTGGGTGGCTCAGTTGGTTAAGCGACTGCCTTCGGCTCAGGTCATGATCCTGGAGTCCCGGGATCGAGTCCCGCATCGGGCTCCCTGCTCGGTGGAGAGCCTGCTTCTGCCTCTCTCTCTCTGCCTGCCTCTCTGCCTACTTGTGCTTTCTCTCTGTGTGTCAAATAAATAAATAAAATCTAAAAAAAAAAAAAAGTATCCTAGACAGGGTGGCTTATAAACAGTACAAATTTACTTCTCATAGTTCTAGAGGCTGGGAAGTCCAAGATCAAGGTACCAAGAGATTTAGAGTCTGGTGAAAGTATGCTTCCTGGTTCATAGATGGCCTTCTTTTTGCTGTGCCCTCACATAGCAAAGGGGCAAGGGAGGTCTCTGGGCTCTAATACAAAGGCACTAATCCCATTCATGAAGGCTCCACCCTTGTGACGTAATCACCTACCCAAGGCTTCACCTCCTAATACCATCACTTTGGGGTTTAGAGTTTTAGTATATGAATTTTGGAGGGACACAAACATTCAGTCCATAGAATTCTGCCCCAGCCCCTACTCCCTCCAAAATTTGGGTCCTTCACACATTCAAAATAAAGTCATTACATTCCAACAACCCTAAAAGTTTTAACTCACTCCTGCATCAACTCTGAAGTCTAAAATTTAAAGCCTCATCTAAATCAGATATGGGTGAGACTCAAGGTATGGTTCATCCTGAAATAAATTGCTCTCTAATGTGAATTTATGAAACCAAACAAGTTATGTTCTTCCAAATACAATGGTGGAACACACACAGGGTAGACATCTCCACTGCAAAAAGGAAATATAGGAAAGAAGAAAGGGGTAAGCGATCCCAAGCAAGTTTAAACCACAAGGCAAACTCTATGAGATCATAAGGCTCATAAGTAATCCTCTTTACTTGATGTTCTGCCCTCCAGGCTTAGCAGGATGGCCCAGGAGTGGCTCTTGGCATGTGTCCTATGGCCTTTTTGGGCTGGAGTCTCAAGTCTATGCTCTGTGTGGCCCCATCCTTTGAAACCTAAGTAGAGGCAGCCACGGCTGCATAGCTCATATAATCTGTGTGCCAGTAGAGATGGCACCGTGTGAACACCACCAAAATTTGCTGCCTGTGCTCTCTGGAGGGGTGGCTATGGAAGTCTGTACTGTACCCAGGCCTGCCGGGGTCATACATGAGAAGATTATGGGGCTAGAGTATGCGGAGCAGAGCCTGGGATATGAGGCAGTGCCAGGCAGCATGACCATAGTCCCACAGGCACTGGTGAGTCCTCCTTTGACCCTTCCACTCTGTGCCTGTGTCGGGAGTGGCCACTCTGATGAACTCCGAATTGTATTCAGTCATTTTTCCATTGTTTGGGAGAATAGCTGCCAGCGTCTGTTGAGATGGCTGATGCATTCTAATCTTCTTTTGCTTGGCCACACCCTTCCTGCTCTTTTCTGACTGCGCTTTCATTTTTTTTTACAATATAGATAGCGTGAGGATTTTCCAAATCTTTGAGTTCTGTTTCCTTTTCACTTAACAATCCCATCTTTAGGTCATTTCTCACTTCTCACATTTTACTCTGAGCAGTCAGGAGGAGCCAAGCTGCAGCTTGTTTAGCAAAAGCTTCAGTTAAATATCTAATTTCATTGTTCCCAAGTTCTTTCCACAAAACACTAGAACATGAGCACAATTCAGACAAGTTCTTTGCCACTTTATGACAAAGATCATCTTTTATCCAATTTCAGTGACATGTTCCTCATTTCTGTCTGAAACCTCATCAGAATGACCTTTATCATCCGTATTTCTACTAACATTCTGTTCAGGATTATTTATGTGTTCTCTAAGAAGATTGAGGTCTTCTTTATAGCTCTCCTCTTTTCTTTCTGAGCTCTCACCAGAATTGTCTTTAAAAGTCCATTTATGCAGTGTAGACATTTTCCAGCATAAGCTTCAAAATTCTTCCAGCTTCTACATTTTCTAGTTCTAAAACCAATTCCAAATTTATAGGTATTATAATAGCACCCTACTTCTTGGTCCCACTTTTTATCTTAGTCTGTTTTGGCTGCTATGACAAAAATACCTTAGACAAGGTGGCTTATAAACAACAGAAATTTATTTGGCACCATTCTGGAGACTGGGAAATTTAAAATCAAGTTACCAACAGAGTCCTTCTCTTGTGAGGGCTCACTTTCTCTTCTTAGAAAGCCATTTTCTCACTGTGCCCTCACATGATGGAAGGGGTGTGGGAGATCTCTTGGGTCTCTTTTATAAAGGTAGTAATCCCTCATGAGCACTCTACCCTTTTCATCAAAACAACCAAAGACCCCATCTCCTAGTACCATCACATTAGGGGTTATGGTTCCAACATATGAATTGGTGAAGGGGGGAGATACACAGTCTATCGCAATATCTAAGCACAGATTCTGGAGGGAGAGAATATCTGGGTTTGAATCCTGGCTCTGATACTTACTAGATTTGTGTTCTTGAATTTGCCTCAGTTTCCTTGCCTCTTAAAAACAAATAGAATATATCTTATATGTATTGCTGCCTGGCATGTAGTAAGGGTTCCATAAAGTTAAGTTGTTTTTATTATTCACACTCATGGAAGTCAGTGTCTGTGTAAAGGCCCTAGACTACCCCTGATTTAATGCAATGATCTGAACCTAAGCTCTCTTTAGTCATAAACTGTCTTCTGGTTTTCTTGGGATTTATTTTATACTGCTATTCCTGTGAGAGAAACCCCATAATAAATTGAGTGATAGTTATTGATATCTTGGCAACACCACTCTTCCTCTTTAGTTTCCTTACCAAAGCCTGAATGAAATGGTTGCCTCTGTCCTGTTATTAGGACATTAGCACACAAAGTTATTATTGGGTAACAAGGAATGCTTGAGCTGCAGTGTGTGTACTGTAAATGTCAAAGCTGTCTACCTATCAATTACAATAGCAGTGAACAGCCATGTTTTACACATGCCAGCTACCAATGAAAGGACTAAGGGCCAAAGGATCATGGCTATTCTGTAGTCTTGCCAGCAGGCCTGTGGCTGCTTAGGTTGGGTTCATTTTGGAGATTTTGCATAGAAGCCTAGAAGTCATTCACTAATTTGAGTAATGAGAACTTCAAATGACTGAAAACAAAAAACTATTTTTGGAGGTGGAATATCCTTTGGTTATATAATTACATCAGAGATGTCTACTCTCTGGTATAGTAGAAATATGGCATGTGGAATCACTGTTTATTTCCTAAATTAAAAGTGAAGAAAATCAGATTTGTTTTTGTTAAGAATTCTCAAATGTTTGCTAAAAAAGACATAGCCTGAGATCGCAAAATTAGATCTGGAAATTATCATGCCACTTTTATAATCAGTCCTTCAAAGGCTTCCTCCTGATGCCTGCCATTCATCCTATGCATTTTTTAGTATATGTGCTGCCGAAGCGAGCACCATCCTATGCATTTTTGATCCTGGATTTCAAGGATCTGCTTGGTCATCCCCCCACATTATTGTTATAGCCTACCTTCCTATTTATCCTCCACACATTCTTTGTGCTCTGATGAAATTGGCCAAATCTAATTTTACCCAAATATGTTCTCTAATGTTTTCTTCTATGTGACTAACACTGCTCTCAGTGCATAAAATTCTTCCCATCCATATCAAAATGTACCCAGTATTCAAAGTCCACCTCAAATATCTTGTCCATGATGTCTTTCCAGAAATCCCCTTGCAATTGATCTTTCCCTCCGCTGAACTTCTGCATTCTGTTGTCTGTAACTCTGTTATGGTCTGTATATCACTCTTTTTTCTTTCTTTTTTTTTGCCATACTTCTACATTTTCCTTAGTTACTTGGCTATATATGCCTAAAAGGGATTTTTTTGGTGATCTATGCAGATATTTTTTTCTTCAAGGTGAGGGGACAAGCCCCTTCTAATATGCCGTACCTACAGCTTTCTTTGCAAAAAATGCTGCTGGAGTGGTTTTGTTCAGTGAAAAAGAAGTGCCTGGGAAATCACTGCCCTCCAGCCCAACCTTGGGGCAACCCTTGGTCAGTGCCCTTACAGATTTTGGATTATGGAATCCTAGCTCCCTTTCCTGTGAGGAGGTTGTGGAGGACAACCCTGAAGTAAACTTATACTACAGAGCTATCTTGGGATTTGAGATCATATCCCTTATGGGCTTCCTCCAATTTCCCATTCTGTTTCCCCCACTCCCTTTATAGGTCCCTTTGTGAGCACATCCTTAATAAATTACCCATACAGCAATCCCCATCTCAAGGGCTCTTTCCGGACAACTGAACCTAAGGCAGGTCCTTATGTGAAAAGCTATATCCTATTCTTTTTTTTTTTTTTATTTATTTATTTGAGTGAGAGAGAATGAGAGATAGCATGAGAGGTAAGAGGGTCAGAGGGAGAAGCAGACTCCCTGCCGAGCAGGGAGCCCGATGTGGGACTCGATCCCAGGACTCCAGGATCCTGACCTGAGCCGAAGGCAGCCGCTTAACCAACTGAGCCACCCAGGCGCCCAAAGCTATATCCTATTCATCCTTTTACTTCCCAGAGTTACCGAGAAAGTGTCCAGTATGTAGTAAATCTTTAAATATTAGCAGAATAATAAAAGAAGAAATGAATATATTAATAGTGACTTGTTGATTGGTATTTCAGAGAAGTCCAAGTAGCTACCTCGAAGAGTAGAAAAGGAAACTTTTGGCTACTAGCTACTGCCCTTTATCAAGTTTCCCACTAAAGCTATCAGCATTGCCTCCCTTACGATTTTTCTGAGAATAAAGATATAGTATCAGAAACATATTGTTCATCCATGCAGTAAATGTTTATTGTACATCTATTATTTATCATGATCTTTAAGAAGGATTTTTTAAGATAGTTTTACTCTATTTTGTTGATGTAAATGAAACCAAGGTGTTGATAATGAAATGATAATCAATTACGTTGAAGGGCACACATTAGATCACTCTCTTGAGAGTGATGTGATGTTTCCTCTTCAGTTAATGCTCACTCATCCAGTAGTGCTGAATTATGGAACTGGGATAATAATTTTATTACTGTTTAATATTTCAAATACTTATATTCTCAGAAAAGTGGGTCTTAATACAAAAGCTCAATTGAAAAATATAAACCAAAAATAATTTAAGTGACTCAAGTAGAGGTTTAAGGCTTTATTTAACTGATGTGTATCAAGGAGCGCTTGAAGACCAAGTAACTGCTCAAGTGGAAACAGAATTGCTTTTATAGGGATTGGGGAAGAGAAAGGTATTGTGACAGAATGCAGGTTTTTTCCTTACTGCAAAAACTCAAGGCAGGAATGGTTTTCTGTGCCTCTTGCTTAGGATCATTGGTGCAATCCCCTTCTGGCAATTCTGAAAGAATTACTCAGTTGCTTGACATCACTTGAGAATAGTAGTTCTATTAAGTATTATTATTATTATTATTATTATTATTATTATTATTATTATTTTGCTTTTCAATTCTCTGTTTTGATGATTTTTATACATAGTTTAGGGCAGGAACAGTTCTTTCCATAGCTGTTTTTGCAGGTGTTGCAGTTTGTCGAAATTTAGGAGAGGAGGAAGTGGCAAAGAAAGGGGAAAAGGGGAAAGAAGGGAAAAAAGGTAAAAAAGAGTCTAGGCTGAAGGCAAGGGAAACTGGGGTCCTTTTAAATCCTTTGTATACAAACAATACAATTGTTGAAAAATTTCAGTAGAAATGTCAACGGTTATTCACCTTCACCAATATGGAAACACTGGTTAATGCCCTAAGAAACTGGTTGTTATAAAACCCAATGAAAATCTGAAAGTAGAGGCTATGAGTCTGTGACTCCATAACTTTATAATATAAAAGAGAGATATCTGGTCATTCTCCTCCATTTTTTTTTATTCCATTCCATTTTGCCATTTTGTATGTCTATTTGGATTTAGGTTTGCATTTTCTGAATTTGTCATGTGATAGCAAAAATTTGGTTATGTAATTACTTCCAGATACCTAATCATGTTAGTCTGTGATTTGTCCTGAGAGTGAACCAAATCTGTTGACCATGTCTATTGTAATTCATCTTCACTGTAAGATTGTGTTGAGAAATAATCTAATGACAAAAGCTCATCTAAATCCTGAAAATATATTTTAATATTATCAATCCTGAGATTTTTGCATTATTAGTTTTTCCTTTTGTCTTTTGAATGGAACAAGAATCTGCAGCAAAGTGAGATTTGCTATCTTTACTGCACTCAGCATACTGTAGGGAGGTTTAATTTTGACTATTTGTGCACTTTAGCTAACGGTTAAATGGATCTATTTCGGAATCACTATAAATAGGAAATTAAAGCAGAACACAAGTGCAAAATGTAAAGATGTTACAAAACCATCTCTTTCAAAATGATAAATAACGATGTAATAAAAAAGATTGATAACTGAGTGCTATCCATTTTTATTGCATTAAATATCAGTTTAAATATATAAAAAGTTCTTAAATAATACACCAAAGAATACATTTTAGACTACATATATGGTATTTAAATGTTAATATGATTCTGAACTAACCATAACATTTTAATGCCTCATATTAAGCATTATGGTCTGAGAACACCAAGAGAAAAGTAAGAAAAAATAAAATATGGTTTAATAATCTTTCCCTCTTATGCATTTTGCAACAGTCTTCAGTGGTTTATTTATTGGCAATATTACTCTTAAATATAAAGTAGTTAAGATTCCTAAAATATTGCTTCTTACTTAGCCTTTCAGGGCCCAAGTGCTTTCTCAAGTTCCATATTTTCCAAAATTTGTGCCTCATTCTGCTAACCTTTAAAGTGGTATTTCAGAGATCCTGAAAGCAATAGAAAGAGAACACAATTGATTATATGAATGACTTACTGGCATCAAAGTCAAAAACTTGAAGAACAGAAAAATTCTGGTATCTTCAACAAAGCTTAGTAACTTTTTTTTTTTCTATCTCAGTCGAAAACTGACTCTATACTTAGAAAATATTCAGAGAGTACTTTATTCTTACACAAAAACCATGAGTAGGTCTGGTAATTTTATTTTTATTTATTTATCTAGTAATTTTATTATAAGAATTACTCAGTTGCTTGACATCACTTGAGAATAGTAGTTCTATTAAGTATTATTATTATTATTATTATTATTTTGCTTTTCAATTCTCTGTTTTGATGATTTTTATACATAGTTTAGGGCAGGAGAACTGGGTAAAGACATGGCCAGCCTCCAGAAAAGAAATGAGAGTTATGAGAAAGTTAATTTTGGCATCTTGGGAATGTATACTAGACTTAAAAATTACTGGCTTTACTATCAAATGTAGGTTTTCATTTTCATAAGCTCAAACACATTAATATTTAATACTCTCATCTTTGACATATATTCTTGGTATATTGCATTTCACCCTTTCTTCTTTCTGGACTCAACTATGGAATAAGGAACATTTTTGTTGTTGTTTTACATGTGCATTTTAGATTGGTTTTAAATTTGGTTCCCAGCCTCCCAGTTTTATTTCTTCAATATATCACTTGAAAAGTAAAAAAGAAGATAAGTACAAGGAGATTTCAAACATAAATAATAACACCTGTCAGTAAGTGCAATTATTTTCAGGAACACACATCAGAAGTGATACTTCTTTAACTTAGATTGGCTATATCATTTTGCTTCCGTATTTCCATTTAAAAATTATAAACAGGTGCTAGAATGGGTGATTCTATGCTAAAAGAACTTTGAATTTTATTTTTTAGACTATTTAAAAAAGTTAAGAGTAAGCATTTACAAGACTTTGTGATATACACGTGGCTGGAAAGCCTGGAATTTCTTATGATCCCCCAGTACTAACCAAATACATAGTCAACTAGGTGGCAAGAGATACCTGCACTACCATCTTTAAGGCAACTCTGTCTTAAAATTAATACAATGTTTATTTTTATGTATTTGGTAGTGTCATGGATTCAATTAAAATATTTTGAATTTCCTTTGCATGTGAAGTGATAGCCAAATTAATATAGGCAGAATTCATTAAGATAATATGCTTATTTTATTTTTTAAATTATTCTTTAAACATGCTTACTTTAAAAGTATATTTGTTTTGTTCGGGAGAAGAGCCTTCTTAAACAGTTGACTCTTTCACTGCTCTGAGACTTGCTCATCTTATCTGGAGATCAGGTAGAGATGGGATTGTGTGAACCATACAATTTTTCAACCCATATTCTTCAAAATGCCTGAAAAATGGATAGGAATGCATGATTTATTTTCATGGGCAACTTGCTCAACATTTGATATAGATGAGGATCTTTCCCTAATCTGTGGCAGTGACTGCCTTGCCTAGCTCTGTTTGTAGCTGTGGTGTGAGGCAAGGTGGGCCTCTTTACCTACCTGGCTGGAGAAAGAGCCCACAGTGTTTTCCCCTGTAACCATTGCAGATGGATTTAGGCAGATGTATGCCCAGCACATGCTGTAATAGTAGTCACTCTCTCTGGTTCTTCTTTGAACAGAGTGCAGAGACGAATTTTGCAGTCATTCCAGCTCTGTTCAAGCCAAAGACAGGGATAGGATGTGACCAAGACAGAGGATAGGGACCAGGGTCTGCTTTCTACCAATGAGGCTACATTAGGAAAAACTATTACCATGTTCTTTCCTGTGTTCTCTGTTAGTCAGATAGTGACATGTTATAAGCTTAAAAGCATCGTGTAGCATCCCAGTCACTGCTATATTGTGGGGCAAGGATAAAAATAAAGAATCCCTAAGGATCACGGACATAGGTTTTCTGGGAGAACTAGATATATTGGATTCCTTAAATAGTTAATAAATATTCAGAGTGTTTCAATTAATTCTAAAAGTATTTTAGAATTGGAATAGACAGGGATATCAAGAAAAATTATTTCAAAAGCCTGTAATTTTCTTTGCAGAACCACATGCCTTACTCCATGTAATATTTGTAATATTTTTTTGTAATTTTTTTTTTATACATTCGAAATAAATTTGTCAGTGTGGCAGGCAAAAATGGGGCAGGCAAAAATGGGGCAAGCAAATTCTAGGAATAATTACTCTCAAGACAAATAAAACAAACTCCAAACATTTGTTCATTTCCCCATTATAAAGTCATTTTTCTCACCCTAGTAGATGTCAAATACCTGACCAATTGGAGGAGGAAAATTGTGCCTCTGGTAACCAGAAATCATCTGACTCTTAGAAATGAGATTTTTTTGGCATTCCCATTAGGGCTTTCATGTTGGCTTATTAAGACTAAATGGGCAGCTGAACAAGATTACCTGTCCCTGATAGGAAGGGAAATAAAGTTAATGATAAGACAAGCTGGCTGACTATATTCCTTAACCTGCCTCTTAAACTACTTCCCCAAATCTCTACCTGAGGACTTGACACCATGGGGAGCTTGATCAGTTCATTTTATTAAGATTCTTGGCTGATTTATACTTTGACTTGAAAATTTGACTCAGGAAAACATTTAGTAATTGTATGGGGTAATTTTTCAATGGATTAAGATGGCAGAGTAGGAGGACCCTGAGCTTGTCTTGTCCCTGGAGCACAGCTAGATAGTTTTCAAATTATTCTGAACACCGAAGAAGTCAATCAGAGGTCTGAGAGAACAAAATCTGCAAGTCAACAAGTAGAAAAGTGACCACTTTTTGCAAGGTAGGAGGTGCAGAAATTCAACTTTGGGAGACAGCTGTGGATGCTGTGGCATGGAGGGAGCCTGCTCATGGAGGCTACCGCAAAGTGTTAGAAGCGGTGGAGCACAAAATTTGAACTTTTAAGTTCGCTACCATGGGGGAAGTGCCTGGATTAAAGGTGCTCAGGTGGCAAAGAGGGCAGAATCCCAGGAGTGACAGGCTGGTCTGAGGATCCCCTGGATTGCAAGAAGAATGGTGGCGCCAAGGTGCCACGCTGTTCCCAGGCATGGGAGCTGGGAGGCCAGTAGAGAGCAGCAGGTCTTGGTGCTGGCTTTCTGCTATAAACTGCGAACTGCTGTGTGGTCATGTGACCACTTTCCTGGGACCCGCTGGTACGTGTGCCGAGACCCTCCCCTGGAGGAACAGTGTGGGTCTGTGCTGCAGAAGTCCCTGAAATTTGGAGTTTTGAAACTCAGTCCCGCCCCTGATAAAAAGGCTCAGACACAGGCAATGTGAACGCAGGGTTAGATGGAAACCAGGGAAACAAATCAGGTAATTGCTTTTCTGTGAGGGCTCACTGAAGAGTAGGGAGTGCAAACTTTCATATCCAAGGCTAGAGAGCTGGGCACAGTCATCATACCATCCATCAGTACTAAAGCCTTCAAGGAGCAAAATGGTGCCACCTAGTGGAGGCCAGAACCACATACACCAAGTCCCTCCCTACTGCACCCCGGGGAAGCATTTCTACTGAAACAAGTCAGCCTGAGAACCAGCCCTGCAGGCCCCTCCTCAAGAAGACCGGGATAAATAACAAGCTCCCACCAAGTTTATTGATCATAGAGTGTTGCAAAGCTTCAGCTCTAGGGTAAATAGGATCATGCTTCTTTTTGACTTTTATTCTTTATTTTAAAATTTTAATTATTATTATTTTTCATTTATCTTCTTATATTTTCCAATTCCTTGTTAATTTTTATGATTATTTTTTAATTTATATATATACTTCCATATATTTTATTTTTGTCTACTTTCATTTTATTTTATTTTATTTTTAAATTTTGAGATCTAGATTCTTTTAACAAATAGACCAAAACACACTCAGGATCTATTTCTTTGTTTTGTTTTGTTTTTGTTTTTCTTGTTTTGTGTTTTGTGTGGGTTGTTTTTGTTTGTTTTTTTGCTGTTTTTTTTCTTTGCTTTCTTTTCTTTTTTTTACTTTTTTGTTTGTTGGTTTGTTTTTGTTTTTGTTGTTATTTTTTCACTTTCTTCTATTCTTTTCTGGACAAAATGATGAGATGGAGGAATTCACCCCAAAAGACAGAACAAGAGGTAGAACTCACGGCCAGAGATTTAATCAATACAGACATAAGTAAGATGTCTGAACTAGAATTTAAAACAATGATTATAAGGATACTGGTTGGACTTGATAAAAACATAGAAGACACTAGAGAATCCCTTACTACAGAGATAAAGGAACCAAAATCTAGTCAGGCTGAAATTAAAAATGCTATAACCAAGATGCAAACATAAATGGAGGCCATAAAAATGAGGATGGACGATGCAGAGGAGTGAATCAGTGGTATAGAAGATAAAATTATGGAAAATAATGAAGCTGAGAAGAAGAGGAAAGGAAAGATAATGGACCATGAAGGTAGTATTAAAGAACTCGGCAACTTAGTAAAATATAATACCATTTGCATCAGAGAAGTCCTGGAAGATGAAGAGAGAGAGAAAGGGGCAGAAGGTTCATTTGAACAAGTTATAGCTGAAAACATCCCGAATCTGGGGAAGGACACAGACATCAAAATCCAAGAAACACAGAGAACTTCCATTAAATTCAAAAGAGCTGGCCATCGCCAAAGCACATCATAGTCAAATTCACAAAATACACAGACAAGGAAAGAATCCTGAAAGCAGCAAGGGAAAAAAAGTCCTTATCCTACAAGAAAAGACAGATCAGGTTTGCAGTGAGTCTGTCCACAGAGATATGGCAGGCCAGAAAGGAGTGGAAGGGAATATTCAACATGCTGAATGGGAAAAATACGCAGCCAAGAGTTCTTTATCCAGCAAGGATGTCATTCAGAATAGGAGAGATTAAGAATTTTCCAGACAAACAAAAACGAAAGGAGTCCATGACCACTGTACCAGCCCTGAAAGAAATTAAAAGGGGGACTCTGAGTGGGAAAAAAGACCAAAAACAACCAAGACTAGAAAGGGCCAGAGAACATCACCAGAAACACCAACTCTACAGGTAACACAATGGCGTTAAATTCATATCCCTCAATAATTGCACTGAATGTAAATGGACTAAATGCACCAATCAAAAGAAATAGAATATCAGAATAGATAAAAACACAAGATCCATCTATATGCTGCCTACAAGAAGCTCATTTTAGACCTAAAGACACCTGCAGATTGAAAGTGAGGGGGTAGAGAACCATCTATTATGCTAATGGACATCCAAAGAAAGCCAGAGTAGCCATACTTAGACAAACTAGATTTTAAAATAGGACTCTAACAAGAGATGAAGAAAGGTGTTATATCATAACCAAGGGGCCTATCCATCAAGGAGATCTAGCAATTGTAAATATTTAAGCCCCCAACATGGGAGCACCCACATATATAAATCAATTAATAATAAACATAAACTCATTGATGACAATAAAATAATATTAGGGAACTTTAACACCCCATTTACAGCAGTAGACAGATCACCTAAACAGAAAATCAACAAGGAAACAATGGCTTTGAATGACACACTGGACCAGATGGACTTAGCAGATATATTCCAAACATTTCATCCTGAAGCAGCAGAATACACATTCTTTTTGAGTGTGCGTGGAACATTCTCCACAATAGATCACATACTGGGTCACAAATCAGCCCTCAACAAATACAGAAAGACTGAGATCATACTATTTATCTTTTCAGACCACAATGCTATGAAACTGGAAGTTAATCACAAGAAAAAATTTGAAAAGACATTAAATACATGAAGGTTAAAGAACATCCTACTAAAGAATAAATGGGTTAACCAGGAAATTAAAGAAGAATTTAAAAAATACATGGACACAAATGAAAAGGAAAGCCAGACAGCCCAAAACTTTTGGGATGCAGCAAAAGCAGACCTAAGAGGGAAATATATTGCAGTACAGGCCTACCTCAAGAAGCAAGAAGAGTCTCAAATACACAATCTAAACTTACACCTAAAGGAGTTAGAAAAGGAACAGCAAATAAAGCCTAAAGCCAGCAGAAGGGAAATAATAAAGATTAGAGCAGAAATAAATGCTACAGAAACAAACAAACGAAAAACCAAGTAAAACAGAGTAATGAAACTAAGAGCTGGTTCTTCAAAAGAATTAATAAAATTGATAAACCCCTAGCCGGACTTATCAAAAAGAAAAGAGAAAGGACCCAAATTAAAAAATCACAAATGATAGAGGAAAGTTCACAACCAACACCACAGAAATACAAACAATTATAAGAGAATATTATGAGAAATTATATGACAACAATCTGGGCAATCTGCAAGAAATGGACAAATTTCCAGAAACTTACAAACTGCAAAAACTGAAACAGGAAGAAATAGAAAATTTGAATAGACCCATAACCAGCAAAGAAATGGAATCAGTAATCAAAAATCTCCCAACAAACAGAAGTTCTGGGCCAGATGGCTTCCCCGGGTAATGCTACCAGACATTTAAAGAAGAGTTAGTACCTACTTTTCTCAAACTGTTCCAAAAAATAGAAATGGAAGGAAAACTTCCAAACTCATTCTGTGAAGCCAGCATTGACTGAATTGTTCACCACTATCAAGTGGGATTTATTCCTGGGCTTCAGGGGTGGCTCAATATTCACAAATAAGTCAACATGATAAACCATAATGATAAAAGAAAGGATAAGAACCATATGATCCTCTCAATAGATGCACAAAAATCATTTGACAAAATACAGCATTCTTTCCTGATAAAAACTCTCTACAAAGTAGGACTAGATGGAACATATCTCAACATCATAAAGGCCATATATGAAAGACCCACAGCTAATATCATCCTCAGTGGGGAAAAACTGAGAGCTTTTCCTCAATGGTCAGGAACAAGACAGGGACGTCCACTCTCACCATTACTATTTAACATAGTACTGGGAGTCTTAGCTTCAGCAATCAGACAACAAAAAGAAATAAAAGGCATCCAAATTGGCAAGGGAGAAGTCAAACTTTAACTATTTGCAGAAGATGTGATCTTCTATGTAGAAAACCCAAAGGACTCCACCAAAAAATTCCTAGAACTCACACATGAATTCAGCAGTCACAGGATATAAAATCAACATATATAAATCTGTTGCATTTCGATACACCAATAATGAAGCAGCAGAAAAATAATCAAGGAATTGATTGCACCAAAAAGAATAAGGTACCTAGGAAAAAGTCTAACTAGAGAAGTAAAAGATATATACTCTTAAAACCATAGAACACTTATGAAAGATATTGGAGAGGACACAGAAAAATAGAAAAGCATTCCATGCTCATGGGTTGGAAGGTCAAACATTGTTAAAGTGTCTATACTACCCAAAGCAATCTACACATTTCATATAATCCCTATAAAATACCACCAGCATTTTTCACAGAGCTAAAACAAAGAATCCTAAAATTTATATGGAATCACAAAAGACCACAAATAGCCGAAGCAATTCTGAAAAAGACAAACAAAAATGGAGGCATCAGAATTCCAGATTTCAAGTTATATTACAAAGCTGTTGTCATCAAGACAGTATGGTATTGGCACAAAAACAGACACATAGATCAGTGGAACAGAATAGAGAACCCAGAAATGGACCCACAACTCTAGGGTCAACTAATCTTTGACAAAGCAGGAAAGAATATCCAATGGGAAAAAGACAGTCTCTTCAACTAATGGTGTTGGGAAAACCGAACAGCAACATTCAGAAGAATGAAACTGGACTACTTTCTTACACCATACACAAAAATAAATTCAAAATGGATGAAAGACCTAAATGAGAGACAGGAATCCATCAAAATCCTGGAGGAGAACACAGGCAACAACCTCTTTGACCTCGGCCATAGCAACTTCTTACTAGACACATCTTCAGAGGCAAAGGGAAACAAAAGCAAAAATCAACTATTGGTACTTCCTCAAGATAAAAGTTCTGCACAGCTAAGGAAATATTCATTAAAACTAAAAGACAGCCTATGGAATGGGAGAAGATATTTGCAAATGGTATATCTGATAAAAGGTTAATATCCGAAATCCACAAAGAACTTACCAAACTCAACACCCAAAAAACAAATAACCCAGTTAAGAAATGGGCAGAAGACATGAACAGACATTTCTCCCAAGAAGGCATCCAGATGGTTAACAGACACATGAAAAGATACTCAACATCACTCATCATCAGGGAAATACAAATCGAAACCATGCTGATATACCATCTACACCTGTCAGAATGGCTAAAATTAACACAAGAAACAACAGGTGTTGATGAGGATGCAGAGAAAGGGGAACCCTCTTGCACTGTTGGTGTGAATGCAAAGTGGGGCAATGACTCTAGAGAACAGTATGGAGGTTCCTCAAAAAGTTAGAAACAGAACTACCCTATGACCCAGCAATTGCAGTACTAGGTATTTACTCAAAGGATACAAAAATACTGATTTGAAGGGGCACCTGTATCCCGATGTTTATAGCAGCATTATCAACAATAGCCAAAATATGGAGAGAGCCCATATGTCCATCAACTGATGAATGGATAAAGAAGATGTGGTATATATACACAATGGAATATTACTCAGCCATCAAAAAGAATGAAATCTTATGACTTGCAACGACATTGATGGAACTAGAGTGTATTATGGTAAGTCAGAGAAAGACCAATACCATATGATCTCACTCATTATGTGGAATTTAAGAAAGAAAACAGATGAACATATGGGAAGGGGGAAAAGAATAAAAGGAGAGAGGGAAACAAGCCATGAGACTCTTAAAGATAGAGAATGATCTGAGGGTTGATGGAGGGTGGTGTGGGGTGGGTGTGCTAGATGGGTGATGAGTATTAAGGAGGGCACTTGTGATGAGCACTGGGTTTTGTATGTAAGTGATGAATCACTGAATTCTACTCCAGAACCGAATATTGCACTGAATGTTAACTACCAAAAATTTAAATTAAAAAAAAAATAATATAAATAAATTGTACGGGGTAAGGAAGGTGGTGCAGGGAAGGATGATGTAAAATTTTGTCCCACTTTATCCTCTTTCCAGTGCTCACCATTTCAAGCCAGCATTTTACAAACCTCTAACCTGCAGAGAGTGGTTATGTGCATGAATGAAAGATATGGAAGGGGATGGCTGATGGTTGGGACCTCACAGGCTATCAGGGGAATTTCTATATTTCACTCCTGTAGGATTGCTGCCCTAGTATGTCATCTTTTCTCCTTTGGGAAGTTAGAAACATTAGCAAGTGTGACCCAGGCCAACAGGTATCCTTGTCTTCTCATTTTCATTTTTTTTTTCTTTCTTGAGAAACTTGCTTCCCTATAATATGCTCAGCAACTTATCCCTTTACCCTTTATAACAGATCGGAACCTGCTTTGGAAAAGATCTTATAATTTTAGTGCACTTGTGCCTCAAGCTTCATTCTTAATTGTGGAATAAATTATCCTATCAAAGGCATTTCAATCTCTACCTAACAGAAAGGAAAATGTTCTTTAATGGAAATTTAGAAATTACAGTATGTAGCCACTAGCTCTGCTGTTTTGCTTGGCCACTTAGCTGTATAGGGTTTTCTCTCTAATTTGCTGAGAAGGCTAGGGGGTGAATGCCGCACAAAATTTGCTTGAGTGTATGGTCTGCATATTATGCTTGACTTAACTACGGTCAAACTAGTTACTTCAAATTAATGTTTCCATTGATAATTTTGGATGGAGGACTCCAGTTGACTCTAGCATGACTTACATACCATGGTGTAATTTATCACCAATTCTCTGGTGTACCATTCTTAGAGGGTGGGAGTTACAGGAGATTCAGAAGAAATATTAAGACTTAGTGACATAGATCATAGCCACAAAAATTAACTAATACATTTGAAAACAAGTCTATGAACCATTACATAAAAAATATGTTTTAACTCTATAGGAAGGGAAGTCATTATGGGCTGCCATATATAGGGGGATATTCAGAGAAAGGATTGGTGGTCTATGAAGAGAGCATAAATGGTTGGGAGGATTTAGATTGGAGGGGGTGAACTTGGCATCCCAGGAAGGGAAACAAAGGTATCATGGGAAGGACAGTACAGAGGAAGCAGAGAGATGTAAGACTGCATAGGCAGGAATAGGGCAGATTATGGATATGTTAGAAACACAGGAATTTAGCTATGTTGTGAGAGGGCACAGGAAATCTTAGTAAATTTCTTGGTAGAATGAAAGGATTATGAAATAAAATGGCAAAGGCATATCTGTGTTTGAGCTCTTATTGTGTGACTTTTACCAAGTTACAAAACTATTTTCATCCTCACTTTCCTCAAATACAAAATCAGGACATAGGGTTATGTGATTTTAAGAATCAGTGAGAGATATGGGAAATAATAATAACAGCAGTAATAAGATGTCTCTTATTAGTATTTTATGGTTTTGATTTAAGCAAATTGAGATAACTGGTTTCAGTGACTGTCCCTTTAAGAGAGGTGGAATTTACTTCCTTTCCTTTTGAATCTGGGCAGGTTCTGTGACTACTTTGAGTAATAGAATGTTACAGAAATTATGATATGACAAATTAGACACCTAGACCTTATTCCACTCCTTGTCTCTCAGAATGCATGTTCTTGGTATACTCCTTCTAAGAACCCAGTCACCATAATTTGAAAAACCTGAGTTATGTGGAGAGGCCACTTGTAGATACTGCAGTTCACAGTACCAGCTTTACTCGCAGTTGACAGCTACCAATAACTTGTAGTCATGTCGGGAGAGCCATTTTAGCCATCAAGCCTTCTTTAAGCTTCAGATTATTTCATTCCCAGCCCCTGTCCAGCAAACACATATGTGGTCCCAAGCAAAGGCCACCCAGCTGAGACCAATGAACTCACAGACTCTTGAAGAAAAATAATCAGTTTTTAAGATCAATGTTTAAACAATTTTGGGGGCACCTGTGTGGCTCAGTTGGTTAAGTGTCCAATTCTTATTTTCAGCTCAGGTCATGATCTCGGGGTCATGAGATCAAGCCCTGCTTTGGGCTCTGCACTCGGCATGGAGTCTGCTTGAGATTCTCTCCCTCTCCATTTGCCCCTCACCCTGCACTCGCTCGCTCTCTCTGATAAAAAAAAATGTTTAAACAAATTTTGAGATGGCTTGTTATATAGCAATTGATAACTGGAACATCGATTTTCTTTTTTTAAAATCAGGATAATATTAAAGGGGTGTTTATATTATAGGGTATTTGTTGTGAGTGTTCCATATGAAGGGCAGGATTCCAGGTGTGGAGAAGACGAAGGCCTTTATTAGGGAATCAATGTTGAAAATGAAGAGTATTTCTTTTATTACCCATTCATTCATTTACTCAATAAGTATTTATTGAGCAACAGCATTCATTGTACCAGGTTTGTGGATATTATTTATTATTTGGCTATGTAATTCTAAAAAAATAAAAGAATAATACTGTATTATAAATTTTATTTAAAAATTGTTTTTTGGATATTTTATTTTTAAGTAATCTGTATACCCAACAACCCCAAGGTCAAGTCACGTGCTCCACCAACTGAGCCAGCCAGGAGCCCCCTTTTTTTTTTCAGTAAATTTTAAAACTTCGTATTTTTCTGCTATGTCAATATCCCTACAAGGAGGCTGTGAGCACCCCACCTGGGCAACCATGTGCACCAGTGTGATAAGTCTGG
Source organism: Mirounga angustirostris (assembly GCF_029215605.1). Taxonomy (NCBI): domain Eukaryota; kingdom Metazoa; phylum Chordata; class Mammalia; order Carnivora; family Phocidae; genus Mirounga; species Mirounga angustirostris. The sequence continues at coordinate 29,674,576 of NW_026991719.1, read as the reverse complement.
TCCCTGCCACAAGTTCCCCGTCTGGCTATCCCCTGCCTGTGACTGCCAGTGAAAACTCAACAAAGAAATCCCCCAGGCCTTTTGCTTGTGTACTCCACCCTGACCCTTGTTCACTGGTCCTCACTCTCCTTTGTGTCCCCTGCTTGGTTGAGCCTGTTCCCTCGGAGCTCCTCCTATATGGTGCCCTATGTGGTGTGCTGCACTGTTCTCTAGGACCAGTGAGTATAATAAATCCTTTAATTACATATGCCTCTCAAAATGTAATTTCTGTTGACATGTTCAAGTGATTCTTAAAGACCTCGCAAGGGGTACTTACAAATACCTGTGTTCAAAGCATTTAAATATTATAGCATTGGCCAGGACACTAACTAAAACTGGGTTGCTTATGAGACATATAAGAGATATTGGAAAACTCAACACCCCTAGCCTTCTACATCTCCTACAAAAGAAAAAGCAAGCAAAAATTAAAATATACACACAGTCACACAGTGGAGTCAGGGGCAAGTGACATGATAATTTAAGTTCATCTTTGAATCACAATGCCTAGGTTCAATCCAGGTGCCACTGATAGCCATGTGCAATCTCAAGTAAGTCACTCATATAAAATGGAGATGGACAAATTACAACATCTGCTGTTAGTAAGTATTAATGAAGTAAATCTATATAAAGAATTGTGTCACCCATCTGTTGCACTGGTTGAGTACTTACCTACCAACTTTAAATGCTGTTTCAGTTCCCAGAGTCCCAAGAATATACCTTCCATGTACAGCACAATGTATTCAGTGACTTTTCGGTTGGTTATCAGTGTTTCCTTTATTGTTTTTGTTTCTCATAAAGAAAGCTCTTCCAGGAAAACATATATCTATTAGTAGAAATGTTAATGTAAATGCTTTGATCCTTGTCTTATATTTTATTTCTCTTGGCTATGACTCTTCTACATTTTACAAACCGCTCTGATTATAATCACAGTCTTACCACCTTATTGTTTTCCTTTTTTGTTTGATCCCATCTCTTGTTTTTATGTTCAGTTTCCTCACATTTTACAAAGAGAAAATCCTTGCCTGTAGGTAAAATCCCTCTTCCTCACAAATAGCTGATTTGGTTGGTTTAATATTTAATGGTCATACCTACATAGACTTCTAAAACAGGTAGTAATAGGAAGTGTTTACATTGTAAAAATATAAGCACATATATGACTTTTAGGAGAGTTAATTGATACCCTTGTAAGCACATGAAAATCTTTTTTTTTTTTTTTAAGATTTTATTTATTTGACAGAGAGACAGCGAAAGAGGGAACACAAGAAGTGGGAGTGGGTGGGAGAGAGAGAAGCAGGCTCCCTGCTGAGCAGGGAGCCCGATGCAGGGCTCGATCCCAGGACCCCAGGATCATGACCTGAGCCGAAGGCAGACGCTTAACAACTGAGCCACCCAGGTGCCCCAGCACATGAAAATCTTAATAATCATGTTGTCATTCCTATATATACTAATTGGCTTTTGGAGGGGTAATTTAGAATATTTTCTTTATTGTCTTTTGTTCTGTATATCAAAGTGCTAAACAGATGATACTTCTAGATTCATACACAACACATTGTCAAATACTTCTCTCTGAAATATTAAGCACCCTTAAATTTATATTTAATTTGAAACAATTTCAGAAACAGTCAAGAAAACACAAAATTGTGTTAACATGGAGAAAATTATCCAAATGAAAGCAAATGTAGTAATTAGCTTATTTAAAACTCACTGTGAGAACCTGCTATTCAGACCTACAACACTAGGTGGCAAGATAAGTATTGATAGAAACACTTGACTAGGAAATTCAAATTGTTTTCTTAATGTTTCAGGGAAGATAGGCATTATTAAAACAATAGAATACTGCAGTGCTCCACTTCCAAATACCAGTAGTCTGTGGAAGCTTACTTCTTTTTCCCATTATTGGAAAAGAGCATGGGAAAGCAGGACCCAAAGGGTATACATTTATCTAATAGTCAAAGTTCTGAGATGAGTTTTTGCTAACAGTCAGACCAATATCAATTATAGTAATAAACCTCACATTTAATACAAACCCACAAAATCTTGTGCTTTGCATTTTTCAGAGATGTTCACATGTATTATCTCATAGTCACAAATAACCCATATTATAGAGAAGGGATGTAACACTTAGAGATATCAAGTGGTTTGCCCATTATCACATAGAGAGTTAGGTGATATAGAAATTAAAAGCAATGTCTTCTGCCTAATGCTGAACTATCTCACAAAATAAGATGTACAATATTTATCATAGAGGAACAAATGATGGATCTAGATTTTAATTAAAAAACATGTAAGTCAAGACCAACCCTTTGTTGGAGAGAGTACGTTGAGCACAAAGCTCCAAATAAAGAAGCTATAAAAAAATAAACTTCCTTACTGCTTCAAAATGTTTTTCCAGCCTACTTGTAGCTCTGTCAAGACAAGGTCAAACATAATAGTAGTGGAAAAATAGATCTGGAGACCAGACTAACTTGGAAGCAAAATTAGTAGAAAGGAGCAAGTGGAAGAGGGCTGCGAAGCACTAGGGGAGTGTTAGTGACAAGTAGTTAGAAATGAGTGTGGCTCATATGGTTCTTATTCTTTTTTCTTTTTATTAATGTGGTGTATCATATTGATTGATTTGCAAATATTGAACCACCCTTGCAGCCCAGGAATAAATACCACTTGATAGTGGTGAATAATTGTTTTAAAGTACTGTTAAATTTGATTTGCTAGTATTCTATTAAGAATTTTTGCATCCATGTTTATCAGGGATGTTGGCCTGTAATTCTCCTTTTTAGTGGGGTCTCTGGTTTGGGGATCAAGGTAATGCTGGCCTCATAGAATGAGTTTGGAAGTTTTCTGTCCATTTCTGTTTTTTTTTTGGAATAGTTTCAGAAGAGTAGGTATTAACTCTTCTTGAAATGTGTGGTAGAATTCGCCTTTGAAGCCATCTGGCCCTGGACTTTTGTTTGTTGGGAGATTTTTGATTACTAATTCCATTTCTTTGCTGGCTATGGGTCTGTTCAAATTTTCTATTTCTTTCTGTTTTAGTTTTGGTAGTTTTTATGTTTGTAGGAATTTGTCCATTTCTTGCAGATTGCCCAGTTTGTTGGCATATAATTTTTCATAATATTCTCTTATAATTGTTTGTATTTCTGTGGTGTTGGTTGCAATTTCTCCTCTCTCATTCATGATTTAATTAATTAATTTAATTTAATTTCTTTTTTCTTTTTGATAAGTCTGGAGGGGTTTATTAATTTTATTAATTTTTTCAAAGAACCACCTCTTAGTTTCATTGATCTGTTCTGTTTTTTTTTGTTTTTGTTTTTGTTGTTCATTTTGATATCATTTATTTCTGCTCTAATCTTTATTATTTACCTTCTGCTGGCTTTAGGTTTCATTTGCTGTCCTTTTTCTAGCTCCTTTAGCTGTAAGATTAGGTTGTGTATTTGAGACTTTTCCTGATTCTTGAGGTAGGCATGTAGGGCTACATACTTCTCCCTTAAGACTGTCTTTGATGCATCCAAAAGGTTTTGGAGCATTGTGTTTTAATTTTCATTCGTTTCCATGTATTTTTAAAATTTCTTCTTTAATTTCTGAGATAACCCATTCATTCTTTAGTAAGATATTCTTTAACCTCCATGTCTTTGTGGTCTTTCTGAATTTTTTCTTGTGGTTGACTTCTAGTTTCTAGTGTTGTGGTCTGAAAATATGCATGGTGTCATCTCCATTTTTATACTTGTTAAGGGCTGATTTATGACCCAGTGTGTGATCTATTCTGGAGGATGTTCCATGCGTACTTGAAAAGAATGTGTATTCTGCTGCTTTAGGATGAAATGTTCTGAATATATCTGCTAAGTCCATCTGGTCTAGTATGTCACTCAAAGTCATTGTTTCCTTGTTGATTTTCTGTTTAGGTGATTTGTTCACTGCTGTAAGTGGGGTGTTAAAGTCCCATACTATTATTGTATTATTGTATTGTCATTAATGAGTTTCTTTATGTTTATTATTAATTGATTTATATATGTGGGTGCTCCCATGTTGGGGGCTTAAATATTTACAATTCTTAGAACTTCTTGATGGATAGACCCCTTAATTATGATATAACACCCTTCTTCATCCCTTGTTAGAGTCCTATTTTAAAATCTAGTTTGTCTAAGTATGGCTACTCTGGCTTTCTTTGGATGTCCATTAGCATAATAGATGGTTCTCTATCCCCTCACTTTCAGTCTGCAGGTGTTTTTAGGTCTAAAATAAGTCTTTGTAGGTAGCATATAGATGTGTCTTATTTTTTTTTAAAGATTTTATTTATTTATTTGACACAGAGAGAGATACAGCGAGAGAGGGAACACAAGCAGGGGGAGTGGGAGAGGGAGAAGCAGGCTTCCCGCGGAGCACGGAGCCCGATGCGGGGCTCGATCCCAGGAACCTGGAATCATGACCTGAGCCGAAGGCAGACGCTTAATGACTGACCCACTCAGGTGCCCCTAGATGTGTCTTATTTTTTAATCCATTCTGATACCCTACGGCTTTGATTGGATCATTTAGTCTATTTACATTTAGGGTGTTTATTGATAGATACAAATTTAGTGCCATTGTATTATCTGTTAAATCATTGTTTCTGGAGATTTTCTCTGTTCCTTGGTAGTCATTGTTGCTTTTAGTCTTTCTTTCCCACTGAAAGATTCCCCTTTAATATTTCTTGCAGGGCTGGTTTAGTTGTCACTAACTCCTCTCAATAGATGCACAAAAATCATTTGACAAAATACAGCATCTATTCCTGATAAAAACCCTCAACAAAGTAGGGATAGAGGGAACATATCTCAACATCATAAATGCCATATATGAAAGACCCACAGCTAATATCATCCTCAGTGGGGAAAACAGAGCTTTTCCTCTACAGTCAATAACAAGACAGGGAGGTCCACTCAAACCATTGCTATTTAACATATTTAACAGGAGGTCCTAGCCATAGCAGTCAGACAACAAAAAGAAATAAAAGGCATCCAAATCAGCAAGGAAGAAGTCAGACTTTCACCATTCGCAGATGACATGATACTCTATGTTGCAAACCCAAAAGACTCCACCAAAAACTATTAGAACTGATACACAAATTCAGTAAAGTCACAGGATACAAAATCAATGTACAGAAATCTGTTGCATTTTTATACATCACTAATGAAGCAGCAGAAAGATAAATCAGGGAATCGATCCCATTTACAACTATGCCAAAACCAGTAAGATACCTAGGAATAGACCTAACCAAAGACATAAGATATCTGTACTCTGAAAAGTATTGAAGAGGACACAAAGAAATGGAAAAAAATTCCATGCTCATGGATTGGAAGGTCAAACATTGTTACAGTGTCTATACTACCCAAAGCAATCTACACATTTAATGCAATCCCTATCAAAGTAACACCAGCATTTTTCACAGAGCTAGAAAAAACAATCCTAAAATTTGTATGGAACCTCAAAAGACCCCGAATAGCCAAAGTAATCTTGAAAAGGAAAAGCAAAGTTGGGGACATCATGATTCCGGACCTCTAGCTGTATTACAAAGCTGTCGTCATCAAGACAGTATGGTACTGGCACAAAAACAGACACATAGATCAATGGAACAGAATAGAGAACCCAGAAATGGACCCACAACTCTATGGTCACCTGATCTTTGACAAAGCAGGAAGGAATATCCAATGGAAAAAAAAGACAGTCTCTTCAACAAATGGTGTTGGGAAAACTGCATAGCAACATGCAGAAGAATGAAACTGGACCACTTTCTTACACCATACACAAAAATAAATTCAAAATGGATGAAAGACCTAAATGTGAGACCGGAATCCATCAAAATCCTAGAGGAGAACAGAGGCAACAACCTCTTTGACTTGGTCCTAGCAAATTCTTACTAGACACGTCTTCCCAGGCAAGGGAAACAAAAGCAAAAATGAACTATGGGGACTTGATCAAAATAAAAAGCTTCTGCACAGCAGAGGATACAATCAACAAAACTAAAAGACAGCCAATGGAATGGGAGAAGATATTTGCAAATGATATATCTGATAAAGGGTTAGAATCCAAATCTATAAAGAACTTATCAAACTCAACATCCAAAAGACAAATAATCCAGTTAAGAAATGGGCGGAAGACAGGAACAGACATTTCTCCCAAGAAGGCATCCAAATGGCTAACAGACACATGAAAAGATGCTCAACATTACTCATCATCAGGGTAATGCAAATCAAAACAACAATGAGGTACCACCTCATCCTTATCAGAATGGCTAAAGTTAACAACATAGGAAACAACAGATGTTGGTGAGGATGCAGGGAAAGGGGAACCCTCTTACACTGTTGGTGGGAATGCAACCTGGTACAGCCACTCTGGGAAACAGTATTTTTGAGGTTCCTCAAAAAGTTAAAAGAGAACTACCCTATGACCCAGCAATTGTACTAGTAGGTATTTACCCAAAAGATACCAAAAATACTGATTCACAAGGGCACATGTATCCTCATGTTTATAGCGGCATTATCAACAATAGCCAAATTATAGAAAGAGGCCAAATGTCCATCAACTGATGAATGGATAAAGAAGAAGTGGTATATGTATATACACAATGGAATATTACCCAGCCATCAAAAAGAATGAAATCCTGCCCTTTGCAACAATGTAGATGGAGCTAGAGTATATTATGGGAAGCGAAACAAATCAGTCAGAGAAAAGACAAATGCCATATGATTCCACTCATTTGTGAAACTTAAGAAACTAAACAGATGAAGATAGGGGAAAGAAAAAATAAAGAAAGGGAGGCGACCCATAAAAGAGACTCTTAACTGTACAGAAGAAACTGAGGGTTGCTGGAAGGGAGGTGGGTAGGGGATTGTGCTAAATGGGTGATGGGCGTTAAGAAAGGTGCTTGTTGTGAAGGGCACTGGGTGTTATATGTAAATGATGAATCACTAAATTCTACTTCTGATACTAATATTACATTATATGTTAACTAACTAGAATTTAAATAAAAATTTGAAACACAAAAAAATATATTTTATAAAGATATTATTTATTTATTTGATAGAGATAGAGGGAGAGCACAAGCAGGTGGAGTGGCAGGTAGAGGGAGAGGGAGAAGCAGGCTCCCCGCTGAGGAAGGAGCCTGATGTGCGGCTTGATCCCACAACCCTGGGATCATGACCTGAGCCGAAGCCAGCCGCTTAACTGACTGAGCCACCCAGGTGCCCTGAAACAAAAGAAATCTTAAAAAAAAGAAATGAGTGTGGCATTATCATCAGTGAGGTCAGGGTGCAGTAGCAGAGTTCCAGTAATCAGAGAGCAGACCCTGAGAGACTTTGTAAGTTTAAGAGAAGGTGAAGACCCAAGTCTCCAGGGTAATCAGGTAAGGGAATCTGAGCAAATACCTAGAAATAAAGCAATAAAATTTTGGCTTACCTGCTGTAATGGAGTTAAAGTAAGGGCTTGGCCACAGGAGGCAGCCACCCACCACTGCAACTGGGAATAATACCTCAAAACTTTGTTTAGCAAGGCTGGCTGGAAGTTGAATCCTTAGAAACAGACCTAGAATTTTTAATAACGTGTTTACATGCCATATGATACCTTCTGATATATGGGATGACAGAGCCCACAGGTCAGACATGAGGTTAATTTATCATCTATATTAGATCCCCTTTGATAGCTAATGAGAAATTGTTTTATTATACTAATGGACCTATACAGTCATTTTATACAAATTGATTTTAAAAGGATAAATTCTAATAAACAGTAGATAATCATCTACATTAATTTTTTTTATCTTATAATGTCATGAACATTAAAGATAGCATAAGGAAAATAATTATTTTTGGTAATATTTATATATATTATCTCTAATAATATTTTGTCCCTGATATATATTTTTTTTAAAGATTTTATTTATTTATTTGAGAGAGAGAGAATGAGAGACAGAGAGCAGGAGAGGGAGAAGCAGACTCCCCGCCGAGCAGGGAGCCCAATGCGGGACTCGATCCCGGGACTCCAGGATCATGACCTGAGCCAAAGGCAGTCGCTTAACCAACTGAGCCACCCAGGCGCCCTTGTCCCTGATATTTATCTGAAAAATATTCCACTTAATATGATATTGTTATTTCAAAAATATTAATAACTTTTTTTAATCTTTACAGTTGAATATATTATGGTTATAAATTCAAGTTTTTGATATCTTCATTGACTCTCCTCTGTTAAACATACTGGTTTGTTTTTGAGGGGTGATGTATCTAGTAAGGTCAGAGCAAATTCTGCAAAATAGAAGATAGTGTCAATTTTATTTTTTCATTAAAATGTATAAACACATCAGCCTAAATATTCTTTTTTAGTTATTTTTACAAATAAACTTGTCAAATAATTCCTATTTGTGAATCTTTTGAATGTTTCACTAAGTTTAGGTGCTTAAAAAACATAGGTCTTCTCAATTCCATTTCTTTCAATACAGAATATAATTTTCTCCAGTTAAAAATAGGCTTCCATCATAAGATCATTCTAATTAGTCAAGATATTGAAATGTACAATTATAGAATTTTAAAATTAAATCTTTTATGCTCTTGAGTTCTCATCATTTAATATTTTTTCAATTCTTTGCTCACTTCTCAAGGGACAAATTTTAATATTTTTTGGTTTTAAAGTCTCATTTCCTATGATTACTACTTGATAAAATATTGAAAGGATGATAATTTAGGGCACTACTTTTAAAAACCTTTTTTTATTAATAATCTCCAGCTAAATATGAACAAAATGAAACCAAAATGTAAGAGTGATTATTTTTATTTGTTTATTTATCTATTTATTTATTTACTTATTTTATGTTAGTCACCATTACAGTACATCATTAGTTTTTGATGTAGTGTTCCATGATTCATTGTCTGCATATAATACCCAGTGCTCCATGCAATATGTGCCCTCCTTAATACCCATCACCGGGCTAACCCATCCCCCCAAGTCTCTCCCCTCTAAAACTCTCAGTTTGTTTCTCGGAATCCATAGTCTCTCATGGTTCGTCTCCCTCTCCGATTACCCCCCCTTCATTTTTCCCTTCCTTCTCCTAATGTCCTCCATGCTATTCCCTATGTTCCACAAATAAGTGAAACCATATGATAATTGACTTTCTCTGCTTGACTTATTTCACTTAGCATAATCTCCAGTACCATCCATATTGATGCAAAAGTTGGGTATTCATCCTTTACTGATGGCTGAGTAATATTCCATTGTATATATGGACCACATCTTTATCCATTCGTTTGTTGAAGGGCATCTCAGCTCTTTCCACAGTTTGGCTATTGCAGACATTGCTGCTATGAATATTGGGGTGCATATGGCCCTTTTTTTCACTACATCTGTGTCTTTGGGGTAAATGCCCAGGAGTGCAATTGCTGGGTCATAGGGTAGCTCTATTTTTAAATTTTTGAGGAACCTCCACACTGTTTTCCAAAGTGGCTATAGCAACTTGCATTCCCACCAACAGTGTAAGAGGGTTCCCCTTTCTCCACAACCTCTCCAACATTTGTTTTTTCTTGCCTTGTCAATTTTTGCCATTCTAACTGGTGTAAGGTGGTATTTCAATGTGATTTTGATTTGAATTTTTCTGATGGCTAATGATGATCAATATTTTTTCATGGGTCTGTTAGCCATCTTCTTTTTTTGTCTTTTTATGTCTTTTGAGAAGTGTCTGTTCATGTCTTCTGCCCATTTTTTGACTTGATTATTTGTTTTTTGGGTGTTGAATTTGAGAAGTTCTTCATAGATCTTGGATACCAGCCCTTTGTCTGTAGTGTCATTTGTAAAAATCTTCTCCTATTCTGTGGGTTGCCTCTTTGTTTTGTTCACTGTTTTCTTTGCTGTGCAGAAGCTTTTTATCTTGACGAATTCGTAAAAGTTCATTTTTGCTTTTGTTTCGCTTGGCTTTGGAGATATGTCTTGAAAGAAGTTGCTGTGGCTGACGTCGAAGAAGTTACTGCCTTTGTTCTCCTCTAGGATTTTGATGGATTCCTGTCTCACATTGAGGTTTTTCGTCCATTTTGAGTTTATCTTTGTGTATGGTGTAAGAGAATGGTCGAGTTTTATTCTTCTGCATGTGGCTGTCCAATTTTCCTAGCACCATTTATTTAAGAGACTGTCTTTTTTCCATTGCATGTTTTTTCCTGCTTTGTGGAAGATTATTTGACCATAGATTTGAGGGTCCATATCTGGGCTAAGAGGGATTATTTACTTAAAAAGTTGAATAAAATTGTAGGACACAGGATAGTTTACAAAATAGTACTTCAAGATTCACTTGAAGATAGACAGCAAAGAGAAGGCATGCATAACCAAATTGAGGACTTTTTTTGTAATCAACATTAGCTTCATCCCATTTTTTAGTTTAGTTTTTTAGTTACATATACATGTGAATTTTAACAGCTTTGGCTTTTATTTTGATTAGTTGAATATGAAATCTGTGAACCACAAACAGTTTTAACAATATTTGTATTCCATAGATCCCTTAATTTAAACCCATTTTTTTTACCACAACACTGTGCTTCATTAAATTTGTATTCCCCCAAATAATTCTATCTTCAATATTAAGCATTAAAATTCAATTTTCAAGAGCATTTATAACAATGTTAGATGTTTTGCCTTTGAGAGTTACCTTCTAAAAGTTTTATTTCGATCTTATAAATTGGATGACAAAATTGAGCCATTATTGACTTTAACTTTATGTGATTTCTTTTTGAAGCATCTGAAGATGTCCATATAAAATTGGCATTCTTTAACTGTATGTGAATTTCTTTTGCTTATGGAGCCAACATATTAATAGTTATTTTTTGTACACACATCAAAAGTTAGAATTGAAAATTAATAAAATTAATTTAGATCAGTAGCCATTTGATCTAAAGAAAAAGTCATTTTTTTTACAGTATTATTTTTCATACCTTCTGCACCTGAATGTATTAAATCATCATATTTGGGTACTGTCTTCCCAAAATCGTTTCTCACATTTGATATAGATGCTTATGCTCTTCAGTAGATTTGTGTGTTGTTATTTTCATGTGCTTAGTGATAACATCTGCATGGATACTGAATATAAACAAACACTTTGTGCTACTTACCTATGTAAAAAATCAACTCTCTTGAAAAATGGAAATTCAGTAGGAAAATTTTCATTAAAAATTTTCAGTAAAAATTTTTCTTTTTTTTCTTTTTTTTAAGCACATTGGTATCTAAAGGGCTTGTTGCAAAAAGTAAAAAAAAAAAAAGAGCACTACTAAACACATATAAGTGAAAAATTATATATTTATTCCATGCAATAAATGACAAAATTATTATAGAAAAAGCATTTAGATTACTTTTTATATGCTCTGTAGCAGTATTACTAAACCTCTAGTTTCTACACATAATTCATATATATTTAACCTATAATTTTCCAGATTTTCCACTTAGCTGTCAAATGGCTGCCTGGTAGTCATGTTATAGCATGGGCCAAAGAACCCAAATGGCAGGCGGGGAGGTACTGTTAAATAATCCTCCCACCATAATTGTAGTTGGGGAAACAGTTACCTGTTACTACTCAGTTTAGTCTCAGTTACCTCCAGGTTGTCAGTGGGAGCCCTGCATGCTGTCTTTAAGAGGGAAGTGTTAATTATTGAAACTAAAATGAGTCAGGGAAAGAGAAATAGGTTCTTGCCAATCTTTTTTTTTTTTCCAGATTTAACCACATGTGGATGTGAGGAATGTTTGAACTGTACATGCATGTCACATAGTACTAGATGAGACCATGGAAGAAGCTGGTAATATAATGCCAGCACATACTGGGCTATTTCAGTACAACTATTAACAAAAAAATGCTTTGTTATGAAATGAAAAAATAGAAGTACTGAAAAAAGCTTAGGGACTTTTCAAAACAACACAGAAACCAGCCTGAAGAAACTCATTATGGAGCAAATCAGAGACAGTTTGAGCATCAAAACAAATACTAGAGTAATAAATTATAAATAGGGCAAATAATAAACTAGAGGGAATTCTTGTATAACAGAACTACACCAGGACCATCCAGGTAAGCTGGGCATAATAATGAGTGATGGGGAAAACAGCACTGGGAAAATTAGAGAGTGGATAGAGGACAGAGCAAGTAGTCCCTTGTAGGCCATAATGAAAAAACTGAATTGTTTTTTCAAACTGAAACAAAACAATTAAAACATTTTACAAATTGTCTGATTTTTTCCTGCAAAATTACTGTAGTTGCTATGTGATGGGCAGAGTGAAAGAATTTGGTAAGGTGAGAGTAGGGACCCCAGAAGGCAATGACAATAGCCAAGGCAGGAAAAGAAAATATTTCTTAAAGGTTAAAGATGAGGGAAAATATATAGGAAATGTCATCCTTCACACCTTTACCTAAAATCTGTGTGTTCATTGTTCAACACAATCCTAAACATGGTTTCTTGCTGTCAAAAGTCTTTAATAGCAGGTTGCCAGGTTGTGATACCACCTTAACCCCAGAAAATTAGGCAAGAAATTACAAATATGTAAGGTCTCCAATCATTGTATTTTGTTGCTTAACTCTTCTATTTACGACAAGATGATAAATTCACTGAATACATATAACAGAAAATGAAATAGTATGCAATATCAGCATTTCTTTTCTTTCCTCAAGGAAATATCATATTAAAAAAATAAGCAGTACTATCTAAATCATTCTGCATAAGTAGAATCATATTTTAGTGGGTTAGATATTTATCAGGCTGCATTTTGTATTTTAGCATCAACAGCCATTAAAGGAAGAAAAATCGAAAGTCTTGTATAGGAGAAGATGCATATCTTCAAAATCACTTTGACTCTCCACTGGAGCCTTCAAAGTTCATATTCATAACAATAGTATAAATGTGAAATAATATAGCTTGGCACAAGGGTAAAAAAATGATTCCCTCAGCTATACTGATGATGATGCATGTTATCTTTCTTATTTATAGAAAATAATATGAACATGGCATTATGAGTCACCTTCACACTTCTGTGCTATTCTTTCCTCTTCACATCAGTCCACATCAATAAGATATTGCCTGCAAAATAACATGCCAGTATGATTTCCAGTTATTTCAGTATTGAACCTCTCTTATTTATGGAAAGGAAGAGATCAGGTAGAATGAACATGCATCTACTCAAATGGGGCTGTGTTCCAAGCTTATTTAGTCTTACTAATCCAGTAGTAAATGAAAAATCACTCATTTCTTATGCCCCATTTGAGCTTAACACAGTGACACAGTGCATACTTTTATTGCTATAGAACATTTTTCTCAGTTGCTCAGAGGAAGGGAACCTAGAAATTTCAGCAAATAGATAACATATGAATTATATATTCCGTGATATTTTATATGTTGATCACTATATTCAGTACTTTCAAAAGTCTGAGAAATACCATGTGCTGAAGCTAAGAGAGAGGTCATTCTTTAAAACTATTACTAACTTCACCAATGTTTTCCAGAGTACCATACCATTGCTTACTCTGCTATGTTATCTTTTGCATGATACCAAAGAGAGTGGGGTTGGTGTTTTGAGTCACTGGGAAGAGGAGATCAATCTCTCAACTTAGAGTATCGAAAGTTATTAAGATAGGGGTAACCAGATGATGGGTATTAAGGAGGACATATGATATGATGAGCACTGGGTGTTATAAGCAACTAATGAATCGTTGAACACTACATCAAAAACTAATGATGTTAATAAAAAAGTTATTAAGATAGTGCAGATTGAAATGAAGGCATGATATTGGTCTTTGGTCACAACAACAACAAAACCCATTAAATTCTTTTTTTTTAAACTTTTTTTGCATTTTTTAAATTTTATTATGTTAATCACCATACATTACATCATTAGTTTTTGATGTAGTGTTCCATGATTCATTGTTTGCATATAACACCTAGTGCTCCATGCAGAATGTGCCCTCCTTAATACCCATCACCAGGCTAACCCATCCCCCCACCCCCCTCCCCTCTAGAAACCTCAGTTTGTTTCTCAGAGTCCATAGTCTCTGATGGTTCGTCTCCCCCTCCGATTTACCCCCCTTCATTTTTCCCTTCTTACTATCTTCTTTTGTTTGTAACATATAATGTATTATTTGTTTCAGAGGTACAGGTCTGTGATTCAACAGTTTTATTCAATTCACAGCGCTCACCATAGCACATACCCTCCCCAATGTCTATCACCCAGCCACCCCATGCCTCCCACCCCCCACCACTCCAGCAACCCTCAGTTTGTTTCCTGAGATTAAGAATTCCTCATATCAGTGAGATCATATGATACATGTCTTTCTGACTTATTTTGCTCAACATCATACCCTCCAGTTCCATCCACATCATTGCAAATGGCAAGATTTCATTCCTTGTGATGGCTGCATAATATTCCATTGTATATATATATGTAAGGAAATGGTCCAGTTTCATTCTTCTGCATGTGGCTGTCCAATTTTCCCAACACCATTTGTTGAAGAGACTGTCTTTTTTCATTGGACATTCTTTCCTGCTTTGTCGAAGATTAGTTGACCACAGAGTTGAAGGTCCATTTCTGGGCTCTCTGTTCTGTTCCATTGATCTATGTGTCTGTTTTTGTGCCAGTACCATACTGTCTTGATGATTACAGCTTTGTAATAGAGCTGGAAGTCTGGAACTGTGATGCCACCAGCTTTGCTTTTCTTTTTCAACATTCCTCTGGCTATTCGGGATCTTTTCTGGTTCCATACAAATTTTAGGATTATTTGTTCCATTTCTTTGAAAAAAGTGGATGGTATTTTGATAGGGATTGCCTTAAATGTGTAGATTGCCCTAGGTAGCATAGACATTTTCACAATATTTGTTCTTCCAATCCGTGAGCATGGAACATTTTTCCACATCTTTGTGTCTTCCTCAATTTCTTTTGTGAGTATTTTATAGTTTTCTGAGTACAGATCCTTTGCCTCTTTGGTTAGATTTATTCCTAGGTATCTTATGGTTTTGGATGCAATTGTAAATGGGATCGACTCCTTAATTTCTCTTTCTTCTGTCTTGTTGTTGGTGTATAGGAATGCCACGGATTTCTGTCACCACTTCTATTCAACATAGTACTAGAAGTCCTAGCCACAGCAATCAGACAACAAAAAGAAATAAAAGGCATCCAAATCAGCAAAGAAGAAGTCAAACTCTCACTCTTCGCAGATGATATGATACTTTATGTGGAAAACCCAAAAACTCATTAAATTCTTAATTTGAGAATTTACTTAATTTAGGAATTAACTGTCTTGGATTATTACATGAGTAGGAAGTAAACTCATATTGTATCTGAACCATTAAAGATTTCATATGTATTTGTTTATAAATGACCCACCTAACTAGTATGTTATAGTATCAGGTCTAGGAGAAAGGTACTAAAACTATTGCTATCCAGCTGAGTCCTGGGTGGCCAACTCAAAATTCATTCTGATGGACTAAGCCTCAAAACAGCTAATAGGGATGAATATGTAAGATGTGGCTGTAGTGTGGTATTCATGCCTTTACAATATTCTGGGGTCTGAAGAGGTATGCCTACTTCTTCAGCTAACTGTATGGTGGGTAAGGTTCTATGGGAATCCTAAGCTCTTCCCTTGCCTTTTCTTTACTCCATCCCTAGATCATAGAAGAAATTCTATGATGTCTCAGGTTTGAAGATATTTTATCTTCTACTGCTAATGTGTGGTATTTTCCTTCTCCCTGATTTGCTTTTGGTGGGGAGGGAGTTCTCCAAGTTGTGATCCCTTTGGCACACTTTCTTTCCTATACTTTTTGTATTCCTAGAGCTAGAAGTATCAGAGCAAGAGCCATTCTGTGAGCTTATTCCATTACATAATCCCCTTTTAGGGTAAATAAATATCTCCTGCCCAGTTTTCCTCTTTCTGTGTAGGCAGTAAAAGAAAAGCTCTCTAAACTTCACAGAGATCACAAAAGAAAAAAAAAAAAAGCTAAACTTATTTTCAATATGTGTGGGGAATCCTGAAGGAAAAAACTTGCAAATCAAATGTTACAATAAATTAAAAAATCAAAACATGAGCCAAAAAGATTTGTTCAAAAATGCTAGAATGATTTAATGTTCCATAAGCAATGAACATAATTCATCACATTAATAGGTCAGTGAAGAAATATGATGTGATGGCTTGTTATTTCCTGAATTTGTATGGTAATGGTCATTCTGTGGGGCAATTAGTCACCTAATGGTAAGATAGGACTTTGCTGATCCTGCGTAGATTTCTGTGTTTGAAAAATTTGCTTGTTGTCATTATTGTACAAAGCAATCTAGAGACATGCACCGTTTGAGATCAAAGAAACCAACAGGAACAGAACCAGGAGTGAGGAGAATAATCAAATGGAGGTAATAGGACAAAGCATGAATATTTGATCATTTGGCATTCAAAAGAGCATAGTCAAAGGCAGGGGACTGGGACTTGGAAATAAATATCTTCTATTTAAGAGATACTGAAATAATTAGCAAAATCCAAGCAGGCATTTAGATAACAAGAACAGTATAACCCCCCAAATCCAGAAAGGGTGGAAGATAAGACTTTGATTTAAAAATAAAGCAAGAGTCCAAAAAGAGAAGGATATGAGCAATAGAAGATTAAGGTCATGTGTTATCTGATATTGAGCCCTCTAATGACTGACTAGTCTAGGGTTCTTTGAGTCTGATACTACCATAAATAAGAATAGGAAGGAGGGTAAGTGACACAGCTGCTGAGGTTGAGATACTTAATGTTGCAGATTAAAGAAAGGTGTCAGAGGAAAAGCAGGCAAATAAGGCAGGTGGCATAATGCAGAATGGGACTATACTGTAATATGAGGATAAAGGGGTAGCTTGAAGGCATTAATGCACTAATGTACCTGGGCACAGTTGTCCTACTTCTATAAACCTGAGTTTTTCTGTTCCTGATTCTTGAAATAATTACTTCTAATGAACGATATTAAATTCAGCAAGATCCTATTGGTATAATCAAGCACAAATCATAGCACATGGTATTTATTCAGTAAATATTAATCCTGTAGGAATGCGAATTGGTACAGCCACTTAGGAAGACAGTTTAGAAGTTTCTTACAAAATTAAGCATACTCTTAGTATACAATCCAGCAGTCTTACTCCTTGGTATTTACCCAAAGGAGTTGAAAACTTATGTCCACACAAAAATCTACACATGGATGTTTATGGCAGGTTTAATCATAATTGCCAAAACTTGGAAGCAATCAAGATATCCTTTGGTAGGTGAAAGAATAAATATGGTACATCCAAGCAATGAAATATGATTAAGCACTAAAAAAAGAGCTATCAAGCCATGAATAGATATAGAGGAAATTTAAGTGCATATCACTAAGTGAAAGAAGTCAATCTGAAAAGGCTACATACTTTATGATTCCAACTATATTATATTCTGGAAAAGATGAAACTGTGGAGTCTGTTAGAAGGTCACTGGTTTCCAGGGGTTGGGGGAGGGAGGGGTTAATAGGCAGAACACAGAGGATTTATAGGGCAGTTAAACTATTCTGTATTATACTATAATTGTGGATACATGTCATTTTATATTTGTCTGAATCCATAGAATGTACACCACCAAGAGTGAAGTCTAATGTAACCTATAGGCTCTGGATGGTAATGATTTGTCAATATAGGTTCATTAACTGTAACAAATGTACCACTCTGGTGGGGAATGTTGATAATTGGGGAAGCTATGGTATGTGAGGGCAAGAAGTTTATGGGAAATCTGTGTACCTTCTGCTCAATATTCCTGTGAGCCTAAGACTACAGTAAAAAGATAAAGTCTTTTAAAAACAAACAAACATGTTGAGTCAAAAATAACAAAACAAAAAACCAACCTCACTATCCTTAACAGTACTTAATAAAACACTTTAATGAAAATTTAAAGGTAGGCAATTCAGAATTGCTAATGTTTGCCTTTACACATATTTAGTGCAGTAGTCACTAATGCTGTTTTCCAACTATTTCCTGCTCTTTGCCCTCCCAGAACAAGGTAGGATTGCATTGCCTGGTGCCATTTTGATTAGGGGACTATGTAACTAATTTTGTCCCATGGCCTGTGAAAGGAAGTGAGGTGTGTCACATCCTTATTGCATAGCAACTGATCATATCTGAAAACATGGTTGAACCTTCACCTCAGGCCATTTAGTGATGAGCAGAGCCATTCTGACAACCCACAGTGGACATGTAGCAAAAGTTAGAAATAAATATTTGTTTTCTGCAGCTGAGATTTGAGGGGTTTTGTCTAATGATAGCTTAAGTTGGCTTAGTGTGACTGACACACATGAGCACATTTTAGTGTAGATGGGAATAACAAGACCTAGCTCAGTGTAATCCACAGCTCTATGGGCAAAGAGCACAAGACAGAAGTGCTGAAGTATTGAGGCTAGACAAAGACATCTCTCACTCAGCAGTATCATGTAAATGCAAAAAAGTGCAGAATACAAAGAGATAGAAGAAAGATAGAATATTATAGCAGCAGCAAAAGCAGCCAGAGGCTGCTAAGAGGCTAAGAGTTTTGTTCACTGAAAATAAGACTTAGGTAAATGCAGAGTTAGAGGATCTGACTTATGATGTGATGGGATCTGGGGAATGATAGTTGGAAATGTTGGAGCAATCAGAAACACAGGAACTTAATGAAAAACCACTGGCTGCTGCCTGCATGTATCTCTTCTATGAAAATTTGGTATATGGTGCTCATTAATTGAATGTGTTGAGATCATGATAACTCTGCTGACATCTGCAAGGTATGATTTCATTCTTCAACTTATTCTCCTAATGTGTAAGGACATCCCTGATATCAGTCATTCAAAAAGGGGCAGGGATCTCAGATAGGAAAAAGCGATGGAGAAGACACCTCTGCCATTTTGTAAAAGTAGCTTATGACTGAAATATAATTTGCATTAAAATGCTCTATGCCTTTTCAAGAATATTCACTTATATACAGATACAGGATGAGGAACAAAAGTGGTTAAAAATAGCTGTGAAGCTACTTCTCTCTCTCCTAACCACATTTCTTCTTCAGCATATTCATTTTAGTTGTCCTTATGTCTAATTTAATGAAGTACCACATTTTCTTTTATATTCACATTGTATTAGGAACATTATATTTAGACTTTAAGGATTAAGGTATAATCTTGAAAGTATTCGCACTTTGATCACCTTTGGTTTACATTCCAGCCACAATCTGAAACACTGGAGAGGCAGGTCATAAGCCCTCAATTAACTGTGATTAAAACATGGTATAATGACAGATACAAAAGCTTCCGAATCTAAAGAGCTTCTTACTAATTCTTACTGTGAAATGGGACAGTTCCTACTTTCTCAGATCGTTATATGACCTGATGGAGATTGTGCTTTTATCATTTCTGATACATAAGTGCAAAATGAACATGTTGCTTTTCTACTACAATCCTCCTTTCACCTATGACCCATCCAAATAGTTGCTCATTCAGAACATCAAGGTTGTTGGTAAGGTAAAATATTTGTTTGTGTTTGTAACACATGTGATTCAACTGCAGATACTCAAAGTGAAGAAAATGTAAAAAAAAAAAAAAATGTATCTCATTATGTCATTTCCCTTCTCTAGTGTCCCAGTCAGGGGGCTCCAGTATAGTATCTGATCCTAATCTGGCCCTGTATATATCTGAATAGTTTAAGTTTGGACAGTGTAAGTTTGTATTTTAGCACCAGTGCAGACAATTTCTCTAATTATGCAATCTATCAAGGATTTCTTCATAATAGGAATCTCTTATTACACCTACTCTTTAAATATTTAACTTAATGCATTCATTAGTAGATACACTTATGTATAGTTTGGCTCAATACTTCACAGTAGTAGGTATAAATTATTTTTTTCCCTTCTATAGTTAAATAAATATATACAATAAGGTAAAGAAACAGTACAGTAATATATAAAAGATATTAACTGACCAAACATCACCTATCATTAGGAACACACCTTCAGACAAATAAAGTTAGGTTTATGCTTGCTACAGCAAAGGGGACTGCACCCCAGGAAATATTATATTATATTATATTATATTATATTATATTATATTATATTATATTATATTATTATATTATTATTTTTACATATTTATCTGGGAAATGGGAAGATTAAAACAGGACTCTAGTTGACATTGGTAAAGAAGCCGTAGTCACTCATGTTCATCAGAAAAAGGAGGCATTTAATTTCTTCTGTCATTTGTGTTTGCAGAATGGCCTTGTTTCTATTTTCTTCCAGATATGGCTATTGAGTGGCCTTACTTGAACACTGTTTTAGGTTCTTTAAGCGTTGTATATATTCCTTTAGGACCATCATGACCCAGAAAGCCATTGGTTTACTTTCTCACTATCTAATTTATCCCTGGGTTAGTACTGTACTGAGAATTTTGCCCCAAGTAAATACCAGGATCCCTAAAAAACTAAGTGCTCAGGGAAAGGGTGATGAAGATCAAAATGGTAATACCAAATAAGTTTAAACAACTTGAATAACAGACTTGAGCCTATCAGGAGAACAACTGAGATAGCACTGTAGCATGCTTTCTGTCTCTCTCCTGGATTCCTCATAAAATAAGGATGCACATACTTTAAAATTCAAACATTGAATTCTGGGTAAAATTGTATAACTCATTAGGAAGTAAGAGTTGATACAAGGGATACTTGTACTTCCAGCTGTAATAATCATTCAATGAGGACAGTATGTTTAATGGGGTAGGGCATTCAACTACCAATGGCATCAATTCTCAAAGGTAATAATTTCTGTATGAATCAATTTTATTACAAAACAAATAACTTTCATTATCTCATACATGTAATATTTGTTATCTAATCATGGATTTCATTGGTGGCAAATCAAAATAAGTTAAAACAATTAGTGTCTCATCTAGTTTAAGAGAAGAAAAATAATGGTTCTTACTAGGTTTTTGTAAAGGTCTTACTGCTTCAGTTTAAGGTGAAATCATGAGATTTTATCTTCATGTAACATCAAAACTGGTGAGCAATCAATAAGTATTAATGATTATTCAATGATTATCTGGGAAAGAGCTTAATGCCTTTTTGATCACTGTCCTGATTTCAGTTAATGTTTCAGGAAGAAAATAGTTTTTAAAAATTCTGGTTGCTGGGGCGCCTGGGTGGCTCAGTTGGTTAGGCGACTGCCTTCGGCTCAGGTCATGATCCTGGAGTCCTGGTATCAAGTCCCACATCAGGCTGCCTGCTCAGCAGGGAGTCTGCTTCTCCCTCTGACCCTCCTCCCTCTCATGCTCTCTCTCTCTCATTCTCTCTCTCACAAATAAATAAAATCTTAAAAAAAAAATTCTGGTTGCTAATCAGAGTTAAAATTGAAAGATTGATATCTAAGAAATAAGACTCTTGGAACCATCTCCCACCCAATAAAGCAATTTCTTCAATTGGTTTAGATGTGAGAAGTAGGTGCAATAAATATTAAGGATTCTGAGGTCACTTTCAAGCCTCTTAAAACATCTGAAATGTTGCATTAAAAGTGAGAAAATTTTTTTCTTCCAAATTTTTATTTAAATTCTAGTTAGTTAACATATAGGGTAATATTGGTTTCAGGAGTAGAATTTAGTGATTCATCACTTATATATAACACCCAGTGCTCTACATGACAAGTGCCCTCCTTAATACCAATCACCCACGTAGTCTATCTATCCCCTTACACCTCCCTCCATCAACCCTCAGTTTGTTCTCTATCATTAAGAGTCTCTTACAGTTTGCTTCCCTCTCTCCTTTTTTTCCCTTCCCAAATGTTCATCTGTTTTGTTTCCTAAATTCCACACATGAGTGAAATTATATGGTATTTGTCTTTCTCTGACTTATTTTGCTTAGCATAATACAATGTAGCTCCATCCACGTTGTTGCAAATGGCAAGATTTCATTTTTTTTGATGGCTGAGTAATCTTCCATTTTATATATATATAGTTCATATATATATATGTATATATATTCATATATATCCATATTTATCCATTCATCAGTTGATGGACACTTGGGCTCTTTCCATAGTTTAGCTATTGTTGATACTACTGCTGTAAACATCAGGGTTCATATGCCCCTCCAAAACTGTATTTTTTATTTTTTGCATAAATACCTAGTAGTAAAATTGCTGGATTGTAGGGTAGTTCTATTTTTAACTTTTTGAGGAAACTATATTAAAAGTGAGAAAATTTATGTTGGCATTTTTTTATTAAGTATATTCACACATACTGACACTTTCTACACTAATAAACAAAAAAATCTATATTATGTAAAGTAAAAACATAATGAAATGCTCCTGAAAATGTAAACAACATGTGAAGGTGATAGTTTAGTATGTCATAATTAGCAAACCCATTAATGTACTGGAAAAAGAAGTGAGAGGTGTTAGTGCACAAATTCTGCAAAGAAAATCTCTTGGCATAAAGCCACTTTACAGGAAATGGTCAGAGAGAAGAAGAAAGTATGCCTAGGAAGGGAAGGAGGACAATACAGTGGGGGGCAGAAATAAGTTAAGTACTGAGTAGTATTCAAAAATAAGTCTTTTGAGACAGACAGACTTGGATTTCCTCCATCATCTTTGTGAGATACAACATTCATTAAACTC
This sequence comes from Mirounga angustirostris, assembly GCF_029215605.1. Lineage (NCBI taxonomy): Eukaryota > Metazoa > Chordata > Mammalia > Carnivora > Phocidae > Mirounga > Mirounga angustirostris. The sequence goes on along the minus strand of NW_026991719.1, from coordinate 29,651,916 downwards.
AGATTCCTCAACTGTCATATGGTTAATAATCCTTACATTATAGGAGTTTTGTGCAAATTAACTATGATATATGTAAAGCTGTTAGTCTAGTTAGTGATACCATAGTTGTGCTTAATAAGGAATAATTATGATAACATTAATATTTCATTGTGAATTTTTCACTATGAAGATAGCTATATATTTATAAATCTTTATATATGTAAATATAGAAGAAAGCACACACTCTGAAACTTACTACCTCAAGAAGGCTTCCATTAAAGTTTTTTTCATTAAAGTTTTAATAACTATCTTTTCATGTATCTCTTTCTGCATAGCATATACTATACATATATATGTATATACATATATATACACATATACATATGTATCTATATATATCCTTTTATAAAAGTGAGCTCCCATAATACATCACTTTTTAAGATAAGAATATTTAAAAAAATAATTTTTTTGTGTGTTCTTTCTTCCTCTCTCTTCAACTCCCTGCCCTCCACCAAGAAAGTAACCAGTATTAACATCCAGGCTTTTATCCTTTCACATTCTTCTCAGTGTTCATATAACATATACATAAGAGCATGTGCATGCACACACACAACACTCAAGACACATCGGGATTAATTCTATATATGCAACTCTGCATTTTGTCTTTTGACAAACAAATTTTGGAACTCTATCCAAGATTCATTATTTTTAAGGGCCACATAATGTTCATGGTGTGTTCATAATAGTTATTAAAATATTCATTCTTGGGGCACCTGGGTGGTTCTTTTGGTTGAGCGTCTGCCTTTGGCTCAGGTCCTGATCTCAGGGTCCTGGGATCCAGCCCCATGGCGGGCTCCTTCCTCAGCGGGAAGTCTGCTTCTCCCTCTCTCCCTCCCACTCCTGCTCTCTCTCTCTCTCTCACTCTCTCTTTCTCAAATAAATAAAATCTTGAAAAAATATTCACTCTATCTTCTTGACTTTATAAATTGTGCTGAAATAAACGTCTTTGTACCAGATGTCCCTTAAAAAATTTTTCACTTTTACTAGCTTTCCCTTCAATTCCTAGATTTTCATTAATTAATTAAACATTTTATGTTCTATTATTAAACTTTTTTTTTTAAGATTTTATTTATTTGACAGAGAGAGAAACAGTGAGAGAGGGAGCACAAGCAGGGGGCATGGGAGAGGGAGAAGCAGGCTTCCCGCCGAGCAGGGAGCCCGATGCGGGACTCGTCCCAGGACCCTGGGATCCTGACCTGAGTGGAAGGCAGACACTTAACGACTGAGCCACTAGGCGCCCTTATTATTAAACTTTTTAATAGTATGACTATTTGACTTAGATATTACATATTTTCACTTATATTGTAACCGCTGTATTATTTTACATTATTTATATGTTTATATTCATGTATACATATATGGGTGTATATATACATATATGTATAGAGTGAAAACTCATGAAAAAATTTCTCTCTCCCATTATTTCCTTTTCTAGTCATCTTTCCCATCTTAAATTCTCTGTTTTGATTCAGTAATTGTTTGGTTAGCTAAGCATTTTCCTTATACAGAGTGTGTGGATGATATATACTTGGAATTAAAAAAAAAATATTTTGACAGATGAGCCAAATCTTCAGGTATAACATTTGGGTACCTTTTCTCTCAGTAGCTTATACATGGCTCTTCTATCTTCAAGTATCAAATTCCTGCCTCATACTTTTCTTTTGTAAATACTTTTAATTTCTTACTTTCTACTGGATTTTGTAAGGTACTTCTCTTTATCCTTCAGGTTCAGGAAATTTACCAGGGTACACTTAAGTGAGCATCTTCTCTCATTAAACCTAACCAGAATTCAATTGAGTCTGTTTAATAATCAGACCCAAGTCTTTCTTTCCATAAGGAAAATATTTTGCTATTGTTTAATCATCCTCTCTTTTCCAACATTTCCGTTCTTTTACTCTGGTAATCTTTGTATTCGTTTCTTGGGTTTTCAAATCTTATCTCTACTGCTTTTATTATTCTTTCTCCTGGAATTGCCATCTATTTTTTTTTTTATATCTGTATTTTGAAGTATGTTTTCTCTTGACTTTTGGAGGCATTAATTCAGGTCCAAGTAATGAAGATTTTCTAGGTCAAAAATTCTTTGCTGTGGCTATTTGGGGTCTCTACTGATTCCATACAAATTTTAGGATTGTACTAGCTCTGCGAAAAATGCTGTTTATATATATATATATATATATATATATATATATATATATATATATATATATATATATATATATATATTTAAGTTTTTATTTAAATTCTAGTTACTTAACATATACTACAATATTGGTTTCAGAAGTAGACCTCAGTGATTCATCACTGACATACAATGTAGTGCTCTACACAGTAAGTACCCTTTATAATAACCACTACCCATTTAGCCCATCCCCTACCCACCTCCATCAACCTTCAGTTTGTTCTCTATCATTAAGGGTCTCTTATGGTTTGTTGCCCTCTCTCTCTGTCTGCCCCCATATGTTCATCTGTTTAGTTTATTAAATTCCACAAATGAGTGGAATCATATGGCATTTGTCTTTCTCTGACTGATTTGTTTCGCTTCCCATAATATACTCTAGCTCCATCTACATTGTTGCAAAGGGCAGGATTTCATTCTTTTTGATGGCTGGGTAATATTCCATTGTGTATATACATATACCACTTCTTTTTTATCCATTCATCAGTTGATGGACATTTGGCCTCTTTCTATAATTTGGCTATTGTTGATAATGCCGCTATAAACATGAGGATACATGTGCCCTTGTGAATCAGTATTTTTGGTGTCTTTTGGGTAAATACCTACTAGTATAATTGCTGGGTCATAGGGTAGTTCTCTTTTAACTTTTTGAGGAACCTCAAAAATACTGTTTCCCAGAGTGGCTGTACCAGGTTGCATTCCCACCAACAGTGTAAGAGGGTTCCCCTTTCCCTGCATCCTCACCAACATCTGTTGTTTCCTATGTTGTTAACTTTAGCCATTCTGATAAGGATGAGGTGGTACCTCATTGTTGTTTTGATTTGCATTACCCTGATGATGAGTAATGTTGAGCATCTTTTCATGTGTCTGTTAGCCATCTGGATGCCTTCTTGGGAGAAATGTCTGTTCCTGTCTTCTGCCCATTTCTTAACTGGATTATTTGTCTTTTGGATGTTGAGTTTGATAAGTTCTTTATAGATTTGGATTCTAACCCTTTATCAGATATATCATTTGCAAATATCTTCTCCCATTCCATTGGCTGTCTTTTAGTTTTGTTGATTGTATCCTCTGCTGTGCAGAAGCTTTTTATTTTGATCAAGTCCCCATAGTTCATTTTTGCTTTTGTTTCCCTTGCCTGGGAAGACGTGTCTAGTAAGAATTTGCTAGGACCAAGTCAAAGAGGTTGTTGCCTCTGTTCTCCTCTAGGATTTTGATGGATTCCGGTCTCACATTTAGGTCTTTCATCCATTTTGAATTTATTTTTGTGTATGGTGTAAGAAAGTGGTCCAGTTTCATTCTTCTGCATGTTGCTATGCAGTTTTCCCAACACCATTTGTTGAAGAGACTGTCTTTTTTTTCCATTGGATATTCCTTCCTGCTTTGTCAAAGATCAGGTGACCATAGAGTTGTGGGTCCATTTCTGGGTTCTCTATTCTGTTCCATTGATCTATGTGTCTGTTTTTGTGCCAGTACCATACTGTCTTGATGACGACAGCTTTGTAATACAGCTAGAGGTCCGGAATCATGATGTCCCCAACTTTGCTTTTCCTTTTCAAGATTACTTTGGCTATTCGGGGTCTTTTGAGGTTCCATACAAATTTTAGGATTGTTTTTTCTAGCTCTGTGAAAAATGCTGGTGTTACTTTGATAGGGATTGCATTAAATGTGTAGATTGCTTTGGGTAGTATAGACACTGTAACAATGTTTGACCTTCCAATCCATGAGCATGGAATTTTTTTCCATTTCTTTGTGTCCTCTTCAATACTTTTCAGAGTACAGATATCTTATGTCTTTGGTTAGGTCTATTCCTAGGTATCTTACTTGTTTTGGCATAGTTGTAAATGGGATCGATTCCCTGATTTATCTTTCTGCTGCTTCATTAGTGATGTATAAAAATGCAACAGATTTCTGTACATTGATTTTGTATCCTGTGACTTTACTGAATTTGTGTATCAGTTCTAATAGTTTTTGGTGGAGTCTTTTGGGTTTGCAACATAGAGTATCATGTCATCTGCGAATGGTGAAAGTCTGACTTCTTCCTTGCTGATTTGGATGCCTTTTATTTCTTTTTGTTGTCTGACTGCTATGGCTAGGACTTCCAGTACTATGTTAAATAGCAATGGTTTGAGTGGACCTCCCTATCGTGTTCCTGACTGTAGAGGAAAAGCTCTCAGTTTTTCCCCACTGAGGATGATATTAGCTGTTGGTCTTTCATATATGGCCTTTATGATGTTGAGATATGTTCCCTCTATCCCTACTTTGTTGAGGACTTTTATTATTATTTTTTATTAACACATAATGTATTATTTGTTTCAGTGGTACAGGTCTGTGATTCATCAGTCTTACACAATTCACAGAGCTCACCATAGCACATACCCTCCCCAATGTCTATCACCCAGCCACCCCGTCTCTCCCACCCCCTCCACTCCAGCAACCCTCAGTTTGTTTCCTGAGATTAAGAGTCTCTTATGGTTTGTCTCCTCTCTGGTTTCATCTTATTTCATTTTTCCCTCCCTTCCCCTATGATCCTCTGTCTTGTTTCACAAATTCTTCATATCATTGAGATCATATGATAATTGTCTTTCTCTGATTGACTTATTTCACTAAGCATAATACCCTCTAGTTCCATCCACATCATTGCAAATGGCAAGATTTCGGTTTGTTGATGGCTACATAATATTCCATTATATATATATGTATATATCCATAATATTCTCTCTCTCTATATATATATCTCCATTCATCTGTTGATGGACATCTAGGCTTTTTCCATAGTTTGGGTATTGTGGACATTGTTGCTATAAACATTGGTGTGTACATGCCTGTTTGGATCACTACATTTGTATCTTTGGGGTAAATACCCAGTAGTGCAATTGCTGGGTTGTAAGGTAGCTCTATTTTCAACTTTTTGAGGAACCTCCATACTGTTTTCCAGAGTGGCTGCGCCAGCTTGCATTCCCACCAACAATGTAGGAGGGTTCCCCTTTCTCCTCATCCTCACCAATATCTGTCATTTTCTGACTTGTTAATTTTAGCCATTCTGACTGGTGTGAGGTGGTATCTCATTGAGGATTTGATTCGGATTTCCCTGATGCTGAGTGATGTTGAGCACTTTTTCATGTGTCTATTGGCCATTTGGATGTCTTCTTTGCAGAAATGTCTTCTGCCCATTTCTTGATTGGATTATTTGTTCTTTGGGTGTTGAGTTTGAGAAGTTCTGTACACATTTTGGATACCAGCCCTTTATCTGATATGTCATTCACAAATATCTTCTCCCATTCTGTTGGTTGTCTTTTGGTTTTGTTGACTGTTTCCTTTGCTGTGCAAAGCTTTTTATCTTGATCAAGTCCCAATAGTTCATTTTTGCCCTTGCTTCCTTTGCCTTTGGTGATGTTTCTAGGAAGAAGTTGCTGCAGCTGAGGTCGAAGAGGTTGCTGCCTATGTTCTCCTCAAGGATTTTGATGGATTCCTGTCTCACATTTAGGTCTTTCATCCACTTTGAGTCTATTTTTGTGTGTAGTGTAAGGAAATCATCCACTTTGATTCTTCTGCATATGGCTGTCCAATTTTCCCAACACCATTTATTGAAGAGACTGTCTTTTTTCCATTGGACATTCTTTCCTGCTTTGTCGAAGATTAGTTGACCATAGAATTGAGGGTCTGTTTCTGGGCTCTCTATTCTGTTCCACTGATCTTTGTGTCTTTTTTGTGCCAGTACCATACTGTCTTGATGATGACAGCTTTGTAATAGAGGTTGAAGTCTGGAATTGTGATGCCACCAGCTTTGGTTTTCTTTTTCAACATTCCTCTGGCTATTTGGGGTCTTTTCTGGTTCCATACAAATTTTAGGATTATTTGTTTCATTTCTTTGAAAAAAGTTCATGGTATTTTGATAGGGATTGCATTAAATGTGTAGATTGCTCTAGGTAGCATAGACATTTTCACAATATTTGTTCTTCCAATCCATGAGCATGGAATGTTTTCCATTTCTTTGTGTCTTCCTCAATTTCTTTCATGAGTATTCTCTAGTTTTCTGAGTATAGATTCTTTCCCTCTTTGGTTAGATTTATTCCTAGTTATTTTATGGTTTGGGTGCAATTGTAAATGGAATTGCCTCCTTATATCTCTTTCTTCTGCCTTGTTGTTGGTGTATAGAAATGCCACTGATTTCTGCACATTGATTTTATATCCTGCCACTTTACTGAATTCCTGTATGAGTTCTAGCAGTTTTGGGGTGGAGTCTTTTGGGTTTTCCACATAAAGTATCATATCATCTGCAAAGAGTGAGAGTTTGACTTCTTCTTTTCCGATTCAGATGCCTTTGATTTCTTTTTGTTGTCTGCTTGCTGAGACTAGGTCTTCTAGTACTATGTTGAATAGCAGTGGTGATAGTGGACATCCCTGCCATGTTCCTGACCTTAGGGGAAAGCTCTCAATTTTTCCCTATTGAAAATGATATTCGCTGTGGGTTTTTCATAGATGGTTTTTATGATATTGAGGTATGTATCCTCTCTCCCTACACTGTGAAGAGTTTTAATCAAGAAAGAATGCTGTACTTTGTCAAATGTTTTTTCTGCATCTATTGAGAGTATCAGATGGTTCTTGTTCTTTCTTTTATTAATGTATTGTATCACATTGATTGATTTGAGGATGTTGAACCAACCTTGCAGCCCAGGAATAAATCCCACTTGGTCGTGGTGAATAATCCTTTTACTGTTGGATCCTATTGGCTAGTGTTTTGGTGAGCATTTTTGCATCCATATTCATCAGGAATATTGGTCTGTAATTCTTTTTCATGGGGTCTTTGTCTGGTTTTGGGATCAAGGTAATGGTGGCCTCATAAAATGAGTTTGGAAGTTTTCCTTCCATTTCTATTATTTGGAACAGTTTCAGAAGAATAGGTATTAATTTTTCTTTAAATGTTTGGTAGAATTCCCCTGGGAAACCATCTGACCCTGGACTCTTGTTTGTTGGGAGATTTTTGGTTACTGCTTCAATTTCCTTAGTGGTTATGTGTCTGTTCAGGTTTTCTATTTCTTCCTGATTCAGTTTTGATAGTTGATACATTTCTAGGAATGCATCCATTTCTTCCAGATTGTCTAATTTGCTGGCATATAGTTGCTCATAATATGTTCTTATAATTGTTTGTATTTCTTTTTTTAATGTTGGTTGTGATCTCTCCTCTTTCCTTCATAATTTTATTTATTTGGGTCATTTTTCTTTTTGATAAGTCTGGCCAGGGGTTTATCAATCTTATTAATTCTCTCCAAGAACCAGCTCCTTCCAAGATGTCCATCGACAGATGAATGGATAAAGAAGATGTGGTATATATATACAATGGAATATTATGCAGCCATCAAAAGGAATGAGGTCTTGCCATTTGCAATGACGTGGATGGAATTGGAGGGTATTATGTTGAGTGAAATAAGTCAAACAGAGAAAGACGTATCATATGATCTCACTGATAGGAATTCTTAATTGCAGGAAACAAACTGAGGGTTGCTGGATTGGGGGGTGGGGTGGGAGGGATGGGGTGACTGGGTGATAGACACTAGGGAGGGTATGTGCTCTGGTAAGCACTGTGAATTGTGCAAGACTGTTGAATCTCAGATCTGTACCTCTGAAACAAATAATGCAATATATGTTAAAAAAAAAAGAAGAAGAAGAAGGTAGCGGGTGGGGAAGAATGAAGCGGGGGAAATCGGAGGGGTAGACGAACCATGAGAGGCGATGGACTCTGAAAAACAAACTGAGGGTTCTAGAGGGGAGGGGGGTGGGAGGATGGGTTAGCCTGATGGTGGGTATTGAGGAGGGCACATTCTGCATGGAGCACTGGGTGTTATGCATAAACAATGAATCATGGAACACTTCATCTAAAACTATTGATGTAATGTATGGGGATTAACATAAGAATAAAAATAAAATTAAAAAAAAAAAAAACCCAGCTCCTAGTTTCATTGATCTGTTCTACTGTTCTTTGGTTTCTATTTCATTGATTTCTGCTCTGATCTTTATTATTTCTTTTCTCCTGCTGGGTTTAGGCTTTATTTGCTGTTGTTTCTCCAGCTCCTTTAGGTGTAGGGTTAGGTTGTGTATTTGAGACCTTTCTTGTTTCTTGAGAAAGGCTTGTATTGCTATATACTTTCCTCTTAGGACCGCCTTTGCTGCATCCCAAAGATTTTGAACAGTTGTGTTTTCATTTTCATTTGTTTCCATGAATTTTTAAATTCTTCTTTAATTTCCTGGTTGACGCATTCATTCTTTAGTAGGATGCTCCTTAGCCTCCATGTATTTGACTTCTTTCCTACTTTCCTCTTGTGACTGAGTTCTAGTTTCAAAGCATTGTTGTCTGAAAATATGCAGGGAATGATCCCAGTCTTTTCATACTGGTTGAGACCTAATTTGTGACTCAGAATGTGATCTATTCTGGAGAGTGTTCCATGTTCACTAGAGAAGAATGTTTATTCTGTTGCTTTAGGATGGAATGTTCTGAATATATCTGTGAAGTCCATTTGGTCCAGTGTGTCATTTAAAGTCTTTATTTCCTTGTTGATCTTTTGCTTAGATGATCTGTCCATTTCAGTGAGGGGGATGTTAAAGTCCCCTACTATTATTGTATTGTTGTCGATGTGTTTCTTTGCTTTTGTTATTAATTGGCTTATATAGTTGGCTGCTCCCATGTTAGGGGCATAGATATTTACAACTGTTAGATCTTCTTGTTGGATAGACCCTTTAAGTAGGATATAGTGTCCTTCCTCATCTCTTATTATAGTCTTTGGTTTAAAATCTAATTTGTCTGATGTAAGGATTGCCACCCCAGCTTTCTTTTGGTGTCCCTTAGCATGGTAAATGGTTTTCCACCCCCTCACTTTCAATCTGGAGGTGTCTTTGGGTCTAAAATGAGTCTCTTCCAGACAGTGTATTGATGGGTCTTATGTTTTTATCCAATCTGATACCCTGTGTCTTTTGATTGGGGCATTTAGGCCATTTACATTCAAGGTAACTATTAAAAGATATGAATTTAGTGCCATTGTATTGCCTGTAATGTGGCTGTAACTGTATATTGTCTCTGTTCCTTTCTGGTCTATGTTACTTTTAGGCTCTCTCTTTGCTTAGAGGAACTCTTTCAATATTTCTTGTAGGGCTGGTTTGGTGTTTGCAAATTCCTTTAGGTTTTGTTTGTCCTGGAAGCTTTTTATCTCCCCGTTTATTTTCAATGACAGCCTTGCTGGATAGAGTATTCTTGGCTGCATATTTTCCTTAGTGCTCTGCATATATCATGCCAGTCCTGTCTGGCCTGCCAGGTCTCTGTGGATAGGTCTGCTGCCAGTCTAATGTTTCTACCATTGTAGGTTACAGATCTCTTGTCCCAAGCTGCTTTCAGGATTTTCTCTTTGTCTCTGAGACTTGTAAGTTTTACTATTAGATGTTGGGGTGTTGACCTATTTTTACTGATTTTGAGGGGGGTTCTCTGTGCCTCCTGGATTTTGATGCCTGTTTCCTTCCCAAAATTTGGGAAGTTCTCTGCTATAATTTACTCCAATATACCTTCTGCCCCCCTCTCTCTCTCTTCTTCTTCTGGGATCCCAATTGTTTTAATATTGTTTTGTCTTATGGTATCACTTACCTCTTGAATTCTCCTGTCATGATCCAGTAGTTATTTATCTCTCTTTTTCTCAGCTTCTTTATTCTCCATCCTTTGATCTTCTATATCACTAATTCTCTCTTCTGCCTCATTTATCCTAGCAGTTAGAGCCTCCATTTTTGATTGCACCTCATTAATAACCTTTTTGATTTCGACTTGGTTAGATTTTAGTTCTTTTATTTCTCCAGAAAGGGATTCTCTAGTATCTTCTATGCTTTTTTCCAAGCCCAGCTAATATCTTTATTATCATCATTCTGAACTCTAGTTCCGACATCTTACTAATGTCCGTATTGATTAGGTCCCTGGAAGTCAGTACTGCCTCTTGGTTTTTGTTTTTTTCTTTTTTTTTGAGGTGAGTTTTTCCATCTCGTCATTTTGTCCAGAGAAGAATAGATGAATGAGAGAACAAAATGCTAAAAGAGCAACAATGACCCCAGAAAAATATACACTAAACAAATCAGAGACCCGAAACTGGGGGTAAAAGAAAAGAAAAAAAGAATATGATCAGGGTGGTGAATAGAACAGAGCCACACACTAGATTTTGGGTGTATTTTGGTCTGTTAGAAGAAACTGCCTCCCAAAATTTTAAAGAAAGAAAAACTTATATATATACAAAAATAAGCATAAATACAATGAAGGGATGGAATATGACTGTAATGATGAAAATGAAAAAAGATTTAAAAAAAGGAATTGATAAGATAAGAAGTTGGTTGAAAACAGAAAGATAAAAAATTTAAAAAAAAAGAGAGAGAATGTGATCAGGCAGGAGACTAGAACAAAGCCATACACTAGATTTAGGGTATATTTTGGTCTGTTAGAAGAAACTGTATCCCAAAATTTTAAAGAAAGAAAAACTTCTATATATACAAAAATAAGGTTAAATACAATGAAGGGATAGAATATGAGTGTAAAAAGGCAAACTAAAAAAGATTTAAAAAAAAATATCAACCAACTGATAATTGGTTGAAAAAAGAATGAAGAAAAATTAACAAAAAAATAGAAAACGAAAAAAAATAAAAAAAATTAACTTTGAAAGACTAAAGAATCATGGGGAAAAAGCATGAATTCTATGTGCTGTATTCCCCTAGTGCTGGAGTTTTGCAGTTCTCGTTGATTGGTAAACTTGATCTTGACTGAATGTTCTTGCTGATCTTCTGGGGGAGGGGCCTGTTGCAGTGATTCTCAAATGTCTCTGCCACCAGGTGCCCCAGGCAGAATTGCACTACCCTTGCCAGCGGCCAGGCTAAGTAATCTGATGGGGTTTGCTCTCCATAGGTAGCTTTTGCTCCCTGAAAGATTTCTGTACAGCTTTAGAGGACAAGAATAAAAATGGTGGTCTCCCAATCTCTGGCCCTGGAGGGGCTGAAAGCTTGGGGCCCCACTCCTCAGTGAGCCTTCAGAGAAAAGCAGTCAATCACTCCTGACTCCCTGGTCTCTGGCTGCACTCCGTGCTCACCTGGCCTGTGACCAAGCATTTCTATCTCAGGCACACGACCCTGTTTGGAGTCTCCCAACCCAGCAGATTCCTGCAGTGTCCTGTCGTGCCACTCCTCCCGGGGGAGGATGGGGATTCTCCCCGGATCTGCCACTTGTTTAGTCCCTGCTTGAAGAGTAGTAGCCCAATTGTGCCGTGAATCATGGTTTATTGCAACCCCCAGCTGAGAGCCCACTCCTGGGCTCTGTCTTTGCAGCCAGCTTCCCTGCTCTGATACCTGGGAGCTCTGCCACACTCAGGTACCCTGGTCTTTCTGTGACCCCAAGGGTCCTGAGACCACACTGTCCCAGTGAGGGTTCCACCCCCCTGCTTAGCCACTGGAGCAACATCCCTCAGCAGAGCAGACTTCTAAAAGTTCTGATTTTGTGCTCTACTGCTCTATCACTTGCTGGTAGCCAGCTGACAGAGGCTCCCTCCCCCCATGGTCTATCTTTCCAAATATTGCCTCCAATTCACTTCTTCACATGTTCTACCTTCCAGAAAGTGGTCACTTTTCTGTTCATAGAATTGCTGCTATTCTTTTCTTTGACCTCCTGTTGAGTTTGTAGGTGTTCAGAATGGTTTGATAACTATCTAGCCGAATTCCTGGGACCAGACAAAACTTAGGTTTCCTACTCCCCTTCCATCTTGCTCTTCCAACCTTGTTGAGGGTTTTTGTCAGGAGTAGATGCTGTATTTTGTCAAATGCTTTTTGTGCATTTTTGAGAGTATCATATGGTTCTTATCCTTTTTTTTTTTTAAATTAATGTGGTATATCACATTGATCTATTTGTGAATATTGAACAACCCTGCAGCCCAGGAATAAATCCCACTTGATTGTAGTGAATAATTCTTTTAATGTACTGTTGGATTTGAATTGCTAGGATCTTGTTGAGAATTTCTACATCTATGTTCATCAGGGATATTGGCCTGTAATTCTCCTTTTTAGTGATGTCTTTGGTTTTGCAATCAAGGTAATGCTGGCCTCGTAGAATGAGTTTACAAGTTTTCCTTCCTTTTCTGTTTTTTTGGAACAATTTGAGAAGAGTAAGTATTAACTCTTCTTTAAATGTCTGGTAGAATTCCCCTGCGAAGCCATCAGGCACTGGACTTTTGTTTTTTTGGGAGATTTTTGATTACTGTTACAATTTCCCTGCGGTTTATAGGTCTGTTCAAATTTTCTCTTTCTTCCCATTTCACTTTTGGTAGTTTGCATCTTTCTAGATACAATGGATACAAATCTAGATACAAATTTCTCAAAATCCGTCCATTTGTTCCAGATTGCCCAGTTTGTTGGCATATAATTTTTCATAATAGTCTCTTATGATTATTTGCATTTATGTGGTATTGGTTATGATCCATCCTCTTTCATTTGTGATTTTTTTTATTTGGGTCCTTTCTCTTTTCTTTTTGATAAGTCTGGCTAGGGGTTTGTCAATTTTATTAATTCTTTCAAAGAACCAGCTTTTAGTTACATTGATCTGTTCTACTGGTTTTTGTTGTTGTTGTTGTTGTTGTTTGTTTGTTTGTTTCCATATCATTTATTTCTGCTCTAATCTTCATTAGTTCCCTTCTTCTGCTGGCTATAGGTTTTTTTGCTGTTCCTTTTCTAACTCCTTTAGGTATAGGGTTAGGTTGTATATTTGAACCTTTTCTTGCTTCTTGAGGTAGGTCTGTATTACTATATACTTAACTCTTAGGACTGCCTTTGTTGTATCCCAAAGGTTTGGACTGTCATGTTTTCTTTTTCATTTGCTTCCATGTACTTTTTAATTTCTTCTTTAATTTCCTGGTTAACACATTCATTCTTTAGTTGGATGTTCTTTAACCTCCATGTATTTGTGGTCCTTCCAAATTTTTTCTTGTGGTTGACTTCTAGTTTCATAGCATTGTGGTCTGAAAAGATGCATAGTATGATCTCAGTCTTTTTGCATTTGTTGAGGGCTGATTTGTGACCCAGTATGTGATCTATTGTGGAGAATGTTCCATGCACACTCAAAAAGAATGTGTATTCTGCTGCTTTAGGCTGAAATGTTCTGAATATATCTGTTAAGTCCATCTGGTCCAATGTGTCATTCAAAGCCATTGTTTTCTTGTTGACTTTCTGCTTAGATGATCTCTCCATTGCTATAAGTGGGGTGTTAAATTTCCCTACTATTATTGTATTGTTATCAATGAGTTTCTTTATGTTTATTATTAATTGATTTATATATTTGGCTACTCCCAAGTTGGGGGCATAAATATTTACAATTGCTAGATCTTCTTGATGGATATACCCCTTAATTATGATCGAATGCCCTTCATCATCTCTTGTTACAGCCTTTGGTTTAAAATCTACTTTGTCTGATATAACAATGGCAACTCTGGCTTTCTTTTGGCATCTGTTAGCATGGTAGATGGTTCTCCATCCCTTCATTTTCAATCTGCAGTGTCTTTAGGTCTAAAATGAGTGTCTGGTAGGCAGCATATAGATTGATCTTTTATTTTTTTAATCCATTCTGCTACCCTATGGCTTTTGATTGGAGCATGTAGTCCATTTATATTCAGAGTGATTATTGAAAGATATGAATTTAGTGCCATTGTGTTACTTGTAGAGTTGGTGTTTCAGGTGATGTTTTCTGTCCCTTTCTAATCTTTGTTCCTTTTGGTCTTTTTCTCCCCACTCAAAGAGGCCTTTTAATATTTCTTGCAAGGCTTGTTCAGTGGTCATAGACTCGTTTAGTTTTTGTTTGTCTGGGAAACTCTCTCTCTCCTATTCTGAATGACAGCCTTGCTGGATAAATGATTCTTGGCTGCATATTTTTCTCATTTAGCATATTGACTATTTCCTTCCACTAACTTCTGGACTGCCAAGTCTCTGTGAACAGATCTGCTGAGCATCTAATCTGTCTTTCCTTGTAGGTTGGGGACTTTTTTTTTTTTCCCCTTGCTGCTTTCAGGATTCTTTTCTTGTCTCTGTATTTTGTGAATTTGTCTATAACATACCTTGGCGATGGTCAGCTTTTCTTGAATTTAATGGGAGTTCTCTGTGCTTCTTGGATTTCATTGTCTTTGTCCTTCCCCAGATTAGGGAAGCTTTCAGCTGTAATTTGCCCAAGTAAAACTTCTGCCCCTTTATGTCTCTCTTCATCTTCTGGGTCTCCTATGATATGAATGTTATTACGTTTTAATAAATTGCTGAGTTCTCAAAGTCTACCTTTGTGATCCATTACCTTTCTTTTCCTCTTCTTTTCAGCTTCATTATTTTCCATAATTTTATCTTCTATAACAGTGATTATTTCCTCTGCTTCGTCCATACCCATTGTTATGGCATTCACTTAGGTCACATCTCAGTTATAGCATTTTTAATTTTGGCCTGACTAGATTTTAGTTTAGTTTTTTTTTTTTTTTTTAATCTCTGTAGTAAGGGATTCTCTAGTGTCTTCAATGCTTTTTTGAAGCCCAGCCAGTATCCTTATAATTGTTTCAAATTCTAGTTCAAACATCTTACTTATGTCTGTATTGATTAAATCCCCAGCTGTTAGTCTACTTCCTGTTCTTTCTTTTGGGGTGAATTTCTCCATCTTGTCATTTTTTTCCAGGAAAAAAAAAAAAAGAAAAGTAGATCCTGGGTGTGTTTTGGTCTGCTTTTTAAAAGAGGCTAGACCAAAAATAAAATAAAATAAATAAAAAATATAAAGATAAAAATTTAAAAATTATAAAGAATTTAAAAAGGACTTAAAAAACATTGAAAAAATAAAAAATAAAAATAAAAAGGGAGCTTGATCCTGTTTCCCCTAGAGCTGAAGCTTTGCAACACTTTATGATCAGTAGACTTGGTGCATGTGAGGGGTTTGTGCTGGTCTTCTGGTGGAGAGGCCTGATGCACTGATTCTCAGGTGGACTTGCCTTAGTTGAGATGCGCTTGCAGGGTGCAGGGGGTCGAGGCTTTGTGTAATTGGCTCTGGCTTCCACTAGGTTGTGCTGTTTTGCTCCCTGAAGACTTTCAGCACTGAGGGGTAGTAGGGTGAAAATGTTGGTACCCCACTCTCTGTTCCTGGATCTAAGAATTCACACCCACCATTCTTCAGGAAGAGTAAACAGTCACCCCTTTTGTGTCCCTGGCTTCCATCTGATCCCTGCCTTCACCCTGCCTATATCCAAGCTGTTTTATCTCAAGTTCCCTGCTGGGCTTCAGAACTCCAAAGTTTAGACTCCAGTGGCACAGACCCATGCTGATCCTCTGCAGGAAGTTCTTGCCACACTTCTGCTGTTTGTCAGCCCATGCTAGGAAAGCAACCACACGACTGCAGTGGTTCAGAGTTTATGGCAAGGTGGAGTAGAGAACCAGCATCCAGGCTAGCTGCCCTCATCAGGAGTCCCCACTCCTATGCCTGGGAAGAGTGTAGCATGTTGGCACCCGTTCTTCTTGGGACCTAGGGTATCATCAGACCACACAGTCCACTCTTGGGTCTCCCCCCTCGGTCCCCACTGGACCACCTTTAAGCCAGGCATGACCTGGTGGTGGTGGACTTCAAAAACTTCAGGTTTTGTGCTCTGCTACTTAAAATACCTTGCGCTAGTCTCCATAAGCAGGGCTCCCTCCCCGCTGCCTTACCCACAGTTCTTATCTCCCTCAAATCAACTTTCCACACCTCCTACCTTCCCAAAGGTGGTCACTTTTCTACTTGTAGACTTGTAGTTTTGTTCTCTCAGTCCTCAGATTGACTTTTTGGGTGTTCAGAATGATTTGATAACTATCTGGCTGTGTTCAAGGGATGAAAGAAGGTTAGGGTCCCCCTATTCCTCTGCCATCTTAACTCCTCAATAATATTTTTGTATATCATATTATATATATTTTTTCATAGTTCATTTTAATAATTCCATTCCACATACATAATATATATAATTCAATAGTATATCTATAATATATTTTAATATTATATACAATTTTACAGTATATATATTAAATACATGTTTTATATTGTTATATAAACTAATATATATAATACATTTTATGTATATATATAGATATCTAGGTATTTTTCTATATATATAATGTATTACTTTCAGGTGTGTCTTTGTGTATATGCCATACTAAGGAATTTTATACATATATATATATATATACACACACACATACATACTCATCTTGTGTGCATATATGTGCATTTTTGTGTACTCAGATATTAATTTTCTATTTTTGCCTCTTGAAAGAAATGATAGAGGCCTCTAACTAGTGGAACTAAAGCACTAGTGTCTTTCCTAGGCCAGACTGAAATGACCTTCTCCCTTGTTCTGTTTGTTTTGTCCTACATCTGTCTTCTCTGCACCACCACTTTCTTATTTCTTGGGTTTTATTTACAGAAACATTTTAGTCTTATCCTCTACACTTTCCTTATATACTTGCTCAAATTTTCCTTTAAGTGCATTCTTTGTGATTTTACTAAGGAGGCTTTATGTCTTATTAACAATTTGCTCAAAATTGCTTCCTGCCTGCTTTTCCTACCAACCCTGGAATGACTGAATTCAGTGCAGCTCAGCAACTTGCTACTCAAGCACTTCATATCTTTGTGGTATGTTCTGCTCTGGGTTGAGAAGGTTACTTTAATCTCCTGTTGACAGAAAATATAGTCTCTTCCTGATTTGAGTCTGAGCTGAAAACAAGTTCCTCTTTGAGTAGAAGCAAGGACACTTAGAAATATCTTGCATGACAGCATTAAATAGCTCCCTTTCTCAGGCTTTCCCTGCTAGATAAGGGTTTTTTCTATTTAACTTTTTTTATCCCACTACTTTATGAGCTATATATATAGAGAGAGGTTGGCCAAGGTCCACTGAAATCAGAGTAGAATTCAGACAATTTTTTTGACTGTCTGCTAACATAACCTTAAATGATTGACTTGTCATATTATATAAAGTCCAAATTAGACTACAGAACAGCTATTTAAATTCTTTCATACCTGATAAACTTTAAATTTCTTCTACAATAGGATTTTTAAAGCATTTGAATTTAAGCCATGAATTCTTTTTTTTAAAATTTAAATTCAATTCAGTTAACATATAGTTTATTATTAGTTGCAGGGGTAGAATTTAGTGATTCATCAGTTGCATATAACACCCAGTGCTCATTGCATCAAGTGCCCTCCTTAATGCCTATCACCAAACCACCCCATCCCCTCACCAACCTCCCCTCCAGCAACTGTCAGTTTGTTTCCTACAGTTAAGAGTCTCTTATGATTTGCCGCCCTCTCTGATTTTATCTTACTTTATTTTTCTTTCCCTGCCCCTATGTTGATCTGTCTTGTTTCTTAAATTCCACATATGAGTGAAATCATGGAATTTGTGTTTCTCTGACTAACTTATTTCGCTTACTGTAATACCCTCTAGTTCCATCCACGTTGTTGCAAATTGAATTTATACCATAAATACTGATCACATTTCATAGGTCATTGATCAGTCTTTTTAACTGATAAAGTAAGTCTATAATCCACTTATCACTACTAGTTAATAGGTTCAGTAGTTGTTTGACTATAACAGAATAGAAAGAAGTTTCAGTGAAAGCTTCAAGCTAGATGAAATAAAGTCAGTTCCTAGGAAACAAATTCCTTTTTGGTTAGAGTGCATCAGTCATATTTTGCACCATGGATTTCATCAATTTAAAGAACCAGGACTTAGTACATCTTGATAGTTGGCTTGGAGCCAAAAGGTCATTACATTTTCTAGGGAATTTTATATGGTCCTATTGTGAGTTTTATTTCTTGAAAAGGAATGAAGTAAGTATGTTAAAGAAAGAGCTAACAATGAACAAGAACCATGGAATGGCTGAAGCCTAAGCTTCTGAATGGGGAAGTGATTATTTCATTTCATTAACTTAAGGCACAAAAATGTGGCATATTCAGAGAGAAAGCTACAAAGTGTGTAATCAAGTTTGCAGATAGTTGAAGTTATGATTAAGATTATGATTTTCTTTGGACACATTCTCCTTTTCCTCCTTTCACTATATATACATATATATATGTGTGTGTGTGTGTACATGTGTGTATAATTATATATATATATATATATATATATGTATATTTTTTAAAGCAGTGAAAGTCCTTCTTTCAAAAGTACACATGCACCATGGAGCTAAACACAACAGTTTTGTTAAGACGATTGAAACATTTTGACAAGTTGGCACTTTGTAAAGCGTATTCTTTTCAAGTATTGCTCTGATACGAGACCGGTGGATGGTGCCAAATTTGACAAAAAATATAATAGTCACATCACTTAGGCAAGCTGGGATGGAATTTGAAACTTCTCCCAGAGTGCACATTGCTCCATATCTTCCAACAATATTATAGACTGAATTTGAACTTTTTGTTCTGACCTTCAAAGTTATATTCTACTTGTTTGCTGATCCCAACAAATTTTTACTGCTTCAAATTCTGTGACAGAATTTCTTTGACTTTAATAAAAAAAAAAAAGCTGTCTTTGGAAAGCAGTAGGGAGTCCACTTATAATCTGATTTTCACTGCTAGCTATTTTGAAACTATATAATAATAATAATAAAAATAAAGTGGCTATGGTATAGTTAATAGCTATTATATTAAGACACTATCATTTATGCAAATATTTTAGACTTTTTAATCCTACATACTAACTCTTTGAGGAAAATTTTTATCAAATTTTGCATATGTGGTAATTGGGATACGGAAATTTTAATTCACTTTTTTAAGTCCCCAAAGTAGGAAATGAAAGACTGATGTTGAAATTCCAAGGCTTATATGATATTCCTATAATTTTAAACTGCCAAGAATCTTGAAAGAGAAAAAACATGTCCAGGACTGAAAGAGTAAAAACCATATCAGACTGAAAAAGAAAAAGAAAGGTCTATGGTAAATCAGTCTCAGGAGGATAGATACAGGCAAAGCCAGGTACAAAGTTTACAAAAATCATGGTTTCTCCCAAGGTCATGCAGTAGTTGTAAAATGTAATGTCTCCCTCTTTGAGTGATTCTTTATCAATCATGGCCCAGATTTGCTCTGCTGTTCCCATGTATTACTGGGAATGCCCTATTACTTAGGTTTTCTTTCTTTATGATAGAATTGAATCCCTTGTTAATCACCTCTTCTCCTAATCCTGCATCAGAAATAGTATCCAACCCAGAATTGATCCCCTCATAATCCTTCAGCAGGAACCCAACCCTTAAAAATGATGCTGCCATCCTCTGGAAGGATATTTCTCTGATGTGTCCTTCCTTACTGCATGAATCAATAAATCTGATTTTGTCTGACTATAGTCTTGTTCCTGGGGTCTTTGGTTGATAGAATTTTTAATTATTTAATTTAACTTAATTTAAATGCTAGTCTCAGATATTTGTAGGGTTGTTCCTTTAGGTAATAGAAAATTGTGCCTCTAATATGACTATGTAGTAACTGCCAAAAGAACAGAAGAAGCTATATTGTTTTCTATGATGCTGTTCAAAGTTTGTATTGACAATATGGATGTTTTAAATTACTGTGTGGTGATGTGGGCAATTTGGGGCAGAAAACCCAATGTTCATTAGTTCATGAATTATTCTTACACTGACTTTCCCCTCTGTGTCATATAGTGCGCTAGGAGTTGGGGATACAAAACTCAGTATTTACAGAAGAGTCTAATAAATTTTTTTGGATGGAGGTATACATAATGTGTTGTGGAAGAATGCAGAAAGAGAATAATTGGTGAGGGAACCAGAGAAAGGATCTTGAAGAGGGCACAAGGCAGGATTCCTGGAGAAGATATCTCTTGATTAGAAATTTGAAAGGTTAATAGGATTTAGATAAAAGGAAAAGTAAGAGATTTGAGAAGGAATTTCCCTTCAGACATAATAATATCTATAAAGGCATGGAAGGATAAAGTGAACATTTCTAGTAAAAGGACATGATATAACTGTGGTAAACTAAGCCCACATCCTGCCATGCTTTATGCACTAATCTAAGGGGTTGGGACATTATAATGAAAACTATTTGGGGCTATTATAAATATTGCCAAGTACCCCACATTAGGTCTTTTCCAATACACACTCTACCCACAATGTATGAGGATGTGTTTCACACAGCCAGTCTTGTTAACAGAGTTTGGTACCAAATTTTGGATTTTTGCCAATCTGTTTAGGTGAAAAATGGTATATCATATATACATACACTTATCAATTGTATTTTTTAATTTAAGTCTAATTAACACACAATATTATTAGTTTCAGGTTTACAACATAGTGACTTGACCTTTGTATACATTGCAAAATGATCACCTCAGTAAGTCTAGTTATCATGTTACTGTACAAAGTTAATACAATATTATTGACTATAATCACCATGCTGTACATTACATCCCCATAGCTTATTTGTTTTATAACTGGAAATTTTTGCTTTTTGATCCTCTTCACCTATTTCACCCCCCCCCCCCACCCTACTCCAGTGACCACCAATCTGTTCTCTGTATCTATGTGTCTGGGTTCTCTTTTGTTTGTTTGTTTTGTTTTTTAGACTCTACATATAAATGAAATCATGTGGTTTTTGTCTTTGTCTGGCTTATTTCACTTAGCATAATACCCTCTAGGTCCATCCATGTAGTTGCAAATGACAAGGTCTCATTCTTTTTTATGGCTGAGTAATGTTGATATATTTATAAATATATAGTATATACATATATATATATACACATGTAGTGTATATATATGTGTGTATATATATATATATATATATATATATATATATATATATATCCCACATCTTATCTATTCATTTATTGATGGACACTTAGGTTGTTTCCACAACTTGGCTATTGTAAATAATGTTGTAGTGAACATAGAGATGCATATCTTTGCAATGTCGGTTGTATTTTGACTTTGCCTTATGGCGTCTGTATAATGTTTATTTTTGAAAACAATTTTTGCCTCAATTATCAGTCTTTCCTTTAAAACATACATTTCTGTAAGGCATGGTCATTAGGAATGCCTTCTCAATTTCAAGGCTGTACAGAGATTCTCCAGTGCTTATTCTAGTACTGTTAAAGTTTTATTCTTTATTTTAAACCCTTTGATCTATTTGAAAATTATCCTTATGCATGACATGGGATATGAACATTTTGTTTTTTTCATTTATGGATCTAGTTGAATAGTCTCCATTTATTGAATAGTCAATCATTTCCTCACTGATCAAAAATTCAAACTATATCACATATTAAATGAAATTATCTATGCCAGTACCACATCACTGTAATTATTTAGTTGTTTTAATTTAAATTGCCTACTCATTGCCCTTATTTTTCATATTTTCCTGGCTATTTTAAAATTTATTTTAACACATCTACTTATGGATTAAGTTTTCAACAAACAAACCTTTTAATATGCTTAATTTGGATTATATAAAAGTTTTAAATTACCTAGAGAAAAATCGATACCTTTTTAGGTAGATCTTTCTTATCTAAGAACAGAGAATTTCCTTTGTTAGGGCTTATTTTGTCCTTCAAAAGAGTTATATATTTTTCTTTATTTAAGTCTTACATTGTAGTTAGCCTTAGTTTTAATTTCTGTTGCCATTGTATTTGGGGTTTATTTTTCCGTTATATCTCCCAACTATTTATTGTTGGTGTATAGAAAATATATTGATATCTGCATGTAAATATATTAAACATCCACATTACTGAATTCACTTATTTCTTGTAGTATTTTTCAGTGATTATCTTGGATATTCTAAATGTACAATCATACTGTCTGCATATATTAATGATTACACATTAGGGAGATATTGAAGAAATCCCTGGAAGATACATCAATGAGCATAGAAAGATGTCAGATACAGAGAAAAGAGACAAGGATGACTCCAGTTTCATTTAACTGAGTAGCTGGTGATGTCATTCTCTGAGATAATTAAGACAAACAAAATAAAGCTCAGGCTATAGAAAGAGAAAAAGTTTGAATAGTGTTGGAGTTGTTTGTAGATGTGTTTGGTTTGAAGTGTTCATGGGATATCTAATGGGCAATTGACTTTTTAGTCTAATGTTGGCTATAAAAAGAGAAGATCAAAACAAACTCCTGGGGAGCAGGAGATGGTAGAAGAAGTGGACACTGTGGTAGACAGACTTTCATGTAGCTCCCATGATCCCCACCTCCTGGTATTCATCCCATTGTGTACTACTCTCCCCTTGAATATGGGGAGGATCTATGACTTACATCTAACCAAAAGTGACTGACTATATGTGATTACATTAAGATTGCTGCATAGCATTGGGATGCCCCATTTGCTAAGAGATTCTCTCTCTGCCTTGTTTTGAAGAAATGTTCATATTGAGGAGGACCACATGGCCAGAAATTGAGGGTAGCCTTCAGCCAGCAAAAAACAGGCCATCACTCCCTTAAACTGTTAGGAACTGAATTCTGCCAACAACCACATTAACTTGGAAGCAAATTTTTCTCCAGTTAAGCCTCCTAAGGTAGCAGCAGCATTTTGATACTTTGAAGTAGGGGACCCAGCTAAACTGTGCTCATAGTCCTGACACACAGAAACTGTGAGATAATAACTGTGTTCTTTTAAGTCACTGAGCTTGTGGTAATATTAGCTTTTGAAAAATAGATAACTAATGCAGCAACAATAAAGAGTGAAAAGGAATGGCCTGAGATAGATGGAAAATAAGTGTGGTATTCCAGATGTCAAGGGAGGATTGGATTTCAAGGATGGAAAAATTGTGCACTGTGTCAAATATCACACACAGAATCCAAGTTGGATAAACCCATATGATATGAAGAAGGGTAAGATGTGCTAATAAGAAATATGAACATTACCAAGAAAAATTATCATTAATGTGGTTTGGGAAGAAGCCTGATGAGAGTATGTTGGAAGTCAGAAAGTAGAAATAGATCTAAAGACCAAGTCAAATGATGATTTTTATAAAGCCTTTTTCAGCACTTGGCCTTATTTACAGCTAAAATTGCTGGTGATTAATTTCAGGTCAGTTGCATTCAAATAATATAGTTCCAGCTAATTTTAAGTCATTATTCAAAACCATCTCAAAAGTTATATTTTTATTACATACAGATCTGCAGTTTCAAAGGATTATTCATGTGAGATAAATGAGGTAATAATGATTATTACAGCAAAATATTATCAAATTGATAGTGTATTCAAAATAAAATCTCTAGCTGTGTTTACGTATATCTAAAACAACTGATCAGAACAACTGATTATGCAGCATCATGTAAGAAGAAAGTTGATGGTCATTTTATTGAATTAAACAACTGGTATTTGGCCACATCAATTAGTTGAGAGTTGCATTTCACAAAAAAATGTTTCTGTGCTAGCAGCACACTGTGAATCGAAATTCCAGATACTTATCAAACTAGTGTGATTATTTCCATAGAGATCAGTGGTATGATTCACTTTAAAGTTACTTTGTAGTTGAGAAGATTAATTATATAGCATATAATGAGATAAAATCATGAAGTTACAAAATTTCCAGGGTTTATTTGTTCAGAATTGGTAAAGTCTCAATGGAACAGAATGACATGTAGTAAGTTTGTGAGGTAGTAACATGAATAACTGGTTTTGAGGGAAACAGAAAAATTCTTTGGCATATGAGAAAAGTAATAATTTTCATTAAGTTTGTATCAGGTATTTGGACATCTGTATTTCACAATAGAACACTTATGTTTTCAATGGGCTACTGGTTAACAATTGAAAGTATCTGAACTTATTATAAACATTATTTGTTCTCATATTATCAAAAGTAGGAAAAACAAGAAAAATTCTCAGTATTCCCGTGGCTCTTTTTGAATATATTTGACTTATTTCATCTAGAAAGCCACTTCTTTAAACTAAAATTCATTGCAGACACAAAAAGATTTAAGATCAAGGAATCCATAGAGATGGAGAGAAATAAGAATTTTCAAACAAGCATCTTCTAAAAAGTTGAATGACCTTTTGACATGGTATTTGCCAGCTATTTTTCCACAGTAATATGGGAAGCTGAGAAATAGCAATAGCTTTGAAAACTTTCATCCTGCTTTTTAAAGCCTGCTCTGATGTTCAAGCAAATTAAATTTCTCTTTGGTGGTTTCTCTGCTGTCATTTTTCTTCATTGATAAAATATGTAAGAACTGAGCACTGGACATTAAACAGCATCCATTTATACACTGATGTCTCCATTATTCTTTGAGGTTTGGGGCATGCATTATTAAGGGGAGGGGGCTTTTTATTTCCTGCACAAAACTGGACTGCTACTTTTGGATATTTCCATCTGATATTATATAGTATCTCTGATGTCACTGACCAGTGAGTGGTATGTTAAGCCAGACATGTATCTCAGCCAGTTATCCCATCATAAAATACGGGATTTCAAGGAGAAAATACCTATTATGTGATTACTTTGAAGGTCAGAACACAATAAGAAAAAACAAAAATCAGGTCAGAAACAACTAGAAGATACAAAGGTAATTTCCTGCAAATTAAGCTGTAGTAAACAAAACTCAACTGGATAGTTTGCTTCACAACACCTTGTTAAGTGAGTCTGAATGGTTGTCAGTCCCTTGACATCTCCAGTTTAGAGTCAAGTGTCTGGATCAAATAATCTTGTTTGGATAGGCATAGACAAGGGGAGGATTACTTGGAGTTGTTTGGGAGGTATTTATACTTCAAAGTAATATATGTAAGTGCAGCTAGTGGCTTCCTCATGTGGGATCCAAATTAATACTGCAAGGGATGAGAGTAATCAGAATTGGTTGAAGTTATCCAGGTTTATACATGTCTGTGAACTTCAATAGCTGTAGGTAATAGCCCTATTTAATCCTTAGCTTCTTTTTTTTTAAATTTTATTTTATTGTGTTATGTTAGTCACCATACATCATTAGTTTTTGATGTAGTGATCCACGATCCATTGTTTTTGTATAACACCCAGTGCTCCGTGCAGTATGTGCCCTCCTTAATACCCATCACCAGGCTAACCCATCCCCCACTCCCCTCCCCTCTAAAACCCTCAGTTTGTTTCTCAGAGTCCATAGTCTCTCATGGTTCATCTCTCCCTCTGATTTTCCCCCCTTCATTTTTCCCTTCCTTCTCCTAATGTCTTCCATGCTATTTCTTAGGTTCCACAAATAAGTGAAACCATATGATAATTGACTTTCTCTGCTTGACTTAGTTCACTTAGCATAATCTCCTCCAGTCCCATCCATGTTGATGTAAAAGTTGGATATTCATCCTTTCTGATGGCTGAGTAATATTCCATTGTACATATGGACCACATCTTCTTTATCCATTCATCTGTTGAAGGGCATCTCAGCTTTTTCCACAGTTTGGCTATTGTAGACATTGCTGCTATGAACATTGGGGTGCATAGGGCCCTTCTT
The DNA here is from genome assembly GCF_029215605.1 of Mirounga angustirostris. Lineage (NCBI taxonomy): Eukaryota > Metazoa > Chordata > Mammalia > Carnivora > Phocidae > Mirounga > Mirounga angustirostris. The sequence goes on along the minus strand of NW_026991719.1, from coordinate 29,626,241 downwards.
TTCACTACATCTGTGTCTTGGGGTAAATTGCCAGCAGTGCAGTTGCTGGGTCATAGGGTAGCTCTATTTTTAATTGTTTGAGGCACACTGGTTTCCAAAGTGGCTGTACCAACCTGCATTCCCACCAACCATGTAAGAGGGTTCCCCTTTCTCCACAACCTCTCCAACATTTGTTGTTTCTTGCCTTGTCCATTTTTGCCATTCTAACTGGTGTAAGGTGGTATCTCAATGTGGTTTTGATTTGAATTTCCCTGATGGCTAATGATTTTTCATGTGTCTGTTAGCCATTTGTATATCTTCTTCAGAGAAGTGTCTGTTCATGTCTTCTGCCCATTTTTTGACTTGATTATTTGTTTTTTGGGTGTGGAGTTTGAGAAGTTCTTTATAGATCTTGGATACCAACCCTTTATCTGTAGTGTCATTTGCAAATATCATCTCCCATTCTGTGGGTTGCCTCTTTGTTTTGTTGACTGTTTCCTTTGCTGTGCAGAAGCTTTTTATCTTGATGAAGTCCCAAAAGTTCATTTTTGCTTTTGTTTCACTAGCCTTTGGAGATGTATCTTGAAAGAACTTGCTGTGAGCGATGTCAAAGAGGTTACTGTTTATGTTCTCCTCTAGGATTTTGATGGATTCCTGTCTCACATTGAGGTCTTTCATCCATTTTGAGTTTATCTTTGTGTAGGGTGTTAGAGAATGGTCGAGTTTCATTCTTCTGTATATAGCTGTCCAATTTTCCCAGCACCATTTATTGAAGAGACTGTCTTTTTTCCATTGCATATTTTTTTCCTGCTTTGTCAAAGATTATTTGACCATAGAGTTGAGGGTCCATATCTGGGCTCTCTATTCTGTTTCATTGGTCTATATGTCTGTTTTTGTGCCAGTACCATGCCGTCTTGGTGATCACTGCTTTGTAATGTAGCTTGAAATCGGGCAACGTGATGCCCCCAGCTTTGTTTCTCTTTTTCCACATTTCCTTGGCAATTTGGGGTCTTTTCTGATTCCATACAAATATTAGGATTGTTTGTTCCAGCACTTTGAAAAATGTCATTGGAATTTTGATCGGGATGGCATTGAAGGTATAGATTGCTCTGGGTAGCATAGACATTTTAACAATGTTTATTCTTCCGATCCATGAACATGGAATGTTTTTCCATCTTTTTGTGTCTTCTTGAATTTCTTTCATGAGTGTTCTGTAGTTCTTAGAGTATAGATCCTTTACCTCTTTGGTTGTTCCTTTGTTCTGAGGTATCTTATGGTTTTTGGTGCTATTGTAAATGGAATCGTTTCTCTAATTTCTCTTTCTATAGTTGTATTGTTAGTGTATAAGAAAGCAACTGATTTCTGTGCACTGATTTTTTTATCCTGCCACATTACTGAATTGCTGTATGAGTTCTAGTAATTTGGGGGTGGAGTCTTTTGGGTTTTCCACATAAAGTATCATGTCATCTGAGAAAAGAGAGAGTTTGACTTCGTCTTTGCCAATTTGAATATCTTTTATTTCTTTTTGTTGTCTGATTGCTGTTGCTAGGACTTCTAGTACTATGTTGAACAACAGTGGTGAGAGTGGGCATCCTTGTCATGTTCCTGATCTTAAGGGAAAGGCTCTCAGCTTTTCCCCATTGAGGATGATATTCGCTGTGGGTTTTTCATTGATGGATTTTATGAACTTGAGGAATATTCCCTCTATCCCTATACTCTGAAGAGTTTTAATCAGGAAAGGATGTTGTATTTTGTCAAATGCTTTTTCTGCATCAATTGAGAGGACCATATGGTTCTTCTCTCCCCTCTTATTAATGTGTTCTATCACATTGATTGATTGCCAAATGTTGAACCAGCTTTGCGTCCCGGGGATAAATCCCACTTGGTTGTGGTGGATGATCGTTTTAATGTATTGTTGGATCCTATTAGCTAGGATTTTGTTGAGGATTTTGGAATCCATATTCATCAGGGATATCGGTCTGAAATTCTCCTTTTTGATGGGGTCTTTGCCTGGTTTGGGGATTAAGGTAATGCTGGCCTCATAGAATGAGTCTGGAAGCTTTCCTTCTGTTTCTATATTTTGAAACAGCTTCAGGAGAATAGGTATTATTTCTTCTTTGAATGTTTGGTAGAATTCCCCAGGGAATCCATCAGGCCCTCGACTCTTGTTTTTTGGGAGGTTGTTGATCACTGCTTCAATCTCATTATTGGTTATTGGCCTATTCAGGTTGTCAATTTCTTCCTGTTTCAGTCTTTGGAGTTTATAGGTTTCCAGGAAGGTATCCATTTCATCCAGGTTGCTCAGCTTATTGGCATATAGTTGTTGATAATAATTTCTAATAATTGTTTCTATTTCCTTGGTGTTAGTAATGATCTCTCCCCTTTCATTCATAATTTTATTAATTTGGGTCCTTTCTCTCTCTCTCTCTTTTTTTTTTTTTTTTCGGATAAATCTGGCCAGTGGTTTATCGATCTTATTAATTCTTTCAAAGAACAAGCTTCTGGTTTTGTTGATCTGATCTACTGTGTTTCTGGTTTCTAATTCATTGATCTCTGCTCTAATCTTAATTATTTCTCTTCTAATGCATGGCTTAGGCATCGTTTGTTGCTTTTTCTCTAGTTCTTTAAGGTGTGTAGGGTTAGTAGGTGAATTCGGGATTTTTCTATTTTTTTGAGTGAGGCTGGGATGGCTATGTATTTCCCCCTTAGGACCGCCTGTGCAGTATCCCATAGGTTTTGGACCGATGTGTTTTCATTCTCATTGGTTTCCATGAATTGTTTAAGTTCTTTGATTTCCTGGTTGACCCAAACGTTCTTGAGCAGAGTGGTCTTTAGCTTCCAAGTGTTTGAATTTCTGCCAAATTTTTTCTTGTGATTGAGTTCCAGTTTTAAAGCATTGTGGTCTGAGAATATGCAGAGTATAATCCCAATCTTTTGGTATCAGTTGAGACCTGATTTGTCACCCAGTATGTGGTCTATTTTGGAGAAAGTTCCATGTGAAATTGAGAAGAATGAGTATTCTGTTGTTTTAGGGTGGTATGTTCTGTATATATCTATGAGGTCCATCTGGTGCAGTGTGTCATTCAAAGCTCTTGTTTCTTTGTTGATTTTCTGCTTAGATGATCTGTCTATTGCTGAGAATGGAGTATTGAGGTCTCCTACAGTTAACATATTGTTATTAATGTGACTCTTTATTTTGGTTAACAGTTGGCTTATGTAGATGGCTGCTCCCATGTTGGGGTCATAGATATTTACAACTGTTAGAACTTCCTGTTGGATAGACCTTTTAAGAATAATATAGTGTCCTTCTGTGTCTCTAACTACAGTCTTTAGTTTAAAATCTAATTTGTCTGATATAAGAATTGCTACCCCAGCTTTCTTTTGAGGTCCGTTGGCATGGAAGATGGATCTCCATCCCTTCACTTTCAGTCTGGATGTATCTTTAGGTTCAAAATGAGTCTCTTGTAGGCGGCATATGGATAGGTCCTGTCTTTTTATCCAATCTGCAACCCTGTGCCATTTTATGGGAGCATTTAGGCCATTCACGTTGAGAGTGATTATTGAAAGATATGAATTAATTGTCATCATTTTGCCTGTGAAGACATTGTTTTTATAGATTGTCCCTATAAATTTCTGTTCTATATCACTCTTGGGGTCTTTCTCCTTTTATAGAACCCCCCTTAATATTTCTTGCAGGGTTGGCTTAGTGGTCACATATTCTTTCAGTTTCTGCCGGTCTTGGAAGCTCTGCATCTCTGCATCCATTCTAAATGACAGCCTTGCCGGATAAAGTATTCTTGGCTTGCATGTTTTTCTCGTTTAGTATCCTGAATATGTCTTACCAGCCCTTTCTGGCTTGCCAGGTCTCTGTGGATAGGTCTGACATTATTCTGATGTTCCTCCCTCTGTACGTAAGGAATCTCTTCCCCCTAACTACCTTTAAGATGGTTTCCTTGGATAGAGCCCTGGGTGTTATACACAAACAATGAATCATGGAACACTACATCAAAAACTAATGATGTAATGTATGGTGATTAACATAACATAATAAAAATGTAAAAATAACCTTTTCAACATAGAAATATTTAAAAAAAAATGGTTTCCTTTGTTCTAAGATTTGTGAGTTTTACTGTTACATGCCGGGGTGTTCGCCTGTTTTCCTTGATCTTGGGAGGGGTCTTCTCTGCCTCTGGGACATGAATGTTTGTTTCATTCCCCAGATTAGGGAAGTTCTCAGCTACAAGTTGCTCAAATATATCTTCTAGTTCTCTCTCTCTGTCCACCCCCTTAGGGATTCCAATAATTCTGACATTGGAACGTTTCATTGTGTCACTTATTTCTCTGATTCTATTTTCATGGATTCTGAGTAGTTTTTCCCTGGCCTCCTCTTTTTCCTTTTTATCTATTATTTGGTCTTCTAGGTCACTAATTCGTTCTTCTGCCTCACTTATCCTAACTGTTAGATTTTCTAGATTAGATTGGATCTCATTGATAGCCTTTTTAAGTTCTGCCAATTCAGCTTTCATTTCTGCCCTTAGGGACTGTATGTTGCCATTAATTGCTTTCTCCATTCTAGCTATTACCTTCACAATTCCTAGCCTGAATTCCATCTCTGACATCTTGGTGATATCTGAATCCATTTGTAAATCTGTGGCATAAGTCATAGTCTCTGAGTCTTTCCTAGTTTTACTCCTCAGTTTCTAAGGAATATAGTTAAAATTAAAGGCCCAGTCACATGCAGATGAGCATTATTTGCTAAATTCCAGATACCATCTGCAGGCCCTGGCCCTTATGAATCATAAATTTTGAGACCCGCACCATTAACATGTCCTTCAATATTAGGGTTGATTTCTTCTTAGTTCAGGCCATGTACTTCATTAAAATACCAACTAGGAATATCACCAGCTTCTCAACTTGTTATGGCCTGGGCTCTTGGGTTTTGTTTGTGTGGAGATAAAGCCCATCTGGGAGACATAGGTATTTGTATGGCTTCTACAAGTGGTACCTTGATTCTATGGGCCATCTCAATAACTTATTTAAAATGATTAATTTGACAATGGACGCTCTTCAGGCCCTTCATCTTTGCCCCTTTGATAGAAACAGCAGAGATTAATAGTTAAGAAAAGTAAGGATGATGTTTCCTCATTTGGCCAAATCAATAATATATACAATTTACCCAGGATTAGCTTGATTAATTGGGAGAAATACTGTCTCTTAATATATACCTAACTTAAGCCAAACATTATAGACGGCTGGCTATAATGCCCTTCCCCATCACATGTTCTCTTCCCAACACACATGCCTGGGATCATTCACTGATGATAGATTTGCATACACAAATGTGGACACACACATAGGCATGCATCCTAAAATTACTCTTAATTTAGCATAGAACTTTCCCTGTGTATATTCAGTTCAACTTCACAATTGCTAGAAGTTTTGTATGGTGTACAATTTGCTCAAAGAACTGGAAAGAATATCAGTATTTCAGATTTTTAAAATAACCCAAATATAGTGAATATTTTCAGTGAATTATGTCAGCTCTATCCTAGTATGAAAAAAAGAGAGGAAGAATGAAATATGGAAAATGAAAAGTAGTTGGCATACATTAAAAATTCCTTGGACCATAAGATACAGGGAAGGAAAATACATCCATTTATATGACCTGGATTTTAATAAAACTGCAAAAGAAAAAAAACCCACAAAGAATCTCAAGTAGTTATAGAGCTACCTTTGATTTCTGTCTTCTGATTAAAAACAAAAGAAAACAGAAAACCCAAAGAAACATTTATCCCCACAGGAAGGTTGATTTCAAAATTTTTTTTTGACTTTGAGCTGCTACTTTCATTGGAATTAGTGCAGTTACATATATGCATGATGGAAATGATAGTCATGTAATCACCATAACACATTACCCACTCTGCTCCCTGTGACTGGCAGACTTCTCTGTGGTCCCCAGGCTGTGCTATATAATCTTGGATAGAGAGACAAATCAGAACAATTAGTCATAGAAAATAGAATAGGCCTAATGAGTACCTGGATAAGGCCCAGGATATTGGCTGAAAATGAAAAAGAAAAAGAAAAAAATGAAAGAATGAATGAGCAAAGGAAAGAAAGAAAGGCAGATGGAAAGAAAGGAAGGAAGGAAGGAAAGAAGGAAGAAAGAAAGAAGAAAGAAAGGAAGGAGGGAGGGAGAGAGAGAGGGAGGGAGGGAGGGAAGGAAGGAAGAAAGAAGGGCAGGGAAAGAAGCCAAATCAAATGTAGATTCAGTCTTACAAAAAGCAATGTGAAGGATAGAGAAAATAAGGAGAAGAAAATATAGGTTCACAACCATATTTTTGAAGCCCAGGATATTGAAAGCTTTACTGTTTATCAGTAGGAAAAGCTAAATGGAGTAAGATAAATTCAGTTCATAGAAAGAAACTTAGAAACTCATTTAGAAGGTAGAAGATGCTTACAAGAAAAAGTTCAGAGAAGGATGTGCAAAGAATATAGTATACCATTGCTTAAAATTAGAGATTTATCTAAATAAACTACCTAGTAGTTCTCTTTAGTCACTCATGATGTTTGGTGCTAGAATGATAGGCATCAGGATTGTCCTTTCTTGTGTTTATGCTGGTATTTTGGTATTTAGTGGAGATAGCTTACACCCAAACTTCAAGAAGCAGCATGAAGAGGAACAGGTAAGTAACTGATAGATATATTTATCATTGTCTTAGTTTGGGTTCCCTCAAATATGGAATCTTTGATAAGGATTTGAGCATGAGTGGTTTATTTGGAATGTGATCTCAGGAAATATGGTGATGGAATGAGGAAGCAAAACCAAGAATGGAGGAAGGGCTCTAAATGGTGCATCTATGAGCAGTTTAAAATTGTGGGAGAATAAACTGTGCAATTTTTCCACTGAGGCATATTCAATTCTCATTCCTCATTGGTCAAAGATTACATCTAGGGGCACTCAGTCTCCTCCATGCCATTTCTGGATTCCTACATCCAGAGAATTGACACAGGAATGCATAGATATACGTGGGTACTTGAGGAGAACACAACAGCTTCTGCTATAACCATGTAATATTCTTTATGCTCACACACAAAATAAAAAACCTTATGTTTTAGAGGTCATCTATACCCTGGGACTTATTTCAAATCATGTTTTTTTTTTTTTTTTTTAAGTCAGTCTTAGACATTTCCATCAGGTAGAATGATTCCATTACATCCCAAAGGAATGTGGTATCTATGAAGGCAGAAATACTTGTTTTTGTTTTTCACTACTTTTATCACCCAACACTTAGAACATTTCCTAGCTCATAGTAATTACTCAGTAAATATTTGTGAGTGAATGAACAAACGCAGTTGTATCAAACAACAAAAGCCTAAGCCAATCTAAAATATGATTAAATGGTTGCTTCATAACACATAAGCGGTCTTCAGGGTTGACAATTTGTTGTGATACCTTTCTCAGAGATTCTGGCTTTATTCTCTACTAATGAATGGTTGGCTTCATTTGCAGAGTGGGAACAAAATTGCTCACTGAAACCCAGCCTCATATCTAAAAGTGACCAGAAAAAAAGAAAAGGGAGAGCTGTTTTTGAAAAAATATTCAAAAGATTATAGAAAAGCTTTCCCAGAACTCCTCAGCAAAACTCTCTTTTGTGTCTCAATGTTGTAAATCCCATTACATGCCCATTTCTGAAACTAACATTGGCGAAGAAAATGGGGTTACTATGAAACCTATCATCCTGGCATTGAGGCTCCTTCTCTTGTGGCAGATGAAATGCATGTTACCCTCTTGATACCTAAACAGAATTGGAGCTGTTTTAGGAACAGGGAGGGGGAATGTATGCTATATAGGCATCCATTTATTGGATAAACTACTAATAACATTTATTTCTACATATTCTTGCTACCAAATACTGGCATGATGCAAATCCCTACAAAATAAAACTCTAATATATATTGTTATTATTATTATTTTGTAGCCCTCATTCTAAGTTCCAGGGAAGAAGTTTGGGTAATTTTCCATCATTTTGTGATGTAGTACATGTATGTATGAGTGTATGCTGAAGATAGGCTTTTTCTTTTTGGCCATATGGAAAAGTGAAAATGGACTGAAAATTACTGTCTATCCCTTGACAAGTTAATTAAGCCTCATAATCAGCCACAGTCATTTGAACAGCATGGTTGCTGGAATGAGAATTAGTAGGATACCTCGATGGACAAATGGAGCACATTTGTAGAAGGAAATCTCTGATAAATACACAAGTATTGTGAAAATATGAAAGGAAAACTATGTTTTAAAAGAGAAAACACAATTTAATTATTAGACAGTGGGGTTGCTGTTAAGGAAATTTATTCAAAAATCCATGGAATGGAACTGTGCACTTTATACATTAATCCTATTTCATTCAGTATATTATTTTAAATTATTTAATATTTATTTCCCTACTTGACTATGAATTTCTTGGGTATAAATATTATGTTTATCTTTTCCCCTAGTTTTAAGTACATTGTCTATTACACAAGTGTTTGTTGCATTAAGTTAAATGAAATAATTTACTTTTATAAACCACACACTAAATTACATAGATTCCACATTGTTTTTAATTTTTCGTCAAGAAGTTTAATCACCGGCAATTACTAACATGAATATTTTCCTGATAATTCTATTTACTATCATAAGATTGACACCCCAAAATATTTTCTGGGTAGTGAAATTGTGGAAGGTAGAAATATTTAGTATTTCCCCAACTAAAATTATGTTCACACATATTTGAATATAAGGTCACTCACAATCTATATTTATTTCATATATTAATGTTATAATATTATTGATAGCAGTGACCAATTTTATAAATATTTCCAGACATTCCACAAACCAAAACTAGGTACATTGTTAGCAGAAGATCTGATTCTTTCCATTCTTATCTGTACAAGTATAAATTTTACTAGGTTGCAGTATCTTTAATAAACAGTTGTTTTCTCTTTTGTGAGCTAAACATTTTGTTACAGAAATGTCAGTATTGTTACATAGTTTTATGGCAGCCATTTTCAATGCCTGCATAAAATGTAAATGTATTCCTGTAATGATTTAAACAACCATTCTTCTGCTGTTGTATATTGAAGGTCCCCCCCCATTTTTTGTTGCCATTACCAACACTCCAGTGAACATGTTTTACTTATGATTTTCTCTAGTATGAAGTGCTTGATATGAATTTACTCTGTGGAAATGCCTGGGTGCACATTTTTTTTTTTGAATGACCTTATTTTTTTCTGATTAAGCGTCTGAGGAGTGGCTAAACTTCTTAGACACATGATCTTGGGCGAGAATTACTCATGAGGTCTTTAGCTTCAGTTTTCTCATCTATTGGAATAAGGAATGAAAGCATTTGAGCTTTTTTCTGATAGGATTATATGATTAAAAAATTGAGTTAAAGTGAAGTGAAAAATAAAAGAGATTTTAAGAAGATCACAGTAGCAAAAACGGTCTCACTTGTAACTCAAACCAGAATGTGAAAAGTCTTCTGGACCAGGGTCCCTTCATCTCACCATCGCTTGTTCATTTTCTTTACGGCTTTTCCTTTCCTTTTTCTATTTGTATGTGTTTCTTTTTGTTGTTGTTCCCCTCTCTCTGAACCCTGCCTTTCTTTTCTTTTCTTGACCAGTCCATCATGGTGAAATGCAAACAAAGGCACTCTTTTTTTTTTTTTAAGATTTTATTTATTTATTCATAAGAGACAGAGAGAGAGAGAGAGGCAGAGGGAGAAGCAGGCTCCCCACCGAGCAGGGAGCCTGATGCGGGACTCCATCTCAGGACCCTGGGATCATGACCTGAGCTGAAGGCAGACGCCTAACCATCTGAGCCACTCAGGTGCCCAAACAAGGTCACAACCCCTGAGGTTACATGACCTTTTATGCCTAATGCACACATATAACTTATAAGCGATTCTGTCTACAAATGAACAGAGGACAGAAACCATGTGCCCAGGGGTGGATCAGATGTCTTTTCAACCACAACCAGAGGAAGTTGTTACATGATATTTAAACATTTCAGATTCCCACTCCTGTTAGTGTGCCCAAGCTGGAAATAATCTGAAAAAGCTACTCAGGCTTGCAGGTGTCCCAAAATATGTATAGCTTTAGAAAGCACTTCATATCTGGTAAAGTGATAAGTTCATTTTTTAATTCATCAGTATTATGCATCAACATTATCCATATTATGTATTTTATCCATCGGTAATCTTTTGCTATCCCTCATTTGCTAGACATAGTGTTATATATTGTGAAAACAAAGCATGATAAAACAGAGTCCTTTACCTCTTCATCTGTTTAACTTGAGAGCTTGTTAGAAATGTAAAATGTACTGAATAAGAAATCAGTATTTTGGCAGGTTCTCCAGTAAGTACAATAGGTACTATGCCTACTTTATGCATCATTGCCCCTAAAGTAAAGACACATGAGGTTTTTAATTCCTAGATCTGTCTGTAACTGAATTCACGTAGTTCTTTGTCTCTTTCCCGTCAGTACCGAAGTGGTTGCTCTAAGTGTTGCTAGACCATGAAACAATTTTCTCCTATGTAATTGATCAGTACTTAAAGTATAGGCTTCTGTATTGATTAGGTAAAATTCATCAGTTTTATTTTGCATATGTCTTCCTATTGAAATTTCTCATTCCTAAAAAGTCTTGTTCTGGTAAAAATCTGTGCTGTGCAATAATGTCTAGATATCTAGTTTTCCTATGTAACTCCTTTAACTATCTTACAAGAAGTGTTATAAAAATTCCGTGTTTTCAGCTGGAGGGAAAATATATTGCAAACTAAGTGTTTCCTACAAATCTTTTTCTCATAATTCAGCTATCATTTTCTTTACAGCCTTTTTGTGATTTTTACTGTAAGTGAAGATATATATCTATGTTTTCCTGTCTGCTTGCTACAAATAGCTGTTTATCTTTTTCCTAGCTACTACATGCACATTACACATATGTAATTTAATGTGAATTTTAAAGAAAAATGGGAGATTTCTAGAACTTGATATTGATTGATTGATTGATTTTTTATTTAGTTTCAGAGATAGAGTTTAGTGATTCATCAGTTGCATATAACAGCCAGTGCTCATTACATCAGGTGCCCTCCTTAATGCCCATCACTCAGTTACCCCATCCCCACACCCCCTCCCCTCCAGCAACGCTCAGTTTATTTCCTAGAGTTTATAGTTTATAGTCATTTATAGTTTGTCTCCCTCTCTGATTTCCTCTTATTTTATTTTTCTGTCCCTTCCCCTATGTTGATCTGTTTTGTTTCTTAAATTCCACATATGAGTGAAATCATATGGTATTTGTCTTTCTCTGGCTGACTTATTTCGCTTAGCATAATACCCTCTAGTTCCATCTACATCATTGCAAATGGCAAGATTTCATAGAACTTGATATTTATTATGCTTCATTTTTGTTATTCTTTATCATGTTTGTTTCTTCTCATGGTTACTTGATGCAACCAAATAAATTTCTTGAGAGTTTCTTTGTGAACTAAATAGTATATTGAGTTGCTTTCAACTCTGATATTCATTTATTTATTCATTCCTTTTTCTATTATCAACATTTATTGAACACCACTGGTAATGTACAATGCCATTGGTTCTGGCAACACAGAAAGTATGTGTCACCTGGAAGCAACTGCAGCATTCATGGCAAAGTGATTATGTTGGGATGACATTGACAGGAACAGCAAGCAAACAGTAAAGATAGCCCTTCTTTCCTCCTCCCATCTTCCAACCTTCTCAGACCTTCCTGGCAGAGGTAAGTTCCTTTTACACAGTCCTTTCTCTAGCATCATGTACGACATTGTTTATTTTATTTTATTTTATTTTATTTTATTTTATTTTATTTTATTTTATTTTATTTTATTTTATTAGTTATGTTAATCACCATACATTACACATTAGTTTTTGATGTAGTGATCCATGATTCATTGTTTGCATATAACACCCAGTGCTCCATTCAATATGTGCCCTCCTTAATACCCATCACCAGGCTAACCCATGCCCCCATCCTCCTCCCCTCTAGAACCCTCAGTTTGTTTCTCAGAGTCCATAGTCTCTCATGGTTCGTCTCCCCCTCCAATTTACCCCCCTTCATTTTTCCCTTCTTACTATCTTCTTCTTCTTTTTTTGTTTGTAACATATAATGTATTATTTGTTTCAGAGGTACAGGTCTGTGATTCAACAGTTTTACACAATTCACAGCGCTCACCATAGCACAAACCCTCCCCAATGTCTATCACCCAGCCACCCCATGCCTCCCACCCCCCACCACTCCAGCAACCCTCATTTTGTTTCCTGAGATTAAGAATTCCTCATATCAGTGAGATCATATGATGCATGTCTTTCTCTGATTGACTTATTTTGCTCAGCATAATACCCTCCAGTTCCATCCACGTCGTTGCAAATGGCAAGATTTCATTCCTTGTGATGGCTGCATAATATTCCATTGTATATATATACCACATCTGCTTTATCCATTCATCTGTCGATGGACATCTTGTCTCTTTCCATAGTTTGGCTATTGTGGACATTGCTGCTATAAACATTGGGGTGCATGTACCCCGTCGGATCCCTACATTTGTATCTTTGGGGTAAATACCCAGTAGTGCAATTGCTGGGTCGTATGGTAGCTCTATTTTCAACTTTTTGAGGACCCTCCATACTGTTTTCCAGAGTGGCTGCACCAGCTTGCATTCCCACCAAAAGTGTAGGAGGGTTCCTCTTTCTCCACATCTCTGACAGCATCTGTTCTTTCCTGACTTGTTAATTTTAGCCTTTCTGACTGGTGTGTGGTTGTATCTCACTGAGGTTTTGATTTGGATTTCCCTGATGCTGAGCAATGTTGAGCACTTTTTCATGTGTCTGTTGGCCATTTGGATGTCTTCTTTGGAAAAATGTCTGTTCATGTCTTCTGCCCATTTCTTGATTGGATCATTTGTTCTTTGGGTGTTGAGTTTGAGGAGTTCTTTATAGATTTTGGATACTAGCCCTTTATCTGATATATCATTTGCAAATATCTTCTTTCATTCTGTCAGTTGTCTTTTGGTTTTGTTGACTGTTACTTTTGCTGTGCAAAAGCTTTTTATCTTGATGAAGTCCCAATAGTTCATTTTTTCCCTTGCTTCCCTTGCCTTCGGTGATGTTTCTAGGAAGAAGTTGCTGCGGCTGAGGTCAAAGAGGTTGCTGCCTGTGTTCTCCTTTAGGATTTTGATGGACTCCTGTCTCACATTGAGGTCTTTCAACCATTTGGAGTCTATTTTTGTGTGTGGTGTAAGGAAATGGTCCAGTTTCATTCTTCTGCATGTGGCTGTCCAATTTTCCCAACACCATTTGTTGAAGAGACTGTCTTTTTTCCATTGGACATTCTTTCCTGCTTTGTCAAAGATTAGTTGACCGTAGACTTGAGGGTCCATTTTGGGCTCTCTATTCTGTTCCATTGATCTATGTGTCTACTTTTGTGCCCTTACCATAGTGTCTTGATGATGACAGCTTTGTAATAGAGCTTAAAGTCTGGAATTGTGATGTCACCAGCTTTGCTTTTCTTTTTCAACATTCCTTTGGCTATTCGGGGTCTTTTCTGGTTCCATACAAATTTTAGGATTATTTGTTCCATTTCTTTGAAAAAAGTGGATGGTATTTTGATAGGGATTGCATTGAATGTGTAGATTGCTCTAGGTAGCATTGACATCTTCACAATATTTGTTCTTCCAATCCATGAGCATGGAACGTTTTTCCATTTCTTTGTGTCTTCCTCAATTTCTTTCATGAGTATTTTATAGTTTTCTGAGTACAGATTCTTTGTCTCTTTGGTTAGATTTATTCCTAGATATCTTATGGTTTTGGATGCAATTGTAAATGGAATCGACTCCTTATTTCTCTTTCTTCTGCCTTGTTGTTGGTGTATAGAAATGCCACTGATTTCTGTGCATTGATTTTATATCCTGCCACTTTACTGAATTCTTGAATGAGTTCTAGCAGTTTTGGGGTGGAGTCTTTTGGGTTTTCCACATAAAGTATCATATCATCTACAAAGAGTGAGAGTTTGACTTCTTCTTTGCTGATTTGGATGTCTTTTATTTCTTTTTGTTGTCTGATTACTGTGGCTAGGACTTCTAGTACTATGTTGAGTAGCAGTGGTGATAATGGACACCCCTGCTCTGTTCCTGACCTTAGGGGGAAAGCTCTCACTTTTTCCCCATTGAGACTGATATTCGCTGTGGCATGTACGACATTATTAAAGGGTTGATTTGTTTTGGGATATGTCATCTAACTAACTGCACAATCCTCCCCTTTGTCTGTACAGCATTAACGTACAAACTACAGCACATATCTGAACTAACATGCAACAGAAATATTAACTTCTTTACGCTTCTGCAAACAAGACGTTGATCCTTTGTACAAAGACATTCACACCCTCTTTCCTAATAGAGGAGATACTAAGTCCCAGCAGATAATGTATCTATCCCTGGGCAATGTTAAATTCATTGCGAGTTCAGTCACAGTCTCATCTGAATGTTCTGTAACCTAAAGAAGAAAATTTAAAGTTAACTACCCCCCAAATTCTCATGTAAAATAGTAGTTTAAAAGGACAAGGAATGAAAAAAAATAGTATATATATATATATGTATATATATATATGTGTGTGTGTGTGTATATATATCAAGAAGGGAACTATGTATATCTAATGTATTTGTCATTATTTGTCATTTTTATAAGTGGCCAAAAAGCCAGAGGTGATAATTATAATTCCCTTCTTTCACAACGTTCCATATAATCTTTGTCCTCAACAAGCACTTTAATTAGTTTGGATTGTTAACCTAGCAGGATGATCCAAAATTTCCTAACTAAAAGATCTGAATCCTCATTTGTTCTGCAGGATTTTGTTGTTGCTGCTGCTGTGATTTTCTGTTAACATTTATTATTGCAGAAGAAAGTACTAGAGAATCCTAAAGAATACCCTGAATTGCAGGCATAACGTATCCTTCCCCATCATATACCCCATCTTTTTCCTTGTAATCTGCAGCAACCACCTCATCTGGTACAGTAATCCTGTTATTTGTTCATTGGCGGAGAGGCATGTCCTAAATGTTCAGTTACCTTACCATAATGTTTCTTGCTAACTCCTCTTCATCAGGTCCAATCAGCCTGATGTTATCAACATAGAGGAGCACTTTGGTTTTCCGAGGCATATTATTAGGAACAACTCTTTCAACCTTTCTATGGCAGAAAGTAGGCATATTGACATAGCTCTGAAACAGTGCAGGGAAAATGAACTTCTGCTGCTGCTCCTTGCAGATTGGTGTAGAAATAAAAGCACTGGCCAGATTAATAGTCATGTACCCTTGCCGGGGCTGTGTCCATTTGTTCCAGTAAAGATGCCACACTTATAATAGCAGCTATAATTTAAAAAACCCATCTATATTAATAATAATTCACAGTCAGTCTCTGAGATAGGCATAGGCCAAATAAGTGAGTTAAATTGAATGTGTATTTTTCAAGTCTTTGATGGTAGGACTAATCTCAGTAGTTTCCTCTGGGAATCAGAATTGCTTTTGGTTTATTTTCCTGGTAGAGAAAATAAGTCAGGAGGCCTGAATTTAGCCCTTCCTAGTATAACTGTCACCCACAGTTCATGGAGACAGTTACATATTCAAGAACTGGAAAAAGTAGCCACAAGCTGAGTTTTTCTTCTACTGGCTCTATAGGAGACTGACTTGGGCCAATTCTACTTTTATCACTTGACTTGCATATTTGCACTCTGCCTAATAGACCAGAGTGATATTTGTTTTTGTGTCTAGAAATTATTGCCAGTTCAGATCAATATCTAGTAATCTAGGAAACATATGGATATTTTCCCTTTTCCACTATAAAATAACCTTTGCAAATGGCTATAGATCATTTTGGGGAAGGCTTGAAGAGTCGCAGTCCTTCAGGGCTCTTTCTCAAGGAGGCCTGGCCTCTTCGTCAGTCATAGGGCTTTAGGTCTGTGAACTTAAGTCTAGAAAGTGAGTGACTTTCCATTTTGGCAACTCAAGTCAGGATTCTGGTTACAAGATATAGATATTTCTCTGTTTTAGAGATGAAGCAATATGTTCATAGACTGCCATCTATAAAATTTATATGATTAATAAGCTACTGCTGAAGATCCCATAGGTCAAAATATTGTGATTACAGGTTTGTTCCTGCTGCGTGTTTTGTTAAGTGTACCAACCTTGTCTCTGATAGTTAAATGTTTGGTCTTTGTCACTCTGGAATACCATCATCCCCACTGAAATAGGGAAACTTGTTCAATGGTGGCATCTTCTACTCTCTGCATTATATAGAAGAAAGCTAGTATAAAACATTTCCAAGAAGTTGATGCTCCCATCTGAAGGTATTTCACGATGTCTTAGTTAAGGGTGTGTCTTCTGGGCCCTCTCAAAGGTTATAGTGTTTGTGGTAGATATATAGGATACAGATGATAAATCTACTACAGTATCCCTATCTCTATAACCTCTTGTTATTTCTTCTACAGTATGCTGTGAAAGTTCTAGTATCTCAGCTTCAGTGAATGTAAGCCATTGCAAATCCATGTTTCACTTAACCAATCAAGTAATTTCTTAAAACCACTTCCAGTTCACCTTAATATATTTAACCCCCAAATTTTGGTAGGTGTATGCATATCAATAAATTCAGCCTGGTCCAATAATTTAAAATATCTTACTTGGCTTAGACCAAAGCTTTCCTTAGAATCTATTTTTGCAAATATTTTCCACACATTTCTGAAATATTTTTGGAGTACAAATTATTTCTTCCTGGGACTGACTTAGCACTTATTCTCCAGAATAGGCCAGTGTCTAACTTTATTTATAGTTCTAGAATTAATAAAGAGTGGTTGTGATGGAGCTTGAGCAGAAAATGCTTCCTCCTGCAAGACAATTGCCTCAGTTGATGTTATTATATTACCTTAACATAAGTGAAGCCTCGTCTCTTTATTCACAGAAGTAGGGCCTGCTTCCTATAGCAAGGGAACATCAGAGAGACTTCGAAATTTGTCTCATATCTTTTTCATTTTATTTCTCCAGAGATCCACATTCCAACTTTTAAAGTCTTTCTCATTTTCAGTTGATGCTATCAATTTCACATTAGAAACTTGACAATCTGTAAATTACATTCTCATTGTAATTCTACATATAACGCAGTTAGTTAATTTTGGGTCCTATTTTCAGAGATATTTGATATTACAAGAAGTAAGGAATTGTTTGTAAGACTGCCATATAAGCTCTCTGTTCATCTGACTGTGACTTGACATCAATCAGAAGTAGTCTTTCCACCCCTCAACCTTTGTGGTCATTAATGCTAACATAATGGTCGAGTTCATCTATGCTGTCCAGTGGTAGCTACTATTCACATGTGTCTATTTAAATGTAAATTTAATTTGAGTGAAATGAAATAAAATAAAATAAACCATTCAATCCCCCATTGTCACTAGCCACATTTGAAATGCTCAAAAACCACAAGTGGCTACTGGCTACTCTACTGGACTGTGCAAATAGAACATTTCAATCAGTGCAGGAGTTACATTAGATAGTGCTACCCTAGAGACTAAGTATACGTATATACTAGATACACATTCACAGAGTATTTCTAACACTAAATTTAATAGCCAAAACCTGGAAACATCCCACTCTTTGACTGTGGAATGGATAAACACATTGGATAAACACAGTGAAATTGGAATATATTTATTGATGAAAATGAATGAACTATAGATACACACCACTTGTTGAATCTTAGTAACATATTATTGAAAGAAAGAGACACAAAAACATACTTTTATTTTGTTACCATAGAAATAAAATATCGGTTAGTGGTGCATCACTGGTTGCAAAATGATAATGATAGTAAGGAAATTACTACCAAAGTAACAGGATAAGTTGAAGTTGTTCACATCAGGAAGGGATAAATGGTGACTTTCTGGATGATTGGTGATACTGTTTTTGACCTGAATGGTGGTTTCATGATTGTTTAATAACTATTTGTTAAACTATCTTATATGTGTGCTGTATTTTCAAATAATATATGCTAAAATAAAACTATTTCAAAATGAAGAAATATTTCAAGTGAAGAAATTATAGACCCCACCCACACTCCTGGAAAAAAACAAAGCTTTACTTGAGAGAGAGAGAGAGATTGATAGAATGAGTCAGAGGAGGGGCACAGGGAGAAGCAGAGTCCCTGTGGAGCAGGGAGCCCAATGTGGGGCTCCATCCCAGGACCCTGGGATCATGACCTGAGCCAAAGGCAGGTGCTTAACTGACTGAGCCACCCAGTCACCCAGAAAATTTTACTTTTAAACTGCTATCCACTTGTTAAAATCTCAGTACTGGTAGACTTACATAATTCTCATTTTAGAGGAACAGAAGAGGATAACCAAGAACACAGAATCTTAACTGATATTCCTACTATTTGGTTTGCTTTAATATTACTGACAATATGTGTATATCATAATAAAATATTTTTAAGAACCCATTTAACTTAAAACACTCAGGAAAACCAATTAGGAGCAAAACACCCCAGTGCTTACTGATGTTGGAATTTCTGTATGGTTCTTTTACATATTCATTTCAGATAAAATGATGAAAGAACTTAGGATATATTTGTGAACATTTTTCTTCTTAATATTGAATTTGAAACTCATGATTGTATGGTAATATCATCATTGGATCTTTCACCTTAACGCACAGTCTGTTGCAGGTGTGGACTTTATATAATCATTACTAGAAATTTTATTTCTTTAAGTGTGCATGTGTCTGTGTATTGTATTGAAGATAGTTTAAATTTTATTTTTTAATATTTATTTATTTGACAGGGAAAATGCTTTTTAATTATGTACTCAATTCATTTGGTGTATTTCAAAAGGTGCAGTACCTTTTTTCATTTATCAGTGAAAGAAGTTAGAAATTAATTTAAAAAAATCAGCAAATGGCAAACAAATTTCTTTGAAAGTCACAGTCACATATATAGTGCATCGTGGAAAAGAGGAGGGGCAAGACAGTTTCCACCCACTCTCATGAGTTTCATCAAATACTGGACCTAATCAAGGGTGGAGAGAAAAGGCAACTTTCAAAAAAGAGTATGTTATTAAATGAGGCATTTACTATACTCCTTCCTAAGAGCACCAGGTGGGGAACAAGTTTTCTAAACTAGATCTAGAAGTGGAATGTGGAATCAATCCATCCTCCTCCCCTTAAGGGTTGTCCAGTGGTAAATGAATTTTAAAAACATGACTAAATAAAAACAAAACCCACATACACTCCCTGCACCCTGCCCCCCCAGCAAAAAAAAGGGGGGAATAAATAAACCTAAATGTCCCAGATCACTTTCCAGAGTGGATGGAGCCCAGGGGAGCTTCAACAACCCAAATTAGTCTGTTACAGAGTCATCACAAGCAAGCCTTGCTTTTAAACAAAAAAAAAAAAAAAATTTTTTTTTTGAAATGACAAAACAAAAACTACAACTAATCACTTTTCTGACAATACACAATTACTCAAATTAACTAGTACTGAGAGGGGGAAGGGGACCATACCTATGGGCCTTCTCACACGAATGCATGTGGGTAGGTGCAGGGTATTTGTCATTTTTGCGAAAATGAACTTTAATCTTTAATCGTTAGTTTGATTTAACATTGTTTTTAGTACATTGCTGATACTAGCTGTGCGGAAAGGGCTCTGGAGAGATGTTCACAGCAGCACACACCTGCGGCTCCTCTTCGGTTCGGGAGGCTCCAGGGCAGCCAGTACTGCTTCATCAAATACATGCTTTAGGCTTTTCCGTGGGAGTGCAGAATACTCCACATACTCGACTGCCTTCAGGTCACGGGCCAGCTTTTCAGCAGTCTCTGGAGTGATAGGCTTCTGTTTGTTCTTGGCAAGTTTCTCAATCGTACAGAGGTCATCTCGGAGATCAATTTGGGTCCCAACAAGCAAGAAGGGAGTCTTTGGACAGTGGTGAGTTATCTCAGGCACCCATCTTTCCTTCACATTTTCAAATGATGATGGAGAGACTATTGAAAAACAGACTGGAAATACATTTCTTTGTGGATAACTCAGCGGCCGTAATCTGTCATAATCTTCTTGCCCTGCAGTATCAAAAAGTCCAAGAGTATATGGCTCTCCACCAATCATAACTGTGACTGCATACTTGTCAAAAACAGTCGGTACATATGCAGATGGAAATTTGTTTGTTGTGTAGGATATCAGGAGACATGTTTTTACCAACGGCACCGTCACCCACAACAATGCACTTAATTGTCTGCGTTGCTGAAACAGTTTTGTATCCACTTTAAGTATTTCAAATTCGATGATGACCTCAGCTTCTCTGCCGGGGCATTGGCAGCACTGCCGAAGATAGTTTAAATTTTAAATTTACAATTTGAGTATTTCATAAAACCTTTAGTAAACTAAGTAAAGCTGAAATTTCAGTCCACACATTTGAGGATTTTAATGAAACAAATATTTGTTATTGAATAACAAACATGTACTTTGATCTATATTTGAATCTGGTCCTGAAGACTACATCTAGATTGCATATTTTTATTTCTATTTTCATATCAGTTGGAATATGATACACAGAAAAAGAATATATCAGATTAAAAAGAAACATTCACGTCTCTCAGTATTTATTTCTCCACTCAAGAGCATACCCACTAACATAACATAATAAAATTAATTTAAAAAGCCAAAAAAAAAAAAAAAAAGGATACTCACAGAGATCTTTCCTGGGGGAAAATTGAACTATAGCTTCTATTTCTTTCTATGCTATGCATTCTTCTCTAGGCTGTGTTAATGTCAGTTCAGAGATAATGAGGAGCCATAAACAATGATTCTAAAGGATAGAGATCACTGGGGCAAGATTTATATTTGAGTAAAGATTGACCAAAAAATGTAGGTAGGACAAAGTCTGTTGGAATCATGCTTGTCAGAAACTTGATACAGGAAGGGGGTTTTAAGGCTTAAAGAAGCCAAAAATAGAGCTGAAAACTTCACTCTCTCAAATTCCTTCAATCTAGTCAGAGTGGCACAGGGAGTTGAATATCTTGACCAGACTGTTGATCTGTATCTTTTCCATTGTTACATATGTTGAAATGGTTGTGAATTTAGTGCAATATCACATCATATTTATATATTATGGCTTCTTGTCCTTCAT
The DNA here is from genome assembly GCF_029215605.1 of Mirounga angustirostris. Taxonomy (NCBI): domain Eukaryota; kingdom Metazoa; phylum Chordata; class Mammalia; order Carnivora; family Phocidae; genus Mirounga; species Mirounga angustirostris. The sequence continues at coordinate 29,605,040 of NW_026991719.1, read as the reverse complement.
CATATGTTGTTTTGGGTGAACGAATGCTGGTGCTGAATGATGAGGTATGGAGGGTGGTTAAATTCTATGGATAGGAATAGTTGGAAGAAATTTTTGAAAACTGTGTAATGTAGCTGACTACTTTTATAAACTTGAGCAATCTGATAAATTGGTTTCCAGGGTTTGAAAATTTGGATGGTGTAAATATTTTCTGAGTCTGGACTTTCTCCTTGTGACTGGGGTGTATTGGGACAAAGTTTGTGTTGATACTTTGTGTATTAAAATATGTCTTACAGAAATCAATAGATGTCCTACAGCTCCTCCAGTTTCTGATTGGTTTGGAGTGATAGTGTAGGTTTTGATGCTGCACAAAAGAGTAAGAATGAAAGCCATAAATCATAGGAAATTGTGGATTTGGGATAGAGACAAGTAGCAATTTTTTATGCATGAATTTCAGAGGGATAGTATGATATAGAGTCATACTGTCTTCAACAGTAAGGTTTATGTAGTTTGGTCATTAGTATGACAAAATGCAAGGAGGTACATTGATGGACCTGGATACCATGGGATTGGTAAACGTGTTTTTTAGAATTAGGTTATGAAGTTCCTCTGGACTGCAGCATGGAAAGGGGGGCATTGTTTGAGAGATGGCATCTCCTTCAGTGATATATGTTTGGCTGTTTTGGCCCTAGACTTTAAAGACTACCCTTAGGGTAACTCTACTTTTCTGGTTAGACACTGTTATGTAAAGGCACTGCTTCATGTAACTGTTTAATTAACTTGGTGAGTTCTAATTACTGGGTTAATGGAAACTAATATGGATTTTGGTATCTGGAAGTGGGGTGCTAATGTAACACTTACCTAACATTGTTTATATAGCTTTGCAGTTGAGCAGTGAGCAGAGGATGGAAAATTTTGAGAAGCATGATAGAAAATGCCTACATTGTCTTGAACAGATTGTTAGTAGAAATATAGATGTTAACGCCTTTTCTATTGAGAAATTTGAAGGACGTGAGGAGTTTGGTAGAGAAAACATATTAGAGACTATTTAATCAAAACCAGACCGATGATAGAAATATGGATGTTAAAAGTTCTGCTGTTGAAGGTGTAGAAGAGAATGAAGAACATGTTATTGGAAAATGGAGGAAAGGGAATCTTTATTATATAGTGATGGAAAATTTAGCAGAATTGTGCCCTTTAGTTATGAGGAAAGCAGAAGTTTACGTGCTGAATTTGGCTATTTAGCTGAGATTTCCTAGTAAAGTTTTGAAGGCAACGTCTAGTATCTCCTTGTTGTTTATAGTAAAATGTAAGAGGAAAAAGATAAATTGAGGGAAGAACTGTTAAGCAAAAAGGAACCAAGACTTTATGATTTGGGAAATTCTTCACTTGTCCTGATTGCAAAAGATGCTAAAATTAAGAATCACTGTTATAAAAGAGTGCTCTAGTGAAAAAACAGTGTGTGGCTGGAAAGTTTTTGCTAATACCTTTGAAAGACCAAAATGACAGAGTATTGAGTTGTGTTTTAAGATATTAAAAAGTTTGTGACACATACAATCCCTCAGCCATCTTAGTAGAAGCCAAAAATAGAGATGGAAATATTGAAGAAAAATCTATGGAGGAGTCTCTTGTCAAAAGGAATGAATTCTTGTGATATATGTGGGTAACCCATAAGGTTCTTGAGAATTTCATACTAGCAGAAACAGTGCCAGCTAGGATTAAAAGTGTGACAGAGCCAAAATAAAAGATGGTTATTGTACTCACAAAATACTACAGATGGTAAACAGACTGATAAAAATTACCCAGCTGCAAACACGAGTTACCCTTTATGAAAAAGGAAGAATGACTCAGAGAGGAGCCTTAAGGTCAGATTGCAGACCCAAAAATCACAGAGGATTATTCCCAGGCCTTGAAACTAAATGGAATTTGCCCTGCTAGATTTTCAATTTGCTGAGATGGGTGACTCCTTTAATACTTTCCATTTTCTTCCTTTTTTAATGCATATGTCTATAGTTATTATTCTATACCTTCCCACAAGGGTATTTTGTGAGCAGATAACTTGATTTTTAAGTTCACAGGATTACATATGGAGAATTGTGCCTCAAGAAAGATTATATCCAGAGCCTTACCCATACCTGATTTAAATGGGTCAGATTATTAGATTTGAGACTTTGGAGGTGACAAGATTTAGATGAGATTTTGGACTTTGCATTGATCCTGCAATTTATTGATATTTGGGAGCACGTTGGGATAAAGCAAAGATATTTTGCATGCAGGGCAGACATGGATCTTTAAGGGCCAGAAAACACTGTGGTAGGCAGAACAATGGCCTCCTAAAGATACCTACATCCTAATTACATTACATGGCAACAAATAATTAAATTTGCAGATGGAGTTAAGGTTGCTAAGCAGCTGACCTTAAAATAGGGATATATCCTGGCTTATATCTATGGGCCCAATATAATCACAGAATCCTTAAATGTGGAGAAGGGAGGCAGAAGTCTGTGTCAGATGTACATGATATGAGAATCACTTGATTGGCCATTGCTAGCTTTGAAAATGGAAGAGGGCATGGGCCAAGCAATAATAGGAGACTCTAGAATCTGAAAAAGAAAAGAACATTGATTTTTTACCTAGAGCTTCCTGAAAGGAATGTAGCTCTGCAGCATTCTGATTTAAGCCCAGTGAGAAACATTTAAGACTTGTGACCTCCAGAACTGAAAGGCAATAAATTTCTGTTGTTTTAAGCCATGAAGTTCGTGGTGATTAGTTAGAACATACGGTGGTGAAATACTGAATATTTTCCTTCTAAAATCAGCAACAAAACAAGGTTGCAGTCCACCCTGGCTGCTTGCATTAACATTGCAGGGAAATTAGGTAAGAAAAAAAAGGCATCCAGATTAGGAAAGAATAAATGAAACTATTTCTAGTTGCAGGTCACTTGATCGTGTACATACAAAATTCTGAGGAATCCACTCAAAAACTTTTGTAACTAATACACTGGTTCAGTAAGTTTGAAGGATAGAAGAGCAATATATAAGCACTAATTGTATTTCTAAACACTAACAATGAACAGTAAAAAGTGAAACTAAGAAAATAATTCCGTTTAAAATAGCATTAGAAAGAATAAAATACTTAGGAGTAAGTTTAATAAAGAAAGTGAAAATTTGTCTTCTAAAAACTACAAAAAATTTTGAAAGATATAAGAAGACCCAAATAAATGGGAAGACATCCTATGTTAATCCATCAGATGACTTAATATTGTTAAAATGGCAGTACTCATTCAAATGGATCTGTTGAGTGATGCCCGGGTGGCTCAGGTCATGATCCCAGGGTCCTGGGATCGAGCCCCACATGGGGCTCCCTGCTCCTCAGGGAGCCTGCTTCTCCCTCTCCCTCTGCCTGCCACTCTCTCTCACTCTCTCTCTCTCTGTCAAATAAATAAATAAAATCTTTAAAAAAAATTGATCCATCGATTGACCATGATCCCTATTTAAATACCAAAAGGCTTCTTTGCAGAGATTGACAAACTTATCATAAAATTCATAAGAAAATTCAAGGGACTAACAGTAGCCAAGGAAGATTAAAGTTGGAAGGCTCACACTTTCATATTTCAAACTTAAATACAAAGCTACCATAATCAAGACAGTGTGGTACTATCACAAAGATGGACCTATAGATCAAAGGAATTGAATTAAGATTGCAGAATGGACACTCGTATTTATAGTCAATTGATTTTCAACAAGAGTGCCAAGGCAATTCAGTGGAACAGAGTAGTCTTTTCCAAAAATATTGCTGCAATAATTGCATATATGCATGTGAAAGAATGAAGTTGGACTACTCCCTCATAACATACACGAAAATTAACTCAAAATGGGTTACAGATCTATATGCAAGAGTTAAAGCTATAGAAATCTTAGAAGAAATCAGAGAAATAAATCTTCTTGATCTTAGGTTAGGTAAAGCCTTCTCATGTGTGACACCAAAGACACAAAGAAATGGATAAAAGAAAGAAATGGATAAATTGGATTTTATGAAACTTAGACTTCTGTGGTTCAAAAGATATCATCAATAAAATGAAAAGACAACTCACAGAATGGGAAAAATACCTGCAAATCATATATCTGATAATAAACTTACATCTAGAATATATAAAGAACTGTTACAACCCAATAATGAAAAAAGACAACAATAATAATAAAAAAAGACAAACAACCCACTTTAAAAAGTGAGCTAAAGCCTCAAATAGACATTTCTACAGAGAAGATACACAAATGTCCTACTAGCGCATGAAAAGATGCTGAATATCATTAGCCATCAGGGAAATGCAAATCAAATACACAGTGAAATACCACTTCATATCTAACTAGGACAGACATAATCTAAAAGACAGATAAGAAGTGTTGGCATGGATATGGAAGAATTGGAACTTTCACATGCTGCTGTTAGGAAAGTAAAATGGTACAAACACTGGAAAACAAGCTGACAATACCTTAAAAGGTTAAACGTGGAGTTAGTATATAACCCAGCAATTCCATTTCTAGAGATTTGGAAACATGTTCACAAAAAGACCTTGTACACACATGTTCATATCAGCAATACTTACAATAGCCAAAAGGCTATAAACAACCCAAATGTATATCAACTGATGAATGGATAAACAAATTTTAATATATCCACAAAACAGAATCTTATTTGGTGATAAAAACAATGAAATACTGATACATACTACAAGGATGAACCTTGAAAATATGCTAAATGAAACAAAACAGTCACAAAAGACTATTTATTGTATGATTCTGTTTATATGAAATGTCCAGAATAGATAAATCTATAGGGACAGAAAGTGGATTACTGGTTTTCTAGGGCTAGGGGAGTTAGAGGAGAATGAAGAGTCACTGCTAATAGGTGGTATGGGGTTTCTTTTTGAAATAGTATAAAATTGATGTGATGGTTACACAGCTCGGTGAATATACTAAAAATACAGAATTGTACTCTTTCGATAGGTGAATTATGCAGTATGTGAATTATATCTCAATAAAGCTGTTACATTTCTTAAAAATTGCCTGTTTATCTATATATACTTATTGTGCTTGCTTGCCTTAAGGAGGTAGGATGGACCCCCACCCATTCAAAACTGGTTTGGTTATTAAGACTGATGATGTCACCTAGACTCCAAAGAATTTGAAAAAGTTTATTACTTGCATATTGAGGTCTTCTGGAAAGGGAGGGTGAGTGAGCCTGTTTTATTTTTTGTTATTGTTGTTTGTTTTATTTTGTTTTTGTGATTAGAGGGTGGTACCAGGGTGAGGATTCCTGAGGTCTGCATTTTTTGAACTTTCTGCAGGTGCTCAGGAAGGGAGTAGATGGACTTTTTAAAAAAAAATCAGCGCAGGGCACCTGGGTGGCTCAGTTGGTTAAGTGACTGCCTTTGGCTCAGGTCATGATCCTGGAGTCCCGGGATCGAGTCCCGCATCGGGCTCCCTGCTGGGCAGGGAGTCTGCTTCTCCCTCTGACCCTCCCCCCTCTCATGCTCACTCTCTCTCTCATTCTCTCTCTCTCAAATAAATAAATAAAATCTTTAAAAAAAAAAGAATATTAAAAAAATCGTGCAAATGTGCAACAAAAGTTGAAAAGGGAAGCGTGGGGCCTGAAAACTATCAGCATTAAATTATAAATGGAATCTACTACATACACCAAAATCTTATTGATGAAATTATGAGGCATTATAATTGGTTTTGGGATTTGGTAAGTTTAGCCCCCTCCTCCACATTATAATATTCTTTCAGAATTTTCTTATTATTCTGAATTCCTCATTTTTCCATACGTACTTTCACAGAAACCTGTTTACTTTCATAAAAATATTTTTATTTTAATTGGGTAGAATTTGTAACTTAACTTAGGGAGTACTGATGACTGTATTAGGCTCAATATTTCTGTCCAAGAACATGATTGCTATTTCAATTTGTCACAGTCTAAACTTTATGTCCTTCAAGAGTGCTTTAAAGATTTTTTTCATATACATTTAACACATTCCATGTTAATTCCAAAGAATTTTATTATTACTCTTTGTCTCAAATTATATATATATATTTTTTAAATTTTATTAAATTTAAGAGTTTTCTTTTTTTTAAATTTTTTTATTTGATTATGTTAGTCACCATACAATACATCATTTAGTTTTTGATGTAGTGATCCACAATTCATTGTTTTTGTATTATCACCCAGTCCTCCATGCAGTACGTGCCCTCCTTAATACCCATCACCAGGCTAACCCATCCCCCCACCCCCTCCCCTCTAAAACCCTCAGATTGTTTCTCACAGTCCATAGTCTCTCATGGTTCATCTCTCCCTCCGATTCCACCCCCCTTCATTTTTCCCCTCCTTCTCCTAAGGTCAGGAATAAGATAAGAATGTTTCTTTTTTTTTAATTTTATTTTATTATGTTATGTTAGTCACCATACAATACATCATTAGTTTTTGAGGTGGTGATCCACGAATCATTGTTTTCGTATAACACCCAGTGCTCCATGCACTACATGCCCTCCTTAATACCCATGACCGGGCTAACCCATCCCCCATCCCCTCCCCTCTAAAACCCTCAGTTTGTTTCTCAGAGTCCATAGTCTCTCATGGTCCATCTGTCCCTCTGATTTCCCCCCCTTCATTTTTCCCTTCCTTCTCCTAATGTCCTCCATGCTATTCCTTATGTTCCACAAATGAGTGAAATCATATGATAATTGACTTTCTCTGCTTGACTTAGTTCACTTAGCATAATCTCCTCCAGTCCCATCCATGTTGATGTAAAAATTGGGTATTCATCCTTGCTGATGGCTGAGTGATATTCCATTGTACATATGGACCACATCTTCTTTATCCATTCATCTGTTGAAGGGCATCTCGGCTCTTTCCACAGTTTGGCTATTGCGGATATTGCTGCTATGCACATTGGGGTGCATATGGCCCTTCTTTTCACTACATCGGTGTCTTAGGGGTAAATACCCAGGAGTGCAATTGCTGGGTCATAGGGTAGCTCTATTTTTAATTGTTTGAGGCACCTCCACACTGTTTTCCAAAGTGGCTGTACCAACTTGCATTCCCACCAACAGTGTAAGAGGGTTCCCCTTTCTCTACAACCTCTCCAGCATTTGTTGTTTCTTTCCCTGTCCATTTTTGCCATTCTAACTGGTGTAAGGTGGTATCTCAATGTGGTTTTCTTTTTTTGTTGTTGTTGTTGTTTTAAATTTTTTATTCTTTTTTATTCTTATGTTAATCCCCATACATTACATCATTAGTTTTAGATGAAGGGTTCCATGATTCATCGTTTGTGCATAACACCCAGTGCTCCATGCAGAACGTGCCCTCCTCAATACCCACCACCAGGCCAACCCATCCTCCCACCCCCCTCCCCTCTAGAACCCTCAGTTTGTTTTTCAGAGTCCATCGTCTCTCATGGTTCGTCTACCCCTCTGATTTCCCCCACTTCATTCTTCCCCACCCGCTACCTTCTTCTTCTTCTTTTTTTTTTTTCTTAACATATATTGCATTATTTGTTTCAGAGGTACAGATCTGAGATTCAACAGTCTTGCACAATTCACAGCGCTTACCAGAGCACATACCCTCCCCAGTGTCTATCATCCAGTCACCCCATCCCTCCCACCCCAACCCCCACTCCAGCAACCCTCAGTTTGTTACCTACAATTAAGAATTCCTCATATCAGTGAGATCATATGATACATGTCTTTCTCTGTTTGAGTTATTTCACTCAACATAATACCCTCCAGTTCCATCCACATCGTTGCAAATGGCAAGATCTCATTCCTTTTGATGGCTGCATAATATTCCATTGTATATATATATACCACCTCTTCTTTTTCCACTCATCTGTCGATGGACATCTTGGCTCTTTCCACAGTTTGGCTATTGTGGACATTGCTGCTATAAACATCAGGGTGCACGTACCCCTTTGAATCCCTACTTTTGTATCTTTGGGGTAAATACCCAGTAGTGCACTTGCTGGATCATATGGTAGCTCTATTTTCAACTTTTTGAGGAACCTCCATACAGTTTTCCAGAGTGGCTGCACCAGCTTGCATTCCCACCAACAGTGTAGGAGGGTTCCCCTTTCTCCACATCCCCGTCAACATCTGTCGTTTCCTGACTTGTTAATTTTAGCCATTCTGACTGGTGTGAGGTGGTATCTCATTGAGATTTGGATTTGGATTTCCCTGATGCCGAGCGATATTGAGCACTTTTTCATGTGTCTGTTGGCCATTTGGATGTCTTCTTTGGAAAAATGTCTGTTCATGTCTTCTGCCCATTTCTTGATTGGATTCTTTGTTCTTTGGGTGTTGAGTTTGATGAGTTCTTTATAGATTTTGGATACTAGCCCTTTATCTGATATGTCATTTGCAAATATCTTCTCCCATTCTGTCGGTTGTCTTTTGGTTTTGTTGATGGTTTCCTTTGCTTTGCAAAAGCTTTTTATCTTGATGAAGTCCCAATAGTTCATTTTTGCCCTTGCTTCCCTTGCCTTCGGCGATGTTTCTAGGAAGAAGTTCCTGCGGCTGAGGTCGAAGAGGTTGCTGCCTGTGTTCTCCTTTAGGATTTTGATGGACTCCTGTCTCACATTGAGGTCTTTCAACCATTTGGAGTCTATTTTTGTGTGTGGTGTAAGGAAATGGTCCAGTTTCATTCTTCTGCATGTGGCTATCCAATTTTCCCAACACCATTTGTTGAAGAGACTGTCTTTGTTCCATTGGACATTCTTTCCTGCTTTGTCGAAGATTAGTTGACCATAGAGTTGAGGGTCCATTTCTGGGCTCTCTATTCTGTTCCATTGATCTATGTGTCTGCTTTTGTGCCCCTACCATACTGTCTTGATGATGACAGCTTTGTAATAGAGCTGGAAGTCCGGAATTGTGATGCCGCCGGCTTTGCTTTTCTTTTTCAATATTCCTCTGGCTATGCGGGGTCTTTTCTGGTTCCATACAAATTTTAGGATTATTTGTTCCATTTCTTTGAAAAAAGTGGATGGTATTTTGATGGGGATTGCATTGAATGTGTAGATTGCTCTAGGTAGCATTGACATCTTCACAATATTTGTTCTTCCAATCCATGAGCATGGAACATTTTTCCATTTCTTTGTGTCTTCCTCAATTTCTTTCATGAGTATTTTATAGTTTTCTGAGTACAGATCCTTTGTCTCTTTGGTTAGATTTATTCCTAGGTATCTTATGGTTTTGGGTGCAATTGTAAATGGGATCGACTCCTTAATTTCTCTTTCTTCTGTCTTGTTGTTGGTGTATAGGAATGCCACTGACTTCTGTGCATTGATTTTATATCCTGCCACTTTACTGAATTCCTGTATGAGTTCTAGCAGTTTTGGGGTGGAGTCTTTTGGGTTTTCCACATAAAGTATCATATCATCTACAAAGAGTGAGAGTTTGACTTCTTCTTTGCCAATTTGGATGCCTTTGATTTCTTTTTGTTGTCTGATTGCTGTGGCTAGGACTTCCAATACTATGTTGAATAGCAGTGGTGATAGTGGACATCCCTGCCGCTTTCCTGACCTTAGGGGGAAAGCTCTCAGTTTTTCCCCATTGAGAATGATATTCGCTGTAGGTTTTTCATAGATGGCTTTTATGATATTGAGGTATGTACCCTCTATCCCTATACTCTGAAGAGTTTTGATCAAGAAAGGATGCTGTAATTTGTCAAAAGCTTTTTCTGTAATGTGGTTTTGATTTGGATTTCCCTGATGGCTAATGATGATGAATACTTTTTCATGTGTCTGTTAGCCATTTGTATGTCTTCTTTGGAGAAGTGTCTGTTCATGTCTTCTGCCCACTTTTTGACTTGATTATTTGTTTTTTGGATGTTGAGTTTGAGAAGTTCTTTTTTTTTTTTTTAAAGATTTTATTTATTTATTTGAGAGAGAGAGCACATGAGAGGGGGGAGGGTCGGGAGGGTCAGAGGAAGAAGCAGACTCCCTGCTGAGCAGGGAGCCTGATGCAGGACTTGATCCAGAGACTCCAGGATCATGACCTGAGCGGAAGGCAGTCGCCTAACCAACTGAGCCACCCAGGCGCCCCTAGTTTGAGAAGTTCTTTATAGATCTTGGATACCAGCCCTTTATCTGTAGTGTCATTTGCAAATATCTTCTCCCATTCTGTGGGTTGCCTCTTTGTTTTGTTGACTGTTTCCTTTGCTGTGCAGAAGCTTTTTATCTTGATGAAGTCCCAAAAGTTCATTGTTGCTTTTGTTTCACCAGCCTTTGGATATGTATCTTGAAAGAAGTTGCTGTGGGCGATGTCAAAGAGGTTACTGCCTATGTTCTCCTCTAGGATTTTGATGGATTCCTGTCTCACATTGAGGTCTTTCATCCATTTTGAGTTTATCTTTGTGTAGGGTGTGTAGGGTGTTTCATTTGTTTCAAGATATTTTTTTATTTCTCTTTTGTTTGTTTCTTTGACCCATTGATTTTTCAGGAATATGTTATTTAATTTCCACATATTTGTGACTTTTTTCAGCTTTCCTCTTGTTGTTTTCTAGTTTCATACTGCAGTGGTCAGAAAAGATAGTTGGTATAATTTTAATCTTTTAAAATTTGTTAAGACTTGTTATGTGGCCTATCATCTGATTAATACTGGACAATGTTCTATGCATGCTTGAGAAGAATATGTAGTCTGCTACTATTGGATGGGATGTCCTACATATTTTTTTAAATAAATGTTTATATTAAATCTTATTAGCATTAACATATACTTTAATTCACATAAATAAATATTTTAATGACTTACTTTACAAGTGTACTACACTCTTTGATTTAGTATATACAGAAGCTTTTACAAAGAGGAGAGAGAAATCTTCAAACTTGTCATGTTATATATATGTTATGTACAGCTTTTTGTAAGTCATAAAGTTTTTTTAAAGAGGAAGAAGGAACATTTTCTAAAGATTGGATTGTAATCTCTATAAATGGAATGAAGGTCACATTTTGCCATATATTTTTTAGTCAGGTTGCACCTCCAAACTTCCAACAAACAGTATAACTTTATCAAGACTTGTATCTTTGTAAAACAGACATATGAATATTATTCCCTGGCAAGAATGGTTACTGAAAATATTTGAGTAGTTATGGGCATAGCTTCTAGTGTCTAGATTTGAATTTCAACACTGTCTCTTTGTAGTTTTATGATATTGGGCAAATTATTTTGTTGCTTCATTTTTAATTTTGGGAAGAAACAAAAACAATTTACATATATTATAGTTGTATTTGTGGAGATTAGATGAGATAATTTAAAAATTGCTTGGAACTCTGCATAGTTCAATAACTGTGAGCTATTGCTTTTATGTAGCTGTGCCTGGTCAACCAAGGCATCCAGGAACTATCAGCAGTGGCCCAAATGAGTAACATGAAGTAACTCTGCTATGCTACAGATGAAAGTGGGTCCATGATTCTGCTTCTCCGGCATAAAAGTATGGGTGTAAAATTATTCATTCAGGATACTTCATAGTTCCCTGAACTCTTCTCATTCAGGTATAACTTCAGCCCTCACCATGATACCATGTGTTTTCTTCTAGAATATCACATTATTTAGGTCCACGGAAAGAGTAGTTGCTGGCTTTATGCATGATGATCAGGTGGTGATCAGGAGATTCTAGAAATGTAAGATAAAGGCCTGTCTGTATCCTTGCTGTAGTAAGTCAGGAGGTTATTAAAAATACCAATATTAGATGGCTTAACATAATAAAAGTTTATTATTCATGGCAAGGTAGGATGTAGGCAGGATAATGATCCCCAAAATAGGGACTCAGGGATATTACTGAGAAATAGAATTATTCCATAGTGATATTACAATATGCTACACTTTTTATCCACAAATGTTAACATCCAGGATATTTCCTGTATACTTACTGGAAGAAATTTGGGCCACAGTTAATGTTGAACATATAAAAGATCTTTTCATTAATTAGTGGAAAGTTTTGGGGAATATTAAATCTACCCTGTTCCCATTTCTTCATTCAAGCTAAATATTGGCTGTACAAAAACTAAAAATCTCTTACTTCTTGTTCTCGCTATTTATGTTATCATTGACCTATGGAAAATAATAGAGAACTATGAGAAGGATGGACTGGTAAAGCAGGATTTAGTTTCACAACTGATGCTATGGGCAAAATCAAATTCTAAACTTAATAATGAATTGAGTGTATTTACAAATCACTCATGTGTAAGTCTTGTTCTATTCACTAAATAACTTGCCATTTTACTTTTGATACATTTGGCAATTTTCTTTTTCTTTTTTGGGGGTAAGTGTAACTTTATTTTTTACAGTGTTATATTAGTTTAAGGTGTACAGTATAGTGATTCAATAGTTCCATACATCACCTGGTGCTAACCATGGCAAGTGAATTCCTTAATCCCCTATTTAACCCAAACCGTACACCCCTCCCCTCTGGTAACCGTCAGTTTGTTCTTTATAGTTCACAGTCTGTTTCCTGATCTCTCTCTCTTTTTCCCTTTGATCATTTGTTTTATTTCTTAAATTCCATATATGAGTGAAATCATATGATATTTGTCTTTTTCTGACTGATTTATTTTGCTTAGTATTATACTCTCTTGCTTCATCCATGTTTTTGTAAATGGCAAGATTTTCATTCCTTTTTATAGCTGAGTAATATCTCATTGTATATATATATATATATACCACTTTTTTATCCATTCATCAATTGAATTGATGGATGCTTGGGCTGCTTCCATATCTTGCCTACTGTAAATATGCTGCTATAAAGATTGGGGTGCATGTATCCCTTTGAATTAGTGTTTTTATATTCTTTGGGTAAAGACCTAGTACTGTGATTACTGGATTGTAGGGTTGTTCTATTTTTAACTTATTGAGGAGCCTCCATATTGTATTCCACAGTGGCTGCACCAATTTGTATTACCACTAACAGTGCACTAGTGTTCCTTTTTTTACACATTCTCACCCACATCTCTTGTTTCTTGTGTTGTTGATTTTAGCCATTCTGAGAGGTGTGGGGTGATATCTCTTTGTAGTTTTGATCTGTATTTCCTTGATGGTAAGGATGATGAACATATTTTTGTGTGTCTGTTAGCCATCTGGATGTCTTCTTTGGAGAAATGTCTGTTCATGTCCTCTTCCCAGTTTTTAATTGGATTATTTGTTTTTTGAGTGTTGACTTGTTTAATTTTATATATTTTGGATACTAACTCTATCAGATAGGTCATTCCCAAATATCTTCTCCCATTCTATAGGTTGCCTTTTAGTTTTGTTGATTGTTTCCTTGACTTTGAAGAAGATTTTTTTTTTTTTTTTTTTTTAGTTTCAGTGCAGGATTTAGTGATTCAACACTTACATACAACACCCAGTGCTCATCACAGTGCACTTCTTAATCGCCATCACCTATTTAACCAATGTCCCTACCCAACTCCCCTCTGGTAGCCATCAGTTTATGCTCTCTAGTTTAGAGTCCGTTTCTTGGCTTGTCTCTCTCTTTCTTCTCTTTTTTCCCCTATTCTCATTTGTTTCTTAAATTCTGCAGATTTGTCTTTCTCTGACTGACTTATTTCACTTAGCATAATACTCTCTAGCTCCATACATGTCATTGCAAATGGAAAGATTTCATTCCTTTTAGTCACTGAGAAATATTCTGTTGTGTGTGTGTGTGTGTGTGTGTATATACATATATATATATATATATATATATATATATAAAATACCACATCATTTTCATGTGTTCATCAGTCGAGGGACATTTGGGCTCTTTCCATAATTTGGCTATTGCAGATAATGCTGCTATAAACATTGGGGTGTATGTATCCCTTAGAATTAGTATTTTTGTATTCTTTGGGTAAATACCTAGGAGTGCAATTGCTGAATCATAAGGTAGTTCTATTTTTAAATTTTTGAGGAACCTCCACATTGTTTTCCAGAGTGGCTGCTCCAGTTTGCATTCCTACCAACAGTGCAGGAGGGTTCCCCCTTCTCCACATCCTTGTTAACACCTGTTGTTTCTTGTGTTGTTGATTTTAGCTATTCTGACAGGTGTGAGGTCATTTCTCATTGTAGTGTTGATTTGTATGTACCTGATGGTAAGTAATGATGAGCATCTTTTCGTATGTCTGTTCGCCATCTGTATGTCTTTGGAAAAATGTGTATCCATGTCCTCTGCCCATTTTTAATTAGATTGTTTGCTTTTGGGGGGTTGAGCTTGATAAGTTTTTGATATACTTTGAATACTGACCCTTTATCAGATATGTCATTTGCAGATATCTTCTCCCATTCCATAGGGTGACTTTAAGTTTTGTTGATTGTTTCCTTCACTGTGCAGAAGCTTTTTATTTTGATGAAGTCCCAATAGTTTATTTTTGCTTTTGTCTCCCTTGCCTCTGGAGAACTATCTAATAAGTAATTGCTATGGACAGTATCAAAGAGGTTACTGCCTGTGTTCTCCTCTAGGATTTTTTTTTTTTTTTTTTTAAGAAGACTCCTAGGTTTGGACACCACACCAGCCAGCAGCTGAGGGGAGACACAGGCAGTGGGTGAGGACGGGGAGCATGTCTGAGGTGGCTGGATGGTTGGGCAGATAGGACATGGTGAGTGGCAAGGCAGAGACTGGCTTAGGCAACATGCATGGGTTTGGGTTGGGTCACTAGCTGGGTCAGCCTGCAGGTGCCCCCACCAGTGAAGTAAGGCATCCAGTGTAGGGGCGGGTAGGTTTGGGGCAGGCAGGCAGCAGCGCTCACTAGGGGCTATGGTCCTGGTAGTTGTGGATGTTGACCACAGCTGTGATGCCGCAGATAATGAGTGGGATCCCTCCCGCGATCAGATAGAACCGGAGCATGGGGCGGGGTGTGGGCGGGGCCGAGTCCCCTTCTTGTGGAGGGGGCGCTCTCCAGGTGAGCTCCTTGTGGAGGACTAGGGCCTTCACACCCATCCAGAGTAGTGTGGACAACGAAGAGTAGTGCAGAGTGATGCCCACTGCCTGGCAGACCATGTGGTAGTTGGTGAGTGTGATGCCTCCTGCAAAGACGGCGGAGGTCATGGCCATGTGGAAGCACAGGTTCAGGAGCAAGTGCCAGCCCTTCCGGGATACATGGATGGAGCTGTGGTTGAGGATGTAGGTGTTCATGGTGGAGAAGAGGCAGAGCAGCAGCAGGGCCATGCAGGGGTTCACGACAGGATGCAGCCCTGCCCCAGAGCCCCCACCTTCCTGGGGAAGGCACTCAGCTCCATGAGCACAGCCACGTTGCCCAAGTGCCGGCAGTGCAGGGCTGACTGGAGTGGAGCTGGCAGCCCTCAGAGTTCCAACCCCCGGGACCCCCCAGCCCGTGCTGGCTCCACCAAGCTGCCACAGGTTCAGCCCCCTCAGCCCAGTGCCAAAGCGAAATGGCCACTGGCTTGGTCAGGTTGCCCACACCACAGCCACTGGTTCCAGCAAAGATGATGGGGGTGGCCACAGCTACGCCTGGTACTCCTGCCTCCCTTCTCTGGAAGGCTGTGCAGGTCAGCCCCAGGTAGCTGTGTGGCTTGATGAGGTAGGCCTCCAATGCCACCTTCGTTGAGTTCACAGAGATGTGCTGGGCGTGGGGGTTGAGGGCAGCCCCTCCCCCATGCGCTCCAGGGCACCCATGATGCCACTGCAGGCCTTGTCCTCACGCTGGGCCAGCCACAGCGGGTGCTCGTCCACCAGCATCAGGTTGCTGGCCATGTCCACCATCACCTTCTCCTCTAGGATTTTATGGATTCTTGTCTCCCATTTAGGTCTTTGATCCATTTTGAATTTATTTTTGTTTATGGCATAAGAAAGTGGTCCAGTTTTATTGTTTTGCATGTTGCTGTCCAGTTTCCCAACACCATATGTTGAAGAGACTGTCATTTTTCCCCACTGGATATTCTTCCCTGCTTTGTCAGAGATTAACTGGCCATATAGCTGTGGGTTCATTTCTGGATTTTCTATTCTGTTCTATTGCTCTATATGTCTATTTCTGTACTCTTTTGATTGCTACAGCTTTGTAATATACCTTGAAGTCGGAATTGTGATGCCTCCAGCTTTGCTTCTCTTTTTCAAAGTTGCTTTGGCTATTTGGGGTCTGCTGTGGTTCTATACAGATTTTAGGATTGCTTGTTTTAGCTCTGTGAAAAATACTGTTGATATTTTGGTAGGGATTGCATTAAATGTGTAGATTGCTTTGATTAGTAAAGACATTTTAACAAAATTTTTCTTCCAATCCATGAGCATGGAATGCCTTTCCATTTCTTTCCTGTTCAATTTTTTTCATTAGTGTTTTATAATTTTCAGAGAACAGGTTTTTCACCTCTTTGGTTAGGTTTATTCCTAGGTATCTTATTGTTGGTGGTGCAGTTATAAATGGGATACATTCCTTAATTTCTCTTTCTGCTGCAGCACTATTGGTGTGTAGAAAGGCAACAGATTTATGTGTGTTTACTTTGTATGCTGAGATTTTACCTAATTTGTTTATCAGTTCTAGCGGTTTTTTTGGTGGGACCTTTTGGCTTTTCTATATATATACCATGTCAACTGCAAATAGAGAAAGTTTGACTTCTTTCTTGCCAATTTGGGTGCCTTTTATTTATATTTGTTGTCTGATTTCTTTTTTTTTAAGTTTTAATTTATTTTATTTATTTATTTGGCAGAGAGAGAGCAGGAGAGCACAAGCGGTGGGAGCGGCAGACGGAGAGGGAGAAACAGGCCCCCTGTCGAGCAGGGAGCCCGACGCGGGGCTCCATCCCAGGACAGTGGGGTCATGACCTGAGCCAAAGGCAGTCTCTTAACCAACTGAGCCACCCAGGCGCCCCTTTGTTCTCTGATTTCTATGGCTAGCATTTCCAGTACTATTTTGATTAAAAGCGCTGAGAGTGGACAGCCTTGTCTAGTGCCTAACCTTAGGGGTAAGGCTCTGTTTTTCCCCTTTAAGATGATGTGAGCTTTGCATTTTTCAAATATGGCCTTTATTATGTTGAAGTATGTTAACTCTAACCCTACTTTGTTGAGGCTTTTTATCATGAAAGGATGCTGTAGTTTGTCAAATATTTCTTCTGCATCTGTTGACATGATCATATGGTTCTTTTTTTTTAAATTTTATTGTGTTATATTAGTCACTATACAATATATAATTGGTTTTTGATGTGGTGATCCACGATCCACTGTTTTCGTATAACACCCAGTGCTCCATGCAGTACATGCCCTCCTTAATACGCATCACCGGGCTAACCAATCCCCCCTCCCCCCTAACCTCTAAAACCCTGTTTGTTTCTCAGAGTCCATAGTCTCTCATGGTTCATCTGTCCCTCCAATTCCCCCCCTATTTTTCCCTTCCTTCTCCTAATGTCCTCCATGCTATTCCTTATGTTCCACAAATAAGTGAAACCATATGATAATTGACTTTCTCTGCTTGACTTATTTCGCTTAGCATAATCTCCTCCAGTCCCATCCATGTTGATGTAAAAGTTGGGTATTCACCTTTTCTGATGGCTGAGTAATATTCCATTGTATATATGGACCACATCTTCTTTATCCATTCATCTGTTGAAGGGCATCTCGGCTCTTTCCACAGTTTGGCTATTGCGGACATTGCTGCTATGAACTTTGGGGTGCATAGGGCCCTTCTTTTCAATACATCGGTGTCTTTGGGGTAAATACCCAGGAGTGCAATTGCTGGGTCATAGGGTAGCTCTATTTTTAAATTTTTTGAAGAACCTCCACACTGGTTTCCAAAGTGGCTGTACCAACTTGCATTCCCACCAACAGTGTAAGAGGGTTCCCCTTTCTCCACAACCTCTCCAACATTTGTTGTTTCTTTCCCTGTCCTTTTTTGCCATTCTAACTGGTGTAAGGTGGTATCTCAGTGTGGTTTGGATTTGGATTTCCCTGATGGCTAATGATGATGAACATTTTTTCATGTGTCTCTTAGCCATTTGTCTTCTTCAGAGAAGTGTCTCTTCATGTCTTCTGCCCATTTTTTGACTTGATTATTTCTTTTTTGGGTGTTGAGTTTGAGAAGTTCTTTATAGATCTTGGATACCAGCCCTTTATCTGTAGTGTCATTTGCAAATATCTTCTCCCATTCTGTGGGTTGCCTCTTTGTTTTGTTGACTGTTTCCTTTGCTGTGCAGAAGCTTTTTATCTTGATGAAGTCCCCAAAATTCATTTTTGCTTTTGTTTCACTAGCTTTTGGAGATGTATCTTGAAAGAAGTTGCTGTGGCCGATGTCAAAGAGGTTACTGCGTATGTTCTCCTCTAGGATTTTGATGGATTCCTGTCTCACATTGAGGTCTTCATCCACTTTAAGTTTATCTTTGTGAATGGTGTTAGAGAATGGTCGAGTTTCATTCTTCTGTATATAGCTGTCCAATTTTCCCAGCACCATTTATTGAAGAGACTGTCTTTCTCCCATTGCATGTTTTTTCCTGCTTTGTCAAAGATTACTTGACCATAGAGTTGAGGGTCCATATCTGGGTTCTCTATTCTGTTCCATTGGTCTGCATGTCTGTTTTTGTGCCAATACCATGCTGTCTTGGTGATCACAGCTTTGTAATATAGCTTGAAATCAGGCAACGTGATGCCCCCAGCTTTGTTTTTCTTTTTCCACATTTCCTTGGCGATTCGGGGTCTTTTCTGATTCCATACAAATTTTAGGATTGTTTGTTCCAGCACTTTGAAAAATGTCATTGGAATTTTGATCGGGATGGCATTGAAGGGATAGATTGCTCTGAGTAGCATAGACATTTTAACAATGTTTATTCTTCCGATCCATGAGCATGGAATATTTTTCCATCTTCTTGTGTCTTCTTCAATTTCTTTCATGAGTGTTTTGTAGTTCCTAGAGTATAGATCCTTTACCTCTTTGGTTAGGTTTATTCCGAGGTATCTTATGGTTTTGGGTGCTATTGTAAATGGAATCGTTTCTCTAATTTCTCTTTCTACAGTTGTGTTGTTAGTGTATAAGAAAGCAACTGATTTCTGTGCATTGATTTTGTATCCTGCCACATTACTGAATTGCTGGATGAGTTCTGGTAATTTGGGGGTGGAGTCTTTTGGGTTTTCCACATAAAGTATCATGTCATCTGCAAAATGAGAGAGTTTGACTTCTTCTTTGCCAATTTGAATACCTTTTATTTCTTTGTGTTGTCTGATTGCTGTTGCTAGGACTTCTAGTACTAGGTTGAACAATAGTGGCGAGAGTGGGCACCCTTGACGTGTTCCTGATCTTAAGGGAAAGGCTCTCACCTTTTCCACATTGAGGATGATATTTGCTGTGGGTTTTTCATAGATGGATTTTATGTACTTGAGGAATGTTCCCTCTATCCCTATACTCTGAAGAGTTTTAATCAGGAAAGGATGTTGTACTTTGTCAGATGCTTTTTCTGCATCAATTGAGAGGACCATATGGTTCTTCTCCCTCCTCTTATTAATGTGTTCTATCACGTTGATTGATTGGCGAATGTTGAACCACCCTTGCATCCCGGGGATAAATCCCACTTGGTCGTGGTGGATGATCCTTTTAATGTATTGTTGGATCCTATTAGCTAGGATTTTGGAATCCATATTCCTCAGGGATATCGGTCTGAAATTCATCTTTTTTATGGGGTCTTTGCCTGGTTTGGGGATTAAGATAATGCTGGCCTCATAGAATGAGTTTGCAAGTTTTCCTTCTGTTTCTATTTTTTGAAACAGCTTCAGTAGAATAGGTATTATTTCTTCTTCAAATGTTTGGTAGAATTCCCCAGGAAATCCATCAGGCCCTGGACTCTTGTTTTTTGGGAGGTTTTTGATCACTGCTTCAATCTCGTTAGTGGTTATTGGCCTATTCAGGTTGTCAATTTCTTCCTGTTTCAGTCTTGGCAGCTTATAGTTTTCCAGGAAGGCCCTCATTTCATCCAATTCCTCAGTTTATTGGCATATAGTTGTTGATAATAATTTCTAACAATTGTTTCTATTTCCTTGGTATTAGTCGTGATCTCTTCCCTTTCATTCATAATTTTAGTAATTTGGGACCTTTCTCTTTTCTTCTGGATAAGTCTGGCCAGTGGTTTATCGATCTTATTAATTCTTTCAAAGAACCAACTTCTAGTTTCGTTCATCTGATCTACTGTGTTTCTGGTTTCTAATTCATTGATCTCTGCTCTAATTTTAATTATTTCTCTTCTAGTGCATGGCTTAGGCATCGTTTGTTGCTTTTTCTCTAGTTCTTTAAGGTGTAGAGTTAGTTGGTGAATTCGGGATTTTTCTATTTTTTTGAGTGAGGCTTGGATGGCTATGTATTTCCCCCCTAGGACTGCCTTTGCAGTATCCCATAGGTTTTGGGCTGATGTGTTTTTTTCTCATTGATTTCCATGAATTGTTTAAGTTCTTCTTTGATTTCCTGGTTGACCCAAACATTCTTGAGCAGAGTGGTCTTTAGCTTCCAAGTGTTTGAATTTCTGCCAAATTTTTTCTCGTGATTGAGTTCCAGTTTTAGAGTATTGTGGTCTGAGAAATGCAGGGAATAATCTCAATCTTTTGGTATCAGATGAGACCTGATTTGTGACCCAGTATGTGGTCTATTCTGGAGAAAGTTCCATGTGCGCTCGAGAAGAATGAGTATTCTGTTGTTTTAGGGTGGAATGTTCCGTATAGATCTATGAGGTCCATCTGGTCCAATATATCATTCAAAGCTCTTGTTTCCTTGTTGATTTTCTGCTTAGATGATCTGTCCATTGCTGATTGTGGACTATTGAGGTCTCCTACAATTAATGTATTGTTATCAATATGACTCTTTATTTTGGTTAACAGTTGGCTTATGTAGATGGCTGCTCCCATGTTGGGGGCATAGATCTTCTTGTTGGATAGACCCTTTAAGAATAAAATAGTGTCCTCTGTGTCTCTAATTACAGACTTTAGTTTAAAATCTAATTTGTCTGATATAAGAATTGCTACCCCAGCTTTCTTTTGAGGTCCGTTGGCATGGAAGATGGATCTCCATCCCTTTACTTTCAGTCTGGATGTATCTTTAGGTTCAAAATGAGTCTCTTATAGACAGCATATAGATGGGTTCTGTCTTTTTATCCAATCTGCAACCCTGTGCCATTTTATGGGAGCGTTTAGGCCATTCACATTGAGAGTGATTATTGAAAGATATGAATTAATTGTCATCATGTTGCCTGTGAAGACGTTGTTTTTATAGATTGTCCCTGTAAATTTCGGTTGTATATCACTCTTGGGGTCTTTCTCCTTTTATAGAAACCCCCTTAATATTTCTTGCAGGGCCAGCTTAGTGGTCACATATTCTTTCAGTTTCTGCCGGTCGTAGAAGCTTTGCATCTCTCCATCCTTTCTAAATGACAGCCTTACCGGATAAAGTATTCTGGCTGCATGTCCTTCTCATTTAGTACCCTGAATATGTCTTGCCAGGCCTTTCTGGCTTGCCAGGTCTCTGTGGATAGGTCTGACATTATTCTGATGTTCCTCCCTCTGTACATAAGGAATCTCTTCCCCCTAACTACCCTTAAGATGGTTTCCTTGGTTCTAAGACTTGTGAGTTTTACTATTACATGCTGGGGTGTTGGCCTGTTTTCCTTGATCTTGGGAGGGGTCCTCTCTGCCTCTAGGACTCGAATGTTTGCTTCATTCTCCAGATTAGGGAAGTTCTCAGCTACGATTTGCTCAAATACGTCTTTTAGTCCTCTCTTTTTCTCCACTCCCTCCAGGATTCCAATTATTCTGACATTGGAATGCTTCATGGTGTCACTTATTTCTCTGATTCTATTTTCATGGATTTTGAGTTGTTTTTCCCTGGCCTTCTCTTTTCCCTTTTAATCTATTATATTGTCTTCCAGGTCACTTATTCGTTCTTCTGCCTCACTTACCCTAGCTGTTAGATTATCTAGATTGGATCGGATCTCATTGATAGCATTTTTAAATTCTGCCAATTCAGCTTTCATTTCTGCCCTTAGAGACTCTATGTTGCCATTAATTGGTTTCTCCATTCTAGCCATTGTCTTCACAATTGCTAGCCTGAATTCCATTTCTGACATCTTGGTTATATCTGCATCCATTTGTAAATCTGCAGCATAAGTCATGATCTCTGAGTCTTTTCTCTTTGGGGGGTTCCTCCTCCTAGTCATTCTGTTGATGGGTGTTTGAGGGAACGTTTGGAGTCCAAATTATTGACCAGAACCCAAGAAGATGCACCTGTTTTCTTGGGACTTTAGGGTTGCTGGCCTCTTGTTTTCCCAGCCTGTCTTCTGCGGGAGGGGCCTGCCGCACTGTTACTCAGGCAACCCTGTTTGGGCGGAGTTGCCCTGCCCCCCTGTGCCGGGGGATGGGCTCAGTGGGAATCAGTTTTTGGGGCTTTTGTTCTCTGGCAGCTTTCCCTGGCGGCTTTCCTCATCTCTTCCACGAATCAGAGCAGAAGAGACCGTTCCTGCTGCCTCAGAGCAGAGAGACCGCAGTCTGTTCTTCAGTGAGCTCTCCAGGCCACACCGTCTCCGTTTCTGTCCATGCTGCTATAAACTGCAGTGGCCTGGGTTGTGCGCCCCTCTGCAGTGCTCCCAGTCCTGCCTCCAGGTTGGGGCACGGTCTCTGCCCTTTGTGCTTCTAAAACTGCCAGGTGCTCCCAGTTCATCCGTGCGACCCCGCTGCTCCGGGTTTCCGCCCCGGGGGATGCCCTAAAGTCCTTTCCCCGCTGCTAGTGGTCTGCGAGTCTGTGCCCCATCCCCAGCGTGCGAGGCTGTCGCTCACTGGCGGTGTAGGATCCCCACGGCCAGGAACCCTCCCGCTGCCGTTTATCCTCCAGTATCTGCCTGTGGAATCAGGGCTCCTTGCTTCATACCTCAAAACCAACCGCCTGCGATATTCTGTTTGTAGAGATCTAGATCTTCTTATATCTCAGGCTGGTTTCGTGGGTGGTCAGAGTTGTCTGGTAGATATCCAGCTCAATTCCCAGGACCAGTTGAAATAGGGTCCCCTATTCCTCCGCCATCTTTCCCCCCTCGATCATATGGTTCTTATCCTTTCTCTTATTGTTGTGATGTATCACATTGATTAATTTGCAAAGACTGAACCACCCTTGTAGCCCAGGAATAAATTCCCTTGATCATTGTGAATGATTTTTTTAATGTATTGTTGGATTTGGTTTGCTAGTATTTTGTTGAGAATTTCCACATCTGTGTTCATCAGAGATATTGGCCTGTAGGTCTTTTGTGTGTGTGTTTGTGTGTATATGTGTTTGTCTGGTTCTGGAATCAGGGTAATGCTGGCCTTAGAATGTATTTGGAAATTTTCCTTCCTTTTTTTTTTTTTTTTTTGGAATAGTTTGAGGAGAATAGGTATTAACTCTTTTTTAAATGCTTGGTAGAATTCGCCTTTAATGCCTTCTGCTCCTGGGCTTTTGTTTTTTGATTACTGTTTCAAATTATTTTTTTGCTTATTATCAGTCTGTTTAAATGTTCTATTTCATCCTTTTTCAGTTTGGTAATTTATATGGTTCTAGGAATTTATCCATTTCTTTTAGGTTGTCCAACTTTTTGGCATATAGTTTTTCATAATAATCTCTTATAATTATTTGTATTTCTGTCGTATTGTTTGTGATTTCTCCTCTCTCATTTGTGATTTTATTTGGGTTCTTTCTCTATTCTTTTTGATAAGTGTGGTGAGCAGTTTATCAATTTTATTGATTTTCTTCAAAGAACCATCTCCTGATTTCATCAGTCTGTTCTACTGGGTTTTTTTAGTTTCTATCTCATTTATTTCTCTTCTAATATTTATTATTTTCTTCCTTCTACTGACTTTAGGTTTTGTTTTGTTTTGTTTTCTGGTTCCTTTAGGTATAAGGTTAAGTTCTTTATTTGAGAAAAATCTCAAATCTTGAGTTAGGCCTGTATTTCTATAAAATGCCCTCTTCAAACTGCTTTTGTTGCATCTCAAAGGTTTTGGACCATTGTGTTTTCATTTTCATTTGTGTCCATATTTTTTAAAATTTCTTCTTTGATTTCCAGCTTGATCCATTCATTCTTTAGTAGTATGTTATTTAACATCCATGTATGTGTAGTCCTTCCTGATTTTTTTTTCTTGTGGTTGACTTCTAGCTTCATAGCATTGCATTCAGAAAAGATGCATGGTATTACTTCAGTCTTCTTGAATTTGTTGAGGCTGATTTTGTGGACTAATATGTGACCTATTCTGGAGAATGTTCTGCATTGCACTTGAAAAAGAATGTGTATTATACTGTTTTAGGATAGAATGCTCTGAATATATCTGTTAAATCCTTCTGGTCTGGTGTATCATTCAAAGCCACTGTTTCCCTATTGATTTCTGTTTAGATGATCTCTCCATTGATGCAAGTGGGGTGTTAAGGTCCCCTATTATTATTGTATTATTTTCAATTGGTTCCTTTATGTTTGTTATTAACCGTTTTATGTTTTGGGGTGCTCCTATGTTGGTTGCATAAATATTTATAATTGCTATATCTTCTTGTTGGATTGTCCTTTTTATTGTGATATAGTGTCCTTCTTTGTCTCTTCTTACAGTCTTTGGTTTAAAGTCTAGCTTGTCCAAAATAATAATCGATACTCTGGTTTTCTTTTCAAATCCATTGTCATGATAGATATTTCTCCCTCCCCTCACTTTCAATCTACATGTGTGTTTAGGTCTAAAATGAGTCTCTTGTAGGCAGCATATAGATGAGTCTTGTTTTTTTTACCCATTTTGTCACCCTGTGTCTTTTGGTTGGTGCATTTAGTCCATTACATTCAAAGTAATAGATGTGTATTTATTGCCATTTTATTACTTCTTTTGTGATTGTTTCTGAAGATTTTCTCTGATCTTTTCTTGTCTTTCTTTCATATTTTGCTGCTTTTCTTTAGTGATATATTTGGATTTCTTTCCCTTTATTCTTTGCATGTTTCTTAGTGATTTTGATATGTAGTTACCATGAGGTTTATATATAACCTCTTCTGCATATAGCAGGCTATATTAAGTTGATGGTCATTTAAGTTTGAACCCATCCTTTCCTCCACTCCTTCCCACATTTTAGACATATGTTATTATATTTTATATGCTTTTATGGGAGTTTCATGACTGATTTCTTACAGAAATACTCATTTTTACTGCTTTTGTGTTTACTACCTTTTTTTTTTATTCTTATGTTAATCCCCATACATTACATCATTAGTTTTAGATGAAGTGTTCCATGATTCATTGTTTGTGCACAACACCCAGTGCTCCATGCAGAACGTGCCCTCCTCAGTACCCACCACCAGGCTAACCCATCCTCCCACGCCCCTCCCCTCTAGAACCCCATTTGTTTTTCAGAGTCCACTGTCTCTCATGGTTCGTCTACCCCTCCGATTCCCCCCGCTTCACTCTGTGTTTACTACCTTTATACTGTTACTTTGGTCTCTCCTTTCCACTCAACGGGTCCCCTTTAAAATTTCTTGCAGAGCTGTTTTAGTGATCATGAACTTCTTCAGTTTATTTATTTAT